>NW_027662273.1:27500-1307563 GCF_963422515.1 Blennius ocellaris | reverse complement strand
TCTTGTTCCTGTATGCTGTCCTGTCTGGGTTTGTCTTGTGTGCAAAGTATGTCTTGTCCCTACTTGAGGCGGCACCTTGTCATGGTTGTGGGGGCTACAAACTCAAAGGCTAAGCTTGACCTAGCAGCAGGTGTAAGGGATCGCATCCAAGGTTTCATGGCAAACAACCAATGAAGGGTACAAAATGGGCTGATTTGGATGTGCAATGACACCAAATGTGTACATGAAAGTTTGTTGGGTTTCATGTCAGCTGACAAAGAGAAACCTGAAGCTTGGTTCAAAGCAGAAATTGTGTTCAGTTGAAATGCATTTGTGAAACCAATGATGGGTCAGTTAGGATCAACGAATGATGTTGAAGCACATGATGAACATTATGGTGGCGTTTTCAATGTTGTGAGCAAATAAGTATTAAATCCAATGCCTCTTCTGTTGTGGTTTAAAAAAACGGTCTCAGGAAAAGCCTGCCTGTCTGATTCTCCTGATTAAGGAATGTCATGTTTGTTATAAAGTTGATTGTACTTTGTTTTTGACAAACTAGAAAAATCCCCAAGAAACCAATACAAAAGTTGTTTGAATAATTTTTTGTAGTCTTATGTTCTGTCTGAGTTTGTCATGTGCATAAAGTGTCTTGTTCCCAGTTGAGGCCTGCACCTTATTGTGGTGAGCTGCTTTCAACGAAGATGGGACACTTGTGTTCAAATGTTTTGTGAAATCTGTGGTACCATTGAGGATATGCTGAAACCCCCGGGGGGGGGGGGGGGGGGGGGGCAGTTGCTACAACAGCTCGATCTCTATGCAGACGCATTCACTGGCTTGGTTTTGTCTAAAGCACTTCTTGGTTTGCTACCTCTGTACCATTGCAGTTATGATGCAGAAACTAAAATAACTACAGTCTGTGGTATTGTTAGTGTTTTTATATATAGTTGCCATATTCGTGCTTAATTATATTCATGCTTAAATTCAGTCTTATTTCTTGTGCAGCGCCGCTCACTAATCATTTGTTCTGAGCAGGTCACCCTGACCGAGACTGATTAACAGAGAAAGCCGCATCTTCCACACAGCTGCCGTCTCGGTGTCCCATGCGCGCGGGATGTCCTGAGATTGTACTTATGGTGATAAACTGCTAAGCATACAAAATGTTTGTTTCTATGATGTATATCCTGTGAACCCTCCCCCTTTGTTAAATGAAATAAAGACGCAGGAGAAATGGTCTGAAGCTCAGAGTGGGTAGGAGGTGAACTTGGGCACGCTCCTGGTCATTCTCCTCGCGAGTAATCAAAGCTCATTCTTGTTGTCTTCTTCTTTCTTGCAGATTTAATAAATGTCTGTAGCCTAAACCTGACAGGTATAAAGACTTATTTGTACTCACAATTCCAACAATTCATATGGAACTGGGCATAAAAGCCTTCATGCGTTCTTCATATTCATGGAATACTTTACAGAATGATTTAAAACTCGGGGCTGGTCTCACAGGGAGAGTTTGGGGCCCTTTACACCAGTTGGAAACAAGTCACTGTTTTACCCAACTTATTTTAGTTTGTTTTTTGACCCTTATCTTTCATGTACTCTGTGGCTGTACTTTCATATTTCATGTAATTGTCTTGCTATTTTGAACATTTTAGTATTACTGACACTGTACATTTATTGTATGCACTATCAGTCTTGTGAATAATTAAAGCTTCTTACAATATATCAAACATTCAAATCCCACACATCAAGGGAGTGGTTGATCTGAGTGATACAGAGACACCTAAGCAATTTGAACCTTGGGAAGTCATCAGTTGTGGCGAGTATCTCCTGGATATATATATTTGGTGAAAACATGTTTTAAAAATGTTGCTCTTTTCTCCAGGTGTCATCAGACTTTTGGCCAACAGTTTGCAGCCAGGTCAGTGTTTCTACTGGATCTATATTTCAATGGTAAAATATGTTTACTTTTTCCTCCTCTGTTCTCTAGATGTCATCAGCCCAACAGTTTGGAGCCAGATGACTGATTCTACTCTGTGGAGGCCAAACTGTTTAGTCAGGTGAGTCTTTCTACTTGGTGATTGTTAGAATTGTTTGCAGTTCTACAGATGACATCAGCCTTTTGGCCAATGGTTTGGAACCAGGTAAGTGTTTCTATTGGATGTGCATTTCAATGGCGGCAGTGTCATTTTAACTCTTACTTCCTACATGACACAGGACGGGTTTGTGGAGCCATGTTGAAGCAGTATTGGACCATTCTTGGAGTGCGGTTGGACCTGAGAATCACTGCACGCACAGCATCCAATGCAAGGAGGTAGGATTGCGTGTCGCGTCACACAATAGATGACCAAATAAAAATCATGTGCACATGCATTTTGAAGTATAGTTGCTAATCCAATGCATTTGGTTGCTGTAGTGAGTCACAAATGAACTATTTTGAGTGACTGTGCTGACTTTGACACTGAACTTTACTGGTTACCATGGAGACACACTGCACTGTCTGGCATCACCATTGACTCTGGTGCATCCGCTGCCGACTGCGATGGGTAGGGAATAAACACTGAAAAAACAATTCAACTGACTGCTGAGGGGTTTGTAGCTCAATGTGAAAGGGTGAAAACTGTCAAACTAAGCTGAACCTCAGAGCCAGTATCCAAGGTTTCATGTCAAACAACAAATTCATTGTAAAAAAGTGGTGTGAGCTGGGTTGGCTGTACAATGATGAATGCCTACATGAAAGTTTGCTGGGTTTCATGTTGCCTGATAAAGAATAAACCTGAAAGTTGTTTAATAAAAGGTGTTCAACAAAAAATGTGTTTGAAGTGCAACTCAGTTTCAAACAATGGCGACGCACATGACAATTATGGTGTTTGAAATGTTTTTGGAAAATGATCAATGGGTAAAAGTGTAAAATTCACAATCTTTTGTTCATCACGGAGTTGGTCGCCGCAGGGCATGATGGGAGTTCAGGTTAGGGGTTGTAGGAGGTTAGTGGGGGTTATTGCTGGGCTTGTTGTGTTGTTGATTTGTGCTAGTGTTGTGTTTTTTTTCCTCGCTTCAGATAGTTATTTCGTGTTGTTTTGTTCTGTTTGTTGGATTCTTGTGTGCGACCGTGACTGAGACACGTGTCGGGTGGTGTCCTGTTATAATGTCACGGGATGGGCTTGTTCATGACACAATGAAAGCCGAAGCAGCTTGCTCCCGCCGTTCGCCACTCATCTGTTTGACCTTATTCCGGAAGTTTGCGTGACCTGCGCCATGCACGTCGTCACACTTCCGGTTTGGCTCCGGCCTACTTGGAGTCCCTGACTTCAAACACAATAATAAAACACACAGCAATATTACAGTCACGTTATTCTCATTGCCTGCCCAGACTCTAAGCCTTACTCAGTTTGACGAGGGTGAACGTGCTGCCGGCGGCCGGGAAAAGTGCGTTGATTTCCCGGCTGGAGCTTGTTTTTCTCTCTGGCGTCCCAGGGAAAACAAGCTCAACTGGTCTGTGGACAAGGAAAAGTCCACAGGATGATCCGAGGATGATCAAGCGCTTCTTTTGAGGAGGGGGGAGAAGAAGCGGCTTCAGGTCTGCATGCGGGAGGACGGTGCGCTGCCAGCTGCACACTCGGACTCCGGTGAAGAAGGAAAAAAAGGAAAAAGGGAAAAGTAGACGTAGTTCCACGGTGGTTCTCGGCTCGTCCAGCCAGGTGTGGAACTCCGGCCCGGTCAGCGGGCACACGTGGCACTTCGTCTCCGTGCAAAACGGATGCGTCCGTCTTTACGCAGGTTTCAACATTGGAGAGGCAGAAATCACCCCCGCGGGGGTGTTTTATACCTCTTGTTGTGGTTTCGTGTTACCGGTCGGCTCTGGGTCATGTGGACCAATCCTGACGGAGGGCCCGCCCTGGACCTTCCAGCTGGTGAGGGAGCTCTCAGGCTCCCCCTGCCGTTGGCCTCTAGTATTGCACCTTGGAGGGGGGGTGATCCGGGGGGTGATCCGGGATCAATGGCGAACTTTTTCCATTCTGACCATGTGATCTCTTTGTTCTCAAAACGTGGTCCCCCCTCCCCCTTCCATGAGGTTGAGTGGCCCCCAACACCAATACACGGAGGTCTTCACGGCACAGGAACCAGCTGGGGGCTAAAGCCAGATCAGTAAAGAGCATTAGCATCCGCAGTGTCCATTTCTTTGCGTGGCCATCCGTGCTGTCGTCGCTCATCCTTCTATCAACGAGGTCAACTCCACCCATCTTGGAGTTGTACTCACGGATAATTCTTGGTCACGAGATGGTTACATATCTTTTCAGTTTCTCGTCCCGTCGTTGGCAGATATTGTCACCATGGACAAGCTCCTGTGAATGGAATCATCTGCTCGTCAACAGAAACACATGGTGGGGGAGCCTGGGACCTGCAACCTTTCAGAATGCTGTGCACAAAAGGCCTCACTTTCCAGAATGGATCACGCCCCTTCAGTGACGTCTGGAACGTTATCAACAATGACCACATTCAGTCATTTCCTCAGTCTGAAAGATCTGTCACGTGTGGACTTTTCTGTGAGGGCAGGAAGTGTCAAAGTGCTGGACCAATACATCCTGACTGCAGGACACTGGACACAAGACATCAAAATAGAAGCACCAAAAAAACGACAGATTTCATGAGTTGACGTGTTGATTGCGTCTCAACCTCTGGCCAGTGATGTAGCATTGGAGCAATCAGCAACCATTTATCAAGTCTTTATCAATATAGTGTTCCACGCGGTCCAGTGGGGTCCACAGCCCTCTGTCATCCACAGTGTCCTCTTCATGTTCAAACTGAGCTTGATTTGGTGTTGGCGGAGAAGCCCTCAATCGCTGCCCACGCCCTTTCTTGGACTGTGCTCGATGGCTTGGTCCTGGTGTTGTCTCTTCTGAGACATTGCTTGAGACATCATCCTCGTCCTGCGGTGCCCGAGAGCGACGACTGGGAGTGCGTGATTTGTCATCGTCGCAATCCGAACGATATCCTTGATATTCCTAACGGAGACGTTTATGTCCTCCGACGGGCTGAGGGACGGGGTCCTCACACCCACTACCGAAATTGGAGAGTTCACACGGCACACCTGAGCGCGTCTCGGTGTTCAGCGGCACAGTGGTTGGAAAAACGTTGCTTTTGTGCGTTTAATTCACTGTGATTGGTGTCACCAAATGTCACGTGTTGAGCGGAGGCCGCTGGATTTTTTGAATGAAAAATTAATTTACAGAAGGTAGCGTTGTATCGTGGTAACCTTTATCTAGTCTCTATCTAGTTTTAGTTAAGTTTAAAAAAAAAAAAAAAAAACTGTGTGGCCCGTAACGGGGATCGAACCCGCGACCTTGAACTTACGAGCACCACGCGCTAGCCAACTGAGCTAAAAAGTACGTTTTTCAAATGTGGGAAAAAAAAGTGGTTTTGTTGTTAGGTTTCTATTTCACTGTCGTTAGTGCACGTTCTGTGCTGCCATCTAGTGGCGAAGAGTATTGTAGCGTTTACGGAGTTGGTCGCCGCAGGGCATGATGGGAGTTCAGCTTAGGTGATGTCGGAGGTTAGTGAGGGTTATTGCTGGGCTTGTTGTGTTGTGTTTTTGTTCCTCTGTTCAGATAGTTATTATTTCGTCTTGTTTAGGTCTGTTTGTTGGATACTTGTGTGCAACCATGAGTGAGAGATATGTTGAGTGGAGTCCTCTTATAACGTCCTTGTTGGAATTCAAAATAAAAGTTGATGTAGTTTGGTCCTGCCATTCAGCACACTACTTTTTGACCTTATTCCGGACGTTTGCGTGACCTGCGCCATGCACGTATACACACTTCCGGTTTAGCTCATTCATTTGTAAATGAAAAATCAGCTCGATCACAGGTCTATAGATATTCTGCAGATAGAATTCATCAGCATTTTGAATTATTAAATGTATAATCTTTCCAAAATTCCTCCTCTCTGCTTCAGCATTTGAACGCAAATGCCAATAGTTTTCCCACGAGGTTTCTACGGGATAGAGCTTTTCCTCAGCTTTAAATAAAGGTATGACTTGTGTTGCTATGTGGACTAGCAAGCGAGCTACAAATGTGTTTGTGAATTTTCTCGCCTGGGATCTTTATGTTTTGCACAAGAGGGTAACCTCCCCAAGATGGCGGCGCTGGAGACACGTCACAGGCGGCACATTAGGCCTCTAGTGTTGTATACCTATGAGTTGTATACTCCAGACAATCATTTGCTAGAGTTTGGTCAAAAACATATGAGTTGAGGCAAGAGGCTTTTAGCAACACCTCGCTATTTGTTCAGCCGTCTTTTCTGAACATTGAGCGTCCAGATGGCGGCTGGGCGGCTCGCTGTAGAAAACCATGACGCCATAGAAAGAAACCAACAAAGAAGAAAGCCATGAACTGCATTTACACCAGAGTCCACCAGATGGCAGGACCACCTTATAACCTCCACCTCTTAAGAGTTATTAGATTGACCCTCCTCATCCCATCTGCTGTATTGAAGCTTTGCTGGTTTTACTCAAACTTTGACACGTGATCGTCCTCCAATTGTGACTTCTACAATTCTATGGATTATAAAGAGAAACAGGAGTGTTTTTGTTGTGTCCAGCCAAACACTACCCGTTCTCCGCGGTGCAGTGGCATCCGGAGAAAAGCCCCTTCCAGTGGATGGAAAAGTCTGGAATGGTCCATTCCACCTGGGCTGTGAGGGCGTCGTTCTACACCTTCTTCTTCTCTCAAGGTGAAGACGGACGTCTGGAGGCCTTTTCACCTTTTACTAATACGTGTTTGTGTCCAAAATATGCTTCTGTGAACTTGATTTAAAGGCAATAAGAACTGCTAATGGAAATATATTCCATTTGTTTTTAGTTCTCTTGCCAAGTGAAATGAGTTTCTGGACTCATGTCAATGATTTAATGTGGGTGTTGGCTTAAAGTAGAGGTTTCAAACATAAAGCCCGTGGGCCAGAGCTGAGCCGCAAGAGGCTCCAATTCGGCCGCCAAGCTTCCAAATATACACATTTCAAACTAAATACATCCATATGTTTTTTATTGGTTGTTTTCAAACACATTTTGTGTTAAAAACAACCAAAATGATGCAAATGCCTCATATCAAAGTCTTTAGTAATGATGATTTTTGTGACTTTTTTTGTGAAAAGTCATGAAAATGTATTTCACTTTTTTTTCACTCCCACGTTACATTTGAAGAGTTTCAGTCGGTATCTTTAGTGTTTCTATGAGTTTTAAGGAATATTTAGAATATACATTTTTTTAGATGATGTTTTTTCTGTAACTATTTAGAACTATTGAGTCGAGCTCGCAGGGCCATAGATCTACCTGCATAGAATCAAGATGCATAGAAAGCCATTTTACAATGAAAAATAAAACAATGACCCAACAGCTCCAACCAAACCCGGCCCAACATATGACCTTGATCTTTTTGATCATAACTCTGGTTTTACTTGGCCAATTAAAACTGTTAAAAAGCTTAAACTGCGACCTTCCAGGCGTTGGGGGAATGATGTTTCAGCGAGGAGGATTCTTGTTGCTACACAATGAACAACAAGGTGTTCGCACAATGACGGCCGACCTGATAGGGTTAAAAAATCTAATCAGTTTTCTTGCATTTAGTCTGTATTGGAGCCTCTTTCAGGCCGCTTTGGCCCAAAGGTGTCATGTTTCACGGCCCTCTCTTAAATTCTCCATGGTGTCCATGTTGTTTTTGGCACGTTGGACTCTTAACGCTGGTCAAAGGAACATTGAAGCTCCATCTCACCATTTCCCTCCTGCACCATGAAGAGCCAGCTTCTCCAGGCCCTCATTTCCGTCTCCCGGGGCCCAGACCACATCTTCCTGCAGACCTATTCCTGTGATTGAGACGTCTGGGCCCGAGGCTCCGGGTCTGGGAGAGCAGCTTCCAACAAAACACCAGATGCCAGGAGACGTGGAGACATCTGGCGTAGAGTCACACTGCTGAACGTCTCTCCATTCCAGTAGTTCAACACTTCAAACTGACATGACCTTGATGGGAAATGATGGGATTTGACAAAAAGCTCTCAGGTTGTTTTTCTCTGTGGTTCAGTTTGGAGTCACCTGAAGCCTTTTCTGCTTGTTGAACGCTAACATGATGTTTACAAACCATACTATTACACTGTATATTACATATGATTACATTTAGCGTCTGAACTTAGAATAAGCATATTTATGCTTTAATAGGATATTTCTGTCGAAGCTCTTCCCTCAATCCATTAGAAGTGATGTGGTTTTGTGAGGTGGACTCGTTTGTGCTTTTACATTGATTTTCTGGAGAATCCCACTTCCTCATTATCCGATCATCCAGGTTTCATTTTTATTTCTTCCCCTTCAGCATCACTTCTTTGGATTCTGGACCTTCTTTACCTTCCTAACGTCTCGTTTGGGATCAATACAACCAAAGAGTGATGAACATCCTAAACTCCTATTTTTACTTCAATGGGAAACTTTAAAAAATGACATTTATTGTTGTCAGACTTACTTTTCACCCGTCGTGTCAAAAGGAGCAAACATGACAACCTGCTTAGTTTTTACGTGCTTTTTGTTTTAACATGACCTCAAGTTGTTTACTCGTCCTTGTGTTGTAATTCCTGTTAACAACATTTAGATGAGCCTTTAAACGAGACTTGGTCTCAACCTGGTTGTATTCCTGAGTGTCCATCTGCACACTTTAAACACTTTTGGTTTTTCTGAACTGAAACTCTGTGTGTTTTTATTTATGTCACATAAATCACACTGAATACTTTACATTTCATTTATTTCCCGCCATGTCACATATACAACACATGATTTTGATGTGTGCAAAGAACTTGGAATCCCATGAAGCTTAGTGCTTGTCATGTTGGGGCCCAACATATAAGGTTTTAATGCAAATAACTGAAGATGAGCAGAAAAGATGAATTTCAGCAAGTTCAGAATCACTGATCAACCCTGTTTGCATTATTTTACACTGGGAGGAATAAAGGAGAAAATAAAACACATGGACAGGGAGAACATGCAAACTGCACATATTTACAATCTGAAAACAAGTAAAAATGGTTATTGTGCCGCAAAACCCAACAATTCAAAGATTCAAAGGCCCCGTTTGAGATGAATAAGAGTGAAAAATAAACAGTTTGAATGTGTAACATGGACCGGTGTTTAAAAGAATGCATCATAGACATTTTGTTGTATAGGGTAAAGGATTGAAACATTGAATTTTTGATTAATCAAAAGCATTGAGCCAAACTTTAAGGTGCATAATTTCCCAAAAGCATCACAAAGAAGCATAAAAACAGTAATGAAACAATAAACACAGTTTGATACGCATGAAGGAGGTTTTGATTCAAAGTAAAGAAAACGCCTGAGGAAATTCCTCTCATTTCCGTGTGGCTTCACTGGAATGTGTTTCCACATGTTCCCACTAGAGGTCAGCATAACACTGTTAAATAGAAGGTGTGCAGGTGGAACAGAAGCACAAAGTAATAGAATGGGTACATATATTCTGTGGAGGCATGATAGTTTTAAAAGTATAAACCGCCTGTTACATGTTCCTCCACAAGATATTTAGAAAACTTTTACAACTTGGGACATTGACTGGCTTTTCAAAGACAAAACTTGTGGGAAAATAAACTTTTACAACAGCCGATTTGTCCAAAGCCCCACACATGACATTTGAAATAGAAGTATTGTAGTGACTGCATTTACCACAACTACAGAAGCGACATAATTCACCTTAAGCCAGAGATGGCCTTGTTTATAACATGTGATTTACATGCAATGTTATTGCTTACTGCTAAACCGACAGGGTGGCATTTAAAGCAGTTTAGGTTCATGTTCATTATTGTATGTATGTCATTGGAAGTTGCGGTCCCTTTAAGGACCTGAAGCCTTGCGGGTTATGTTGTTTATGGCAGTCGCCATATTGTTTTTAGCACTTTACTGTTCTAGAGTAAAATAAACGATGCACACACTTGTGATCAAAGTTAGAAATTGTCGCCTCTCCGGTTCTTTTACAATTTCTACAGCATTTTAATTTGTGCAATGACCTGCCCGTTCTTAAATGATGGTGATTGGTGGTCGGGTTCAGGGCTGAGCTGCAGTGGAGAGGAGAGGAGAAAGTATCTAGAACAATCTTTTTGACATCAAATAAATCCTGGTCACTGAACTATGGATGTTCTGGTTCTGGACTTGTTCCAAGTCTGTTTCGCTCCACGGGGGTTGATCTGGAACATTAAGCTTAATAATGATGCAGAAACAGGAAGTGATGGAAGCAGAACTCCTCCTGTCGTCACGGCGATGAACTCATATTCCAACATGAAACACACTCACACGGAGGAAACTCAGCCTCAAAACAACTGGATGTGAAATGTGACTAAAAGAAGAGCAGTGAGGAAGTTCATCCCGAAACGTGTTTTCTTGTTGAAAGACATTGTGGAGGCGCTGAAGTGTTTTCTGTGATGCTGGAGCCTCTGAGGATGAGAGTGAATTCATGTTCCAGCTGCTTGAAAAGATGGAAATGAACAAAAGCCAAAGAGTGTGGAAGTGGTTGTCGGGATGTGAAAGAGAAGAGAGACTTGTAACGGCGTCAGCAACGCTGATCTACAGGAAACATGGTCAACTGGATGCTCACGCTAAAAAGCCTGAAGTAGATTGCGCCGTATTTTTTCATGTGTGGAGGAGAGCATAACACTATGAGGTACATCTCATGTTCAGATGACTTCTTCTGCCTTATTGCTCACATTTGTCATGAAGTGTTTGGATGGAGAGTAAAGCCTCCTGAAAACCAAATGGTCAAACAGATCGCAGTCTTACAGCGAAGAAATCTGAGTCCCGGACGAGCAACAATACATTATGGACGCAGGTGGTAGGGAGGCAGGGCATCTGAGGGCGGGGACTTGGCTGTCTTCCAACCGGACCCGGCCAGGCCTTCCTTCTTTCTGGCCTGGGGGGGGGCGCTAGTCCAGGGCACAGCAGCTGGGGTCTTCTCTGATCTAGGGGTTTGGAGGTGGGTGGTTTGGGGTGTGAAAGGGGGAAAGCCCCAGAGGGCGCAGCAGGATTCCTCATCTGGACTCTGCTTGGCGGCTTGGGGCAGGGCCTGGAGCCTTCTCTTGTGGGCTCCTCCAGGCTGGGGGGGTCTTCTCTGCATTCTCCCTCTGGTGCTACCTGGGTTGGGGGTGTGGCTCTCTCTGAGTCCAATGATGGTAGCCTGGTTAGCTCTGAAGCTGGTAGCATGGTTAGCTCCCATGCAGGTAGCCTGATTAGCTCCCATGCTGGTAGCCTATTTAGCTCCGATGCTGGTAGCTTAGTTAACTCCGATTCAGGTAGCCTGGCTAGCTCTGATGATGGTAGCTGGGTTAGCTCCGATGCTGGAAGCCTGGTTCGCACTGATGCTGGTAGTCTGGTTCGCTCTGAAGCTGGTAGCCTGGTTAGCTCTGAAGCTGGTAGCCTGGTATACTCCGATGCTGGTAGCCTGGCTAGCTCTGAAGCTGGTAGCATGGTTAGCTCCGATGCTGGTAGCCTGGCTAGCTCTGAAGTTGGTAGCATGGTTAAATCCCATGTTGGGAGCCTGGTTAGCTCTGATGTCGGTTGCCTGGCTAGCTCCGATGCTGGTAGTATGGTTAGTTCCGATGCTGGTAGCCTGGCTAGCTCCGCTGCTCCTCACCTTTTTATCCTTCAGCTCCTCACCTTCTTGATCCTTCAGCTCCTCACCTTCTTGAGCCTTCAGCTGCTCACCCTCTTGAGCCTTCAGCTCCTCACCTTTTTAGCCTTCCGCTCCTCACCTTCTTGAGCCTTCAGCTCCTCACCTTTTTAGCTTTCAGCTCCTCACCTTCTTGAGCCTTCAGCTCCTCACCTTTTTAGCCTTCAGCTCCTCACCTTTTTAGCCTTCAGCTCCTCACCTTCTTGAGCCTTCAGCTCCTCACCTTCTTGAGCCTTCAGCTCCTCACCTTCTTGACCCTTCAGCTCCTCACCTTCTTGCACCTTCAGCTCCTCACCATTTTAGCCTTCAGCTCCTCACCTTTTTAGCCTCCAGCTCCTCACCTTCTTGAGCCTCCAGCTCCTCACCTTCTTGAGCCTTCAGCTCCTCACCTTCTTGAGCCTTCAGCTCCTCACCTTTTTGAGCCTTCAGCTCCTCACCCTCTTGAGACTTCAGCTCCTCACCTTTTTAACCTTCAGCTCCTCACCTTCTTGAGCCTTCAGCTCCTCACCTTTTCATCCTTCATCTCCTCAACTTCTTGCGCCTTCAGCTCCTCATCTTTTTAGCCTTCAGCTCCTCACCTTTTTAGCCTTTAGCTTCTCACCTTTTTAGCCTTCAGCTCCTCACCTTCTTGAGCCTTCAGCTCCTCACCTTTTTAGCCTTCTGCTCCTCACCTTCTTGAGCCTTCAGCTCCTCAACTTTTTAGCCTTCAGCTCCTCACCTTCTTGAGCCTTCAGCTCCCCACCTTCTTGAGCCTTCAGCTCCTCACCTTCTTGAGCCTTCAGCTCCTCACCTTCTTGAGCCTTCAGCTCCCCACCTTCTTGAGCCTTCAGCTCCTCACCTTCTTGAGCCTTCAGCTCCTCACCTTCTTGCGCCTTCAGCTCCTCACCTTCTTGAGCCTTCAGCTCCTCACCTTCTTGAGCCTTCAGCTCCCCACCTTCTTGCGCCTTCAGCTCCTCACCATTTTAGCCTTCAGCTCCTCACCTTCTTGACCCTTCAGCTCCTCACCTTCTTGAGCCTTCAGCTCCTCACCTTCTTGACCCTTCAGCTCCTCACCTTTTTGAGCCTTCAGCTCCTCACCTTCTTGCGCCTTCAGCTCCTCACCTTTTTAGCCTTCAGTTCCTCACCTTCTTGAGCCTTCAGCTCCTTACCTTCTTGAGCCTTCAGCTCCTCACCTTCTTGCGCCTTCAGCTCCTCACCTTTTTAGCCTTCAGCTCCTCACCTTCTTGAGCCTTCAGCTCCTCACCTTTTTAGCCTTCAGCTCCTCACCTTCTTGAGCCTTCAGCTCCTCACCTTTTTAGCCTTCAGCTCCTCAACTTCTTGAGCCTTCAGCACCTCACCTTTTTAGCCTTCAGCTCCTCACCTTCTTGACCCATCAGCTCCTCACCTTCTTGAGCCTTCAGCTCCTCACCTTCTTGAGCCTTCAGCTCCTCACCTTCTTGAGCCTTAAGCTCCTCACCTTCAGCTCCTCACCTTCTTGAGCCTTCAGCTCCTCACCTTCTTGAGCCTTCAGCTCCTCACCTTCTTGAGCCTTCAGCTCCTCACCTTCTTGAGCCTTCAGCTCCTCACCTTCTTGAGCCTTCAGCTCCTCACCTTTTTAGCCTTCAGTTCCTCACCTTCTTGAGCCTTCAGCTCCTCACCTTTTTAGCCTTCAGCTCCTCACCTTCTTGAGCCTTCAGCTCCTCACCTTCTTGAGCCTTCAGCTCCTCACCTTCTTGCACCTTCAGCTCCTCACCTTTTTAGCCTTCAGCTCCTCACCTTCTTGAGCCTTCAGCTCCTCAACTTCTTGAGCCTTCAGCTCCTCACCTTTCTAGCCTTCAGCTCCTCACCATTTTAGCCTTCAGCTCCTCACCTTCTTGCACCTTCAGCTCCTCACCTTCTTGCACCTTCAGCTCCTCACCTTTTTAGCCTTCAGCTCCTCACCTTTTTAGCCTTCAGCTCCTCACCTTTTTAGCCTTCAGCTCCTCACCTTCTTGACCCTTCAGCTCCTCACCTTCTTGAGCCTTCAGCTCCTCACCTTCTTGAGCCTTCAGCTCCTCACCTTCTTGAGCCTTCAGCTCCTCACCTTCTTGAGCCTTCAGCTCCTCACC
Organism: Blennius ocellaris; assembly: GCF_963422515.1. Taxonomy (NCBI): domain Eukaryota; kingdom Metazoa; phylum Chordata; class Actinopteri; order Blenniiformes; family Blenniidae; genus Blennius; species Blennius ocellaris. Next base: position 1,293,810 of record NW_027662273.1, on the reverse strand, counting down.
TTCTTGAGCCTTCAGCTCCTCAACTTTTTAGCCTTCAGCTCCTCACCTTCTTGAGCCTTCAGCTCCTCACCTTTTTAGCCTTCCGCTCCTCACCTTTTTAGCCTTCCGCTCCTCACCTTCTTGAGCCTTCAGCTCCTCACCTTTTTAGCTTTCAGCTCCTCACCTTCTTGAGCCTTCAGCTCCTCACCTTTTTAGCCTTCAGCTCCTCACCTTTTTAGCCTTCAGCTCCTCACCTTCTTGAGCCTTCAGCTCCTCACCTTCTTGACCCTTCAGCTCCTCACCTTCTTGACCCTTCAGCTCCTCACCTTCTTGAGCCTTCAGCTCCTCACCTTCTTGAGCCTTCAGCTCCTCACCTTCTTGAGCCTTCAGCTCCTCACCTTCTTGAGCCTTCAGCTCCTCACCTTCTTGAGCCTTCAGCTCCTCAACTTTTTAGCCTTCAGCTCCTCACCTTCTTGAGCCTTCAGCTCCTCACCTTTTTAGCCTTCCGCTCCTCACCTTTTTAGCCTTCCGCTCCTCACCTTCTTGAGCCTTCAGCTCCTCACCTTTTTAGCTTTCAGCTCCTCACCTTCTTGAGCCTTCAGCTCCTCACCTTTTTAGCCTTCAGCTCCTCACCTTTTTAGCCTTCAGCTCCTCACCTTCTTGAGCCTTCAGCTCCTCACCTTCTTGACCCTTCAGCTCCTCACCTTCTTGACCCTTCAGCTCCTCACCTTCTTGAGCCTTCAGCTCCTCACCTTTTTAGCCTTCAGCTCCTCACCTTTTTAGCCTTCAGCTCCTCACCTTTTTAGCCTTCAGCTCCTTACCTTCTTGAGCCTTCAGCTCCTCACCTTCTGAGCCTTCAGCTCCACCTTTTTAGCCTTCAGCTCCTCACCTTCTTGAGCCTTCAGCTCCTCACCATTTTAGCCTTCAGCTCCTCACCTTTTTAGCCTTCAGCTCCTTACCTTCTTGAGCCTTCAGCTCCTCACCTTCTGAGCCTTCAGCTCCACCTTTTTAGCCTTCAGCTCCTCACCTTCTTGAGCCTTCAGCTCCTCACCTTTTTAGCCTTCAGCTCCTCACCTTCTTGAGCCATCAGCTCCTCACCTTTTTAGCCTTCTGCTCCTCACCTTCTTGAGCCTTCAGCTCCTCACCTTTTTAGCCTTCTGCTCCTCACCTTCTTAACCCTTCAGCTCCTCAACTTTTTAGCCTTCAGCTCCTCACCTTCTTGAACCTTCAGCTCCTCACCGTTTTAGCCTTCAGCTCCTCACCTTCATGAGCCTTCAGCTCCTCACCTTCTTGAGCCTTCAGCTCCTCACCTTTTTAGCCTTCAGTTCCTCACCTTCTTGAGCCTTCAGCTCCTCACCTTCTTGAGCCTTCAGCTCCTCACCTTTTTAGCCTTCAGCTCCTCACCTTCTTGAGCCTTCAGCTCCTCACCTTTTTAGCCTTCAGCTCCTCACCTTCTTGAGCCATCAGCTCCTCACCTTTTTAGCCTTCAGCTCCTCACCTTCTTGAGCCTTCAGCTCCTCACCTTTTTGAGCCTTCAGCTCCTCACCCTCTTGAGCCTTCAGCTCCTCACCTTTTTAGCCTTCAGCTCCTCACCTTCTTGAGCCTTCAGCTCCTCACCTTCTTGCGCCTTCAGCTCCTCACCATTTTAGCCTTCAGCTCCTCACCTTCTTGACCCTTCAGCTCCTCACCTTCTTGACCCTTCAGCTCCTCACCTTCTTGAGCCTTCAGCTCCTCACCTTCTTGAGCCTTCAGATCCTCACCTTCTTGAGCCTTCAGCTCCTCACCTTCTTGAGCCTTCAGATCCTCACCTTCTTAGCCTTCAGCTCCTCACCTTCTTGAGCCTTCAGCGCCTCACCTTTTTAGCCTTCAGCTCCTCACCTTCTTGAGCCTTCAGCTCCTCACCTTTTTAGCCTTCAGCTCCTCACCTTCTTGAGCCATCAGCTCCTCACCTTTTTAGCCTTCTGCTCCTCACCTTTTTAGCCTTCTGCTCCTCACCTTCTTGAGCCTTCAGCTCCTCACCTTTCTAGCCTTCAGCTCCTCACCATTTTAGCCTTCAGCTCCTCACCTTCTTGCACCTTCAGCTCCTCACCTTCTTGCACCTTCAGCTCCTCACCTTTTTAGCCTTCAGCTCCTCACCTTTTTAGCCTTCAGCTCCTCACCTTCTTGACCCTTCAGCTCCTCACCTTCTTGAGCCTTCAGCTCCTCACCTTCTTGAGCCTTCAGCTCCTCACCTTCTTGAGCCTTCAGCTCCTCACCTTCTTGAGCCTTCAGCTCCTCAACTTTTTAGCCTTCAGCTCCTCACCTTCTTGAGCCTTCAGCTCCTCACCTTTTTAGCCTTCCGCTCCTCACCTTTTTAGCCTTCCGCTCCTCACCTTCTTGAGCCTTCAGCTCCTCACCTTTTTAGCTTTCAGCTCCTCACCTTCTTGAGCCTTCAGCTCCTCACCTTTTTAGCCTTCAGCTCCTCACCTTTTTAGCCTTCAGCTCCTCACCTTCTTGAGCCTTCAGCTCCTCACCTTCTTGACCCTTCAGCTCCTCACCTTCTTGACCCTTCAGCTCCTCACCTTCTTGAGCCTTCAGCTCCTCACCTTTTTAGCCTTCAGCTCCTCACCTTTTTAGCCTTCAGCTCCTCACCTTCTTGCACCTTCAGCTCCTCACCATTTTAGCCTTCAGCTCCTCACCTTTTTAGCCTTCAGCTCCTCACCTTCTTGAGCCTTCAGCTCCTCACCTTCTGAGCCTTCAGCTCCACCTTTTTAGCCTTCAGCTCCTCACCTTCTTGAGCCTTCAGCTCCTCACCTTTTTAGCCTTCAGCTCCTCACCTTTTTAGCCTTCAGCTCCTCACCTTCTTGAGCCATCAGCTCCTCACCTTTTTAGCCTTCTGCTCCTCAACTTCTTGAGCCTTCAGCTCCTCACCTTTTTAGCCTTCTGCTCCTCACCTTCTTAACCCTTCAGCTCCTCACCTTTTTAGCCTTCAGCTCCTCACCTTCTTGAACCTTCAGCTCCTCACCGTTTTAGCCTTCAGCTCCTCACCTTCATGAGCCTTCAGCTCCTCACCTTCTTGAGCCTTCAGCTCCTCACCTTTTTAGCCTTCAGTTCCTCACCTTCTTGAGCCTTCAGCTCCTCACCTTCTTGAGCCTTCAGCTCCTCACCTTCTTGAGCCTTCAGCTCCTCACCTTTTTAGCCTTCTGCTCCTCACCTTCTTTAACCTTCAGCTCCTCACCTTTTTAGCCTTCAGCTCCTCACCTTCTTGAGCCTTCAGCTCCTCACCTTCTTGAGCCTTCAGCTCCTCACCTTCTTGAGCCTTCAGCTCCTCACCTTTTTAGCCTTCAGCTCCTCACCTTCTTGAGCCTTCAGCTCCTCACCTTTTTAGCCTTCAGCTCCTCACCTTCTTGAGCCATCAGCTCCTCACCTTTTTAGCCTTCAGCTCCTCACCTTCTTGAGCCTTCAGCTCCTCACCTTTTTAGCCTTCAGCTCCTCACCTTCTTGAGCCTTCAGCTCCTCACCTTCTTGCGCCTTCAGCTCCTCACCATTTTAGCCTTCAGCTCCTCACCTTCTTGAGCCTTCAGCTCCTCACCTTCTTGACCCTTCAGCTCCTCACCTTCTTGACCCTTCAGCTCCTCACCTTCTTGAGCCTTCAGCTCCTCACCTTCTTGAGCCTTCAGATCCTCACCTTCTTGAGCCTTCAGCTCCTCACCTTCTTGAGCCTTCAGATCCTCACCTTCTTAGCCTTCAGCTCCTCACCTTCTTGAGCCTTCAGCGCCTCACCTTTTTAGCCTTCAGCTCCTCACCTTCTTGAGCCTTCAGCTCCTCACCTTTTTAGCCTTCAGCTCCTCACCTTCTTGAGCCATCAGCTCCTCACCTTTTTAGCCTTCTGCTCCTCACCTTCTTGAGCCTTCAGCTCCTCACCTTTTTAGCCTTCTGCTCCTCACCTTCTTAACCCTTCAGCTCCTCACCTTTTTAGCCTTCAGCTCCTCACCTTCTTGAGCCTTCAGCTCCTCACCTTTTTGAGCCTTCAGCTCCTCACCCTCTTGAGCCTTCAGCTCCTCACCATTTTAGCCTTCAGCTCCTCACCTTCTTGCGCCTTCAGCTCCTCACCATTTTAGCCTTCAGCTCCTCACCTTCTTGAGCCTTCAGCTCCTCACCTTCTTGAGCCTTCAGCTCCTCACCTTCTTGAGCCTTCAGCTCCTCACCTTCTTGAGCCTTCAGCTCCTCACCTTCTTGAGCCTTCAGCTCCTCACCTTCTTGAGCCTTCAGCTCCTCACCTTCTTGAGCCTTCAGCTCCTCACCTTCTTGAGCCTTCAGCTCCTCACCTTTTTGAGCCTTTAGCTCCTCACCTTCTTGCGCCTTCAGCTCCTCACCTTTTTAGCCTTCAGCTCCTCACCTTCTTGAGCCTTCAGCTCCTCACCTTCAGCTCCTCACCTTCTTGAGCCTTCAGCTCCTCACCTTCAGCTCCTCACCTTCTTGAGCCTTCAGCTCCTCACCTTCTTGAGCCTTCAGCTCCTCACCTTTTTAGCCTTCAGTTCCTCACCTTCTTGAGCCTTCAGCTCCTTACCTTCTTGCGCCTTCAGCTCCTCACCTTCTTGCGCCTTCAGCTCCTCACCTTTTTAGCCTTCAGCTCCTCACCTTTTTAGCCTTCAGCTCCTCAACTTCTTGAGCCTTCAGCACCTCACCTTTTTAGCCTTCAGCTCCTCACCTTTTTAGCCTTCAGCTCCTCACCTTTTTAGCCTTCAGCTCCTCACCTTCTTGAGCCTTCAGCTCCTCACCTTCTTGAGCCTTCAGCTCCTCACCTTCTTGAGCCTTCAGCTCCTCACCTTCTTGAGCCTTCAGCTCCTCACCTTCTTGAGCCTTCAGCTCCTCACCTTCTTGAGCCTTCAGCTCCTCACCTTCAGCTCCTCACCTTCTTGAGCCTTCAGCTCCTCACCTTCTTGAGCCTTCAGCTCCTCACCTTCTTGAGCCTTCAGCTCCTCACCTTCAGCTCCTCACCTTCTTGAGCCTTCAGCTCCTCACCTTCTTGAGCCTTCAGCTCCTCACCTTCTTGAGCCTTCAGCTCCTCACCTTTTTAGCCTTCAGTTCCTCACCTTCTTGAGCCTTCAGCTCCTCACCTTTTTAGCCTTCAGTTCCTCACCTTCTTGAGCCTTCAGCTCCTCACCTTTTTAGCCTTCAGTTCCTCACCTTCTTGAGCCTTCAGCTCCTTACCTTTTTAAGCCTTCAGCTCCTCACCTTCTTGAGCCTTCAGCTCCTCACCTTCTTGCGCCTTCAGCTCCTCACCTTCTTGAGCCTTCAGCTCCTCACCTTCTTGAGCCTTCAGCTCCTCACCTTCTTGAGCCTTCAGCTCCTCACCTTCTTGAGCCTTCAGCTCCTCACCTTCAGCTCCTCACCTTCAGCTCCTCACCTTCTTGAGCCTTCAGCTCCTCACCTTCAGCTCCTCACCTTCAGCTCCTCACCTTCAGCTCCTCACCTTCTTGAGCCTTCAGCTCCTCACCTTCTTGAGCCTTCAGCTCCTCACCTTCTTGAGCCTTCAGCTCCTCACCTTCTTGAGCCTTCAGCTCCTCACCTTTTTAGCCTTCAGTTCCTCACCTTCTTGAGCCTTCAGCTCCTCACCTTTTTAGCCTTCAGTTCCTCACCTTCTTGAGCCTTCAGCTCCTCACCTTTTTAGCCTTCAGTTCCTCACCTTCTTGAGCCTTCAGCTCCTTACCTTTTTAAGCCTTCAGCTCCTCACCTTCTTGAGCCTTCAGCTCCTCACCTTCTTGCGCCTTCAGCTCCTCACCTTCTTGAGCCTTCAGCTCCTCACCTTCTTGAGCCTTCAGCTCCTCACCTTTCTAGCCTTCAGCTCCTCACCTTTCTAGCCTTCAGCTCCTCACCATTTTAGCCTTCAGCTCCTCACCTTTTTAGCCTTCAGCTCCTCACCTTCTTGCACCTTCAGCTCCTCACCATTTTAGCCTTCAGCTCCTCACCTTTTTAGCCTTCAGCTCCTCACCTTTTTAGCCTTCAGCTCCTCACCTTCTTGACCCTTCAGCTCCTCACCTTCTTGAGCCTTCAGCTCCTCAACTTCTTGAGCCTTCAGCTCCTCACCTTTTTAGCCTTCAGCTCCTCACCTTCTTGAGCCTTCAGCTCCTCACCTTTTTAGCCTTCCGCTCCTCACCTTCTTGAGCCTTCAGCTCCTCACCTTTTTCGCTTTCAGCTCCTCACCTTCTTGAGCCTTCAGCTCCTCACCTTCTTGAGCCTTCAGCTCCTCACCTTCTTGAGCGTTCAGCTCCTCACCTTCTTGACCCTTCAGCTCCTCACCTTCTTGAGCCTTCAGCTCCTCACCTTTTTAGCCTTCAGCTCCTCACCTTCTTGCACCTTCAGCTCCTCACCATTTTAGCCTTCAGCTCCTCACCTTTTTAGCCTTCAGCTCCTCACCTTCTTGAGCCTTCAGCTCCTCACCTTCTTGAGCCTTCAGCTCCTCACCTTTTTGAGCCTTCAGCTCCTCACCTTTTTGAGCCTTCAGCTCCTCACCCTCTTGAGACTTCAGCTCCTCACCTTTTTAACCTTCAGCTCCTCACCTTCTTGAGCCTTCAGCTCCTCACCTTTTCATCCTTCATCTCCTCAACTTCTTGCGCCTTCCGCTCCGCACCTTTTTAGCCTTCAGCTCCTCACCTTTTTAGCCTTCAGCTCCTCATCTTTTTAGCCTTCAGCTCCTCACCTTTTTAGCCTTTAGCTTCTCACCTTTTTAGCCTTCAGCTCCTCACCTTCTTGAGCCTTCAGCTCCTCACCTTTTTAGCCTTCAGCTCCTCACCTTCTTGAGCCTTCAGCTCCTCACCTTTTTAGCCTTCAGCTCCTCACCCTCTTGAGCCTTCTGCTCCTCACCATTTTAGCCTTCAGCTCCTCACCTTCTTGACCCTTCAGCTCCTCACCTTCTTGACCCTTCAGCTCCTCACCTTCTTGAGCCTTCAGCTCCTCACCTTTTTAGCCTTCTGCTCCTCACCTTCTTAACCCTTCAGCTCCTCACCTTCTTGAACCTTCAGCTCCTCACCTTTTTAGCCTTCAGCTCCTCACCTTCTTGAGCCTTCAGCTCCTCACCTTCTTGAGCCTTCAGCTCCTCACCTTTTTAGCCTTCAGTTCCTCACCTTCTTGAGCCTTCAGCTCCTCACCTTCTTGAGCCTTCAGCTCCTCACCTTCTTGAGCCTTCAGCTCCTCACCTTTTTAGCCTTCTGCTCCTCACCTTCTTGACCCTTCAGCTCCTCACCTTTTTAGCCTTCAGCTCCTCACCTTCTTGAGCCTTCAGCTCCTCACCTTCTTGAGCCTTCAGCTCCTCACCTTCTTGAGCCTTCAGCTCCTCACCTTCAGCTCCTCACCTTCAGCTCCTCACCTTCTTGAGCCTTCAGCTCCTCACCTTCAGCTCCTCACCTTCAGCTCCTCACCTTCAGCTCCTCACCTTCTTGAGCCTTCAGCTCCTCACCTTCTTGAGCCTTCAGCTCCTCACCTTCTTGAGCCTTCAGCTCCTCACCTTCTTGAGCCTTCAGCTCCTCACCTTTTTAGCCTTCAGTTCCTCACCTTCTTGAGCCTTCAGCTCCTCACCTTTTTAGCCTTCAGTTCCTCACCTTCTTGAGCCTTCAGCTCCTCACCTTTTTAGCCTTCAGTTCCTCACCTTCTTGAGCCTTCAGCTCCTTACCTTTTTAAGCCTTCAGCTCCTCACCTTCTTGAGCCTTCAGCTCCTCACCTTCTTGCGCCTTCAGCTCCTCACCTTCTTGAGCCTTCAGCTCCTCACCTTCTTGAGCCTTCAGCTCCTCACCTTTCTAGCCTTCAGCTCCTCACCTTTCTAGCCTTCAGCTCCTCACCTTTCTAGCCTTCAGCTCCTCACCATTTTAGCCTTCAGCTCCTCACCTTTTTAGCCTTCAGCTCCTCACCTTCTTGCACCTTCAGCTCCTCACCATTTTAGCCTTCAGCTCCTCACCTTTTTAGCCTTCAGCTCCTCACCTTCTTGCACCTTCAGCTCCTCACCATTTTAGCCTTCAGCTCCTCACCTTCTTGACCCTTCAGCTCCTCAACTTCTTGAGCCTTCAGCTCCTCACCTTTTTAGCCTTCAGCTCCTCACCTTCTTGAGCCTTCAGCTCCTCACCTTTTTAGCCTTCCGCTCCTCACCTTCTTGAGCCTTCAGCTCCTCACCTTTTTCGCTTTCAGCTCCTCACCTTCTTGAGCCTTCAGCTCCTCACCTTCTTGAGCCTTCAGCTCCTCACCTTCTTGAGCGTTCAGCTCCTCACCTTCTTGACCCTTCAGCTCCTCACCTTCTTGAGCCTTCAGCTCCTCACCTTTTTAGCCTTCAGCTCCTCACCTTCTTGCACCTTCAGCTCCTCACCATTTTAGCCTTCAGCTCCTCACCTTCTTGAGCCTTCAGCTCCTCACCTTCTTGAGCCTTCAGCTCCTCACCTTCTTGAGCCTTCAGCTCCTCACCTTTTTGAGCCTTCAGCTCCTCACCCTCTTGAGACTTCAGCTCCTCACCTTTTTAACCTTCAGCTCCTCACCTTCTTGAGCCTTCAGCTCCTCACCTTTTCATCCTTCATCTCCTCAACTTCTTGCGCCTTCCGCTCCGCACCTTTTTAGCCTTCAGCTCCTCACCTTTTTAGCCTTCAGCTCCTCATCTTTTTAGCCTTTAGATTCTCACCTTTTTAGCCTTCAGCTCCTCACCTTCTTGAGCCTTCAGCTCCTCACCTTTTTAGCCTTCAGCTCCTCACCTTCTTGAGCCTTCAGCTCCTCACCTTTTTAGCCTTCAGCTCCTCACCCTCTTGAGCCTTCTGCTCCTCACCATTTTAGCCTTCAGCTCCTCACCTTCTTGACCCTTCAGCTCCTCACCTTCTTGAGCCTTCAGCTCCTCACCTTCTTAACCCTTCAGCTCCTCACCTTCTTGAACCTTCAGCTCCTCACCTTTTTAGCCTTCAGCTCCTCACCTTCTTGAGCCTTCAGCTCCTCACCTTCTTGAGCCTTCAGCTCCTCACCTTTTTAGCCTTCAGTTCCTCACCTTCTTGAGCCTTCAGCTCCTCACCTTCTTGAGCCTTCAGCTCCTCACCTTCTTGAGCCTTCAGCTCCTCACCTTTTTAGCCTTCAGCTCCTCACCTTCTTGAGCCTTCAGCTCCTCACCTTCTTGAGCCTTCAGCTCCTCACCTTCTTGAGCCTTCAGCTCCTCACCTTCAGCTCCTCACCTTCAGCTCCTCACCTTCTTGAGCCTTCAGCTCCTCACCTTCAGCTCCTCACCTTCAGCTCCTCACCTTCAGCTCCTCACCTTCTTGAGCCTTCAGCTCCTCACCTTCTTGAGCCTTCAGCTCCTCACCTTCTTGAGCCTTCAGCTCCTCACCTTCTTGAGCGTTCAGCTCCTCACCTTCTTGACCCTTCAGCTCCTCACCTTCTTGAGCCTTCAGCTCCTCACCTTTTTAGCCTTCAGCTCCTCACCTTCTTGCACCTTCAGCTCCTCACCATTTTAGCCTTCAGCTCCTCACCTTCTTGAGCCTTCAGCTCCTCACCTTCTTGAGCCTTCAGCTCCTCACCTTCTTGAGCCTTCAGCTCCTCACCCTCTTGAGACTTCAGCTCCTCACCTTTTTAACCTTCAGCTCCTCACCTTCTTGACCCTTCAGCTCCTCACCTTTTTAGCCTTCAGCTCCTCACCTTCTTGAGCCTTCAGCTCCTCACCTTCTTGAGCCTTCAGCTCCTCACCTTCTTGAGCCTTCAGCTCCTCACCTTTTTAGCCTTCAGCTCCTCACCTTCTTGAGCCTTTCTTGAGCCTTCAGCTCCTCACCTTCTTGAGCCTTCAGCTCCTCACCTTCTTGAGCCTTCAGCTCCTCACCTTTTTAGCCTTCAGCTCCTCACCCTCTTGAGCCTTCTGCTCCTCACCATTTTAGCCTTCAGCTCCTCACCTTCTTGACCCTTCAGCTCCTCACCTTCTTGAGCCTTCAGCTCCTCACCTTTTTAGCCTTCTGCTCCTCACCTTCTTAACCCTTCAGCTCCTCACCTTCTTGACCCTTCAGCTCCTCACCTTCTTGAACCTTCAGCTCCTCACCTTTTTAGCCTTCAGCTCCTCACCTTCTTGAGCCTTCAGCTCCTCACCTTCTTGAGCCTTCAGCTCCTCACCTTTTTAGCCTTCAGTTCCTCACCTTCTTGAGCCTTCAGCTCCTCACCTTCTTGAGCCTTCAGCTCCTCACCTTCTTGAGCCTTCAGCTCCTCACCTTTTTAGCCTTCTGCTCCTCACCTTCTTGACCCTTCAGCTCCTCACCTTTTTAGCCTTCAGCTCCTCACCTTCTTGAACCTTCAGCTCCTCACCTTTTTAGCCTTCAGCTCCTCACCTTCTTGAGCCTTCAGCTCCTCACCTTCTTGAGCCTTCAGCTCCTCACCTTCTTGAGCCTTCAGCTCCTCACCTTTTTAGCCTTCAGCTCCTCACCTTCTTGAGCCTTTCTTGAGCCTTCAGCTCCTCACCTTCTTGAGCCTTCAGCTCCTCACCTTTTTACCCTTCAGCTCCTCACCTTCTTGAGCCTTCAGCTCCTCACCTTCTTGAGCCTTCAGCTCCTCACCTTCTTGAGCCTTCAGCTCCTCACCTTTTTACCCTTCAGCTCCTCACCTTTTTACACTTCAGCTCCTCACCTTCTTGACCCTTCAGCTCCTCACCTTCTTGAGCCTTCAGCTCCTCACCTTCTTGAGCCTTCAGCTCCTCACCTTCTTGAGCCTTCAGCTCCTCACCTTCTTGACCCTTCAGCTCCTCACCTTCTTAAACCTTCAGCTCCTCACCTTTTTACCCTTCAGCTCCTCACCTTTTTACACTTCAGCTCCTCACCTTCTTGACCCTTCAGCTCCTCACCTTCTTGAGCCTTCAGCTCCTCACCTTCTTGAGCCTTCAGCTCCTCACCTTCTTGCGCCTTCAGCTCCTCACCATTTTAGCCTTCAGCTCCTCACCATTTTAGCCTTCAGCTCCTCACCATTTTAGCCTTCAGCTCCTCACCTTTTTAGCCTTCAGCTCCTCACCTTTTTAGCCTTCAGCTCCTCACCTTCTTGACCCTTCAGCTCCTCACCTTCTTGAGCCTTCAGCTCCTCAACTTCTTGAGCCTTCAGCTCCTCACCTTTTTAGCCTTCAGCTCCTCACCTTCTTGAGCCTTCAGCTCCTCACCTTTTTAGCCTTCCGCTCCTCACCTTCTTGAGCCTTCCGCTCCTCACCTTCTTGAGCCTTCAGCTCCTCACCTTTTTCGCTTTCAGCTCCTCACCTTCTTGAGCCTTCAGCTCCTCACCTTCTTGAGCCTTCAGCTCCTCACCTTCTTGAGCCTTCAGCTCCTCACCTTCTTGACCCTTCAGCTCCTCACCTTCTTGAGCCTTCAGCTCCTCACCTTTTTAGCCTTCAGCTCCTCACCTTCTTGCACCTTCAGCTCCTCACCATTTTAGCCTTCAGCTCCTCACCTTTTTGGCCTTCAGCTCCTCACCTTCTTGAGCCTTCAGCTCCTCACCTTCTTGAGCCTTCAGCTCCTCACCTTTTTGAGCCTTCAGCTCCTCACCTTTTTGAGCCTTCAGCTCCTCACCCTCTTGAGACTTCAGCTCCTCACCTTTTTAACCTTCAGCTCCTCACCTTTTCATCCTTCATCTCTTCAACTTCTTGCGCCTTCCGCTCCGCACCTTTTTAGCCTTCAGCTCCTCACCTTTTTAGCCTTCAGCTCCTCATCTTTTTAGCCTTCCGCTCCGCACCTTTTTAGCCTTCAGCTCCTCACCTTTTTAGCCTTCAGCTCCTCACCTTCTTGAGCCTTCAGCTCCTCACCTTTTTAGCCTTCAGCTCCTCACCTTCTTGAGCCTTCAGCTCCTCACCTTCTTGAGCCTTCAGCTCCTCACCTTCTTGAGCATTCAGCTCCTCACCTTTTTGAGCCTTCAGCTCCTCACCCTCTTGAGACTTCAGCTCCTCACCTTTTTAACCTTCAGCTCCTCACCTTTTTAACCTTCAGCTCCTCACCTTCTTGAGCCTTCAGCTCCTCACCTTCTTGAGCCTTTCTTGAGCCTTCAGCTCCTCACCTTCTTGAGCCTTCAGCTCCTCACCTTCTTGAGCCTTCAGCTCCTCACCTTTTTAGCCTTCAGCTCCTCACCCTCTTGAGCCTTCTGCTCCTCACCATTTTAGCCTTCAGCTCCTCACCTTCTTGACCCTTCAGCTCCTCACCTTCTTGAGCCTTCAGCTCCTCACCTTTTTAGCCTTCTGCTCCTCACCTTTTTAGCCTTCTGCTCCTCACCTTCTTGAACCTTCAGCTCCTCACCTTTTTAGCCTTCAGCTCCTCACCTTCTTGAGCCTTCAGCTCCTCACCTTCTTGAGCCTTCAGCTCCTCACCTTTTTAGCCTTCAGTTCCTCACCTTCTTGAGCCTTCAGCTCCTCACCTTCTTGAGCCTTCAGCTCCTCACCTTCTTGAGCCTTCAGCTCCTCACCTTTTTAGCCTTCTGCTCCTCACCTTCTTGACCCTTCAGCTCCTCACCTTTTTAGCCTTCAGCTCCTCACCTTCTTGAACCTTCAGCTCCTAACCTTTTTAGCCTTCAGCTCCTCACCTTCTTGAGCCTTCAGCTCCTCACCTTCTTGAGCCTTCAGCTCCTCACCTTCTTGAGCCTTCAGCTCCTCACCTTTTTAGCCTTCAGCTCCTCACCTTCTTGAGCCTTTCTTGAGCCTTCAGCTCCTCACCTTCTTGAGCCTTCAGCTCCTCACCTTTTTACCCTTCAGCTCCTCACCTTTTTACACTTCAGCTCCTCACCTTCTTGAGCCTTCAGCTCCTCACCTTCTTGAGCCTTCAGCTCCTCACCTTCTTGACCCTTCAGCTCCTCACCTTCTTAAACCTTCAGCTCCTCACCTTTTTACCCTTCAGCTCCTCACCTTTTTACACTTCAGCTCCTCACCTTCTTGACCCTTCAGCTCCTCACCTTCTTGACCCTTCAGCTCCTCACCTTCTTGAGCCTTCAGCTCCTCAACTTCTTGAGCCTTCAGCTCCTCACCTTTTTAGCCTTCAGCTCCTCACCTTCTTGAGCCTTCAGCTCCTCACCTTTTTAGCCTTCCGCTCCTCACCTTCTTGAGCCTTCCGCTCCTCACCTTCTTGAGCCTTCAGCTCCTCACCTTTTTCGCTTTCAGCTCCTCACCTTCTTGAGCCTTCAGCTCCTCACCTTCTTGAGCCTTCAGCTCCTCACCTTCTTGAGCCTTCAGCTCCTCACCTTCTTGACCCTTCAGCTCCTCACCTTCTTGAGCCTTCAGCTCCTCACCTTTTTAGCCTTCAGCTCCTCACCTTCTTGCACCTTCAGCTCCTCACCATTTTAGCCTTCAGCTCCTCACCTTTTTGGCCTTCAGCTCCTCACCTTCTTGAGCCTTCAGCTCCTCACCTTCTTGAGCCTTCAGCTCCTCACCTTTTTGAGCCTTCAGCTCCTCACCTTTTTGAGCCTTCAGCTCCTCACCCTCTTGAGACTTCAGCTCCTCACCTTTTTAACCTTCAGCTCCTCACCTTTTCATCCTTCATCTCTTCAACTTCTTGCGCCTTCCGCTCCGCACCTTTTTAGCCTTCAGCTCCTCACCTTTTTAGCCTTCAGCTCCTCATCTTTTTAGCCTTCCGCTCCGCACCTTTTTAGCCTTCAGCTCCTCACCTTTTTAGCCTTCAGCTCCTCACCTTCTTGAGCCTTCAGCTCCTCACCTTTTTAGCCTTCAGCTCCTCACCTTCTTGAGCCTTCAGCTCCTCACCTTCTTGAGCCTTCAGCTCCTCACCTTCTTGAGCATTCAGCTCCTCACCTTTTTGAGCCTTCAGCTCCTCACCCTCTTGAGACTTCAGCTCCTCACCTTTTTAACCTTCAGCTCCTCACCTTTTTAACCTTCAGCTCCTCACCTTCTTGAGCCTTCAGCTCCTCACCTTCTTGAGCCTTTCTTGAGCCTTCAGCTCCTCACCTTCTTGAGCCTTCAGCTCCTCACCTTCTTGAGCCTTCAGCTCCTCACCTTTTTAGCCTTCAGCTCCTCACCCTCTTGAGCCTTCTGCTCCTCACCATTTTAGCCTTCAGCTCCTCACCTTCTTGACCCTTCAGCTCCTCACCTTCTTGAGCCTTCAGCTCCTCACCTTTTTAGCCTTCTGCTCCTCACCTTCTTAACCCTTCAGCTCCTCACCTTCTTGAACCTTCAGCTCCTCACCTTTTTAGCCTTCAGCTCCTCACCTTCTTGAGCCTTCAGCTCCTCACCTTCTTGAGCCTTCAGCTCCTCACCTTTTTAGCCTTCAGTTCCTCACCTTCTTGAGCCTTCAGCTCCTCACCTTCTTGAGCCTTCAGCTCCTCACCTTCTTGAGCCTTCAGCTCCTCACCTTTTTAGCCTTCTGCTCCTCACCTTCTTGACCCTTCAGCTCCTCACCTTTTTAGCCTTCAGCTCCTCACCTTCTTGAACCTTCAGCTCCTAACCTTTTTAGCCTTCAGCTCCTCACCTTCTTGAGCCTTCAGCTCCTCACCTTCTTGAGCCTTCAGCTCCTCACCTTCTTGAGCCTTCAGCTCCTCACCTTTTTAGCCTTCAGCTCCTCACCTTCTTGAGCCTTTCTTGAGCCTTCAGCTCCTCACCTTCTTGAGCCTTCAGCTCCTCACCTTTTTACCCTTCAGCTCCTCACCTTTTTACACTTCAGCTCCTCACCTTCTTGAGCCTTCAGCTCCTCACCTTCTTGAGCCTTCAGCTCCTCACCTTCTTGACCCTTCAGCTCCTCACCTTCTTAAACCTTCAGCTCCTCACCTTTTTACCCTTCAGCTCCTCACCTTTTTACACTTCAGCTCCTCACCTTCTTGACCCTTCAGCTCCTCACCTTCTTGAGCCTTCAGCTCCTCACCTTCTTGAGCCTTCAGCTCCTCACCATTTTAGCCTTCAGCTCCTCACCTTTTTAGCCTTCAGCTCCTCACCTTTTTAGCCTTCAGCTCCTCACCTTTTTAGCCTTCAGCTCCTCACCTTCTTGACCCTTCAGCTCCTCACCTTCTTGAGCCTTCAGCTCCTCAACTTCTTGAGCCTTCAGCTCCTCACCTTTTTAGCCTTCAGCTCCTCACCTTCTTGAGCCTTCAGCTCCTCACCTTTTTAGCCTTCCGCTCCTCACCTTCTTGAGCCTTCAGCTCCTCACCTTTTTCGCTTTCAGCTCCTCACCTTCTTGAGCCTTCAGCTCCTCACCTTCTTGAGCCTTCAGCTCCTCACCTTCTTGAGCCTTCAGCTCCTCACCTTCTTGACCCTTCAGCTCCTCACCTTCTTGAGCCTTCAGCTCCTCACCTTTTTAGCCTTCAGCTCCTCACCTTCTTGCACCTTCAGCTCCTCACCATTTTAGCCTTCAGCTCCTCACCTTTTTGGCCTTCAGCTCCTCACCTTCTTGAGCCTTCAGCTCCTCACCTTTTTGAGCCTTCAGCTCCTCACCTTTTTGAGCCTTCAGCTCCTCACCCTCTTGAGACTTCAGCTCCTCACCTTTTTAACCTTCAGCTCCTCACCTTTTTAACCTTCAGCTCCTCACCTTCTTGAGCCTTCAGCTCCTCACCTTTTCATCCTTCATCTCCTCAACTTCTTGCGCCTTCCGCTCCGCACCTTTTTAGCCTTCAGCTCCTCACCTTTTTAGCCTTCAGCTCCTCATCTTTTTAGCCTTCAGCTCCTCACCTTTTTAGCCTTCAGCTCCTCACCTTCTTGAGCCTTCAGCTCCTCACCTTCTTGAGCCTTCAGCTCCTCACCTTCTTGACCCTTCAGCTCCTCACCTTCTTGAGCCTTCAGCTCCTCACCTTTTTAGCCTTCAGCTCCTCACCTTCTTGCACCTTCAGCTCCTCACCATTTTAGCCTTCAGCTCCTCACCTTTTTGGCCTTCAGCTCCTCACCTTCTTGAGCCTTCAGCTACTCACCTTCTTGAGCCTTCAGCTCCTCACCTTTTTGAGCCTTCAGCTCCTCACCCTCTTGAGACTTCAGCTCCTCACCTTTTTAACCTTCAGCTCCTCACCTTCTTGAGCCTTCAGCTCCTCACCTTTTCATCCTTCATCTCCTCAACTTCTTGCGCCTTCCGCTCCGCACCTTTTTAGCCTTCAGCTCCTCACCTTTTTAGCCTTCAGCTCCTCATCTTTTTAGCCTTCAGCTCCTCACCTTTTTAGCCTTTAGCTTCTCACCTTTTTAGCCTTCAGCTCCTCACCTTCTTGAGCCTTCAGCTCCTCACCTTTTTAGCCTTCAGCTCCTCACCTTCTTGAGCCTTCAGCTCCTCACCTTTTTAGCCTTCAGCTCCTCACCCTCTTGAGCCTTCTGCTCCTCACCGTTTTAGCCTTCAGCTCCTCACCTTCTTGACCCTTCAGCTCCTCACCTTCTTGAGCCTTCAGCTCCTCACCTTTTTAGCCTTCTGCTCCTCACCTTCTTAACCCTTCAGCTCCTCACCTTCTTGAACCTTCAGCTCCTCACCTTTTTAGCCTTCAGCTCCTCACCTTCTTGAGCCTTCAGCTCCTCACCTTTTTAGCCTTCAGCTCCTCACCTTCTTGAGCCTTCAGCTCCTCACCTTCTTGAGCCTTCAGCTCCTCACCTTCTTGAGCCTTCAGCTCCTCACCTTTTTAGCCTTCTGCTCCTCACCTTCTTGACCCTTCAGCTCCTCACCTTTTTAGCCTTCAGCTCCTCACCTTCTTGAACCTTCAGCTCCTCACCTTTTTAGCCTTCAGCTCCTCACCTTCTTGAGCCTTGAGCTCCTCACCTTCTTGAGCCTTGAGCTCCTCACCTTCTTGAGCCTTCAGCTCCTCACCTTCTTGAGCCTTCAGCTCCTCACCTTCTTGAGCCTTCAGCTCCTCACCTTCTTGAGCCTTTCTTGAGCCTTCAGCTCCTCACCTTCTTGAGCCTTCAGCTCCTCACCTTTTTAGCCTTCAGCTCCTCACCCTCTTGAGCCTTCTGCTCCTCACCATTTTAGCCTTCAGCTCCTCACCTTCTTGACCCTTCAGCTCCTCACCTTCTTGAGCCTTCAGCTCCTCACCTTTTTAGCCTTCAGCTCCTCACCTTCTTAACCCTTCTGCTCCTCACCTTCTTGAACCTTCAGCTCCTCACCTTCTTAGCCTTCAGCTCCTCACCTTCTTGAGCCTTCAGCTCCTCACCTTCTTGAGCCTTCAGCTCCTCACCTTTTTAGCCTTCAGTTCCTCACCTTCTTGAGCCTTCAGCTCCTCACCTTCTTGAGCCTTCAGCTCCTCACCTTCTTGACCCTTCAGCTCCTCACCTTTTTAGCCTTCAGCTCCTCACCTTCTTGAACCTTCAGCTCCTCACCTTTTTAGCCTTCAGCTCCTCACCTTCTTGAGCCTTCAGCTCCTCACCTTCTTGAGCCTTCAGCTCCTCACCTTCTTGAGCCTTCAGCTCCTCACCTTTTTAGCCTTCAGCTCCTCACCTTCTTGAGCCTTTCTTGAGCCTTCAGCTCCTCACCTTCTTGAGCCTTCAGCTCCTCACCTTCTTGAGCCTTCAGCTCCTCACCTTTTTAGCCTTCAGCTCCTCACCCTCTTGAGCCTTCTGCTCCTCACCATTTTAGCCTTCAGCTCCTCACCTTCTTGACCCTTCAGCTCCTCACCTTCTTGAGCCTTCAGCTCCTCACCTTTTTAGCCTTCTGCTCCTCACCTTCTTAACCCTTCAGCTCCTCACCTTCTTGAACCTTCAGCTCCTCACCTTTTTAGCCTTCAGCTCCTCACCTTCTTGAGCCTTCAGCTCCTCACCTTCTTGAGCCTTCAGCTCCTCACCTTTTTAGCCTTCAGTTCCTCACCTTCTTGAGCCTTCAGCTCCTCACCTTCTTGAGCCTTCAGCTCCTCACCTTCTTGAGCCTTCAGCTCCTCACCTTTTTAGCCTTCTGCTCCTCACCTTCTTGACCCTTCAGCTCCTCACCTTTTTAGCCTTCAGCTCCTCACCTTCTTGAACCTTCAGCTCCTAACCTTTTTAGCCTTCAGCTCCTCACCTTCTTGAGCCTTCAGCTCCTCACCTTCTTGAGCCTTCAGCTCCTCACCTTCTTGAGCCTTCAGCTCCTCACCTTTTTAGCCTTCAGCTCCTCACCTTCTTGAGCCTTTCTTGAGCCTTCAGCTCCTCACCTTCTTGAGCCTTCAGCTCCTCACCTTTTTACCCTTCAGCTCCTCACCTTTTTACACTTCAGCTCCTCACCTTCTTGAGCCTTCAGCTCCTCACCTTCTTGAGCCTTCAGCTCCTCACCTTCTTGACCCTTCAGCTCCTCACCTTCTTAAACCTTCAGCTCCTCACCTTTTTACCCTTCAGCTCCTCACCTTTTTACACTTCAGCTCCTCACCTTCTTGACCCTTCAGCTCCTCACCTTCTTGAGCCTTCAGCTCCTCACCTTCTTGAGCCTTCAGCTCCTCACCATTTTAGCCTTCAGCTCCTCACCATTTTAGCCTTCAGCTCCTCACCTTTTTAGCCTTCAGCTCCTCACCTTTTTAGCCTTCAGCTCCTCACCTTCTTGACCCTTCAGCTCCTCACCTTCTTGAGCCTTCAGCTCCTCAACTTCTTGAGCCTTCAGCTCCTCACCTTTTTAGCCTTCAGCTCCTCACCTTCTTGAGCCTTCAGCTCCTCACCTTTTTAGCCTTCCGCTCCTCACCTTCTTGAGCCTTCAGCTCCTCACCTTTTTCGCTTTCAGCTCCTCACCTTCTTGAGCCTTCAGCTCCTCACCTTCTTGAGCCTTCAGCTCCTCACCTTCTTGAGCCTTCAGCTCCTCACCTTCTTGACCCTTCAGCTCCTCACCTTCTTGAGCCTTCAGCTCCTCACCTTTTTAGCCTTCAGCTCCTCACCTTCTTGCACCTTCAGCTCCTCACCATTTTAGCCTTCAGCTCCTCACCTTTTTGGCCTTCAGCTCCTCACCTTCTTGAGCCTTCAGCTCCTCACCTTTTTGAGCCTTCAGCTCCTCACCTTTTTGAGCCTTCAGCTCCTCACCCTCTTGAGACTTCAGCTCCTCACCTTTTTAACCTTCAGCTCCTCACCTTTTTAACCTTCAGCTCCTCACCTTCTTGAGCCTTCAGCTCCTCACCTTTTCATCCTTCATCTCCTCAACTTCTTGCGCCTTCCGCTCCGCACCTTTTTAGCCTTCAGCTCCTCACCTTTTTAGCCTTCAGCTCCTCATCTTTTTAGCCTTCAGCTCCTCACCTTTTTAGCCTTTAGCTTCTCACCTTTTTAGCCTTCAGCTCCTCACCTTCTTGAGCCTTCAGCTCCTCACCTTTTTAGCCTTCAGCTCCTCACCTTCTTGAGCCTTCAGCTCCTCACCTTCTTGAGCCTTCAGCTCCTCACCTTCTTGACCCTTCAGCTCCTCACCTTCTTGAGCCTTCAGCTCCTCACCTTTTTAGCCTTCAGCTCCTCACCTTCTTGCACCTTCAGCTCCTCACCATTTTAGCCTTCAGCTCCTCACCTTTTTGGCCTTCAGCTCCTCACCTTCTTGAGCCTTCAGCTACTCACCTTCTTGAGCCTTCAGCTCCTCACCTTTTTGAGCCTTCAGCTCCTCACCCTCTTGAGACTTCAGCTCCTCACCTTTTTAACCTTCAGCTCCTCACCTTCTTGAGCCTTCAGCTCCTCACCTTTTCATCCTTCATCTCCTCAACTTCTTGCGCCTTCCGCTCCGCACCTTTTTAGCCTTCAGCTCCTCACCTTTTTAGCCTTCAGCTCCTCATCTTTTTAGCCTTCAGCTCCTCACCTTTTTAGCCTTTAGCTTCTCACCTTTTTAGCCTTCAGCTCCTCACCTTCTTGAGCCTTCAGCTCCTCACCTTTTTAGCCTTCAGCTCCTCACCTTCTTGAGCCTTCAGCTCCTCACCTTTTTAGCCTTCAGCTCCTCACCCTCTTGAGCCTTCTGCTCCTCACCGTTTTAGCCTTCAGCTCCTCACCTTCTTGACCCTTCAGCTCCTCACCTTCTTGACCCTTCAGCTCCTCACCTTCTTGAGCCTTCAGCTCCTCACCTTTTTAGCCTTCTGCTCCTCACCTTCTTAACCCTTCAGCTCCTCACCTTCTTGAACCTTCAGCTCCTCACCTTTTTAGCCTTCAGCTCCTCACCTTCTTGAGCCTTCAGCTCCTCACCTTTTTAGCCTTCAGCTCCTCACCTTCTTGAGCCTTCAGCTCCTCACCTTCTTGAGCCTTCAGCTCCTCACCTTCTTGAGCCTTCAGCTCCTCACCTTTTTAGCCTTCTGCTCCTCACCTTCTTGACCCTTCAGCTCCTCACCTTTTTAGCCTTCAGCTCCTCACCTTCTTGAACCTTCAGCTCCTCACCTTTTTAGCCTTCAGCTCCTCACCTTCTTGAGCCTTGAGCTCCTCACCTTCTTGAGCCTTGAGCTCCTCACCTTCTTGAGCCTTCAGCTCCTCACCTTCTTGAGCCTTCAGCTCCTCACCTTCTTGAGCCTTCAGCTCCTCACCTTCTTGAGCCTTTCTTGAGCCTTCAGCTCCTCACCTTCTTGAGCCTTCAGCTCCTCACCTTTTTAGCCTTCAGCTCCTCACCCTCTTGAGCCTTCTGCTCCTCACCATTTTAGCCTTCAGCTCCTCACCTTCTTGACCCTTCAGCTCCTCACCTTCTTGAGCCTTCAGCTCCTCACCTTTTTAGCCTTCAGCTCCTCACCTTCTTAACCCTTCTGCTCCTCACCTTCTTGAACCTTCAGCTCCTCACCTTCTTAGCCTTCAGCTCCTCACCTTCTTGAGCCTTCAGCTCCTCACCTTCTTGAGCCTTCAGCTCCTCACCTTTTTAGCCTTCAGTTCCTCACCTTCTTGAGCCTTCAGCTCCTCACCTTCTTGAGCCTTCAGCTCCTCACCTTCTTGACCCTTCAGCTCCTCACCTTTTTAGCCTTCAGCTCCTCACCTTCTTGAACCTTCAGCTCCTCACCTTTTTAGCCTTCAGCTCCTCACCTTCTTGAGCCTTCAGCTCCTCACCTTCTTGAGCCTTCAGCTCCTCACCTTCTTGAGCCTTCAGCTCCTCACCTTTTTAGCCTTCAGCTCCTCACCTTCTTGAGCCTTTCTTGAGCCTTCAGCTCCTCACCTTCTTGAGCCTTCAGCTCCTCATCTTTTTACCCTTCAGCTCCTCACCTTCTTGAGCCTTCAGCTCCTCACCTTCTTGAGCCTTCAGCTCCTCACCTTCTTGAGCCTTCAGCTCCTCACCTTCTTGACCCTTCAGCTCCTCACCTTCTTGAGCCTTCAGCTCCTCACCTTTTTAGCCTTCAGCTCCTCACCTTTTTAGCCTTCAGCTCCTCACCTTCTTGAGCCTTCAGCTCCTCACCTTTTTAGCCTTCAGTTCCTCACCTTCTTGAGCCTTCAGCTCCTCACCTTCTTGAGCCTTCAGCTCCTCACCTTTTTAGCCTTCTGCTCCTCACCTTCTTGACCCTTCAGCTCCTCACCTTTTTAGCCTTCAGCTCCTCACCTTCTTGAACCTTCAGCTCCTCACCTTTTTAGCCTTCAGCTCCTCACCTTTTTAGCCTTCAGCTCCTCACCTTTTTAGCCTTCAGCTCCTCACCTTCTTGAGCCTTCAGCTCCTCACCTTCTTGAGCCTTCAGCTCCTCACCTTTTTAGCCTTCAGCTCCTCACCTTCTTGAGCCTTTCTTGAGCCTTCAGCTCCTCACCTTTTTACCCTTCAGCTCCTCACCTTTTTAGCCTTCAGCTCCTCACCTTCTTGAGCCTTCAGCTCCTCACCTTCTTGACCCTACAGCTCCTCACCTTCTTGAGCCTTCAGCTCCTCACCTTCTTGCGCCTTCAGCTCCTCACCATTTTAGCCTTCAGCTCCTCACCTTCTTGACACTTCAGCTCCTCACCTTCTTGACACTTCAGCTCCTCACCTTTTTGAGCCTTCAGCTCCTCACCTTCTTGAGCCTTCAGCTCCTCACCTTCTTGACCCTTCAGCTCCTCACCTTCTTGACCCTTCAGCTCCTCACCTTCTTGAGCCTTCAGCTCCTCACCTTCTTGAGCCTTCAGCTCCTCACCTTCTTGAGCCTTCAGCTCCTCACCTTCTTGAGCCTTCAGCTCCTCACCTTTTTAGCCTTCAGCTCCTCACCTTTTTAGCCTTCAGCTCCTCACCTTTTTAGCCTTCAGCTCCTCACCTTCTTGAGCCTTCAGCTCCTCACCTTTTTAGCCTGCAGTTCCTCACCTTCTTGAGCCTTCAGCTCCTCACCTTCTTGAGCCTTCAGCTCCTCACCTTTTTAGCCTTCTGCTCCTCACCTTCTTGACCCTTCAGCTCCTCACCTTTTTAGCCTTCAGCTCCTCACCTTCTTGAACCTTCAGCTCCTCACCTTTTTAGCCTTCAGCTCCTCACCTTCTTGAGCCTTCAGCTCCTCACCTTCTTGAGCCTTCAGCTCCTCACCTTCTTGAGCCTTCAGCTCCTCACCTTTTTAGCCTTCAGCTCCTCACCTTCTTGAGCCTTTCTTGAGCCTTCAGCTCCTCACCTTTTTACCCTTCAGCTCCTCACCTTTTTAGCCTTCAGCTCCTCACCTTCTTGACCCTTCAGCTCCTCACCTTCTTGAGCCTTCAGCTCCTCACCTTCTTGAGCCTTCAGCTCCTCACCTTTTTAGCCTTCCGCTCCTCACCTTCTTGAGCCTTCAGCTCCTCACCTTTTTCGCTTTCAGCTCCTCACCTTCTTGAGCCTTCAGCTCCTCACCTTCTTGAGCCTTCAGCTCCTCACCTTCTTGACCCTTCAGCTCCTCACCTTCTTGACCCTTCAGCTCCTCACCTTCTTGAGCCTTCAGCTCCTCACATTTTTAGCCTTCAGCTCCTCACCTTCTTGCACCTTCAGCTCCTCACCATTTTAGCCTTCAGCTCCTCACCTTTTTGGCCTTCAGCTCCTCACCTTCTTGAGCCTTCAGCTCCTCACCTTCTTGAGCCTTCAGCTCCTCACCTTTTTGAGCCTTCAGCTCCTCACCCTCTTGAGACTTCAGCTCCTCACCTTTTTAACCTTCAGCTCCTCACCTTTTTAACCTTCAGCTCCTCACCTTCTTGAGCCTTCAGCTCCTCACCTTTTCATCCTTCATCTCCTCAACTTCTTGCGCCTTCCGCTCCGCACCTTTTTAGCCTTCAGCTCCTCACCTTTTTAGCCTTCAGCTCCTCATCTTTTTAGCCTTCAGCTCCTCACCTTTTTAGCCTTTAGCTTCTCACCTTTTTAGCCTTCAGCTCCTCACCTTCTTGAGCCTTCAGCTCCTCACCTTTTTAGCCTTCAGCTCCTCACCTTCTTGAGCCTTCAGCTCCTCACCTTTTTAGCCTTCAGCTCCTCACCCTCTTGAGCCTTCTGCTCCTCACCAATTTAGCCTTCAGCTCCTCACCTTCTTGACCCTTCAGCTCCTCACCCTCTTGAGCCTTCTGCTCCTCACCATTTTAGCCTTCAGCTCCTCACCTTCTTGACCCTTCATCTCCTCACCTTCTTGAACCTTCAGCTCCTCACCTTTTTAGCCTTCAGCTCCTCACCTTCTTGAGCCTTCAGCTCCTCACCTTTTTAGCCTTCAGTTCCTCACCTTCTTGAGCCTTCAGCTCCTCACCTTCTTGAGCCTTCAGCTCCTCACCTTCTTGAGCCTTCAGCTCCTCACCTTCTTGAGCCTTCAGCTCCTCACCTTTTTAGCCTTCAGCTCCTCACCTTCTTGAACCTTCAGCTCCTCACCTTTTTAGCCTTCAGCTCCTCACCTTCTTGAGCCTTGAGCTCCTCACCTTCTTGAGCCTTCAGCTCCTCACCTTCTTGAGCCTTCAGCTCCTCACCTTCTTGAGCCTTCAGCTCCTCACCTTTTTAGCCTTCAGCTCCTCACCCTCTTGAGCCTTCTGCTCCTCACCATTTTAGCCTTCAGCTCCTCACCTTCTTGACCCTTCAGCTCCTCACCTTCTTGAGCCTTCAGCTCCTCACCTTTTTAGCCTTCTGCTCCTCACCTTCTTAACCCTTCAGCTCCTCACCTTCTTGAACCTTCAGCTCCTCACCTTTTTAGCCTTCAGCTCCTCACCTTCTTGAGCCTTCAGCTCCTCACCTTCTTGAGCCTTCAGCTCCTCACCTTTTTAGCCTTCAGTTCCTCACCTTCTTGAGCCTTCAGCTCCTCACCTTCTTGAGCCTTCAGCTCCTCACCTTCTTGACCCTTCAGCTCCTCACCTTTTTAGCCTTCACCTCCTCACCTTCTTGAACCTTCAGCTCCTCAACTTTTTAGCCTTCAGCTCCTCACCTTCTTGAGCCTTCAGCTCCTCACCTTCTTGAGCCTTCAGCTCCTCACCTTTTTAGCCTTCAGCTCCTCACCTTCTTGAGCCTTTCTTGAGCCTTCAGCTCCTCACCTTCTTGAGCCTTCAGCTCCTCACCTTTTTACCCTTCAGCTCCTCACCTTCTTGAGCCTTCAGCTCCTCACCTTCTTGAGCCTTCAGCTCCTCACCTTCTTGAGCCTTCAGCTCCTCACCTTTTTACCCTTCAGCTCCTCACCTTTTTACACTTCAGCTCCTCACCTTCTTGACCCTTCAGCTCCTCACCTTCTTGAGCCTTCAGCTCCTCACCTTTTTAGCCTTCAGCTCCTCACCTTCTTGAGCCTTCAGCTCCTCACCTTCTTGAGCCTTCAGCTCCTCACCTTCTTGAGCCTTCAGCTCCTCACCTTTTTACCCTTCAGCTCCTCACCTTCTTGAGCCTTCAGCTCCTCACCTTCTTGAGCCTTCAGCTCCTCACCTTCTTGAGCCTTCAGCTCCTCACCTTTTTACCCTTCAGCTCCTCACCTTTTTACACTTCAGCTCCTCACCTTCTTGACCCTTCAGCTCCTCACCTTCTTGAGCCTTCAGCTCCTCACCTTCTTGAGCCTTCAGCTCCTCATATTCTTGACCCTTCAGCTCCTCACCTTCTTGATCCTTCAGCTCATCACCTTCTTGAGCCTTCAGCTCCTCACCTTCTTGAGCCTTCAGCTCCTCACCTTTTTAGCCTTCAGCTCCTCACCTTCTTGAGCCTTCAGCTCCTCACCTTCTTGAGCCTTCAGCTCCTCACCTTTTTAGCCTTCAGCTCCTCACCTTCTTGAGCCTTCAGCCCCTCACTCTTTAGCCTTCAGCTCCTCACCTTCTTGAGCCATCAGCTCCTCACCTTTTTAGCCTTCTGCTCCTCACCTTCTTGAGCCTTCAGCTCCTCACCTTTTTAGCCTTCTGCTCCTCACCTTCTTAACCCTTCAGCTCCTCACCTTTTTAGCCTTCAGCTCCTCACCTTTTTGAGCCTTCAGCTCCTCACCCTCTTGAGCCTTCAGCTCCTCACCTTTTTAGCCTTCAGCTCCTCACCTTCTTGAGCCTTCAGCTCCTCACCTTCTTGACCCTACAGCTCCTCACCTTCTTGAGCCTTCAGCTCCTCACCTTCTTGCGCCTTCAGCTCCTCACCATTTTAGCCTTCAGCTCCTCACCTTCTTGACACTTCAGCTCCTCACCTTTTTGAGCCTTCAGCTCCTCACCTTCTTGAGCCTTCAGCTCCTCACCTTCTTGACCCTTCAGCTCCTCACCTTCTTGAGCCTTCAGCTCCTCACCTTTTTAGCCTTCAGCTCCTCACCTTTTTAGCCTTCAGCTCCTCACCTTCTTGAGCCTTCAGCTCCTCACCTTTTTAGCCTTCAGTTCCTCACCTTCTTGAGCCTTCAGCTCCTCACCTTCTTGAGCCTTCAGCTCCTCACCTTTTTGAGCCTTCAGCTCCTCACCCTCTTTAGACTTCAGCTCCTCACCTTTTTAACCTTCAGCTCCTCACCTTCTTGAGCCTTCAGCTCCTCACCTTTTCATCCTTCATCTCCTCAACTTCTTGCGCCTTCCGCTCCGCACCTTTTTAGCCTTCAGCTCCTCACCTTTTTAGCCTTCAGCTCCTCATCTTTTTAGCCTTCAGCTCCTCACCTTTTTAGACTTTAGCTTCTCACCTTTTTAGCCTTCAGCTCCTCACCTTCTTGAGCCTTCAGCTCCTCACCTTTTTAGCCTTCAGCTCCTCACCTTTTTAGCCTTCAGCTCCTCACCCTCTTGAGCCTTCTGCTCCTCACCATTTTAGCCTTCAGCTCCTCACCTTCTTGACCCTTCAGCTCCTCACCTTCTTGAGCCTTCAGCTCCTCACCTTTTTAGCCTTCTGCATCTCACCTTCTTAACCCTTCAGCTCCTCACCTTCTTGAACCTTCAGCTCCTCACCTTTTTAGCCTTCAGCTCCTCACCTTCTTGAGCCTTCAGCTCCTCACCTTTTTAGCCTTCAGTTCCTCACCTTCTTGAGCCTTCAGCTCCTCACCTTCTTGAGCCTTCAGCTCCTCACCTTCTTGAGCCTTCAGCTCCTCACCTTCTTGAGCCTTCAGCTCCTCACCTTTTTAGCCTTCAGCTCCTCACCTTCTTGAACCTTCAGCTCCTCACCTTTTTAGCCTTCAGCTCCTCACCTTCTTGAGCCTTGAGCTCCTCACCTTCTTGAGCCTTCAGCTCCTCACCTTCTTGAGCCTTCAGCTCCTCACCTTCTTGAGCCTTCAGCTCCTCACCTTCTTGAGCCTTTCTTGAGCCTTCAGCTCCTCACCTTCTTGAGCCTTCAGCTCCTCACCTTTTTACCCTTCAGCTCCTCACCTTCTTGAGCCTTCAGCTCCTCACCTTCTTGAGCCTTCAGCTCCTCACCTTCTTGAGCCTTCAGCTCCTCACCTTTTTACCCTTCAGCTCCTCACCTTTTTACACTTCAGCTCCTCACCTTCTTGACCCTTCAGCTCCTCACCTTCTTGAGCCTTCAGCTCCTCACCTTCTTGACCCTTCAGCTCCTCACCTTCTTAAACCTTCAGCTCCTCACCTTTTTACCCTTCAGCTCCTCACCTTTTTACACTTCAGCTCCTCACCTTCTTGACCCTTCAGCTCCTCACCTTCTTGAGCCTTCAGCTCCTCACCTTCTTGAGCCTTCAGCTCCTCACCTTCTTGCGCCTTCAGCTCCTCACCATTTTAGCCTTCAGCTCCTCACCATTTTAGCCTTCAGCTCCTCACCATTTTAGCCTTCAGCTCCTCACCTTTTTAGCCTTCAGCTCCTCACCTTTTTAGCCTTCAGCTCCTCACCTTCTTGACCCTTCAGCTCCTCACCTTCTTGAGCCTTCAGCTCCTCAACTTCTTGAGCCTTCAGCTCCTCACCTTTTTAGCCTTCAGCTCCTCACCTTTTTAGCCTTCAGCTCCTCACCTTCTTGAGCCTTCAGCTCCTCACCTTTTTAGCCTTCCGCTCCTCACCTTCTTGAGCCTTCCGCTCCTCACCTTCTTGAGCCTTCAGCTCCTCACCTTTTTCGCTTTCAGCTCCTCACCTTCTTGAGCCTTCAGCTCCTCACCTTTTTAGCCTTCCGCTCCTCACCTTCTTGAGCCTTCAGCTCCTCACCTTTTTCGCTTTCAGCTCCTCACCTTCTTGAGCCTTCAGCTCCTCACCTTCTTGAGCCTTCAGCTCCTCACCTTCTTGAGCCTTCAGCTCCTCACCTTCTTGACCCTTCAGCTCCTCACCTTCTTGAGCCTTCAGCTCCTCACCTTTTTAGCCTTCAGCTCCTCACCTTCTTGCACCTTCAGCTCCTCACCATTTTAGCCTTCAGCTCCTCACCTTTTTGGCCTTCAGCTCCTCACCTTCTTGAGCCTTCAGCTCCTCACCTTTTTGAGCCTTCAGCTCCTCACCTTTTTGAGCCTTCAGCTCCTCACCCTCTTGAGACTTCAGCTCCTCACCTTTTTAACCTTCAGCTCCTCACCTTTTTAACCTTCAGCTCCTCACCTTCTTGAGCCTTCAGCTCCTCACCTTTTCATCCTTCATCTCCTCACCTTCTTGCGCCTTCAGCTCCTCACCTTCTTGAGCCTTCAGCTCCTCACCTTCTTGAGCCTTCAGCTCCTCACCTTCTTGACCCTTCAGCTCCTCACCTTCTTGAGCCTTCAGCTCCTCACCTTTTTAGCCTTCAGCTCCTCACCTTCTTGCACCTTCAGCTCCTCACCATTTTAGCCTTCAGCTCCTCACCTTTTTGGCCTTCAGCTCCTCACCTTCTTGAGCCTTCAGCTCCTCACCTTTTTGAGCCTTCAGCTCCTCACCTTTTTGAGCCTTCAGCTCCTCACCCTCTTGAGACTTCAGCTCCGCACCTTTTTAGCCTTCAGCTCCTCACCTTTTTAGCCTTCAGCTCCTCATCTTTTTAGCCTTCAGCTCCTCACCTTTTTAGCCTTTAGCTTCTCACCTTTTTAGCCTTCAGCTCCTCACCTTCTTGAGCCTTCAGCTCCTCACCTTTTTAGCCTTCAGCTCCTCACCTTCTTGAGCCTTCAGCTCCTCACCTTCTTGAGCCTTCAGCTCCTCACCTTCTTGACCCTTCAGCTCCTCACCTTCTTGAGCCTTCAGCTCCTCACCTTTTTAGCCTTCAGCTCCTCACCTTCTTGCACCTTCAGCTCCTCACCATTTTAGCCTTCAGCTCCTCACCTTTTTGGCCTTCAGCTCCTCACCTTCTTGAGCCTTCAGCTACTCACCTTCTTGAGCCTTCAGCTCCTCACCTTTTTGAGCCTTCAGCTCCTCACCCTCTTGAGACTTCAGCTCCTCACCTTTTTCGCTTTCAGCTCCTCACCTTTTTGAGCCTTCAGCTCCTCACCCTCTTGAGACTTCAGCTCCGCACCTTTTTAGCCTTCAGCTCCTCACCTTTTTAGCCTTCAGCTCCTCATCTTTTTAGCCTTCAGCTCCTCACCTTTTTAGCCTTTAGCTTCTCACCTTTTTAGCCTTCAGCTCCTCACCTTCTTGAGCCTTCAGCTCCTCACCTTTTTAGCCTTCAGCTCCTCACCTTCTTGAGCCTTCAGCTCCTCACCTTTTTAGCCTTCAGCTCCTCACCCTCTTGAGCCTTCTGCTCCTCACCGTTTTAGCCTTCAGCTCCTCACCTTCTTGACCCTTCAGCTCCTCACCTTCTTGACCCTTCAGCTCCTCACCTTCTTGAGCCTTCAGCTCCTCACCTTTTTAGCCTTCTGCTCCTCACCTTCTTAACCCTTCAGCTCCTCACCTTCTTGAACCTTCAGCTCCTCACCTTTTTAGCCTTCAGCTCCTCACCTTCTTGAGCCTTCAGCTCCTCACCTTTTTAGCCTTCAGCTCCTCACCTTCTTGAGCCTTCAGCTCCTCACCTTCTTGAGCCTTCAGCTCCTCACCTTCTTGAGCCTTCAGCTCCTCACCTTTTTAGCCTTCTGCTCCTCACCTTCTTGACCCTTCAGCTCCTCACCTTTTTAGCCTTCAGCTCCTCACCTTCTTGAACCTTCAGCTCCTCACCTTTTTAGCCTTCAGCTCCTCACCTTCTTGAGCCTTGAGCTCCTCACCTTCTTGAGCCTTGAGCTCCTCACCTTCTTGAGCCTTCAGCTCCTCACCTTCTTGAGCCTTCAGCTCCTCACCTTCTTGAGCCTTCAGCTCCTCACCTTCTTGAGCCTTTCTTGAGCCTTCAGCTCCTCACCTTCTTGAGCCTTCAGCTCCTCACCTTTTTAGCCTTCAGCTCCTCACCCTCTTGAGCCTTCTGCTCCTCACCATTTTAGCCTTCAGCTCCTCACCTTCTTGACCCTTCAGCTCCTCACCTTCTTGAGCCTTCAGCTCCTCACCTTTTTAGCCTTCAGCTCCTCACCTTCTTAACCCTTCTGCTCCTCACCTTCTTGAGCCTTCAGCTCCTCACCTTCTTGAGCCTTCAGCTCCTCACCTTTTTAGCCTTCAGTTCCTCACCTTCTTGAGCCTTCAGCTCCTCACCTTCTTGAGCCTTCAGCTCCTCACCTTCTTGACCCTTCAGCTCCTCACCTTCTTGAGCCTTCAGCTCCTCACCTTCTTGACCCTTCAGCTCCTCACCTTTTTAGCCTTCAGCTCCTCACCTTCTTGAACCTTCAGCTCCTCACCTTTTTAGCCTTCAGCTCCTCACCTTCTTGAGCCTTCAGCTCCTCACCTTCTTGAGCCTTCAGCTCCTCACCTTCTTGAGCCTTCAGCTCCTCACCTTTTTAGCCTTCAGCTCCTCACCTTCTTGAGCCTTTCTTGAGCCTTCAGCTCCTCACCTTCTTGAGCCTTCAGCTCCTCATCTTTTTACCCTTCAGCTCCTCACCTTCTTGAGCCTTCAGCTCCTCACCTTCTTGAGCCTTCAGCTCCTCACCTTCTTGACCCTTCAGCTCCTCACCTTCTTGAGCCTTCAGCTCCTCACCTTTTTAGCCTTCAGCTCCTCACCTTTTTAGCCTTCAGCTCCTCACCTTCTTGAGCCTTCAGCTCCTCACCTTCTTGACCCTACAGCTCCTCACCTTCTTGAGCCTTCAGCTCCTCACCTTCTTGCGCCTTCAGCTCCTCACCATTTTAGCCTTCAGCTCCTCACCTTCTTGACACTTCAGCTCCTCACCTTTTTGAGCCTTCAGCTCCTCACCTTCTTGAGCCTTCAGCTCCTCACCTTCTTGACCCTTCAGCTCCTCACCTTCTTGAGCCTTCAGCTCCTCACCTTTTTAGCCTTCAGCTCCTCACCTTTTTAGCCTTCAGCTCCTCACCTTCTTGAGCCTTCAGCTCCTCACCTTTTTAGCCTTCAGTTCCTCACCTTCTTGAGCCTTCAGCTCCTCACCTTCTTGAGCCTTCAGCTCCTCACCTTTTTGAGCCTTCAGCTCCTCACCCTCTTGAGACTTCAGCTCCTCACCTTTTTAACCTTCAGCTCCTCACCTTCTTGAGCCTTCAGCTCCTCACCTTTTCATCCTTCATCTCCTCAACTTCTTGCGCCTTCCGCTCCGCACCTTTTTAGCCTTCAGCTCCTCACCTTTTTAGCCTTCAGCTCCTCATCTTTTTAGCCTTCAGCTCCTCACCTTTTTAGACTTTAGCTTCTCACCTTTTTAGCCTTCAGCTCCTCACCTTCTTAGCCTTCAGCTCCTCACCTTTTTAGCCTTCAGCTCCTCACCTTCTTGAGCCTTCAGCTCCTCACCTTTTTAGCCTTCAGCTCCTCACCTTCTTGAGCCTTCAGCTCCTCACCTTTTTAGCCTTCAGCTCCTCACCCTCTTGAGCCTTCTGCTCCTCACCATTTTAGCCTTCAGCTCCTCACCTTCTTACCCTTCAGCTCCTCACCTTCTTGAGCCTTCAGCTCCTCACCTTTTTAGCCTTCTGCATCTCACCTTCTTACCCTTCATCTCCTCAACTTCTTGAACCTTCAGCTCCTCACCTTTTTAGCCTTCAGCTCCTCACCTTCTTGAGCCTTCAGCTCCTCACCTTTTTAGCCTTCAGTTCCTCACCTTCTTGAGCCTTCAGCTCCTCACCTTCTTGAGCCTTCAGCTCCTCACCTTCTTGAGCCTTCAGCTCCTCACCTTCTTGAGCCTTCAGCTCCTCACCTTTTTAGCCTTCAGCTCCTCACCTTCTTGAACCTTCAGCTCCTCACCTTTTTAGCCTTCAGCTCCTCACCTTCTTGAGCCTTGAGCTCCTCACCTTCTTGAGCCTTCAGCTCCTCACCTTCTTGAGCCTTCAGCTCCTCACCTTCTTGAGCCTTCAGCTCCTCACCTTCTTGAGCCTTTCTTGAGCCTTCAGCTCCTCACCTTCTTGAGCCTTCAGCTCCTCACCTTCTTGAGCCTTCAGCTCCTCACCTTCTTGAGCCTTCAGCTCCTCACCTTCTTGAGCCTTCAGCTCCTCACCTTTTTAGCCTTCAGCTCCTCACCCTCTTGAGCCTTCTGCTCCTCACCATTTTAGCCTTCAGCTCCTCACCTTCTTGACCCTTCAGCTCCTCACCTTCTTGAGCCTTCAGCTCCTCACCTTTTTAGCCTTCTGCTCCTCACCTTCTTAACCCTTCAGCTCCTCACCTTCTTGAACCTTCAGCTCCTCACCTTCTTGAACCTTCAGCTCCTCACCTTTTTAGCCTTCAGCTCCTCACCTTCTTGAGCCTTCAGCTCCTCACCTTCTTGAGCCTTCAGCTCCTCACCTTTTTAGCCTTCAGTTCCTCACCTTCTTGAGCCTTCAGCTCCTCACCTTCTTGAGCCTTCAGCTCCTCACCTTCTTGACCCTTCAGCTCCTCACCTTTTTAGCCTTCAGCTCCTCACCTTCTTGAACCTTCAGCTCCTCACCTTTTTAGCCTTCAGCTCCTCACCTTCTTGAGCCTTCAGCTCCTCACCTTCTTGAGCCTTCAGCTCCTCACCTTTTTAGCCTTCAGCTCCTCACCTTCTTGAGCCTTTCTTGAGCCTTCAGCTCCTCACCTTCTTGAGCCTTCAGCTCCTCACCTTTTTACCCTTCAGCTCCTCACCTTCTTGAGCCTTCAGCTCCTCACCTTCTTGAGCCTTCAGCTCCTCACCTTCTTGAGCCTTCAGCTCCTCACCTTTTTAGCCTTCAGCTCCTCACCTTCTTGAGCCTTCAGCCCCTCACTCTTTAGCCTTCAGCTCCTCACCTTCTTGAGCCATCAGCTCCTCACCTTTTTAGCCTTCTGCTCCTCACCTTCTTGAGCCTTCAGCTCCTCACCTTTTTAGCCTTCTGCTCCTCACCTTCTTAACCCTTCAGCTCCTCACCTTTTTAGCCTTCAGCTCCTCACCTTTTTGAGCCTTCAGCTCCTCACCCTCTTGAGCCTTCAGCTCCTCACCTTTTTAGCCTTCAGCTCCTCACCTTCTTGAGCCTTCAGCTCCTCACCTTCTTGACCCTACAGCTCCTCACCTTCTTGAGCCTTCAGCTCCTCACCTTCTTGCGCCTTCAGCTCCTCACCATTTTAGCCTTCAGCTCCTCACCTTCTTGACACTTCAGCTCCTCACCTTTTTGAGCCTTCAGCTCCTCACCTTCTTGAGCCTTCAGCTCCTCACCTTCTTGACCCTTCAGCTCCTCACCTTCTTGAGCCTTCAGCTCCTCACCTTCTTGAGCCTTCAGCTCCTCACCTTCTTGACCCTTCAGCTCCTCACCTTCTTGACCCTTCAGCTCCTCACCTTCTTGAGCCTTCAGCTCCTCACCTTTTTAGCCTTCAGCTCCTCACCTTTTTAGCCTTCAGCTCCTCACCTTCTTGAGCCTTCAGCTCCTCACCTTTTTAGCCTTCAGTTCCTCACCTTCTTGAGCCTTCAGCTCCTCACCTTCTTGAGCCTTCAGCTCCTCACCTTTTTAGCCTTCTGCTCCTCACCTTCTTGACCCTTCAGCTCCTCACCTTTTTAGCCTTCAGCTCCTCACCTTTTTAGCCTTCAGCTCCTCACCTTTTTAGCCTTCAGCTCCTCACCTTTTTAGCCTTCAGCTCCTCACCTTCTTGAGCCTTCAGCTCCTCACCTTCTTGAGCCTTCAGCTCCTCACCTTTTTAGCCTTCAGCTCCTCACCTTTTTAGCCTTCAGCTCCTCACCTTCTTGAGCCTTCAGCTCCTCACCTTTTTAGCCTTCAGTTCCTCACCTTCTTGAGCCTTCAGCTCCTCACCTTCTTGAGCCTTCAGCTCCTCACCTTTTTGAGCCTTCAGCTCCTCACCCTCTTGAGACTTCAGCTCCTCACCTTTTTAACCTTCAGCTCCTCACCTTCTTGAGCCTTCAGCTCCTCACCTTTTTAGCCTTCAGCTCCTCACCTTCTTGAGCCTTCAGCTCCTCACCTTTTTAGCCTTCAGCTCCTCACCCTCTTGAGCCTTCTGCTCCTCACCATTTTAGCCTTCAGCTCCTCACCTTCTTGACCCTTCAGCTCCTCACCTTCTTGAGCCTTCAGCTCCTCACCTTTTTAGCCTTCTGCATCTCACCTTCTTAACCCTTCATCTCCTCACCTTCTTGAACCTTCAGCTCCTCACCTTTTTAGCCTTCAGCTCCTCACCTTCTTGAGCCTTCAGCTCCTCACCTTTTTAGCCTTCAGTTCCTCACCTTCTTGAGCCTTCAGCTCCTCACCTTCTTGAGCCTTCAGCTCCTCACCTTCTTGAGCCTTCAGCTCCTCACCTTCTTGAGCCTTCAGCTCCTCACCTTCTTGAACCTTCAGCTCCTCACCTTTTTAGCCTTCAGCTCCTCACCTTCTTGAGCCTTGAGCTCCTCACCTTCTTGAGCCTTCAGCTCCTCACCTTCTTGAGCCTTCAGCTCCTCACCTTCTTGAGCCTTCAGCTCCTCACCTTCTTGAGCCTTTCTTGAGCCTTCAGCTCCTCACCTTCTTGAGCCTTCAGCTCCTCACCTTCTTGAGCCTTCAGCTCCTCACCTTCTTGAGCCTTCAGCTCCTCACCTTCTTGAGCCTTCAGCTCCTCACCTTTTTAGCCTTCAGCTCCTCACCCTCTTGAGCCTTCTGCTCCTCACCATTTTAGCCTTCAGCTCCTCACCTTCTTGACCCTTCAGCTCCTCACCTTCTTGAGCCTTCAGCTCCTCACCTTTTTAGCCTTCTGCTCCTCACCTTCTTAACCCTTCAGCTCCTCACCTTCTTGAACCTTCAGCTCCTCACCTTCTTGAACCTTCAGCTCCTCACCTTTTTAGCCTTCAGCTCCTCACCTTCTTGAGCCTTCAGCTCCTCACCTTCTTGAGCCTTCAGCTCCTCACCTTTTTAGCCTTCAGTTCCTCACCTTCTTGAGCCTTCAGCTCCTCACCTTCTTGAGCCTTCAGCTCCTCACCTTCTTGACCCTTCAGCTCCTCACCTTTTTAGCCTTCAGCTCCTCACCTTCTTGAACCTTCAGCTCCTCACCTTTTTAGCCTTCAGCTCCTCACCTTCTTGAGCCTTCAGCTCCTCACCTTCTTGAGCCTTCAGCTCCTCACCTTTTTAGCCTTCAGCTCCTCACCTTCTTGAGCCTTTCTTGAGCCTTCAGCTCCTCACCTTCTTGAGCCTTCAGCTCCTCACCTTTTTACCCTTCAGCTCCTCACCTTCTTGAGCCTTCAGCTCCTCACCTTCTTGAGCCTTCAGCTCCTCACCTTCTTGAGCCTTCAGCTCCTCACCTTTTTACCCTTCAGCTCCTCACCTTTTTACACTTCAGCTCCTCACCTTCTTGACCCTTCAGCTCCTCACCTTCTTGAGCCTTCAGCTCCTCACCTTCTTGAGCCTTCAGCTCCTCACCTTCTTGACCCTTCAGCTCCTCACCTTCTTAAGCCTTCAGCTCCTCACCTTCTTGAGCCTTCAGCTCATCACCTTCTTGAGCCTTCAGCTCCTCACCTTCTTGAGCCTTCAGCTCCTCACCTTTTTAGCCTTCAGCTCCTCACCTTCTTGAGCCTTCAGCTCCTCACCTTCTTGAGCCTTCAGCTCCTCACCTTTTTAGCCTTCAGCTCCTCACCTTCTTGAGCCTTCAGCCCCTCACTCTTTAGCCTTCAGCTCCTCACCTTCTTGAGCCTTCAGCTCCTCACCTTTTTAGCCTTCTGCTCCTCACCTTCTTAACCCTTCAGCTCCTCACCTTTTTAGCCTTCAGCTCCTCACCTTTTTGAGCCTTCAGCTCCTCACCCTCTTGAGCCTTCAGCTCCTCACCTTTTTAGCCTTCAGCTCCTCACCTTCTTGAGCCTTCAGCTCCTCACCTTCTTGACCCTACAGCTCCTCACCTTCTTGACCCTACAGCTCCTCACCTTCTTGCGCCTTCAGCTCCTCACCATTTTAGCCTTCAGCTCCTCACCTTCTTGACACTTCAGCTCCTCACCTTTTTGAGCCTTCAGCTCCTCACCTTCTTGAGCCTTCAGCTCCTCACCTTCTTGAGCCTTCAGCTCCTCACCTTCTTGACCCTTCAGCTCCTCACCTTCTTGAGCCTTCAGCTCCTCACCTTCTTGAGCCTTCAGCTCCTCACCTTCTTGACCCTTCAGCTCCTCACCTTCTTGACCCTTCAGCTCCTCACCTTCTTGACCCTTCAGCTCCTCACCTTCTTGAGCCTTCAGCTCCTCACCTTTTTAGCCTTCAGCTCCTCACCTTTTTAGCCTTCAGCTCCTCACCTTCTTGAGCCTTCAGCTCCTCACCTTTTTAGCCTTCAGTTCCTCACCTTCTTGAGCCTTCAGCTCC
Source organism: Blennius ocellaris (assembly GCF_963422515.1). Classification (NCBI taxonomy): domain Eukaryota; kingdom Metazoa; phylum Chordata; class Actinopteri; order Blenniiformes; family Blenniidae; genus Blennius; species Blennius ocellaris. Next base: position 1,258,120 of record NW_027662273.1, on the reverse strand, counting down.
TCACCTTCTTGAGCCTTCAGCTCCTCACCTTTTTAGCCTTCTGCTCCTCACCTTCTTGACCCTTCAGCTCCTCACCTTTTTAGCCTTCAGCTCCTCACCTTTTTAGCCTTCAGCTCCTCACCTTTTTAGCCTTCAGCTCCTCACCTTTTTAGCCTTCAGCTCCTCACCTTTTTAGCCTTCAGCTCCTCACCTTCTTGAGCCTTCAGCTCCTCACCTTCTTGAGCCTTCAGCTCCTCACCTTCTTGAGCCTTCAGCTCCTCACCTTCTTGAGCCTTCAGCTCCTCACCTTTTTAGCCTTCAGCTCCTCACCTTTTTAGCCTTCAGCTCCTCACCTTCTTGAGCCTTTCTTGAGCCTTCAGCTCCTCACCTTTTTAGCCTTCAGCTCCTCACCTTTTTAGCCTTCAGCTCCTCACCTTCTTGAGCCTTCAGCTCCTCACCTTCTTGCGCCTTCAGCTCCTCACCATTTTAGCCTTCAGCTCCTCACCTTCTTGACACTTCAGCTCTTCACCTTTTTGAGCCTTCAGCTCCTCACCTTCTTGACCCTTCAGCTCCTCACCTTCTTGACCCTTCAGCTCCTCACCTTCTTGAGCCTTCAGCTCCTCACCTTCTTGAGCCTTCAGCTCCTCACCTTCTTGACCCTTCAGCTCCTCACCTTCTTGACCCTTCAGCTCCTCACCTTCTTGAGCCTTCAGCTCCTCACCTTTTTAGCCTTCAGCTCCTCACCTTTTTAGCCTTCAGCTCCTCACCTTCTTGAGCCTTCAGCTCCTCACCTTTTTAGCCTTCAGTTCCTCACCTTCTTGAGCCTTCAGCTCCTCACCTTCTTGAGCCTTCAGCTCCTCACCTTCTTGAGCCTTCAGCTCCTCACCTTTTTAGCCTTCTGCTCCTCACCTTCTTGACCCTTCAGCTCCTCACCTTTTTAGCCTTCAGCTCCTCACCTTCTTGAACCTTCAGCTCCTCACCTTTTTAGCCTTCAGCTCCTCACCTTCTTGAGCCTTCAGCTCCTCACCTTCTTGAGCCTTCAGCTCCTCACCTTCTTGAGCCTTCAGCTCCTCACCTTTTTAGCCTTCAGCTCCTCACCTTCTTGAGCCTTTCTTGAGCCTTCAGCTCCTCACCTTTTTACCCTTCAGCTCCTCACCTTTTTACACTTCAGCTCCTCACCTTCTTGACCCTTCAGCTCCTCACCTTCTTGACCCTTCAGCTCCTCACCTTCTTGAGCCTTCAGCTCCTCACCTTCTTGAGCCTTCAGCTCCTCACCTTCTTGACCCTTCAGCTCCTCACCTTCTTGACCCTTCAGCTCCTCACCTTCTTAAACCTTCAGCTCCTCACCTTTTTAGCCTTCAGCTCCTCACCTTCTTGAGCCTTCAGCTCCTCACCTTCTTGAGCCTTCAGCTCCTCACCTTCTTGAGCCTTCAGCTCCTCACCTTTTTAGCCTTCAGCTCCTCACCTTCTTGAGCCTTTCTTGAGCCTTCAGCTCCTCACCTTTTTACCCTTCAGCTCCTCACCTTTTTAGCCTTCAGCTCCTCACCTTCTTGACCCTTCAGCTCCTCACCTTCTTGAGCCTTCAGCTCCTCACCTTCTTGAGCCTTCAGCTCCTCACCTTTTTAGCCTTCCGCTCCTCACCTTCTTGAGCCTTCAGCTCCTCACCTTTTTCGCTTTCAGCTCCTCACCTTCTTGAGCCTTCCGCTCCTCACCTTCTTGAGCCTTCAGCTCCTCACCTTTTTCGCTTTCAGCTCCTCACCTTCTTGAGCCTTCAGCTCCTCACCTTCTTGAGCCTTCAGCTCCTCACCTTCTTGACCCTTCAGCTCCTCACCTTCTTGACCCTTCAGCTCCTCACCTTCTTGAGCCTTCAGCTCCTCACATTTTTAGCCTTCAGCTCCTCACCTTCTTGCACCTTCAGCTCCTCACCATTTTAGCCTTCAGCTCCTCACCTTTTTGGCCTTCAGCTCCTCACCTTCTTGAGCCTTCAGCTCCTCACCTTCTTGAGCCTTCAGCTCCTCACCTTTTTGAGCCTTCAGCTCCTCACCTTTTCATCCTTCATCTCCTCAACTTCTTGCGCCTTCCGCTCCGCACCTTTTTAGCCTTCAGCTCCTCACCTTTTTAGCCTTCAGCTCCTCATCTTTTTAGCCTTCAGCTCCTCACCTTTTTAGCCTTTAGCTTCTCACCTTTTTAGCCTTCAGCTCCTCACCCTCTTGAGCCTTCTGCTCCTCACCATTTTAGCCTTCAGCTCCTCACCTTCTTGACCCTTCAGCTCCTCACCTTCTTGAGCCTTCAGCTCCTCACCTTTTTAGCCTTCTGCATCTCACCTTCTTAACCCTTCATCTCCTCACCTTCTTGAACCTTCAGCTCCTCACCTTTTTAGCCTTCAGCTCCTCACCTTCTTGAGCCTTCAGCTCCTCACCTTTTTAGCCTTCTGCTCCTCACCTTCTTAACCCTTCAGCTCCTCACCTTCTTGAACCTTCAGCTCCTCACCTTCTTGAACCTTCAGCTCCTCACCTTTTTAGCCTTCAGCTCCTCACCTTCTTGAGCCTTCAGCTCCTCACCTTCTTGAGCCTTCAGCTCCTCACCTTTTTAGCCTTCAGTTCCTCACCTTCTTGAGCCTTCAGCTCCTCACCTTCTTGAGCCTTCAGCTCCTCACCTTCTTGACCCTTCAGCTCCTCACCTTTTTAGCCTTCAGCTCCTCACCTTCTTGAACCTTCAGCTCCTCACCTTTTTAGCCTTCAGCTCCTCACCTTCTTGAGCCTTCAGCTCCTCACCTTCTTGAGCCTTCAGCTCCTCACCTTTTTAGCCTTCAGCTCCTCACCTTCTTGAGCCTTTCTTGAGCCTTCAGCTCCTCACCTTCTTGAGCCTTCAGCTCCTCACCTTTTTACCCTTCAGCTCCTCACCTTCTTGAGCCTTCAGCTCCTCACCTTCTTGAGCCTTCAGCTCCTCACCTTCTTGAGCCTTCAGCTCCTCACCTTTTTACCCTTCAGCTCCTCACCTTTTTACACTTCAGCTCCTCACCTTCTTGACCCTTCAGCTCCTCACCTTCTTGAGCCTTCAGCTCCTCACCTTCTTGAGCCTTCAGCTCCTCACCTTCTTGACCCTTCAGCTCCTCACCTTCTTAAGCCTTCAGCTCCTCACCTTCTTGAGCCTTCAGCTCATCACCTTCTTGAGCCTTCAGCTCCTCACCTTCTTGAGCCTTCAGCTCCTCACCTTTTTAGCCTTCAGCTCCTCACCTTCTTGAGCCTTCAGCTCCTCACCTTCTTGAGCCTTCAGCTCCTCACCTTTTTAGCCTTCAGCTCCTCACCTTCTTGAGCCTTCAGCCCCTCACTCTTTAGCCTTCAGCTCCTCACCTTCTTGAGCCTTCAGCTCCTCACCTTTTTAGCCTTCTGCTCCTCACCTTCTTAACCCTTCAGCTCCTCACCTTTTTAGCCTTCAGCTCCTCACCTTTTTGAGCCTTCAGCTCCTCACCCTCTTGAGCCTTCAGCTCCTCACCTTTTTAGCCTTCAGCTCCTCACCTTCTTGAGCCTTGAGCTCCTCACCTTCTTGAGCCTTCAGCTCCTCACCTTCTTGAGCCTTCAGCTCCTCACCTTCTTGAGCCTTCAGCTCCTCACCTTCTTGAGCCTTTCTTGAGCCTTCAGCTCCTCACCTTCTTGAGCCTTCAGCTCCTCACCTTCTTGAGCCTTCAGCTCCTCACCTTTTTAGCCTTCAGCTCCTCACCCTCTTGAGCCTTCTGCTCCTCACCATTTTAGCCTTCAGCTCCTCACCTTCTTGACCCTTCAGCTCCTCACCTTCTTGAGCCTTCAGCTCCTCACCTTTTTAGCCTTCTGCTCCTCACCTTCTTAACCCTTCAGCTCCTCACCTTCTTGAACCTTCAGCTCCTCACCTTTTTAGCCTTCAGCTCCTCACCTTCTTGAGCCTTCAGCTCCTCACCTTCTTGAGCCTTCAGCTCCTCACCTTTTTAGCCTTCAGTTCCTCACCTTCTTGAGCCTTCAGCTCCTCACCTTCTTGAGCCTTCAGCTCCTCACCTTCTTGACCCTTCAGCTCCTCACCTTTTTAGCCTTCACCTCCTCACCTTCTTGAACCTTCAGCTCCTCACCTTTTTAGCCTTCAGCTCCTCACCTTCTTGAGCCTTCAGCTCCTCACCTTCTTGAGCCTTCAGCTCCTCACCTTTTTAGCCTTCAGCTCCTCACCTTCTTGAGCCTTTCTTGAGCCTTCAGCTCCTCACCTTCTTGAGCCTTCAGCTCCTCACCTTTTTACCCTTCAGCTCCTCACCTTCTTGAGCCTTCAGCTCCTCACCTTCTTGAGCCTTCAGCTCCTCACCTTCTTGAGCCTTCAGCTCCTCACCTTTTTACCCTTCAGCTCCTCACCTTTTTACACTTCAGCTCCTCACCTTTTTACACTTCAGCTCCTCACCTTCTTGACCCTTCAGCTCCTCACCTTCTTGAGCCTTCAGCTCCTCACCTTCTTGACCCTTCAGCTCCTCACCTTCTTGACCCTTCAGCTCCTCACCTTCTTGAGCCTTCAGCTCCTCACCTTCTTGACCCTTCAGCTCCTCACCTTCTTGACCCTTCAGCTCCTCACCTTCTTGAGCCTTCAGCTCCTCACCTTTTTAGCCTTCAGCTCCTCACCTTTTTAGCCTTCAGCTCCTCACCTTTTTAGCCTTCAGCTCCTCACCTTTTTAGCCTTCAGCTCCTCACCTTCTTGAGCCTTCAGCTCCTCACCTTTTTAGCCTTCTGCTCCTCACCTTCTTAACCCTTCAGCTCCTCACCTTTTTAGCCTTCAGCTCCTCACCTTTTTGAGCCTTCAGCTCCTCACCCTCTTGAGCCTTCAGCTCCTCACCTTTTTAGCCTTCAGCTCCTCACCTTCTTGAGCCTTCAGCTCCTCACCTTCTTGACCCTACAGCTCCTCACCTTCTTGAGCCTTCAGCTCCTCACCTTCTTGCGCCTTCAGCTCCTCACCATTTTAGCCTTCAGCTCCTCACCTTCTTGACACTTCAGCTCCTCACCTTTTTGAGCCTTCAGCTCCTCACCTTCTTGAGCCTTCAGCTCCTCACCTTCTTGACCCTTCAGCTCCTCACCTTCTTGAGCCTTCAGCTCCTCACCTTCTTGACCCTTCAGCTCCTCACCTTCTTGACCCTTCAGCTCCTCACCTTCTTGAGCCTTCAGCTCCTCACCTTTTTAGCCTTCAGCTCCTCACCTTTTTAGCCTTCAGCTCCTCACCTTCTTGAGCCTTCAGCTCCTCACCTTTTTAGCCTTCAGTTCCTCACCTTCTTGAGCCTTCAGCTCCTCACCTTCTTGAGCCTTCAGCTCCTCACCTTTTTAGCCTTCTGCTCCTCACCTTCTTGACCCTTCAGCTCCTCACCTTTTTAGCCTTCAGCTCCTCACCTTTTTAGCCTTCAGCTCCTCACCTTTTTAGCCTTCAGCTCCTCACCTTTTTAGCCTTCAGCTCCTCACCTTCTTGAGCCTTCAGCTCCTCACCTTCTTGAGCCTTCAGCTCCTCACCTTTTTAGCCTTCAGCTCCTCACCTTTTTAGCCTTCAGCTCCTCACCTTCTTGAGCCTTTCTTGAGCCTTCAGCTCCTCACCTTTTTAGCCTTCAGCTCCTCACCTTTTTAGCCTTCAGCTCCTCACCTTCTTGAGCCTTCAGCTCCTCACCTTCTTGCGCCTTCAGCTCCTCACCATTTTAGCCTTCAGCTCCTCACCTTCTTGACACTTCAGCTCTTCACCTTTTTGAGCCTTCAGCTCCTCACCTTCTTGACCCTTCAGCTCCTCACCTTCTTGACCCTTCAGCTCCTCACCTTCTTGAGCCTTCAGCTCCTCACCTTCTTGAGCCTTCAGCTCCTCACCTTCTTGACCCTTCAGCTCCTCACCTTCTTGACCCTTCAGCTCCTCACCTTCTTGAGCCTTCAGCTCCTCACCTTTTTAGCCTTCAGCTCCTCACCTTTTTAGCCTTCAGCTCCTCACCTTCTTGAGCCTTCAGCTCCTCACCTTTTTAGCCTTCAGTTCCTCACCTTCTTGAGCCTTCAGCTCCTCACCTTCTTGAGCCTTCAGCTCCTCACCTTTTTAGCCTTCTGCTCCTCACCTTCTTGACCCTTCAGCTCCTCACCTTTTTAGCCTTCAGCTCCTCACCTTCTTGAACCTTCAGCTCCTCACCTTTTTAGCCTTCAGCTCCTCACCTTCTTGAGCCTTCAGCTCCTCACCTTCTTGAGCCTTCAGCTCCTCACCTTCTTGAGCCTTCAGCTCCTCACCTTTTTAGCCTTCAGCTCCTCACCTTCTTGAGCCTTTCTTGAGCCTTCAGCTCCTCACCTTTTTACACTTCAGCTCCTCACCTTTTTACACTTCAGCTCCTCACCTTCTTGACCCTTCAGCTCCTCACCTTCTTGACCCTTCAGCTCCTCACCTTCTTGAGCCTTCAGCTCCTCACCTTCTTGAGCCTTCAGCTCCTCACCTTCTTGAGCCTTCAGCTCCTCACCTTCTTGACCCTTCAGCTCCTCACCTTCTTGACCCTTCAGCTCCTCACCTTCTTAAACCTTCAGCTCCTCACCTTTTTAGCCTTCAGCTCCTCACCTTCTTGAACCTTCAGCTCCTCACCTTTTTAGCCTTCAGCTCCTCACCTTCTTGAGCCTTCAGCTCCTCACCTTTTTAGCCTTCAGCTCCTCACCTTCTTAAACCTTCAGCTCCTCACCTTTTTAGCCTTCAGCTCCTCACCTTCTTGAACCTTCAGCTCCTCACCTTTTTAGCCTTCAGCTCCTCACCTTCTTGAGCCTTCAGCTCCTCACCTTCTTGAGCCTTCAGCTCCTCACCTTTTTAGCCTTCAGCTCCTCACCTTCTTGAACCTTCAGCTCCTCACCTTTTTAGCCTTCAGCTCCTCACCTTCTTGAGCCTTGAGCTCCTCACCTTCTTGAGCCTTCAGCTCCTCACCTTCTTGAGCCTTCAGCTCCTCACCTTCTTGAGCCTTCAGCTCCTCACCTTCTTGAGCCTTTCTTGAGCCTTCAGCTCCTCACCTTCTTGAGCCTTCAGCTCCTCACCTTCTTGAGCCTTCAGCTCCTCACCTTTTTAGCCTTCAGCTCCTCACCCTCTTGAGCCTTCTGCTCCTCACCTTTTTAGCCTTCAGCTCCTCACCTTCTTGAGCCTTCAGCTCCTCACCTTCTTGAGCCTTCAGCTCCTCACCTTTTTAGCCTTCAGCTCCTCACCTTCTTGAGCCTTTCTTGAGCCTTCAGCTCCTCACCTTTTTACCCTTCAGCTCCTCACCTTTTTAGCCTTCAGCTCCTCACCTTCTTGACCCTTCAGCTCCTCACCTTCTTGAGCCTTCAGCTCCTCACCTTCTTGAGCCTTCAGCTCCTCACCTTTTTAGCCTTCCGCTCCTCACCTTCTTGAGCCTTCAGCTCCTCACCTTTTTCGCTTTCAGCTCCTCACCTTCTTGAGCCTTCAGCTCCTCACCTTCTTGAGCCTTCAGCTCCTCACCTTCTTGACCCTTCAGCTCCTCACCTTCTTGACCCTTCAGCTCCTCACCTTCTTGAGCCTTCAGCTCCTCACATTTTTAGCCTTCAGCTCCTCACCTTCTTGCACCTTCAGCTCCTCACCATTTTAGCCTTCAGCTCCTCACCTTTTTGGCCTTCAGCTCCTCACCTTCTTGAGCCTTCAGCTCCTCACCTTCTTGAGCCTTCAGCTCCTCACCTTTTTGAGCCTTCAGCTCCTCACCCTCTTGAGACTTCAGCTCCTCACCTTTTTAACCTTCAGCTCCTCACCTTTTTAACCTTCAGCTCCTCACCTTCTTGAGCCTTCAGCTCCTCACCTTTTCATCCTTCATCTCCTCAACTTCTTGCGCCTTCCGCTCCGCACCTTTTTAGCCTTCAGCTCCTCACCTTTTTAGCCTTCAGCTCCTCATCTTTTTAGCCTTCAGCTCCTCACCTTTTTAGCCTTTAGCTTCTCACCTTTTTAGCCTTCAGCTCCTCACCTTCTTGAGCCTTCAGCTCCTCACCTTTTTAGCCTTCAGCTCCTCACCTTCTTGAGCCTTCAGCTCCTCACCTTTTTAGCCTTCAGCTCCTCACCCTCTTGAGCCTTCTGCTCCTCACCATTTTAGCCTTCAGCTCCTCACCTTCTTGACCCTTCAGCTCCTCACCTTCTTGAGCCTTCAGCTCCTCACCTTTTTAGCCTTCTGCATCTCACCTTCTTAACCCTTCATCTCCTCACCTTCTTGAACCTTCAGCTCCTCACCTTTTTAGCCTTCAGCTCCTCACCTTCTTGAGCCTTCAGCTCCTCACCTTTTTAGCCTTCAGTTCCTCACCTTCTTGAGCCTTCAGCTCCTCACCTTCTTGAGCCTTCAGCTCCTCACCTTCTTGAGCCTTCAGCTCCTCACCTTCTTGAGCCTTCAGCTCCTCACCTTCTTGAGCCTTCAGCTCCTCACCTTTTTAGCCTTCAGCTCCTCACCTTCTTGAACCTTCAGCTCCTCACCTTTTTAGCCTTCAGCTCCTCACCTTCTTGAGCCTTGAGCTCCTCACCTTCTTGAGCCTTCAGCTCCTCACCTTCTTGAGCCTTCAGCTCCTCACCTTCTTGAGCCTTCAGCTCCTCACCTTCTTGAGCCTTTCTTGAGCCTTCAGCTCCTCACCTTCTTGAGCCTTCAGCTCCTCACCTTCTTGAGCCTTCAGCTCCTCACCTTTTTAGCCTTCAGCTCCTCACCCTCTTGAGCCTTCTGCTCCTCACCATTTTAGCCTTCAGCTCCTCACCTTCTTGACCCTTCAGCTCCTCACCTTCTTGAGCCTTCAGCTCCTCACCTTTTTAGCCTTCTGCTCCTCACCTTCTTAACCCTTCAGCTCCTCACCTTCTTGAACCTTCAGCTCCTCACCTTTTTAGCCTTCAGCTCCTCACCTTCTTGAGCCTTCAGCTCCTCACCTTCTTGAGCCTTCAGCTCCTCACCTTTTTAGCCTTCAGTTCCTCACCTTCTTGAGCCTTCAGCTCCTCACCTTTTTAGCCTTCAGCTCCTCACCTTCTTGAGCCTTTCTTGAGCCTTCAGCTCCTCACCTTTTTAGCCTTCAGCTCCTCACCTTTTTAGCCTTCAGCTCCTCACCTTCTTGAGCCTTCAGCTCCTCACCTTCTTGCGCCTTCAGCTCCTCACCATTTTAGCCTTCAGCTCCTCACCTTCTTGACACTTCAGCTCTTCACCTTTTTGAGCCTTCAGCTCCTCACCTTCTTGACCCTTCAGCTCCTCACCTTCTTGACCCTTCAGCTCCTCACCTTCTTGAGCCTTCAGCTCCTCACCTTCTTGAGCCTTCAGCTCCTCACCTTCTTGACCCTTCAGCTCCTCACCTTCTTGACCCTTCAGCTCCTCACCTTCTTGAGCCTTCAGCTCCTCACCTTTTTAGCCTTCAGCTCCTCACCTTTTTAGCCTTCAGCTCCTCACCTTCTTGAGCCTTCAGCTCCTCACCTTTTTAGCCTTCAGTTCCTCACCTTCTTGAGCCTTCAGCTCCTCACCTTCTTGAGCCTTCAGCTCCTCACCTTTTTAGCCTTCTGCTCCTCACCTTCTTGACCCTTCAGCTCCTCACCTTTTTAGCCTTCAGCTCCTCACCTTCTTGAACCTTCAGCTCCTCACCTTTTTAGCCTTCAGCTCCTCACCTTCTTGAGCCTTCAGCTCCTCACCTTCTTGAGCCTTCAGCTCCTCACCTTCTTGAGCCTTCAGCTCCTCACCTTTTTAGCCTTCAGCTCCTCACCTTCTTGAGCCTTTCTTGAGCCTTCAGCTCCTCACCTTTTTACACTTCAGCTCCTCACCTTTTTACACTTCAGCTCCTCACCTTCTTGACCCTTCAGCTCCTCACCTTCTTGAGCCTTCAGCTCCTCACCTTCTTGAGCCTTCAGCTCCTCACCTTCTTGAGCCTTCAGCTCCTCACCTTCTTGACCCTTCAGCTCCTCACCTTCTTGACCCTTCAGCTCCTCACCTTCTTAAACCTTCAGCTCCTCACCTTTTTAGCCTTCAGCTCCTCACCTTCTTGAACCTTCAGCTCCTCACCTTTTTAGCCTTCAGCTCCTCACCTTCTTGAGCCTTCAGCTCCTCACCTTTTTAGCCTTCAGCTCCTCACCTTCTTAAACCTTCAGCTCCTCACCTTTTTAGCCTTCAGCTCCTCACCTTCTTGAACCTTCAGCTCCTCACCTTTTTAGCCTTCAGCTCCTCACCTTCTTGAGCCTTCAGCTCCTCACCTTCTTGAGCCTTCAGCTCCTCACCTTTTTAGCCTTCAGCTCCTCACCTTCTTGAACCTTCAGCTCCTCACCTTTTTAGCCTTCAGCTCCTCACCTTCTTGAGCCTTGAGCTCCTCACCTTCTTGAGCCTTCAGCTCCTCACCTTCTTGAGCCTTCAGCTCCTCACCTTCTTGAGCCTTCAGCTCCTCACCTTCTTGAGCCTTTCTTGAGCCTTCAGCTCCTCACCTTCTTGAGCCTTCAGCTCCTCACCTTCTTGAGCCTTCAGCTCCTCACCTTTTTAGCCTTCAGCTCCTCACCCTCTTGAGCCTTCTGCTCCTCACCTTTTTAGCCTTCAGCTCCTCACCTTCTTGAGCCTTCAGCTCCTCACCTTCTTGAGCCTTCAGCTCCTCACCTTCTTGAGCCTTCAGCTCCTCACCTTTTTAGCCTTCAGCTCCTCACCTTCTTGAGCCTTTCTTGAGCCTTCAGCTCCTCACCTTTTTACCCTTCAGCTCCTCACCTTTTTAGCCTTCAGCTCCTCACCTTCTTGACCCTTCAGCTCCTCACCTTCTTGAGCCTTCAGCTCCTCACCTTCTTGAGCCTTCAGCTCCTCACCTTTTTAGCCTTCCGCTCCTCACCTTCTTGAGCCTTCAGCTCCTCACCTTTTTCGCTTTCAGCTCCTCACCTTCTTGAGCCTTCAGCTCCTCACCTTCTTGAGCCTTCAGCTCCTCACCTTCTTGACCCTTCAGCTCCTCACCTTCTTGACCCTTCAGCTCCTCACCTTCTTGAGCCTTCAGCTCCTCACATTTTTAGCCTTCAGCTCCTCACCTTCTTGCACCTTCAGCTCCTCACCATTTTAGCCTTCAGCTCCTCACCTTTTTGGCCTTCAGCTCCTCACCTTCTTGAGCCTTCAGCTCCTCACCTTCTTGAGCCTTCAGCTCCTCACCTTTTTGAGCCTTCAGCTCCTCACCCTCTTGAGACTTCAGCTCCTCACCTTTTTAACCTTCAGCTCCTCACCTTTTTAACCTTCAGCTCCTCACCTTCTTGAGCCTTCAGCTCCTCACCTTTTCATCCTTCATCTCCTCAACTTCTTGCGCCTTCCGCTCCGCACCTTTTTAGCCTTCAGCTCCTCACCTTTTTAGCCTTCAGCTCCTCACCTTCTTGAGCCTTCAGCTCCTCACCTTTTCATCCTTCATCTCCTCAACTTCTTGCGCCTTCCGCTCCGCACCTTTTTAGCCTTCAGCTCCTCATCTTTTTAGCCTTCAGCTCCTCACCTTTTTAGCCTTTAGCTTCTCACCTTTTTAGCCTTCAGCTCCTCACCTTCTTGAGCCTTCAGCTCCTCACCTTTTTAGCCTTCAGCTCCTCACCTTCTTGAGCCTTCAGCTCCTCACCTTTTTAGCCTTCAGCTCCTCACCCTCTTGAGCCTTCTGCTCCTCACCATTTTAGCCTTCAGCTCCTCACCTTCTTGACCCTTCAGCTCCTCACCTTCTTGAGCCTTCAGCTCCTCACCTTTTTAGCCTTCTGCATCTCACCTTCTTAACCCTTCATCTCCTCACCTTCTTGAACCTTCAGCTCCTCACCTTTTTAGCCTTCAGCTCCTCACCTTCTTGAGCCTTCAGCTCCTCACCTTTTTAGCCTTCAGTTCCTCACCTTCTTGAGCCTTCAGCTCCTCACCTTCTTGAGCCTTCAGCTCCTCACCTTCTTGAGCCTTCAGCTCCTCACCTTCTTGAGCCTTCAGCTCCTCACCTTCTTGAGCCTTCAGCTCCTCACCTTTTTAGCCTTCAGCTCCTCACCTTCTTGAACCTTCAGCTCCTCACCTTTTTAGCCTTCAGCTCCTCACCTTCTTGAGCCTTGAGCTCCTCACCTTCTTGAGCCTTCAGCTCCTCACCTTCTTGAGCCTTCAGCTCCTCACCTTCTTGAGCCTTCAGCTCCTCACCTTCTTGAGCCTTTCTTGAGCCTTCAGCTCCTCACCTTCTTGAGCCTTCAGCTCCTCACCTTCTTGAGCCTTCAGCTCCTCACCTTTTTAGCCTTCAGCTCCTCACCCTCTTGAGCCTTCTGCTCCTCACCATTTTAGCCTTCAGCTCCTCACCTTCTTGACCCTTCAGCTCCTCACCTTCTTGAGCCTTCAGCTCCTCACCCTTTTAGCCTTCTGCTCCTCACCTTCTTAACCCTTCAGCTCCTCACCTTCTTGAACCTTCAGCTCCTCACCTTTTTAGCCTTCAGCTCCTCACCTTCTTGAGCCTTCAGCTCCTCACCTTCTTGAGCCTTCAGCTCCTCACCTTTTTAGCCTTCAGTTCCTCACCTTCTTGAGCCTTCAGCTCCTCACCTTCTTGAGCCTTCAGCTCCTCACCTTCTTGACCCTTCAGCTCCTCACCTTTTTAGCCTTCACCTCCTCACCTTCTTGAACCTTCAGCTCCTCACCTTTTTAGCCTTCAGCTCCTCACCTTCTTGAGCCTTCAGCTCCTCACCTTCTTGAGCCTTCAGCTCCTCACCTTTTTAGCCTTCAGCTCCTCACCTTCTTGAGCCTTTCTTGAGCCTTCAGCTCCTCACCTTCTTGAGCCTTCAGCTCCTCACCTTTTTACCCTTCAGCTCCTCACCTTCTTGAGCCTTCAGCTCCTCACCTTCTTGAGCCTTCAGCTCCTCACCTTCTTGAGCCTTCAGCTCCTCACCTTTTTACCCTTCAGCTCCTCACCTTTTTACACTTCAGCTCCTCACCTTCTTGAGCCTTCAGCTCCTCACCTTCTTGAGCCTTCAGCTCCTCACCTTCTTGACCCTTCAGCTCCTCACCTTCTTAAGCCTTCAGCTCCTCACCTTCTTGAGCCTTCAGCTCATCACCTTCTTGAGCCTTCAGCTCCTCACCTTCTTGAGCCTTCAGCTCCTCACCTTTTTAGCCTTCAGCTCCTCACCTTCTTGAGCCTTCAGCTCCTCACCTTCTTGAGCCTTCAGCTCCTCACCTTTTTAGCCTTCAGCTCCTCACCTTCTTGAGCCTTCAGCCCCTCACTCTTTAGCCTTCAGCTCCTCACCTTCTTGAGCCATCAGCTCCTCACCTTTTTAGCCTTCTGCTCCTCACCTTCTTGAGCCTTCAGCTCCTCACCTTTTTAGCCTTCTGCTCCTCACCTTCTTAACCCTTCAGCTCCTCACCTTTTTAGCCTTCAGCTCCTCACCTTTTTGAGCCTTCAGCTCCTCACCCTCTTGAGCCTTCAGCTCCTCACCTTTTTAGCCTTCAGCTCCTCACCTTCTTGAGCCTTCAGCTCCTCACCTTCTTGACCCTACAGCTCCTCACCTTCTTGAGCCTTCAGCTCCTCACCTTCTTGCGCCTTCAGCTCCTCACCATTTTAGCCTTCAGCTCCTCACCTTCTTGACACTTCAGCTCCTCACCTTTTTGAGCCTTCAGCTCCTCACCTTCTTGAGCCTTCAGCTCCTCACCTTCTTGACCCTTCAGCTCCTCACCTTCTTGAGCCTTCAGCTCCTCACCTTTTTAGCCTTCAGCTCCTCACCTTTTTAGCCTTCAGCTCCTCACCTTCTTGAGCCTTCAGCTCCTCACCTTTTTAGCCTTCAGTTCCTCACCTTCTTGAGCCTTCAGCTCCTCACCTTCTTGAGCCTTCAGCTCCTCACCTTTTTGAGCCTTCAGCTCCTCACCCTCTTGAGACTTCAGCTCCTCACCTTTTTAACCTTCAGCTCCTCACCTTCTTGAGCCTTCAGCTCCTCACCTTTTCATCCTTCATCTCCTCAACTTCTTGCGCCTTCCGCTCCGCACCTTTTTAGCCTTCAGCTCCTCACCTTTTTAGCCTTCAGCTCCTCATCTTTTTAGCCTTCAGCTCCTCACCTTTTTAGACTTTAGCTTCTCACCTTTTTAGCCTTCAGCTCCTCACCTTCTTGAGCCTTCAGCTCCTCACCTTCTTGAGCCTTCAGCTCCTCACCTTCTTGAGCCTTCAGCTCCTCACCTTCTTGAGCCTTCAGCTCCTCACCTTCTTGAGCCTTCAGCTCCTCACCTTCTTGAACCTTCAGCTCCTCACCTTTTTAGCCTTCAGCTCCTCACCTTCTTGAGCCTTGAGCTCCTCACCTTCTTGAGCCTTCAGCTCCTCACCTTCTTGAGCCTTCAGCTCCTCACCTTCTTGAGCCTTCAGCTCCTCACCTTCTTGAGCCTTTCTTGAGCCTTCAGCTCCTCACCTTCTTGAGCCTTCAGCTCCTCACCTTCTTGAGCCTTCAGCTCCTCACCTTTTTAGCCTTCAGCTCCTCACCCTCTTGAGCCTTCTGCTCCTCACCATTTTAGCCTTCAGCTCCTCACCTTCTTGACCCTTCAGCTCCTCACCTTCTTGAGCCTTCAGCTCCTCACCTTTTTAGCCTTCTGCTCCTCACCTTCTTAACCCTTCAGCTCCTCACCTTCTTGAACCTTCAGCTCCTCACCTTTTTAGCCTTCAGCTCCTCACCTTCTTGAGCCTTCAGCTCCTCACCTTCTTGAGCCTTCAGCTCCTCACCTTTTTAGCCTTCAGTTCCTCACCTTCTTGAGCCTTCAGCTCCTCACCTTCTTGAGCCTTCAGCTCCTCACCTTCTTGACCCTTCAGCTCCTCACCTTTTTAGCCTTCACCTCCTCACCTTCTTGAACCTTCAGCTCCTCACCTTTTTAGCCTTCAGCTCCTCACCTTCTTGAGCCTTCAGCTCCTCACCTTCTTGAGCCTTCAGCTCCTCACCTTTTTAGCCTTCAGCTCCTCACCTTCTTGAGCCTTTCTTGAGCCTTCAGCTCCTCACCTTCTTGAGCCTTCAGCTCCTCACCTTTTTACCCTTCAGCTCCTCACCTTCTTGAGCCTTCAGCTCCTCACCTTCTTGAGCCTTCAGCTCCTCACCTTCTTGAGCCTTCAGCTCCTCACCTTTTTACCCTTCAGCTCCTCACCTTTTTACACTTCAGCTCCTCACCTTCTTGAGCCTTCAGCTCCTCACCTTTTTAGCCTTCAGCTCCTCACCTTTTTAGCCTTCAGCTCCTCATCTTTTTAGCCTTCAGCTCCTCACCTTTTTAGCCTTTAGCTTCTCACCTTTTTAGCCTTCAGCTCCTCACCTTCTTGAGCCTTCAGCTCCTCACCTTTTTAGCCTTCAGCTCCTCACCTTCTTGAGCCTTCAGCTCCTCACCTTTTTAGCCTTCAGCTCCTCACCCTCTTGAGCCTTCTGCTCCTCACCATTTTAGCCTTCAGCTCCTCACCTTCTTGACCCTTCAGCTCCTCACCTTCTTGAGCCTTCAGCTCCTCACCTTTTTAGCCTTCTGCATCTCACCTTCTTAACCCTTCATCTCCTCACCTTCTTGAACCTTCAGCTCCTCACCTTTTTAGCCTTCAGCTCCTCACCTTCTTGAGCCTTCAGCTCCTCACCTTTTTAGCCTTCAGTTCCTCACCTTCTTGAGCCTTCAGCTCCTCACCTTCTTGAGCCTTCAGCTCCTCACCTTCTTGAGCCTTCAGCTCCTCACCTTCTTGAGCCTTCAGCTCCTCACCTTCTTGAGCCTTCAGCTCCTCACCTTTTTAGCCTTCAGCTCCTCACCTTCTTGAACCTTCAGCTCCTCACCTTTTTAGCCTTCAGCTCCTCACCTTCTTGAGCCTTGAGCTCCTCACCTTCTTGAGCCTTCAGCTCCTCACCTTCTTGAGCCTTCAGCTCCTCACCTTCTTGAGCCTTCAGCTCCTCACCTTCTTGAGCCTTTCTTGAGCCTTCAGCTCCTCACCTTCTTGAGCCTTCAGCTCCTCACCTTCTTGAGCCTTCAGCTCCTCACCTTTTTAGCCTTCAGCTCCTCACCCTCTTGAGCCTTCTGCTCCTCACCATTTTAGCCTTCAGCTCCTCACCTTCTTGACCCTTCAGCTCCTCACCTTCTTGAGCCTTCAGCTCCTCACCTTTTTAGCCTTCTGCTCCTCACCTTCTTAACCCTTCAGCTCCTCACCTTCTTGAACCTTCAGCTCCTCACCTTTTTAGCCTTCAGCTCCTCACCTTCTTGAGCCTTCAGCTCCTCACCTTCTTGAGCCTTCAGCTCCTCACCTTTTTAGCCTTCAGTTCCTCACCTTCTTGAGCCTTCAGCTCCTCACCTTTTTAGCCTTCAGCTCCTCACCTTCTTGAGCCTTTCTTGAGCCTTCAGCTCCTCACCTTTTTAGCCTTCAGCTCCTCACCTTTTTAGCCTTCAGCTCCTCACCTTCTTGAGCCTTCAGCTCCTCACCTTCTTGCGCCTTCAGCTCCTCACCATTTTAGCCTTCAGCTCCTCACCTTCTTGACACTTCAGCTCTTCACCTTTTTGAGCCTTCAGCTCCTCACCTTCTTGACCCTTCAGCTCCTCACCTTCTTGACCCTTCAGCTCCTCACCTTCTTGAGCCTTCAGCTCCTCACCTTCTTGAGCCTTCAGCTCCTCACCTTCTTGACCCTTCAGCTCCTCACCTTCTTGACCCTTCAGCTCCTCACCTTCTTGAGCCTTCAGCTCCTCACCTTTTTAGCCTTCAGCTCCTCACCTTTTTAGCCTTCAGCTCCTCACCTTCTTGAGCCTTCAGCTCCTCACCTTTTTAGCCTTCAGTTCCTCACCTTCTTGAGCCTTCAGCTCCTCACCTTCTTGAGCCTTCAGCTCCTCACCTTTTTAGCCTTCTGCTCCTCACCTTCTTGACCCTTCAGCTCCTCACCTTTTTAGCCTTCAGCTCCTCACCTTCTTGAACCTTCAGCTCCTCACCTTTTTAGCCTTCAGCTCCTCACCTTCTTGAGCCTTCAGCTCCTCACCTTCTTGAGCCTTCAGCTCCTCACCTTCTTGAGCCTTCAGCTCCTCACCTTTTTAGCCTTCAGCTCCTCACCTTCTTGAGCCTTTCTTGAGCCTTCAGCTCCTCACCTTTTTACACTTCAGCTCCTCACCTTTTTACACTTCAGCTCCTCACCTTCTTGACCCTTCAGCTCCTCACCTTCTTGAGCCTTCAGCTCCTCACCTTCTTGAGCCTTCAGCTCCTCACCTTCTTGAGCCTTCAGCTCCTCACCTTCTTGACCCTTCAGCTCCTCACCTTCTTGACCCTTCAGCTCCTCACCTTCTTAAACCTTCAGCTCCTCACCTTTTTAGCCTTCAGCTCCTCACCTTCTTGAACCTTCAGCTCCTCACCTTTTTAGCCTTCAGCTCCTCACCTTCTTGAGCCTTCAGCTCCTCACCTTTTTAGCCTTCAGCTCCTCACCTTCTTAAACCTTCAGCTCCTCACCTTTTTAGCCTTCAGCTCCTCACCTTCTTGAACCTTCAGCTCCTCACCTTTTTAGCCTTCAGCTCCTCACCTTCTTGAGCCTTCAGCTCCTCACCTTCTTGAGCCTTCAGCTCCTCACCTTTTTAGCCTTCAGCTCCTCACCTTCTTGAACCTTCAGCTCCTCACCTTTTTAGCCTTCAGCTCCTCACCTTCTTGAGCCTTGAGCTCCTCACCTTCTTGAGCCTTCAGCTCCTCACCTTCTTGAGCCTTCAGCTCCTCACCTTCTTGAGCCTTCAGCTCCTCACCTTCTTGAGCCTTTCTTGAGCCTTCAGCTCCTCACCTTCTTGAGCCTTCAGCTCCTCACCTTCTTGAGCCTTCAGCTCCTCACCTTTTTAGCCTTCAGCTCCTCACCCTCTTGAGCCTTCTGCTCCTCACCTTCTTGAGCCTTCA
This sequence comes from Blennius ocellaris, assembly GCF_963422515.1. NCBI lineage: Eukaryota > Metazoa > Chordata > Actinopteri > Blenniiformes > Blenniidae > Blennius > Blennius ocellaris. The sequence goes on along the minus strand of NW_027662273.1, from coordinate 1,240,352 downwards.
GCTCCTCACCTTCTTGAGCCTTCAGCTCCTCACCTTCTTGAGCCTTCAGCTCCTCACCTTCTTGAGCCTTCAGCTCCTCACCTTTTTAGCCTTCAGCTCCTCACCTTCTTGAGCCTTTCTTGAGCCTTCAGCTCCTCACCTTTTTACCCTTCAGCTCCTCACCTTTTTAGCCTTCAGCTCCTCACCTTCTTGACCCTTCAGCTCCTCACCTTCTTGAGCCTTCAGCTCCTCACCTTCTTGAGCCTTCAGCTCCTCACCTTTTTAGCCTTCCGCTCCTCACCTTCTTGAGCCTTCAGCTCCTCACCTTTTTCGCTTTCAGCTCCTCACCTTCTTGAGCCTTCAGCTCCTCACCTTCTTGAGCCTTCAGCTCCTCACCTTCTTGACCCTTCAGCTCCTCACCTTCTTGACCCTTCAGCTCCTCACCTTCTTGAGCCTTCAGCTCCTCACATTTTTAGCCTTCAGCTCCTCACCTTCTTGCACCTTCAGCTCCTCACCATTTTAGCCTTCAGCTCCTCACCTTTTTGGCCTTCAGCTCCTCACCTTCTTGAGCCTTCAGCTCCTCACCTTCTTGAGCCTTCAGCTCCTCACCTTTTTGAGCCTTCAGCTCCTCACCCTCTTGAGACTTCAGCTCCTCACCTTTTTAACCTTCAGCTCCTCACCTTTTTAACCTTCAGCTCCTCACCTTCTTGAGCCTTCAGCTCCTCACCTTTTCATCCTTCATCTCCTCAACTTCTTGCGCCTTCCGCTCCGCACCTTTTTAGCCTTCAGCTCCTCACCTTTTTAGCCTTCAGCTCCTCACCTTCTTGAGCCTTCAGCTCCTCACCTTTTCATCCTTCATCTCCTCAACTTCTTGCGCCTTCCGCTCCCCACCTTTTTAGCCTTCAGCTCCTCATCTTTTTAGCCTTCAGCTCCTCACCTTTTTAGCCTTTAGCTTCTCACCTTTTTAGCCTTCAGCTCCTCACCTTCTTGAGCCTTCAGCTCCTCACCTTTTTAGCCTTCAGCTCCTCACCTTCTTGAGCCTTCAGCTCCTCACCTTTTTAGCCTTCAGCTCCTCACCCTCTTGAGCCTTCTGCTCCTCACCATTTTAGCCTTCAGCTCCTCACCTTCTTGACCCTTCAGCTCCTCACCTTCTTGAGCCTTCAGCTCCTCACCTTTTTAGCCTTCTGCATCTCACCTTCTTAACCCTTCATCTCCTCACCTTCTTGAACCTTCAGCTCCTCACCTTTTTAGCCTTCAGCTCCTCACCTTCTTGAGCCTTCAGCTCCTCACCTTTTTAGCCTTCAGTTCCTCACCTTCTTGAGCCTTCAGCTCCTCACCTTCTTGAGCCTTCAGCTCCTCACCTTCTTGAGCCTTCAGCTCCTCACCTTCTTGAGCCTTCAGCTCCTCACCTTCTTGAGCCTTCAGCTCCTCACCTTTTTAGCCTTCAGCTCCTCACCTTCTTGAACCTTCAGCTCCTCACCTTTTTAGCCTTCAGCTCCTCACCTTCTTGAGCCTTGAGCTCCTCACCTTCTTGAGCCTTCAGCTCCTCACCTTCTTGAGCCTTCAGCTCCTCACCTTCTTGAGCCTTCAGCTCCTCACCTTCTTGAGCCTTTCTTGAGCCTTCAGCTCCTCACCTTCTTGAGCCTTCAGCTCCTCACCTTCTTGAGCCTTCAGCTCCTCACCTTTTTAGCCTTCAGCTCCTCACCCTCTTGAGCCTTCTGCTCCTCACCATTTTAGCCTTCAGCTCCTCACCTTCTTGACCCTTCAGCTCCTCACCTTCTTGAGCCTTCAGCTCCTCACCCTTTTAGCCTTCTGCTCCTCACCTTCTTAACCCTTCAGCTCCTCACCTTCTTGAACCTTCAGCTCCTCACCTTTTTAGCCTTCAGCTCCTCACCTTCTTGAGCCTTCAGCTCCTCACCTTCTTGAGCCTTCAGCTCCTCACCTTTTTAGCCTTCAGTTCCTCACCTTCTTGAGCCTTCAGCTCCTCACCTTCTTGAGCCTTCAGCTCCTCACCTTCTTGACCCTTCAGCTCCTCACCTTTTTAGCCTTCACCTCCTCACCTTCTTGAACCTTCAGCTCCTCACCTTTTTAGCCTTCAGCTCCTCACCTTCTTGAGCCTTCAGCTCCTCACCTTCTTGAGCCTTCAGCTCCTCACCTTTTTAGCCTTCAGCTCCTCACCTTCTTGAGCCTTTCTTGAGCCTTCAGCTCCTCACCTTCTTGAGCCTTCAGCTCCTCACCTTTTTACCCTTCAGCTCCTCACCTTCTTGAGCCTTCAGCTCCTCACCTTCTTGAGCCTTCAGCTCCTCACCTTCTTGAGCCTTCAGCTCCTCACCTTTTTACCCTTCAGCTCCTCACCTTTTTACACTTCAGCTCCTCACCTTCTTGAGCCTTCAGCTCCTCACCTTCTTGAGCCTTCAGCTCCTCACCTTCTTGACCCTTCAGCTCCTCACCTTCTTAAGCCTTCAGCTCCTCACCTTCTTGAGCCTTCAGCTCATCACCTTCTTGAGCCTTCAGCTCCTCACCTTCTTGAGCCTTCAGCTCCTCACCTTTTTAGCCTTCAGCTCCTCACCTTCTTGAGCCTTCAGCTCCTCACCTTCTTGAGCCTTCAGCTCCTCACCTTTTTAGCCTTCAGCTCCTCACCTTCTTGAGCCTTCAGCCCCTCACTCTTTAGCCTTCTGCTCCTCACCTTCTTGAGCCTTCAGCTCCTCACCTTTTTAGCCTTCTGCTCCTCACCTTCTTAACCCTTCAGCTCCTCACCTTTTTAGCCTTCAGCTCCTCACCTTTTTGAGCCTTCAGCTCCTCACCCTCTTGAGCCTTCAGCTCCTCACCTTTTTAGCCTTCAGCTCCTCACCTTCTTGAGCCTTCAGCTCCTCACCTTCTTGACCCTACAGCTCCTCACCTTCTTGAGCCTTCAGCTCCTCACCTTCTTGCGCCTTCAGCTCCTCACCATTTTAGCCTTCAGCTCCTCACCTTCTTGACACTTCAGCTCCTCACCTTTTTGAGCCTTCAGCTCCTCACCTTCTTGAGCCTTCAGCTCCTCACCTTCTTGACCCTTCAGCTCCTCACCTTCTTGAGCCTTCAGCTCCTCACCTTTTTAGCCTTCAGCTCCTCACCTTTTTAGCCTTCAGCTCCTCACCTTCTTGAGCCTTCAGCTCCTCACCTTTTTAGCCTTCAGTTCCTCACCTTCTTGAGCCTTCAGCTCCTCACCTTCTTGAGCCTTCAGCTCCTCACCTTTTTGAGCCTTCAGCTCCTCACCCTCTTGAGACTTCAGCTCCTCACCTTTTTAACCTTCAGCTCCTCACCTTCTTGAGCCTTCAGCTCCTCACCTTTTCATCCTTCATCTCCTCAACTTCTTGCGCCTTCCGCTCCGCACCTTTTTAGCCTTCAGCTCCTCACCTTTTTAGCCTTCAGCTCCTCATCTTTTTAGCCTTCAGCTCCTCACCTTTTTAGACTTTAGCTTCTCACCTTTTTAGCCTTCAGCTCCTCACCTTCTTGAGCCTTCAGCTCCTCACCTTCTTGAGCCTTCAGCTCCTCACCTTCTTGAGCCTTCAGCTCCTCACCTTCTTGAGCCTTCAGCTCCTCACCTTTTTAGCCTTCAGCTCCTCACCTTCTTGAACCTTCAGCTCCTCACCTTTTTAGCCTTCAGCTCCTCACCTTCTTGAGCCTTGAGCTCCTCACCTTCTTGAGCCTTCAGCTCCTCACCTTCTTGAGCCTTCAGCTCCTCACCTTCTTGAGCCTTTCTTGAGCCTTCAGCTCCTCACCTTTTTACCCTTCAGCTCCTCACCTTTTTAGCCTTCAGCTCCTCACCTTCTTGACCCTTCAGTTCCTCACCTTCTTGAGCCTTCAGCTCCTCACCTTCTTGAGCCTTCAGCTCCTCACCTTTTTGAGCCTTCAGCTCCTCACCCTCTTGAGACTTCAGCTCCTCACCTTTTTAACCTTCAGCTCCTCACCTTCTTGAGCCTTCAGCTCCTCACCTTTTCATCCTTCATCTCCTCAACTTCTTGCGCCTTCCGCTCCGCACCTTTTTAGCCTTCAGCTCCTCACCTTTTTAGCCTTCAGCTCCTCATCTTTTTAGCCTTCAGCTCCTCACCTTTTTAGACTTTAGCTTCTCACCTTTTTAGCCTTCAGCTCCTCACCTTCTTGAGCCTTCAGCTCCTCACCTTTTTAGCCTTCAGCTCCTCACCTTCTTGAGCCTTCAGCTCCTCACCTTTTTAGCCTTCAGCTCCTCACCCTCTTGAGCCTTCTGCTCCTCACCATTTTAGCCTTCAGCTCCTCACCTTCTTGACCCTTCAGCTCCTCACCTTCTTGAGCCTTCAGCTCCTCACCTTTTTAGCCTTCTGCATCTCACCTTCTTAACCCTTCATCTCCTCACCTTCTTGAACCTTCAGCTCCTCACCTTTTTAGCCTTCAGCTCCTCACCTTCTTGAGCCTTCAGCTCCTCACCTTTTTAGCCTTCAGTTCCTCACCTTCTTGAGCCTTCAGCTCCTCACCTTCTTGAGCCTTCAGCTCCTCACCTTCTTGAGCCTTCAGCTCCTCACCTTCTTGAGCCTTCAGCTCCTCACCTTTTTAGCCTTCAGCTCCTCACCTTCTTGAACCTTCAGCTCCTCACCTTTTTAGCCTTCAGCTCCTCACCTTCTTGAGCCTTGAGCTCCTCACCTTCTTGAGCCTTCAGCTCCTCACCTTCTTGAGCCTTCAGCTCCTCACCTTCTTGAGCCTTCAGCTCCTCACCTTCTTGAGCCTTCAGCTCCTCACCTTCTTGAGCCTTCAGCTCCTCACCTTTTTAGCCTTCAGCTCCTCACCCTCTTGAGCCTTCTGCTCCTCACCATTTTAGCCTTCAGCTCCTCACCTTCTTGACCCTTCAGCTCCTCACCTTCTTGAGCCTTCAGCTCCTCACCTTTTTAGCCTTCTGCTCCTCACCTTCTTAACCCTTCAGCTCCTCACCTTCTTGAACCTTCAGCTCCTCACCTTCTTGAACCTTCAGCTCCTCACCTTTTTAGCCTTCAGCTCCTCACCTTCTTGAGCCTTCAGCTCCTCACCTTCTTGAGCCTTCAGCTCCTCACCTTTTTAGCCTTCAGTTCCTCACCTTCTTGAGCCTTCAGCTCCTCACCTTCTTGAGCCTTCAGCTCCTCACCTTCTTGACCCTTCAGCTCCTCACCTTTTTAGCCTTCAGCTCCTCACCTTCTTGAACCTTCAGCTCCTCACCTTTTTAGCCTTCAGCTCCTCACCTTCTTGAGCCTTCAGCTCCTCACCTTCTTGAGCCTTCAGCTCCTCACCTTTTTAGCCTTCAGCTCCTCACCTTCTTGAGCCTTTCTTGAGCCTTCAGCTCCTCACCTTCTTGAGCCTTCAGCTCCTCACCTTTTTACCCTTCAGCTCCTCACCTTCTTGAGCCTTCAGCTCCTCACCTTCTTGAGCCTTCAGCTCCTCACCTTCTTGAGCCTTCAGCTCCTCACCTTTTTACCCTTCAGCTCCTCACCTTTTTACACTTCAGCTCCTCACCTTCTTGACCCTTCAGCTCCTCACCTTCTTGAGCCTTCAGCTCCTCACCTTCTTGAGCCTTCAGCTCCTCACCTTCTTGACCCTTCAGCTCCTCACCTTCTTGACCCTTCAGCTCCTCACCTTCTTAAGCCTTCAGCTCCTCACCTTCTTGAGCCTTCAGCTCATCACCTTCTTGAGCCTTCAGCTCCTCACCTTCTTGAGCCTTCAGCTCCTCACCTTTTTAGCCTTCAGCTCCTCACCTTCTTGAGCCTTCAGCTCCTCACCTTCTTGAGCCTTCAGCTCCTCACCTTTTTAGCCTTCAGCTCCTCACCTTCTTGAGCCTTCAGCCCCTCACTCTTTAGCCTTCAGCTCCTCACCTTCTTGAGCCATCAGCTCCTCACCTTTTTAGCCTTCTGCTCCTCACCTTCTTGAGCCTTCAGCTCCTCACCTTTTTAGCCTTCTGCTCCTCACCTTCTTAACCCTTCAGCTCCTCACCTTTTTAGCCTTCAGCTCCTCACCTTTTTGAGCCTTCAGCTCCTCACCCTCTTGAGCCTTCAGCTCCTCACCTTTTTAGCCTTCAGCTCCTCACCTTCTTGAGCCTTCAGCTCCTCACCTTCTTGACCCTACAGCTCCTCACCTTCTTGAGCCTTCAGCTCCTCACCTTCTTGCGCCTTCAGCTCCTCACCATTTTAGCCTTCAGCTCCTCACCTTCTTGACACTTCAGCTCCTCACCTTTTTGAGCCTTCAGCTCCTCACCTTCTTGAGCCTTCAGCTCCTCACCTTCTTGACCCTTCAGCTCCTCACCTTCTTGAGCCTTCAGCTCCTCACCTTCTTGAGCCTTCAGCTCCTCACCTTCTTGAGCCTTCAGCTCCTCACCTTCTTGACCCTTCAGCTCCTCACCTTCTTGAGCCTTCAGCTCCTCACCTTTTTAGCCTTCAGCTCCTCACCTTTTTAGCCTTCAGCTCCTCACCTTCTTGAGCCTTCAGCTCCTCACCTTTTTAGCCTTCAGTTCCTCACCTTCTTGAGCCTTCAGCTCCTCACCTTCTTGAGCCTTCAGCTCCTCACCTTTTTAGCCTTCTGCTCCTCACCTTCTTGACCCTTCAGCTCCTCACCTTTTTAGCCTTCAGCTCCTCACCTTTTTAGCCTTCAGCTCCTCACCTTTTTAGCCTTCAGCTCCTCACCTTTTTAGCCTTCAGCTCCTCACCTTCTTGAGCCTTCAGCTCCTCACCTTCTTGAGCCTTCAGCTCCTCACCTTCTTGAGCCTTCAGCTCCTCACCTTCTTGAGCCTTCAGCTCCTCACCTTCTTGAGCCTTCAGCTCCTCACCTTTTTAGCCTTCAGCTCCTCACCTTCTTGAGCCTTTCTTGAGCCTTCAGCTCCTCACCTTTTTAGCCTTCAGCTCCTCACCTTTTTAGCCTTCAGCTCCTCACCTTCTTGAGCCTTCAGCTCCTCACCTTCTTGCGCCTTCAGCTCCTCACCATTTTAGCCTTCAGCTCCTCACCTTCTTGACCCTTCAGCTCCTCACCTTCTTGACCCTTCAGCTCCTCACCTTCTTGACCCTTCAGCTCCTCACCTTCTTGAGCCTTCAGCTCCTCACCTTCTTGAGCCTTCAGCTCCTCACCTTCTTGACCCTTCAGCTCCTCACCTTCTTGACCCTTCAGCTCCTCACCTTCTTGAGCCTTCAGCTCCTCACCTTTTTAGCCTTCAGCTCCTCACCTTTTTAGCCTTCAGCTCCTCACCTTCTTGAGCCTTCAGCTCCTCACCTTTTTAGCCTTCAGTTCCTCACCTTCTTGAGCCTTCAGCTCCTCACCTTCTTGAGCCTTCAGCTCCTCACCTTTTTAGCCTTCTGCTCCTCACCTTCTTGACCCTTCAGCTCCTCACCTTTTTAGCCTTCAGCTCCTCACCTTCTTGAACCTTCAGCTCCTCACCTTTTTAGCCTTCAGCTCCTCACCTTCTTGAGCCTTCAGCTCCTCACCTTCTTTTTTTTTTTTTTTTAATATATATTTATTGAGTTTTTTTTACTTTAACAAGGCAAATTACAACATCACAGTAGAAATGCAGAGACAAATATCGCTCGATTAGCATCCATACAATTAAATATCAAGGTGCCTTAAGAACAAATAATATTCCTTCAAGTATTTTTGAAAATTAGGAAAAAGCAATACACAAATCCAAACGAAACAACAACAAAAAAACAAAAACAAAAAAAAAAAACAGAAAAAACAAAAAACAAAACCAAAACAGATCAAAACAAAACACTCATAAAGGGGTTATAAAGTTATTTAACAATCTGTGAATGTCCACCTAATCTTACATTGTCCACGCAAAATTATAGATATTAGGGATCAACTACAGCTTCAGATATCTTAATATTGGTCCCCATACAACCTGAAATTTTTGAGAGTTTCCTGAGACCTCATACCTCAACTTTTCAATGTGTAAAATCCCAACAAATTCCCTGAGCCAAACCTCAAATTGTGGTGGAGAGTCTGATTTCCACACTTTTAGAATGCATCTTTTTGCGACGACCATGCCATAAGAAATAATTGTGGCTAAATTATGACCCAAATTTTCCAAAGTGCTGGAGTAGCCAAGCAAAGCAGTCTGAGGATCAGGATCGATATTTACATTCAGTACATTTGAGTACCATCTGAAGATAGAACACCAGAAGCCTTGGAGTAACGGACAAAGCCAAAATTGATGTGCTAATGTGCAGTGAGCTGCCTTGCATCTATCGCAGAGGGGTGAGGTTTGTGGAAAAATTTTATGTAGCTTTGCCTTCGAGTAATGTAACCTGTGTAACACTTTAAATTGTATCAACTGAAGTCTGGCATTGATAGAGCATTGATGAATTGTTTTTAATGATAATTTCCACCTGTCATCCTCAATTACAATATTTAGATCCTCCTCCCACATTTGCTTGATCTTAACTGCAGGTTGAGCAATCTTTTGTAGGAAGAATTTTACCAGCGATGAAATCAGACCTTTAGCATCTGGGGGACCTAATAAGAGTCTAAACAAAGTGTTGTCATTTGGTAAAGAGTTAAACGACGAAAAATTTTGTTTTATATAATTTCTTAACTGCAAAAAGCGGAAAAAATGTGTGTTGGGTAAGGTAAATTTAGTTCGGAATTGATCAAAAGAGCAAAATTGCTTATTGATGTAAAGATCCTTTATAGATGTTATACCTTTACGATGCCATTCTTTAAAGACTGAGTCTGTAAATGAAGGAGGAAAGGCATGATTATGCCATATTGGAGCATGCACAGAAGTGTTTGGTAGTTCACAAAATTTCCTAATTTGTAACCAAATTTTTTGACAGTTAGATAGAATAAAATGTTCTCCCTTGCAAGCTGCAGATGGTCTAGGGGCTGAAAATAAGATTGCACGGAGAGATGTTTTTGTGGTTAAACTATTCTCAATTACAAACCAAGAGGGAGTCTCAGCTACTGTTTCCTGAGCTTGATTTAGTTGCCAATATGTCATTGCCCTAATATTAGCAGCCCAATAATAATGCAAAAAACAAGGTAGACCTAGGCCTCCACAATCCTTTGGCTTCTGAAGATGCTGTTTAGATATTCTATGTGCTTTGTAACCCCAGATGAATGGCAAAATAGTAGAGTCAATTTGTTTAAAAAAGGACCTTGGTATACATATTGGAATATTTTGAAATAAGTAAATAAATCTAGGTAAGGAGACCATTTTTATTGTATTTACTCTGCCAATAAGTGATAAAGGTAATGTTCTCCATTTCTCTATATTCTTTTTCAAATCATTTAATCTTTCCAGGAAATTATGTTTAAAAAGTGAACTTGGATTTTTTGTAATTTTTATTCCTAGATATTTGACCGTGTTTGAAATATTGAACGGAGTTGAAGTCACAAAAGCAGGGTCCAGGTCAGCTCCAAATGCCACTAGATCGCTTTTCTGCCAGTTTATAGTGTATCCTGATACAGCTCCAAAAGAGTTTATTAATTCAAGTAGATGTGGAACAGACTGCTCAGGGTCGGACACAAAAATAGCTATATCATCAGCATAAAGTGATATCTTGTGTTCCACCCCCCCAATCGAAACAGGTCTAATTAACGTGCTTTTTCGAATACTAATTGCTAGTGGCTCAATTGCTAGCGCAAAGAGCAATGGCGATAAAGGGCACCCTTGACGAGTGCCTCTTTCGAGCTGAATTGGTGATGATTTTTCCTGATTTGTAACAACTGAAGCAGTAGGATTAAGATATGCAAGCTGGACCCATGAAATGAAGGGATCACCCAGGCCAAATCTGTCTAATACTTTAAATAGATACTCCCATTCCACCTGGTCAAAAGCTTTTTCAGCATCCAAACATAGAACTGCTTGTTTTGAACTTACGTCAAATTTATAATACATAATGTCAAGCACCCTCCTAGTATTGAAAAATGAATATCTGTTTGGGATAAATCCTGTCTGATCAGTGTGTACAAGAGACTCAATGCATTTGTTTAATCTGTTAGCCAATATTTTTGTAAAAATTTTACAGTCTAGATTCAGCATAGAAATTGGACGATATGATGCCGGGTTTGCATCATCCCTACCAGGCTTGAGTAGAAGCGTGATATCTGCATTATATAATGTTGAAGGGAGTGTATTTACCACAAAGGAATGGGACAACATCCTTTGCAGGAGTGGTGAAATTTGCCTTGAGAATTTTTTATAAAATTCAGCTCCAAAGCCATCAGGCCCAGGTGCTTTCCCATTGGTCAATGATTTAACAGAGTCCATTATTTCTTCTACAGTTATCGGCCTGTTCAGAATCTCCCTGGAGTTGTCATCTAATCTTGGGATGGAAACATTATTAAGCCAAGAATCCACATCTCCTTTTGCCTTTGACTTATATAGTTGCTGGTAATACTTTGAAAAGCATTCGTTTATGGCTTTAGGTTGAGTAAGATTATCCCCAGTTGATGATGTAATTCTATGAATTGCGCGGCTGCTTTGTTGACCTCGAAGTTGACGCGCTAACAATGTATGTGGTTTGTCTCCAAGTTCAAAATAGCGTAGCCGGAGCCGGGACATTTGATCGCTGACCTGCTTAGTTAAGATGGTATTATATTCATATTTCAGATTAACGATTTCCTGTAGTTTTTGTTTATTACCATGTTGTCTGTAGGTTATTTCTAGTTGCGTTAACTTCCCATCAATTTCCTTCAGTCGTAAATTTCTTTTTCTTTTCTGTGCAGCTTCATATGAGATAACATGCCCTCTCATGACCACTTTAAATGTTTCCCATAAAATTGAATCAGATGTGTCTGCTGTATCATTAGTTAACATAAAATCCTCCATTTTTCTTGAAAAATATTTACAAAAATCCGTATCATTAATTAATGAGGGTCTCAGCCTCCATTTAAATTCCAGATTTGGCAGATTAAAATCAAATGTAACACTGGTAGGGGCATGATCTGAGATCACAATGTTATGATATTTGGTATCTATCACACTGGGTAATAACTTAGAATCTAACAAAAGGAAATCAATTCGTGAGTAAGAATTATGTAATTTAGAAAAAAAAGAATACTCTCTATCCATTGGGTGTTGTAATCTCCAAATATCTACTAAATTGGTTGAGGAAATGAGACTGTTCAGAGTTACTGAGGAGTTTGTGGGACCCGTCTGTCTTTGTGAAGATCGGTCTAAATGCCAGTCTAAAACCACATTATAATCTCCTGCAATAATCAAGTTAGTAGTTGAAAGATCTGGTATTTTATCAAAAGTTTTACGAAAAAAACCAGCATCATCAACGTTAGGGCCATAAATATTAACCAAGGTAACATGCATAGAGTACAACTGTCCAATCACAATAAGAAATCTGCCATTAATGTCACTAATAGTGTTTATATGATGAAAGGGAATATTCTTTTTAATCATAATGGCAACCCCACGTGCTTTGCTTGAGAAGGTTGATTGAAATATATGCCCTGCCCATCTACACTTTAATCTACCTTGTTCAGATGGTCTAATATGTGTTTCTTGTAGAAATGCTACATCAGAAGATAAAGATTTTAAATGGGTGAAAACCTTAGCCCTTTTAATATGATGACCCAAGCCTCTTACATTCCAACTCACCATAGTGACCCCCTTGTTTTTACTCGTGACTATGGACAAAGTTAAACATAAGAATCATTCTCTGAAAAAGTCCAGTGGACAAAAAAACCCCGTACAAAACATAGAAACTGAAACAAAAAGCTGTACTGAACATGTACAGACACCCTCCCTCCCATCCTTCCCACTTTCCCAAACAAAGTAGGAGAAAAAAAAACAAACCACCTATCATACTGTTAAAGGGGGATTTCTAACAGTACTTAACTCCCCTATACAAAGCTAAGCTGTCAGAACACTGCCCAGCCCCTCTCCAATATAGCAAAAATTCAAAAACACCAATTAGTTACTGCCATAGAAGATGACAAAGACATTATATACATGTAGAAAATAGTTACCTGAGAAATCACACTAATTGTCCATAACAGTCTTTAACAATCTTTAAGTGTCGGGGGAGAACTCTTGAATCCAATATCAGTCTTTTGATGTACCTTCTCGAGGAGCCACAGTGTCCGTGAAAGATTTCGCTTCCTCCGGTGTGTCAAACCGAGACGTGACATTGTCATGAGTTACGATCATACGGGCAGGATAGATGAAACCTGTACGAATACCCGCTGCTTTCAGTCGTTTCCTGGAGTCTTCGAACTGTTGCCGTCGTTTAATAACTTCGGGAGGAAAGTCCGGAAAAATGTGTATCCGTTGGCCCTGATACATTAGGGGAGCCTGCTGCTTTGCCAGCTGCATGATGCGCTCCTTATCTCGGTCATTGTGAATCCTGGCTATCAAAACACGGGGCCTGTTAGCATTATTAGCTGCCCGGGCACCTAGCCTGTGTGCACGATCAACTTCAACAGGCTTTGCTAAATGTTCCCTTCCAAAAAGTGAAGGGAACAGATTAGACACAAAGTCCGCGGGCTGCCCCTTCTCGGAGTTTTCAGGAATCCCAATGATTTTGACATTTTGGCGTCGCGAACGCGCCTCTAGATCAGTGACTTTATCTTGTAGGGCCTTGTTAGCATCCTCCCACTTCCCCACCTGTTGCTCCAGTTCTCGTAGCCTGTCCTCATGATCGCCCGTGATATTTTCTACCTCGGTGATGCGGCCAGCCTGCTCGATCAGTGCATCCTGGTTCTCTTGTAAAGAAGTCTCCAGCGAGTTGAATCTGCTGTCCATTTTGTTGCTCATTTCTTGTATGGCAGCGAGAACAGCTGTTGTATCCGGAGCTTGGCTAGCTTGTAGCTCGGTTGAAGCTAGCATATCACTCCTGAGTGTCGTTCTCCGAGCCCCCGGCGGGTTTTTCCTGTTGTCCATGTCCTCTTCCTGGACCTTTTCGTGCTGCATTTAACGCCTTCTTGTCCCAAAGGTTGTCATGCCAGAGAATATGTTTTTTATATTAAAACTCGATTAATCGGAGAGGAGCCCTATCCAAACGCGTCTACTCCCTCATGTGCTCCACAGCGCCCCCCCGCTCCTCACCTTCTTGAGCCTTCAGCTCCTCACCTTCTTGAGCCTTCAGCTCCTCACCTTTTTAGCCTTCAGCTCCTCACCTTCTTGAGCCTTTCTTGAGCCTTCAGCTCCTCACCTTTTTACCCTTCAGCTCCTCACCTTTTTACACTTCAGCTCCTCACCTTCTTGACCCTTCAGCTCCTCACCTTCTTGACCCTTCAGCTCCTCACCTTCTTGAGCCTTCAGCTCCTCACCTTCTTGAGCCTTCAGCTCCTCACCTTCTTGAGCCTTCAGCTCCTCACCTTCTTGACCCTTCAGCTCCTCACCTTCTTGACCCTTCAGCTCCTCACCTTCTTAAACCTTCAGCTCCTCACCTTTTTAGCCTTCAGCTCCTCACCTTCTTGAGCCTTCAGCTCCTCACCTTCTTGAGCCTTCAGCTCCTCACCTTCTTGAGCCTTCAGCTCCTCACCTTCTTGAGCCTTCAGCTCCTCACCTTTTTAGCCTTCAGCTCCTCACCTTCTTGAGCCTTCAGCTCCTCACCTTTTTAGCCTTCAGCTCCTCACCTTCTTGAGCCTTCAGCCCCTCACCTTTTTAGCCTTCAGCTCCTCACCTTCTTGAGCCATCAGCTCCTCACCTTTTTAGCCTTCTGCTCCTCACCTTCTTGAGCCTTCTGCTCCTCACCTTTTTAGCCTTCTGCTCCTCACCTTTTTAGCCTTCAGCTCCTCACCTTCTTGAGCCTTCAGCTCCTCACCTTTTTGAGCCTTCAGCTCCTCACCTTTTTGAGCCTTCAGCTCCTCACCTTTTTGAGCCTTCAGCTCCTCACCTTTTTAGCCTTCAGCTCCTCACCTTCTTGAGCCTTCAGCTCCTCACCTTCTTGAGCCTTCAGCTCCTCACCTTCTTGACCCTACAGCTCCTCACCTTCTTGAGCCTTCAGCTCCTCACCTTCTTGCGCCTTCAGCTCCTCACCATTTTAGCCTTCAGCTCCTCACCTTCTTGACACTTCAGCTCCTCACCTTTTTGAGCCTTCAGCTCCTCACCTTCTTGAGCCTTCAGCTCCTCACCTTCTTGACCCTTCAACTCCTCACCTTCTTGAGCCTTCAGCTCCTCACCTTCTTGAGCCTTCAGCTCCTCACCTTCTTGACCCTTCAGCTCCTCACCTTCTTGAGCCTTCAGCTCCTCACCTTTTTAGCCTTCAGCTCCTCACCTTTTTAGCCTTCAGCTCCTCACCTTCTTGACCCTACAGCTCCTCACCTTCTTGACCCTACAGCTCCTCACCTTCTTGAGCCTTCAGCTCCTCAACTTATTGCGCCTTCAGCTCCTCACCATTTTAGCCTTCAGCTCCTCACCTTCTTGAGCCTTCAGCTCCTCACCTTCTTGACCCTTCAGCTCCTCACCATTTTAGCCTTCAGCTCCTCACCTTCTTGAGCCTTCCGCTCCTCACCTTTTTAGCTTTCAGCTCCTCACCTTCTTGAGCCTTCAGCTCCTCACCTTTTTAGCCTTCAGCTCCTCACCTTTTTAGCCTTCAGCTCCTCACCTTCTTGAGCCTTCAGCTCCTCACCTTTTTAGCCTTCAGTTCCTCACCTTCTTGAGCCTTCAGCTCCTCACCTTCTTGAGCCTTCAGCTCCTCACCTTCTTGAGCCTTCAGCTCCTCACCTTCTTGAGCCTTCAGCTCCTCACCTTCTTGAGCCTTCAGCTCCTCACCTTCTTGAGCATTCAGCTCCTCACCTTTTTAGCCTTCTGCTCCTCGCCTTCTTGACCCTTCAGCTCCTCACCTTTTTAACCTTCAGCTCCTCACCTTTTTAGCCTTCAGCTCCTCACCTTTTTAGCCTTCAGCTCCTCACCTTCTTGAGCCTTCAGCTCCTCACCTTTTTAGCCTTCAGCTCCTCACCTTCTTGAGCCTTTCTTGAGCCTTCAGCTCCTCACCTTTTTACCCTTCAGCTCCTCACCTTTTTACACTTCAGCTCCTCACCTTCTTGACCCTTCAGCTCCTCACCTTCTTGAGCCTTCAGCTCCTCACCTTCTTGAGCCTTCAGCTCCTCAACTTCTTGAGCCTTCAGCTCCTCACCTTCTTGAGCCTTCAGCTCCTCACCTTCTTGACCCTTCAGCTCCTCACCTTCTTAAGCCTTCAGCTCCTCACCTTCTTGAGCCTTCAGCTCATCACCTTCTTGAGCCTTCAGCTCCTCACCTTCTTGAGCCTTCAGCTCCTCACCTTTTTAGCCTTCAGCTCCTCACCTTCTTGAGCCTTCAGCTCCTCACCTTCTTGAGCCTTCAGCTCCTCACCTTTTTAGCCTTCAGCTCCTCACCTTCTTGAGCCTTCAGCCCCTCACTCTTTAGCCTTCAGCTCCTCACCTTCTTGAGCCATCAGCTCCTCACCTTTTTAGCCTTCTGCTCCTCACCTTCTTGAGCCTTCAGCTCCTCACCTTCTTGAGCCTTCAGCTCCTCACCTTCTTGAGCCTTCAGCTCCTCACCTTTTTAGCCTTCTGCTCCTCACCTTCTTAACCCTTCAGCTCCTCACCTTTTTAGCCTTCAGCTCCTCACCTTCTTGAGCCTTCAGCTCCTCACCTTTTTGAGCCTTCAGCTCCTCACCCTCTTGAGCCTTCAGCTCCTCACCTTTTTAGCCTTCAGCTCCTCACCTTCTTGAGCCTTCAGCTCCTCACCTTCTTGACCCTACAGCTCCTCACCTTCTTGAGCCTTCAGCTCCTCACCTTCTTGCGCCTTCAGCTCCTCACCATTTTAGCCTTCAGCTCCTCACCTTCTTGACACTTCAGCTCCTCACCTTTTTGAGCCTTCAGCTCCTCACCTTCTTGAGCCTTCAGCTCCTCACCTTCTTGAGCCTTCAGCTCCTCACCTTCTTGAGCCTTCAGCTCCTCACCTTCTTGAGCCTTCAGCTCCTCACCTTCTTGACCCTTCAGCTCCTCACCTTCTTGAGCCTTCAGCTCCTCACCTTTTTAGCCTTCAGCTCCTCACCTTTTTAGCCTTCAGCTCCTCACCTTCTTGAGCCTTCAGCTCCTCACCTTTTTAGCCTTCAGTTCCTCACCTTCTTGAGCCTTCAGCTCCTCACCTTCTTGAGCCTTCAGCTCCTCACCTTTTTAGCCTTCTGCTCCTCACCTTCTTGACCCTTCAGCTCCTCACCTTTTTAGCCTTCAGCTCCTCACCTTCTTGAACCTTCAGCTCCTCACCTTTTTAGCCTTCAGCTCCTCACCTTCTTGAGCCTTCAGCTCCTCACCTTCTTGAGCCTTCAGCTCCTCACCTTCTTGAGCCTTCAGCTCCTCACCTTTTTAGCCTTCAGCTCCTCACCTTCTTGAGCCTTTCTTGAGCCTTCAGCTCCTCACCTTTTTACCCTTCAGCTCCTCACCTTTTTAGCCTTCAGCTCCTCACCTTCTTGAGCCTTCAGCTCCTCACCTTCTTGACCCTACAGCTCCTCACCTTCTTGAGCCTTCAGCTCCTCACCTTCTTGCGCCTTCAGCTCCTCACCATTTTAGCCTTCAGCTCCTCACCTTCTTGACACTTCAGCTCTTCACCTTTTTGAGCCTTCAGCTCCTCACCTTCTTGAGCCTTCAGCTCCTCACCTTCTTGATCCTTCAGCTCCTCACCTTCTTGAGCCTTCAGCTCCTCACCTTCTTGAGCCTTCAGCTCCTCACCTTCTTGACCCTTCAGCTCCTCACCTTCTTGAGCCTTCAGCTCCTCACCTTCTTGAGCCTTCAGCTCCTCACCTTTTTAGCCTTCAGCTCCTCACCTTCTTGACCCTTCAGCTCCTCACCTTTTTAGCCTTCAGCTCCTCACCTTCTTGACCCTTCAGCTCCTCACCTTCTTGACCCTTCAGCTCCTCACCTTCTTGAGCCTTCAGCTCCTCACCTTCTTGAGCCTTCAGCTCCTCACCTTCTTGACCCTACAGCTCCTCACCTTCTTGAGCCTTCAGCTCCTCACCTTCTTGACCCTTCAGCTCCTCACCTTCTTGAGCCTTCAGCTCCTCACCTTCTTGAGCCTTCAGCTCCTCACCTTTTTAGCCTTCAGCTCCTCACCTTCTTGAGCCTTCAGCTCCTCACCTTTTTAGCCTTCTGCTCCTCACCTTCTTGACCCTTCAGCTCCTCACCTTTTTAGCCTTCAGCTCCTCACCTTCTTGACCCTTCAGCTCCTCACCTTCTTGACCCTTCAGCTCCTCACCTTCTTGAGCCTTCAGCTCCTCACCTTCTTGAGCCTTCAGCTCCTCACCTTCTTGACCCTACAGCTCCTCACCTTCTTGAGCCTTCAGCTCCTCACCTTCTTGCGCCTTCAGCTCCTCACCATTTTAGCCTTCAGTTCCTCACCTTCTTGACACTTCAGCTCCTCACCTTTTTGAGCCTTCAGCTCCTCACCTTCTTGAGCCTTCAGCTCCTCACCTTCTTGAGCCTTCAGCTCCTCACCTTCTTGAGCCTTCAGCTCCTCACCTTTTTAGCCTTCAGCTCCTCACCTTCTTGAGCCTTCAGCTCCTCACCTTCTTGAGCCTTCAGCTCCTCACCTTCTTGCGCCTTCAGCTCCTCACCTTCTTGCGCCTTCAGCTCCACACCATTTTAGCCTTCAGCTCCTCACCTTCTTGAGCCTTCAGCTCCTCACCTTCTTTAGCCCTTCTTGAGCCTTCAGCTCCTCACCTTCTTTAGCCTTTCTTGAGCCTTCAGCTCCTCACCTTTTTAGCCTTCAGCTCCTCACCTTCTTAAGCCTTCAGCTCCTCACCTTTTTAGCCTTCAGCTCCTCACCTTTTTAGCCTTCAGCTCCTCATCTTTTTAGCCTTCAGCTCCTCACCTTTTTAGCCTTTAGCTTCTCACCTTTTTAGCCTTCAGCTCCTCACCTTCTTGAGCCTTCAGCTCCTCACCTTTTTAGCCTTCAGCTCCTCACCTTCTTGAGCCTTCAGCTCCTCACCTTTTTAGCCTTCAGCTCCTCACCCTCTTGAGCCTTCTGCTCCTCACCATTTTAGCCTTCAGCTCCTCACCTTCTTGACCCTTCAGCTCCTCACCTTCTTGAGCCTTTAGCTCCTCACCTTTTTAGCCTTCTGCTCCTCACCTTCTTAACCCTTCAGCTCCTCACCTTCTTGAACCTTCAGCTCCTCACCTTTTTAGCCTTCAGATCCTCACCTTCTTGACCCTTCAGCTCCTCACCTTCTTGAGCCTTCAGCTCCTCACCTTCTTGAGCCTTCAGCTCCTCACCTTTTTAGCCTTCAGCTCCTCACCTTCTTGAGCCTTCAGCCCCTCACCTTTTTAGCCTTCAGCTCCTCACCTTCTTGAGCCATCAGCTCCTCACCTTTTTAGCCTTCTGCTCCTCACCTTCTTGAGCCTTCAGCTCCTCACCTTTTTAGCCTTCTGCTCCTCACCTTCTTAACCCTTCAGCTCCTCACCTTTTTAGCCTTCAGCTCCTCACCTTCTTGAGCCTTCAGCTCCTCACCTTTTTGAGCCTTCAGCTCCTCACCCTCTTGAGCCTTCAGCTCCTCACCTTTTTAGCCTTCAGCTCCTCACCTTCTTGAGCCTTCAGCTCCTCACCTTCTTGACCCTACAGCTCCTCACCTTCTTGAGCCTTCAGCTCCTCACCTTCTTGCGCCTTCAGCTCCTCACCTTCTTGAGCCATCAGCTCCTCACCTTTTTAGCCTTCTGCTCCTCACCTTCTTGAGCCTTCAGCTCCTCACCTTTTTAGCCTTCTGCTCCTCACCTTCTTAACCCTTCAGCTCCTCACCTTTTTAGCCTTCAGCTCCTCACCTTCTTGAGCCTTCAGCTCCTCACCTTTTTGAGCCTTCAGCTCCTCACCCTCTTGAGCCTTCAGCTCCTCACCTTTTTAGCCTTCAGCTCCTCACCTTCTTGAGCCTTCAGCTCCTCACCTTCTTGACCCTACAGCTCCTCACCTTCTTGAGCCTTCAGCTCCTCACCTTCTTGCGCCTTCAGCTCCTCACCATTTTAGCCTTCAGCTCCTCACCTTCTTGAGCCTTCAGCTCCTCACCTTCTTGAGCCTTCAGCTCCTCACCTTTTTAGCCTTCAGCTCCTCACCTTCTTGAGCCTTTCTTGAGCCTTCAGCTCCTCACCTTTTTACCCTTCAGCTCCTCACCTTTTTACACTTCAGCTCCTCACCTTCTTGACCCTTCAGCTCCTCACCTTCTTGACCCTTCAGCTCCTCACCTTCTTGAGCCTTCAGCTCCTCACCTTCTTGAGCCTTCAGCTCCTCACCTTCTTGACCCTTCAGCTCCTCACCTTCTTAAACCTTCAGCTCCTCACCTTTTTAACCTTCAGCTCCTCACCTTCTTGAGCCTTCATCTCCTCACCTTTTTAGCCTTCAGCTCCTCACCTTCTTGAGCCTTCAGCTCCTCACCTTTTTAGCCTTCAGCCCCTCACCTTCTTGAGCCTTCAGCCCCTCACCTTTTTAGCCTTCAGCTCCTCACCTTCTTGAGCCATCAGCTCCTCACCTTTTTAGCCTTCTGCTCCTCACCTTCTTGAGCCTTCAGCTCCTCACCTTTTTAGCCTTCTGCTCCTCACCTTCTTAACCCTTCAGCTCCTCACCTTTTTAGCCTTCAGCTCCTCACCTTCTTGATCCTTCAGCTCCTCACCTTTTTGAGCCTTCAGCTCCTCACCTTTTTAGCCTTCAGCTCCTCACCTTCTTGACCCTACAGCTCCTCACCTTCTTGAGCCTTCAGCTCCTCACCTTCTTGCGCCTTCAGCTCCTCACCATTTTAGCCTTCAGCTCCTCACCTTCTTGACACTTCAGCTCCTCACCTTCTTGAACCTTCAGCTCCTCACCTTTTTAGCCTTCAGCTCCTCACCTTCTTGAGCCTTCAGCTCCTCACCTTCTTGAGCCTTCAGCTCCTCACCTTCTTGAGCCTTCAGCTCCTCACCTTTTTAGCCTTCAGCTCCTCACCTTCTTGAGCCTTTCTTGAGCCTTCAGCTCCTCACCTTTTTACCCTTCAGCTCCTCACCTTTTTACACTTCAGCTCCTCACCTTCTTGACCCTTCAGCTCCTCACCTTCTTGACCCTTCAGCTCCTCACCTTCTTGAGCCTTCAGCTCCTCACCTTCTTGACCCTTCAGCTCCTCACCTTCTTAAACCTTCAGCTCCTCACCTTTTTAGCCTTCAGCTCCTCACCTTCTTGAGCCTTCAGCTCCTCACCTTCTTGAGCCTTCAGCTCCTCACCTTCTTGAGCCTTCAGCTCCTCACCTTTTTAGCCTTCAGCTCCTCACCTTCTTGAGCCTTCAGCTCCTCACCTTTTTAGCCTTCAGATCCTCACCTTCTTGACCCTACAGCTCCTCACCTTCTTGAGCCTTCAGCTCCTCACCTTTTTAGCCTTCAGCTCCTCACCTTCTTGAGCCTTCAGCTCCTCACCTTTTTAGCCTTCAGCTCCTCACCTTCTTGAGCCTTCAGCTCCTCACCTTTTTAGCCTTCAGCTCCTCACCTTCTTGAGCCATCAGCTCCTCACCTTCTTGAGCCTTCAGCTCCTCACCTTCTTGAGCCTTCAGCTCCTCACCTTTTTAGCCTTCTGCTCCTCACCTTCTTAACCCTTCAGCTCCTCACCTTTTTAGCCTTCAGCTCCTCACCTTCTTGAGCCTTCAGCTCCTCACCTTCTTGAGCCTTCAGCTCCTCACCTTTTTGAGCCTTCAGCTCCTCACCCTCTTGAGCCTTCAGCTCCTCACCTTTTTAGCCTTCAGCTCCTCACCTTCTTGAGCCTTCAGCTCCTCACATTTTTAGCCTTCAGCTCCTCACCTTCTTGACCCATCAGCTCCTCACCATTTTAGCCTTCAGCTCCTCACCTTTTTAGCCTTCCGCTCCTCACCTTCTTGAGCCTTCAGCTCCTCACCTTCTTGAGCCTTCAGCTCCTCACCTTTTTAGCTTTCAGCTCCTCACCTTCTTGAGCCTTCAGCTCCTCACCTTTTTAGCCTTCAGCTCCTCACCTTTTTAGCCTTCAGCTCCTCACCTTTTTAGCCTTCAGCTCCTCACCTTCTTGAGCCTTCAGCTCCTCACCTTTTTAGCCTTCAGTTCCTCACCTTCTTGAGCCTTCAGCTCCTCACCTTCTTGAGCCTTCAGCCCCTCACCTTCTTGAGCCTTCAGCTCCTCACCTTTTTAGCCTTCTGCTCCTCACCTTCTTGACCCTTCAGCTCCTCACCTTTTTAGCCTTCAGCTCCTCACCTTTTTAGCCTTCAGCTCCTCACCTTTTTAGCCTTCAGCTCCTCACCTTCTTGAGCCTTCAGCTCCTCACCTTCTTGAGCCTTCAGCTCCTCACCTTCTTGAGCCTTCAGCTCCTCACCTTTTTAGCCTTCAGCTCCTCACCTTCTTGAGCCTTTCTTGAGCCTTCAGCTCCTCACCTTTTTACCCTTCAGCTCCTCACCTTTTTACACTTCAGCTCCTCACCTTTTTACACTTCAGCTCCTCACCTTCTTGACCCTTCAGCTCCTCACCTTCTTGACCCTTCAGCTCCTCACCTTCTTGAGCCTTCAGCTCCTCACCTTCTTGAGCCTTCAGCTCCTCACCTTCTTGACCCTTCAGCTCCTCACCTTTTTAGCCTTCAGCTCCTCACCTTTTTAGCCTTCAGCTCCTCACCTTCTTGAGCCTTCAGCTCCTCACCTTCTTGAGCCTTCAGCTCCTCACCTTCTTGAGCCTGCAGCTCCTCACCTTTTTAGCCTTCAGCTCCTCACCTTCTTGACCCTACAGCTCCTCACCTTCTTGACCCTACAGCTCCTCACCTTCTTGAGCCTTCAGCTCCTCACCTTTTTAGCCTTCAGCTCCTCACCTTCTTGAGCCTTCAGCTCCTCACCTTTTTAGCCTTCAGCTCCTCACCTTCTTGAGCCTTCAGCTCCTCACCTTTTTAGCCTTCAGCTCCTCACCTTCTTGAGCCTTCAGCTCCTCACCTTCTTGAGCCTTCAGCTCCTCACCTTCTTGAGCCTTCAGCTCCTCACCTTCTTAACCCTTCAGCTCCTCACCTTTTTAGCCTTCAGCTCCTCACCTTCTTGAGCCTTCAGCTCCTCACCTTTTTGAGCCTTCAGCTCCTCACCCTCTTGAGCCTTCAGCTCCTCACCCTCTTGAGCCTTCAGCTCCTCACCTTTTTAGCCTTCAGCTCCTCACCTTCTTGAGCCTTCAGCTCCTCACCTTCTTGACCCTACAGCTCCTCACCTTCTTGAGCCTTCAGCTCCTCACCTTCTTGCGCCTTCAGCTCCTCACCATTTTAGCCTTCAGCTCCTCACCTTCTTGAGCCTTCAGCTCCTCACCTTCTTGAGCCTTCAGCTCCTCACCTTCTTGAGCCTTCAGCCCCTCACCTTTTTAGCCTTCAGCTCCTCACCTTCTTGAGCCATCAGCTCCTCACCTTTTTAGCCTTCTGCTCCTCACCTTCTTGAGCCTTCAGCTCCTCACCTTTTTAGCCTTCTGCTCCTCACCTTCTTAACCCTTCAGCTCCTCACCTTTTTAGCCTTCAGCTCCTCACCTTCTTGATCCTTCAGCTCCTCACCTTTTTGAGCCTTCAGCTCCTCACCCTCTTGAGCCTTCAGCTCCTCACCTTTTTAGCCTTCTGCTCCTCACCTTCTTAACCCTTCAGCTCCTCACCTTTTTAGCCTTCAGCTCCTCACCTTCTTGACCCTACAGCTCCTCACCTTCTTGACCCTACAGCTCCTCACCTTCTTGACCCTACAGCTCCTCACCTTCTTGCGCCTTCAGCTCCTCACCTTCTTGCGCCTTCAGCTCCTCACCTTCTTGAGCCTTCAGCTCCTCACCTTCTTGAGCCTTCAGCTCCTCACCTTTTTAGCCTTCAGCTCCTCACCTTCTTGAGCCTTCAGCCCCTCACCTTTTTAGCCTTCAGCTCCTCACCTTCTTGAGCCATCAGCTCCTCACCTTTTTAGCCTTCTGCTCCTCACCTTCTTGAGCCTTCAGCTCCTCACCTTTTTAGCCTTCTGCTCCTCACCTTCTTAACCCTTCAGCTCCTCACCTCTTTAGCCTTCAGCTCCTCACCTTCTTGAGCCTTCAGCTCCTCACCTTTTTGAGCCTTCAGCTCCTCACCCTCTTGAGCCTTCAGCTCCTCACCTTTTTAGCCTTCAGCTCCTCACCTTCTTGAGCCTTCAGCTCCTCACCTTCTTGACCCTACAGCTCCTCACCTTCTTGAGCCTTCAGCTCCTCACCTTCTTGCGCCTTCAGCTCCTCACCTTTTTAGCCTTCAGCTCCTCACCTTCTTGAGCCTTCAGCTCCTCACCTTCTTGAGCCTTCAGCTCCTCACCTTTTTAGCCTTCAGCTCCTCACCTTCTTGAGCCTTTCTTGAGCCTTCAGCTCCTCACCTTTTTACCCTTCAGCTCCTCACCTTTTTACACTTCAGCTCCTCACCTTTTTAGCCTTCAGCTCCTCACCTTCTTGACCCTTCAGCTCCTCACCTTCTTGACCCTTCAGCTCCTCACCTTCTTGAGCCTTCAGCTCCTCACCTTCTTGAGCCTTCAGCTCCTCACCTTCTTGAGCCTTCAGCTCCTCACCTTCTTGACCCTTCAGATCCTCACCTTCTTAAACCTTCAGCTCCTCACCTTTTTAGCCTTCAGCTCCTCACCTTCTTGAGCCTTCAGCTCCTCACCTTTTTAGCCTTCAGCTCCTCACCTTCTTGAGCCTTCAGCTCCTCACCTTTTTAGCCTTCAGCTCCTCACCTTCTTGAGCCTTCAGCCCCTCACCTTTTTAGCCTTCAGCTCCTCACCTTCTTGAGCCATCAGCTCCTCACCTTTTTAGCCTTCTGCTCCTCACCTTCTTGAGCCTTCAGCTCCTCACCTTTTTAGCCTTCTGCTCCTCACCTTCTTAACCCTTCAGCTCCTCACCTTTTTAGCCTTCAGCTCCTCACCTTCTTGATCCTTCAGCTCCTCACCTTTTTGAGCCTTCAGCTCCTCACCCTCTTGAGCCTTCAGCTCCTCACCTTTTTAGCCTTCAGCTCCTCACCTTCTTGACCCTACAGCTCCTCACCTTCTTGAGCCTTCAGCTCCTCACCTTCTTGCGCCTTCAGCTCCTCACCATTTTAGCCTTCAGCTCCTCACCTTCTTGACACTTCAGCTCCTCACCTTCTTGAACCTTCAGCTCCTCACCTTTTTAGCCTTCAGCTCCTCACCTTCTTGAGCCTTCAGCTCCTCACCTTCTTGAGCCTTCAGCTCCTCACCTTCTTGAGCCTTCAGCTCCTCACCTTTTTAGCCTTCAGCTCCTCACCTTCTTGAGCCTTTCTTGAGCCTTCAGCTCCTCACCTTTTTACCCTTCAGCTCCTCACCTTTTTACACTTCAGCTCCTCACCTTCTTGACCCTTCAGCTCCTCACCTTCTTGACCCTTCAGCTCCTCACCTTCTTGAGCCTTCAGCTCCTCACCTTCTTGACCCTTCAGCTCCTCACCTTCTTAAACCTTCAGCTCCTCACCTTTTTAGCCTTCAGCTCCTCACCTTCTTGAGCCTTCAGCTCCTCACCTTCTTGAGCCTTCAGCTCCTCACCTTCTTGAGCCTTCAGCTCCTCACCTTTTTAGCCTTCAGCTCCTCACCTTCTTGAGCCTTCAGCTCCTCACCTTTTTAGCCTTCAGATCCTCACCTTCTTGACCCTACAGCTCCTCACCTTCTTGAGCCTTCAGCTCCTCACCTTTTTAGCCTTCAGCTCCTCACCTTCTTGAGCCTTCAGCTCCTCACCTTTTTAGCCTTCAGCTCCTCACCTTCTTGAGCCTTCAGCTCCTCACCTTTTTAGCCTTCAGCTCCTCACCTTCTTGAGCCATCAGCTCCTCACCTTCTTGAGCCTTCAGCTCCTCACCTTCTTGAGCCTTCAGCTCCTCACCTTTTTAGCCTTCTGCTCCTCACCTTCTTAACCCTTCAGCTCCTCACCTTTTTAGCCTTCAGCTCCTCACCCTCTTGAGCCTTCAGCTCCTCACCTTTTTAGCCTTCTGCTCCTCACCTTCTTAACCCTTCAGCTCCTCACCTTTTTAGCCTTCAGCTCCTCACCTTCTTGACCCTACAGCTCCTCACCTTCTTGACCCTACAGCTCCTCACCTTCTTGCGCCTTCAGCTCCTCACCTTCTTGCGCCTTCAGCTCCTCACCTTCTTGAGCCTTCAGCTCCTCACCTTCTTGAGCCTTCAGCTCCTCACCTTTTTAGCCTTCAGCTCCTCACCTTCTTGAGCCTTCAGCCCCTCACCTTTTTAGCCTTCAGCTCCTCACCTTCTTGAGCCATCAGCTCCTCACCTTTTTAGCCTTCTGCTCCTCACCTTTTTAGCCTTCTGCTCCTCACCTTCTTGAGCCTTCAGCTCCTCACCTTTTTAGCCTTCTGCTCCTCACCTTCTTAACCCTTCAGCTCCTCACCTCTTTAGCCTTCAGCTCCTCACCTTCTTGACACTTCAGCTCCTCACCTTCTTGAACCTTCAGCTCCTCACCTTTTTAGCCTTCAGCTCCTCACCTTCTTGAGCCATCAGCTCCTCACCTTCTTGAGCCTTCAGCTCCTCACCTTCTTGAGCCTTCAGCTCCTCACCTTTTTAGCCTTCTGCTCCTCACCTTCTTAACCCTTCAGCTCCTCACCTTTTTAGCCTTCAGCTCCTCACCCTCTTGAGCCTTCAGCTCCTCACCTTTTTAGCCTTCTGCTCCTCACCTTCTTAACCCTTCAGCTCCTCACCTTTTTAGCCTTCAGCTCCTCACCTTCTTGACCCTACAGCTCCTCACCTTCTTGACCCTACAGCTCCTCACCTTCTTGCGCCTTCAGCTCCTCACCTTCTTGCGCCTTCAGCTCCTCACCTTCTTGAGCCTTCAGCTCCTCACCTTCTTGAGCCTTCAGCTCCTCACCTTTTTAGCCTTCAGCTCCTCACCTTCTTGAGCCTTCAGCCCCTCACCTTTTTAGCCTTCAGCTCCTCACCTTCTTGAGCCATCAGCTCCTCACCTTTTTAGCCTTCTGCTCCTCACCTTCTTGAGCCTTCAGCTCCTCACCTTTTTAGCCTTCTGCTCCTCACCTTCTTAACCCTTCAGCTCCTCACCTCTTTAGCCTTCAGCTCCTCACCTTCTTGAGCCTTCAGCTCCTCACCTTTTTGAGCCTTCAGCTCCTCACCCTCTTGAGCCTTCAGCTCCTCACCTTTTTAGCCTTCAGCTCCTCACCTTCTTGAGCCTTCAGCTCCTCACCTTCTTGACCCTACAGCTCCTCACCTTCTTGAGCCTTCAGCTCCTCACCTTCTTGCGCCTTCAGCTCCTCACCTTTTTAGCCTTCAGCTCCTCACCTTCTTGAGCCTTCAGCTCCTCACCTTTTTAGCCTTCAGCTCCTCACCTTCTTGAGCCTTCAGCTCCTCACCTTCTTGAGCCTTCAGCTCCTCACCTTCTTGAGCCTTCAGCTCCTCACCTTTTTAGCCTTCAGCTCCTCACCTTCTTGAGCCTTCAGCTCCTCACCTTTTTAGCCTTCAGCTCCTCACCTTCTTGAGCCTTCAGCTCCTCACCTTTTTAGCCTTCAGCTCCTCACCTTCTTGAGCCTTCAGCTCCTCACCTTCTTGAGCCTTCAGCTCCTCACCTTCTTGAGCCTTCAGCTCCTCACCTTCTTGAGCCTTCAGCTCCTCACCTTCTTAACCCTTCAGCTCCTCACCTTTTTAGCCTTCAGCTCCTCACCTTCTTGAGCCTTCAGCTCCTCACCTTTTTGAGCCTTCAGCTCCTCACCCTCTTGAGCCTTCAGCTCCTCACCCTCTTGAGCCTTCAGCTCCTCACCTTTTTAGCCTTCAGCTCCTCACCTTCTTGAGCCTTCAGCTCCTCACCTTCTTGACCCTACAGCTCCTCACCTTCTTGACCCTACAGCTCCTCACCTTCTTGAGCCTTCAGCTCCTCACCTTCTTGCGCCTTCAGCTCCTCACCATTTTAGCCTTCAGCTCCTCACCTTCTTGAGCCTTCAGCTCCTCACCTTCTTGAGCCTTCAGCTCCTCACCTTCTTGAGCCTTCAGCCCCTCACCTTTTTAGCCTTCAGCTCCTCACCTTCTTGAGCCATCAGCTCCTCACCTTTTTAGCCTTCTGCTCCTCACCTTCTTGAGCCTTCAGCTCCTCACCTTTTTAGCCTTCTGCTCCTCACCTTCTTAACCCTTCAGCTCCTCACCTTTTTAGCCTTCAGCTCCTCACCTTCTTGATCCTTCAGCTCCTCACCTTTTTGAGCCTTCAGCTCCTCACCCTCTTGAGCCTTCAGCTCCTCACCTTTTTAGCCTTCTGCTCCTCACCTTCTTAACCCTTCAGCTCCTCACCTTCTTGACCCTACAGCTCCTCACCTTCTTGACCCTACAGCTCCTCACCTTCTTGCGCCTTCAGCTCCTCACCTTCTTGCGCCTTCAGCTCCTCACCTTCTTGAGCCTTCAGCTCCTCACCTTCTTGAGCCTTCAGCTCCTCACCTTTTTAGCCTTCAGCTCCTCACCTTCTTGAGCCTTCAGCCCCTCACCTTTTTAGCCTTCAGCTCCTCACCTT
Source organism: Blennius ocellaris (assembly GCF_963422515.1). Classification (NCBI taxonomy): domain Eukaryota; kingdom Metazoa; phylum Chordata; class Actinopteri; order Blenniiformes; family Blenniidae; genus Blennius; species Blennius ocellaris. Next base: position 1,212,989 of record NW_027662273.1, on the reverse strand, counting down.
CTTGAGCCATCAGCTCCTCACCTTTTTAGCCTTCTGCTCCTCACCTTCTTGAGCCTTCAGCTCCTCACCTTTTTAGCCTTCTGCTCCTCACCTTCTTAACCCTTCAGCTCCTCACCTCTTTAGCCTTCAGCTCCTCACCTTCTTGAGCCTTCAGCTCCTCACCTTTTTGAGCCTTCAGCTCCTCACCCTCTTGAGCCTTCAGCTCCTCACCTTTTTAGCCTTCAGCTCCTCACCTTCTTGAGCCTTCAGCTCCTCACCTTCTTGACCCTACAGCTCCTCACCTTCTTGAGCCTTCAGCTCCTCACCTTCTTGCGCCTTCAGCTCCTCACCTTTTTAGCCTTCAGCTCCTCACCTTCTTGAGCCTTCAGCTCCTCACCTTCTTGAGCCTTCAGCTCCTCACCTTTTTAGCCTTCAGCTCCTCACCTTCTTGAGCCTTTCTTGAGCCTTCAGCTCCTCACCTTTTTACCCTTCAGCTCCTCACCTTTTTACACTTCAGCTCCTCACCTTTTTAGCCTTCAGCTCCTCACCTTCTTGACCCTTCAGCTCCTCACCTTCTTGACCCTTCAGCTCCTCACCTTCTTGAGCCTTCAGCTCCTCACCTTCTTGAGCCTTCAGCTCCTCACCTTCTTGAGCCTTCAGCTCCTCACCTTCTTGAGCCTTCAGCTCCTCACCTTCTTAAACCTTCAGCTCCTCACCTTTTTAGCCTTCAGCTCCTCACCTTCTTGAGCCTTCAGCTCCTCACCTTTTTAGCCTTCAGCTCCTCACCTTCTTGAGCCTTCAGCTCCTCACCTTTTTAGCCTTCAGCTCCTCACCTTCTTGAGCCTTCAGCCCCTCACCTTTTTAGCCTTCAGCTCCTCACCTTCTTGAGCCATCAGCTCCTCACCTTTTTAGCCTTCTGCTCCTCACCTTCTTGAGCCTTCAGCTCCTCACCTTTTTAGCCTTCTGCTCCTCACCTTCTTAACCCTTCAGCTCCTCACCTTTTTAGCCTTCAGCTCCTCACCTTCTTGATCCTTCAGCTCCTCACCTTTTTGAGCCTTCAGCTCCTCACCCTCTTGAGCCTTCAGCTCCTCACCTTTTTAGCCTTCAGCTCCTCACCTTCTTGACCCTACAGCTCCTCACCTTCTTGAGCCTTCAGCTCCTCACCTTCTTGCGCCTTCAGCTCCTCACCATTTTAGCCTTCAGCTCCTCACCTTCTTGACACTTCAGCTCCTCACCTTCTTGAACCTTCAGCTCCTCACCTTTTTAGCCTTCAGCTCCTCACCTTCTTGAGCCTTCAGCTCCTCACCTTCTTGAGCCTTCAGCTCCTCACCTTCTTGAGCCTTCAGCTCCTCACCTTTTTAGCCTTCAGCTCCTCACCTTCTTGAGCCTTTCTTGAGCCTTCAGCTCCTCACCTTTTTACCCTTCAGCTCCTCACCTTTTTACACTTCAGCTCCTCACCTTCTTGACCCTTCAGCTCCTCACCTTCTTGACCCTTCAGCTCCTCACCTTCTTGAGCCTTCAGCTCCTCACCTTCTTGACCCTTCAGCTCCTCACCTTCTTAAACCTTCAGCTCCTCACCTTTTTAGCCTTCAGCTCCTCACCTTCTTGAGCCTTCAGCTCCTCACCTTCTTGAGCCTTCAGCTCCTCACCTTCTTGAGCCTTCAGCTCCTCACCTTTTTAGCCTTCAGCTCCTCACCTTCTTGAGCCTTCAGCTCCTCACCTTTTTAGCCTTCAGATCCTCACCTTCTTGACCCTACAGCTCCTCACCTTCTTGAGCCTTCAGCTCCTCACCTTTTTAGCCTTCAGCTCCTCACCTTCTTGAGCCTTCAGCTCCTCACCTTTTTAGCCTTCAGCTCCTCACCTTCTTGAGCCTTCAGCTCCTCACCTTTTTAGCCTTCAGCTCCTCACCTTCTTGAGCCATCAGCTCCTCACCTTCTTGAGCCTTCAGCTCCTCACCTTCTTGAGCCTTCAGCTCCTCACCTTTTTAGCCTTCTGCTCCTCACCTTCTTAACCCTTCAGCTCCTCACCTTTTTAGCCTTCAGCTCCTCACCCTCTTGAGCCTTCAGCTCCTCACCTTTTTAGCCTTCTGCTCCTCACCTTCTTAACCCTTCAGCTCCTCACCTTTTTAGCCTTCAGCTCCTCACCTTCTTGACCCTACAGCTCCTCACCTTCTTGACCCTACAGCTCCTCACCTTCTTGCGCCTTCAGCTCCTCACCTTCTTGCGCCTTCAGCTCCTCACCTTCTTGAGCCTTCAGCTCCTCACCTTCTTGAGCCTTCAGCTCCTCACCTTTTTAGCCTTCAGCTCCTCACCTTCTTGAGCCTTCAGCCCCTCACCTTTTTAGCCTTCAGCTCCTCACCTTCTTGAGCCATCAGCTCCTCACCTTTTTAGCCTTCTGCTCCTCACCTTCTTGAGCCTTCAGCTCCTCACCTTTTTAGCCTTCTGCTCCTCACCTTCTTAACCCTTCAGCTCCTCACCTCTTTAGCCTTCAGCTCCTCACCTTCTTGAGCCTTCAGCTCCTCACCTTTTTGAGCCTTCAGCTCCTCACCCTCTTGAGCCTTCAGCTCCTCACCTTTTTAGCCTTCAGCTCCTCACCTTCTTGAGCCTTCAGCTCCTCACCTTCTTGACCCTACAGCTCCTCACCTTCTTGAGCCTTCAGCTCCTCACCTTCTTGCGCCTTCAGCTCCTCACCTTTTTAGCCTTCAGCTCCTCACCTTCTTGAGCCTTCAGCTCCTCACCTTCTTGAGCCTTCAGCTCCTCACCTTTTTAGCCTTCAGCTCCTCACCTTCTTGAGCCTTTCTTGAGCCTTCAGCTCCTCACCTTTTTACCCTTCAGCTCCTCACCTTTTTACACTTCAGCTCCTCACCTTTTTAGCCTTCAGCTCCTCACCTTCTTGACCCTTCAGCTCCTCACCTTCTTGACCCTTCAGCTCCTCACCTTCTTGAGCCTTCAGCTCCTCACCTTCTTGAGCCTTCAGCTCCTCACCTTTTTAGCCTTCAGCTCCTCACCTTCTTGAGCCTTTCTTGAGCCTTCAGCTCCTCACCTTTTTACCCTTCAGCTCCTCACCTTTTTACACTTCAGCTCCTCACCTTCTTGACCCTTCAGCTCCTCACCTTCTTGACCCTTCAGCTCCTCACCTTCTTGAGCCTTCAGCTCCTCACCTTCTTGACCCTTCAGCTCCTCACCTTCTTAAACCTTCAGCTCCTCACCTTTTTAGCCTTCAGCTCCTCACCTTTTTAGCCTTCAGCTCCTCACCTTCTTGAGCCTTCAGCTCCTCACCTTCTTGAGCCTTCAGCTCCTCACCTTCTTGAGCCTTCAGCTCCTCACCTTTTTAGCCTTCAGCTCCTCACCTTCTTGAGCCTTCAGCTCCTCACCTTTTTAGCCTTCAGATCCTCACCTTCTTGACCCTACAGCTCCTCACCTTCTTGAGCCTTCAGCTCCTCACCTTTTTAGCCTTCAGCTCCTCACCTTCTTGAGCCTTCAGCTCCTCACCTTTTTAGCCTTCAGCTCCTCACCTTCTTGAGCCTTCAGCTCCTCACCTTTTTAGCCATCAGCTCCTCACCTTCTTGAGCCTTCAGCTCCTCACCTTCTTGAGCCTTCAGCTCCTCACCTTCTTGAGCCTTCAGCTCCTCACCTTTTTAGCCTTCTGCTCCTCACCTTCTTAACCCTTCAGCTCCTCACCTTTTTAGCCTTCAGCTCCTCACCTTCTTGAGCCTTCAGCTCCTCACCCTCTTGAGCCTTCAGCTCCTCACCTTTTTAGCCTTCAGCTCCTCACCTTCTTGAGCCTTCAGCTCCTCACCTTCTTGAGCCTTCAGCTCCTCACCTTTTTAGCCTTCAGCTCCTCACCTTCTTGACCCTACAGCTCCTCACCTTCTTGAGCCTTCAGCTCCTCACCTTCTTGCGCCTTCAGCTCCTCACCATTTTAGCCTTCAGTTCCTCACCTTCTTGACACTTCAGCTCCTCACCTTTTTGAGCCTTCAGCTCCTCACCTTCTTGAGCCTTCAGCTCCTCACCTTCTTGAGCCTTCAGCTCCTCACCTTCTTGAGCCTTCAGCTCCTCACCTTCTTGAGCCTTCAGCTCCTCACCTTCTTGAGCCTTCAGCTCCTCACCTTCTTGAGCCTTCAGCTCCTCACCTTCTTGAGCCTTCAGCTCCTCACCTTTTTAGCCTTCAGCTCCTCACCATTTTAGCCTTCAGCTCCTCACCATTTTAGCCTTCAGCTCCTCACCTTTTTAGCCTTCCGCTCCTCACCTTCTTGAGCCTTCAGCTCCTCACCTTTTTAGCTTTCAGCTCCTCACCTTCTTGAGCCTTCAGCTCCTCACCTTTTTAGCCTTCAGCTCCTCACCTTCTTGAGCCTTAAGCTCCTAACCTTTTTAGCCTTCAGCTCCTAACCTTCTTGAGCCTTAAGCTCCTAACCTTCTTGAGCCTTCAGCTCCTCACCTTTTTGAGCCTTCAGCTCCTCACCTTCTTGAGCCTTCAGCTCCTCACCTTCTTGAGCCTTCAGCTCCTCACCTTTTTAGCCTTCTGCTCCTCATCTTCTTGAGCCTTCTGCTCCTCACCTTTTTAGCCTTCAGCTCCTCACCTTCTTGACCCTACAGCTCCTCACCTTCTTGCGCCTTCAGCTCCTCACCTTCTTGCGCCTTCAGCTCCTCACCATTTTAGCCTTCAGCTCCTCACCTTCTTGACACTTCAGCTCATCACCTTTTTGAGCCTTCAGCTCCTCACCATTTTAGCCTTCAGCTCCTCACCTTCTTGACACTTCAGCTCATCACCTTTTTGAGCCTTCAGCTCCTCACCTTCTTGAGCCTTCAGCTCCTCACCTTCTTTAGCCTTTCTTGAGCCTTCAGCTCCTCACCTTTTTACCCTTCAGCTCCTCACCTTTTTAGCCTTCAGCTCCTCACCTTCTTGAGCCTTCAGCTCCTCACCTTTTTAGCCTTCAGCTCCTCACCTTCTTGAGCCTTCAGCTCCTCACATTTTTAGCCTTCAGCTCCTCACCTTCTTGACCCATCAGCTCCTCACCATTTTAGCCTTCAGCTCCTCACCTTTTTAGCCTTCCGCTCCTCACCTTTTTAGCTTTCAGCTCCTCACCTTCTTGAGCCTTCAGCTCCTCACCTTTTTAGCTTTCAGCTCCTCACCTTCTTGAGCCTTCAGCTCCTCACCTTTTTAGCCTTCAGCTCCTCACCTTTTTAGCCTTCAGCTCCTCACCTTCTTGAGCCTTCAGCTCCTCACCTTTTTAGCCTTCAGTTCCTCACCTTCTTGAGCCTTCAGCTCCTCACCTTCTTGAGCCTTCAGCCCCTCACCTTCTTGAGCCTTCAGCTCCTCACCTTTTTAGCCTTCAGCTCCTCACCTTCTTGACCCTTCAGCTCCTCACCTTTTTAGCCTTCAGCTCCTCACCTTCTTGAACCTTCAGCTCCTCACCTTTTTAGCCTTCAGCTCCTCACCTTCTTGAGCCTTCAGCTCCTCACCTTCTTGAGCCTTCAGCTCCTCACCTTCTTGAGCCTTCAGCTCCTCACCTTTTTAGCCTTCAGCTCCTCACCTTCTTGAGCCTTTCTTGAGCCTTCAGCTCCTCACCTTTTTACCCTTCAGCTCCTCACCTTTTTACACTTCAGCTCCTCACCTTCTTGACCCTTCAGCTCCTCACCTTCTTGACCCTTCAGCTCCTCACCTTCTTGAGCCTTCAGCTCCTCACCTTCTTGACCCTTCAGCTCCTCACCTTCTTAAACCTTCAGCTCCTCACCTTTTTAGCCTTCAGCTCCTCACCTTCTTGAGCCTTCAGCTCCTCACCTTCTTGAGCCTGCAGCTCCTCACCTTTTTAGCCTTCAGCTCCTCACCTTTTTAGCCTTCAGATCCTCACCTTCTTGACCCTACAGCTCCTCACCTTCTTGAGCCTTCAGCTCCTCACCTTTTTAGCCTTCAGCTCCTCACCTTCTTGAGCCTTCAGCTCCTCACCTTTTTAGCCTTCAGCTCCTCACCTTCTTGAGCCTTCAGCTCCTCACCTTTTTAGCCTTCAGCTCCTCACCTTCTTGAGCCTTCAGCTCCTCACCTTCTTGAGCCTTCAGCTCCTCACCTTCTTGAGCCTTCAGCTCCTCACCTTTTTAGCCTTCTGCTCCTCACCTTCTTAACCCTTCAGCTCCTCACCTTTTTAGCCTTCAGCTCCTCACCTTCTTGAGCCTTCAGCTCCTCACCTTTTTGAGCCTTCAGCTCCTCACCCTCTTGAGCCTTCAGCTCCTCACCCTCTTGAGCCTTCAGCTCCTCACCCTCTTGAGCCTTCAGCTCCTCACCTTTTTAGCCTTCAGCTCCTCACCTTCTTGAGCCTTCAGCTCCTCACCTTCTTGACCCTACAGCTCCTCACCTTCTTGAGCCTTCAGCTCCTCACCTTCTTGCGCCTTCAGCTCCTCACCATTTTAGCCTTCAGCTCCTCACCTTCTTGACACTTCAGCTCCTCACCTTCTTGAACCTTCAGCTCCTCACCTTCTTGAGCCTTTCTTGAGCCTTCAGCTCCTCACCTTCTTGAGCCTTTCTTGAGCCTTCAGCTCCTCACCTTTTTACACTTCAGCTCCTCACCTTCTTGACCCTTCAGCTCCTCACCTTCTTGACCCTTCAGCTCCTCACCTTCTTGACCCTTCAGCTCCTCACCTTCTTGAGCCTTCAGCTCCTCACCTTCTTGAGCCTTCAGCTCCTCACCTTCTTGACCCTTCAGCTCCTCACCTTCTTGACCCTTCAGCTCCTCACCTTTTTAGCCTTCAGCTCCTCACCTTCTTGAGCCTTCAGCTCCTCACCTTCTTGAGCCTTCAGCTCCTCACCTTCTTGAGCCTTCAGCTCCTCACCTTTTTAGCCTTCAGCTCCTCACCTTCTTGAGCCTTCAGCTCCTCACCTTTTTAGCCTTCAGCTCCTCACCTTCTTGAGCCTTCAGCTCCTCACCTTTTTAGCCTTCAGCTCCTCACCTTCTTGAGCCTTCAGCTCCTCACCTTTTTAGCCTTCAGCTCCTCACCTTCTTGAGCCATCAGCTCCTCACCTTCTTGAGCCATCAGCTCCTCACCTTCTTGAGCCTTCAGCTCCTCACCTTCTTGAGCCTTCAGCTCCTCACCTTTTTAGCCTTCTGCTCCTCACCTTCTTAACCCTTCAGCTCCTCACCTTTTTAGCCTTCAGCTCCTCACCTTCTTGAGCCTTCAGCTCCTCACCTTTTTGAGCCTTCATCTCCTCACCCTCTTGAGCCTTCAGCTCCTCACCTTTTTAGCCTTCAGCTCCTCACCTTCTTGAGCCTTCAGCTCCTCACCTTTTTAGCCTTCAGCTCCTCACCTTCTTGACCCTACAGCTCCTCACCTTCTTGAGCCTTCAGCTCCTCACCTTCTTGCGCCTTCAGCTCCTCACCATTTTAGCCTTCAGTTCCTCACCTTCTTGACACTTCAGCTCCTCACCTTTTTGAGCCTTCAGCTCCTCACCTTCTTGAGCCTTCAGCTACTCACCTTCTTGACCCTTCAGCTCCTCACCTTCTTGACCCTTCAGCTCCTCACCTTCTTGAGCCTTCAGCTCCTCACCTTCTTGAGCCTTCAGCTCCTCACCTTCTTGACCCTTCAGCTCCTCACCTTCTTGAGCCTTCAGCTCCTCACCTTCTTGAGCCTTCAGCTCCTCACCTTCTTGAGCCTTCAGCTCCTCACCTTTTTAGCCTTCAGCTCCTCACCTTCTTGACCCTACAGCTCCTCAATTTCTTGCGCCTTCAGCTCCTCAATTTCTTGCGCCTTCAGCTCCTCACCTTCTTGAGCCTTCAGCTCCTCACCTTCTTGACCCTTCAGCTCCTCACCTTCTTGACCCTTCAGCTCCTCACCTTCTTGACCCATCAGCTCCTCACCATTTTAGCCTTCAGCTCCTCACCATTTTAGCCTTCAGCTCCTCACCATTTTAGCCTTCAGCTCCTCACCTTTTTAGCCTTCCGCTCCTCACCTTCTTGAGCCTTCAGCTCCTCACCTTTTTAGCTTTCAGCTCCTCACCTTCTTGAGCCTTCAGCTCCTCACCTTTTTAGCCTTCAGCTCCTCACCTTTTTAGCCTTCAGCTCCTAACCTTCTTGAGCCTTCAGCTCCTCACCTTTTTGAGCCTTCAGCTCCTCACCTTCTTGAGCCTTCAGCTCCTCACCTTCTTGAGCCTTCAGCTCCTCACCTTTTTAGCCTTCTGCTCCTCATCTTCTTGAGCCTTCTGCTCCTCACCTTTTTAGCCTTCAGCTCCTCACCTTCTTGACCCTACAGCTCCTCACCTTCTTGCGCCTTCAGCTCCTCACCTTCTTGCGCCTTCAGCTCCTCACCTTCTTGCGCCTTCAGCTCCTCACCATTTTAGCCTTCAGCTCCTCACCTTCTTGACACTTCAGCTCATCACCTTTTTGAGCCTTCAGCTCCTCACCTTCTTGAGCCTTCAGCTCCTCACCTTCTTTAGCCTTTCTTGAGCCTTCAGCTCCTCACCTTTTTACCCTTCAGCTCCTCACCTTTTTAGCCTTCAGCTCCTCACCTTCTTGAGCCTTCAGCTCCTCACCTTTTTAGCCTTCAGCTCCTCACCTTCTTGAGCCTTCAGCTCCTCACATTTTTAGCCTTCAGCTCCTCACCTTCTTGACCCATCAGCTCCTCACCATTTTAGCCTTCAGCTCCTCACCTTTTTAGCCTTCCGCTCCTCACCTTCTTGAGCCTTCAGCTCCTCACCTTTTTAGCTTTCAGCTCCTCACCTTCTTGAGCCTTCAGCTCCTCACCTTCTTGACCCTTCAGCTCCTCACCTTTTTAGCCTTCAGCTCCTCACCTTCTTGAACCTTCAGCTCCTCACCTTTTTAGCCTTCAGCTCCTCACCTTCTTGAGCCTTCAGCTCCTCACCTTCTTGAGCCTTCAGCTCCTCACCTTTTTAGCCTTCAGCTCCTCACCTTCTTGAGCCTTTCTTGAGCCTTCAGCTCCTCACCTTTTTACCCTTCAGCTCCTCACCTTTTTACACTTCAGCTCCTCACCTTTTTACACTTCAGCTCCTCACCTTCTTGACCCTTCAGCTCCTCACCTTCTTGACCCTTCAGCTCCTCACCTTCTTGACCCTTCAGCTCCTCACCTTCTTGAGCCTTCAGCTCCTCACCTTCTTGACCCTTCAGCTCCTCACCTTCTTCAACCTTCAGCTCCTCACCTTTTTAGCCTTCAGCTCCTCACCTTCTTGAGCCTTCAGCTCCTCACCTTCTTGAGCCTTCAGCTCCTCACCTTCTTGAGCCTTCAGCTCCTCACCTTTTTAGCCTTCAGCTCCTCACCTTCTTGAGCCTTCAGCTCCTCACCTTTTTAGCCTTCAGCTCCTCACCTTCTTGAGCCATCAGCTCCTCACCTTCTTGAGCCTTCAGCTCCTCACCTTCTTGAGCCTTCAGCTCCTCACCTTTTTAGCCTTCTGCTCCTCACCTTCTTAACCCTTCAGCTCCTCACCTTTTTAGCCTTCAGCTCCTCACCTTCTTGAGCCTTCAGCTCCTCACCTTTTTGAGCCTTCAGCTCCTCACCCTCTTGAGCCTTCAGCTCCTCACCCTCTTGAGCCTTCAGCTCCTCACCTTTTTAGCCTTCAGCTCCTCACCTTCTTGAGCCTTCAGCTCCTCACCTTTTTAGCCTTCAGCTCCTCACCTTCTTGAGCCTTCAGCTCCTCACCTTCTTAGCCTTCAGCTCCTCACCTTCTTGACCCTACAGCTCCTCACCTTCTTGAGCCTTCAGCTCCTCACCTTCTTGCGCCTTCAGCTCCTCACCATTTTAGCCTTCAGTTCCTCACCTTCTTGACACTTCAGCTCCTCACCTTTTTGAGCCTTCAGCTCCTCACCTTCTTGAGCCTTCAGCTACTCACCTTCTTGACCCTTCAGCTCCTCACCTTCTTGAGCCTTCAGCTCCTCACCTTCTTGACCCTTCAGCTCCTCACCTTCTTGAGCCTTCAGCTCCTCACCTTCTTGAGCCTTCAGCTCCTCACCTTTTTAGCCTTCAGCTCCTCACCTTCTTGACCCTACAGCTCCTCACCTTCTTGAGCCTTCAGCTCCTCAACTTCTTGCGCCTTCAGCTCCTCACCATTTTAGCCTTCAGCTCCTCACCTTCTTGAGCCTTCAGCTCCTCACCTTCTTGACCCTTCAGCTCCTCACCTTCTTGACCCATCAGCTCCTCACCTTCTTGACCCATCAGCTCCTCACCATTTTAGCCTTCAGCTCCTCACCATTTTAGCCTTCAGCTCCTCACCATTTTAGCCTTCCGCTCCTCACCTTCTTGAGCCTTCAGCTCCTCACCTTTTTAGCTTTCAGCTCCTCACCTTCTTGAGCCTTCAGCTCCTCACCTTCTTGAGCCTTCAGCTCCTCACCTTTTTAGCCTTCAGCTCCTCACCTTTTTAGCCTTCAGCTCCTCACCTTCTTGAGCCTTCAGCTCCTCACCTTTTTAGCCTTCAGTTCCTCACCTTCTTGAGCCTTCAGTTCCTCACCTTCTTGAGCCTTCAGCTCCTCACCTTCTTGAGCCTTCAGCTCCTCACCTTCTTGAGCCTTCAGCTCCTCACCTTCTTGAGCCTTCAGCTCCTCACCTTTTTAGCCTTCTGCTCCTCACCTTCTTGACCCTTCAGCTCCTCACCTTTTTAGCCTTCAGCTCCTCACCTTCTTGAACCTTCAGCTCCTCACCTTTTTAGCCTTCAGCTCCTCACCTTCTTGAGCCTTCAGCTCCTCACCTTCTTGAGCCTTCAGCTCCTCACCTTTTTAGCCTTCAGCTCCTCACCTTCTTGAGCCTTTCTTGAGCCTTCAGCTCCTCACCTTTTTACCCTTCAGCTCCTCACCTTTTTACACTTCAGCTCCTCACCTTCTTGACCCTTCAGCTCCTCACCTTCTTGAGCCTTCAGCTCCTCACCTTCTTGAGCCTTCAGCTCCTCACCTTCTTGAGCCTTCAGCTCCTCACCTTCTTGAGCCTTCAGCTCCTCACCTTCTTGACCCTTCAGCTCCTCACCTTCTTAAACCTTCAGCTCCTCACCTTTTTAGCCTTCAGCTCCTCACCTTCTTGAGCCTTCAGCTCCTCACCTTCTTGAGCCTTCAGCTCCTCACCTTCTTGAGCCTTCAGCTCCTCACCTTCTTGAGCCTTCAGCTCCTCACCTTTTTAGCCTTCAGATCCTCACCTTCTTGAGCCTTCAGCTCCTCACCTTCTTGAGCCTTCAGCTCCTCACCTTTTTAGCCTTCAGATCCTCACCTTCTTGACCCTACAGCTCCTCACCTTCTTGAGCCTTCAGCTCCTCACCTTTTTAGCCTTCAGCTCCTCACCTTCTTGAGCCTTCAGCTCCTCACCTTTTTAGCCTTCAGCTCCTCACCTTCTTGAGCCTTCAGCTCCTCACCTTTTTAGCCTTCAGCTCCTCACCTTCTTGAGCCATCAGCTCCTCACCTTCTTGAGCCTTCAGCTCCTCACCTTCTTGAGCCTTCAGCTCCTCACCTTTTTAGCCTTCTGCTCCTCACCTTCTTAACCCTTCAGCTCCTCACCTTTTTAGCCTTCAGCTCCTCACCTTCTTGAGCCTTCAGCTCCTCACCTTTTTGAGCCTTCAGCTCCTCACCCTCTTGAGCCTTCAGCTCCTCACCTTTTTAGCCTTCAGCTCCTCACCTTCTTGAGCCTTCAGCTCCTCACCATTTTAGCCTTCAGTTCCTCACCTTCTTGACACTTCAGCTCCTCACCTTTTTGAGCCTTCAGCTCCTCACCTTCTTGAGCCTTCAGCTACTCACCTTCTTGACCCTTCAGCTCCTCACCTTCTTGAGCCTTCAGCTCCTCACCTTCTTGACCCTTCAGCTCCTCACCTTCTTGAGCCTTCAGCTCCTCACCTTCTTGAGCCTTCAGCTCCTCACCTTTTTAGCCTTCAGCTCCTCACCTTCTTGACCCTACAGCTCCTCACCTTCTTGAGCCTTCAGCTCCTCAACTTCTTGCGCCTTCAGCTCCTCACCATTTTAGCCTTCAGCTCCTCACCTTCTTGAGCCTTCAGCTCCTCACTTTCTTGACCCTTCAGCTCCTCACCTTCTTGACCCATCAGCTCCTCACCATTTTAGCCGTCAGCTCCTCACCATTTTAGCCTTCAGCTCCTCACCTTTTTAGCCTTCCGCTCCTCACCTTCTTGAGCCTTCAGCTCCTCACCTTTTTAGCTTTCAGCTCCTCACCTTCTTGAGCCTTCAGCTCCTCACCTTTTTAGCCTTCAGCTCCTCACCTTTTTAGCCTTCAGCTCCTAACCTTCTTGAGCCTTCAGCTCCTCACCTTTTTGAGCCTTCAGCTCCTCACCTTCTTGAGCCTTCAGCTCCTCACCTTCTTGAGCCTTCAGCTCCTCACCTTTTTAGCCTTCTGCTCCTCATCTTCTTGAGCCTTCTGCTCCTCACCTTTTTAGCCTTCAGCTCCTCACCTTCTTGACCCTACAGCTCCTCACCTTCTTGCGCCTTCAGCTCCTCACCTTCTTGCGCCTTCAGCTCCTCACCATTTTAGCCTTCAGCTCCTCACCTTCTTGACACTTCAGCTCATCACCTTTTTGAGCCTTCAGCTCCTCACCTTCTTGAGCCTTCAGCTCCTCACCTTCTTTAGCCTTTCTTGAGCCTTCAGCTCCTCACCTTTTTACCCTTCAGCTCCTCACCTTTTTAGCCTTCAGCTCCTCACCTTCTTGAGCCTTCAGCTCCTCACCTTTTTAGCCTTCAGCTCCTCACCTTCTTGAGCCTTCAGCTCCTCACATTTTTAGCCTTCAGCTCCTCACCTTCTTGAGCCTTCAGCCCCTCACCTTTTTAGCCTTCAGCTCCTCACCTTCTTGAGCCATCAGCTCCTCACCTTTTTAGCCTTCTGCTCCTCACCTTCTTGAGCCTTCAGCTCCTCACCTTTTTAGCCTTCTGCTCCTCACCTTCTTAACCCTTCAGCTCCTCACCTTTTTAGCCTTCAGCTCCTCACCTTTTTGAGCCTTCAGCTCCTCACCCTCTTGAGCCTTCAGCTCCTCACCTTTTTAGCCTTCAGCTCCTCACCTTCTTGAGCCTTCAGCTCCTCACCTTTTTGAGCCTTCAGCTCCTCACCCTCTTGAGCCTTCAGCTCCTCACCTTTTTAGCCTTCAGCTCCTCACCTTCTTGAGCCTTCAGCTCCTCACCTTCTTGCGCCTTCAGCTCCTCACCATTTTAGCCTTCAGCTCCTCACCTTTTTAGCCTTCTGCTCCTCACCTTCTTGACCCTTCAGCTCCTCACCTTTTTAGCCTTCAGCTCCTCACCTTCTTGAACCTTCAGCTCCTCACCTTTTTGAGCCTTCAGCTCCTCACCTTCTTGAGCCTTCAGCTCCTCACCTTCTTGAGCCTTCAGCTCCTCACCTTCTTGAGCCTTCAGATCCTCACCTTCTTGACCCTACAGCTCCTCACCTTCTTGAGCCTTCAGCTCCTCACCTTTTTAGCCTTCAGCTCCTCACCTTCTTGAGCCTTCAGCGCCTCACCTTTTTAGCCTTCAGCTCCTCACCTTCTTGAGCCTTCAGCTCCTCACCTTTTTTGCCTTCAGCTCCTCACCTTCTTGAGCCATCAGCTCCTCACCTTTTTAGCCTTCTGCTCCTCAACTTCTTGAGCCTTCAGCTCCTCACCTTTTTAGCCTTCTGCTCCTCACCTTCTTAACCCTTCAGCTCCTCACCTTTTTAGCCTTCAGCTCCTCACCTTCTTGAGCCTTCAGCTCCTCACCCTCTTGAGCCTTCAGCTCCTCACCCTCTTGAGCCTTCAGCTCCTCACCATTTTAGCCTTCAGCTCCTCACCTTCTTGCGCCTTCAGCTCCTCACCATTTTAGCCTTCAGCTCCTCACCTTCTTGAGCCTTCAGCTCCTCACCTTCTTGAGCCTTCAGCTCCTCACCTTCTTGAGCCTTCAGCTCCTCACCTTCTTGAGCCTTCAGCTCCTCACCTTTTTGAGCCTTAAGCTCCTCACCTTCTTGCGCCTTCAGCTCCTCACCTTTTTAGCCTTCAGCTCCTCACCTTCTTGAGCCTTCAGCTCCTCACCTTCAGCTCCTCACCTTCAGCTCCTCACCTTCTTGAGCCTTCAGCTCCTCACCTTCTTGAGCCTTCAGCTCCTCACCTTTTTAGCCTTCAGTTCCTCACCTTCTTGAGCCTTCAGCTCCTTACCTTCTTGCGCCTTCAGCTCCTCACCTTCTTGCGCCTTCAGCTCCTCACCTTTTTAGCCTTCAGCTCCTCACCTTTTTAGCCTTCAGCTCCTCAACTTCTTGAGCCTTCAGCACCTCACCTTTTTAGCCTTCAGCTCCTCACCTTTTTAGCCTTCAGCTCCTCACCTTCTTGAGCCTTCAGCTCCCCACCTTCTTGAGCCTTCAGCTCCTCACCTTCTTGAGCCTTCAGCTCCTCACCTTCTTGAGCCTTCAGCTCCTCACCTTCTTGAGCCTTCAGCTCCTCACCTTCAGCTCCTCACCTTCAGCTCCTCACCTTCTTGAGCCTTCAGCTCCTCACCTTCTTGAGCCTTCAGCTCCTCACCTTCAGCTCCTCACCTTCAGCTCCTCACCTTCTTGAGCCTTCAGCTCCTCACCTTCTTGAGCCTTCCGCTCCTCACCTTCTTGAGCCTTCAGCTCCTCACCTTCTTGAGCCTTCAGCTCCTCACCTTTTTAGCCTTCAGTTCCTCACCTTCTTGAGCCTTCAGCTCCTCACCTTTTTAGCCTTCAGTTCCTCACCTTCTTGAGCCTTCAGCTCCTCACCTTTTTAGCCTTCAGTTCCTCACCTTCTTGAGCCTTCAGCTCCTTACCTTTTTAAGCCTTCAGCTCCTCACCTTCTTGAGCCTTCAGCTCCTCACCTTCTTGCGCCTTCAGCTCCTCACCTTTTTAGCCTTCAGCTCCTCACCTTCTTGAGCCTTCAGCTCCTCACCTTCTTGAGCCTTCAGCTCCTCACCTTCAGCTCCTCACCTTCAGCTCCTCACCTTCAGCTCCTCACCTTCTTGAGCATTCAGCTCCTCACCTTCAGCTCCTCGCCTTCAGCTCCTCACCTTCTTGAGCCTTCAGCTCCTCACCTTCTTGAGCCTTCAGCTCCTCACCTTCTTGAGCCTTCAGCTCCTCACCTTCTTGAGCCTTCAGCTCCTCACCTTCTTGAGCCTTCAGCTCCTCACCTTTTTAGCCTTCAGTTCCTCACCTTCTTGAGCCTTCAGCTCCTCACCTTTTTAGCCTTCAGTTCCTCACCTTCTTGAGCCTTCAGCTCCTCACCTTTTTAACCTTCAGCTCCTCACCTTCTTTAACCTTCAGCTCCTCACCTTTTTAGCCTTCAGCTCCTCACCTTCTTGAGCCTTCAGCTCCTCACCTTCTTGAGCCTTCAGCTCCTCACCTTCTTGAGCCTTCAGCTCCTCACCTTTTTAGCCTTCAGCTCCTCACCTTCTTGAGCCTTCAGCTCCTCACCTTTTTAGCCTTCAGCTCCTCACCTTCTTGAGCCTTCAGCTCCTCACCTTTTTAGCCTTCAGCTCCTCACCTTCTTGAGCCATCAGCTCCTCACCTTTTTAGCCTTCAGCTCCTCACCTTCTTGAGCCATCAGCTCCTCACCTTTTTAGCCTTCTGCTCCTCACCTTCTTGAGCCTTCAGCTCCTCACCTTTTTAGCCTTCTGCTCCTCACCTTCTTAACCCTTCAGCTCCTCACCTTTTTAGCCTTCAGCTCCTCACCTTCTTGAGCCTTCAGCTCCTCACCTTTTTGAGCCTTCAGCTCCTCACCCTCTTGAGCCTTCAGCTCCTCACCTTTTTAGCCTTCAGCTCCTCACCTTCTTGAGCCTTCAGCTCCTCACCTTCTTGACCCTACAGCTCCTCACCTTCTTGAGCCTTCAGCTCCTCACCTTCTTGCGCCTTCAGCTCCTCACCATTTTAGCCTTCAGCTCCTCACCTTCTTGAGCCTTCAGCTCCTCACCTTCTTGAGCCTTCAGCTCCTCACCTTCAGCTCCTCACCTTCTTGAGCCTTCAGCTCCTCACCTTCAGCTCCTCACCTTCAGCTCCTCACCTTCAGCTCCTCACCTTCTTGAGCCTTCAGCTCCTCACCTTCTTGAGCCTTCAGCTCCTCACCTTCTTGAGCCTTCAGCTCCTCACCTTCTTGAGCCTTCAGCTCCTCACCTTCTTGAGCCTTCAGCTCCTCACCTTCTTGAGCCTTCAGCTCCTCACCTTCTTGAGCCTTCAGCTCCTCACCTTTTTAGCCTTCAGTTCCTCACCTTCTTGAGCCTTCAGCTCCTCACCTTCTTTATCCTTCAGCTCCTCACCTTTTTAGCCTTCAGCTCCTCACCTTCTTGAGCCTTCAGCTCCTCACCTTCTTGACCCTTCAGCTCCTCACCTTCTTGACCCTTCAGCTCCTCACCTTCTTGAGCCTTCAGCTCCTCACCTTCTTGAGCCTTCAGATCCTCACCTTCTTGACCCTACAGCTCCTCACCTTCTTGAGCCTTCAGCTCCTCACCTTTTTAGCCTTCAGCTCCTCACCTTCTTGAGCCTTCAGCGCCTCACCTTTTTAGCCTTCAGCTCCTCACCTTCTTGAGCCTTCAGCTCCTCACCTTTTTTGCCTTCAGCTCCTCACCTTCTTGAGCCATCAGCTCCTCACCTTTTTAGCCTTCTGCTCCTCACCTTCTTGAGCCTTCAGCTCCTCACCTTCTTGAGCCTTCCGCTCCTCACCTTCTTGAGCCTTCAGCTCCTCACCTTCTTGAGCCTTCAGCTCCTCACCTTTTTAGCCTTCAGTTCCTCACCTTCTTGAGCCTTCAGCTCCTCACCTTTTTAGCCTTCAGTTCCTCACCTTCTTGAGCCTTCAGCTCCTCACCTTTTTAGCCTTCAGTTCCTCACCTTCTTGAGCCTTCAGCTCCTTACCTTTTTAAGCCTTCAGCTCCTCACCTTCTTGAGCCTTCAGCTCCTCACCTTCTTGCGCCTTCAGCTCCTCACCTTTTTAGCCTTCAGCTCCTCACCTTCTTGAGCCTTCAGCTCCTCACCTTCTTGAGCCTTCAGCTCCTCACCTTCAGCTCCTCACCTTCAGCTCCTCACCTTCAGCTCCTCACCTTCTTGAGCATTCAGCTCCTCACCTTCAGCTCCTCACCTTCAGCTCCTCACCTTCTTGAGCCTTCAGCTCCTCACCTTCTTGAGCCTTCAGCTCCTCACCTTCTTGAGCCTTCAGCTCCTCACCTTCTTGAGCCTTCAGCTCCTCACCTTCTTGAGCCTTCAGCTCCTCACCTTTTTAGCCTTCAGTTCCTCACCTTCTTGAGCCTTCAGCTCCTCACCTTTTTAGCCTTCAGTTCCTCACCTTCTTGAGCCTTCAGCTCCTCACCTTTTTAACCTTCAGCTCCTCACCTTCTTTAACCTTCAGCTCCTCACCTTTTTAGCCTTCAGCTCCTCACCTTCTTGAGCCTTCAGCTCCTCACCTTCTTGAGCCTTCAGCTCCTCACCTTCTTGAGCCTTCAGCTCCTCACCTTTTTAGCCTTCAGCTCCTCACCTTCTTGAGCCTTCAGCTCCTCACCTTTTTAGCCTTCAGCTCCTCACCTTCTTGAGCCTTCAGCTCCTCACCTTTTTAGCCTTCAGCTCCTCACCTTCTTGAGCCATCAGCTCCTCACCTTTTTAGCCTTCTGCTCCTCACCTTCTTGAGCCTTCAGCTCCTCACCTTTTTAGCCTTCTGCTCCTCACCTTCTTAACCCTTCAGCTCCTCACCTTTTTAGCCTTCAGCTCCTCACCTTCTTGAGCCTTCAGCTCCTCACCTTTTTGAGCCTTCAGCTCCTCACCCTCTTGAGCCTTCAGCTCCTCACCTTTTTAGCCTTCAGCTCCTCACCTTCTTGAGCCTTCAGCTCCTCACCTTCTTGACCCTACAGCTCCTCACCTTCTTGAGCCTTCAGCTCCTCACCTTCTTGCGCCTTCAGCTCCTCACCATTTTAGCCTTCAGCTCCTCACCTTCTTGACACTTCAGCTCCTCACCTTTTTGAGCCTTCAGCTCCTCACCTTCTTGAGCCTTCAGCTCCTCACCTTCTTGCGCCTTCAGCTCCTCACCTTTTTAGCCTTCAGCTCCTCACCTTCTTGAGCCTTCAGCTCCTCACCTTCTTGAGCCTTCAGCTCCTCACCTTCAGCTCCTCACCTTCAGCTCCTCACCTTCTTGAGCCTTCAGCTCCTCACCTTCAGCTCCTCACCTTCAGCTCCTCACCTTCAGCTCCTCACCTTCTTGAGCCTTCAGCTCCTCACCTTCTTGAGCCTTCAGCTCCTCACCTTCTTGAGCCTTCAGCTCCTCACCTTCTTGAGCCTTCAGCTCCTCACCTTCTTGAGCCTTCAGCTCCTCACCTTCTTGAGCCTTCAGCTCCTCACCTTTTTAGCCTTCAGTTCCTCACCTTCTTGAGCCTTCAGCTCCTCACCTTCTTTATCCTTCAGCTCCTCACCTTTTTAGCCTTCAGCTCCTCACCTTCTTGAGCCTTCAGCTCCTCACCTTCTTGACCCTTCAGCTCCTCACCTTCTTGACCCTTCAGCTCCTCACCTTCTTGAGCCTTCAGCTCCTCACCTTCTTGAGCCTTCAGATCCTCACCTTCTTGACCCTACAGCTCCTCACCTTCTTGAGCCTTCAGCTCCTCACCTTTTTAGCCTTCAGCTCCTCACCTTCTTGAGCCTTCAGCGCCTCACCTTTTTAGCCTTCAGCTCCTCACCTTCTTGAGCCTTCAGCTCCTCACCTTTTTTGCCTTCAGCTCCTCACCTTCTTGAGCCATCAGCTCCTCACCTTTTTAGCCTTCTGCTCCTCACCTTCTTGAGCCTTCAGCTCCTCACCTTTTTAGCCTTCTGCTCCTCACCTTCTTAACCCTTCAGCTCCTCACCTTTTTAGCCTTCAGCTCCTCACCTTCTTGAGCCTTCAGCTCCTCACCTTTTTGAGCCTTCAGCTCCTCACCCTCTTGAGCCTTCAGCTCCTCACCTTCTTGAGCCTTCAGCTCCTCACCTTCTTGAGCCTTCAGCTCCTCACCTTCTTGAGCCTTCAGCTCCTCACCTTTTTAGCCTTCAGCTCCTCACCTTCTTGAGCCTTCAGCTCCTCACCTTCAGCTCCTCACCTTCTTGAGCCTTCAGCTCCTCACCTTCTTGAGCCTTCAGCTCCTCACCTTTTTAGCCTTCAGTTCCTCACCTTCTTGAGCCTTCAGCTCCTTACCTTCTTGCGCCTTCAGCTCCTCACCTTCTTGCGCCTTCAGCTCCTCACCTTTTTAGCCTTCAGCTCCTCACCTTTTTAGCCTTCAGCTCCTCACCTTTTTAGCCTTCAGCTCCTCAACTTCTTGAGCCTTCAGCACCTCACCTTTTTAGCCTTCAGCTCCTCACCTTTTGAGCCTTCAGCTCCTCACCTTCTTGAGCCTTCAGCTCCCCACCTTCTTGAGCCTTCAGCTCCTCACCTTCTTGAGCCTTCAGCTCCTCACCTTCTTGAGCCTTCAGCTCCTCACCTTCAGCTCCTCACCTTCTTGAGCCTTCAGCTCCTCACCTTCAGCTCCTCACCTTCTTGAGCCTTCAGCTCCTCACCTTCTTGAGCCTTCAGCTACTTACCTTCAGCTCCTCACCTTCTTGAGCCTTCAGCTCCTCACCTTCTTGAGCCTTCCGCTCCTCACCTTCTTGAGCCTTCAGCTCCTCACCTTCTTGAGCCTTCAGCTCCTCACCTTCTTGAGCCTTCAGCTCCTCACCTTTTTAGCCTTCAGTTCCTCACCTTCTTGAGCCTTCAGCTCCTCACCTTTTTAGCCTTCAGTTCCTCACCTTCTTGAGCCTTCAGCTCCTCACCTTTTTAGCCTTCAGTTCCTCACCTTCTTGAGCCTTCAGCTCCTTACCTTTTTAAGCCTTCAGCTCCTCACCTTCTTGAGCCTTCAGCTCCTCACCTTCTTGCGCCTTCAGCTCCTCACCTTTTTAGCCTTCAGCTCCTCACCTTCTTGAGCCTTCAGCTCCTCACCTTCTTGAGCCTTCAGCTCCTCACCTTCAGCTCCTCACCTTCAGCTCCTCACCTTCTTGAGCCTTCAGCTCCTCACCTTCTTGAGCCTTCAGCTCCTCACCTTCAGCTCCTCACCTTCAGCTCCTCACCTTCTTGAGCCTTCAGCTCCTCACCTTCAGCTCCTCACCTTCAGCTCCTCACCTTCAGCTCCTCACCTTCTTGAGCCTTCAGCTCCTCACCTTCTTGAGCCATCAGCTCCTCACCTTTTTAGCCTTCTGCTCCTCACCTTTTTAGCCTTCTGCTCCTCACCTTCTTAACCCTTCAGCTCCTCACCTTTTTAGCCTTCAGCTCCCCACCTTCTTGAGCCTTCAGCTCCTCACCTTCTTGAGCCTTCAGCTCCTCACCTTCTTGAGCCTTCAGCTCCTCACCTTCAGCTCCTCACCTTCAGCTCCTCACCTTCTTGAGCCTTCAGCTCCTCACCTTCTTGAGCCTTCAGCTACTTACCTTCAGCTCCTCACCTTCAGCTCCTCACCTTCTTGAGCCTTCAGCTCCTCACCTTCTTGAGCCTTCAGCTCCTCACCTTCTTGAGCCTTCAGCTCCTCACCTTCTTGAGCCTTCAGCTCCTCACCTTTTTAGCCTTCAGTTCCTCACCTTCTTGAGCCTTCAGCTCCTCACCTTTTTAGCCTTCAGTTCCTCACCTTCTTGAGCCTTCAGCTCCTCACCTTTTTAGCCTTCAGTTCCTCACCTTCTTGAGCCTTCAGCTCCATACCTTTTTAAGCCTTCAGCTCCTCACCTTCTTGAGCCTTCAGCTCCTCACCTTCTTGCGCCTTCAGCTCCTCAACTTTTTAGCCTTCAGCTCCTCACCTTCTTGAGCCTTCAGCTCCTCACCTTCTTGAGCCTTCAGCTCCTCACCTTCAGCTCCTCACCTTCTTGAGCCTTCAGCTCCTCACCTTCAGCTCCTCACCTTCAGCTCCTCACCTTCTTGAGCCTTCAGCTCCTCACCTTCTTGAGCCTTCAGCTCCTCACCTTCTTCAGCCTTCAGCTCCTCACCTTCTTGAGCCTTCAGCTCCTCACCTTCTTGAGCCTTCAGCTCCTCAATTTCTTGAGCCTTCAGCTCCCCACCTTTTTAGCTTTCAGTTCCTCACCTTCTTGAGCCTTCAGCTCCTCACCTTTTTAGCCTTCAGTTCCTCACCTTCTTGAGCCTTCAGCTCCTCACCTTTTTAGCTTTCAGTTCCTCACCTTCTTGAGCCTTCAGCTCCTCACCTTTTTAGCTTTCAGTTCCTCACCTTCTTGAGCCTTCAGCTCCTCACCTTTTTAGCCTTCAGCTCCTCACCTTTTTAGCCTTCAGCTCCTCACCTTTTTAGCCTTCAGCTCCTCACCTTCTTGAGCCTTCAGCTCCTCACCTTTTTAGCCTTCAGCTCCTCACCCTCTTGAGCCTTCTGCTCCTCACCATTTTAGCCTTCAGCTCCTCACCTTCTTGACCCTTCAGCTCCTCACCTTCTTGAGCCTTCAGCTCCTCACCTTTTTAGCCTTCTGCTCCTCACCTTCTTAACCCTTCAGCTCCTCACCTTCTTCAACCTTCAGCTCCTCACCTTTTTAGCCTTCAGCTCCTCACCTTTTTAGCCTTCAGCTCCTCACCTTCTTGAGCCTTCAGCTCCTCACCTTCTTGAGCCTTCAGCTCCTCACCTTTTTAGCCTTCAGTTCCTCACCTTCTTGAGCCTTCAGCTCCTCACCTTCTTGAGCCTTCAGCTCCTCACCTTCTTGAGCCTTCAGCTCCTCACCTTTTTAGCCTTCTGCTCCTCACCTTCTTGACCCTTCAGCTCCTCAGCTTTTTAGCCTTCAGCTCCTCACCTTCTTGAACCTTCAGCTCCTCACCTTCTTGAGCCTTCAGCTCCTCACCTTCTTGAGCCTTCAGCTCCTCACCTTTTTAGCCTTCAGCTCCTCACCTTCTTGAGCCTTCAGCTCCTCACCTTTTTAGCCTTCTGCTCCTCACCTTCTTGACCCTTCAGCTCCTCAGCTTTTTAGCCTTCAGCTCCTCACCTTCTTGAACCTTCAGCTCCTCACCTTCTTGAGCCTTCAGCTCCTCACCTTCTTGAACCTTCAGCTCCTCACCTTTTTAGCCTTCAGCTCCTCACCTTCTTGAGCCTTCAGCTCCTCACCTTCTTGAGCCTTCAGCTCCTCACCTTCTTGAGCCTTCAGCTCCTCACCTTTTTAGCCTTCAGCTCCTCACCTTCTTGAGCCTTTCTTGAGCCTTCAGCTCCTCACCTTCTTGACCCTTCAGCTCCTCAGCTTTTTAGCCTTCAGCTCCTCACCTTCTTGAACCTTCAGCTCCTCACCTTCTTGAACCTTCAGCTCCTCACCTTTTTAGCCTTCAGCTCCTCACCTTCTTGAGCCTTCAGCTCCTCACCTTCTTGAGCCTTCAGCTCCTCACCTTCTTGACCCTTCAGCTCCTCACCTTCTTGAGCCTTCAGCTCCTCACCTTCTTGAGCCTTCAGCTCCTCACCTTCTTGAGCCTTCAGCTCCTCACCTTCTTGACCCTTCAGCTCCTCACCTTCTTAAACCTTCAGCTCCTCACCTTTTTAGCCTTCAGCTCCTCACCTTCTTGAGCCTTCAGCTCATCACCTTCTTGAGCCTTCAGCTCCTCACCTTCTTGAGCCTTCAGCTCCTCACCTTTTTAGCCTTCAGCTCCTCACCTTCTTGAGCCTTCAGCTCCTCACCTTTTTAGCCTTCAGATCCTCTACCTTCTTGACCCTACAGCTCCTCACCTTCTTGAGCCTTCAGCTCCTCACCTTTTTAGCCTTCAGCTCCTCACCTTCTTGAGCCTTCAGCTCCTCACCTTTTTAGCCTTCAGCTCCTCACCTTCTTGAGCCTTCAGCCCCTCACCTTTTTAGCCTTCAGCTCCTCACCTTCTTGAGCCATCAGCTCCTCACCTTTTTAGCCTTCTGCTCCTCACCTTCTTGAGCCTTCAGCTCCTCACCTTTTTAGCCTTCTGCTCCTCACCTTCTTAACCCTTCAGCTCCTCACCTTTTTAGCCTTCAGCTCCTCACCTTTTTGAGCCTTCAGCTCCTCACCATTTTAGCCTTTAGCTCCTCACCTTCTTGACACTTCAGCTCCTCACCTTTTTGAGCCTTCAGCTCCTCACCCTCTTGAGCCTTCAGCTCCTCACCTTTTTAGCCTTCAGCTCCTCACCTTCTTGAGCCTTCAGCTCCTCACCTTCTTGACCCTACAGCTCCTCACCTTCTTGAGCCTTCAGCTCCTCACCTTCTTGCGCCTTCAGCTCCTCACCATTTTAGCCTTTAGCTCCTCACCTTCTTGACACTTCAGCTCCTCACCTTTTTGAGCCTTCAGCTCCTCACCTTCTTGAGCCTTCAGCTCCTCACCTTCTTGACCCTTCAGCTCCTCACCTTCTTGAGCCTTCAGCTCCTCACCTTCTTGAGCCTTCAGCTCCTCACCTTCTTGAGCCTTCAGCTCCTCACCTTCTTGACCCTTCAGCTCCTAACCTTCTTGACCCTTCAGCTCCTCACCTTCTTGAGCCTTCAGCTCCTCACCTTCTTGAGCCTTCAGCTCCTCACCTTTTTAGCCTTCAGCTCCTCACCTTCTTGACCCTACAGCTCCTCACCTTCTTGACCCTACAGCTCCTCACCTTCTTGACCCTACAGCTCCTCACCTTCTTGAGCCTTCAGCTCCTCAACTTATTGCGCCTTCAGCTCCTCACCATTTTAGCCTTCAGCTCCTCACCTTCTTGAGCCTTCAGCTCCTCACCTTCTTGACCCTTCAGCTCCTCACCTTCTTGACCCATCAGCTCCTCACCTTTTTAGCCTTCAGCTCCTCACCTTTTTAGCCTTCCGCTCCTCACCTTCTTGAGCCTTCAGCTCCTCACCTTTTTAGCTTTCAGCTCCTCACCTTCTTGAGCCTTCAGCTCCTCACCTTTTTAGCCTTCAGCTCCTCACCTTTTTAGCCTTCAGCTCCTCACCTTTTTAGCCTTCAGCTCCTCACCTTCTTGAGCCTTCAGCTCCTCACCTTTTTAGCCTTCAGTTCCTCACCTTCTTGAGCCTTCAGCTCCTCACCTTCTTGAGCCTTCAGCTCCTCACCTTCTTGAGCCTTCAGCTCCTCACCTTTTTAGCCTTCTGCTCCTCACCTTCTTGACCCTTCAGCTCCTCACCTTTTTAGCCTTCAGCTCCTCACCTTCTTGAACCTTCAGCTCCTCACCTTTTTAGCCTTCAGCTCCTCACCTTCTTGACCCTACAGCTCCTCACCTTCTTGACCCTACAGCTCCTCACCTTCTTGACCCTACAGCTCCTCACCTTCTTGAGCCTTCAGCTCCTCAACTTATTGCGCCTTCAGCTCCTCACCATTTTAGCCTTCAGCTCCTCACCATTTTAGCCTTCAGCTCCTCACCTTCTTGAGCCTTCAGCTCCTCACCTTTTTAGCCTTCAGCTCCTCACCTTTTTAGCCTTCAGCTCCTCACCATTTTAGCCTTCAGCTCCTCACCTTCTTGAGCCTTCAGCTCCTCACCTTCTTGACCCTTCAGCTCCTCACCTTCTTGAGCCTTCAGCTCCTCACCTTCTTGAGCCTTCAGCTCCTCACCTTTTTAGCCTTCAGCTCCTCACCTTCTTGAGC
Source organism: Blennius ocellaris (assembly GCF_963422515.1). Lineage (NCBI taxonomy): Eukaryota > Metazoa > Chordata > Actinopteri > Blenniiformes > Blenniidae > Blennius > Blennius ocellaris. The sequence continues at coordinate 1,188,557 of NW_027662273.1, read as the reverse complement.
CTTTCTTGAGCCTTCAGCTCCTCACCTTTTTACCCTTCAGCTCCTCACCTTTTTACACTTCAGCTCCTCACCTTCTTGACCCTTCAGCTCCTCACCTTCTTGAGCCTTCAGCTCCTCACCTTCTTGAGCCTTCAGCTCCTCACCTTCTTGACCCTTCAGCTCCTCACCTTCTTAAACCTTCAGCTCCTCACCTTTTTAGCCTTCAGCTCCTCACCTTCTTGAGCCTTCAGCTCCTCACCTTCTTGAGCCTTCAGCTCCTCACCTTCTTGAGCCTTCAGCTCCTCACCTTCTTGAGCCTTCAGCTCCTCACCTTCTTGACCCTTCAGCTCCTCACCTTTTTAGCCTTCAGCTCCTCACCTTCTTGAGCCTTCAGCTCATCACCTTCTTGAGCCTTCAGCTCCTCACCTTTTTAGCCTTCAGCTCCTCACCTTCTTGAGCCTTTCTTGAGCCTTCAGCTCCTCACCTTTTTACCCTTCAGCTCCTCACCTTTTTACCCTTCAGCTCCTCACCTTTTTACACTTCAGCTCCTCACCTTCTTGAGCCTTCAGCTCCTCACCTTCTTGACCCTTCAGCTCCTCACCTTCTTGAGCCTTCAGCTCCTCACCTTTTTAGCCTTCAGATCCTCACCTTTTTAGCCTTCAGATCCTCACCTTCTTGACCCTACAGCTCCTCACCTTCTTGAGCCTTCAGCTCCTCACCTTTTTAGCCTTCAGCTCCTCACCTTCTTGAGCCTTCAGCTCCTCACCTTTTTAGCCTTCAGCTCCTCACCTTCTTGAGCCTTCAGCTCCTCACCTTCTTGAGCCTTCAGCTCCTCACCTTCTTGAGCCTTCAGCTCCTCACCTTTTTAGCCTTCTGCTCCTCACCTTCTTAACCCTTCAGCTCCTCACCTTTTTAGCCTTCAGCTCCTCACCTTCTTGAGCCTTCAGCTCCTCACCTTCTTGAGCCTTCAGCTCCTCACCCTCTTGAGCCTTCAGCTCCTCACCTTTTTAGCCTTCAGCTCCTCACCTTCTTGAGCCTTCAGCTCCTCACCTTTTTAGCCTTCAGCTCCTCACCTTCTTGACCCTACAGCTCCTCACCTTCTTGAGCCTTCAGCTCCTCACCTTCTTGCGCCTTCAGCTCCTCACCATTTTAGCCTTCAGTTCCTCACCTTCTTGACACTTCAGCTCCTCACCTTTTTGAGCCTTCAGCTCCTCACCTTCTTGAGCCTTCAGCTACTCACCTTCTTGACCCTTCAGCTCCTCACCTGCTTGAGCCTTCAGCTCCTCACCTTCTTGAGCCTTCAGCTCCTCACCTTCTTGACCCTTCAGCTCCTCACCTTCTTGAGCCTTCAGCTCCTCACCTTCTTGAGCCTTCAGCTCCTCACCTTCTTGAGCCTTCAGCTCCTCACCTTTTTAGCCTTCAGCTCCTCACCTTCTTGACCCTACAGCTCCTCACCTTCTTGAGCCTTCAGCTCCTCAACTTCTTGCGCCTTCAGCTCCTCACCATTTTAGCCTTCAGCTCCTCACCTTCTTGAGCCTTCAGCTCCTCACCTTCTTGAGCCTTCAGCTCCTCACCTTTTTAGCCTTCAGCTCCTCACCTTCTTGAGCCTTTCTTGAGCCTTCAGCTCCTCACCTTTTTACCCTTCAGCTCCTCACCTTTTTACACTTCAGCTCCTCACCTTCTTGACCCTTCAGCTCCTCACCTTCTTGAGCCTTCAGCTCCTCACCTTCTTGACCCTTCAGCTCCTCACCTTCTTGACCCTTCAGCTCCTCACCTTCTTAAACCTTCAGCTCCTCACCTTTTTAGCCTTCAGCTCCTCACCTTCTTGAGCCTTCAGCTCATCACCTTCTTGAGCCTTCAGCTGCTCACCTTTTTAGCCTTCAGCTCCTCACCTTCTTGAGCCTTTCTTGAGCCTTCAGCTCCTCACCTTTTTACCCTTCAGCTCCTCACCTTTTTACCCTTCAGCTCCTCACCTTTTTACACTTCAGCTCCTCACCTTCTTGAGCCTTCAGCTCCTCACCTTCTTGAGCCTTCAGCTCCTCACCTTCTTGAGCCTTCAGCTCCTCACCTTTTTAGCCTTCAGCTCCTCACCTTCTTGAGCCTTCAGCTCCTCACCTTTTTAGCCTTCAGATCCTCACCTTTTTAGCCTTCAGATCCTCACCTTCTTGACCCTACAGCTCCTCACCTTCTTGAGCCTTCAGCTCCTCACCTTTTTAGCCTTCAGCTCCTCACCTTCTTGAGCCTTCAGCTCCTCACCTTTTTAGCCTTCAGCTCCTCACCTTCTTGAGCCTTCAGCTCCTCACCTTCTTGAGCCTTCAGCTCCTCACCTTCTTGAGCCTTCAGCTCCTCACCTTCTTGAGCCTTCAGCTCCTCACCTTTTTAGCCTTCTGCTCCTCACCTTCTTAACCCTTCAGCTCCTCACCTTTTTAGCCTTCAGCTCCTCACCTTCTTGAACCTTCAGCTCCTCACCCTCTTGAGCCTTCAGCTCCTCACCTTTTTAGCCTTCAGCTCCTCACCTTCTTGAGCCTTCAGCTCCTCACCTTTTTAGCCTTCAGCTCCTCACCTTCTTGACCCTACAGCTCCTCACCTTCTTGAGCCTTCAGCTCCTCACCTTCTTGCGCCTTCAGCTCCTCACCATTTTAGCCTTCAGTTCCTCACCTTCAAAACACTTCAGCTCCTCACCTTTTTGAGCCTTCAGCTCCTCACCTTCTTGAGCCTTCAGCTACTCACCTTCTTGACCCTTCAGCTCCTCACCTTCTTGACCCTTCAGCTCCTCACCTTCTTAAACCTTCAGCTCCTCACCTTTTTAGCCTTCAGCTCCTCACCTTCTTGAGCCTTCAGCTCCTCACCTTCTTGAGCCTTCAGCTCCTCACATTCTTGAGCCTTCAGCTCCTCACCTTCTTGAGCCTTCAGCTCCTCACCTTCTTGACCCTTCAGCTCCTCACCTTCTTAAACCTTCAGCTCCTCACCTTTTTAGCCTTCAGCTCCTCACCTTCTTGAGCCTTCAGCTCATCACCTTCTTGAGCCTTCAGCTCCTCACCTTTTTAGCCTTCAGCTCCTCACCTTCTTGAGCCTTTCTTGAGCCTTCAGCTCCTCACCTTTTTAGCCTTCAGCTCCTCACCTTTTTACCCTTCAGCTCCTCACCTTTTTACACTTCAGCTCCTCACCTTTTTACACTTCAGCTCCTCACCTTCTTGAGCCTTCAGCTCCTCACCTTCTTGAGCCTTCAGCTCCTCACCTTCTTGACCCTTCAGCTCCTCACCTTCTTAAACCTTCAGCTCCTCACCTTTTTAGCCTTCAGCTCCTCACCTTCTTGAGCCTTCAGCTCCTCACCTTCTTGAGCCTTCAGCTCCTCACCTTCTTGAGCCTTCAGCTCCTCACCTTTTTAGCCTTCAGCTCCTCACCTTCTTGAGCCTTCAGCTCCTCACCTTTTTAGCCTTCAGATCCTCACCTTTTTAGCCTTCAGATCCTCACCTTCTTGACCCTACAGCTCCTCACCTTCTTGAGCCTTCAGCTCCTCACCTTTTTAGCCTTCAGCTCCTCACCTTCTTGAGCCTTCAGCTCCTCACCTTTTTAGCCTTCAGCTCCTCACCTTCTTGAGCCTTCAGCTCCTCACCTTCTTGAGCCTTCAGCTCCTCACCTTCTTGAGCCTTCAGCTCCTCACCTTTTTAGCCTTCTGCTCCTCACCTTCTTAACCCTTCAGCTCCTCACCTTTTTAGCCTTCAGCTCCTCACCTTCTTGAACCTTCAGCTCCTCACCTTCTTGAGCCTTCAGCTCCTCACCTTTTTAGCCTTCAGCTCCTCACCCTCTTGAGCCTTCAGCTCCTCACCTTTTTAGCCTTCAGCTCCTCACCTTCTTGAGCCTTCAGCTCCTCACCTTTTTAGCCTTCAGCTCCTCACCTTCTTGACCCTACAGCTCCTCACCTTCTTGAGCCTTCAGCTCCTCACCTTCTTGCGCCTTCAGCTCCTCACCATTTTAGCCTTCAGTTCCTCACCTTCAAAACACTTCAGCTCCTCACCTTTTTGAGCCTTCAGCTCCTCACCTTCTTGAGCCTTCAGCTCCTCACCTTTTTAGCCTTCAGATCCTCACCTTTTTAGCCTTCAGATCCTCACCTTCTTGACCCTACAGCTCCTCACCTTCTTGAGCCTTCAGCTCCTCACCTTTTTAGCCTTCAGCTCCTCACCTTCTTGAGCCTTCAGCTCCTCACCTTTTTAGCCTTCAGCTCCTCACCTTCTTGAGCCTTCAGCTCCTCACCTTCTTGAGCCTTCAGCTCCTCACCTTCTTGAGCCTTCAGCTCCTCACCTTTTTAGCCTTCTGCTCCTCACCTTCTTAACCCTTCAGCTCCTCACCTTTTTAGCCTTCAGCTCCTCACCTTCTTGAACCTTCAGCTCCTCACCCTCTTGAGCCTTCAGCTCCTCACCTTTTTAGCCTTCAGCTCCTCACCTTCTTGAGCCTTCAGCTCCTCACCTTTTTAGCCTTCAGCTCCTCACCTTCTTGACCCTACAGCTCCTCACCTTCTTGAGCCTTCAGCTCCTCACCTTCTTGCGCCTTCAGCTCCTCACCATTTTAGCCTTCAGTTCCTCACCTTCAAAACACTTCAGCTCATCACCTTTTTGAGCCTTCAGCTCCTCACCTTCTTGAGCCTTCAGCTACTCACCTTCTTGACCCTTCAGCTCCTCACCTGCTTGAGCCTTCAGCTCCTCACCTTCTTGAGCCTTCAGCTCCTCACCTTCTTGACCCTTCAGCTCCTCACCTTCTTGAGCCTTCAGCTCCTCACCTTCTTGAGCCTTCAGCTCCTCACCTTCTTGAGCCTTCAGCTCCTCACCTTTTTAGCCTTCAGCTCCTCACCTTCTTGAGCCTTCAGCTCCTCAACTTCTTGCGCCTTCAGCTCCTCACCATTTTAGCCTTCAGCTCCTCACCTTCTTGAGCCTTCAGCTCCTCACCTTCTTGACCCTTCAGCTCCTCACCTTCTTGACCCATCAGCTCCTCACCATTTTAGCCTTCAGCTCCTCACCATTTTAGCCTTCAGCTCCTCACGTTTTTAGCCTTCCGCTCCTCACCTTCTTGAGCCTTCAGCTCCTCACCTTTTTAGCTTTCAGCTCCTCACCTTCTTGAGCCTTCAGCTCCTCACCTTTTTAGCCTTCAGCTCCTCACCTTTTTAGCCTTCAGCTCCTCACCTTCTTGAGCCTTCAGCTCCTCACCTTCTTGAGCCATCAGCTCCTCACCTTCTTGAGCCATCAGCTCCCCACCTTCTTGAGCCTTCAGCTCCTCACCTTCTTGAGCCTTCAGCTCCTCACCTTTTTGAGCCTTCAGCTCCTCACCTTCTTGAGCCTTCAGCTCCTCACCTTCTTGAGCCTTCAGCTCCTCACCTTTTTAGCCTTCAGCTCCTCATCTTCTTGAGCCTTCAGCTCCTCACCTTTTTAGCCTTCAGCTCCTCACCTTCTTGACCCTACAGCTCCTCACCTTCTTGCGCCTTCAGCTCCTCACCTTCTTGCGCCTTCAGCTCCTCACCATTTTAGCCTTCAGCTCCTCACCTTCTTGAGCCTTCAGCCCCTCACCTTTTTAGCCTTCAGCTCCTCACCTTTTTAGCCTTCAGCTCCTCATCTTCTTGAGCCTTCAGCTCCTCACCTTTTTAGCCTTCAGCTCCTCACCTTCTTGACACTTCAGCTCATCACCTTTTTGAGCCTTCAGCTCCTCACCTTCTTGAGCCTTCAGCTCCTCACCTTCTTTAGCCTTTCTTGAGCCTTCAGCTCCTCACCTTTTTAGCCTTCAGCTCCTCACCTTTTTAGCCTTCAGCTCCTCACCTTCTTGAGCCTTCAGCTCCTCACCTTTTTAGCCTTCAGCTCCTCACCTTCTTGAGCCTTCAGCCCCTCACCTTTTTAGCCTTCAGCTCCTCACCTTCTTGAGCCATCAGCTCCTCACCTTTTTAGCCTTCTGCTCCTCACCTTCTTGAGCCTTCAGCTCCTCACCTTTTTAGCCTTCAGCTCCTCACCTTCTTGACCCTTCAGCTCCTCACCTTCTTGAGCCTTCAGCTCCTCACCTTTTTAGCCTTCAGCTCCTCATCTTCTTGAGCCTTCAGCTCCTCACCTTTTTAGCCTTCAGCTCCTCACCTTCTTGACCCTACAGCTCCTCACCTTCTTGCGCCTTCAGCTCCTCACCTTCTTGCGCCTTCAGCTCCTCACCATTTTAGCCTTCAGCTCCTCACCTTCTTGACACTTCAGCTCATCACCTTTTTGAGCCTTCAGCTCCTCACCTTCTTGAGCCTTCAGCTCCTCACCTTCTTTAGCCTTTCTTGAGCCTTCAGCTCCTCACCTTTTTAGCCTTCAGCTCCTCACCTTTTTAGCCTTCAGCTCCTCACCTTCTTGAGCCTTCAGCTCCTCACCTTTTTAGCCTTCAGATCCTCACCTTTTTAGCCTTCAGATCCTCACCTTCTTGACCCTACAGCTCCTCACCTTCTTGAGCCTTCAGCTCCTCACCTTTTTAGCCTTCAGCTCCTCACCTTCTTGAGCCTTCAGCTCCTCACCTTTTTAGCCTTCAGCTCCTCACCTTCTTGAGCCTTCAGCTCCTCACCTTCTTGAGCCTTCAGCTCCTCACCTTCTTGAGCCTTCAGCTCCTCACCTTTTTAGCCTTCTGCTCCTCACCTTCTTAACCCTTCAGCTCCTCACCTTTTTAGCCTTCAGCTCCTCACCCTCTTGAGCCTTCAGCTCCTCACCTTTTTAGCCTTCAGCTCCTCACCTTCTTGAGCCTTCAGCTCCTCACCTTTTTAGCCTTCAGCTCCTCACCTTCTTGACCCTACAGCTCCTCACCTTCTTGAGCCTTCAGCTCCTCACCTTCTTGCGCCTTCAGCTCCTCACCATTTTAGCCTTCAGTTCCTCACCTTCAAAACACTTCAGCTCCTCACCTTTTTGAGCCTTCAGCTCCTCACCTTCTTGAGCCTTCAGCTCCTCACCTTTTTAGCCTTCAGATCCTCACCTTTTTAGCCTTCAGATCCTCACCTTCTTGACCCTACAGCTCCTCACCTTCTTGAGCCTTCAGCTCCTCACCTTTTTAGCCTTCAGCTCCTCACCTTCTTGAGCCTTCAGCTCCTCACCTTTTTAGCCTTCAGCTCCTCACCTTCTTGAGCCTTCAGCTCCTCACCTTCTTGAGCCTTCAGCTCCTCACCTTCTTGAGCCTTCAGCTCCTCACCTTTTTAGCCTTCTGCTCCTCACCTTCTTAACCCTTCAGCTCCTCACCTTTTTAGCCTTCAGCTCCTCACCTTCTTGAACCTTCAGCTCCTCACCCTCTTGAGCCTTCAGCTCCTCACCTTTTTAGCCTTCAGCTCCTCACCTTCTTGAGCCTTCAGCTCCTCACCTTTTTAGCCTTCAGCTCCTCACCTTCTTGACCCTACAGCTCCTCACCTTCTTGAGCCTTCAGCTCCTCACCTTCTTGCGCCTTCAGCTCCTCACCATTTTAGCCTTCAGTTCCTCACCTTCAAAACACTTCAGCTCCTCACCTTTTTGAGCCTTCAGCTCCTCACCTTCTTGAGCCTTCAGCTACTCACCTTCTTGACCCTTCAGCTCCTCACCTGCTTGAGCCTTCAGCTCCTCACCTTCTTGAGCCTTCAGCTCCTCACCTTCTTGACCCTTCAGCTCCTCACCTTCTTGAGCCTTCAGCTCCTCACCTTCTTGAGCCTTCAGCTCCTCACCTTCTTGAGCCTTCAGCTCCTCACCTTTTTAGCCTTCAGCTCCTCACCTTCTTGACCCTACAGCTCCTCACCTTCTTGAGCCTTCAGCTCCTCAACTTCTTGCGCCTTCAGCTCCTCACCATTTTAGCCTTCAGCTCCTCACCTTCTTGAGCCTTCAGCTCCTCACCTTCTTGACCCTTCAGCTCCTCACCTTCTTGACCCATCAGCTCCTCACCATTTTAGCCTTCAGCTCCTCACCATTTTAGCCTTCAGCTCCTCACGTTTTTAGCCTTCCGCTCCTCACCTTCTTGAGCCTTCAGCTCCTCACCTTTTTAGCTTTCAGCTCCTCACCTTCTTGAGCCTTCAGCTCCTCACCTTTTTAGCCTTCAGCTCCTCACCTTTTTAGCCTTCAGCTCCTCACCTTCTTGAGCCTTCAGCTCCTCACCTTCTTGAGCCATCAGCTCCTCACCTTCTTGAGCCATCAGCTCCCCACCTTCTTGAGCCTTCAGCTCCTCACCTTCTTGAGCCTTCAGCTCCTCACCTTTTTGAGCCTTCAGCTCCTCACCTTCTTGAGCCTTCAGCTCCTCACCTTCTTGAGCCTTCAGCTCCTCACCTTTTTAGCCTTCAGCTCCTCATCTTCTTGAGCCTTCAGCTCCTCACCTTTTTAGCCTTCAGCTCCTCACCTTCTTGACCCTACAGCTCCTCACCTTCTTGCGCCTTCAGCTCCTCACCTTCTTGCGCCTTCAGCTCCTCACCATTTTAGCCTTCAGCTCCTCACCTTCTTGAGCCTTCAGCCCCTCACCTTTTTAGCCTTCAGCTCCTCACCTTTTTAGCCTTCAGCTCCTCATCTTCTTGAGCCTTCAGCTCCTCACCTTTTTAGCCTTCAGCTCCTCACCTTCTTGACACTTCAGCTCATCACCTTTTTGAGCCTTCAGCTCCTCACCTTCTTGAGCCTTCAGCTCCTCACCTTCTTTAGCCTTTCTTGAGCCTTCAGCTCCTCACCTTTTTAGCCTTCAGCTCCTCACCTTTTTAGCCTTCAGCTCCTCACCTTCTTGAGCCTTCAGCTCCTCACCTTTTTAGCCTTCAGCTCCTCACCTTCTTAAGCCTTCAGCCCCTCACCTTTTTAGCCTTCAGCTCCTCACCTTCTTGAGCCATCAGCTCCTCACCTTTTTAGCCTTCTGCTCCTCACCTTCTTGAGCCTTCAGCTCCTCACCTTTTTAGCCTTCAGCTCCTCACCTTCTTGACCCTTCAGCTCCTCACCTTCTTGAGCCTTCAGCTCCTCACCTTTTTAGCCTTCAGCTCCTCATCTTCTTGAGCCTTCAGCTCCTCACCTTTTTAGCCTTCAGCTCCTCACCTTCTTGACCCTACAGCTCCTCACCTTCTTGCGCCTTCAGCTCCTCACCTTCTTGCGCCTTCAGCTCCTCACCATTTTAGCCTTCAGCTCCTCACCTTCTTGACACTTCAGCTCATCACCTTCTTGAGCCTTCAGCTCCTCACCTTCTTTAGCCTTTCTTGAGCCTTCAGCTCCTCACCTTTTTAGCCTTCAGCTCCTCACCTTTTTAGCCTTCAGCTCCTCACCTTCTTGAGCCTTCAGCTCCTCACCTTTTTAGCCTTCAGCTCCTCACCTTCTTGAGCCTTCAGCTCCTCACCTTTTTAGCCTTCAGCTCCTCACCTTCTTGAGCCTTCAGCCCCTCACCTTTTTAGCCTTCAGCTCCTCACCTTCTTGAGCCATCAGCTCCTCACCTTTTTAGCCTTCTGCTCCTCACCTTCTTGAGCCTTCAGCTCCTCACCTTTTTAGCCTTCAGCTCCTCACCTTTTTAGCCTTCTGCTCCTCACCTTCTTGAGCCTTCAGCTCCTCACCTTTTTAGCCTTCAGCTCCTCACCTTTTTAGCCTTCTGCTCCTCACCTTCTTAACCCTTCAGCTCCTCACCTTTTTAGCCTTCAGCTCCTCACCTTTTTGAGCCTTCAGCTCCTCACCCTCTTGAGCCTTCAGCTCCTCACCCTCTTGAGCCTTCAGCTCCTCACCTTTTTAGCCTTCAGCTCCTCACCTTCTTGAGCCTTCAGCTCCTCACCTTCTTGACCCTACAGCTCCTCACCTTCTTGAGCCTTCAGCTCCTCACCTTCTTGCGCCTTCAGCTCCTCACCATTTTAGCCTTCAGCTCCTCACCTTTTTGAGCCTTCAGCTCCTCACCTTCTTGAGCCTTCAGCTCCTCACCTTCTTGAGCCTTCAGCTCCTCAACTTCTTGAGCCTTCAGCTCCTCACCTTCTTGAGCCTTCAGCTCCTCACCTTCTTGAGCCTTCAGCTCCTCACCTTCTTGAGCCTTCAGCTCCTCACCTTCTTGAGCCTTCAGCTCCTCACCTTCTTGACCCTTCAGCTCCTCACCTTCTTGAGCCTTCAGCTCCTCACCTTCTTGAGCCTTCAGCTCCTCACCTTTTTAGCCTTCAGCTCCTCACCTTCTGGACCCTACAGCTCCTCACCTTCTTGAGCCTTCAGCTCCTCAACTTATTGCGCCTTCAGCTCCTCACCATTTTAGCCTTCAGCTCCTCACCTTCTTGACCCTTCAGCTCCTCACCTTCTGGACCCTTCAGCTCCTCACCTTCTGGACCCATCAGCTCCTCACCATTTTAGCCTTCAGCTCCTCACCATTTTAGCCTTCAGCTCCTCACCTTTTTAGCCTTCAGCTCCTCACCTTCTTGAGCCTTCAGCTCCTCACCTTTTTAGCTTTCAGCTCCTCACCTTCTTGAGCCTTCAGCTCCTCACCTTTTTAGCCTTCAGCTCCTCACCTTCTTGAGCCTTCAGCTCCTCACCTTTTTAGCCTTCAGTTCCTCACCTTCTTGAGCCTTCAGCTCCTCACCTTCTTGAGCCTTCAGCTCCTCACCTTCTTGAGCCTTCAGCTCCTCACCTTTTTAGCCTTCAGCTCCTCACCTTCTTGCACCTTCAGCTCCTCACCATTTTAGCCTTCAGCTCCTCACCTTTTTGGCCTTCAGCTCCTCACCTTCTTGAGCCTTCAGCTCCTCACCTTTTTAGCCTTCAGCTCCTCACCTTTTTAGCCTTCTGCTCCTCACCTTTTTAGCCTTCTGCTCCTCACCTTCTTAACCCTTCAGCTCCTCACCTTTTTAGCCTTCAGCTCCTCACCTTTTTGAGCCTTCAGCTCCTCACCCTCTTGAGCCTTCAGCTCCTCACCCTCTTGAGCCTTCAGCTCCTCACCTTTTTAGCCTTCAGCTCCTCACCTTCTTGAGCCTTCAGCTCCTCACCTTCTTGACCCTACAGCTCCTCACCTTCTTGAGCCTTCAGCTCCTCACCTTCTTGCGCCTTCAGCTCCTCACCATTTTAGCCTTCAGCTCCTCACCTTCTTGACACTTCAGCTCCTCACCTTCTTGACACTTCAGCTCCTCACCTTTTTGAGCCTTCAGCTCCTCACCTTCTTGAGCCTTCAGCTCCTCACCTTCTTGAGCCTTCAGCTCCTCAACTTCTTGAGCCTTCAGCTCCTCACCTTCTTGAGCCTTCAGCTCCTCACCTTCTTGAGCCTTCAGCTCCTCACCTTCTTGAGCCTTCAGCTCCTCACCTTCTTGAGCCTTCAGCTCCTCACCTTCTTGACCCTTCAGCTCCTCACCTTCTTGAGCCTTCAGCTCCTCACCTTTTTAGCCTTCAGCTCCTCACCTTCTGGACCCTACAGCTCCTCACCTTCTTGAGCCTTCAGCTCCTCAACTTATTGCGCCTTCAGCTCCTCACCATTTTAGCCTTCAGCTCCTCACCTTCTTGACCCTTCAGCTCCTCACCTTCTGGACCCTTCAGCTCCTCACCTTCTGGACCCATCAGCTCCTCACCATTTTAGCCTTCAGCTCCTCACCTTTTTAGCCTTCAGCTCCTCACCTTCTTGAGCCTTCAGCTCCTCACCTTTTTAGCCTTCAGCTCCTCACCTTCTTGAGCCATCAGCTCCTCACCTTCTTGAGCCTTCAGCTCCTCACCTTCTTAACCCTTCAGCTCCTCACCTTTTTAGCCTTCAGCTCCTCACCTTCTTGAGCCTTCAGCTCCTCACCTTTTTGAGCCTTCAGCTCCTCACCCTCTTGAGCCTTCAGCTCCTCACCCTCTTGAGCCTTCAGCTCCTCACCTTTTTAGCCTTCAGCTCCTCACCTTCTTGAGCCTTCAGCTCCTCACCTTTTTAGCCTTCAGCTCCTCACCTTCTTGACCCTACAGCTCCTCACCTTTTTAGCCTTCAGCTCCTCACCTTCTTGAGCCTTCAGCTCCTCAACTTCTTGCGCCTTCAGCTCCTCACCATTTTAGCCTTCAGCTCCTCACCTTTTTAGCCTTCAGCTCCTCACCTTTTTAGCCTTCAGCTCCTCACCTTCTTGAGCCTTCAGCTCCTCAACTTCTTGCGCCTTCAGCTCCTCACCATTTTAGCCTTCAGCTCCTCACCTTCTTGAGCCTTCAGCTCCTCACCTTCTTGACCCTTCAGCTCCTCACCTTCTTGACCCATCAGCTCCTCACCATTTTAGCCTTCAGCTCCTCACCTTTTTAGCCTTCAGCTCCTCACCTTTTTAGCTTTCAGCTCCTCACCTTCTTGAGCCTTCAGCTCCTCACCTTTTTAGCCTTCAGCTCCTCACCTTTTTAGCCTTCAGCTCCTCACCTTCTTGAGCCTTCAGCTCCTCACCTTCTTGAGCCATCAGCTCCCCACCTTCTTGAGCCTTCAGCTCCTCACCTTCTTGAGCCTTCAGCTCCTCACCTTTTTGACACTTCAGCTCCTCACCTTTTTGAGCCTTCAGCTCCTCACCTTCTTGAGCCTTCAGCTCCTCACCTTCTTGACCCTTCAGCTCCTCAACTTCTTGAGCCTTCAGCTCCTCACCTTCTTGAGCCTTCAGCTCCTCACCTTCTTGAGCCTTCAGCTCCTCACCTTTTTAGCCTTCAGCTCCTCACCTTCTGGACCCTACAGCTCCTCACCTTCTTGAGCCTTCAGCTCCTCAACTTATTGCGCCTTCAGCTCCTCACCATTTTAGCCTTCAGCTCCTCACCTTCTTGAGCCTTCAGCTCCTCACCTTCTTGACCCTTCAGCTCCTCACCTTCTGGACCCATCAGCTCCTCACCATTTTAGCCTTCAGCTCCTCACCATTTTAGCCTTCAGCTCCTCACCTTTTTAGCCTTCAGCTCCTCACCTTCTTGAGCCTTCAGCTCCTCACCTTTTTAGCTTTCAGCTCCTCACCTTCTTGAGCCTTCAGCTCCTCACCTTTTTAGCCTTCAGCTCCTCACCTTCTTGAGCCTTCAGCTCCTCACCTTTTTAGCCTTCAGTTCCTCACCTTCTTGAGCCTTCAGCTCCTCACCTTCTTGAGCCTTCAGCTCCTCACCTTCTTGAGCCTTCAGCTCCTCACCTTTTTAGCCTTCTGCTCCTCACCTTCTTGACCCTTCAGCTCCTCACCTTTTTAGCCTTCAGCTCCTCACCTTCTTGAACCTTCAGCTCCTCACCTTTTTAGCCTTCAGCTCCTCACCTTCTTGAGCCTTCAGCTCCTCACCTTCTTGAGACTTCAGCTCCTCACCTTCTTGAGCCTTCAGCTCCTCACCTTCTTGAGCCTTCAGCTCCTCACCTTTTTAGCCTTCAGCTCCTCACCTTCTTGAGCCTTTCTTGAGCCTTCAGCTCCTCACCTTTTTACACTTCAGCTCCTCACCTTCTTGACCCTTCAGCTCCTCACCTTCTTGAGCCTTCAGCTCCTCACCTTCTTGACCCTTCAGCTCCTCACCTTCTTGAGCCTTCAGCTCCTCACCTTCTTGAGCCTTCAGCTCCTCACCTTCTTGACCCTTTAGCTCCTCACCTTCTTAAACCTTCAGCTCCTCACCTTTTTAGCCTTCAGCTCCTCACCTTCTTGAGCCTTCAGCTCCTCACCTTCTTGAGCCTTCAGCTCCTCACCTTTTTAGCCTTCAGCTCCTCACCTTCTTGAGCCTTCAGCTCCTCACCTTCTTGAGCCTTCAGCTCCTCACCTTTTTAGCCTTCAGCTCCTCACCTTCTTGAGCCATCAGCTCCTCACCTTCTTCAGCCTTCAGCTCCTCACCTTCTTAACCCTTCAGCTCCTCACCTTTTTAGCCTTCAGCTCCTCACCTTTTTAGCCTTCAGCTCCTTACCTTCTTGAGCCTTCAGCTCCTCACCTTTTTGAGCCTTCAGCTCCTCACCCTCTTGAGCCTTCAGCTCCTCACCCTCTTGAGCCTTCAGCTCCTCACCCTCTTGAGCCTTCAGCTCCTCACCTTCTTGAGCCTTCAGCTCCTCACCTTTTTAGCCTTCAGCTCCTCACCTTCTTGACCCTACAGCTCCTCACCTTCTTGAGCCTTCAGCTCCTCAACTTCTTGCGCCTTCAGCTCCTCACCTTTTTAGCTTTCAGCTCCTCACCTTCTTGAGCCTTCAGCTCCTCACCCTCTTGAGCCTTCAGCTCCTCACCTTCTTGAGCCTTCAGCTCCTCACCATTTTAGCCTTCAGCTCCTTACCTTCTTGAGCCTTCAGCTCCTCACCTTTTTGAGCCTTCAGCTCCTCACCCTCTTGAGCCTTCAGCTCCTCACCCTCTTGAGCCTTCAGCTCCTCACCCTCTTGAGCCTTCAGCTCCTCACCTTCTTGAGCCTTCAGCTCCTCACCTTTTTAGCCTTCAGCTCCTCACCTTCTTGACCCTACAGCTCCTCACCTTCTTGAGCCTTCAGCTCCTCAACTTCTTGCGCCTTCAGCTCCTCACCTTTTTAGCCTTCCGCTCCTCACCTTCTTGAGCCTTCAGCTCCTCACCTTTTTAGCTTTCAGCTCCTCACCTTCTTGAGCCTTCAGCTCCTCACCTTTTTAGCCTTCAGCTCCTCACCTTTTTAGCCTTCAGCTCCTCACCTTCTTGAGCCTTCAGCTCCTCACCTTCTTGAGCCTTCAGCTCCTCACCTTTTTGAGCCTTCAGCTCCTCACCTTCTTGAGCCTTCAGCTCCTCACCATTTTAGCCTTCAGCTCCTCACCTTCTTGAGCCTTCAGCTCCTCACCTTCTTGAGCCTTCAGCTCCTCACCATTTTAGCCTTCAGCTCCTCACCTTCTTGAGCCTTCAGCTCCTCACCTTTTTAGCCTTCAGCTCCTCACCTTTTTAGCCTTCTGCTCCTCACCTTTTTAGCCTTCAGCTCCTCACCTTCTTGAGCCTTCAGCTCCTCACCATTTTAGCCTTCAGCTCCTCACCTTCTTGAGCCTTCAGCTCCTCACCTTCTTGACCCTTCAGCTCCTCACCTTCTTGACCCTTCAGCTCCTCACCTTCTTGAGCCTTCAGCTCCTCACCTTCTTGACCCTTCAGCTCCTCACCTTCTTAAACCTTCAGCTCCTCACCTTTTTAGCCTTCAGCTCCTCACCTTCTTGAGCCTTCAGCTCATCACCTTCTTGAGCCTTCAGCTCCTCACCTTCTTGAGCCTTCAGCTCCTCACCTTTTTAGCCTTCAGCTCCTCACCTTCTTGAGCCTTCAGCTCCTCACCTTTTTAGCCTTCAGATCCTCACCTTCTTGACCCTACAGCTCCTCACCTTCTTGAGCCTTCAGCTCCTCACCTTCTTGAGCCTTCAGCTCCTCACCTTTTTAGCCTTCAGCTCCTCACCTTCTTGAGCCTTCAGCCCCTCACCTTCTTGAGCCTTCAGCTCCTCACCTTTTTAGCCTTCAGCTCCTCACCTTCTTGAGCCATCAGCTCCTCACCTTTTTAGCCTTCTGCTCCTCACCTTCTTGAGCCTTCAGCTCCTCACCTTTTTAGCCTTCTGCTCCTCACCTTCTTAACCCTTCAGCTCCTCACCTTCTTGAGCCTTCAGCTCCTCACCTTCTTGAGCCTTCAGCTCCTCACCTTTTTGAGCCTTCAGCTCCTCACCCTCTTGAGCCTTCAGCTCCTCACCTTCTTGAGCCTTCAGCTCCTCACCTTCTTGACCCTACAGCTCCTCACCTTCTTGCGCCTTCAGCTCCTCACCATTTTAGCCTTTAGCTCCTCACCTTCTTGACACTTCAGCTCCTCACCTTTTTGAGCCTTCAGCTCCTCACCTTCTTGAGCCTTCAGCTCCTCACCTTCTTGACCCTTCAGCTCCTCACCTTCTTGAGCCTTCAGCTCCTCACCTTCTTGAGCCTTCAGCTCCTCACCTTCTTGAGCCTTCAGCTCCTCACCTTTTTAGCCTTCAGCTCCTCACCTTCTTGAGCCTTTCTTGAGCCTTCAGCTCCTCACCTTTTTACCCTTCAGCTCCTCACCTTTTTACACTTCAGCTCCTCACCTTCTTGACCCTTCAGCTCCTCACCTTCTTGAGCCTTCAGCTCCTCACCTTCTTGAGCCTTCAGCTCCTCACCTTCTTGACCCTTTAGCTCCTCACCTTCTTAAACCTTCAGCTCCTCACCTTTTTAGCCTTCAGCTCCTCACCTTCTTGAGCCTTCAGCTCCTCACCTTCTTGAGCCTTCAGCTCCTCACCTTTTTAGCCTTCAGCTCCTCACCTTCTTGAGCCTTCAGCTCCTCACCTTTTTAGCCTTCAGCTCCTCACCTTCTTGAGCCTTCAGCTCCTCACCTTTTTAGCCTTCAGCTCCTCACCTTCTTGAGCCATCAGCTCCTCACCTTCTTGAGCCTTCAGCTCCTCACCTTCTTAACCCTTCAGCTCCTCACCTTTTTAGCCTTCAGCTCCTCACCTTCTTGAGCCTTCAGCTCCTCACCTTTTTGAGCCTTCAGCTCCTCACCCTCTTGAGCCTTCAGCTCCTCACCCTCTTGAGCCTTCAGCTCCTCACCTTTTTAGCCTTCAGCTCCTCACCTTCTTGAGCCTTCAGCTCCTCACCTTTTTAGCCTTCAGCTCCTCACCTTCTTGACCCTACAGCTCCTCACCTTCTTGAGCCTTCAGCTCCTCAACTTCTTGCGCCTTCAGCTCCTCACCATTTTAGCCTTCAGCTCCTCACCTTCTTGAGCCTTCAGCTCCTCACCTTCTTGACCCTTCAGCTCCTCACCTTCTTGAGCCTTCAGCTCCTCACCTTCTTGAGCCATCAGCTCCCCACCTTCTTGAGCCTTCAGCTCCTCACCTTCTTGAGCCTTCAGCTCCTCACCTTTTTGACACTTCAGCTCCTCACCTTTTTGAGCCTTCAGCTCCTCACCTTCTTGAGCCTTCAGCTCCTCACCTTCTTGACCCTTCAGCTCCTCAACTTCTTGAGCCTTCAGCTCCTCACCTTCTTGAGCCTTCAGCTCCTCACCTTCTTGAGCCTTCAGCTCCTCACCTTTTTAGCCTTCAGCTCCTCACCTTCTGGACCCTACAGCTCCTCACCTTCTTGAGCCTTCAGCTCCTCAACTTATTGCGCCTTCAGCTCCTCACCATTTTAGCCTTCAGCTCCTCACCTTCTTGAGCCTTCAGCTCCTCACCTTCTTGACCCTTCAGCTCCTCACCTTCTGGACCCATCAGCTCCTCACCATTTTAGCCTTCAGCTCCTCACCATTTTAGCCTTCAGCTCCTCACCTTTTTAGCCTTCAGCTCCTCACCTTCTTGAGCCTTCAGCTCCTCACCTTTTTAGCTTTCAGCTCCTCACCTTCTTGAGCCTTCAGCTCCTCACCTTTTTAGCCTTCAGCTCCTCACCTTCTTGAGCCTTCAGCTCCTCACCTTTTTAGCCTTCAGTTCCTCACCTTCTTGAGCCTTCAGCTCCTCACCTTCTTGAGCCTTCAGCTCCTCACCTTCTTGAGCCTTCAGCTCCTCACCTTTTTAGCCTTCTGCTCCTCACCTTCTTGACCCTTCAGCTCCTCACCTTTTTAGCCTTCAGCTCCTCACCTTCTTGAACCTTCAGCTCCTCACCTTTTTAGCCTTCAGCTCCTCACCTTCTTGAGCCTTCAGCTCCTCACCTTCTTGAGCCTTCAGCTCCTCACCTTCTTGAGCCTTCAGCTCCTCACCTTCTTGAGCCTTCAGCTCCTCACCTTTTTAGCCTTCAGCTCCTCACCTTCTTGAGCCTTTCTTGAGCCTTCAGCTCCTCACCTTTTTACACTTCAGCTCCTCACCTTCTTGACCCTTCAGCTCCTCACCTTCTTGAGCCTTCAGCTCCTCACCTTCTTGACCCTTCAGCTCCTCACCTTCTTGAGCCTTCAGCTCCTCACCTTCTTGAGCCTTCAGCTCCTCACCTTCTTGACCCTTTAGCTCCTCACCTTCTTAAACCTTCAGCTCCTCACCTTTTTAGCCTTCAGCTCCTCACCTTCTTGAGCCTTCAGCTCCTCACCTTCTTGAGCCTTCAGCTCCTCACCTTTTTAGCCTTCAGCTCCTCACCTTCTTGAGCCTTCAGCTCCTCACCTTCTTGAGCCTTCAGCTCCTCACCTTTTTAGCCTTCAGCTCCTCACCTTCTTGAGCCATCAGCTCCTCACCTTCTTCAGCCTTCAGCTCCTCACCTTCTTAACCCTTCAGCTCCTCACCTTTTTAGCCTTCAGCTCCTCACCTTTTTAGCCTTCAGCTCCTTACCTTCTTGAGCCTTCAGCTCCTCACCTTTTTGAGCCTTCAGCTCCTCACCCTCTTGAGCCTTCAGCTCCTCACCCTCTTGAGCCTTCAGCTCCTCACCCTCTTGAGCCTTCAGCTCCTCACCTTCTTGAGCCTTCAGCTCCTCACCTTTTTAGCCTTCAGCTCCTCACCTTCTTGACCCTACAGCTCCTCACCTTCTTGAGCCTTCAGCTCCTCAACTTCTTGCGCCTTCAGCTCCTCACCTTTTTAGCTTTCAGCTCCTCACCTTCTTGAGCCTTCAGCTCCTCACCCTCTTGAGCCTTCAGCTCCTCACCTTCTTGAGCCTTCAGCTCCTCACCATTTTAGCCTTCAGCTCCTTACCTTCTTGAGCCTTCAGCTCCTCACCTTTTTGAGCCTTCAGCTCCTCACCCTCTTGAGCCTTCAGCTCCTCACCCTCTTGAGCCTTCAGCTCCTCACCCTCTTGAGCCTTCAGCTCCTCACCTTCTTGAGCCTTCAGCTCCTCACCTTTTTAGCCTTCAGCTCCTCACCTTCTTGACCCTACAGCTCCTCACCTTCTTGAGCCTTCAGCTCCTCAACTTCTTGCGCCTTCAGCTCCTCACCTTTTTAGCCTTCCGCTCCTCACCTTCTTGAGCCTTCAGCTCCTCACCTTTTTAGCTTTCAGCTCCTCACCTTCTTGAGCCTTCAGCTCCTCACCTTTTTAGCCTTCAGCTCCTCACCTTTTTAGCCTTCAGCTCCTCACCTTCTTGAGCCTTCAGCTCCTCACCTTCTTGAGCCATCAGCTCCCCACCTTCTTGAGCCTTCAGCTCCTCACCTTCTTGAGCCTTCAGCTCCTCACCTTTTTGAGCCTTCAGCTCCTCACCTTCTTGAGCCTTCAGCTCCTCACCATTTTAGCCTTCAGCTCCTCACCTTCTTGAGCCTTCAGCTCCTCACCATTTTAGCCTTCAGCTCCTCACCTTCTTGAGCCTTCAGCTCCTCACCTTTTTAGCCTTCAGCTCCTCACCTTTTTAGCCTTCTGCTCCTCACCTTTTTAGCCTTCAGCTCCTCACCTTCTTGAGCCTTCAGCTCCTCACCATTTTAGCCTTCAGCTCCTCACCTTCTTGAGCCTTCAGCTCCTCACCTTCTTGACCCTTCAGCTCCTCACCTTCTTGACCCTTCAGCTCCTCACCTTCTTGAGCCTTCAGCTCCTCACCTTCTTGACCCTTCAGCTCCTCACCTTCTTGAGCCTTCAGCTCCTCACCTTCTTAAACCTTCAGCTCCTCACCTTTTTAGCCTTCAGCTCCTCACCTTCTTGAGCCTTCAGCTCATCACCTTCTTGAGCCTTCAGCTCCTCACCTTCTTGAGCCTTCAGCTCCTCACCTTTTTAGCCTTCAGCTCCTCACCTTCTTGAGCCTTCAGCTCCTCACCTTTTTAGCCTTCAGATCCTCACCTTCTTGACCCTACAGCTCCTCACCTTCTTGAGCCTTCAGCTCCTCACCTTCTTGAGCCTTCAGCTCCTCACCTTTTTAGCCTTCAGCTCCTCACCTTCTTGAGCCTTCAGCCCCTCACCTTCTTGAGCCTTCAGCTCCTCACCTTTTTAGCCTTCAGCTCCTCACCTTCTTGAGCCATCAGCTCCTCACCTTTTTAGCCTTCTGCTCCTCACCTTCTTGAGCCTTCAGCTCCTCACCTTTTTAGCCTTCTGCTCCTCACCTTCTTAACCCTTCAGCTCCTCACCTTCTTGAGCCTTCAGCTCCTCACCTTCTTGAGCCTTCAGCTCCTCACCTTTTTGAGCCTTCAGCTCCTCACCCTCTTGAGCCTTCAGCTCCTCACCTTCTTGAGCCTTCAGCTCCTCACCTTCTTGACCCTACAGCTCCTCACCTTCTTGCGCCTTCAGCTCCTCACCATTTTAGCCTTTAGCTCCTCACCTTCTTGACACTTCAGCTCCTCACCTTTTTGAGCCTTCAGCTCCTCACCTTCTTGAGCCTTCAGCTCCTCACCTTCTTGACCCTTCAGCTCCTCACCTTCTTGAGCCTTCAGCTCCTCACCTTCTTGAGCCTTCAGCTCCTCACCTTCTTGAGCCTTCAGCTCCTCACCTTCTTGAGCCTTCAGCTCCTCACCTTTTTACCCTTCAGCTCCTCACCTTTTTACACTTCAGCTCCTCACCTTCTTGACCCTTCAGCTCCTCACCTTCTTGAGCCTTCAGCTCCTCACCTTCTTGAGCCTTCAGCTCCTCACCTTCTTGACCCTTTAGCTCCTCACCTTCTTAAACCTTCAGCTCCTCACCTTTTTAGCCTTCAGCTCCTCACCTTCTTGAGCCTTCAGCTCCTCACCTTCTTGAGCCTTCAGCTCCTCACCTTTTTAGCCTTCAGCTCCTCACCTTCTTGAGCCTTCAGCTCCTCACCTTTTTAGCCTTCAGCTCCTCACCTTCTTGAGCCTTCAGCTCCTCACCTTTTTAGCCTTCAGCTCCTCACCTTCTTGAGCCATCAGCTCCTCACCTTCTTGAGCCTTCAGCTCCTCACCTTCTTAACCCTTCAGCTCCTCACCTTTTTAGCCTTCAGCTCCTCACCTTCTTGAGCCTTCAGCTCCTCACCTTTTTGAGCCTTCAGCTCCTCACCCTCTTGAGCCTTCAGCTCCTCACCTTTTTAGCCTTCAGCTCCTCACCTTCTTGAGCCTTCAGCTCCTCACCTTTTTAGCCTTCAGCTCCTCACCTTCTTGACCCTACAGCTCCTCACCTTCTTGAGCCTTCAGCTCCTCAACTTCTTGCGCCTTCAGCTCCTCACCATTTTAGCCTTCAGCTCCTCACCTTCTTGAGCCTTCAGCTCCTCACCTTCTTGACCCTTCAGCTCCTCACCTTCTTGACCCATCAGCTCCTCACCATTTTAGCCTTCAGCTCCTCACCTTTTTAGCCTTCCGCTCCTCACCTTCTTGAGCCTTCAGCTCCTCACCTTTTTAGCTTTCAGCTCCTCACCTTCTTGAGCCTTCAGCTCCTCACCTTTTTAGCCTTCAGCTCCTCACCTTCTTGAGCCTTCAGCTCCTCACCTTCTTAACCCTTCAGCTCCTCACCTTTTTAGCCTTCAGCTCCTCACCTTTTTAGCCTTCAGCTCCTTACCTTCTTGAGCCTTCAGCTCCTCACCTTTTTGAGCCTTCAGCTCCTCACCCTCTTGAGCCTTCAGCTCCTCACCCTCTTGAGCCTTCAGCTCCTCACCCTCTTGAGCCTTCAGCTCCTCACCCTCTTGAGCCTTCAGCTCCTCACCTTCTTGAGCCTTCAGCTCCTCACCTTTTTAGCCTTCAGCTCCTCACCTTCTTGACCCTACAGCTCCTCACCTTCTTGAGCCTTCAGCTCCTCAACTTCTTGCGCCTTCAGCTCCTCACCATTTTAGCCTTCAGCTCCTCACCTTCTTGACCCTTCAGCTCCTCACCTTCTTGACCCATCAGCTCCTCACCATTTTAGCCTTCAGCTCCTCACCTTTTTAGCCTTCCGCTCCTCACCTTCTTGAGCCTTCAGCTCCTCACCTTTTTAGCTTTCAGCTCCTCACCTTCTTGAGCCTTCAGCTCCTCACCTTTTTAGCCTTCAGCTCCTCACCTTTTTAGCCTTCAGCTCCTCACCTTCTTGAGCCTTCAGCTCCTCACCTTCTTGAGCCATCAGCTCCCCACCTTCTTGAGCCTTCAGCTCCTCACCTTCTTGAGCCTTCAGCTCCTCACCTTTTTGAGCCTTCAGCTCCTCACCTTCTTGAGCCTTCAGCTCCTCACCATTTTAGCCTTCAGCTCCTCACCTTCTTGAGCCTTCAGCTCCTCACCTTTTTAGCCTTCAGCTCCTCACCTTTTTAGCCTTCTGCTCCTCACCTTTTTAGCCTTCAGCTCCTCACCTTCTTGAGCCTTCAGCTCCTCACCTTCTTGACCCTTCAGCTCCTCACCTTCTTGACCCATCAGCTCCTCACCATTTTAGCCTTCAGCTCCTCACCTTTTTAGCCTTCCGCTCCTCACCTTCTTGAGCCTTCAGCTCCTCACCTTCTTGACCCTTCAGCTCCTCACCTTCTTGACCCATCAGCTCCTCACCATTTTAGCCTTCAGCTCCTCACCTTTTTAGCCTTCCGCTCCTCACCTTCTTGAGCCTTCAGCTCCTCACCTTTTTAGCTTTCAGCTCCTCACATTCTTGAGCCTTCAGCTCCTCACCTTTTTAGCCTTCAGCTCCTCACCTTTTTAGCCTTCAGCTCCTCACCTTCTTGAGCCATCAGCTCCCCACCTTCTTGAGCCTTCAGCTCCTCACCTTCTTGAGCCTTCAGCTCCTCACCTTCTTGAGCCTTCAGCTCCTCACCTTTTTGAGCCTTCAGCTCCTCACCTTCTTGAGCCTTCAGCTCCTCACCATTTTCGCCTTCAGCTCCTCACCTTCTTGAGCCTTCAGCTCATCACCTTTTTGAGCCTTCAGCTCCTCACCTTCTTGAGCCTTCAGCTCCTCACCTTTTTACCCTTCAGCTCCTCACCTTTTTAGCCTTCAGCTCCTCACCTTCTTGAGCCTTCAGATCCTCACCTTCTTGACCCTACAGCTCCTCACCTTCTTGACCCTACAGCTCCTCACCTTTTTAGCCTTCAGCTCCTCACCTTCTTGAGCCTTCAGCTCCTCACCTTTTTAGACTTCAGCTCCTCACCTTCTTGAGCCTTCAGCTCCTCACCTTTTTAACCTTCAGCTCCTCACCTTTTTAGCCTTCAGCTCCTCACCTTCTTGACCCTACAGCTCCTCACCTTCTTGAGCCTTCAGCTCCTCACCATTTTAGCCTTCAGCTCCTCACCTTCTTGAGCCTTCAGCTCCTCACCTTCTTGACACTTCAGCTCCTCACCTTCTTGACCCATGAGCTCCTCACCATTTTAGCCTTCAGCTCCTCACCTTTTTAGCCTTCAGCTCCTCACCTTCTTGAGCCATCAGCTCCCCACCTTCTTGAGCCATCAGCTCCCCACCTTCTTGAGCCTTCAGCTCCTCACCTTCTTGAGCCTTCAGCTCCTCACCTTTTTAGACTTCAGCTCCTCACCTTTTTAGCCTTCAGCTCCTCACCTTCTTGAGCCTTCAGCTCCTCACCTTTTTAGACTTCAGCTCCTCACCTTCTTGAGCCTTCAGCTCCTCACCTTTTTAACCTTCAGCTCCTCACCTTTTTAGCCTTCAGCTCCTCACCTTCTTGACCCTACAGCTCCTCACCTTCTTGAGCCTTCAGCTCCTCACCATTTTAGCCTTCAGCTCCTCACCTTCTTGAGCCTTCAGCTCCTCACCTTCTTGACACTTCAGCTCCTCACCTTCTTGACCCATGAGCTCCTCACCATTTTAGCCTTCAGCTCCTCACCTTTTTAGCCTTCAGCTCCTCACCTTTTTAGCCTTCAGCTCCTCACCTTCTTGACCCTACAGCTCCTCACCTTCTTGAGCCTTCAGCTCCTCACCATTTTAGCCTTCAGCTCCTCACCTTCTTGAGCCTTCAGCTCCTCACCTTCTTGACACTTCAGCTCCTCACCTTCTTGACCCATGAGCTCCTCACCATTTTAGCCTTCAGCTCCTCACCTTCTTGAGCCTTCAGCTCCTCACCATTTTAGCCTTCAGCTCCTCACCTTCTTGAGCCATCAGCTCCCCACCTTCTTGAGCCATCAGCTCCCCACCTTCTTGAGCCTTCAGCTCCCCACCTTCTTGACCCTTCAGCTCCTCACCTTCTTGACCCTTCAGCTCCTCACCTTCTTGAGCCTTCAGCTCCTCACCTTTTTAGCCTTCAGCTCCTCACCTTCTTGAGCCTTCTGCTCCTCACCTTTTTAGCCTTCAGCTCCTCACCTTCTTGAGCCTTCAGCTCCTCACCTTCTTGAGCCTTCAGCTCCTCACCATTTTAGCCTTCAGCTCCTCACCTTCTTGACACTTCAGCTCCTCACCTTTTTGAGCCTTCAGCTCCTCACCTTCTTGAGCCTTCAGCTCCTCACCTTCTTGACCCTTCAGCTCCTCACCTTCTTGAGCCTTCAGCTCCTCACCTTCTTGAGCCTTCAGCTCCTCACCTTCTTGAGCCTTCAGCTCCTCACCTTCTTGAGCCTTCAGCTCCTCACCTTTTTAGCCTTCAGCTCCTCACCTTCTTGACCCTACAGCTCCTCACCTTCTTGACCCTACAGCTCCTCACCTTCTTGAGCCTTCAGCTCCTCAACTTCTTGCGCCTTCAGCTCCTCACCATTTTAGCCTTCAGCTCCTCACCTTCTTGAGCCTTCAGCTCCTCACCTTCTTGACCCTTCAGCTCCTCACCTTCTTGACCCTTCAGCTCCTCACCTTCTTGAGCCTTCAGCTCCTCACCTTCTTGACCCTTCAGCTCCTCACCTTCTTAAACCTTCAGCTCCTCACCTTTTTAGCCTTCAGCTCCTCACCTTCTTGAGCCTTCAGCTCCTCACCTTCTTGAGCCTTCAGCTCCTCACCTTCTTGAGCCTTCAGCTCCTCACCTTTTTGAGCCTTCAGCTCCTCACCTTCTTGAGCCTTCAGCTCCTCACCATTTTCGCCTTCAGCTCCTCACCTTCTTGAGCCTTCAGCTCATCACCTTTTTGAGCCTTCAGCTCCTCACCTTCTTGAGCCTTCAGCTCCTCACCTTTTTACCCTTCAGCTCCTCACCTTTTTAGCCTTCAGCTCCTCACCTTCTTGAGCCTTCAGATCCTCACCTTCTTGACCCTACAGCTCCTCACCTTCTTGACCCTACAGCTCCTCACCTTTTTAGCCTTCAGCTCCTCACCTTCTTGAGCCTTCAGCTCCTCACCTTTTTAGACTTCAGCTCCTCACCTTCTTGAGCCTTCAGCTCCTCACCTTTTTAACCTTCAGCTCCTCACCTTTTTAGCCTTCAGCTCCTCACCTTCTTGACCCTACAGCTCCTCACCTTCTTGAGCCTTCAGCTCCTCACCATTTTAGCCTTCAGCTCCTCACCTTCTTGAGCCTTCAGCTCCTCACCTTCTTGACACTTCAGCTCCTCACCTTCTTGACCCATGAGCTCCTCACCATTTTAGCCTTCAGCTCCTCACCTTTTTAGCCTTCAGCTCCTCACCTTCTTGAGCCATCAGCTCCCCACCTTCTTGAGCCATCAGCTCCCCACCTTCTTGAGCCTTCAGCTCCTCACCTTCTTGAGCCTTCAGCTCCTCACCTTTTTAGACTTCAGCTCCTCACCTTTTTAGCCTTCAGCTCCTCACCTTCTTGAGCCTTCAGCTCCTCACCTTTTTAGACTTCAGCTCCTCACCTTCTTGAGCCTTCAGCTCCTCACCTTTTTAACCTTCAGCTCCTCACCTTTTTAGCCTTCAGCTCCTCACCTTCTTGACCCTACAGCTCCTCACCTTCTTGAGCCTTCAGCTCCTCACCATTTTAGCCTTCAGCTCCTCACCTTCTTGAGCCTTCAGCTCCTCACCTTCTTGACACTTCAGCTCCTCACCTTCTTGACCCATGAGCTCCTCACCATTTTAGCCTTCAGCTCCTCACCTTTTTAGCCTTCAGCTCCTCACCTTTTTAGCCTTCAGCTCCTCACCTTCTTGACCCTACAGCTCCTCACCTTCTTGAGCCTTCAGCTCCTCACCATTTTAGCCTTCAGCTCCTCACCTTCTTGAGCCTTCAGCTCCTCACCTTCTTGACACTTCAGCTCCTCACCTTCTTGACCCATGAGCTCCTCACCATTTTAGCCTTCAGCTCCTCACCTTCTTGAGCCTTCAGCTCCTCACCATTTTAGCCTTCAGCTCCTCACCTTCTTGAGCCATCAGCTCCCCACCTTCTTGAGCCATCAGCTCCCCACCTTCTTGAGCCTTCAGCTCCCCACCTTCTTGACCCTTCAGCTCCTCACCTTCTTGACCCTTCAGCTCCTCACCTTCTTGAGCCTTCAGCTCCTCACCTTTTTAGCCTTCAGCTCCTCACCTTCTTGAGCCTTCTGCTCCTCACCTTTTTAGCCTTCAGCTCCTCACCTTCTTGAGCCTTCAGCTCCTCACCTTCTTGAGCCTTCAGCTCCTCACCATTTTAGCCTTCAGCTCCTCACCTTCTTGACACTTCAGCTCCTCACCTTTTTGAGCCTTCAGCTCCTCACCTTCTTGAGCCTTCAGCTCCTCACCTTCTTGACCCTTCAGCTCCTCACCTTCTTGAGCCTTCAGCTCCTCACCTTCTTGAGCCTTCAGCTCCTCACCTTCTTGAGCCTTCAGCTCCTCACCTTCTTGAGCCTTCAGCTCCTCACCTTTTTAGCCTTCAGCTCCTCACCTTCTTGACCCTACAGCTCCTCACCTTCTTGAGCCTTCAGCTCCTCAACTTCTTGCGCCTTCAGCTCCTCACCATTTTAGCCTTCAGCTCCTCACCTTCTTGAGCCTTCAGCTCCTCACCTTCTTGACCCTTCAGCTCCTCACCTTCTTGACCCTTCAGCTCCTCACCTTCTTGAGCCTTCAGCTCCTCACCTTCTTGACCCTTCAGCTCCTCACCTTCTTAAACCTTCAGCTCCTCACCTTTTTAGCCTTCAGCTCCTCACCTTCTTGAGCCTTCAGCTCATCACCTTCTTGAGCCTTCAGCTCCTCACCTTCTTGAGCCTTCAGCTCCTCACCTTTTTAGCCTTCAGCTCCTCACCTTCTTGAGCCTTCAGCTCCTCACCTTTTTAGCCTTCAGATCCTCACCTTCTTGACCCTACAGCTCCTCACCTTCTTGAGCCTTCAGCTCCTCACCTTCTTGAGCCTTCAGCTCCTCACCTTTTTAGCCTTCAGCTCCTCACCTTCTTGAGCCTTCAGCCCCTCACCTTCTTGAGCCTTCAGCTCCTCACCTTTTTAGCCTTCAGCTCCTCACCTTCTTGAGCCATCAGCTCCTCACCTTTTTAGCCTTCTGCTCCTCACCTTCTTGAGCCTTCAGCTCCTCACCTTTTTAGCCTTCTGCTCCTCACCTTCTTAACCCTTCAGCTCCTCACCTTCTTGAGCCTTCAGCTCCTCACCTTCTTGAGCCTTCAGCTCCTCACCTTTTTGAGCCTTCAGCTCCTCACCCTCTTGAGCCTATAGCTCCTCACCTTCTTGAGCCTTCAGCTCCTCACCTTCTTGACCCTACAGCTCCTCACCTTCTTGCGCCTTCAGCTCCTCACCATTTTAGCCTTTAGCTCCTCACCTTCTTGACACTTCAGCTCCTCACCTTTTTGAGCCTTCAGCTCCTCACCTTCTTGAGCCTTCAGCTCCTCACCTTCTTGAGCCTTCAGCTCCTCACCTTTTTAGCCTTCAGCTCCTCACCTTCTTGAGCCATCAGCTCCTCACCTTCTTGAGCCTTCAGCTCCTCACCTTCTTAACCCTTCAGCTCCTCACCTTTTTAGCCTTCAGCTCCTCACCTTCTTGAGCCTTCAGCTCCTCACCTTTTTGAGCCTTCAGCTCCTCACCCTCTTGAGCCTTCAGCTCCTCACCCTCTTGAGCCTTCAGCTCCTCACCTTTTTAGCCTTCAGCTCCTCACCTTTTTAACCTTCAGCTCCTCACCTTTTTAGCCTTCAGCTCCTCATCTTCTTGAGCCTTCAGCTCCTCACCTTTTTAACCTTCAGCTCCTCACCTTTTTAGCCTTCAGCTCCTCACCTTCTTGACCCTACAGCTCCTCACCTTCTTGAGCCTTCAGCTCCTCACCATTTTAGCCTTCAGCTCCTCACCTTCTTGAGCCTTCAGCTCCTCACCTTCTTGACCCTTCAGCTCCTCACCTTCTTGACCCATGAGCTCCTCACCATTTTAGCCTTCAGCTCCTCACCTTTTTAGCCTTCAGCTCCTCACCTTCTTGAGCCATCAGCTCCCCACCTTCTT
Source organism: Blennius ocellaris (assembly GCF_963422515.1). Lineage (NCBI taxonomy): Eukaryota > Metazoa > Chordata > Actinopteri > Blenniiformes > Blenniidae > Blennius > Blennius ocellaris. Next base: position 1,160,750 of record NW_027662273.1, on the reverse strand, counting down.
GAGCCTTCAGCTCCTCACCTTCTTGAGCCTTCAGCTCCTCACCTTTTTAGCCTTCAGCTCCTCACCTTCTTGAGCCTTCTGCTCCTCACCTTTTTAGCCTTCAGCTCCTCACCTTCTTGACCCTACAGCTCCTCACCTTCTTGCGCCTTCAGCTCCTCACCATTTTAGCCTTCAGCTCCTCACCTTCTTGACACTTCAGCTCCTCACCTTTTTGAGCCTTCAGCTCCTCACCTTCTTGAGCCTTCAGCTCCTCACCTTCTTGACCCTTCAGCTCCTCACCTTCTTGAGCCTTCAGCTCCTCACCTTCTTGAGCCTTCAGCTCCTCACCTTTTTAGCCTTCAGCTCCTCACCTTCTTGACCCTACAGCTCCTCACCTTCTTGACCCTACAGCTCCTCACCTTCTTGAGCCTTCAGCTCCTCAACTTCTTGCGCCTTCAGCTCCTCACCATTTTAGCCTTCAGCTCCTCACCTTCTTGAGCCTTCAGCTCCTCACCTTCTTGACCCTTCAGCTCCTCACCTTCTTGACCCTTCAGCTCCTCACCTTCTTGAGCCTTCAGCTCCTCACCTTCTTGACCCTTCAGCTCCTCACCTTCTTAAACCTTCAGCTCCTCACCTTTTTAGCCTTCAGCTCCTCACCTTCTTGAGCCTTCAGCTCATCACCTTCTTGAGCCTTCAGCTCCTCACCTTCTTGAGCCTTCAGCTCCTCACCTTCTTGAGCCTTCAGCCCCTCACCTTTTTAGCCTTCAGCTCCTCACCTTCTTGAGCCATCAGCTCCTCACCTTTTTAGCCTTCTGCTCCTCACCTTCTTGAGCCTTCAGCTCCTCACCTTTTTAGCCTTCTGCTCCTCACCTTCTTAACCCTTCAGCTCCTCACCTTTTTAGCCTTCAGCTCCTCACCTTCTTGAGCCTTCAGCTCCTCACCTTTTTGAGCCTTCAGCTCCTCACCCTCTTGAGCCTTCAGCTCCTCACCTTCTTGAGCCTTCAGCTCCTCACCTTCTTGACCCTACAGCTCCTCACCTTCTTGCGCCTTCAGCTCCTCACCATTTTAGCCTTTAGCTCCTCACCTTCTTGACACTTCAGCTCCTCACCTTTTTGAGCCTTCAGCTCCTCACCTTCTTGACCCTTCAGCTCCTCACCTTCTTGAGCCTTCAGCTCCTCACCTTCTTGAGCCTTCAGCTCCTCACCTTCTTGAGCCTTCAGCTCCTCACCTTTTTAGCCTTCAGCTCCTCACCTTTTTAGCCTTCAGCTCCTCACCTTCTTGACCCTACAGCTCCTCACCTTCTTGACCCTACAGCTCCTCACCTTCTTGAGCCTTCAGCTCCTCAACTTATTGCGCCTTCAGCTCCTCACCATTTTAGCCTTCAGCTCCTCACCTTCTTGAGCCTTCAGCTCCTCACCTTCTTGACCCTTCAGCTCCTCACCTTTTTAGCCTTCAGCTCCTCACCTTTTTAGCCTTCCGCTCCTCACCTTCTTGAGCCTTCAGCTCCTCACCTTTTTAGCTTTCAGCTCCTCACCTTCTTGAGCCTTCAGCTCCTCACCTTCTTGAGCCTTCAGCTCCTCACCTTTTTAGCCTTCAGCTCCTCACCTTTTTAGCCTTCAGCTCCTCACCTTTTTAGCCTTCAGCTCCTCACCTTTTTAGCCTTCAGTTCCTCACCTTCTTGAGCCTTCAGCTCCTCACCTTCTTGAGCCTTCAGCTCCTCACCTTCTTGTGCCTTCAGCTCCTCACCTTTTTTGCCTTCTGCTCCTCACCTTCTTGACCCTTCAGCTCCTCACCTTTTTAGCCTTCAGCTCCTCACCTTCTTGAACCTTCAGCTCCTCACCTTCTTGAACCTTCAGCTCCTCACCTTTTTAGCCTTCAGCTCCTCACCTTCTTGAGCCTTCAGCTCCTCACCTTCTTGAGCCTTCAGCTCCTCACCTTCTTGAGCCTTCAGCTCCTCACCTTCTTGAGCCTTCAGCTCCTCACCTTTTTAGCCTTCAGCTCCTCACCTTCTTGAGCCTTTCTTGAGCCTTCAGCTCCTCACCTTTTTACACTTCAGCTCCTCACCTTTTTACACTTCAGCTCCTCACCTTTTTACACTTCAGCTCCTCACCTTCTTGACCCTTCAGCTCCTCACCTTCTTGACCCTTCAGCTCCTCACCTTCTTGACCCTTCAGCTCCTCACCTTCTTGCGCCTTCAGCTCCTCACCTTTTTAGCCTTCTGCTCCTCACCTTCTTGAGCCTTCAGCTCCTCACCTTTTTAGCCTTCTGCTCCTCACCTTCTTAACCCTTCAGCTCCTCACCTTCTTGAGCCTTCAGCTCCTCACCTTCTTGAGCCTTCAGCTCCTCACCTTTTTGAGCCTTCAGCTCCTCACCCTCTTGAGCCTATAGCTCCTCACCTTCTTGAGCCTTCAGCTCCTCACCTTCTTGACCCTACAGCTCCTCACCTTCTTGCGCCTTCAGCTCCTCACCATTTTAGCCTTTAGCTCCTCACCTTCTTGACACTTCAGCTCCTCACCTTTTTGAGCCTTCAGCTCCTCACCTTCTTGAGCCTTCAGCTCCTCACCTTCTTGACCCTTCAGCTCCTCACCTTCTTGAGCCTTCAGCTCCTCACCTTCTTGAGCCTTCAGCTCCTCACCTTCTTGAGCCTTCAGCTCCTCACCTTCTTGAGCCTTCAGCTCCTCACCTTTTTAGCCTTCAGCTCCTCACCTTCTTGAGCCTTTCTTGAGCCTTCAGCTCCTCACCTTTTTACCCTTCAGCTCCTCACCTTTTTACACTTCAGCTCCTCACCTTCTTGACCCTTCAGCTCCTCACCTTCTTGAGCCTTCAGCTCCTCACCTTCTTGAGCCTTCAGCTCCTCACCTTCTTGACCCTTTAGCTCCTCACCTTCTTAAACCTTCAGCTCCTCACCTTTTTAGCCTTCAGCTCCTCACCTTCTTGAGCCTTCAGCTCCTCACCTTCTTGAGCCTTCAGCTCCTCACCTTTTTAGCCTTCAGCTCCTCACCTTCTTGAGCCTTCAGCTCCTCACCTTTTTAGCCTTCAGCTCCTCACCTTCTTGAGCCTTCAGCTCCTCACCTTTTTAGCCTTCAGCTCCTCACCTTCTTGAGCCATCAGCTCCTCACCTTCTTGAGCCTTCAGCTCCTCACCTTCTTAACCCTTCAGCTCCTCACCTTTTTAGCCTTCAGCTCCTCACCTTCTTGAGCCTTCAGCTCCTCACCTTTTTGAGCCTTCAGCTCCTCACCCTCTTGAGCCTTCAGCTCCTCACCCTCTTGAGCCTTCAGCTCCTCACCTTTTTAGCCTTCAGCTCCTCACCTTTTTAACCTTCAGCTCCTCACCTTTTTAGCCTTCAGCTCCTCATCTTCTTGAGCCTTCAGCTCCTCACCTTTTTAACCTTCAGCTCCTCACCTTTTTAGCCTTCAGCTCCTCACCTTCTTGACCCTACAGCTCCTCACCTTCTTGAGCCTTCAGCTCCTCACCATTTTAGCCTTCAGCTCCTCACCTTCTTGAGCCTTCAGCTCCTCACCTTCTTGACCCTTCAGCTCCTCACCTTCTTGACCCATGAGCTCCTCACCATTTTAGCCTTCAGCTCCTCACCTTTTTAGCCTTCAGCTCCTCACCTTCTTGAGCCATCAGCTCCCCACCTTCTTGAGCCTTCAGCTCCTCACCTTCTTGAGCCTTCAGCTCCTCACCTTTTTAGCCTTCAGCTCCTCACCTTCTTGAGCCTTCTGCTCCTCACCTTTTTAGCCTTCAGCTCCTCACCTTCTTGACCCTACAGCTCCTCACCTTCTTGCGCCTTCAGCTCCTCACCATTTTAGCCTTCAACTCCTCACCTTCTTGACACTTCAGCTCCTCACCTTTTTGAGCCTTCAGCTCCTCACCTTCTTGAGCCTTCAGCTCCTCACCTTCTTGACCCTTCAGCTCCTCACCTTCTTGAGCCTTCAGCTCCTCACCTTCTTGAGCCTTCAGCTCCTCACCTTTTTAGCCTTCAGCTCCTCACCTTCTTGACCCTACAGCTCCTCACCTTCTTGAGCCTTCAGCTCCTCAACTTCTTGCGCCTTCAGCTCCTCACCATTTTAGCCTTCAGCTCCTCACCTTCTTGAGCCTTCAGCTCCTCACCTTCTTGACCCTTCAGCTCCTCACCTTCTTGACCCTTCAGCTCCTCACCTTCTTGAGCCTTCAGCTCCTCACCTTCTTGACCCTTCAGCTCCTCACCTTCTTAAACCTTCAGCTCCTCACCTTTTTAGCCTTCAGCTCCTCACCTTCTTGAGCCTTCAGCTCATCACCTTCTTGAGCCTTCAGCTCCTCACCTTCTTGAGCCTTCAGCTCCTCACCTTTTTAGCCTTCAGCTCCTCACCTTCTTGAGCCTTCAGCTCCTCACCTTTTTAGCCTTCAGATCCTCACCTTCTTGACCCTACAGCTCCTCACCTTCTTGAGCCTTCAGCTCCTCACCTTTTTAGCCTTCAGCTCCTCACCTTCTTGAGCCTTCAGCTCCTCACCTTTTTAGCCTTCAGCTCCTCACCTTCTTGAGCCTTCAGCCCCTCACCTTTTTAGCCTTCAGCTCCTCACCTTCTTGAGCCATCAGCTCCTCACCTTTTTAGCCTTCTGCTCCTCACCTTCTTGAGCCTTCAGCTCCTCACCTTTTTAGCCTTCTGCTCCTCACCTTCTTAACCCTTCAGCTCCTCACCTTTTTAGCCTTCAGCTCCTCACCTTCTTGAGCCTTCAGCTCCTCACCTTTTTGAGCCTTCAGCTCCTCACCTTTTTGAGCCTTCAGCTCCTCACCCTCTTGAGCCTTCAGCTCCTCACCTTCTTGAGCCTTCAGCTCCTCACCTTCTTGACCCTACAGCTCCTCACCTTCTTGCGCCTTCAGCTCCTCACCATTTTAGCCTTTAGCTCCTCACCTTCTTGACACTTCAGCTCCTCACCTTTTTGAGCCTTCAGCTCCTCACCTTCTTGACCCTTCAGCTCCTCACCTTCTTGAGCCTTCAGCTCCTCACCTTCTTGAGCCTTCAGCTCCTCACCTTCTTGAGCCTTCAGCTCCTCACCTTTTTAGCCTTCAGCTCCTCACCTTTTTAGCCTTCAGCTCCTCACCTTCTTGACCCTACAGCTCCTCACCTTCTTGACCCTACAGCTCCTCACCTTCTTGAGCCTTCAGCTCCTCAACTTATTGCGCCTTCAGCTCCTCACCATTTTAGCCTTCAGCTCCTCACCTTCTTGAGCCTTCAGCTCCTCACCTTCTTGACCCTTCAGCTCCTCACCTTCTTGAGCCTTCAGCTCCTCACCTTTTTAGCCTTCAGCTCCTCACCTTTTTAGCCTTCAGCTCCTCACCTTCTTGACCCTACAGCTCCTCACCTTCTTGACCCTACAGCTCCTCACCTTCTTGAGCCTTCAGCTCCTCAACTTATTGCGCCTTCAGCTCCTCACCATTTTAGCCTTCAGCTCCTCACCTTCTTGAGCCTTCAGCTCCTCACCTTCTTGACCCTTCAGCTCCTCACCTTCTTGACCCATCAGCTCCTCACCATTTTAGCCTTCAGCTCCTCACCTTTTTAGCCTTCCGCTCCTCACCTTCTTGAGCCTTCAGCTCCTCACCTTTTTAGCTTTCAGCTCCTCACCTTCTTGAGCCTTCAGCTCCTCACCTTCTTGAGCCTTCAGCTCCTCACCTTTTTAGCCTTCAGCTCCTCACCTTTTTAGCCTTCAGCTCCTCACCTTTTTAGCCTTCAGCTCCTCACCTTTTTAGCCTTCAGTTCCTCACCTTCTTGAGCCTTCAGCTCCTCACCTTCTTGAGCCTTCAGCTCCTCACCTTCTTGAGCCTTCAGCTCCTCACCTTTTTTGCCTTCTGCTCCTCACCTTCTTGACCCTTCAGCTCCTCACCTTTTTAGCCTTCAGCTCCTCACCTTCTTGAACCTTCAGCTCCTCACCTTCTTGAACCTTCAGCTCCTCACCTTTTTAGCCTTCAGCTCCTCACCTTCTTGAGCCTTCAGCTCCTCACCTTCTTGAGCCTTCAGCTCCTCACCTTCTTGAGCCTTCAGCTCCTCACCTTTTTAGCCTTCAGCTCCTCACCTTCTTGAGCCTTTCTTGAGCCTTCAGCTCCTCACCTTTTTACACTTCAGCTCCTCACCTTTTTACACTTCAGCTCCTCACCTTTTTACACTTCAGCTCCTCACCTTCTTGACCCTTCAGCTCCTCACCTTCTTGACCCTTCAGCTCCTCACCTTCTTGACCCTTCAGCTCCTCACCTTCTTGCGCCTTCAGCTCCTCACCATTTTAGCCTTTAGCTCCTCACCTTCTTGACACTTCAGCTCCTCACCTTTTTGAGCCTTCAGCTCCTCACCTTCTTGAGCCTTCAGCTCCTCACCTTCTTGACCCTTCAGCTCCTCACCTTCTTGAGCCTTCAGCTCCTCACCTTCTTGAGCCTTCAGCTCCTCACCTTCTTGACCCTTCAGCTCCTCACCTTCTTGAGCCTTCAGCTCCTCACCTTTTTAGCCTTCAGCTCCTCACCTTCTTGACCCTACAGCTCCTCACCTTCTTGAGCCTTCAGCTCCTCAACTTATTGCGCCTTCAGCTCCTCACCATTTTAGCCTTCAGCTCCTCACCTTCTTGAGCCTTCAGCTCCTCACCTTCTTGACCCTTCAGCTCCTCACCTTCTTGACCCATCAGCTCCTCACCATTTTAGCCTTCCGCTCCTCACCTTCTTGAGCCTTCAGCTCCTCACCTTCTTGACCCTTCAGCTCCTCACCTTCTTGAGCCTTCAGCTCCTCACCTTTTTAGCCTTCAACTCCTCACCTTTTTAGCCTTCAGCTCCTCACCTTCTTGACCCTACAGCTCCTCACCTTCTTGACCCTACAGCTCCTCACCTTCTTGAGCCTTCAGCTCCTCAACTTATTGCGCCTTCAGCTCCTCACCATTTTAGCCTTCAGCTCCTCACCTTCTTGAGCCTTCAGCTCCTCACCTTCTTGACCCTTCCGCTCCTCACCTTCTTGACCCATCAGCTCCTCACCATTTTAGCCTTCAGCTCCTCACCTTTTTAGCCTTCCGCTCCTCACCTTCTTGAGCCTTCAGCTCCTCACCTTTTTAGCTTTCAGCTCCTCACCTTCTTGAGCCTTCAGCTCCTCACCTTCTTGAGCCTTCAGCTCCTCACCTTTTTAGCCTTCAGCTCCTCACCTTTTTAGCCTTCAGCTCCTCACCTTTTTAGCCTTCAGCTCCTCACCTTCTTGAGCCTTCAGCTCCTCACCTTTTTAGCCTTCAGTTCCTCACCTTCTTGAGCCTTCAGCTCCTCACCTTCTTGAGCCTTCAGCTCCTCACCTTCTTGAGCCTTCAGCTCCTCACCTTTTTAGCCTTCTGCTCCTCACCTTCTTGACCCTTCAGCTCCTCACCTTTTTAGCCTTCAGCTCCTCACCTTCTTGAACCTTCAGCTCCTCACCTTCTTGAACCTTCAGCTCCTCACCTTTTTAGCCTTCAGCTCCTCACCTTCTTGAGCCTTTCTTGAGCCTTCAGCTCCTCACCTTTATACACTTCAGCTCCTCACCTTTTTACACTTCAGCTCCTCACCTTTTTACACTTCAGCTCCTCACCTTCTTGAGCCTTCAGCTCCTCACCTTCTTGAGCCTTCAGCTCCTCACCTTCTTGAGCCTTCAGCTCCTCACCTTTTTAGCCTTCAGCTCCTCACCTTCTTGAGCCTTTCTTGAGCCTTCAGCTCCTCACCTTTTTACACTTCAGCTCCTCACCTTTTTACACTTCAGCTCCTCACCTTTTTACACTTCAGCTCCTCACCTTCTTGACCCTTCAGCTCCTCACCTTCTTGACCCTTCAGCTCCTCACCTTCTTGACCCTTCAGCTCCTCACCTTCTTGCGCCTTCAGCTCCTCACCATTTTAGCCTTTAGCTCCTCACCTTCTTGACACTTCAGCTCCTCACCTTTTTGAGCCTTCAGCTCCTCACCTTCTTGAGCCTTCAGCTCCTCACCTTCTTGACCCTTCAGCTCCTCACCTTCTTGAGCCTTCAGCTCCTCACCTTCTTGAGCCTTCAGCTCCTCACCTTCTTGAGCCTTCAGCTCCTCACCTTCTTGAGCCTTCAGCTCCTCACCTTTTTAGCCTTCAGCTCCTCACCTTCTTGACCCTACAGCTCCTCACCTTCTTGACCCTACAGCTCCTCACCTTCTTGAGCCTTCAGCTCCTCAACTTATTGCGCCTTCAGCTCCTCACCATTTTAGCCTTCAGCTCCTCACCTTCTTGAGCCTTCAGCTCCTCACCTTCTTGAGCCTTCAGCTCCTCACCTTCTTGACCCTTCAGCTCCTCACCTTTTTAGCTTTCAGCTCCTCACCTTCTTGAGCCTTCAGCTCCTCACCTTTTTAGCTTTCAGCTCCTCACCTTCTTGAGCCTTCAGCTCCTCACCTTCTTGAGCCTTCAGCTCCTCACCTTTTTAGCCTTCAGCTCCTCACCTTTTTAGCCTTCAGCTCCTCACCGTCTTGAGCCTTCAGCTCCTCACCTTTTTAGCCTTCAGTTCCTCACCTTCTTGAGCCTTCAGCTCCTCACCTTCTTGAGCCTTCAGCTCCTCACCTTCTTGAGCCTTCAGCTCCTCACCTTCTTGACCCTTCAGCTCCTCACCTTCTTGAGCCTTCAGCTCCTCACCTTTTTAGCCTTCAGCTCCTCACCTTCTTGACCCTACAGCTCCTCACCTTCTTGACCCTACAGCTCCTCACCTTCTTGAGCCTTCAGCTCCTCAACTTATTGCGCCTTCAGCTCCTCACCATTTTAGCCTTCAGCTCCTCACCTTCTTGAGCCTTCAGCTCCTCACCTTCTTGACCCTTCAGCTCCTCACCTTCTTGACCCATCAGCTCCTCACCATTTTAGCCTTCCGCTCCTCACCTTCTTGAGCCTTCAGCTCCTCACCTTCTTGACCCTTCAGCTCCTCACCTTCTTGAGCCTTCAGCTCCTCACCTTTTTAGCCTTCAACTCCTCACCTTTTTAGCCTTCAGCTCCTCACCTTCTTGACCCTACAGCTCCTCACCTTCTTGACCCTACAGCTCCTCACCTTCTTGAGCCTTCAGCTCCTCAACTTATTGCGCCTTCAGCTCCTCACCATTTTAGCCTTCAGCTCCTCACCTTCTTGAGCCTTCAGCTCCTCACCTTCTTGACCCTTCCGCTCCTCACCTTCTTGACCCATCAGCTCCTCACCATTTTAGCCTTCAGCTCCTCACCTTTTTAGCCTTCCGCTCCTCACCTTCTTGAGCCTTCAGCTCCTCACCTTTTTAGCTTTCAGCTCCTCACCTTCTTGAGCCTTCAGCTCCTCACCTTCTTGAGCCTTCAGCTCCTCACCTTTTTAGCCTTCAGCTCCTCACCTTTTTAGCCTTCAGCTCCTCACCTTTTTAGCCTTCAGCTCCTCACCTTCTTGAGCCTTCAGCTCCTCACCTTTTTAGCCTTCAGTTCCTCACCTTCTTGAGCCTTCAGCTCCTCACCTTCTTGAGCCTTCAGCTCCTCACCTTCTTGAGCCTTCAGCTCCTCACCTTTTTAGCCTTCTGCTCCTCACCTTCTTGACCCTTCAGCTCCTCACCTTTTTAGCCTTCAGCTCCTCACCTTCTTGAACCTTCAGCTCCTCACCTTCTTGAACCTTCAGCTCCTCACCTTTTTAGCCTTCAGCTCCTCACCTTCTTGAGCCTTTCTTGAGCCTTCAGCTCCTCACCTTTTTACACTTCAGCTCCTCACCTTTTTACACTTCAGCTCCTCACCTTTTTACACTTCAGCTCCTCACCTTCTTGAGCCTTCAGCTCCTCACCTTCTTGACCCTTCAGCTCCTCACCTTTTTAGCCTTCAGCTCCTCACCTTCTTGAGCCTTCAGCTCCTCACCTTCTTGAGCCTTCAGCTCCTCACCTTCTTGAGCCTTCAGCTCCTCACCTTTTTAGCCTTCAGCTCCTCACCTTCTTGAGCCTTTCTTGAGCCTTCAGCTCCTCACCTTTTTACACTTCAGCTCCTCACCTTTTTACACTTCAGCTCCTCACCTTTTTACACTTCAGCTCCTCACCTTCTTGACCCTTCAGCTCCTCACCTTCTTGACCCTTCAGCTCCTCACCTTCTTGACCCTTCAGCTCCTCACCTTCTTGCGCCTTCAGCTCCTCACCATTTTAGCCTTTAGCTCCTCACCTTCTTGACACTTCAGCTCCTCACCTTTTTGAGCCTTCAGCTCCTCACCTTCTTGAGCCTTCAGCTCCTCACCTTCTTGACCCTTCAGCTCCTCACCTTCTTGAGCCTTCAGCTCCTCACCTTCTTGAGCCTTCAGCTCCTCACCTTCTTGAGCCTTCAGCTCCTCACCTTCTTGAGCCTTCAGCTCCTCACCTTTTTAGCCTACAGCTCTCCACCTTCTTGACCCTACAGCTCCTCACCTTCTTGAGCCTTCAGCTCTCAAGCTCCTCACCTTCTTAGCCTTCAGCTCTCACCTTCTTGAGCCTTCAGCTCCTCACCTTCTTGAGCCTTCAGCTCCTCACCTTCTTGACCCTTCAGCTCCTCACCTTTTTAGCCTTCAGCTCCTCACCTTCTTGAGCCTTCAGCTCCTCACCTTTTTAGCTTTCAGCTCCTCACCTTCTTGAGCCTTCAGCTCCTCACCTTCTTGAGCCTTCAGCTCCTCACCTTCTTGAGCCTTCAGCTCCTCACCTTTTTAGCCTTCAGCTCCTCACCGTCTTGAGCCTTCAGCTCCTCACCTTTTTAGCCTTCAGTTCCTCACCTTCTTGAGCCTTCAGCTCCTCACCTTCTTGAGCCTTCAGCTCCTCACCTTCTTGAGCCTTCAGCTCCTCACCTTTTTAGCCTTCTGCTCCTCACCTTCTTGACCCTTCAGCTCCTCACCTTTTTAGCCTTCAGCTCCTCACCTTCTTGAACCTTCAGCTCCTCACCTTCTTGAACCTTCAGCTCCTCACCTTTTTAGCCTTCAGCTCCTCACCTTCTTGAGCCTTCAGCTCCTCACCTTCTTGAGCCTTCAGCTCCTCACCTTCTTGAGCCTTCAGCTCCTCACCTTCTTGAGCCTTCAGCTCCTCACCTTCTTGAGCCTTCAGCTCCTCACCTTCTTGAGCCTTCAGCTCCTCACCTTTTTAGCCTTCAGCTCCTCACCTTCTTGAGCCTTTCTTGAGCCTTCAGCTCCTCACCTTTTTACACTTCAGCTCCTCACCTTTTTACACTTCAGCTCCTCACCTTTTTACACTTCAGCTCCTCACCTTTTTACACTTCAGCTCCTCACCTTCTTGACCCTTCAGCTCCTCACCTTCTTGACCCTTCAGCTCCTCACCTTCTTGACCCTTCAGCTCCTCACCTTCTTGCGCCTTCAGCTCCTCACCATTTTAGCCTTTAGCTCCTCACCTTCTTGACACTTCAGCTCCTCACCTTTTTGAGCCTTCAGCTCCTCACCTTCTTGAGCCTTCAGCTCCTCACCTTCTTGACCCTTCAGCTCCTCACCTTCTTGAGCCTTCAGCTCCTCACCTTCTTGAGCCTTCAGCTCCTCACCTTCTTGAGCCTTCAGCTCCTCACCTTCTTGACCCTTCAGCTCCTCACCTTCTTGAGCCTTCAGCTCCTCACCTTCTTGAGCCTTCAGCTCCTCACCTTTATAGCCTTCAGCTCCTCACCTTCTTGACCCTACAGCTCCTCACCTTCTTGACCCTACAGCTCCTCACCTTCTTGAGCCTTCAGCTCCTCAACTTATTGCGCCTTCAGCTCCTCACCATTTTAGCCTTCAGCTCCTCACCTTCTTGAGCCTTCAGCTCCTCACCTTCTTGACCCTTCAGCTCCTCACCTTCTTGAGCCTTCAGCTCCTCACCTTCTTGAGCCTTCAGCTCCTCACCTTTTTAGCCTTCAGCTCCTCACCTTTTTAGCCTTCAGCTCCTCACCTTCTTGAGCCTTCAGCTCCTCACCTTTTTAGCCTTCAGTTCCTCACCTTCTTGAGCCTTCAGCTCCTCACCTTCTTGAGCCTTCAGCTCCTCACCTTCTTGAGCCTTCTGCTCCTCACCTTCTTGAGCCTTCAGCTCCTCACCTTCTTGAGCCTTCAGCTCCTCACCTTCTTGAGCCTTCTGCTCCTCACCTTTTTAGCCTTCTGCTCCTCACCTTCTTGACCCTTCAGCTCCTCACCTTTTTAGCCTTCAGCTCCTCACCTTCTTGAACCTTCAGCTCCTCACCTTCTTGAACCTTCAGCTCCTCACCTTTTTAGCCTTCAGCTCCTCACCTTCTTGAGCCTTCAGCTCCTCACCTTCTTGAGCCTTCAGCTCCTCACCTTCTTGAGCCTTCAGCTCCTCACCTTCTTGAGCCTTCAGCTCCTCACCTTCTTGAGCCTTCAGCTCCTCACCTTTTTAGCCTTCAGCTCCTCACCTTCTTGAGCCTTTCTTGAGCCTTCAGCTCCTCACCTTTTTACACTTCAGCTCCTCACCTTTTTACACTTCAGCTCCTCACCTTCTTGACCCTCTCACCTTTTTACACTTCAGCTCCTCACCTTCTTGACCCTTCAGCTCCTCACCTTCTTGACCCTTCAGCTCCTCACCTTCTTGACCCTTCAGCTCCTCACCTTCTTGAGCCTTCAGCTCCTCACCTTCTTGAGCCTTCAGCTCCTCACCTTTTTAGCCTTCAGATCCTCACCTTCTTGACCCTACAGCTCCTCACCTTCTTGAGCCTTCAGCTCCTCACCTTTTTAGCCTTCAGCTCCTCACCTTCTTGAGCCTTCAGCTCCTCACCTTTTTAGCCTTCAGCTCCTCACCTTCTTGAGCCTTCAGCCCCTCACCTTTTTAGCCTTCAGCTCCTCACCTTCTTGAGCCATCAGCTCCTCACCTTTTTAGCCTTCTGCTCCTCACCTTCTTGAGCCTTCAGCTCCTCACCTTTTTAGCCTTCTGCTCCTCACCATTTTAGCCTTCTGCTCCTCACCTTCTTAACCCTTCAGCTCCTCACCTTTTTAGCCTTCAGCTCCTCACCTTCTTGAGCCTTCAGCTCCTCACCTTTTTGAGCCTTCAGCTCCTCACCCTCTTGAGCCTTCAGCTCCTCACCTTCTTGAGCCTTCAGCTCCTCACCTTCTTGACCCTTCAGCTCCTCACCTTCTTGACCCTACAGCTCCTCACCTTCTTGAGCCTTCAGCTCCTCACCTTCTTGCGCCTTCAGCTCCTCACCATTTTAGCCTTTAGCTCCTCACCTTCTTGACACTTCAGCTCCTCACCTTTTTGAGCCTTCAGCTCCTCACCTTCTTGAGCCTTCAGCTCCTCACCTTCTTGACCCTTCAGCTCCTCACCTTCTTGAGCCTTCAGCTCCTCACCTTCTTGAGCCTTCAGCTCCTCACCTTCTTGACCCTTCAGCTCCTCACCTTCTTGAGCCTTCAGCTCCTCACCTTCTTGAGCCTTCAGCTCCTCACCTTTTTAGCCTTCAGCTCCTCACCTTCTTGACCCTACAGCTCCTCACCTTCTTGACCCTACAGCTCCTCACCTTCTTGAGCCTTCAGCTCCTCAACTTATTGCGCCTTCAGCTCCTCACCATTTTAGCCTTCAGCTCCTCACCTTCTTGAGCCTTCAGCTCCTCACCTTCTTGACCCATCAGCTCCTCACCTTCTTGAGCCTTCAGCTCCTCAACTTATTGCGCCTTCAGCTCCTCACCATTTTAGCCTTCAGCTCCTCACCTTTTTAGCCTTCCGCTCCTCACCTTCTTGAGCCTTCAGCTCCTCACCTTTTTAGCTTTCAGCTCCTCACCTTCTTAGCCTTCAGCTCCTCACCTTCTTGAGCCTTTCTTGAGCCTTCAGCTCCTCACCTTTTTACCCTTCAGCTCCTCACCTTTTTACCCTTCAGCTCCTCACCTTTTTACACTTCAGCTCCTCACCTTTTTACACTTCAGCTCCTCACCTTCTTGACCCTTCAGCTCCTCACCTTCTTGACCCTTCAGCTCCTCACCTTCGTGAGCCTTCAGCTCCTCACCTTCTTGAGCCTTCAGCTCCTCAACTTCTTGACCCTTCAGCTCCTCAACTTCTTGAGCCTTCCGCTCCTCACCTTCTTGAGCCTTCAGCTCCTCACCTTTTTAGCTTTCAGCTCCTCACCTTCTTGAGCCTTCAGCTCCTCACCTTCTTGAGCCTTCAGCTCCTCACCTTTTTAGCCTTCAGCTCCTCACCTTTTTAGCCTTCAGCTCCTCACCTTTTTAGCCTTCAGCTCCTCACCTTCTTGAGCCTTCAGCTCCTCACCTTTTTAGCCTTCAGTTCCTCACCTTCTTGAGCCTTCAGCTCCTCACCTTCTTGAGCCTTCAGCTCCTCACCTTCTTGAGCCTTCAGCTCCTCACCTTTTTAGCCTTCTGCTCCTCACCTTCTTGACCCTTCAGCTCCTCACCTTTTTAGCCTTCAGCTCCTCACCTTCTTGAACCTTCAGCTCCTCACCTTTTTAGCCTTCAGCTCCTCACCTTCTTGAGCCTTCAGCTCCTCACCTTCTTGAGCCTTCAGCTCCTCACCTTCTTGAGCCTTCAGCTCCTCACCTTTTTAGCCTTCAGCTCCTCACCTTCTTGAGCCTTTCTTGAGCCTTCAGCTCCTCACCTTTTTACCCTTCAGCTCCTCACCTTTTTACACTTCAGCTCCTCACCTTCTTGACCCTTCAGCTCCTCACCTTCTTGACCCTTCAGCTCCTCACCTTCTGGACCCTTCAGCTCCTCACCTTCGTGAGCCTTCAGCTCCTCACCTTCTTGAGCCTTCAGCTCCTCAACTTCTTGACCCTTCAGCTCCTCACCTTTTTAGCCTTCAGCTCCTCACCTTTTTAGCCTTCAGCTCCTCACCTTCTTGAGCCTTCAGCTCCTCACCTTTTTAGCCTTCAGATCCTCACCTTTTTAGCCTTCAGATCCTCACCTTCTTGACCCTACAGCTCCTCACCTTCTTTAGCCTTCAGCTCCTCACCTTTTTAGCCTTCAGCTCCTCACCTTCTTGAGCCTTCAGCTCCTCACCTTTTTAGCCTTCAGCTCCTCACCTTCTTGAGCCTTCAGCTCCTCACCTTCTTGAGCCATCAGCTCCTCGCCTTCTTGAGCCATCAGCTCCTCACCTTCTTGAGCCTTCAGCTCCTCACCTTCTTGAGCCTTCAGCTCCTCACCTTTTTAGCCTTCTGCTCCTCACCTTCTTAACCCTTCAGCTCCTCACCTTTTTAGCCTTCAGCTCCTCACCTTCTTGAGCCTTCAGCTCCTCACCTTTTTGAGCCTTCAGCTCCTCACCCTCTTGAGCCTTCAGCTCCTCACCTTTTTAGCCTTCAGCTCCTCACCTTCTTGACCCTACAGCTCCTCACCTTCTTGAGCCTTCAGCTCCTCACCTTCTTGCGCCTTCAGCTCCTCACCATTTTAGCCTTCAGTTCCTCACCTTCTTGACACTTCAGCTCCTCACCTTTTTGAGCCTTCAGCTCCTCACCTTCTTGAGCCTTCAGCTACTCACCTTCTTGACCCTTCAGCTCCTCACCTTCTTGACCCTTCAGCTCCTCACCTTCTTGACCCTTCAGCTCCTCACCTGCTTGAGCCTTCAGCTCCTCACCTTCTTGAGCCTTTCTTGAGCCTTCAGCTCCTCACCTTTTTACACTTCAGCTCCTCACCTTTTTACACTTCAGCTCCTCACCTTTTTACACTTCAGCTCCTCACCTTTTTACACTTCAGCTCCTCACCTTCTTGACCCTTCAGCTCCTCACCTTCTTGACCCTTCAGCTCCTCACCTTCTTGCGCCTTCAGCTCCTCACCATTTTAGCCTTTAGCTCCTCACCTTCTTGACACTTCAGCTCCTCACCTTTTTGAGCCTTCAGCTCCTCACCTTCTTGAGCCTTCAGCTCCTCACCTTCTTGACCCTTCAGCTCCTCACCTTCTTGAGCCTTCAGCTCCTCACCTTCTTGAGCCTTCAGCTCCTCACCTTCTTGAGCCTTCAGCTCCTCACCTTCTTGACCCTTCAGCTCCTCACCTTCTTGAGCCTTCAGCTCCTCACCTTCTTGAGCCTTCAGCTCCTCACCTTTATAGCCTTCAGCTCCTCACCTTCTTGACCCTACAGCTCCTCACCTTCTTGACCCTACAGCTCCTCACCTTCTTGAGCCTTCAGCTCCTCAACTTATTGCGCCTTCAGCTCCTCACCATTTTAGCCTTCAGCTCCTCACCTTCTTGAGCCTTCAGCTCCTCACCTTCTTGACCCTTCAGCTCCTCACCTTCTTGAGCCTTCAGCTCCTCACCTTCTTGAGCCTTCAGCTCCTCACCTTTTTAGCCTTCAGCTCCTCACCTTTTTAGCCTTCAGCTCCTCACCTTCTTGAGCCTTCAGCTCCTCACCTTTTTAGCCTTCAGTTCCTCACCTTCTTGAGCCTTCAGCTCCTCACCTTCTTGAGCCTTCAGCTCCTCACCTTCTTGAGCCTTCTGCTCCTCACCTTCTTGAGCCTTCAGCTCCTCACCTTCTTGAGCCTTCAGCTCCTCACCTTCTTGAGCCTTCTGCTCCTCACCTTTTTAGCCTTCTGCTCCTCACCTTCTTGACCCTTCAGCTCCTCACCTTTTTAGCCTTCAGCTCCTCACCTTCTTGAACCTTCAGCTCCTCACCTTCTTGAACCTTCAGCTCCTCACCTTTTTAGCCTTCAGCTCCTCACCTTCTTGAGCCTTCAGCTCCTCACCTTCTTGAGCCTTCAGCTCCTCACCTTCTTGAGCCTTCAGCTCCTCACCTTCTTGAGCCTTCAGCTCCTCACCTTCTTGAGCCTTCAGCTCCTCACCTTTTTAGCCTTCAGCTCCTCACCTTCTTGAGCCTTTCTTGAGCCTTCAGCTCCTCACCTTTTTACACTTCAGCTCCTCACCTTTTTACACTTCAGCTCTTCACCTTCTTGACCCTTCAGCTCCTCACCTTCTTGACCCTTCAGCTCCTCACCTTCTTGACCCTTCAGCTCCTCACCTTCTTGAGCCTTCAGCTCCTCACCTTCTTGAGCCTTCAGCTCCTCACCTTTTTAGCCTTCAGATCCTCACCTTCTTGACCCTACAGCTCCTCACCTTCTTGAGCCTTCAGCTCCTCACCTTTTTAGCCTTCAGCTCCTCACCTTCTTGAGCCTTCAGCTCCTCACCTTTTTAGCCTTCAGCTCCTCACCTTCTTGAGCCTTCAGCCCCTCACCTTTTTAGCCTTCAGCTCCTCACCTTCTTGAGCCATCAGCTCCTCACCTTTTTAGCCTTCTGCTCCTCACCTTCTTGAGCCTTCAGCTCCTCACCTTTTTAGCCTTCTGCTCCTCACCATTTTAGCCTTCTGCTCCTCACCTTCTTAACCCTTCAGCTCCTCACCTTTTTAGCCTTCAGCTCCTCACCTTCTTGAGCCTTCAGCTCCTCACCTTTTTGAGCCTTCAGCTCCTCACCCTCTTGAGCCTTCAGCTCCTCACCTTCTTGAGCCTTCAGCTCCTCACCTTCTTGACCCTTCAGCTCCTCACCTTCTTGACCCTACAGCTCCTCACCTTCTTGAGCCTTCAGCTCCTCACCTTCTTGCGCCTTCAGCTCCTCACCATTTTAGCCTTTAGCTCCTCACCTTCTTGACACTTCAGCTCCTCACCTTTTTGAGCCTTCAGCTCCTCACCTTCTTGAGCCTTCAGCTCCTCACCTTCTTGACCCTTCAGCTCCTCACCTTCTTGAGCCTTCAGCTCCTCACCTTCTTGAGCCTTCAGCTCCTCACCTTCTTGACCCTTCAGCTCCTCACCTTCTTGAGCCTTCAGCTCCTCACCTTCTTGAGCCTTCAGCTCCTCACCTTTTTAGCCTTCAGCTCCTCACCTTCTTGACCCTACAGCTCCTCACCTTCTTGACCCTACAGCTCCTCACCTTCTTGAGCCTTCAGCTCCTCAACTTATTGCGCCTTCAGCTCCTCACCATTTTAGCCTTCAGCTCCTCACCTTCTTGAGCCTTCAGCTCCTCACCTTCTTGACCCATCAGCTCCTCACCATTTTAGCCTTCAGCTCCTCACCTTTTTAGCCTTCCGCTCCTCACCTTCTTGAGCCTTCAGCTCCTCACCTTTTTAGCTTTCAGCTCCTCACCTTCTTAGCCTTCAGCTCCTCACCTTCTTGAGCCTTTCTTGAGCCTTCAGCTCCTCACCTTTTTACCCTTCAGCTCCTCACCTTTTTACCCTTCAGCTCCTCACCTTTTTACACTTCAGCTCCTCACCTTTTTACACTTCAGCTCCTCACCTTCTTGACCCTTCAGCTCCTCACCTTCTTGACCCTTCAGCTCCTCACCTTCGTGAGCCTTCAGCTCCTCACCTTCTTGAGCCTTCAGCTCCTCAACTTCTTGACCCTTCAGCTCCTCAACTTCTTGAGCCTTCCGCTCCTCACCTTCTTGAGCCTTCAGCTCCTCACCTTTTTAGCTTTCAGCTCCTCACCTTCTTGAGCCTTCAGCTCCTCACCTTCTTGAGCCTTCAGCTCCTCACCTTTTTAGCCTTCAGCTCCTCACCTTTTTAGCCTTCAGCTCCTCACCTTTTTAGCCTTCAGCTCCTCACCTTCTTGAGCCTTCAGCTCCTCACCTTTTTAGCCTTCAGTTCCTCACCTTCTTGAGCCTTCAGCTCCTCACCTTCTTGAGCCTTCAGCTCCTCACCTTCTTGAGCCTTCAGCTCCTCACCTTTTTAGCCTTCTGCTCCTCACCTTCTTGACCCTTCAGCTCCTCACCTTTTTAGCCTTCAGCTCCTCACCTTCTTGAACCTTCAGCTCCTCACCTTTTTAGCCTTCAGCTCCTCACCTTCTTGAGCCTTCAGCTCCTCACCTTCTTGAGCCTTCAGCTCCTCACCTTCTTGAGCCTTCAGCTCCTCACCTTTTTAGCCTTCAGCTCCTCACCTTCTTGAGCCTTTCTTGAGCCTTCAGCTCCTCACCTTCTTGACCCTTCAGCTCCTCACCTTCTTGACCCTTCAGCTCCTCACCTTCTGGACCCTTCAGCTCCTCACCTTCGTGAGCCTTCAGCTCCTCACCTTCTTGAGCCTTCAGCTCCTCAACTTCTTGACCCTTCAGCTCCTCACCTTTTTAGCCTTCAGCTCCTCACCTTTTTAGCCTTCAGCTCCTCACCTTCTTGAGCCTTCAGCTCCTCACCTTTTTAGCCTTCAGATCCTCACCTTTTTAGCCTTCAGATCCTCACCTTCTTGACCCTACAGCTCCTCACCTTCTTTAGCCTTCAGCTCCTCACCTTTTTAGCCTTCAGCTCCTCACCTTCTTGAGCCTTCAGCTCCTCACCTTTTTAGCCTTCAGCTCCTCACCTTCTTGAGCCTTCAGCTCCTCACCTTCTTGAGCCATCAGCTCCTCGCCTTCTTGAGCCATCAGCTCCTCACCTTCTTGAGCCTTCAGCTCCTCACCTTCTTGAGCCTTCAGCTCCTCACCTTTTTAGCCTTCTGCTCCTCACCTTCTTAACCCTTCAGCTCCTCACCTTTTTAGCCTTCAGCTCCTCACCTTCTTGAGCCTTCAGCTCCTCACCTTTTTGAGCCTTCAGCTCCTCACCCTCTTGAGCCTTCAGCTCCTCACCTTTTTAGCCTTCAGCTCCTCACCTTCTTGAGCCTTCAGCTCCTCACCTTTTTAGCCTTCAGCTCCTCACCTTCTTGACCCTACAGCTCCTCACCTTCTTGAGCCTTCAGCTCCTCACCTTCTTGCGCCTTCAGCTCCTCACCATTTTAGCCTTCAGTTCCTCACCTTCTTGACACTTCAGCTCCTCACCTTTTTGAGCCTTCAGCTCCTCACCTTCTTGAGCCTTCAGCTACTCACCTTCTTGACCCTTCAGCTCCTCACCTTCTTGACCCTTCAGCTCCTCACCTTCTTGACCCTTCAGCTCCTCACCTGCTTGAGCCTTCAGCTCCTCACCTTCTTGAGCCTTCAGCTCCTCACCTTCTTGACCCTTCAGCTCCTCACCTTCTTGAGCCTTCAGCTCCTCACCTTCTTGAGCCTTCAGCTCCTCACCTTCTTGAGCCTTCAGCTCCTCACCTTCTTGAGCCTTCAGCTCCTCACCTTCTTGAGCCTTCAGCTCCTCACCTTCTTGAGCCTTCAGCTCCTCACCTTCTTGAGCCTTCAGCTCCTCACCTTTTTGAGCCTTCAGCTCCTCACATTCTTGAGCCTTCAGCTCCTCACCTTCTTGAGCCTTCAGCTCCTCACCTTCTTGAGCCTTCAGCTCCTCACCTTTTTAGCCTTCAGCTCCTCACCTTCTTGACACTTCAGCTCATCACCTTTTTGAGCCTTCAGCTCCTCACCTTCTTGAGCCTTCAGCTCCTCACCTTCTTTAGCCTTTCTTGAGCCTTCAGCTCCTCACCTTTTTACCCTTCAGCTCCTCACCTTTTTAGCCTTCAGCTCCTCACCTTCTTGAGCCTTCAGCTCCTCACCTTCTTGAGCCTTCAGCTCCTCACCTTTTTAGCCTTCAGCTCCTCACCTTCTTGAGCCTTCAGCTCCTCACCTTTTTAGCCTTCAGCTCCTCACCTTCTTGAGCCTTCAGCCCCTCACCTTTTTAGCCTTCAGCTCCTCACCTTCTTGAGCCATCAGCTCCTCACCTTTTTAGCCTTCTGCTCCTCACCTTCTTGAGCCTTCAGCTCCTCACCTTTTTAGCCTTCTGCTCCTCACCTTCTTAACCCTTCAGCTCCTCACCTTTTTAGCCTTCAGCTCCTCACCTTTTTGAGCCTTCAGCTCCTCACCCTCTTGAGCCTTCAGCTCCTCACCCTCTTGAGCCTTCAGCTCCTCACCTTTTTAGCCTTCAGCTCCTCACCTTCTTGAGCCTTCAGCTCCTCACCTTCTTGACCCTACAGCTCCTCACCTTCTTGAGCCTTCAGCTCCTCACCTTCTTGCGCCTTCAGCTCCTCACCTTCTTGACACTTCAGCTCCTCACCTTCTTGACACTTCAGCTCCTCACCTTTTTGAGCCTTCAGCTCCTCACCTTCTTGAGCCTTCAGCTCCTCACCTTCTTGACCCTTCAGCTCCTCACCTTCTTGAGCCTTCAGCTCCTCACCTTCTTGAGCCTTCAGCTCCTCACCTTCTTGAGCCTTCAGCTCCTCACCTTCTTGAGCCTTAAGCTCCTCACCTTCTTGAGCCTTCAGCTCCTCACCTTCTTGAGCCTTCAGCTCCTCACCTTCTTGAGCCTTCAGCTCCTCACCTTCTTGACCCTACAGCTCATCACCTTTTTGAGCCTTCAGCTCCTCACCTTCTTGAGCCTTCAGCTCCTCACCTTCTTTAGCCTTTCTTGAGCCTTCAGCTCCTCACCTTTTTAGCCTTCAGCTCCTCACCTTTTTAGCCTTCAGCTCCTCACCTTTTTAGCCTTCAGCTCCTCACCTTCTTGAGCCTTCAGCTCCTCACCTTTTTAGCCTTCAGCTCCTCACCTTCTTGAGCCTTCAGCTCCTCACCTTTTTAGCCTTCAGCTCCTTAACCTTCTTGAGCCTTCAGCCCCTCACCTTTTTAGCCTTCAGCTCCTCACCTTCTTGAGCCATCAGCTCCTCACCTTTTTAGCCTTCTGCTCCTCACCTTCTTGAGCCTTCAGCTCCTCACCTTTTTAGCCTTCTGCTCCTCACCTTCTTAACCCTTCAGCTCCTCACCTTTTTAGCCTTCAGCTCCTCACCTTCTTGAGCCTTCAGCTCCTCACCTTTTTGAGCCTTCAGCTCCTCACCCTCTTGAGCCTTCAGCTCCTCACCTTTTTAGCCTTCAGCTCCTCACCTTTTTAGCCTTCAGCTCCTCACCTTCTTCAGCCTTCAGCTCCTCACCTTCTTGACCCTACAGCTCCTCACCTTCTTGAGCCTTCAGCTCCTCACCTTCTTGCGCCTTCAGCTCCTCACCTTCTTGACCCTTCAGCTCCTCACCTTCTTGACCCTTCAGCTCCTCACCTTCTTGACCCTTCAGCTCCTCACCTTCTTGAGCCTTCAGCTCCTCACCTTTTTAGCCTTCAGCTCCTCACCTTTTTAGCCTTCAGCTCCTCACCTTCTGGACCCTACAGCTCCTCACCTTCTTGAGCCTTCAGCTCCTCAACTTATTGCGCCTTCAGCTCCTCACCATTTTAGCCTTCAGCTCCTCACCTTCTTGAGTCTTCAGCTCCTCACCTTTTTAGCCTTCCGCTCCTCACCTTCTTGAGCCTTCAGCTCCTCACCTTCTTGAGCCTTCAGCTCCTCACCTTTTTAGCTTTCAGCTCCTCACCTTCTTGAGCCTTCAGCTCCTCACCTTTTTAGCCTTCAGCTCCTCACCTTTTTAGCCTTCAGCTCCTCACCTTCTTGAGCCTTCAGCTCCTCACCTTTTTAGCCTTCAGCTCCTCACCTTCTTTAGCCTTTCTTGAGCCTTCAGCTCCTCACCTTTTTACCCTTCAGCTCCTCACCTTTTTAGCCTTCAGCTCCTCACCTTCTTGAGCCTTCAGCTCCTCACCTTCTTGAGCCTTCAGCTCCTCACCTTTTTAGCCTTCAGCTCCTCACCTTCTTGAGCCTTCAGCTCCTCACCTTCTTTAGCCTTTCTTGAGCCTTCAGCTCCTCACCTTTTTACCCTTCAGCTCCTCACCTTTTTAGCCTTCAGCTCCTCACCTTCTTGAGCCTTCAGCTCCTCACCTTCTTGAGCCTTCAGCTCCTCACCTTTTTAGCCTTCAGCTCCTCACCTTCTTGAGCCTTCAGCTCCTCACCTTTTTAGCCTTCAGCTCCTCACCTTCTTGAGCCTTCAGCCCCTCACCTTTTTAGCCTTCAGCTCCTCACCTTCTTGAGCCATCAGCTCCTCACCTTTTTAGCCTTCTGCTCCTCACCTTCTTGAGCCTTCAGCTCCTCACCTTTTTAGCCTTCTGCTCCTCACCTTCTTAACCCTTCAGCTCCTCACCTTTTTAGCCTTCAGCTCCTCACCTTTTTGAGCCTTCAGCTCCTCACCCTCTTGAGCCTTCAGCTCCTCACCCTCTTGAGCCTTCAGCTCCTCACCTTTTTAGCCTTCAGCTCCTCACCTTCTTGAGCCTTCAGCTCCTCACCTTCTTGACCCTACAGCTCCTCACCTTCTTGAGCCTTCAGCTCCTCACCTTCTTGCGCCTTCAGCTCCTCACCTTCTTGACACTTCAGCTCCTCACCTTCTTGACACTTCAGCTCCTCACCTTTTTGAGCCTTCAGCTCCTCACCTTCTTGAGCCTTCAGCTCCTCACCTTCTTGACCCTTCAGCTCCTCACCTTCTTGAGCCTTCAGCTCCTCACCTTCTTGAGCCTTCAGCTCCTCACCTTCTTGAGCCTTCAGCTCCTCACCTTCTTGAGCCTTAAGCTCCTCACCTTCTTGAGCCTTCAGCTCCTCACCTTTTTAGCCTTCAGCTCCTCACCTTCTTGACCCTACAGCTCATCACCTTTTTGAGCCTTCAGCTCCTCACCTTCTTGAGCCTTCAGCTCCTCACCTTCTTTAGCCTTTCTTGAGCCTTCAGCTCCTCACCTTTTTAGCCTTCAGCTCCTCACCTTTTTAGCCTTCAGCTCCTCACCTTCTTGAGCCTTCAGCTCCTCACCTTTTTAGCCTTCAGCTCCTCACCTTCTTGAGCCTTCAGCTCCTCACCTTTTTAGCCTTCAGCTCCTTAACCTTCTTGAGCCTTCAGCCCCTCACCTTTTTAGCTTTCAGCTCCTCACCTTCTTGAGCCATCAGCTCCTCACCTTTTTAGCCTTCTGCTCCTCACCTTCTTGAGCCTTCAGCTCCTCACCTTTTTAGCCTTCTGCTCCTCACCTTCTTAACCCTTCAGCTCCTCACCTTTTTAGCCTTCAGCTCCTCACCTTCTTGAGCCTTCAGCTCCTCACCTTTTTAGCCTTCAGCTCCTCACCTTTTTAGCCTTCAGCTCCTCACCTTCTTGAGCCTTCAGCTCCTCACCTTCTTGACCCTACAGCTCCTCACCTTCTTGAGCCTTCAGCTCCTCACCTTCTTGCGCCTTCAGCTCCTCACCTTCTTGACCCTTCAGCTCCTCACCTTCTTGACCCTTCAGCTCCTCACCTTCTTGACCCTTCAGCTCCTCACCTTCTTGAGCCTTCAGCTCCTCACCTTTTTAGCCTTCAGCTCCTCACCTTTTTAGCCTTCAGCTCCTCACCTTCTGGACCCTACAGCTCCTCACCTTCTTGAGCCTTCAGCTCCTCAACTTATTGCGCCTTCAGCTCCTCACCATTTTAGCCTTCAGCTCCTCACCTTCTTGAGTCTTCAGCTCCTCACCTTTTTAGCCTTCCGCTCCTCACCTTCTTGAGCCTTCAGCTCCTCACCTTCTTGAGCCTTCAGCTCCTCACCTTTTTAGCTTTCAGCTCCTCACCTTCTTGAGCCTTCAGCTCCTCACCTTTTTAGCCTTCAGCTCCTCACCTTTTTAGCCTTCAGCTCCTCACCTTCTTGAGCCTTCAGCTCCTCACCTTTTTAGCCTTCAGTTCCTCACCTTCTTGAGCCTTCAGCTCCTCACCTTCTTGAGCCTTCAGCTCCTCACCTTCTTGAGCCTTCAGCTCCTCACCTTTTTAGCCTTCTGCTCCTCACCTTCTTGACCCTTCAGCTCCTCACCTTTTTAGCCTTCAGCTCCTCACCTTCTTGAACCTTCAGCTCCTCACCTTTTTAGCCTTCAGCTCCTCACCTTCTTGAGCCTTCAGCTCCTCACCCTCTTGAGCCTTCAGCTCCTCACCCTCTTGAGCCTTCAGCTCCTCACCTTTTTAGCCTTCAGCTCCTCACCTTCTTGACCCTACAGCTCCTCACCTTCTTGAGCCTTCAGCTCCTCAACTTCTTGCGCCTTCAGCTCCTCAACTTCTTGCGCCTTCAGCTCCTCAACATTTTAGCCTTCAGCTCCTCACCTTCTTGACCCATCAGCTCCTCACCTTCTTGACCCTTCAGCTCCTCACCTTCTTGACCCATCAGCTCCTCACCATTTTAGCCTTCAGCTCCTCACCTTCTTGAGCCTTCAGCTCCTCACCTTTTTAGCTTTCAGCTCCTCACCTTCTTGAGCCTTCAGCTCCTCACCTTTTTAGCCTTCAGCTCCTCACCTTTTTAGCCTTCAGCCCCTCACCTTTTTAGCCTTCAGCTCCTCACCTTCTTGAGCCATCAGCTCCTCACCTTTTTAGCCTTCTGCTCCTCACCTTCTTGAGCCTTCAGCTCCTCACCTTTTTAGCCTTCTGCTCCTCACCTTCTTAACCCCTCAGCTCCTCACCTTTTTAGCCTTCAGCTCCTCACCTTCTTGAGCCTTCAGCTCCTCACCTTTTTGAGCCTTCAGCTCCTCACCCTCTTGAGCCTTCAGCTCCTCACCTTTTTAGCCTTCAGCTCCTCACCTTTTTAGCCTTCAGCTCCTCACCTTCTTGAGCCTTCAGCTCCTCACCTTCTTGACCCTACAGCTCCTCACCTTCTTGAGCCTTCAGCTCCTCACCTTCTTGCGCCTTCAGCTCCTCACCTTCTTGACCCTTCAGCTCCTCACCTTCTTGACCCTTCAGCTCCTCACCTTCTTGACCCTTCAGCTCCTCACCTTCTTGAGCCTTCAGCTCCTCACCTTTTTAGCCTTCAGCTCCTCACCTTTTTAGCCTTCAGCTCCTCACCTTCTGGACCCTACAGCTCCTCACCTTCTTGAGCCTTCAGCTCCTCAACTTATTGCGCCTTCAGCTCCTCACCATTTTAGCCTTCAGCTCCTCACCTTCTTGAGTCTTCAGCTCCTCACCTTTTTAGCCTTCCGCTCCTCACCTTCTTGAGCCTTCAGCTCCTCACCTTCTTGAGCCTTCAGCTCCTCACCTTTTTAGCTTTCAGCTCCTCACCTTCTTGAGCCTTCAGCTCCTCACCTTTTTAGACTTCAGCTCCTCACCTTTTTAGCCTTCAGCTCCTCACCTTCTTGAGCCTTCAGCTCCTCACCTTTTTAGCCTTCAGTTCCTCACCTTCTTGAGCCTTCAGCTCCTCACCTTCTTGAGCCTTCAGCTCCTCACCTTCTTGAGCCTTCAGCTCCTCACCTTTTTAGCCTTCTGCTCCTCACCTTCTTGACCCTTCAGCTCCTCACCTTTTTAGCCTTCAGCTCCTCACCTTCTTGAACCTTTAGCTCCTCACCTTTTTAGCCTTCAGCTCCTCACCTTCTTGAGCCTTCAGCTCCTCACCTTCTTGAGCCTTCAGCTCCTCACCTTTTTAGCCTTCAGCTCCTCACCTTCTTGAGCCTTTCTTGACCCTTCAGCTCCTCACCTTTTTACCCTTCAGCTCCTCACCTTTTTACACTTCAGCTCCTCACCTTCTTGACCCTTCAGCTCCTCACCTTCTTGAGCCTTCAGCTCCTCACCTTCTTGAGCCTTCAGCTCCTCACCTTCTTGAGCCTTCAGCTCCTCACCTTCTTGACCCTTTAGCTCCTCACCTTTTTAGCCTTCAGCTCCTCACCTTCTTGAGCCTTCAGCTCCTCACCTTCTTGAGCCTTCAGCTCCTCACCTTCTTGAGCCTTCAGCTCCTCACCTTCTTGAGCCTTCAGCTCCTCACCTTTTTAGCCTTCAGCTCCTCACCTTCTTGAGCCTTCAGCTCCTCACCTTTTTAGCCTTCAGATCCTCACCTTCTTGACCCTACAGCTCCTCACCTTCTTGAGCCTTCAGCTCCTCACCTTTTTAGCCTTCAGCTCCTCACCTTCTTGAGCCTTCAGCTCCTCACCTTTTTAGCCTTCAGCTCCTCACCTTCTTGAGCCTTCAGCTCCTCACCTTTTTAGCCTTCAGCTCCTCACCTTTTTAGCCTTCAGCTCCTCACCTTTTTAGCCTTCAGCTCCTCACCTTCTTGAGCCATCAGCTCCTCACCTTCTTGAGCCTTCAGCTCCTCACCTTCTTGAGCCTTCAGCTCCTCACCTTTTTAGCCTTCTGCTCCTCACCTTCTTGAGCCTTCAGCTCCTCACCTTTTTAGCCTTCTGCTCCTCACCTTCTTAACCCTTCAGCTCCTCACCTTTTTAGACTTCAGCTCCTCACCTTCTTGAGCCTTCAGCTCCTCACCTTTTTGAGCCTTCAGCTCCTCACCCTCTTGAGCCTTCAGCTCCTCACCCTCTTGAGCCTTCAGCTCCTCACCATTTTAGCCTTCAGCTCCTCACCTTCTTGACCCATCAGCTCCTCACCTTCTTGACCCTTCAGCTCCTCACCTTCTTGACCCATCAGCTCCTCACCATTTTAGCCTTCAGCTCCTCACCTTCTTGAGCCTTCAGCTCCTCACCTTTTTAGCTTTCAGCTCCTCACCTTCTTGAGCCTTCAGCTCCTCACCTTTTTAGCCTTCAGCTCCTCACCTTTTTAGCCTTCAGCTCCTCACCTTTTTAGCCTTCAGCTCCTCACCTTCTTGAGCCTTCAGCTCCTCACCTTCTTGAGCCATCAGCTCCCCACCTTCTTGAGCCTTCAGCTCCTCACCTTCTTGAGCCTTCAGCTCCTCACCTTTTTGAGCCTTCAGCTCCTCACCTTTTTGAGCCTTCAGCTCCTCACCTTCTTGAGCCTTCAGCTCCTCACCATTTTAGCCTTCAGCTCCTCACCTTCTTGAGCCTTCAGCTCCTCACCTTTTTACCCTTCAGCTCCTCACCTTTTTAGCCTTCAGCTCCTCACCTTCTTGAGCCTTCAGATCCTCACCTTCTTGACCCTACAGCTCCTCACCTTCTTGACCCTACAGCTCCTCACCTTTTTAGCCTTCAGCTCCTCACCTTCTTGAGCCTTCAGCTCCTCACCTTTTTAGACTTCAGCTCCTCACCTTCTTGAGCCTTCAGCTCCTCAGCTTTTTAGCCTTCAGCTCCTCACCTTTTTAGCCTTCAGCTCCTCACCTTCTTGACCCTACAGCTCCTCACCTTCTTGACCCTACAGCTCCTCACCTTCTTGAGCCTTCAGCTCCTCACCATTTTAGCCTTCAGCTCCTCACCTTCTTGAGCCTTCAGCTCCTCACCTTCTTGACCCTTCAGCTCCTCACCTTCTTGACCCATGAGCTCCTCACCTTTTTAGCCTTCAGCTCCTCACCTTTTTAGCCTTCAGCTCCTCACCTTCTTGAGCCATCAGCTCCCCACCTTCTTGAGCCTTCAGCTCCCCACCTTCTTGAGCCTTCAGCTCCTCACCTTCTTGAGCCTTCAGCTCCTCACCTTTTTGAGCCTTCAGCTCCTCACCTTCTTGAGCCTTCAGCTCCTCACCATTTTAGCCTTCAGCTCCTCACCTTCTTGAGCCTTCAGCTCCTCACCTTTTTAGCCTTCAGCTCCTCACCTTCTTGAGCCTTCTGCTCCTCACCTTTTTAGCCTTCAGCTCCTCACCTTCTTGACCCTACAGCTCCTCACCTTCTTGAGCCTTCAGCTCCTCACCTTCTTGCGCCTTCAGCTCCTCACCATTTTAGCCTTCAGCTCCTCACCTTCTTGACACTTCAGCTCCTCACCTTTTTGAGCCTTCAGCTCCTCACCTTCTTGAGCCTTCAGCTCCTCACCTTCTTGACCCTTCAGCTCCTCACCTTCTTGAGCCTTCAGCTCCTCACCTTCTTGAGCCTTCAGCTCCTCACCTTCTTGAGCCTTCAGCTCCTCACCTTCTTGAGCCTTCAGCTCCTCACTTTCTTGAGCCTTCAGCTCCTCACCTTCTTGACCCTACAGCTCCTCACCTTCTTGACCCTACAGCTCCTCACCTTCTTGAGCCTTCAGCTCCTCAACTTCTTGCGCCTTCAGCTCCTCAACTTCTTGCGCCTTCAGCTCCTCACCATTTTAGCCTTCAGCTCCTCACCTTCTTGAGCCTTCAGCTCCTCACCTTCTTGACCCTTCAGCTCCTCAACTTCTTGCGCCTTCAGCTCCTCACCATTTTAGCCTTCAGCTCCTCACCTTCTTGAGCCTTCAGCTCCTCACCTTCTTGACCCTTCAGCTCCTCACCTTCTTGACCCATCAGCTCCTCACCATTTTAGCCTTCAGCTCCTCACCTTTTTAGCCTTCAGCTCCTCACCTTCTGAAGCCTTCTGCTCCTCACCTTTTTAGCCTTCAGCTCCTCACCTTCTTGACCCTACAGCTCCTCACCTTCTTGAGCCTTCAGCTCCTCACCTTCTTGCGCCTTCAGCTCCTCACCTTTTTAGCCTTCAGCTCCTCACCTTCTTGAGCCTTCTGCTCCTCACCATTTTAGCCTTCAGCTCCTCACCTTCTTGACCCTTCAGCTCCTCACCTTCTTGACCCTTCAGCTCCTCACCATTTTAGCCTTCAGCTCCTCACCATTTTAGCCTTCAGCTCCTCACCTTTTTAGCCTTCAGCTCCTCACCTTTTTAGCCTTCAGCTCCTCACCTTCTTGAGCCTTCAGCTCCTCACCTTCTTAAGCCTTCAGCTCCTCACCTTTTTAGCCTTCTGATCCTCACCTTCTTGAGCCTTCAGCTCCTCACCTTTTTAGCCTTCAGCTCCTCACCTTTTTAGCCTTCAGCTCCTCACCTTCTTTAGCCTTCAGCTCCTCACCTTCTTTAGCCTTCAGCTCCTCACCTTTTTAGCCTTCTGCTCCTCACCTTTTTAGCCCTCAGCTCCTCACCTTCTTGAGCCTTTCTTGAGCCTTCAGCTCCTCACCTTTTTACCCTTCAGCTCCTCACCTTCTTGACCCTTCAGCTCCTCACCTTCTTGACCCTTCAGCTCCTCACCTTCTTGAGCCTTCAGCTCCTCACCTTCTTGAACCTTCAGCTCCTCACCTTTTTAGCCTTCAGCTCCTCACCTTCTTGAGCCTTCAGCTCCTCACCTTCTTGAGCCTTCAGCTCCTCACCTTCTTGAGCCTTCAGCTCCTCACCTTTTTAGCCTTCAGCTCCTCACCTTCTTGAGCCTTTCTTGAGCCTTCAGCTCCTCACCTTCTTGACCCATCAGCTCCTCACCATTTTAGCCTTCAGCTCCTCACCATTTTAGCCTTCAGCTCCTCACCTTTTTAGCCTTCAGCTCCTCACCTTCTTGACCCATCAGCTCCTCACCATTTTAGCCTTCAGCTCCTCACCATTTTAGCCTTCAGCTCCTCACCATTTTAGCCTTCAGCTCCTCACCTTTTTGAGCCTTCTTCTCCTCACCTTCTTGAGCCTTTAGCCCCTCACCATTTTAGCCTTCAGCTCCTCACCTTCTTGAGCCTTCAGCTCCTCACCTTCTTGCGCCTTCAGCTCCTCACCATTTTAGCCTTCAGCTCCTCACCTTCTTGACACTTCAGCTCCTCACCTTTTTGAGCCTTCAGCTCCTCACCTTCTTGAGCCTTCAGCTCCTCACCTTCTTGACCCTTCAGCTCCTCACCTTCTTGAGCCTTCAGCTTCTCACCTTCTTGAGCCTTCAGCTCCTCACCTTCTTGACCCTTCAGCTCCTCACCTTCTTGAGCCTTCAGCTCCTCACCTTCTTGAGCCTTCAGCTCCTCACCTTTTTAGCCTTCAGCTCCTCACCTTCTTGACCCTACAGCTCATCACCTTTTTGAGCCTTCAGCTCCTCACCTTCTTGAGCCTTCAGCTCCTCACCTTCTTTAGCCTTTCTTGAGCCTTCAGCTCCTCACCTTTTTAGCCTTCAGCTCCTCACCTTCTTGACCCTACAGCTCCTCACCTTCTTGACCCTACAGCTCCTCACCTTCTTGAGCCTTCAGCTCCTCACCATTTTAGCCTTCAGCTCCTCACCTTCTTGAGCCTTCAGCTCCTCACCTTCTTGACCCTTCAGCTCCTCACCTTCTTGACCCATGAGCTCCTCACCTTTTTAGCCTTCAGCTCCTCACCTTTTTAGCCTTCAGCTCCTCACCTTCTTGAGCCATCAGCTCCCCACCTTCTTGAGCCTTCAGCTCCTCACCTTCTTGAGCCTTCAGCTCCTCACCTTTTTGAGCCTTCAGCTCCTCACCTTCTTGAGCCTTCAGCTCCTCACCATTTTAGCCTTCAGCTCCTCACCTTCTTGAGCCTTCAGCTCCT
The DNA here is from genome assembly GCF_963422515.1 of Blennius ocellaris. Taxonomy (NCBI): domain Eukaryota; kingdom Metazoa; phylum Chordata; class Actinopteri; order Blenniiformes; family Blenniidae; genus Blennius; species Blennius ocellaris. The sequence goes on along the minus strand of NW_027662273.1, from coordinate 1,130,067 downwards.
CACCTTTTTAGCCTTCAGCTCCTCACCTTCTTGAGCCTTCTGCTCCTCACCTTTTTAGCCTTCAGCTCCTCACCTTCTTGACCCTACAGCTCCTCACCTTCTTGAGCCTTCAGCTCCTCACCTTCTTGCGCCTTCAGCTCCTCACCATTTTAGCCTTCAGCTCCTCACCTTCTTGACACTTCAGCTCCTCACCTTTTTGAGCCTTCAGCTCCTCACCTTCTTGAGCCTTCAGCTCCTCACCTTCTTGACCCTTCAGCTCCTCACCTTCTTGAGCCTTCAGCTCCTCACCTTCTTGAGCCTTCAGCTCCTCACTTTCTTGAGCCTTCAGCTCCTCACCTTCTTGACCCTTCAGCTCCTCACCTTCTTGACCCTACAGCTCCTCACCTTCTTGAGCCTTCAGCTCCTCAACTTCTTGCGCCTTCAGCTCCTCACCTTCTTGACCCTTCAGCTCCTCACCTTCTTGACCCTTCAGCTCCTCACCTTTTTAGCCTTCAGCTCCTCACCTTTTTAGCTTTCAGCTCCTCACCTTCTTGACACTTCAGCTCCTCACCTTTTTGAGCCTTCAGCTCCTCACCTTCTTGAGCCTTCAGCTCCTCACCTTCTTGACCCTTCAGCTCCTCACCTTCTTGAGCCTTCAGCTCCTCACCTTCTTGAGCCTTCAGCTCCTCACCTTCTTGAGCCTTCAGCTCCTCACCTTCTTGAGCCTTCAGCTCCTCACTTTCTTGAGCCTTCAGCTCCTCACCTTCTTGACCCTACAGCTCCTCACCTTCTTGACCCTACAGCTCCTCACCTTCTTGAGCCTTCAGCTCCTCAACTTCTTGCGCCTTCAGCTCCTCAACTTCTTGCGCCTTCAGCTCCTCACCATTTTAGCCTTCAGCTCCTCACCTTCTTGAGCCTTCAGCTCCTCACCTTCTTGACCCTTCAGCTCCTCACCTTCTTGACCCATCAGCTCCTCACCATTTTAGCCTTCAGCTCCTCACCTTTTTAGCCTTCAGCTCCTCACCTTCTTGACCCTACAGCTCCTCACTTTCTTGACCCTACAGCTCCTCACCTTCTTGAGCCTTCAGCTCCTCACCTTCTTGCGCCTTCAGCTCCTCACCATTTTAGCCTTCAGCTCCTCACCTTCTTGACCCTTCAGCTCCTCACCTTCTTGACCCTTCAGCTCCTCACCATTTTAGCCTTCAGCTCCTCACCATTTTAGCCTTCAGCTCCTCACCTTTTTAGCCTTCAGCTCCTCACCTTTTTAGCCTTCAGCTCCTCACCTTCTTGAGCCTTCAGCTCCTCACCTTCTTAAGCCTTCAGCTCCTCACCTTTTTAGCCTTCTGATCCTCACCTTCTTGAGCCTTCAGCTCCTCACCTTTTTAGCCTTCAGCTCCTCACCTTTTTAGCCTTCAGCTCCTCACCTTCTTTAGCCTTCAGCTCCTCACCTTCTTTAGCCTTCAGCTCCTCACCTTTTTAGCCTTCTGCTCCTCACCTTTTTAGCCCTCAGCTCCTCACCTTCTTGAGCCTTTCTTGAGCCTTCAGCTCCTCACCTTTTTACCCTTCAGCTCCTCACCTTTTTACACTTCAGCTCCTCACCTTCTTGACCCTTCAGCTCCTCACCTTCTTGACCCTTCAGCTCCTCACCTTCTTGAGCCTTCAGCTCCTCACCTTCTTGAACCTTCAGCTCCTCACCTTTTTAGCCTTCAGCTCCTCACCTTCTTGAGCCTTCAGCTCCTCACCTTCTTGAGCCTTCAGCTCCTCACCTTCTTGAGCCTTCAGCTCCTCACCTTCTTGAGCCTTCAGCTCCTCACCTTTTTAGCCTTCAGCTCCTCACCTTCTTGAGCCTTTCTTGAGCCTTCAGCTCCTCACCTTTTTAGCCTTCAGCTCCTCACCTTCTTGACCCATCAGCTCCTCACCATTTTAGCCTTCAGCTCCTCACCATTTTAGCCTTCAGCTCCTCACCTTTTTGAGCCTTCTTCTCCTCACCTTCTTGAGCCTTTAGCCCCTCACCATTTTAGCCTTCAGCTCCTCACTTTCTTGAGCCTTCAGCTCCTCACCTTCTTGAGCCTTCAGCTCCTCACCTTCTTGCGCCTTCAGCTCCTCACCATTTTAGCCTTCAGCTCCTCACCTTCTTGACACTTCAGCTCCTCACCTTTTTGAGCCTTCAGCTCCTCACCTTCTTGAGCCTTCAGCTCCTCACCTTCTTGACCCTTCAGCTCCTCACCTTCTTGAGCCTTCAGCTTCTCACCTTCTTGAGCCTTCAGCTCCTCACCTTCTTGACCCTTCAGCTCCTCACCTTCTTGAGCCTTCAGCTCCTCACCTTCTTGAGCCTTCAGCTCCTCACCTTTTTAGCCTTCAGCTCCTCACCTTCTTGACCCTACAGCTCCTCACCTTCTTGACCCTACAGCTCATCACCTTTTTGAGCCTTCAGCTCCTCACCTTCTTGAGCCTTCAGCTCCTCACCTTCTTTAGCCTTTCTTGAGCCTTCAGCTCCTCACCTTTTTAGCCTTCAGCTCCTCACCTTCTTGACCCTACAGCTCCTCACCTTCTTGACCCTACAGCTCCTCACCTTCTTGAGCCTTCAGCTCCTCACCATTTTAGCCTTCAGCTCCTCACCTTCTTGAGCCTTCAGCTCCTCACCTTCTTGACCCTTCAGCTCCTCACCTTCTTGACCCATGAGCTCCTCACCTTCTTGACCCATGAGCTCCTCACCTTTTTAGCCTTCAGCTCCTCACCTTTTTAGCCTTCAGCTCCTCACCTTCTTGAGCCATCAGCTCCCCACCTTCTTGAGCCTTCAGCTCCTCACCTTCTTGAGCCTTCAGCTCCTCACCTTCTTGAGCCTTCAGCTCCTCACCTTTTTGAGCCTTCAGCTCCTCACCTTCTTGAGCCTTCAGCTCCTCACCTTCTTGAGCCTTCAGCTCCTCACCTTCTTGAGCCTTCAGCTCCTCACCTTTTTAGCCTTCAGCTCCTCACCTTCTTGAGCCTTCTGCTCCTCACCTTTTTAGCCTTCAGCTCCTCACCTTCTTGACCCTACAGCTCCTCACCTTCTTGAGCCTTCAGCTCCTCACCTTCTTGCGCCTTCAGCTCCTCACCATTTTAGCCTTCAGCTCCTCACCTTTTTAGCCTTCAGCTTCTCACCTTCTTGACACTTCAGCTCCTCACCTTTTTGAGCCTTCAGCTCCTCACCTTCTTGACACTTCAGCTCCTCACCTTTTTGAGCCTTCAGCTCCTCACCTTCTTGACACTTCAGCTCCTCACCTTTTTGAGCCTTCAGCTCCTCACCTTCTTGAGCCTTCAGCTCCTCACCTTCTTGAGCCTTCAGCTTCTCACCTTCTTGAGCCTTCAGCTCCTCACCTTCTTGACCCTTCAGCTCCTCACCTTCTTGAGCCTTCAGCTCCTCACCTTCTTGAGCCTTCAGCTCCTCACCTTTTTAGCCTTCAGCTCCTCACCTTCTTGACCCTACAGCTCATCACCTTTTTGAGCCTTCAGCTCCTCACCTTCTTGAGCCTTCAGCTCCTCACCTTCTTTAGCCTTTCTTGAGCCTTCAGCTCCTCACCTTTTTAGCCTTCAGCTCCTCACCTTCTTGACCCTACAGCTCCTCACCTTCTTGACCCTACAGCTCCTCACCTTCTTGAGCTTTCAGCTCCTCACCATTTTAGCCTTCAGCTCCTCACCTTCTTGAGCCTTCAGCTCCTCACCTTCTTGACCCTTCAGCTCCTCACCTTCTTGACCCATGAGCTCCTCACCTTTTTAGCCTTCAGCTCCTCACCTTTTTAGCCTTCAGCTCCTCACCTTCTTGAGCCATCAGCTCCCCACCTTCTTGAGCCTTCAGCTCCTCACCTTCTTGAGCCTTCAGCTCCTCACCTTTTTGAGCCTTCAGCTCCTCACCTTCTTGAGCCTTCAGCTCCTCACCATTTTAGCCTTCAGCTCCTCACCTTCTTGAGCCTTCAGCTCCTCACCTTTTTAGCCTTCAGCTCCTCACCTTCTTGAGCCTTCTGCTCCTCACCTTTTTAGCCTTCAGCTCCTCACCTTCTTGACCCTACAGCTCCTCACCTTCTTGAGCCTTCAGCTCCTCACCTTCTTGCGCCTTCAGCTCCTCACCATTTTAGCCTTCAGCTCCTCACCTTCTTGACACTTCAGCTCCTCACCTTTTTGAGCCTTCAGCTCCTCACCTTCTTGAGCTTTCAGCTCCTCACCTTCTTGACCCTTCAGCTCCTCACCTTCTTGAGCCTTCAGCTCCTCACCTTCTTGAGCCTTCAGCTCCTCACCTTCTTGAGCCTTCAGCTCCTCACTTTCTTGAGCCTTCAGCTCCTCACCTTCTTGACCCTTCAGCTCCTCACCTTCTTGACCCTACAGCTCCTCACCTTCTTGAGCCTTCAGCTCCTCAACTTCTTGCGCCTTCAGCTCCTCACCTTCTTGACCCTTCAGCTCCTCACCTTCTTGACCCATGAGCTCCTCACCTTTTTAGCCTTCAGCTCCTCACCTTTTTAGCCTTCAGCTCCTCACCTTCTTGACACTTCAGCTCCTCACCTTTTTGAGCCTTCAGCTCCTCACCTTCTTGAGCCTTCAGCTCCTCACCTTCTTGACCCTTCAGCTCCTCACCTTCTTGAGCCTTCAGCTTCTCACCTTCTTGAGCCTTCAGCTCCTCACCTTCTTGACCCTTCAGCTCCTCACCTTCTTGAGCCTTCAGCTCCTCACCTTCTTGAGCCTTCAGCTCCTCACCTTTTTAGCCTTCAGCTCCTCACCTTCTTGACCCTACAGCTCCTCACCTTCTTGACCCTACAGCTCATCACCTTTTTGAGCCTTCAGCTCCTCACCTTCTTGAGCCTTCAGCTCCTCACCTTCTTTAGCCTTTCTTGAGCCTTCAGCTCCTCACCTTTTTAGCCTTCAGCTCCTCACCTTCTTGACCCTACAGCTCCTCACCTTCTTGACCCTACAGCTCCTCACCTTCTTGAGCCTTCAGCTCCTCACCATTTTAGCCTTCAGCTCCTCACCTTCTTGAGCCTTCAGCTCCTCACCTTCTTGACCCTTCAGCTCCTCACCTTCTTGACCCATGAGCTCCTCACCTTCTTGACCCATGAGCTCCTCACCTTTTTAGCCTTCAGCTCCTCACCTTTTTAGCCTTCAGCTCCTCACCTTCTTGAGCCATCAGCTCCCCACCTTCTTGAGCCTTCAGCTCCTCACCTTCTTGAGCCTTCAGCTCCTCACCTTCTTGAGCCTTCAGCTCCTCACCTTTTTGAGCCTTCAGCTCCTCACCTTCTTGAGCCTTCAGCTCCTCACCTTCTTGAGCCTTCAGCTCCTCACCTTCTTGAGCCTTCAGCTCCTCACCTTTTTAGCCTTCAGCTCCTCACCTTCTTGAGCCTTCTGCTCCTCACCTTTTTAGCCTTCAGCTCCTCACCTTCTTGACCCTACAGCTCCTCACCTTCTTGAGCCTTCAGCTCCTCACCTTCTTGCGCCTTCAGCTCCTCACCATTTTAGCCTTCAGCTCCTCACCTTTTTGAGCCTTCAGCTCCTCACCTTCTTGAGCCTTCAGCTCCTCACCTTCTTGAGCCTTCAGCTTCTCACCTTCTTGAGCCTTCAGCTCCTCACCTTCTTGACCCTTCAGCTCCTCACCTTCTTGAGCCTTCAGCTCCTCACCTTCTTGAGCCTTCAGCTCCTCACCTTTTTAGCCTTCAGCTCCTCACCTTCTTGACCCTACAGCTCATCACCTTTTTGAGCCTTCAGCTCCTCACCTTCTTGAGCCTTCAGCTCCTCACCTTCTTTAGCCTTTCTTGAGCCTTCAGCTCCTCACCTTTTTAGCCTTCAGCTCCTCACCTTCTTGACCCTACAGCTCCTCACCTTCTTGAGCCTTCAGCTCCTCACCATTTTAGCCTTCAGCTCCTCACCTTCTTGAGCCTTCAGCTCCTCACCTTCTTGACCCTTCAGCTCCTCACCTTCTTGACCCATGAGCTCCTCACCTTTTTAGCCTTCAGCTCCTCACCTTTTTAGCCTTCAGCTCCTCACCTTCTTGAGCCATCAGCTCCCCACCTTCTTGAGCCTTCAGCTCCTCACCTTCTTGAGCCTTCAGCTCCTCACCTTTTTGAGCCTTCAGCTCCTCACCTTCTTGAGCCTTCAGCTCCTCACCATTTTAGCCTTCAGCTCCTCACCTTCTTGAGCCTTCAGCTCCTCACCTTTTTAGCCTTCAGCTCCTCACCTTCTTGAGCCTTCTGCTCCTCACCTTTTTAGCCTTCAGCTCCTCACCTTCTTGACCCTACAGCTCCTCACCTTCTTGAGCCTTCAGCTCCTCACCTTCTTGCGCCTTCAGCTCCTCACCATTTTAGCCTTCAGCTCCTCACCTTCTTGACACTTCAGCTCCTCACCTTTTTGAGCCTTCAGCTCCTCACCTTCTTGAGCCTTCAGCTCCTCACCTTCTTGACCCTTCAGCTCCTCACCTTCTTGAGCCTTCAGCTCCTCACCTTCTTGAGCCTTCAGCTCCTCACCTTCTTGAGCCTTCAGCTCCTCACTTTCTTGAGCCTTCAGCTCCTCACCTTCTTGACCCTTCAGCTCCTCACCTTCTTGACCCTACAGCTCCTCACCTTCTTGAGCCTTCAGCTCCTCAACTTCTTGCGCCTTCAGCTCCTCACCTTCTTGACCCTTCAGCTCCTCACCTTCTTGACCCATGAGCTCCTCACCTTTTTAGCCTTCAGCTCCTCACCTTTTTAGCCTTCAGCTCCTCACCTTTTTGAGCCTTCAGCTCCTCACCTTCTTGAGCCTTCAGCTCCTCACCTTCTTGACCCTTCAGCTCCTCACCTTCTTGAGCCTTCAGCTCCTCACCTTCTTGAGCCTTCAGCTCCTCACCTTCTTGAGCCTTCAGCTCCTCACCTTCTTGAGCCTTCAGCTCCTCACTTTCTTGACCCTACAGCTCCTCACCTTCTTGACCCTACAGCTCCTCACCTTCTTGAGCCTTCAGCTCCTCAACTTCTTGCGCCTTCAGCTCCTCAACTTCTTGCGCCTTCAGCTCCTCACCATTTTAGCCTTCAGCTCCTCACCTTCTTGAGCCTTCAGCTCCTCACCTTCTTGACCCTTCAGCTCCTCACCTTCTTGACCCATCAGCTCCTCACCATTTTAGCCTTCAGCTCCTCACCTTTTTAGCCTTCAGCTCCTCACCTTCTTGACCCTACAGCTACTCACTTTCTTGAGCCTTCAGCTCCTCAACTTCTTGCGCCTTCAGCTCCTCACCATTTTAGCCTTCAGCTCCTAACCTTCTTGAGCCTTCAGCTCCTCACCTTCTTGACCCTTCAGCTCCTCACCTTCTTGACCCATCAGCTCCTCACCATTTTAGCCTTCAGCTCCTCACCTTTTTAGCCTTCAGCTCCTCACCTTCTTGAGCCTTCTGCTCCTCACCTTTTTAGCCTTCAGCTCCTCACCTTCTTGACCCTACAGCTCCTCACCTTCTTGAGCCTTCAGCTCCTCACCTTCTTGCGCCTTCAGCTCCTCACCATTTTAGCCTTCAGCTCCTCACCTTCTTGACCCTTCAGCTCCTCACCTTCTTGACCCTTCAGCTCCTCACCATTTTAGCCTTCAGCTCCTCACCATTTTAGCCTTCAGCTCCTCACCTTTTTAGCCTTCAGCTCCTCACCTTTTTAGCCTTCAGCTCCTCACCTTCTTGAGCCTTCAGCTCCTCACCTTCTTAAGCCTTCAGCTCCTCACCTTTTTAGCCTTCTGATCCTCACCTTCTTGAGCCTTCAGCTCCTCACCTTTTTAGCCTTCAGCTCCTCACCTTTTTAGCCTTCAGCTCCTCACCTTCTTTAGCCTTCAGCTCCTCACCTTCTTTAGCCTTCAGCTCCTCACCTTTTTAGCCTTCTGCTCCTCACCTTTTTAGCCCTCAGCTCCTCACCTTCTTGAGCCTTTCTTGAGCCTTCAGCTCCTCACCTTTTTACCCTTCAGCTCCTCACCTTTTTACACTTCAGCTCCTCACCTTCTTGACCCTTCAGCTCCTCACCTTCTTGACCCTTCAGCTCCTCACCTTCTTGAGCCTTCAGCTCCTCACCTTCTTGAACCTTCAGCTCCTCACCTTTTTAGCCTTCAGCTCCTCACCTTCTTGAGCCTTCAGCTCCTCACCTTCTTGAGCCTTCAGCTCCTCACCTTCTTGAGCCTTCAGCTCCTCACCTTTTTAGCCTTCAGCTCCTCACCTTCTTGAGCCTTTCTTGAGCCTTCAGCTCCTCACCTTTTTAGCCTTCAGCTCCTCACCTTCTTGACCCATCAGCTCCTCACCATTTTAGCCTTCAGCTCCTCACCTTTTTGAGCCTTCTTCTCCTCACCTTCTTGAGCCTTTAGCCCCTCACCATTTTAGCCTTCAGCTCCTCACCTTCTTGAGCCTTCAGCTCCTCACCTTCTTGCGCCTTCAGCTCCTCACCATTTTAGCCTTCAGCTCCTCACCTTCTTGACACTTCAGCTCCTCACCTTTTTGAGCCTTCAGCTCCTCACCTTCTTGAGCCTTCAGCTCCTCACCTTCTTGACCCTTCAGCTCCTCACCTTCTTGAGCCTTCAGCTTCTCACCTTCTTGAGCCTTCAGCTCCTCACCTTCTTGACCCTTCAGCTCCTCACCTTCTTGAGCCTTCAGCTCCTCACCTTCTTGAGCCTTCAGCTCCTCACCTTTTTAGCCTTCAGCTCCTCACCTTCTTGACCCTACAGCTCCTCACCTTCTTGACCCTACAGCTCATCACCTTTTTGAGCCTTCAGCTCCTCACCTTCTTGAGCCTTCAGCTCCTCACCTTCTTTAGCCTTTCTTGAGCCTTCAGCTCCTCACCTTTTTAGCCTTCAGCTCCTCACCTTCTTGACCCTACAGCTCCTCACCTTCTTGACCCTACAGCTCCTCACCTTCTTGAGCCTTCAGCTCCTCACCATTTTAGCCTTCAGCTCCTCACCTTCTTGAGCCTTCAGCTCCTCACCTTCTTGACCCTTCAGCTCCTCACCTTCTTGACCCATGAGCTCCTCACCTTTTTAGCCTTCAGCTCCTCACCTTTTTAGCCTTCAGCTCCTCACCTTCTTGAGCCATCAGCTCCCCACCTTCTTGAGCCTTCAGCTCCTCACCTTCTTGAGCCTTCAGCTCCTCACCTTCTTGAGCCTTCAGCTCCTCACCTTTTTGAGCCTTCAGCTCCTCACCTTCTTGAGCCTTCAGCTCCTCACCATTTTAGCCTTCAGCTCCTCACCTTCTTGAGCCTTCAGCTCCTCACCTTTTTAGCCTTCAGCTCCTCACCTTCTTGAGCCTTCTGCTCCTCACCTTTTTAGCCTTCAGCTCCTCACCTTCTTGACCCTACAGCTCCTCACCTTCTTGAGCCTTCAGCTCCTCACCTTCTTGCGCCTTCAGCTCCTCACCATTTTAGCCTTCAGCTCCTCACCTTCTTGACACTTCAGCTCCTCACCTTTTTGAGCCTTCAGCTCCTCACCTTCTTGAGCCTTCAGCTCCTCACCTTCTTGACCCTTCAGCTCCTCACCTTCTTGAGCCTTCAGCTCCTCACCTTCTTGAGCCTTCAGCTCCTCACCTTCTTGAGCCTTCAGCTCCTCACCTTCTTGAGCCTTCAGCTCCTCACTTTCTTGAGCCTTCAGCTCCTCACCTTCTTGACCCTACAGCTCCTCACCTTCTTGACCCTACAGCTCCTCACCTTCTTGAGCCTTCAGCTCCTCAACTTCTTGAGCCTTCAGCTCCTCACCTTCTTGACCCTACAGCTCCTCACCTTCTTGACCCTACAGCTCCTCACCTTCTTGAGCCTTCAGCTCCTCAACTTCTTGCGCCTTCAGCTCCTCACCATTTTAGCCTTCAGCTCCTCACCTTCTTGAGCCTTCAGCTCCTCACCTTCTTGACCCTTCAGCTCCTCACCTTCTTGACCCATCAGCTCCTCACCATTTTAGCCTTCAGCTCCTCACCTTTTTAGCCTTCAGCTCCTCACCTTCTTGACCCTACAGCTCCTCACTTTCTTGAGCCTTCAGCTCCTCAACTTCTTGCGCCTTCAGCTCCTCACCATTTTAGCCTTCAGCTCCTCACCTTCTTGAGCCTTCAGCTCCTCACCTTCTTGACCCTTCAGCTCCTCACCTTCTTGACCCATCAGCTCCTCACCATTTTAGCCTTCAGCTCCTCACCTTTTTAGCCTTCAGCTCCTCACCTTCTTGAGCCTTCTGCTCCTCACCTTTTTAGCCTTCAGCTCCTCACCTTATTGACCCTACAGCTCCTCACCATTTTAGCCTTCAGCTCCTCACCTTCTTGACCCTTCAGCTCCTCACCTTCTTGACCCTTCAGCTCCTCACCATTTTAGCCTTCAGCTCCTCACCATTTTAGCCTTCAGCTCCTCACCATTTTAGCCTTCAGCTCCTCACCTTTTTAGCCTTCAGCTCCTCACCTTTTTAGCCTTCAGCTCCTCACCTTCTTGAGCCTTCAGCTCCTCACCTTCTTAAGCCTTCAGCTCCTCACCTTTTTAGCCTTCTGATCCTCACCTTCTTGAGCCTTCAGCTCCTCACCTTTTTAGCCTTCAGCTCCTCACCTTTTTAGCCTTCAGCTCCTCACCTTCTTGAGCCTTCAGCTCCTCACCTTCTTTAGCCTTCAGCTCCTCACCTTTTTAGCCTTCTGCTCCTCACCTTTTTAGCCCTCAGCTCCTCACCTTCTTGAGCCTTCAGCTCCTCACCTTTTTACCCTTCAGCTCCTCACCTTTTTACACTTCAGCTCCTCACCTTCTTGACCCTTCAGCTCCTCACCTTCTTGACCCTTCAGCTCCTCACCTTCTTGAGCCTTCAGCTCCTCACCTTTTTAGCCTTCAGCTCCTCACCTTCTTGAGCCTTCAGCTCCTCACCTTTTTAGCCTTCAGCTCCTCACCTTCTTGACCCATCAGCTCCTCACCATTTTAGCCTTCAGCTCCTCACCATTTTAGCCTTCAGCTCCTCACCTTTTTGAGCCTTCTTCTCCTCACCTTCTTGAGCCTTTAGCCCCTCACCATTTTAGCCTTCAGCTCCTCACCTTTTTAGCCTTCTGCTCCTCACCTTCTTGCACCTTAAGCTCCTCACCATTTTAGCCTTCAGCTCCTCACCTTCTTGCACCTTAAGCTCCTCACCATTTTAGCCTTCAGCTCCTCACCTTCTTGCACATTAAGCTCCTCACCATTTTAGCCTTCAGCTCCTCACCTTCTTGACCCTTAAGCTCCTCACCTTCTTGACCCTTAAGCTCCTCACCTTCTTGACCCTTCAGCTCCTCACCTTCTTGAGCCTTCAGCTCCTCACCTTCTTGAGCCTTCAGCTCCTCACCTTCTTGACCCATCAACTCCTCACCATTTTAGCCTTCAGCTCCTCACCTACTTGAGCCTTCAGCTCCTCAACTTCTTGCGCCTTCAGCTCCTCACCTTTTTAGCCTTCAGCTCCTCACCTTCTTGAGCCTTCAGCTCCTCACCTTTTTAGCTTTCAGCTCCTCACCTTCTTGAGCCTTCAGCTCCTCACCTTTTTAGCCTTCAGCTCCTCACCTTCTTGAGCCTTCAGCTCCTCACCTTCTTGAGCCTTCAGCTCCTCACCTTCTTAAGCCTTCAGCTCCTCACCTTTTTAGCCTTCTGCTCCTCACCTTCTTGAGCCTTCAGCTCCTCACCTTTTTAGCCCTCAGCTCCTCACCTTTTTAGCCCTCAACTCCTCACCTTCTTGAGCCTTTCTTGAGCATTCAGCTCCTCACCTTTTTACCCTTCAGCTCCTCACCTTTTTACACTTCAGCTCCTCACCTTCTTGACCCTTCAGATCCTCACCTTCTTGACCCTTCAGCTCCTCACCTTCTTGAGCCTTCAGCTCCTCACCTTTTTAGCCTTCAGCTCCTCACCTTCTTGAGCCTTCAGCTCCTCACCTTCTTGAGCCTTCAGCTCCTCACCTTTTTAGCCTTCAGCTCCTCACCTTCTTGACCCTTCAGCTCCTCACCTTCTTGACCCATCAGCTCCTCACCATTTTAGCCTTCAGCTCCTCACCATTTTAGCCTTCAGCTCCTCACCTTTTTGAGCCTTCTTCTCCTCACCTTTTTGAGCCTTCTTCCCCTCACCATTTTAGCCTTCAGCTCCTCACCATTTTAGCCTTCAGCTCCTCACCTTTTTAGCCTTCTGCTCCTCACCTTCTTGCACCTTAAGCTCCTCACCTTCTTGCACCTTAAGCTCCTCAGCATTTTAGCCTTCAGCTCCTCACCTTCTTGACCCTTCAGCTCCTCACCTTCTTGACCCTTCAGCTCCTCACCTTCTTGAGCCTTCAGCTCCTCACCTTCTTGAGCCTTCAGCTCCTCACCTTCTTGACCCATCAACTCCTCACCATTTTAGCCTTCAGCTCCTCACCTACTTGAGCCTTCAGCTCCTCAACTTCTTGCGCCTTCAGCTCCTCACCTTTTTAGCCTTCAGCTCCTCACCTTCTGAGCCTTCAGCTCCTCACCTTTTTAGCCTTCAGCTCCTCACCTTCTGAGCCTTCAGCTCCTCACCTTCTTGAGCCTTCAGCTCCTCACCTTTGTAGCCTTCAGCTCCTCACCTTCTTGAGCCTTCAGCTCCTCACCTTCTTAAGCCTTCAGCTCCTCACCTTTTTAGCCTTCAGCTCCTCACCTTTTTAGCCTTCTGCTCCTCACCTTTTTAGCCTTCTGCTCCTCACCTTCTTGAGCCTTCAGCTCCACACCTTCTTGAGTCTTCAGCTCCCCACCTTCTTGAGCCTTCAGCCCCTCACCTTTTTAGCCTTCAGCTCCTCACCTTCTTGCACCTTAAGCTCCTCACCTTTTTAGCCTTCAGCTCCTCACCTTCTTGAGCCTTCAGCTCCTCACCTTCAGCTCCTCACCTTTTTAGCCTTCAGCTCCTCACCTTCAGCTCCTCACCTTTTTAGCCTTCAGCTCCTCACCTTCTTGACCTTTCAGCTCCTCACCTTCTTGAGCCTTCAGCTCCTCACCTTTTTATGTTTTCAGCTCCTCACCTTCTTGAGCCTTCAGCTCCTCACCTTCTTGCACATTCAGCTCCTCACCTTTTAATACTTCATTTCATCATCTTCTTGAGCTCCTCACCTTCTTGAGCCTTCAGCTCCTCACCTTTTTAGCCTTCAGCTCCTCACCTTTTTAGCCTTCAGCTCCTCGCCTTCTTGAGCCTTCAGCTCCTCACCTTTTTAGCCTTCAGCTCCTCACCTTCTTGACCCTTCAGCTCCTCACCTTCTTGAGCCTTCAGCTCCTCACCTTCTGAGCCTTCAGCTCCTCACCTTCTGAGCCTTCAGCTCCTCACCTTTTTAGCCTGCAGCTCCTCACCTTCTTGAGCCTTCAGCTCCTCACCTTTTTAGCCTTCAGCTCCTCACCTTGTTGAGCCTTCAGCTCCTCATCTTTTTAGCCTTTAGCTCCTCACCTTCTTGAGCCTTCAGCTCCTCACCTTCTTGAGCCTTCAGCTCCTCACCTTTTTAGCCTTCAGCTCCTCACCTTCTTGAGCCTTCAGCTCCTCACCTTTTTAGCCTTCAGCTCCTCACCTTCTTGAGCCTTCAGCTCCTCACCTTTTTAGCCTTCAGCTCCTCACCTTTTTACCCTTCAGCTCCTCACCTTTTTACACTTCAGCTCCTCACCCTGCTTGACCCTTCAGCTCCTCACCTTCTTGACCCTTCAGCTCCTCACCTTTTTGAGCCTTCAGCTCCTCACCTTCTTGACACTTCAGCTCCTCACCTTTTTGAGCCTTCAGCTCCTCACCTTTTTGAGCCTTCAGCTCCTCACCTTCTTGAGCCTTCAGCTCCTCACCTTCTTGACCCTTCAGCTCCTCACCTTCTTGAGCCTTCAGCTCCTCACCTTCTTGACCCTTCAGCTCCTCACCTTCTTGAGCCTTCAGCTCCTCACCTTCTTGAGCCTTCAGCTCCTCACCTTCTTGAGCCTTCAGCTCCTCACCTTTTTAGCCTTCAGCTCCTCACCTTCTTGACCCTACAGCTCATCACCTTTTTGAGCCTTCAGCTCCTCACCTTCTTGAGCCTTCAGCTCCTCACCTTCTTGAGCCTTCAGCTCCTCACCTTCTTTAGCCTTTCTTGAGCCTTCAGCTCCTCACCTTTTTACCCTTCAGCTCCTCACCTTTTTAGCCTTCAGCTCCTCACCTTCTTGAGCCTTCAGCTCCTCACCTTTTTAGCCTTCAGCTCCTCACCTTCTTGAGCCTTCAGCTCCTCACCTTTTTAGCCTTCAGCTCCTTAACCTTCTTGAGCCTTCAGCCCCTCACCTTTTTAGCCTTCAGCTCCTCACCTTCTTGAGCCATCAGCTCCTCACCTTTTTAGCCTTCTGCTCCTCACCTTCTTGAGCCTTCAGCTCCTCACCTTTTTAGCCTTCTGCTCCTCACCTTCTTAACCCTTCAGCTCCTCACCTTTTTAGCCTTCAGCTCCTCACCTTCTTGAGCCTTCAGCTCCTCACCTTTTTGAGCCTTCAGCTCCTCACCCTCTTGAGCCTTCATCTCCTCACCTTCTTGAGCCTTCAGCTCCTCACCTTCTTGACCCTACAGCTCCTCACCTTCTTGACCCTACAGCTCCTCACCTTCTTGAGCCTTCAGCTCCTCACCTTCTTGCGCCTTCAGCTCCTCACCTTCTTGACCCTTCAGCTCCTCACCTTCTTGACCCTTCAGCTCCTCACCTTCTTGACCCTTCAGCTCCTCACCTTCTTGAGCCTTCAGCTCCTCACCTTCTTGAGCCTTCAGCTCCTCACCTTCTTGAGCCTTCAGCTCCTCACCTTCTTGAGCCTTCAGCTCCTCACCTTCTTGAGCCTTCAGCTCCTCACCTTCTTGAGCCTTCAGCTCCTCAACTTATTGCGCCTTCAGCTCCTCACCATTTTAGCCTTCAGCTCCTCACCTTCTTGAGCCTTCAGCTCCTCACCTTCTGGACCCATCAGCTCCTCACCTTTTTAGCCTTCCGCTCCTCACCTTCTTGAGCCTTCAGCTCCTCACCTTCTTGAGCCTTCAGCTCCTCACCTTTTTAGCTTTCAGCTCCTCACCTTCTTGAGCCTTCAGCTCCTCACCTTTTTAGCCTTCAGCTCCTCACCTTCTTGAGCCTTCAGCTCCTCACCTTTTTAGCCTTCAGCTCCTCACCTTTTTAGCCTTCAGCTCCTCACCTTCTTGAGCCTTTCTTGAGCCTTCAGCTCCTCACCTTTTTACACTTCAGCTCCTCACCCTTTTACACTTCAGCTCCTCACCTTTTTACCCTTCAGCTCCTCACCTTTTTACCCTTCAGCTCCTCACCTTTTTACCCTTCAGCTCCTCACCTTCTTGAGCCTTCTTCTCCTCACCTTCTTGAGCCTTCAGCCCCTCACCTTTTTAGCCTTCTGCTCCTCACCTTCTTGAGCCTTCAGCTCCTCACCTTTTTAGCCTTCAGCTCCTCACCTTCTTGACCCTACAGCTCCTCACCTTCTTGACCCTACAGCTCATCACCTTTTTGAGCCTTCAGCTCCTCACCTTCTTGAGCCTTCAGCTCCTCACCTTCTTTAGCCTTTCTTGAGCCTTCAGCTCCTCACCTTTTTAGCCTTCAGCTCCTCACCTTCTTGACCCTACAGCTCCTCACCTTCTTGACCCTACAGCTCCTCACCTTCTTGAGCCTTCAGCTCCTCACCATTTTAGCCTTCAGCTCCTCACCTTCTTGAGCCTTCAGCTCCTCACCTTCTTGACCCTTCAGCTCCTCACCTTCTTGACCCATGAGCTCCTCACCTTCTTGACCCATGAGCTCCTCACCTTTTTAGCCTTCAGCTCCTCACCTTTTTAGCCTTCAGCTCCTCACCTTCTTGAGCCATCAGCTCCCCACCTTCTTGAGCCTTCAGCTCCTCACCTTCTTGAGCCTTCAGCTCCTCACCTTCTTGAGCCTTCAGCTCCTCACCTTTTTGAGCCTTCAGCTCCTCACCTTCTTGAGCCTTCAGCTCCTCACCTTCTTGAGCCTTCAGCTCCTCACCTTCTTGAGCCTTCAGCTCCTCACCTTTTTAGCCTTCAGCTCCTCACCTTCTTGAGCCTTCTGCTCCTCACCTTTTTAGCCTTCAGCTCCTCACCTTCTTGACCCTACAGCTCCTCACCTTCTTGAGCCTTCAGCTCCTCACCTTCTTGCGCCTTCAGCTCCTCACCATTTTAGCCTTCAGCTCCTCACCTTTTTGAGCCTTCAGCTCCTCACCTTCTTGAGCCTTCAGCTCCTCACCTTCTTGAGCCTTCAGCTTCTCACCTTCTTGAGCCTTCAGCTCCTCACCTTCTTGACCCTTCAGCTCCTCACCTTCTTGAGCCTTCAGCTCCTCACCTTCTTGAGCCTTCAGCTCCTCACCTTTTTAGCCTTCAGCTCCTCACCTTCTTGACCCTACAGCTCATCACCTTTTTGAGCCTTCAGCTCCTCACCTTCTTGAGCCTTCAGCTCCTCACCTTCTTTAGCCTTTCTTGAGCCTTCAGCTCCTCACCTTTTTAGCCTTCAGCTCCTCACCTTCTTGACCCTACAGCTCCTCACCTTCTTGAGCCTTCAGCTCCTCACCATTTTAGCCTTCAGCTCCTCACCTTCTTGAGCCTTCAGCTCCTCACCTTCTTGACCCTTCAGCTCCTCACCTTCTTGACCCATGAGCTCCTCACCTTTTTAGCCTTCAGCTCCTCACCTTTTTAGCCTTCAGCTCCTCACCTTCTTGAGCCATCAGCTCCCCACCTTCTTGAGCCTTCAGCTCCTCACCTTCTTGAGCCTTCAGCTCCTCACCTTTTTGAGCCTTCAGCTCCTCACCTTCTTGAGCCTTCAGCTCCTCACCATTTTAGCCTTCAGCTCCTCACCTTCTTGAGCCTTCAGCTCCTCACCTTTTTAGCCTTCAGCTCCTCACCTTCTTGAGCCTTCTGCTCCTCACCTTTTTAGCCTTCAGCTCCTCACCTTCTTGACCCTACAGCTCCTCACCTTCTTGAGCCTTCAGCTCCTCACCTTCTTGCGCCTTCAGCTCCTCACCATTTTAGCCTTCAGCTCCTCACCTTCTTGACACTTCAGCTCCTCACCTTTTTGAGCCTTCAGCTCCTCACCTTCTTGAGCCTTCAGCTCCTCACCTTCTTGACCCTTCAGCTCCTCACCTTCTTGAGCCTTCAGCTCCTCACCTTCTTGAGCCTTCAGCTCCTCACCTTCTTGAGCCTTCAGCTCCTCACTTTCTTGAGCCTTCAGCTCCTCACCTTCTTGACCCTTCAGCTCCTCACCTTCTTGACCCTACAGCTCCTCACCTTCTTGAGCCTTCAGCTCCTCAACTTCTTGCGCCTTCAGCTCCTCACCTTCTTGACCCTTCAGCTCCTCACCTTCTTGACCCATGAGCTCCTCACCTTTTTAGCCTTCAGCTCCTCACCTTTTTAGCCTTCAGCTCCTCACCTTTTTGAGCCTTCAGCTCCTCACCTTCTTGAGCCTTCAGCTCCTCACCTTCTTGACCCTTCAGCTCCTCACCTTCTTGAGCCTTCAGCTCCTCACCTTCTTGAGCCTTCAGCTCCTCACCTTCTTGAGCCTTCAGCTCCTCACCTTCTTGAGCCTTCAGCTCCTCACTTTCTTGACCCTACAGCTCCTCACCTTCTTGACCCTACAGCTCCTCACCTTCTTGAGCCTTCAGCTCCTCAACTTCTTGCGCCTTCAGCTCCTCAACTTCTTGCGCCTTCAGCTCCTCACCATTTTAGCCTTCAGCTCCTCACCTTCTTGAGCCTTCAGCTCCTCACCTTCTTGACCCTTCAGCTCCTCACCTTCTTGACCCATCAGCTCCTCACCATTTTAGCCTTCAGCTCCTCACCTTTTTAGCCTTCAGCTCCTCACCTTCTTGACCCTACAGCTACTCACTTTCTTGAGCCTTCAGCTCCTCAACTTCTTGCGCCTTCAGCTCCTCACCATTTTAGCCTTCAGCTCCTAACCTTCTTGAGCCTTCAGCTCCTCACCTTCTTGACCCTTCAGCTCCTCACCTTCTTGACCCATCAGCTCCTCACCATTTTAGCCTTCAGCTCCTCACCTTTTTAGCCTTCAGCTCCTCACCTTCTTGAGCCTTCTGCTCCTCACCTTTTTAGCCTTCAGCTCCTCACCTTCTTGACCCTACAGCTCCTCACCTTCTTGAGCCTTCAGCTCCTCACCTTCTTGCGCCTTCAGCTCCTCACCATTTTAGCCTTCAGCTCCTCACCTTCTTGACCCTTCAGCTCCTCACCTTCTTGACCCTTCAGCTCCTCACCATTTTAGCCTTCAGCTCCTCACCATTTTAGCCTTCAGCTCCTCACCTTTTTAGCCTTCAGCTCCTCACCTTTTTAGCCTTCAGCTCCTCACCTTCTTGAGCCTTCAGCTCCTCACCTTCTTAAGCCTTCAGCTCCTCACCTTTTTAGCCTTCTGATCCTCACCTTCTTGAGCCTTCAGCTCCTCACCTTTTTAGCCTTCAGCTCCTCACCTTTTTAGCCTTCAGCTCCTCACCTTCTTTAGCCTTCAGCTCCTCACCTTCTTTAGCCTTCAGCTCCTCACCTTTTTAGCCTTCTGCTCCTCACCTTTTTAGCCCTCAGCTCCTCACCTTCTTGAGCCTTTCTTGAGCCTTCAGCTCCTCACCTTTTTACCCTTCAGCTCCTCACCTTTTTACACTTCAGCTCCTCACCTTCTTGACCCTTCAGCTCCTCACCTTCTTGACCCTTCAGCTCCTCACCTTCTTGAGCCTTCAGCTCCTCACCTTCTTGAACCTTCAGCTCCTCACCTTTTTAGCCTTCAGCTCCTCACCTTCTTGAGCCTTCAGCTCCTCACCTTCTTGAGCCTTCAGCTCCTCACCTTCTTGAGCCTTCAGCTCCTCACCTTTTTAGCCTTCAGCTCCTCACCTTCTTGAGCCTTTCTTGAGCCTTCAGCTCCTCACCTTTTTAGCCTTCAGCTCCTCACCTTCTTGACCCATCAGCTCCTCACCATTTTAGCCTTCAGCTCCTCACCTTTTTGAGCCTTCTTCTCCTCACCTTCTTGAGCCTTTAGCCCCTCACCATTTTAGCCTTCAGCTCCTCACCTTCTTGAGCCTTCAGCTCCTCACCTTCTTGCGCCTTCAGCTCCTCACCATTTTAGCCTTCAGCTCCTCACCTTCTTGACACTTCAGCTCCTCACCTTTTTGAGCCTTCAGCTCCTCACCTTCTTGAGCCTTCAGCTCCTCACCTTCTTGACCCTTCAGCTCCTCACCTTCTTGAGCCTTCAGCTTCTCACCTTCTTGAGCCTTCAGCTCCTCACCTTCTTGACCCTTCAGCTCCTCACCTTCTTGAGCCTTCAGCTCCTCACCTTCTTGAGCCTTCAGCTCCTCACCTTTTTAGCCTTCAGCTCCTCACCTTCTTGACCCTACAGCTCCTCACCTTCTTGACCCTACAGCTCATCACCTTTTTGAGCCTTCAGCTCCTCACCTTCTTGAGCCTTCAGCTCCTCACCTTCTTTAGCCTTTCTTGAGCCTTCAGCTCCTCACCTTTTTAGCCTTCAGCTCCTCACCTTCTTGACCCTACAGCTCCTCACCTTCTTGACCCTACAGCTCCTCACCTTCTTGAGCCTTCAGCTCCTCACCATTTTAGCCTTCAGCTCCTCACCTTCTTGAGCCTTCAGCTCCTCACCTTCTTGACCCTTCAGCTCCTCACCTTCTTGACCCATGAGCTCCTCACCTTTTTAGCCTTCAGCTCCTCACCTTTTTAGCCTTCAGCTCCTCACCTTCTTGAGCCATCAGCTCCCCACCTTCTTGAGCCTTCAGCTCCTCACCTTCTTGAGCCTTCAGCTCCTCACCTTCTTGAGCCTTCAGCTCCTCACCTTTTTGAGCCTTCAGCTCCTCACCTTCTTGAGCCTTCAGCTCCTCACCATTTTAGCCTTCAGCTCCTCACCTTCTTGAGCCTTCAGCTCCTCACCTTTTTAGCCTTCAGCTCCTCACCTTCTTGAGCCTTCTGCTCCTCACCTTTTTAGCCTTCAGCTCCTCACCTTCTTGACCCTACAGCTCCTCACCTTCTTGAGCCTTCAGCTCCTCACCTTCTTGCGCCTTCAGCTCCTCACCATTTTAGCCTTCAGCTCCTCACCTTCTTGACACTTCAGCTCCTCACCTTTTTGAGCCTTCAGCTCCTCACCTTCTTGAGCCTTCAGCTCCTCACCTTCTTGACCCTTCAGCTCCTCACCTTCTTGAGCCTTCAGCTCCTCACCTTCTTGAGCCTTCAGCTCCTCACCTTCTTGAGCCTTCAGCTCCTCACCTTCTTGAGCCTTCAGCTCCTCACTTTCTTGAGCCTTCAGCTCCTCACCTTCTTGACCCTACAGCTCCTCACCTTCTTGACCCTACAGCTCCTCACCTTCTTGAGCCTTCAGCTCCTCAACTTCTTGAGCCTTCAGCTCCTCACCTTCTTGACCCTACAGCTCCTCACCTTCTTGACCCTACAGCTCCTCACCTTCTTGAGCCTTCAGCTCCTCAACTTCTTGCGCCTTCAGCTCCTCACCATTTTAGCCTTCAGCTCCTCACCTTCTTGAGCCTTCAGCTCCTCACCTTCTTGACCCTTCAGCTCCTCACCTTCTTGACCCATCAGCTCCTCACCATTTTAGCCTTCAGCTCCTCACCTTTTTAGCCTTCAGCTCCTCACCTTCTTGACCCTACAGCTCCTCACTTTCTTGAGCCTTCAGCTCCTCAACTTCTTGCGCCTTCAGCTCCTCACCATTTTAGCCTTCAGCTCCTCACCTTCTTGAGCCTTCAGCTCCTCACCTTCTTGACCCTTCAGCTC
Organism: Blennius ocellaris; assembly: GCF_963422515.1. Lineage (NCBI taxonomy): Eukaryota > Metazoa > Chordata > Actinopteri > Blenniiformes > Blenniidae > Blennius > Blennius ocellaris. Next base: position 1,109,422 of record NW_027662273.1, on the reverse strand, counting down.
CTCACCTTCTTGACCCATCAGCTCCTCACCTTTTTAGCCTTCAGCTCCTCACCTTCTTGAGCCTTCTGCTCCTCACCTTTTTAGCCTTCAGCTCCTCACCTTATTGACCCTACAGCTCCTCACCATTTTAGCCTTCAGCTCCTCACCTTCTTGACCCTTCAGCTCCTCACCTTCTTGACCCTTCAGCTCCTCACCATTTTAGCCTTCAGCTCCTCACCATTTTAGCCTTCAGCTCCTCACCATTTTAGCCTTCAGCTCCTCACCTTTTTAGCCTTCAGCTCCTCACCTTTTTAGCCTTCAGCTCCTCACCTTCTTGAGCCTTCAGCTCCTCACCTTCTTAAGCCTTCAGCTCCTCACCTTTTTAGCCTTCTGATCCTCACCTTCTTGAGCCTTCAGCTCCTCACCTTTTTAGCCTTCAGCTCCTCACCTTTTTAGCCTTCAGCTCCTCACCTTCTTGAGCCTTCAGCTCCTCACCTTCTTTAGCCTTCAGCTCCTCACCTTTTTAGCCTTCTGCTCCTCACCTTTTTAGCCCTCAGCTCCTCACCTTCTTGAGCCTTCAGCTCCTCACCTTTTTACCCTTCAGCTCCTCACCTTTTTACACTTCAGCTCCTCACCTTCTTGACCCTTCAGCTCCTCACCTTCTTGACCCTTCAGCTCCTCACCTTCTTGAGCCTTCAGCTCCTCACCTTTTTAGCCTTCAGCTCCTCACCTTCTTGAGCCTTCAGCTCCTCACCTTTTTAGCCTTCAGCTCCTCACCTTCTTGACCCATCAGCTCCTCACCATTTTAGCCTTCAGCTCCTCACCATTTTAGCCTTCAGCTCCTCACCTTTTTGAGCCTTCTTCTCCTCACCTTCTTGAGCCTTTAGCCCCTCACCATTTTAGCCTTCAGCTCCTCACCTTTTTAGCCTTCTGCTCCTCACCTTCTTGCACCTTAAGCTCCTCACCATTTTAGCCTTCAGCTCCTCACCTTCTTGCACCTTAAGCTCCTCACCATTTTAGCCTTCAGCTCCTCACCTTCTTGCACATTAAGCTCCTCACCATTTTAGCCTTCAGCTCCTCACCTTCTTGACCCTTAAGCTCCTCACCTTCTTGACCCTTAAGCTCCTCACCTTCTTGACCCTTCAGCTCCTCACCTTCTTGAGCCTTCAGCTCCTCACCTTCTTGAGCCTTCAGCTCCTCACCTTCTTGACCCATCAACTCCTCACCATTTTAGCCTTCAGCTCCTCACCTACTTGAGCCTTCAGCTCCTCAACTTCTTGCGCCTTCAGCTCCTCACCTTTTTAGCCTTCAGCTCCTCACCTTCTTGAGCCTTCAGCTCCTCACCTTTTTAGCTTTCAGCTCCTCACCTTCTTGAGCCTTCAGCTCCTCACCTTTTTAGCCTTCAGCTCCTCACCTTCTTGAGCCTTCAGCTCCTCACCTTCTTGAGCCTTCAGCTCCTCACCTTCTTAAGCCTTCAGCTCCTCACCTTTTTAGCCTTCTGCTCCTCACCTTCTTGAGCCTTCAGCTCCTCACCTTTTTAGCCCTCAGCTCCTCACCTTTTTAGCCCTCAACTCCTCACCTTCTTGAGCCTTTCTTGAGCATTCAGCTCCTCACCTTTTTACCCTTCAGCTCCTCACCTTTTTACACTTCAGCTCCTCACCTTCTTGACCCTTCAGATCCTCACCTTCTTGACCCTTCAGCTCCTCACCTTCTTGAGCCTTCAGCTCCTCACCTTTTTAGCCTTCAGCTCCTCACCTTCTTGAGCCTTCAGCTCCTCACCTTCTTGAGCCTTCAGCTCCTCACCTTTTTAGCCTTCAGCTCCTCACCTTCTTGACCCTTCAGCTCCTCACCTTCTTGACCCATCAGCTCCTCACCATTTTAGCCTTCAGCTCCTCACCATTTTAGCCTTCAGCTCCTCACCTTTTTGAGCCTTCTTCTCCTCACCTTTTTGAGCCTTCTTCCCCTCACCATTTTAGCCTTCAGCTCCTCACCATTTTAGCCTTCAGCTCCTCACCTTTTTAGCCTTCTGCTCCTCACCTTCTTGCACCTTCAGCTCCTCACCTTCTTGACCCTTCAGCTCCTCACCTTCTTGACCCTTCAGCTCCTCACCTTCTTGAGCCTTCAGCTCCTCACCTTCTTGAGCCTTCAGCTCCTCACCTTCTTGACCCATCAACTCCTCACCATTTTAGCCTTCAGCTCCTCACCTACTTGAGCCTTCAGCTCCTCAACTTCTTGCGCCTTCAGCTCCTCACCTTTTTAGCCTTCAGCTCCTCACCTTCTGAGCCTTCAGCTCCTCACCTTTTTAGCCTTCAGCTCCTCACCTTCTGAGCCTTCAGCTCCTCACCTTCTTGAGCCTTCAGCTCCTCACCTTTGTAGCCTTCAGCTCCTCACCTTCTTGAGCCTTCAGCTCCTCACCTTCTTAAGCCTTCAGCTCCTCACCTTTTTAGCCTTCAGCTCCTCACCTTTTTAGCCTTCTGCTCCTCACCTTCTTGAGCCTTCAGCTCCTCACCTTTTTAGCCTTCAGCTCCTCACCTTTTTAGCCTTCAGCTCCTCACCTTCTTGAGCCTTTCTTGAGCCTTCAGCTCCTCACCTTTTTACACTTCAGCTCCTCACCCTTTTACACTTCAGCTCCTCACCTTTTTACCCTTCAGCTCCTCACCTTTTTACCCTTCAGCTCCTCACCTTTTTACCCTTCAGCTCCTCACCTTCTTGAGCCTTCTTCTCCTCACCTTCTTGAGCCTTCAGCCCCTCACCTTTTTAGCCTTCTGCTCCTCACCTTTTTAGCCTTCTGCTCCTCACCTTCTTGAGCCTTCAGCTCCACACCTTCTTGAGTCTTCAGCTCCCCACCTTCTTGAGCCTTCAGCCCCTCACCTTTTTAGCCTTCAGCTCCTCACCTTCTTGCACCTTAAGCTCCTCACCTTTTTAGCCTTCAGCTCCTCACCTTCTTGAGCCTTCAGCTCCTCACCTTCAGCTCCTCACCTTTTTAGCCTTCAGCTCCTCACCTTCAGCTCCTCACCTTTTTAGCCTTCAGCTCCTCACCTTCTTGACCTTTCAGCTCCTCACCTTCTTGAGCCTTCAGCTCCTCACCTTTTTATGTTTTCAGCTCCTCACCTTCTTGAGCCTTCAGCTCCTCACCTTCTTGCACATTCAGCTCCTCACCTTTTAATACTTCATTTCATCATCTTCTTGAGCTCCTCACCTTCTTGAGCCTTCAGCTCCTCACCTTTTTAGCCTTCAGCTCCTCACCTTTTTAGCCTTCAGCTCCTCGCCTTCTTGAGCCTTCAGCTCCTCACCTTTTTAGCCTTCAGCTCCTCACCTTCTTGACCCTTCAGCTCCTCACCTTCTTGAGCCTTCAGCTCCTCACCTTCTGAGCCTTCAGCTCCTCACCTTCTGAGCCTTCAGCTCCTCACCTTTTTAGCCTGCAGCTCCTCACCTTCTTGAGCCTTCAGCTCCTCACCTTTTTAGCCTTCAGCTCCTCACCTTGTTGAGCCTTCAGCTCCTCATCTTTTTAGCCTTTAGCTCCTCACCTTCTTGAGCCTTCAGCTCCTCACCTTCTTGAGCCTTCAGCTCCTCACCTTTTTAGCCTTCAGCTCCTCACCTTCTTGAGCCTTCAGCTCCTCACCTTTTTAGCCTTCAGCTCCTCACCTTCTTGAGCCTTCAGCTCCTCACCTTTTTAGCCTTCAGCTCCTCACCTTTTTACCCTTCAGCTCCTCACCTTTTTACACTTCAGCTCCTCACCCTCTTGACCCTTCAGCTCCTCACCTTCTTGACCCTTCAGCTCCTCACCTTTTTGAGCCTTCAGCTCCTCACCTTCTTGACACTTCAGCTCCTCACCTTTTTGAGCCTTCAGCTCCTCACCTTTTTGAGCCTTCAGCTCCTCACCTTCTTGAGCCTTCAGCTCCTCACCTTCTTGACCCTTCAGCTCCTCACCTTCTTGAGCCTTCAGCTCCTCACCTTCTTGACCCTTCAGCTCCTCACCTTCTTGAGCCTTCAGCTCCTCACCTTCTTGAGCCTTCAGCTCCTCACCTTCTTGAGCCTTCAGCTCCTCACCTTTTTAGCCTTCAGCTCCTCACCTTCTTGACCCTACAGCTCATCACCTTTTTGAGCCTTCAGCTCCTCACCTTCTTGAGCCTTCAGCTCCTCACCTTCTTGAGCCTTCAGCTCCTCACCTTCTTTAGCCTTTCTTGAGCCTTCAGCTCCTCACCTTTTTACCCTTCAGCTCCTCACCTTTTTAGCCTTCAGCTCCTCACCTTCTTGAGCCTTCAGCTCCTCACCTTTTTAGCCTTCAGCTCCTCACCTTCTTGAGCCTTCAGCTCCTCACCTTTTTAGCCTTCAGCTCCTTAACCTTCTTGAGCCTTCAGCCCCTCACCTTCTTGAGCCTTCAGCTCCTCACCTTCTTGAGCCATCAGCTCCTCACCTTTTTAGCCTTCTGCTCCTCACCTTCTTGAGCCTTCAGCTCCTCACCTTTTTAGCCTTCTGCTCCTCACCTTCTTAACCCTTCAGCTCCTCACCTTTTTAGCCTTCAGCTCCTCACCTTCTTGAGCCTTCAGCTCCTCACCTTTTTGAGCCTTCAGCTCCTCACCCTCTTGAGCCTTCATCTCCTCACCTTCTTGAGCCTTCAGCTCCTCACCTTCTTGACCCTACAGCTCCTCACCTTCTTGACCCTACAGCTCCTCACCTTCTTGAGCCTTCAGCTCCTCACCTTCTTGCGCCTTCAGCTCCTCACCTTCTTGACCCTTCAGCTCCTCACCTTCTTGACCCTTCAGCTCCTCACCTTCTTGACCCTTCAGCTCCTCACCTTCTTGAGCCTTCAGCTCCTCACCTTCTTGAGCCTTCAGCTCCTCACCTTCTTGAGCCTTCAGCTCCTCACCTTCTTGAGCCTTCAGCTCCTCACCTTCTTGAGCCTTCAGCTCCTCACCTTCTTGAGCCTTCAGCTCCTCAACTTATTGCGCCTTCAGCTCCTCACCATTTTAGCCTTCAGCTCCTCACCTTCTTGAGCCTTCAGCTCCTCACCTTCTGGACCCATCAGCTCCTCACCTTTTTAGCCTTCCGCTCCTCACCTTCTTGAGCCTTCAGCTCCTCACCTTCTTGAGCCTTCAGCTCCTCACCTTTTTAGCTTTCAGCTCCTCACCTTCTTGAGCCTTCAGCTCCTCACCTTTTTAGCCTTCAGCTCCTCACCTTCTTGAGCCTTCAGCTCCTCACCTTTTTAGCCTTCAGCTCCTCACCTTTTTAGCCTTCAGCTCCTCACCTTCTTGAGCCTTTCTTGAGCCTTCAGCTCCTCACCTTTTTACACTTCAGCTCCTCACCCTTTTACACTTCAGCTCCTCACCTTTTTACCCTTCAGCTCCCCACCTTCTTGAGCCTTCAGCCCCTCACCTTTTTAGCCTTCAGCTCCTCACCTTCTTGCACCTTAAGCTCCTCACCTTTTTAGCCTTCAGCTCCTCACCTTCTTGAGCCTTCAGCTCCTCACCTTCAGCTCCTCACCTTTTTAGCCTTCAGCTCCTCACCTTCAGCTCCTCACCTTTTTAGCCTTCAGCTCCTCACCTTCTTGACCTTTCAGCTCCTCACCTTCTTGAGCCTTCAGCTCCTCACCTTTTTATGTTTTCAGCTCCTCACCTTCTTGAGCCTTCAGCTCCTCACCTTCTTGCACATTCAGCTCCTCACCTTTTAATACTTCATTTCATCATCTTCTTGAGCTCCTCACCTTCTTGAGCCTTCAGCTCCTCACCTTTTTAGCCTTCAGCTCCTCACCTTTTTAGCCTTCAGCTCCTCGCCTTCTTGAGCCTTCAGCTCCTCACCTTTTTAGCCTTCAGCTCCTCACCTTCTTGACCCTTCAGCTCCTCACCTTCTTGAGCCTTCAGCTCCTCACCTTCTGAGCCTTCAGCTCCTCACCTTCTGAGCCTTCAGCTCCTCACCTTTTTAGCCTGCAGCTCCTCACCTTCTTGAGCCTTCAGCTCCTCACCTTTTTAGCCTTCAGCTCCTCACCTTGTTGAGCCTTCAGCTCCTCATCTTTTTAGCCTTTAGCTCCTCACCTTCTTGAGCCTTCAGCTCCTCACCTTCTTGAGCCTTCAGCTCCTCACCTTTTTAGCCTTCAGCTCCTCACCTTCTTGAGCCTTCAGCTCCTCACCTTTTTAGCCTTCAGCTCCTCACCTTCTTGAGCCTTCAGCTCCTCACCTTTTTAGCCTTCAGCTCCTCACCTTTTTACCCTTCAGCTCCTCACCTTTTTACACTTCAGCTCCTCACCCTCTTGACCCTTCAGCTCCTCACCTTCTTGACCCTTCAGCTCCTCACCTTTTTGAGCCTTCAGCTCCTCACCTTCTTGACACTTCAGCTCCTCACCTTTTTGAGCCTTCAGCTCCTCACCTTTTTGAGCCTTCAGCTCCTCACCTTCTTGAGCCTTCAGCTCCTCACCTTCTTGACCCTTCAGCTCCTCACCTTCTTGAGCCTTCAGCTCCTCACCTTCTTGACCCTTCAGCTCCTCACCTTCTTGAGCCTTCAGCTCCTCACCTTCTTGAGCCTTCAGCTCCTCACCTTCTTGAGCCTTCAGCTCCTCACCTTTTTAGCCTTCAGCTCCTCACCTTCTTGACCCTACAGCTCATCACCTTTTTGAGCCTTCAGCTCCTCACCTTCTTGAGCCTTCAGCTCCTCACCTTCTTGAGCCTTCAGCTCCTCACCTTCTTTAGCCTTTCTTGAGCCTTCAGCTCCTCACCTTTTTACCCTTCAGCTCCTCACCTTTTTAGCCTTCAGCTCCTCACCTTCTTGAGCCTTCAGCTCCTCACCTTTTTAGCCTTCAGCTCCTCACCTTCTTGAGCCTTCAGCTCCTCACCTTTTTAGCCTTCAGCTCCTTAACCTTCTTGAGCCTTCAGCCCCTCACCTTTTTAGCCTTCAGCTCCTCACCTTCTTGAGCCTTTCTTGAGCCTTCAGCTCCTCACCTTTTTACACTTCAGCTCCTCACCCTTTTACACTTCAGCTCCTCACCTTTTTACCCTTCAGCTCCTCACCTTTTTACCCTTCAGCTCCTCACCTTTTTACCCTTCAGCTCCTCACCTTCTTGAGCCTTCTTCTCCTCACCTTCTTGAGCCTTCAGCCCCTCACCTTTTTAGCCTTCTGCTCCTCACCTTTTTAGCCTTCTGCTCCTCACCTTCTTGAGCCTTCAGCTCCACACCTTCTTGAGTCTTCAGCTCCCCACCTTCTTGAGCCTTCAGCCCCTCACCTTTTTAGCCTTCAGCTCCTCACCTTCTTGCACCTTAAGCTCCTCACCTTTTTAGCCTTCAGCTCCTCACCTTCTTGAGCCTTCAGCTCCTCACCTTCAGCTCCTCACCTTTTTAGCCTTCAGCTCCTCACCTTCAGCTCCTCACCTTTTTAGCCTTCAGCTCCTCACCTTCTTGACCTTTCAGCTCCTCACCTTCTTGAGCCTTCAGCTCCTCACCTTTTTATGTTTTCAGCTCCTCACCTTCTTGAGCCTTCAGCTCCTCACCTTCTTGCACATTCAGCTCCTCACCTTTTAATACTTCATTTCATCATCTTCTTGAGCTCCTCACCTTCTTGAGCCTTCAGCTCCTCACCTTTTTAGCCTTCAGCTCCTCACCTTTTTAGCCTTCAGCTCCTCGCCTTCTTGAGCCTTCAGCTCCTCACCTTTTTAGCCTTCAGCTCCTCACCTTCTTGACCCTTCAGCTCCTCACCTTCTTGAGCCTTCAGCTCCTCACCTTCTGAGCCTTCAGCTCCTCACCTTCTGAGCCTTCAGCTCCTCACCTTTTTAGCCTGCAGCTCCTCACCTTCTTGAGCCTTCAGCTCCTCACCTTTTTAGCCTTCAGCTCCTCACCTTGTTGAGCCTTCAGCTCCTCATCTTTTTAGCCTTTAGCTCCTCACCTTCTTGAGCCTTCAGCTCCTCACCTTCTTGAGCCTTCAGCTCCTCACCTTTTTAGCCTTCAGCTCCTCACCTTCTTGAGCCTTCAGCTCCTCACCTTTTTAGCCTTCAGCTCCTCACCTTCTTGAGCCTTCAGCTCCTCACCTTTTTAGCCTTCAGCTCCTCACCTTTTTACCCTTCAGCTCCTCACCTTTTTACACTTCAGCTCCTCACCCTCTTGACCCTTCAGCTCCTCACCTTCTTGACCCTTCAGCTCCTCACCTTTTTGAGCCTTCAGCTCCTCACCTTCTTGACACTTCAGCTCCTCACCTTTTTGAGCCTTCAGCTCCTCACCTTTTTGAGCCTTCAGCTCCTCACCTTCTTGAGCCTTCAGCTCCTCACCTTCTTGACCCTTCAGCTCCTCACCTTCTTGAGCCTTCAGCTCCTCACCTTCTTGACCCTTCAGCTCCTCACCTTCTTGAGCCTTCAGCTCCTCACCTTCTTGAGCCTTCAGCTCCTCACCTTCTTGAGCCTTCAGCTCCTCACCTTTTTAGCCTTCAGCTCCTCACCTTCTTGACCCTACAGCTCATCACCTTTTTGAGCCTTCAGCTCCTCACCTTCTTGAGCCTTCAGCTCCTCACCTTCTTGAGCCTTCAGCTCCTCACCTTCTTTAGCCTTTCTTGAGCCTTCAGCTCCTCACCTTTTTACCCTTCAGCTCCTCACCTTTTTAGCCTTCAGCTCCTCACCTTCTTGAGCCTTCAGCTCCTCACCTTTTTAGCCTTCAGCTCCTCACCTTCTTGAGCCTTCAGCTCCTCACCTTTTTAGCCTTCAGCTCCTTAACCTTCTTGAGCCTTCAGCCCCTCACCTTTTTAGCCTTCAGCTCCTCACCTTCTTGAGCCATCAGCTCCTCACCTTTTTAGCCTTCTGCTCCTCACCTTCTTGAGCCTTCAGCTCCTCACCTTTTTAGCCTTCTGCTCCTCACCTTCTTAACCCTTCAGCTCCTCACCTTTTTAGCCTTCAGCTCCTCACCTTCTTGAGCCTTCAGCTCCTCACCTTTTTGAGCCTTCAGCTCCTCACCCTCTTGAGCCTTCATCTCCTCACCTTCTTGAGCCTTCAGCTCCTCACCTTCTTGACCCTACAGCTCCTCACCTTCTTGACCCTACAGCTCCTCACCTTCTTGAGCCTTCAGCTCCTCACCTTCTTGCGCCTTCAGCTCCTCACCTTCTTGACCCTTCAGCTCCTCACCTTCTTGACCCTTCAGCTCCTCACCTTCTTGACCCTTCAGCTCCTCACCTTCTTGAGCCTTCAGCTCCTCACCTTCTTGAGCCTTCAGCTCCTCACCTTCTTGAGCCTTCAGCTCCTCACCTTCTTGAGCCTTCAGCTCCTCACCTTCTTGAGCCTTCAGCTCCTCACCTTCTTGAGCCTTCAGCTCCTCAACTTATTGCGCCTTCAGCTCCTCACCATTTTAGCCTTCAGCTCCTCACCTTCTTGAGCCTTCAGCTCCTCACCTTCTGGACCCATCAGCTCCTCACCTTTTTAGCCTTCCGCTCCTCACCTTCTTGAGCCTTCAGCTCCTCACCTTCTTGAGCCTTCAGCTCCTCACCTTTTTAGCTTTCAGCTCCTCACCTTCTTGAGCCTTCAGCTCCTCACCTTTTTAGCCTTCAGCTCCTCACCTTTTTAGCCTTCAGCTCCTCACCTTCTTGAGCCTTCAGTTCCTCACCTTCTTGAGCCTTCAGCTCCTCACCTTCTTGAGCCTTCAGCTCCTCACCTTCTTGAGCCTTCAGCTCCTCACCTTCTTGAGCCTTCAGCTCCTCACCTTTTTAGCCTTCTGCTCCTCACCTTCTTGACCTTTCAGCTCCTCACCTTTTTAGCCTTCAGCTCCTCACCTTCTTGAACCTTCAGCTCCTCACCTTTTTAGCCTTCAGCTCCTCACCTTCTTGAGCCTTCAGCTCCTCACCTTCTTGAGCCTTCAGCTCCTCACCTTTTTAGCCTTCAGCTCCTCACCTTCGTGAGCCTTTCTTGACCCTTCAGCTCCTCACCTTTTTACCCTTCAGCTCCTCACCTTTTTACACTTCAGCTCCTCACCTTCTTGACCCTTCAGCTCCTCACCTTCTTGAGCCTTCAGCTCCTCACCTTCTTGAGCCTTCAGCTCCTCACCTTCTTGACCCTACAGCTCCTCACCTTCTTGACCCTACAGCTCCTCACCTTCTTGAGCCTTCAGCTCCTCACCTTCTTGCGCCTTCAGCTCCTCACCTTCTTGACCCTTCAGCTCCTCACCTTCTTGCGCCTTCAGCTCCTCACCTTCTTGACCCTTCAGCTCCTCACCTTCTTGACCCTTCAGCTCCTCACCTTCTTGAGCCTTCAGCTCCTCACCTTCTTGAGCCTTCAGCTCCTCACCTTCTTGAGCCTTCAGCTCCTCACCTTCTTGAGCCTTCAGCTCCTCACCTTCTTGAGCCTTCAGCTCCTCACCTTCTTGAGCCTTCAGCTCCTCACCTTCTTGAGCCTTCAGCTCCTCAACTTATTGCGCCTTCAGCTCCTCACCATTTTAGCCTTCAGCTCCTCACCTTCTTGAGCCTTCAGCTCCTCACCTTCTGGACCCATCAGCTCCTCACCTTTTTAGCCTTCCGCTCCTCACCTTCTTGAGCCTTCAGCTCCTCACCTTCTTGAGCCTTCAGCTCCTCACCTTTTTAGCTTTCAGCTCCTCACCTTCTTGAGCCTTCAGCTCCTCACCTTTTTAGCCTTCAGCTCCTCACCTTTTTAGCCTTCAGCTCCTCACCTTCTTGAGCCTTCAGTTCCTCACCTTCTTGAGCCTTCAGCTCCTCACCTTCTTGAGCCTTCAGCTCCTCACCTTCTTGAGCCTTCAGCTCCTCACCTTCTTGAGCCTTCAGCTCCTCACCTTTTTAGCCTTCTGCTCCTCACCTTCTTGACCTTTCAGCTCCTCACCTTTTTAGCCTTCAGCTCCTCACCTTCTTGAACCTTCAGCTCCTCACCTTTTTAGCCTTCAGCTCCTCACCTTCTTGAGCCTTCAGCTCCTCACCTTTTTAGCCTTCAGCTCCTCACCTTTTTAGCCTTCAGCTCCTCACCTTCTTGAGCCTTCAGTTCCTCACCTTCTTGAGCCTTCAGCTCCTCACCTTCTTGAGCCTTCAGCTCCTCACCTTCTTGAGCCTTCAGCTCCTCACCTTCTTGAGCCTTCAGCTCCTCACCTTTTTAGCCTTCTGCTCCTCACCTTCTTGACCTTTCAGCTCCTCACCTTTTTAGCCTTCAGCTCCTCACCTTCTTGAACCTTCAGCTCCTCACCTTTTTAGCCTTCAGCTCCTCACCTTCTTGAGCCTTCAGCTCCTCACCTTCTTGAGCCTTCAGCTCCTCACCTTTTTAGCCTTCAGCTCCTCACCTTCTTGAGCCTTTCTTGACCCTTCAGCTCCTCACCTTTTTACCCTTCAGCTCCTCACCTTTTTACACTTCAGCTCCTCACCTTCTTGACCCTTCAGCTCCTCACCTTCTTGAGCCTTCAGCTCCTCACCTTCTTGAGCCTTCAGCTCCTCACCTTCTTGAGCCTTTCTTGACCCTTCAGCTCCTCACCTTTTTACCCTTCAGCTCCTCACCTTTTTACACTTAAGCTCCTCACCTTCTTGACCCTTTAGCTCCTCACCTTCTTAAACCTTCAGCTCCTCACCTTCTTGAGCCTTCAGCTCCTCACCTTCTTGAGCCTTCAGCTCCTCACCTTCTTGAGCCTTCAGCTCCTCACCTTCTTGAGCCTTCAGCTCCTCACCTTTTTAGCCTTCAGCTCCTCACCTTCTTGAGCCTTCAGCTCCTCACCTTTTTAGCCTTCAGATCCTCACCTTCTTGACCCTACAGCTCCTCACCTTCTTGAACCTTCAGCTCCTCACCTTTTTAGCCTTCAGCTCCTCACCTTCTTGAGCCTTCAGCTCCTCACCTTTTTAGCCTTCAGCTCCTCACCTTCTTGAGCCTTCAGCTCCTCACCTTTTTAGCCTTCAGCTCCTCACCTTCTTGAGCCATCAGCTCCTCACCTTCTTGAGCCTTCAGCTCCTCACCTTCTTGAGCCTTCAGCTCCTCACCTTCTTGACCCTACAGCTCCTCACCTTCTTGACCCTACAGCTCCTCACCTTCTTGAGCCTTCAGCTCCTCACCTTCTTGCGCCTTCAGCTCCTCACCTTCTTGACCCTTCAGCTCCTCACCTTCTTGCGCCTTCAGCTCCTCACCTTCTTGACCCTTCAGCTCCTCACCTTCTTGAGCCTTCAGCTCCTCACCTTCTGGACCCATCAGCTCCTCACCTTTTTAGCCTTCCGCTCCTCACCTTCTTGAGCCTTCAGCTCCTCACCTTCTTGAGCCTTCAGCTCCTCACCTTTTTAGCTTTCAGCTCCTCACCTTCTTGAGCCTTCAGCTCCTCACCTTTTTAGCCTTCAGCTCCTCACCTTTTTAGCCTTCAGCTCCTCACCTTCTTGAGCCTTCAGTTCCTCACCTTCTTGAGCCTTCAGCTCCTCACCTTCTTGAGCCTTCAGCTCCTCACCTTCTTGAGCCTTCAGCTCCTCACCTTCTTGAGCCTTCAGCTCCTCACCTTTTTAGCCTTCTGCTCCTCACCTTCTTGACCTTTCAGCTCCTCACCTTTTTAGCCTTCAGCTCCTCACCTTCTTGAACCTTCAGCTCCTCACCTTTTTAGCCTTCAGCTCCTCACCTTCTTGAGCCTTCAGCTCCTCACCTTCTTGAGCCTTCAGCTCCTCACCTTTTTAGCCTTCAGCTCCTCACCTTCTTGAGCCTTTCTTGACCCTTCAGCTCCTCACCTTTTTACCCTTCAGCTCCTCACCTTTTTACACTTCAGCTCCTCACCTTCTTGACCCTTCAGCTCCTCACCTTCTTGAGCCTTCAGCTCCTCACCTTCTTGAGCCTTCAGCTCCTCACCTTCTTGAGCCTTTCTTGACCCTTCAGCTCCTCACCTTTTTACCCTTCAGCTCCTCACCTTTTTACACTTAAGCTCCTCACCTTCTTGACCCTTTAGCTCCTCACCTTCTTAAACCTTCAGCTCCTCACCTTCTTGAGCCTTCAGCTCCTCACCTTCTTGAGCCTTCAGCTCCTCACCTTCTTGAGCCTTCAGCTCCTCACCTTCTTGAGCCTTCAGCTCCTCACCTTTTTAGCCTTCAGCTCCTCACCTTCTTGAGCCTTCAGCTCCTCACCTTTTTAGCCTTCAGATCCTCACCTTCTTGACCCTACAGCTCCTCACCTTCTTGAGCCTTCAGCTCCTCACCTTTTTAGCCTTCAGCTCCTCACCTTCTTGAGCCTTCAGCTCCTCACCTTTTTAGCCTTCAGCTCCTCACCTTCTTGAGCCTTCAGCTCCTCACCTTTTTAGCCTTCAGCTCCTCACCTTCTTGAGCCATCAGCTCCTCACCTTCTTGAGCCTTCAGCTCCTCACCTTCTTAACCCTTCAGCTCCTCACCTTTTTAGCCTTCAGCTCCTCACCTTCTTGAGCCTTCAGCTCCTCACCTTTTTGAGCCTTCAGCTCCTCACCCTCTTGAGCCTTCAGCTCCTCACCCTCTTGAGCCTTCAGCTCCTCACCTTTTTAGCCTTCAGCTCCTCACCTTCTTGACCCTACAGCTCCTCACCTTCTTGAGCCTTCAGCTCCTCAACTTCTTGCGCCTTCAGCTCCTCACCATTTTAGCCTTCAGCTCCTCACCTTCTTGAGCCTTCAGCTCCTCACCTTCTTGACCCTTCAGCTCCTCACCTTCTTGACCCATCAGCTCCTCACCATTTTAGCCTTCAGCTCCTCACCTTCTTGAGCCTTCAGCTCCTCACCTTTTTAGCTTTCAGCTCCTCACCTTCTTGAGCCTTCAGCTCCTCACCTTTTTAGCCTTCAGCTCCTCACCTTTTTAGCCTTCAGCTCCTCACCTTCTTGAGCCTTCAGCTCCTCACCTTCTTGAGCCATCAGCTCCCCACCTTCTTGAGCCTTCAGCTCCTCACCTTCTTGAGCCTTCAGCTCCTCACCTTTTTGAGCCTTCAGCTCCTCACCTTCTTGAGCCTTCAGCTCCTCACCTTTTTGAGCCTTCAGCTCCTCACCTTCTTGAGCCTTCAGCTCCTCACCATTTTAGCCTTCAGCTCCTCACCTTCTTGAGCCTTCAGCTCCTCACCTTTTTAGCCTTCAGCTCCTCACCTTCTTGACCCTTCAGCTCCTCACCTTCTTGACCCATCAGCTCCTCACCATTTTAGCCTTCCGCTCCTCACCTTTTTAGCCTTCCGCTCCTCACCTTTTTAGCCTTCCGCTCCTCACCTTCTTGAGCCTTCAGCTCCTCACCTTTTTAGCTTTCAGCTCCTCACCTTCTTGAGCCTTCAGCTCCTCACCTTTTTAGCCTTCAGCTCCTCACCTTTTTAGCCTTCAGCTCCTCACCTTCTTGAGCCATCAGCTCCCCACCTTCTTGAGCCTTCAGCTCCTCACCTTCTTGAGCCTTCAGCTCCTCACCTTTTTGAGCCTTCAGCTCCTCACCTTCTTGAGCCTTCAGCTCCTCACCATTTTAGCCTTCAGCTCCTCACCTTCTTGAGCCTTCAGCTCCTCACCTTTTTAGCCTTCAGCTCCTCACCTTCTTGAGCCTTCAGATCCTCACCTTCTTGACCCTACAGCTCCTCACCTTCTTGACCCTACAGCTCCTCACCTTTTTAGCCTTCAGCTCCTCACCTTCTTGAGCCTTCAGCTCCTCACCTTTTTAGACTTCATCTCCTCACCTTCTTGAGCCTTCAGCTCCTCACCTTTTTAGCCTTCAGCTCCTCACCTTTTTAGCCTTCAGCTCCTCACCTTCTTGACCCTACAGCTCCTCACCTTCTTGAGCCTTCAGCTCCTCACCATTTTAGCCTTCAGTCCTCACCTTCTTGAGCCTTCAGCTCCTCACCTTCTTGACCCTTCAGCTCCTCACCTTCTTGACCCATGAGCTCCTCACCTTTTTAGCCTTCAGCTCCTCACCTTTTTAGCCTTCAGCTCCTCACCTTCTTGAGCCATCAGCTCCCCACCTTCTTGAGCCTTCAGCTCCTCACCTTCTTGAGCCTTCAGCTCCTCACCTTCTTGAGCCTTCAGCTCCTCACCTTTTTGAGCCTTCAGCTCCTCACCTTCTTGAGCCTTCAGCTCCTCACCATTTTAGCCTTCAGCTCCTCACCTTCTTGAGCCTTCAGCTCCTCACCTTTTTAGCTTTCAGCTCCTCACCTTCTTGAGCCTTCAGCTCCTCACCTTTTTAGCCTTCAGCTCCTCACCTTTTTAGCCTTCAGCTCCTCACCTTCTTGAGCCATCAGCTCCCCACCTTCTTGAGCCTTCAGCTCCTCACCTTCTTGAGCCTTCAGCTCCTCACCTTTTTGAGCCTTCAGCTCCTCACCTTCTTGAGCCTTCAGCTCCTCACCATTTTAGCCTTCAGCTCCTCACCTTCTTGAGCCTTCAGCTCATCACCTTTTTGAGCCTTCAGCTCCTCACCTTCTTGAGCCTTCAGCTCATCACCTTTTTGAGCCTTCAGCTCCTCACCTTCTTGAGCCTTCAGCTCCTCACCTTCTTGAGCCTTCAGCTCCTCACCTTTTTACCCTTCAGCTCCTCACCTTTTTAGCCTTCAGATCCTCACCTTTTTAGCCTTCAGCTCCTCACCTTCTTGAGCCTTCAGATCCTCACCTTCTTGACCCTACAGCTCCTCACCTTCTTGACCCTACAGCTCCTCACCTTTTTAGCCTTCAGCTCCTCACCTTCTTGAGCCTTCAGCTCCTCACCTTTTTAGACTTCATCTCCTCACCTTCTTGAGCCTTCAGCTCCTCACCTTTTTAGCCTTCAGCTCCTCACCTTTTTAGCCTTCAGCTCCTCACCTTCTTGACCCTACAGCTCCTCACCTTCTTGAGCCTTCAGCTCCTCACCATTTTAGCCTTCAGCTCCTCACCTTCTTGAGCCTTCAGCTCCTCACCTTCTTGACCCTTCAGCTCCTCACCTTCTTGACCCATGAGCTCCTCACCTTTTTAGCCTTCAGCTCCTCACCTTTTTAGCCTTCAGCTCCTCACCTTCTTGAGCCATCAGCTCCCCACCTTCTTGAGCCTTCAGCTCCTCACCTTCTTGAGCCTTCAGCTCCTCACCTTCTTGAGCCTTCAGCTCCTCACCTTTTTGAGCCTTCAGCTCCTCACCTTCTTGAGCCTTCAGCTCCTCACCATTTTAGCCTTCAGCTCCTCACCTTCTTGAGCCTTCAGCTCCTCACCTTTTTAGCCTTCAGCTCCTCACCTTCTTGAGCCTTCTGCTCCTCACCTTTTTAGCCTTCAGCTCCTCACCTTCTTGACCCTACAGCTCCTCACCTTCTTGAGCCTTCAGCTCCTCACCTTGTTGCGCCTTCAGCTCCTCACCATTTTAGCCTTCAGCTCCTCACCTTCTTGACACTTCAGCTCCTCACCTTTTTGAGCCTTCAGCTCCTCACCTTCTTGAGCCTTCAGCTCCTCACCTTCTTGACCCTTCAGCTCCTCACCTTCTTGAGCCTTCAGCTCCTCACCTTCTTGAGCCTTCAGCTCCTCACCTTCTTGAGCCTTCAGCTCCTCACCTTCTTGAGCCTTCAGCTCCTCACCTTCTTGAGCCTTCAGCTCCTCACCTTCTTGAGACTTCAGCTCCTCACCTTCTTGAGCCTTCAGCTCCTCACCTTCTTGAGCCTTCAGCTCCTCACTTTCTTGAGCCTTCAGCTCCTCACCTTTTTAGCCTTCAGCTCCTCACCTTCTTGACCCTACAGCTCCTCACCTTCTTGAGCCTTCAGCTCCTCAACTTCTTGCGCCTTCAGCTCCTCAACTTCTTGCGCCTTCAGCTCCTCACCATTTTAGCCTTCAGCTCCTCACCTTCTTGAGCCTTCAGCTCCTCACCTTCTTGACCCTTCAGCTCCTCACCTTCTTGACCCATCAGCTCCTCACCATTTTAGCCATCAGCTCCTCACCTTCTTGAGCCTTCTGCTCCTCACCTTTTTAGCCTTCAGCTCCTCACCTTCTTGACCCTACAGCTCCTCACCTTCTTGAGCCTTCAGCTCCTCACCTTCTTGCGCCTTCAGCTCCTCACCTTCTTGAGCCTTCAGCTCCTCACCATTTTAGCCTTCAGCTCCTCACCTTCTTGACACTTCAGCTCCTCACCTTTTTGAGCCTTCAGCTCCTCACCTTCTTGAGCCTTCAGCTCCTCACCTTCTTGAGCCTTCAGCTCCTCACCTTTTTAGCCTTCTGCTCCTCACCTTCTTGACCTTTCAGCTCCTCACCTTTTTAGCCTTCAGCTCCTCACCTTCTTGAACCTTCAGCTCCTCACCTTTTTAGCCTTCAGCTCCTCACCTTCTTGAGCCTTCAGCTCCTCACCTTCTTGAGCCTTCAGCTCCTCACCTTTTTAGCCTTCAGCTCCTCACCTTCTTGAGCCTTTCTTGACCCTTCAGCTCCTCACCTTTTTACACTTCAGCTCCTCACCTTCTTGACCCTTCAGCTCCTCACCTTCTTGAGCCTTCAGCTCCTCACCTTCTTGAGCCTTCAGCTCCTCACCTTCTTGAGCCTTTCTTGACCCTTCAGCTCCTCACCTTTTTACCCTTCAGCTCCTCACCTTTTTACACTTAAGCTCCTCACCTTCTTGACCCTTTAGCTCCTCACCTTCTTAAACCTTCAGCTCCTCACCTTCTTGAGCCTTCAGCTCCTCACCTTCTTGAGCCTTCAGCTCCTCACCTTCTTGAGCCTTCAGCTCCTCACCTTCTTGAGCCTTCAGCTCCTCACCTTTTTAGCCTTCAGCTCCTCACCTTCTTGAGCCTTCAGCTCCTCACCTTTTTAGCCTTCAGATCCTCACCTTCTTGACCCTACAGCTCCTCACCTTCTTGAGCCTTCAGCTCCTCACCTTTTTAGCCTTCAGCTCCTCACCTTCTTGAGCCTTCAGCTCCTCACCTTTTTAGCCTTCAGCTCCTCACCTTCTTGAGCCTTCAGCTCCTCACCTTTTTAGCCTTCAGCTCCTCACCTTCTTGAGCCATCAGCTCCTCACCTTCTTGAGCCTTCAGCTCCTCACCTTCTTAACCCTTCAGCTCCTCACCTTTTTAGCCTTCAGCTCCTCACCTTCTTGAGCCTTCAGCTCCTCACCTTTTTGAGCCTTCAGCTCCTCACCCTCTTGAGCCTTCAGCTCCTCACCCTCTTGAGCCTTCAGCTCCTCACCTTTTTAGCCTTCAGCTCCTCACCTTCTTGACCCTACAGCTCCTCACCTTCTTGAGCCTTCAGCTCCTCAACTTCTTGCGCCTTCAGCTCCTCACCATTTTAGCCTTCAGCTCCTCACCTTCTTGAGCCTTCAGCTCCTCACCTTCTTGACCCTTCAGCTCCTCACCTTCTTGACCCATCAGCTCCTCACCATTTTAGCCTTCAGCTCCTCACCTTCTTGAGCCTTCAGCTCCTCACCTTTTTAGCTTTCAGCTCCTCACCTTCTTGAGCCTTCAGCTCCTCACCTTTTTAGCCTTCAGCTCCTCACCTTTTTAGCCTTCAGCTCCTCACCTTCTTGAGCCTTCAGCTCCTCACCTTCTTGAGCCATCAGCTCCCCACCTTCTTGAGCCTTCAGCTCCTCACCTTCTTGAGCCTTCAGCTCCTCACCTTTTTGAGCCTTCAGCTCCTCACCTTCTTGAGCCTTCAGCTCCTCACCTTTTTGAGCCTTCAGCTCCTCACCTTCTTGAGCCTTCAGCTCCTCACCATTTTAGCCTTCAGCTCCTCACCTTCTTGAGCCTTCAGCTCCTCACCTTTTTAGCCTTCAGCTCCTCACCTTCTTGACCCTTCAGCTCCTCACCTTCTTGACCCATCAGCTCCTCACCATTTTAGCCTTCCGCTCCTCACCTTTTTAGCCTTCCGCTCCTCACCTTTTTAGCCTTCCGCTCCTCACCTTCTTGAGCCTTCAGCTCCTCACCTTTTTAGCTTTCAGCTCCTCACCTTCTTGAGCCTTCAGCTCCTCACCTTCTTGAGCCTTCAGCTCCTCACCTTTTTAGCCTTCAGCTCCTCACCTTTTTAGCCTTCAGCTCCTCACCTTCTTGAGCCATCAGCTCCCCACCTTCTTGAGCCTTCAGCTCCTCACCTTCTTGAGCCTTCAGCTCCTCACCTTTTTGAGCCTTCAGCTCCTCACCTTCTTGAGCCTTCAGCTCCTCACCATTTTAGCCTTCAGCTCCTCACCTTCTTGAGCCTTCAGCTCATCACCTTTTTGAGCCTTCAGCTCCTCACCTTCTTGAGCCTTCAGCTCCTCACCTTCTTGAGCCTTCAGCTCCTCACCTTTTTACCCTTCAGCTCCTCACCTTTTTAGCCTTCAGCTCCTCACCTTCTTGAGCCTTCAGATCCTCACCTTCTTGACCCTACAGCTCCTCACCTTCTTGACCCTACAGCTCCTCACCTTCTTGACCCTACAGCTCCTCACCTTTTTAGCCTTCAGCTCCTCACCTTCTTGAGCCTTCAGCTCCTCACCTTTTTAGACTTCATCTCCTCACCTTCTTGAGCCTTCAGCTCCTCACCTTTTTAGCCTTCAGCTCCTCACCTTTTTAGCCTTCAGCTCCTCACCTTCTTGACCCTACAGCTCCTCACCTTCTTGAGCCTTCAGCTCCTCACCATTTTAGCCTTCAGTCCTCACCTTCTTGAGCCTTCAGCTCCTCACCTTCTTGACCCTTCAGCTCCTCACCTTCTTGACCCATGAGCTCCTCACCTTTTTAGCCTTCAGCTCCTCACCTTTTTAGCCTTCAGCTCCTCACCTTCTTGAGCCATCAGCTCCCCACCTTCTTGAGCCTTCAGCTCCTCACCTTCTTGAGCCTTCAGCTCCTCACCTTCTTGAGCCTTCAGCTCCTCACCTTTTTGAGCCTTCAGCTCCTCACCTTCTTGAGCCTTCAGCTCCTCACCATTTTAGCCTTCAGCTCCTCACCTTCTTGAGCCTTCAGCTCCTCACCTTTTTAGCTTTCAGCTCCTCACCTTCTTGAGCCTTCAGCTCCTCACCTTTTTAGCCTTCAGCTCCTCACCTTTTTAGCCTTCAGCTCCTCACCTTTTTAGCCTTCAGCTCCTCACCTTCTTGAGCCATCAGCTCCCCACCTTCTTGAGCCTTCAGCTCCTCACCTTCTTGAGCCTTCAGCTCCTCACCTTTTTGAGCCTTCAGCTCCTCACCTTCTTGAGCCTTCAGCTCCTCACCATTTTAGCCTTCAGCTCCTCACCTTCTTGAGCCTTCAGCTCATCACCTTTTTGAGCCTTCAGCTCCTCACCTTCTTGAGCCTTCAGCTCATCACCTTTTTGAGCCTTCAGCTCCTCACCTTCTTGAGCCTTCAGCTCCTCACCTTCTTGAGCCTTCAGCTCCTCACCTTTTTACCCTTCAGCTCCTCACCTTTTTAGCCTTCAGATCCTCACCTTTTTAGCCTTCAGCTCCTCACCTTCTTGAGCCTTCAGATCCTCACCTTCTTGACCCTACAGCTCCTCACCTTCTTGACCCTACAGCTCCTCACCTTTTTAGCCTTCAGCTCCTCACCTTCTTGAGCCTTCAGCTCCTCACCTTTTTAGACTTCATCTCCTCACCTTCTTGAGCCTTCAGCTCCTCACCTTTTTAGCCTTCAGCTCCTCACCTTTTTAGCCTTCAGCTCCTCACCTTCTTGACCCTACAGCTCCTCACCTTCTTGAGCCTTCAGCTCCTCACCATTTTAGCCTTCAGCTCCTCACCTTCTTGAGCCTTCAGCTCCTCACCTTCTTGACCCTTCAGCTCCTCACCTTCTTGACCCATGAGCTCCTCACCTTTTTAGCCTTCAGCTCCTCACCTTTTTAGCCTTCAGCTCCTCACCTTCTTGAGCCATCAGCTCCCCACCTTCTTGAGCCTTCAGCTCCTCACCTTCTTGAGCCTTCAGCTCCTCACCTTCTTGAGCCTTCAGCTCCTCACCTTTTTGAGCCTTCAGCTCCTCACCTTCTTGAGCCTTCAGCTCCTCACCATTTTAGCCTTCAGCTCCTCACCTTCTTGAGCCTTCAGCTCCTCACCTTTTTAGCCTTCAGCTCCTCACCTTCTTGAGCCTTCTGCTCCTCACCTTTTTAGCCTTCAGCTCCTCACCTTCTTGACCCTACAGCTCCTCACCTTCTTGAGCCTTCAGCTCCTCACCTTGTTGCGCCTTCAGCTCCTCACCATTTTAGCCTTCAGCTCCTCACCTTCTTGACACTTCAGCTCCTCACCTTTTTGAGCCTTCAGCTCCTCACCTTCTTGAGCCTTCAGCTCCTCACCTTCTTGACCCTTCAGCTCCTCACCTTCTTGAGCCTTCAGCTCCTCACCTTCTTGAGCCTTCAGCTCCTCACCTTCTTGAGCCTTCAGCTCCTCACCTTCTTGAGCCTTCAGCTCCTCACCTTCTTGAGCCTTCAGCTCCTCACCTTCTTGAGACTTCAGCTCCTCACCTTCTTGAGCCTTCAGCTCCTCACCTTCTTGAGCCTTCAGCTCCTCACTTTCTTGAGCCTTCAGCTCCTCACCTTTTTAGCCTTCAGCTCCTCACCTTCTTGACCCTACAGCTCCTCACCTTCTTGAGCCTTCAGCTCCTCAACTTCTTGCGCCTTCAGCTCCTCAACTTCTTGCGCCTTCAGCTCCTCACCATTTTAGCCTTCAGCTCCTCACCTTCTTGAGCCTTCAGCTCCTCACCTTCTTGACCCTTCAGCTCCTCACCTTCTTGACCCATCAGCTCCTCACCATTTTAGCCTTCAGCTCCTCACCTTTTTAGCCTTCAGCTCCTCACCTTCTTGACCCTACAGCTCCTCACTTTCTTGAGCCTTCAGCTCCTCAACTTCTTGCGCCTTCAGCTCCTCACCATTTTAGCCTTCAGCTCCTCACCTTCTTGAGCCTTCAGCTCCTCACCTTCTTGACCCTTCAGCTCCTCACCTTCTTGACCCATCAGCTCCTCACCATTTTAGCCTTCAGCTCCTCACCTTCTTGAGCCTTCTGCTCCTCACCTTTTTAGCCTTCAGCTCCTCACCTTCTTGACCCTACAGCTCCTCACCTTCTTGAGCCTTCAGCTCCTCACCTTCTTGCGCCTTCAGCTCCTCACCTTCTTGAGCCTTCAGCTCCTCACCATTTTAGCCTTCAGCTCCTCACCTTCTTGACACTTCAGCTCCTCACCTTTTTGAGCCTTCAGCTCCTCACCTTCTTGAGCCTTCAGCTCCTCACCTTCTTGACCCTTCAGCTCCTCACCTTCTTGAGCCTTCAGCTCCTCACCTTCTTGAGCCTTCAGCTCCTCACCATTTTAGCCTTCAGCTCCTCACCTTCTTGACCCTTCAGCTCCTCACCTTCTTGAGCCTTCAGCTCCTCACCATTTTAGCCTTCAGCTCCTCACCTTCTTGAGCCTTCAGCTCCTCACCTTTTTAGCCTTCAGCTCCTCACCTTCTTGGGCCTTCAGCTCCTCACCATTTTAGCCTTCAGCTCCTCACCTTCTTGAGCCTTCAGCTCCTCACCTTTTTAGCCTTCAGCTCCTCACCTTCTTGAGCCTCCAGCTCCTCACCATTTTAGCCTTCAGCTCCTCACCTTCTTGAGCCTTCAGCTCCTCACCTTCTTGAGCCTTCAGCTCCTCACCTTTTTAGCCTTCAGCTCCTCACCTTCTTGAGCCTTCAGCTCCTCACCTTTTTAGCCTTCAGCTCCTCACCTTTTTAGCCTTCAGCTCCTCACCTTCTTGAGCCTTCAGCTCCTCACCTTCTTAAGCCTTCAGCTCCTCACCTTTTTAGCCTTCTGATCCTCACCTTCTTGAGCCTTCATCTCCTCACCTTTTTAGCCTTCAGCTCCTCACCTTTTTAGCCTTCAGCTCCTCACCTTCTTGAGCCTTTCTTGAGCCTTCAGCTCCTCACCTTCTTGAGCCTTCAGCTCCTCACCTTCTTTAGCCTTCAGCTCCTCACCCTTTTAGCCTTCTGCTCCTCACCTTTTTAGCCCTCAGCTCCTCACCTTCTTGAGCCTTTCTTGAGCCTTCAGCTCCTCACCTTTTTACCCTTCAGCTCCTCACCTTTTTACACTTCAGCTCCTCACCTTCTTGACCCTTCAGCTCCTCACCTTCTTGACCCTTCAGCTCCTCACCTTCTTGAGCCTTCAGCTCCTCACCTTTTTAGCCTTCAGCTCCTCACCTTCTTGAGCCTTCAGCTCCTCACCTTTTTAGCCTTCAGCTCCTCACCTTCTTGACCCATCAGCTCCTCACCATTTTAGCCTTCAGCTCCTCACCATTTTAGCCTTCAGCTCCTCACCTTTTTGAGCCTTCTTCTCCTCACCTTCTTGAGCCTTTAGCCCCTCACCATTTTAGCCTTCAGCTCCTCACCTTTTTAGCCTTCTGCTCCTCACCTTCTTGCACCTTAAGCTCCTCACCATTTTAGCCTTCAGCTCCTCACCTTCTTGCACCTTAAGCTCCTCACCATTTTAGCCTTCAGCTCCTCACCTTCTTGCACATTAAGCTCCTCACCATTTTAGCCTTCAGCTCCTCACCTTCTTGACCCTTAAGCTCCTCACCTTCTTGACCCTTAAGCTCCTCACCTTCTTGACCCTTCAGCTCCTCACCTTCTTGAGCCTTCAGCTCCTCACCTTCTTGAGCCTTCAGCTCCTCACCTTCTTGAGCCTTCAGCTCCTCACCTTCTTGACCCATCAACTCCTCACCTTTTTAGCCTTCAGCTCCTCACCTTCTTGAGCCTTCAGCTGTTCACCTTTTTAGCCTTCAGCTCCTCACCTTCTTGAGCCTTCAGCTCCTCACCTTTTTAGCCTTCAGCTCCTCACCTTTTTAGCCTTCAGCTCCTCACCTTCTTGAGCCTTCAGCTCCTCACCTTCTTAAGCCTTCAGCTCCTCACCTTTTTAGCCTTCTGCTCCTCACCTTCTTGAGCCTTCAGCTCCTCACCTTTTTAGCCTTCTGCTCCTCACCTTTTTAGCCCTCAGCTCCTCACCTTTTTAGCCCTCAGCTCCTCACCTTCTTGAGCCTTTCTTGAGCATTCAGCTCCTCACCTTTTTACCCTTCAGCTCCTCACCTTTTTACACTTCAGCTCCTCACCTTCTTGACCCTTCAGATCCTCACCTTCTTGACCCTTCAGCTCCTCACCTTCTTGAGCCTTCAGCTCCTCACCTTTTTAGCCTTCAGCTCCTCACCTTCTTGAGCCTTCAGCTCCTCACCTTCTTGAGCCTTCAGCTCCTCACCTTTTTAGCCTTCAGCTCCTCACCTTCTTGACCCTTCAGCTCCTCACCTTCTTGACCCATCAGCTCCTCACCATTTTAGCCTTCAGCCCCTCACCATTTTAGCCTTCAGCTCCTCACCTTTTTAGCCTTCTGCTCCTCACCTTCTTGCACCTTAAGCTCCTCACCATTTTAGCCTTCAGCTCCTCACCTTCTTGCACCTTAAGCTCCTCACCTTCTTGACCCTTCAGCTCCTCACCTTCTTGACCCTTCAGCTCCTCACCTTCTTGAGGCTTCAGCTCCTCACCTTCTTGAGCCTTCAGCTCCTCACCTTCTTGACCCATCAACTCCTCACCATTTTAGCCTTCAGCTCCTCACCTACTTGAGCCTTCAGCTCCTCAACTTCTTGCGCCTTCAGCTCCTCACCTTTTTAGCCTTCAGCTCCTCACCTTCTGAGCCTTCAGCTCCTCACCTTTTTAGCCTTCAGCTCCTCACCTTCTGAGCCTTCAGCTCCTCACCTTCTTGAGCCTTCAGCTCCTCACCTTCTTGAGCCTTCAGCTCCTCACCTTCTTGAGCCTTCAGCTCCTCACCTTTGTAGCCTTCAGCTCCTCACCTTCTTGAGCCTTCAGCTCCTCACCTTCTTAAGCCTTCAGCTCCTCACCTTTTTAGCCTTCAGCTCCTCACCTTTTTAGCCTTCTGCTCCTCACCTTCTTGAGCCTTCAGCTCCTCACCTTTTTAGCCTTCAGCTCCTCACCTTTTTAGCCTTCAGCTCCTCACCTTCTTGAGCCTTTCTTGAGCCTTCAGCTCCTCACCTTTTTACACTTCAGCTCCTCACCTTTTTACACTTCAGCTCCTCACCTTCTTGACCCTTCAGCTCCTCACCTTCTTGAGCCTTCAGCCCCTCACCTTTTTAGCCTTCAGCTCCTCACCTTTTTAGCCTTCTGCTCCTCACCTTCTTGAGCCTTCAGCTCCACACCTTCTTGAGTCTTCAGCTCCCCACCTTCTTGAGCCTTCAGCCCCTCACCTTTTTAGCCTTCAGCTCCTCACCTTCTTGCACCTTAAGCTCCTCACCTTTTTAGCCTTCAGCTCCTCACCTTCTTGAGCCTTCAGCTCCTCACCTTCAGCTCCTCACCTTCAGCTCCTCACCTTTTTAGCCTTCAGCTCCTCACCTTCAGCTCCTCACCTTTTTAGCCTTCAGCTCCTCACCTTCTTGACCTTTCAGCTCCTCACCTTCTTGAGCCTTCAGCTCCTCACCTTTTTATGTTTTCAGCTCCTCACCTTCTTGAGCCTTCAGCTCCTCACCTTTTTAGCCTTCAGCTCCTCACCTTCTTGAGCCTTCAGCTCCTCACCTTTTTATCCTTCAGCTCCTCACCTTCTTGACCCTTCAGCTCCTCACCTTCTTGACCCTTCAGCTCCTCACCTTTTTAGCCTTCAGCTCCTCACCTTCTTGACCCTTCAGCTCCTCACCATTTTAGCCTTCAGCTCCTCACCTTTTTGAGCCTTCAGCTCCTCACCTTTTTAGCCTTCAGCTCCTCACCTTTTTACACTTCAGCTCCTCACCTTTTTACACTTCAGCTCCTCACCTTCTTGACCCTTCAGCTCCTCACCTTCTTGACCCATCAGCTCCTCACCATTTTAGCCTTCAGCTCCTCACCTACTTGAGCCTTCAGCTCCTCACCTTCTGAGCCTTCAGCTCCTCACCTTTTTAGCCTTCAGTTCCTCACCTTTTTAGCCTTCAGCTCCTCACCTTCTTGAGCCTTCAGCTCCTCACCTTCTTAGCCTTCAGCTCCTCACCTTCTTGAGCCTTCAGCTCCTCACCTTTTTAGCCTTCTGCTCCTCACCTTCTTGAGCCTTCAGCCCGTCACCTTTTTCGCCTTCAGCTCCTCACCTTCTTGACCCTTCAGCTCCTCACCTTCTTGACCCTTCAGCTCCTCACCTTTTTAGCCTTCAGCTCCTCACCTTCTGAGCCTTCAGCTCCTCACCTTCTTGAGCCTTCAGCTCCTCACCTTCTTGAGCCTTCAGCTCCTCACCTTCTTGAGCCTTCAGCTCCTCACCTTTGTAGCCTTCAGCTCCTCACCTTCTTGAGCCTTCAGCTCCTCACCTTCTTAAGCCTTCAGCTCCTCACCTTTTTAGCCTTCAGCTCCTCACCTTTTTAGCCTTCTGCTCCTCACCTTCTTGAGCCTTCAGCTCCTCACCTTTTTAGCCTTCAGCTCCTCACCTTTTTAGCCTTCAGCTCCTCACCTTCTTGAGCCTTTCTTGAGCCTTCAGCTCCTCACCTTTTTACACTTCAGCTCCTCACCTTTTTACACTTCAGCTCCTCACCTTCTTGACCCTTCAGCTCCTCACCTTCTTGAGCCTTCTTCTCCTCACCTTCTTGAGCCTTCAGCCCCTCACCTTTTTAGCCTTCAGCTCCTCACCTTTTTAGCCTTCTGCTCCTCACCTTCTTGAGCCTTCAGCTCCACACCTTCTTGAGTCTTCAGCTCCCCACCTTCTTGAGCCTTCAGCCCCTCACCTTTTTAGCCTTCAGCTCCTCACCTTCTTGCACCTTAAGCTCCTCACCTTTTTAGCCTTCAGCTCCTCACCTTCTTGAGCCTTCAGCTCCTCACCTTCAGCTCCTCACCTTCAGCTCCTCACCTTTTTAGCCTTCAGCTCCTCACCTTCAGCTCCTCACCTTTTTAGCCTTCAGCTCCTCACCTTCTTGACCTTTCAGCTCCTCACCTTCTTGAGCCTTCAGCTCCTCACCTTTTTATGTTTTCAGCTCCTCACCTTCTTGAGCCTTCAGCTCCTCACCTTTTTAGCCTTCAGCTCCTCACCTTCTTGAGCCTTCAGCTCCTCACCTTTTTATCCTTCAGCTCCTCACCTTTTTAGCCTTCAGCTCCTCACCTTCTTGAGCCTTCAGCTCCTCACCTTCTTGAGCCTTCAGGTCCTCACCTTCAGCTCCTCACCTTCTTGAGCCTTCAGCTCCTCACCTTCAGCTCCTCACCTTCTTGAGCCTTCAGCTCCTCACCTTCTTGAGCCTTCAGCTCCTCACCTTCTTGAGCCTTCAGCTCCTCACCTTCTTGAGCCTTCAGCTCCTCACCTTCTTGAGCCTTCAGCTCCTCACCTTCTTGAGCCTTCAGCTCCTCACCTTCTTGAGCCTTCAGCTCCTCACCTTCTTGAGCCTTCAGCTCCTCACCTTCTTGAGCCTTCAGCTCCTCACCTTTTTAGCCTTCACCTCCTCACCTTCTTGAGCCTTCAGCTCCTCACCTTCTGAGACTTCAGCTCCTCACCTCCTTGAGCCTTCAGCTCCTCACCATTTTCGCCTTCAGCTCCTCACCATTTTAGCCTTCAGCTCCTCACCTTTTTGAGCCTTCAGCTCCTCACCTTTTTGAGCCTTCAGCTCCTCACCTTTTTGAGCCTTCAGCTCCTCACCTTCTTGAGCCTTCAGCTCCTCATCTTTTTAGCCTTTAGCTCCTCACCTTCTTGAGCCTTCAGCTCCTCACCTTCTTGACCCTTCAGCTCCTCACCTTCTTGACCCTTCAGCTCCTCACCTTCTTGACCCATCAGCTCCTCACCATTTTAGCCTTCAGCTCCTCACCATTTTAGCCTTCAGCTCCTCACCTACTTGAGCCTCCAGCTCCTCAACTTCTTGCGCCTTCAGCTCCTCACCTTCTGAGCATTCAGCTCCTCACCTTTTTAGCCTTCAGCTCCTCACCTTCTTGAGCCTTCAGCTCCTCACCTTTTTAGCCTTCAGCTCCTCACCTTCTTGAGCCTTCAGCTCATCACCGTCTTGAGCCTTCAGCTCCTCACCTTCTTGACCCATCAGCTCCTCACCATTTTAGCCTTCAGCTCCTCACCATTTTAGCCTTCAGCTCCTCACCATTTTAGCCTTCAGCTCCTCACCTTCTTGAGCCTTCAGCTCCTCACCTTTTTACCCTTCAGCTCCTCACCTTTTTACCCTTCAGCTCCTCACCTTTTTACCCTTCAGCTCCTCACCTTCTTGAGCCTTCAGCTCCTCACCTTCTTGAGCCTTCAGCTCCTCACCTTCTTGACCCTTCAGCTCCTCACCTTCTTGACCCTTCAGCTCCTCACCTTCTTGACCCTTCAGCTCCTCACCTTCTTGACCCATCAGCTCCTCACCATTTTAGCCTTCAGCTCCTCACCATTTTAGCCTTCAGCTCCTCACCTACTTGAGCCTCCAGCTCCTCAACTTCTTGCGCCTTCAGCTCCTCACCTTCTGAGCATTCAGCTCCTCACCTTTTTAGCCTTCAGCTCCTCACCTTCTTGAGCCTTCAGCTCCTCACCTTTTTAGCCTTCAGCTCCTCACCGTCTTGAGCCTTCAGCTCATCACCGTCTTGAGCCTTCAGCTCCTCACCTTCTTGACCCATCAGCTCCTCACCATTTTAGCCTTCAGCTCCTCACCATTTTAGCCTTCAGCTCCTTACCATTTTAGCCTTCAGCTCCTCACCTTCTTGAGCCTTCAGCTCCTCACCTTTTTACCCTTCAGCTCCTCACCTTTTTACCCTTCAGCTCCTCACCTTTTTACCCTTCAGCTCCTCACCTTCTTGAGCCTTCAGCTCCTCACCTTCTTGAGCCTTCAGCTCCTCACCTTCTTGACCCTTCAGCTCCTCACCTTCTTGACCCTTCAGCTCCTCACCTTCTTGACCCTTCAGCTCCTCACCTTCTTGACCCATCAGCTCCTCACCATTTTAGCCTTCAGCTCCTCACCTACTTGAGCCTCCAGCTCCTCAACTTCTTGCGCCTTCAGCTCCTCACCTTCTGAGCATTCAGCTCCTCACCTTTTTAGCCTTCAGCTCCTCACCTTCTTGAGCCTTCAGCTCCTCACCTTTTTAGCCTTCAGCTCCTCACCTTCTTGAGCCTTCAGCTCCTCACCTTTTTAGCCTTCTGCTCCTCACCTTCTTGAGCCTTCAGCTCCTCACCTTTTTAGCCTTCAGCTCCTCACCTTTTTAGCCTTCAGCTCCTCACCTTCTTGAGCCTTTCTTGAGCCTTCAGCTCCTCACCTTTTTACACTTCAGCTCCTCACCTTTTTACACTTCAGCTCCTCACCTTTTTACACTTCAGCTCCTCACCTTCTTGACCCTTCAGCTCCTCACCTTCTTGAGCCTTCTTCTCCTCACCTTCTTGAGCCTTCAGCCCCTCACCTTTTTAGCCTTCAGCTCCTCACCTTTTTAGCCTTCAGCTCCTCACCTTCTTGAGCCTTCTTCTCCCCACCTTCTTGAGCCTTCAGCCCCTCACCTTTTTAGCCTTCAGCTCCTCACCTTCTTGCACCTTAAGCTCCTCACCTTTTTAGCCTTCAGCTCCTCACCTTCTTGAGCCTTCAGCTCCTCACCTTCAGCTCCTCACCTTCAGCTCCTCACCTTTTTAGCCTTCAGCTCCTCACCTTTTTAGCCTTCTGCTCCTCACCTTCTTGAGCCTTCAGCTCCTCACCTTCTTGAGCCTTCAGCCCCTCACCTTTTTAGCCTTCAGCTCCTCACCTTCTTGCACCTTAAGCTCCTCACCTTTTTAGCCTTCAGCTCCTCACCTTCTTGAGCCTTCAGCTCCTCACCTTCAGCTCCTCACCTTCAGCTCCTCACCTTTTTAGCCTTCAGCTCCTCACCTTCAGCTCCTCACCTTTTTAGCCTTCAGCTCCTCACCTTCTTGACCTTTCAGCTCCTCACCTTCTTGAGCCTTCAGCTCCTCACCTTTTTATGTTTTCAGCTCCTCACCTTCTTGAGCCTTCAGCTCCTCACCTTTTTAGCCTTCAGCTCCTCACCTTCTTGAGCCTTCAGCTCCTCACCTTTTTATCCTTCAGCTCCTCACCTTCTTGACCCTTCAGCTCCTCACCTTCTTGACCCTTCAGCTCCTCACCTTCTTGAGCCTTCAGCTCCTCACCTTCTTGAGCCTTCAGCTCCTCACCTTTTTGAGCCTTCAGCTCCTCACCTTTTTGAGCCTTCAGCTCCTCACCTTTTTAGCCTTCAGCTCCTCACCTTTTTACACTTCAGCTCCTCACCTTTTTACACTTCAGCTCCTCACCTTCTTGACCCTTCAGCTCCTCACCTTCTTGACCCATCAGCTCCTCACCATTTTAGCCTTCAGCTCCTCACCTACTTGAGCCTTCAGCTCCTCAACTTCTTGCGCCTTCAGCTCCTCACCTTCTGAGCCTTCAGCTCCTCACCTTTTTAGCCTTCAGTTCCTCACCTTTTTAGCCTTCAGTTCCTCACCTTCTTGAGCCTTCAGCTCCTCACCTTTTTAGCCTTCAGCTCCTCACCTTCTTGAGCCTTCAGCTCCTCACCTTCTTAGCCTTCAGCTCCTCACCTTCTTGAGCCTTCAGCTCCTCACCTTTTTAGCCTTCTGCTCCTCACCTTCTTGAGCCTTCAGCCCGTCACCTTTTTCGCCTTCAGCTCCTCACCTTCTTGACCCTTCAGCTCCTCACCTTCTTGACCCTTCAGCTCCTCACCTTTTTAGCCTTCAGCTCCTCACCTTTTTAGCCTTCAGCTCCTCACCTTCTTGAGCCTTCAGCTCCTCACCTTCTTGAGCCTTCAGGTCCTCACCTTCAGCTCCTCACCTTCTTGAGCCTTCAGCTCCTCACCTTCAGCTCCTCACCTTCTTGAGCCTTCAGCTCCTCACCTTCTTGAGCCTTCAGCTCCTCACCTTCTTGAGCCTTCAGCTCCTCACCTTCTTGAGCCTTCAGCTCCTCACCTTCTTGAGCCTTCAGCTCCTCACCTTCTTGAGCCTTCAGCTCCTCACCTTCTTGAGCCTTCAGCTCCTCACCTTCTTGAGCCTTCAGCTCCTCACCTTTTTAGCCTTCACCTCCTCACCTTCTTGAGCCTTCAGCTCCTCACCTTCTGAGACTTCAGCTCCTCACCTCCTTGAGCCTTCAGCTCCTCACCATTTTCGCCTTCAGCTCCTCACCTTTTTGAGCCTTCAGCTCCTCACCTTTTTGAGCCTTCAGCTCCTCACCTTTTTGAGCCTTCAGCTCCTCACCTTTTTGAGCCTTCAGCTCCTCACCTTCTTGAGCCTTCAGCTCCTCATCTTTTTAGCCTTTAGCTCCTCACCTTCTTGAGCCTTCAGCTCCTCACCTTCTTGACCCTTCAGCTCCTCACCTTCTTGACCCTTCAGCTCCTCACCTTCTTGACCCTTCAG
This sequence comes from Blennius ocellaris, assembly GCF_963422515.1. Classification (NCBI taxonomy): domain Eukaryota; kingdom Metazoa; phylum Chordata; class Actinopteri; order Blenniiformes; family Blenniidae; genus Blennius; species Blennius ocellaris. The sequence continues at coordinate 1,078,370 of NW_027662273.1, read as the reverse complement.
CTCCTCACCTTCTTGACCCATCAGCTCCTCACCATTTTAGCCTTCAGCTCCTCACCATTTTAGCCTTCAGCTCCTCACCTACTTGAGCCTCCAGCTCCTCAACTTCTTGCGCCTTCAGCTCCTCACCTTCTGAGCATTCAGCTCCTCACCTTTTTAGCCTTCAGCTCCTCACCTTCTTGAGCCTTCAGCTCCTCACCTTTTTAGCCTTCAGCTCCTCACCTTCTTGAGCCTTCAGCTCATCACCGTCTTGAGCCTTCAGCTCCTCACCTTTTTGAGCCTTCAGCTCCTCACCTTTTTGAGCCTTCAGCTCCTCACCTTTTTGAGCCTTCAGCTCCTCACCTTCTTGAGCCTTCAGCTCCTCATCTTTTTAGCCTTTAGCTCCTCACCTTCTTGAGCCTTCAGCTCCTCACCTTCTTGACCCTTCAGCTCCTCACCTTCTTGACCCTTCAGCTCCTCACCTTCTTGACCCATCAGCTCCTCACCATTTTAGCCTTCAGCTCCTCACCATTTTAGCCTTCAGCTCCTCACCTACTTGAGCCTCCAGCTCCTCAACTTCTTGAGCCTTCAGCTCCTCACCTTCTGAGCATTCAGCTCCTCACCTTTTTAGCCTTCAGCTCCTCACCTTCTTGAGCCTTCAGCTCCTCACCTTTTTAGCCTTCAGCTCCTCACCTTCTTGAGCCTTCAGCTCATCACCGTCTTGAGCCTTCAGCTCCTCACCTTCTTGACCCATCAGCTCCTCACCATTTTAGCCTTCAGCTCCTCACCATTTTAGCCTTCAGCTCCTCACCATTTTAGCCTTCAGCTCCTCACCTTCTTGAGCCTTCAGCTCCTCACCTTTTTACCCTTCAGCTCCTCACCTTTTTACCCTTCAGCTCCTCACCTTTTTACCCTTCAGCTCCTCACCTTCTTGAGCCTTCAGCTCCTCACCTTCTTGACCCTTCAGCTCCTCACCTTCTTGACCCTTCAGCTCCTCACCTTCTTGACCCTTCAGCTCCTCACCTTCTTGAGCCTTCAGCTCCTCACCTTTTTAGCCTTCTGCTCCTCACCTTCTTGAGCCTTCAGCTCCTCACCTTTTTAGCCTTCAGCTCCTCACCTTTTTAGCCTTCAGCTCCTCACCTTTTTAGCCTTCAGCTCCTCACCTTCTTGAGCCTTTCTTGAGCCTTCAGCTCCTCACCTTTTTACACTTCAGCTCCTCACCTTCTTGACCCTTCAGCTCCTCACCTTCTTGAGCCTTCTTCTCCTCACCTTCTTGAGCCTTCAGCCCCTCACCTTTTTAGCCTTCAGCTCCTCACCTTTTTAGCCTTCTGCTCCTCACCTTCTTGAGCCTTCAGCTCCACACCTTCTTGAGTCTTCAGCTCCCCACCTTCTTGAGCCTTCAGCCCCTCACCTTTTTAGCCTTCAGCTCCTCACCTTCTTGCACCTTAAGCTCCTCACCTTTTTAGCCTTCAGCTCCTCACCTTCTTGAGCCTTCAGCTCCTCACCTTCAGCTCCTCACCTTCAGCTCCTCACCTTTTTAGCCTTCAGCTCCTCACCTTCAGCTCCTCACCTTTTTAGCCTTCAGCTCCTCACCTTCTTGACCTTTCAGCTCCTCACCTTCTTGAGCCTTCAGCTCCTCACCTTTTTATGTTTTCAGCTCCTCACCTTCTTGAGCCTTCAGCTCCTCACCTTTTTAGCCTTCAGCTCCTCACCTTCTTGAGCCTTCAGCTCCTCACCTTTTTATCCTTCAGCTCCTCACCTTCTTGACCCTTCAGCTCCTCACCTTCTTGACCCTTCAGCTCCTCACCTTTTTAGCCTTCAGCTCCTCACCTTCTTGAGCCTTCAGCTCCTCACCATTTTAGCCTTCAGCTCCTCACCTTTTTGAGCCTTCAGCTCCTCACCTTTTTAGCCTTCAGCTCCTCACCTTTTTACACTTCAGCTCCTCACCTTTTTACACTTCAGCTCCTCACCTTCTTGACCCTTCAGCTCCTCACCTTCTTGACCCATCAGCTCCTCACCTTCTGAGCCTTCAGCTCCTCACCTTTTTAGCCTTCAGTTCCTCACCTTTTTAGCCTTCAGTTCCTCACCTTTTTAGCCTTCAGTTCCTCACCTTCTTGAGCCTTCAGCTCCTCACCTTTTTAGCCTTCAGCTCCTCACCTTCTTGAGCCTTCAGCTCCTCACCTTCTTAGCCTTCAGCTCCTCACCTTCTTGAGCCTTCAGCTCCTCACCTTTTTAGCCTTCTGCTCCTCACCTTCTTGAGCCTTCAGCCCGTCACCTTTTTCGCCTTCAGCTCCTCACCTTCTTGACCCTTCAGCTCCTCACCTTCTTGACCCTTCAGCTCCTCACCTTTTTAGCCTTCAGCTCCTCACCTTTTTAGCCTTCAGCTCCTCACCTTCTTGAGCCTTCAGCTCCTCACCTTCTTGAGCCTTCAGGTCCTCACCTTCAGCTCCTCACCTTCTTGAGCCTTCAGCTCCTCACCTTCAGCTCCTCACCTTCTTGAGCCTTCAGCTCCTCACCTTCTTGAGCCTTCAGCTCCTCACCTTCTTGAGCCTTCAGCTCCTCACCTTCTTGAGCCTTCAGCTCCTCACCTTCTTGAGCCTTCAGCTCCTCACCTTCTTGAGCCTTCAGCTCCTCACCTTCTTGAGCCTTCAGCTCCTCACCTTTTTAGCCTTCACCTCCTCACCTTCTTGAGCCTTCAGCTCCTCACCTTCTGAGACTTCAGCTCCTCACCTTCTGAGACTTCAGCTCCTCACCTTCTGAGACTTCAGCTCCTCACCTCCTTGAGCCTTCAGCTCCTCACCATTTTCGCCTTCAGCTCCTCACCATTTTAGCCTTCAGCTCCTCACCTTTTTGAGCCTTCAGCTCCTCACCTTTTTGAGCCTTCAGCTCCTCACCTTTTTGAGCCTTCAGCTCCTCACCTTCTTGAGCCTTCAGCTCCTCATCTTTTTAGCCTTTAGCTCCTCACCTTCTTGAGCCTTCAGCTCCTCACCTTCTTGACCCTTCAGCTCCTCACCTTCTTGACCCTTCAGCTCCTCACCTTCTTGACCCATCAGCTCCTCACCATTTTAGCCTTCAGCTCCTCACCATTTTAGCCTTCAGCTCCTCACCTACTTGAGCCTCCAGCTCCTCAACTTCTTGCGCCTTCAGCTCCTCACCTTCTGAGCATTCAGCTCCTCACCTTTTTAGCCTTCAGCTCCTCACCTTCTTGAGCCTTCAGCTCCTCACCTTTTTAGCCTTCAGCTCCTCACCTTCTTGAGCCTTCAGCTCATCACAGTCTTGAGCCTTCAGCTCCTCACCTTCTTGACCCATCAGCTCCTCACCATTTTAGCCTTCAGCTCCTCACCATTTTAGCCTTCAGCTCCTCACCATTTTAGCCTTCAGCTCCTCACCTTCTTGAGCCTTCAGCTCCTCACCTTTTTACCCTTCAGCTCCTCACCTTTTTACCCTTCAGCTCCTCACCTTTTTACCCTTCAGCTCCTCACCTTCTTGAGCCTTCAGCTCCTCACCTTCTTGACCCTTCAGCTCCTCACCTTCTTGACCCTTCAGCTCCTCACCTTCTTGACCCTTCAGCTCCTCACCTTCTTGACCCTTCAGCTCCTCACCATTTTAGCCTTCAGCTCCTCACCATTTTAGCCTTCAGCTCCTCACCTACTTGAGCCTCCAGCTCCTCAACTTCTTGCGCCTTCAGCTCCTCACCTTCTGAGCATTCAGCTCCTCACCTTTTTAGCCTTCAGCTCCTCACCTTCTTGAGCCTTCAGCTCCTCACCTTTTTAGCCTTCAGCTCCTCACCTTCTTGAGCCTTCAGCTCATCACCGTCTTGAGCCTTCAGCTCCTCACCTTCTTGACCCATCAGCTCCTCACCATTTTAGCCTTCAGCTCCTCACCATTTTAGCCTTCAGCTCCTCACCATTTTAGCCTTCAGCTCCTCACCTTCTTGAGCCTTCAGCTCCTCACCTTTTTACCCTTCAGCTCCTCACCTTTTTACCCTTCAGCTCCTCACCTTCTTGAGCCTTCAGCTCCTCACCTTCTTGAGCCTTCAGCTCCTCACCTTCTTGACCCTTCAGCTCCTCACCTTCTTGACCCTTCAGCTCCTCACCTTCTTGACCCTTCAGCTCCTCACCTTCTTGACCCATCAGCTCCTCACCATTTTAGCCTTCAGCTCCTCACCATTTTAGCCTTCAGCTCCTCACCTACTTGAGCCTCCAGCTCCTCAACTTCTTGCGCCTTCAGCTCCTCACCTTCTGAGCATTCAGCTCCTCACCTTTTTAGCCTTCAGCTCCTCACCTTCTTGAGCCTTCAGCTCCTCACCTTTTTAGCCTTCAGCTCCTCACCTTCTTGAGCCTTCAGCTCATCACCGTCTTGAGCCTTCAGCTCCTCACCTTCTTGACCCATCAGCTCCTCACCATTTTAGCCTTCAGCTCCTCACCATTTTAGCCTTCAGCTCCTCACCATTTTAGCCTTCAGCTCCTCACCATTTTAGCCTTCAGCTCCTCACCTTCTTGAGCCTTCAGCTCCTCACCTTTTTACCCTTCAGCTCCTCACCTTTTTACCCTTCAGCTCCTCACCTTTTTACCCTTCAGCTCCTCACCTTCTTGAGCCTTCAGCTCCTCACCTTCTTGAGCCTTCAGCTCCTCACCTTCTTGAGCCTTCAGCTCCTCACCTTCTTGAGCCTTCAGCTCCTCACCTTCTTGAGCCTTCAGCTCCTCACCTTCTTGAGCCTTCAGCTCCTCACCTTCTTGAGCCTTCAGCTCCTCACCTTTTTAGCCTTCACCTCCTCACCTTCTTGAGCCTTCAGCTCCTCACCTTCTGAGACTTCAGCTCCTCACCTCCTTGAGCCTTCAGCTCCTCACCATTTTCGCCTTCAGCTCCTCACCATTTTAGCCTTCAGTTCCTCACCTTTTTGAGCCTTCAGCTCCTCACCTTTTTGAGACTTCAGCTCCTCACCTCCTTGAGCCTTCAGCTCCTCACCTCCTTGAGCCTTCAGCTCCTCACCATTTTCGCCTTCAGCTCCTCACCATTTTAGCCTTCAGCTCCTCACCTTTTTGAGCCTTCAGCTCCTCACCTTTTTGAGCCTTCAGCTCCTCACCTTTTTGAGCCTTCAGCTCCTCACCTTCTTGAGCCTTCAGCTCCTCATCTTTTTAGCCTTTAGCTCCTCACCTTCTTGAGCCTTCAGCTCCTCACCTTCTTGACCCTTCAGCTCCTCACCTTCTTGACCCATCAGCTCCTCACCATTTTAGCCTTCAGCTCCTCACCATTTTAGCCTTCAGCTCCTCACCTACTTGAGCCTCCAGCTCCTCAACTTCTTGCGCCTTCAGCTCCTCACCTTCTGAGCATTCAGCTCCTCACCTTTTTAGCCTTCAGCTCCTCAACTTCTTGAGCCTTTAGCTCCTCACCTTTTTAGCCATCAGCTCCTCACCTTCTTGAGCCTTCAGCTCCTCACCTTCTTGAGCCTTCAGCTCCTCACCTTCTGAGCCTTCAGCTCCTCACCTTCTGAGCCTTCAGCTCCTCACCTTTTTAGCCTTCAGCTCCTCACCTTCTTGAGCCTTCAGCTCCTCACCTTTTTAGCCTTCAGCTCCTCACCTTTTTAGCCTTCAGCTCCTCAACTTCTTGAGCCTTTAGCTCCTCACCTTTTTAGCCATCAGCTCCTCACCTTCTTGAGCCTTCAGCTCCTCACCTTCTTGAGCCTTCAGCTCCTCACCTTTTTAGCCTTCAGCTCCTCACCTTTTTAGCCTTCAGCTCCTCACCTTCTTGAGCCTTCAGCTCCTCACCTTTTTAGCCTTCAGCTCCTCACCTTTTTAGCCTTCAGCTCCTCAACTTCTTGAGCCTTTAGCTCCTCACCTTTTTAGCCATCAGCTCCTCACCTTCTTGAGCCTTCAGCTCCTCACCTTCTTGAGCCTTCAGCTCCTCACCTTTTTAGCCTTCTGCTCCTCACCTTCTTGAGCCTTCAGCTCCTCACCTTTTTAGCCTTCAGCTCCTCACCTTCTTGAGCCTTCAGCTCCTCACCTTCTTGAGCCTTCAGCTCCTCACCTTCTTGAGCCTTCAGCTCCTCACCTTTTTAGCCTTCACCTCCTCACCTTCTTGAGCCTTCAGCTCCTCACCTTCTGAGACTTCAGCTCCTCACCTTTTTAGCCTTCAGCTCCTCACCTCCTTGAGCCTTCAGCTCCTCACCATTTTCGCCTTCAGCTCCTCACCATTTTAGCCTTCAGCTCCTCACCTTTTTGAGCCTTCAGCTCCTCACCTTTTTAGCCTTAAGCTCCTCACCTTCTTGAGCCTTCAGCTCCTCACCTTTTTACACTTCAGCTCCTCACCTTCTTGACCCTTCAGCTCCTCACCTTCTTGACCCTTCAGCTCCTCACCTTCTTGAGCCTTCAGCTCCTCACCTTCTTGAGCCTTCAGCTCCTCACCTTCTTGACCCATCAACTCCTCACCATTTTAGCCTTCAGCTCCTCACCTACTTGAGCCTTCAGCTCCTCACCTTCTGAGCGTTCAGCTCCTCACCTTCTGACCCTTCAGCTCCTCACCTTCTTGACCCTTCAGCTCCTCACCTTCTTGACCCTTCAGCTCCTCACCTTCTTGACCCTTCAGCTCCTCACCTTCTTGAGCCTTCAGCTCCTCACCTTCTTGAGCCTTCAGCTCCTCACCTTTTTAGCCTTCACCTCCTCACCTTCTTGAGCCTTCAGCTCCTCACCTTCTGAGACTTCAGCTCCTCACCTTCTGAGACTTCAGCTCCTCACCTTTTTAGCCTTCAGCTCCTCACCTCCTTGAGCCTTCAGCTCCTCACCATTTTCACCTTCAGCTCCTCACCATTTTCACCTTCAGCTCCTCACCATTTTAGCCTTCAGCTCCTCACCTTTTTGAGCCTTCAGCTCCTCACCTTTTTAGCCTTCAGCTCCTCACCTTCTTGAGCCTTCAGCTCCTCACCTTTTTACACTTCAGCTCCTCACCTTCTTGACCCTTCAGCTCCTCACCTTCTTGACCCTTCAGCTCCTCACCTTCTTGAGCCTTCAGCTCCTCACCTTCTTGACCCATCAACTCCTCACCATTTTAGCCTTCAGCTCCTCACCTACTTGAGCCTTCAGCTCCTCACCTTCTGAGCCTTCAGCTCCTCACCTTCTGAGCCTTCAGCTCCTCACCTTTTTAGCCTTCAGCTCCTCACCTTCTTGAGCCTTCAGCTCCTCACCTTCTTGAGCCTTCAGCTCCTCACCTTTTTAGCCTTCTGCTCCTCACCTTCTTGAGCCTTCAGCTCCTCACCTTTTTAGCCTTCAGCTCCTCACCTTCTTGAGCCTTCAGCTCCTCACCTTTTTAGCCTTCAGCTCCTCACCTTTTTACCCTTCAGCTCCTCACCTTTTTACACTTCAGCTCCTCACCTTCTTGACCCTTCAGCTCCTCACCTTCTTGACCCTTCAGCTCCTCACCTTCTTGAGCCTTCAGCTCCTCACCTTCTTGAGCCTTCAGCTCCTCACCTTCTTGACTCTTCAGCTCCTCACCTTCTTGACCCTTCAGCTCCTCACCTTTTTAGCCTTCAGCTCCTCACCTTCTTGACCCTTAAGCTCCTCACCTTCTTGACTCTTCAGCTCCTCACCTTCTTGACCCTTCAGCTCCTCACCTTTTTAGCCTTCAGCTCCTCACCTTCTTGAACCTTCAGCTCCTCACCTTCTTGACTCTTCAGCTCCTCACCTTCTTGACCCTTCAGCTCCTCACCTTTTTAGCCTTCAGCTCCTCACCTTTTTAGCCTTCAGCTCCTCACCTTCTTGAGCCTTCAGCTCCTCACCTTTTTAGCCTTCAGCTCCTCACCTTCTTGAGCCTTCAGCTCCTCATCTTTTTAGCCTTTAGCTCCTCACCTTCTTGAGCCTTCAGCTCCTCACCTTTTTAGCCTTCAGCTCCTCACCTTTTTACCCTTCAGCTCCTCACCTTTTTAGCCTTCAGCTCCTCACCTTTTTACCCTTCAGCTCCTCACCTTTTTAGCCTTCAGCTCCTCACCTTTTTAGCCTTCAGCTCCTCACCTTCTTGACCCTTCAGCTCCTCACCTTCTTGAGCCTTCAGCTCCTCACCTTTTTAGCCTTCAGCTCCTCACCTTCTTGAGCCTTCAGCTCCTCACCTTCTTGAGCCTTCAGCTCCTCACCTTTTTAGCCTTCAGCTCCTCACCTTCTTGACCCTTCAGCTCCTCACCTTCTTGACCCATCAGCTCCTCACCATTTTAGCCTTTAGCCCCTCACCATTTTAGCCATCAGCTCCTCACCTTTTTAGCCTTCTGCTCCTCACCTTCTTGCACCTTTAGCTCCTCACCATTTTAGCCTTCAGCTCCTCACCTTCTTGCACCTTAAGCTCCTCACCATTTTAGCCTTCAGCTCCTCACCTTCTTGCACCTTAAGCTCCTCAGCATTTTAGCCTTCAGCTCCTCACCTTCTTGAGCCTTCAGCTCCTCACCTTTTTAGCCTTCAGCTCCTCACCTTCTTGACCCTTCAGCTCCTCACCTTCTTGACCCATCAGCTCCTCACCATTTTAGCCTTTAGCCCCTCACCATTTTAGCCATCAGCTCCTCACCTTTTTAGCCTTCTGCTCCTCACCTTCTTGCACCTTTAGCTCCTCACCTTTTTAGCCTTCTGCTCCTCACCTTCTTGCACCTTTAGCTCCTCACCATTTTAGCCTTCAGCTCCTCACCTTCTTGCACCTTAAGCTCCTCAGCATTTTAGCCTTCAGCTCCTCACCTTCTTGCACCTTAAGCTCCTCACCTTCTTGACCCTTCAGCTCCTCACCTTCTTGACCCTTCAGCTCCTCACCTTCTTGACCCTTCAGCTCCTCACCTTCTTGACCCTTCAGCTCCTCACCTTCTTGACCCTTCAGCTCCTCACCTTCTTGAGCCTTCAGCTCCTCACCTTCTTGAGCCTTCAGCTCCTCACCTTCTTGACCCATCAACTCCTCACCATTTTAGCCTTCAGCTCCTCACCTACTTGAGCCTTCAGCTCCTCACCTTTTTAGCCTTCAGCTCCTCACCTTCTGAGCCTTCAGCTCCTCACCTTTTTAGCCTTCAGCTCCTCACCTTCTGAGCCTTCAGCTCCTCACCTTCTTGAGCCTTCAGCTCCTCACCTTTGTAGCCTTCAGCTCCTCACCTTCTTGAGCCTTCAGCTCCTCACCTTCTTAAGCCTTCAGCTCCTCACCTTTTTAGCCTTCAGCTCCTCACCTTTTTAGCCTTCTGCTCCTCACCTTCTTGAGCCTTCAGCTCCTCACCTTTTTAGCCTTCAGCTCCTCACCTTTTTAGCCTTCAGCTCCTCACCTTCTTGAGCCTTTCTTGAGCCTTCAGCTCCTCACCTTTTTACACTTCAGCTCCTCACCTTTTTACACTTCAGCTCCTCACCTTCTTGACCCTTCAGCTCCTCACCTTCTTGAGCCTTCTTCTCCTCACCTTCTTGAGCCTTCAGCTCCCCACCTTCTTGAGCCTTCTGCTCCTCACCTTCTTGAGCCTTCAGCTCCACACCTTCTTGAGTCTTCAGCTCCCCACCTTCTTGAGCCTTCAGCCCCTCACCTTTTTAGCCTTCAGCTCCTCACCTTCTTGCACCTTAAGCTCCTCACCTTTTTAGCCTTCAGCTCCTCACCTTCTTGAGCCTTCAGCTCCTCACCTTCAGCTCCTCACCTTTTTAGCCTTCAGCTCCTCACCTTCAGCTCCTCACCTTTTTAGCCTTCAGCTCCTCACCTTCTTGACCTTTCAGCTCCTCACCTTCTTGAGCCTTCAGCTCCTCACCTTTTTATGTTTTCAGCTCCTCACCTTCTTGAGCCTTCAGCTCCTCACCTTTTTAGCCTTCAGCTCCTCACCTTCTTGAGCCTTCAGCTCCTCACCTTTTTATCCTTCAGCTCCTCACCTTCTTGACCCTTCAGCTCCTCACCTTCTTGACCCTTCAGCTCCTCACATTTTTAGCCTTCAGCTCCTCACCTTCTTGAGCCTTCAGCTCCTCACCATTTTAGCCTTCAGCTCCTCACCTTTTTGAGCCTTCAGCTCCTCACCTTTTTAGCCTTCAGCTCCTCACCTTTTTACACTTCAGCTCCTCACCTTTTTACACTTCAGCTCCTCACCTTCTTGACCCTTCAGCTCCTCACCTTCTTGACCCATCAGCTCCTCACCATTTTAGCCTTCAGCTCCTCACCTACTTGAGCCTTCAGTTCCTCACCTTTTTAGCCTTCAGTTCCTCACCTTCTTGAGCCTTCAGCTCCTCACCTTTTTAGCCTTCAGCTCCTCACCTTCTTGAGCCTTCAGCTCCTCACCTTCTTAGCCTTCAGCTCCTCACCTTCTTGAGCCTTCAGCTCCTCACCTTTTTAGCCTTCTGCTCCTCACCTTCTTGAGCCTTCAGCCCGTCACCTTTTTCGCCTTCAGCTCCTCACCTTCTTGACCCTTCAGCTCCTCACCTTCTTGACCCTTCAGCTCCTCACCTTTTTAGCCTTCAGCTCCTCACCTTTTTAGCCTTCAGCTCCTCACCTTCTTGAGCCTTCAGCTCCTCACCTTCTTGAGCCTTCAGGTCCTCACCTTCAGCTCCTCACCTTCTTGAGCCTTCAGCTCCTCACCTTCAGCTCCTCACCTTCTTGAGCCTTCAGCTCCTCACCTTCTTGAGCCTTCAGCTCCTCACCTTCTTGAGCCTTCAGCTCCTCACCTTCTTGAGCCTTCAGCTCCTCACCTTCTTGAGCCTTCAGCTCCTCACCTTCTTGAGCCTTCAGCTCCTCACCTTTTTAGCCTTCACCTCCTCACCTTCTTGAGCCTTCAGCTCCTCACCTTCTGAGACTTCAGCTCCTCACCTTTTTAGCCTTCAGCTCCTCACCTCCTTGAGCCTTCAGCTCCTCACCATTTTCGCCTTCAGCTCCTCACCATTTTAGCCTTCAGCTCCTCACCTTTTTGAGCCTTCAGCTCCTCACCTTTTTAGCCTTAAGCTCCTCACCTTCTTGAGCCTTCAGCTCCTCACCTTTTTACACTTCAGCTCCTCACCTTCTTGACCCTTCAGCTCCTCACCTTCTTGACCCTTCAGCTCCTCACCTTCTTGAGCCTTCAGCTCCTCACCTTCTTGAGCCTTCAGCTCCTCACCTTCTTGACCCATCAACTCCTCACCATTTTAGCCTTCAGCTCCTCACCTACTTGAGCCTTCAGCTCCTCACCTTCTGAGCGTTCAGCTCCTCACCTTCTGACCCTTCAGCTCCTCACCTTCTTGACCCTTCAGCTCCTCACCTTCTTGACCCTTCAGCTCCTCACCTTCTTGACCCTTCAGCTCCTCACCTTCTTGAGCCTTCAGCTCCTCACCTTCTTGAGCCTTCAGCTCCTCACCTTTTTAGCCTTCACCTCCTCACCTTCTTGAGCCTTCAGCTCCTCACCTTCTGAGACTTCAGCTCCTCACCTTCTGAGACTTCAGCTCCTCACCTTTTTAGCCTTCAGCTCCTCACCTCCTTGAGCCTTCAGCTCCTCACCATTTTCACCTTCAGCTCCTCACCATTTTCACCTTCAGCTCCTCACCATTTTAGCCTTCAGCTCCTCACCTTTTTGAGCCTTCAGCTCCTCACCTTTTTAGCCTTCAGCTCCTCACCTTCTTGAGCCTTCAGCTCCTCACCTTTTTACACTTCAGCTCCTCACCTTCTTGACCCTTCAGCTCCTCACCTTCTTGACCCTTCAGCTCCTCACCTTCTTGAGCCTTCAGCTCCTCACCTTCTTGAGCCTTCAGCTCCTCACCTTCTTGAGACTTCAGCTCCTCACCTTCTTGAGCCTTCAGCTCCTCACCTTCTTGAGCCTTCAGCTCCTCACTTTCTTGAGCCTTCAGCTCCTCACCTTTTTAGCCTTCAGCTCCTCACCTTCTTGACCCTACAGCTCCTCACCTTCTTGAGCCTTCAGCTCCTCAACTTCTTGCGCCTTCAGCTCCTCAACTTCTTGCGCCTTCAGCTCCTCACCATTTTAGCCTTCAGCTCCTCACCTTCTTGAGCCTTCAGCTCCTCACCTTCTTGACCCTTCAGCTCCTCACCTTCTTGACCCATCAGCTCCTCACCATTTTAGCCTTCAGCTCCTCACCTTCTTGACCCTTCAGCTCCTCACCTTCTTGAGCCTTCAGCTCCTCACCTTCTTGACCCTTCAGCTCCTCACCTTCTTGACCCTTCAGCTCCTCACCTTCTTGAGCCTTCAGCTCCTCACCTTCTTGAGCCTTCAGCTCCTCACCTTCTTGACCCATCAACTCCTCACCATTTTAGCCTTCAGCTCCTCACCTACTTGAGCCTTCAGTTCCTCACCTTCTGAGCCTTCAGCTCCTCACCTTCTGAGCCTTCAGCTCCTCACCTTCTTGAGCCTTCAGCTCCTCACCTTTTTAGCCTTCAGCTCCTCACCTTTTTACCCTTCAGCTCCTCACCTTTTTACACTTCAGCTCCTCACCTTCTTGACCCTTCAGCTCCTCACCTTCTTGACCCTTCAGCTCCTCACCTTCTTGACCCTTCAGCTCCTCACCTTCTTGAGCCTTCAGCTCCTCACCTTCTTGAGCCTTCAGCTCCTCACCTTCTTGACTCTTCAGCTCCTCACCTTCTTGACCCTTCAGCTCCTCACCTTTTTAGCCTTCAGCTCCTCACCTTCTTGACCCTTAAGCTCCTCACCTTCTTGACTCTTCAGCTCCTCACCTTCTTGACCCTTCAGCTCCTCACCTTTTTAGCCTTCAGCTCCTCACCTTCTTGAACCTTCAGCTCCTCACCTTCTTGACTCTTCAGCTCCTCACCTTCTTGACCCTTCAGCTCCTCACCTTTTTAGCCTTCAGCTCCTCACCTTTTTAGCCTTCAGCTCCTCACCTTCTTGAGCCTTCAGCTCCTCACCTTTTTAGCCTTCAGCTCCTCACCTTCTTGAGCCTTCAGCTCCTCATCTTTTTAGCCTTTAGCTCCTCACCTTCTTGAGCCTTCAGCTCCTCACCTTTTTAGCCTTCAGCTCCTCACCTTTTTACCCTTCAGCTCCTCACCTTTTTAGCCTTCAGCTCCTCACCTTTTTACCCTTCAGCTCCTCACCTTTTTAGCCTTCAGCTCCTCACCTTTTTAGCCTTCAGCTCCTCACCTTCTTGACCCTTCAGCTCCTCACCTTCTTGAGCCTTCAGCTCCTCACCTTTTTAGCCTTCAGCTCCTCACCTTCTTGAGCCTTCAGCTCCTCACCTTCTTGAGCCTTCAGCTCCTCACCTTTTTAGCCTTCAGCTCCTCACCTTCTTGACCCTTCAGCTCCTCACCTTCTTGACCCATCAGCTCCTCACCATTTTAGCCTTTAGCCCCTCACCATTTTAGCCATCAGCTCCTCACCTTTTTAGCCTTCTGCTCCTCACCTTCTTGCACCTTTAGCTCCTCACCATTTTAGCCTTCAGCTCCTCACCTTCTTGCACCTTAAGCTCCTCACCTTCTTGCACCTTAAGCTCCTCAGCATTTTAGCCTTCAGCTCCTCACCTTCTTGCACCTTAAGCTCCTCACCTTCTTGACCCTTCAGCTCCTCACCTTCTTGACCCTTCAGCTCCTCACCTTCTTGACCCTTCAGCTCCTCACCTTCTTGACCCTTCAGCTCCTCACCTTCTTGACCCTTCAGCTCCTCACCTTCTTGAGCCTTCAGCTCCTCACCTTCTTGAGCCTTCAGCTCCTCACCTTCTTGACCCATCAACTCCTCACCATTTTAGCCTTCAGCTCCTCACCTACTTGAGCCTTCAGCTCCTCACCTTTTTAGCCTTCAGCTCCTCACCTTCTGAGCCTTCAGCTCCTCACCTTTTTAGCCTTCAGCTCCTCACCTTCTGAGCCTTCAGCTCCTCACCTTCTTGAGCCTTCAGCTCCTCACCTTTGTAGCCTTCAGCTCCTCACCTTCTTGAGCCTTCAGCTCCTCACCTTTTTAGCCTTCTGCTCCTCACCTTCTTGAGCCTTCAGCTCCTCACCTTTTTAGCCTTCAGCTCCTCACCTTCTGAGCCTTCAACTCCTCACCATTTTAGCCTTCAGCTCCTCACCTACTTGAGCCTTCAGCTCCTCACCTTTTTAGCCTTCAGCTCCTCACCTTTTTAGCCTTCAGCTCCTCACCTTTTTAGCCTTCTGCTCCTCACCTTCTTGAGCCTTCAGCTCCTCACCTTTTTAGCCTTCAGCTCCTCACCTTTTTAGCCTTCAGCTCCTCACCTTCTTGAGCCTTTCTTGAGCCTTCAGCTCCTCACCTTTTTACACTTCAGCTCCTCACCTTTTTACACTTCAGCTCCTCACCTTCTTGACCCTTCAGCTCCTCACCTTCTTGAGCCTTCTTCTCCTCACCTTCTTGAGCCTTCAGCTCCCCACCTTCTTGAGCCTTCTGCTCCTCACCTTCTTGAGCCTTCAGCTCCCCACCTTCTTGAGTCTTCAGCTCCCCACCTTCTTGAGCCTTCAGCCCCTCACCTTTTTAGCCTTCAGCTCCTCACCTTCTTGCACCTTAAGCTCCTCACCTTTTTAGCCTTCAGCTCCTCACCTTCTTGAGCCTTCAGCTCCTCACCTTCAGCTCCTCACCTTTTTAGCCTTCAGCTCCTCACCTTCAGCTCCTCACCTTTTTAGCCTTCAGCTCCTCACCTTCTTGACCTTTCAGCTCCTCACCTTCTTGAGCCTTCAGCTCCTCACCTTTTTATGTTTTCAGCTCCTCACCTTCTTGAGCCTTCAGCTCCTCACCTTTTTAGCCTTCAGCTCCTCACCTTCTTGAGCCTTCAGCTCCTCACCTTTTTATCCTTCAGCTCCTCACCTTCTTGACCCTTCAGCTCCTCACCTTCTTGACCCTTCAGCTCCTCACATTTTTAGCCTTCAGCTCCTCACATTTTTAGCCTTCAGCTCCTCACCTTCTTGAGCCTTCAGCTCCTCACCATTTTAGCCTTCAGCTCCTCACCTTTTTGAGCCTTCAGCTCCTCACCTTTTTAGCCTTCAGCTCCTCACCTTTTTACACTTCAGCTCCTCACCTTTTTACACTTCAGCTCCTCACCTTCTTGACCCTTCAGCTCCTCACCTTCTTGACCCATCAGCTCCTCACCATTTTAGCCTTCAGCTCCTCACCTTCTTGAGCCTTCAGCTCCTCACCTACTTGAGCCTTCAGCTCCTCAACTTCTTGCGCCTTCAGCTCCTCACCTTCTGAGCCTTCAGCTCCTCACCTTTTTAGCCTTCAGTTCCTCACCTTTTTAGCCTTCAGTTCCTCACCTTCTTGAGCCTTCAGCTCCTCACCTTTTTAGCCTTCAGCTCCTCACCTTCTTGAGCCTTCAGCTCCTCCCCTTCTTAGCCTTCAGCTCCTCACCTTCTTGAGCCTTCAGCTCCTCACCTTTTTAGCCTTCTGCTCCTCACCTTCTTGAGCCTTCAGCCCGTCACCTTTTTCGCCTTCAGCTCCTCACCTTCTTGACCCTTCAGCTCCTCACCTTCTTGACCCTTCAGCTCCTCACCTTTTTAGCCTTCAGCTCCTCACCTTTTTAGCCTTCAGCTCCTCACCTTCTTGAGCCTTCAGCTCCTCACCTTCTTGAGCCTTCAGGTCCTCACCTTCAGCTCCTCACCTTCTTGAGCCTTCAGCTCCTCACCTTCAGCTCCTCACCTTCTTGAGCCTTCAGCTCCTCACCTTCTTGAGCCTTCAGCTCCTCACCTTCTTGAGCCTTCAGCTCCTCACCTTCTTGAGCCTTCAGCTCCTCACCTTCTTGAGCCTTCAGCTCCTCACCTTCTTGAGCCTTCAGCTCCTCACCTTCTTGAGCCTTCAGCTCCTCACCTTTTTAGCCTTCACCTCCTCACCTTCTTGAGCCTTCAGCTCCTCACCTTCTGAGACTTCAGCTCCTCACCTCCTTGAGCCTTCAGCTCCTCACCTCCTTGAGCCTTCAGCTCCTCACCATTTTCGCCTTCAGCTCCTCACCATTTTAGCCTTCAGCTCCTCACCTTTTTGAGCCTTCAGCTCCTCACCTTTTTGAGCCTTCAGCTCCTCACCTTTTTGAGCCTTCAGCTCCTCACCTTTTTAGCCTTTAGCTCCTCACCTTCTTGAGCCTTCAGCTCCTCACCTTCTTGACCCTTCAGCTCCTCACCTTTTTAGCCTTTAGCTCCTCACCTTCTTGAGCCTTCAGCTCCTCACCTTCTTGAGCCTTCAGCTCCTCATCTTTTTAGCCTTTAGCTCCTCACCTTCTTGAGCCTTCAGCTCCTCACCTTCTTGACCCTTCAGCTCCTCACCTTCTTGACCCTTCAGCTCCTCACCTTCTTGACCCATCAGCTCCTCACCATTTTAGCCTTCAGCTCCTCACCATTTTAGCCTTCAGCTCCTCACCTACTTGAGCCTCCAGCTCCTCAACTTCTTGCGCCTTCAGCTCCTCACCTTCTGAGCATTCAGCTCCTCACCTTTTTAGCCTTCAGCTCCTCACCTTCTTGAGCCTTCAGCTCCTCACCTTTTTAGCCTTCAGCTCCTCACCTTCTTGAGCCTTCAGCTCATCACCGTCTTGAGCCTTCAGCTCCTCACCTTTTTAGCCTTCAGCTCCTCACCTTTTTGAGCCTTCAGCTCCTCACCTTCTTGAGCCTTCAGCTCATCACCGTCTTGAGCCTTCAGCTCTTCACCTTTTTAGCCTTCAGCTCCTCACCTTTTTAGCCTTCAGCTCCTCACCTTCTTGAGCCTTCAGCTCATCACCGTCTTGAGCCTTCAGCTCCTCACCTTTTTAGCCTTCAGCTCCTCACCTTCTTGAGCCTTTAGCCCCTCACCATTTTAGCCTTCAGCTCCTCACCTTTTTAGCCTTCTGCTCCTCACCTTCTTGCACCTTAAGCTCCTCACCATTTTAGCCTTCAGCTCCTCACCTTCTTGCACCTTAAGCTCCTCACCTTCTTGCACCTTAAGCTCCTCAGCATTTTAGCCTTCAGCTCCTCACCTTCTTGCACCTTAAGCTCCTCACCTTCTTGACCCTTCAGCTCCTCACCTTCTTGACCCTTCAGCTCCTCACCTTCTTGAGCCTTCAGCTCCTCACCTTCTTGAGCCTTCAGCTCCTCACCTTCTTGACCCATCAACTCCTCACCATTTTAGCCTTCAGCTCCTCACCTACTTGAGCCTTCAGCTCCTCAACTTCTTGCGCCTTCAGCTCCTCACCTTTTTAGCCTTCAGCTCCTCACCTTCTGAGCCTTCAGCTCCTCACCTTCTGAGCCTTCAGCTCCTCACCTTTTTAGCCTTCAGCTCCTCACCTTCTGAGCCTTCAGCTCCTCACCTTCTTGAGCCTTCAGCTCCTCACCTTTGTAGCCTTCAGCTCCTCACCTTCTTGAGCCTTCAGCTCCTCACCTTCTTAAGCCTTCAGCTCCTCACCTTTTTAGCCTTCAGCTCCTCACCTTTTTAGCCTTCTGCTCCTCACCTTCTTGAGCCTTCAGCTCCTCACCTTTTTACACTTCAGCTCCTCACCTTTTTACACTTCAGCTCCTCACCTTCTTGACCCTTCAGCTCCTCACCTTCTTGAGCCTTCTTCTCCTCACCTTCTTGAGCCTTCAGCCCCTCACCTTTTTAGCCTTCAGCTCCTCACCTTTTTAGCCTTCTGCTCCTCACCTTCTTGAGCCTTCAGCTCCACACCTTCTTGAGTCTTCAGCTCCCCACCTTCTTGAGCCTTCAGCCCCTCACCTTTTTAGCCTTCAGCTCCTCACCTTCTTGCACCTTAAGCTCCTCACCTTTTTAGCCTTCAGCTCCTCACCTTCTTGAGCCTTCAGCTCCTCACCTTCAGCTCCTCACCTTTTTAGCCTTCAGCTCCTCACCTTCAGCTCCTCACCTTTTTAGCCTTCAGCTCCTCACCTTCAGCTCCTCACCTTTTTAGCCTTCAGCTCCTCACCTTCTTGACC
This sequence comes from Blennius ocellaris, assembly GCF_963422515.1. Taxonomy (NCBI): domain Eukaryota; kingdom Metazoa; phylum Chordata; class Actinopteri; order Blenniiformes; family Blenniidae; genus Blennius; species Blennius ocellaris. The sequence continues at coordinate 1,060,607 of NW_027662273.1, read as the reverse complement.
TTTCAGCTCCTCACCTTCTTGAGCCTTCAGCTCCTCACCTTTTTATGTTTTCAGCTCCTCACCTTCTTGAGCCTTCAGCTCCTCACCTTTTTAGCCTTCAGCTCCTCACCTTCTTGAGCCTTCAGCTCCTCACCTTTTTATCCTTCAGCTCCTCACCTTCTTGACCCTTCAGCTCCTCACCTTCTTGACCCTTCAGCTCCTCACCTTTTTAGCCTTCAGCTCCTCACCTTCTTGAGCCTTCAGCTCCTCACCATTTTAGCCTTCAGCTCCTCACCTTTTTGAGCCTTCAGCTCCTCACCTTTTTAGCCTTCAGCTCCTCACCTTTTTACACTTCAGCTCCTCACCTTTTTACACTTCAGCTCCTCACCTTCTTGACCCTTCAGCTCCTCACCTTCTTGACCCATCAGCTCCTCACCATTTTAGCCTTCAGCTCCTCACCTACTTGAGCCTTCAGCTCCTCAACTTCTTGCGCCTTCAGCTCCTCACCTTCTGAGCCTTCAGCTCCTCACCTTTTTAGCCTTCAGTTCCTCACCTTTTTAGCCTTCAGTTCCTCACCTTCTTGAGCCTTCAGCTCCTCACCTTTTTAGCCTTCAGCTCCTCACCTTCTTGAGCCTTCAGCTCCTCACCTTCTTAGCCTTCAGCTCCTCACCTTCTTGAGCCTTCAGCTCCTCACCTTTTTAGCCTTCTGCTCCTCACCTTCTTGAGCCTTCAGCCCGTCACCTTTTTCGCCTTCAGCTCCTCACCTTCTTGACCCTTCAGCTCCTCACCTTCTTGACCCTTCAGCTCCTCACCTTTTTAGCCTTCAGCTCCTCACCTTTTTAGCCTTCAGCTCCTCACCTTCTTGAGCCTTCAGCTCCTCACCTTCTTGAGCCTTCAGGTCCTCACCTTCAGCTCCTCACCTTCTTGAGCCTTCAGCTCCTCACCTTCAGCTCCTCACCTTCTTGAGCCTTCAGCTCCTCACCTTCTTGAGCCTTCAGCTCCTCACCTTCTTGAGCCTTCAGCTCCTCACCTTCTTGAGCCTTCAGCTCCTCACCTTCTTGAGCCTTCAGCTCCTCACCTTTTTAGCCTTCACCTCCTCACCTTCTTGAGCCTTCAGCTCCTCACCTTCTGAGACTTCAGCTCCTCACCTCCTTGAGCCTTCAGCTCCTCACCTCCTTGAGCCTTCAGCTCCTCACCATTTTCGCCTTCAGCTCCTCACCATTTTAGCCTTCAGCTCCTCACCTTTTTGAGCCTTCAGCTCCTCACCTTTTTGAGCCTTCAGCTCCTCACCTTTTTGAGCCTTCAGCTCCTCACCTTCTTGAGCCTTCAGCTCCTCATCTTTTTAGCCTTTAGCTCCTCACCTTCTTGAGCCTTCAGCTCCTCACCTTCTTGACCCTTCAGCTCCTCACCTTCTTGACCCTTCAGCTCCTCACCTTCTTGACCCATCAGCTCCTCACCATTTTAGCCTTCAGCTCCTCACCATTTTAGCCTTCAGCTCCTCACCTACTTGAGCCTCCAGCTCCTCAACTTCTTGCGCCTTCAGCTCCTCACCTTCTTGACCCATCAGCTCCTCACCATTTTAGCCTTCAGCTCCTCACCTTCTTGAGCCTTCAGCTCCTCACCTTTTTACCCTTCAGCTCCTCGCCTTCTTGACCCTTCAGCTCCTCACCTTTTTACCCTTCAGCTCCTCACCTTCTTGAGCCTTCAGCTCCTCACCTTCTTGAGCCTTCAGCTCCTCACCTTCTTGAGCCTTCAGCTCCTCACCTTTTTACACTTCAGCTCCTCACCTTCTTGATCCTTCAGCTCCTCACCTTCTTGACCCTTCAGCTCCTCACCTTCTTGACCCTTCAGCTCCTCACCTTCTTGACCCATCAGCTCCTCACCATTTTAGCCTTCAGCTCCTCACCATTTTAGCCTTCAGCTCCTCACCTACTTGAGCCTCCAGCTCCTCAACTTCTTGCGCCTTCAGCTCCTCACCTTCTGAGCATTCAGCTCCTCACCTTTTTAGCCTTCAGCTCCTCACCTTCTTGAGCCTTCAGCTCCTCACCTTTTTAGCCTTCAGCTCCTCACCTTCTTGAGCCTTCAGCTCATCACCGTCTTGAGCCTTCAGCTCCTCACCTTCTTGACCCATCAGCTCCTCACCATTTTAGCCTTCAGCTCCTCACCATTTTAGCCTTCAGCTCCTCACCTTCTTGAGCCTTCAGCTCCTCACCTTTTTACCCTTCAGCTCCTCACCTTCTTGACCCTTCAGCTCCTCACCTTCTTGACCCTTCAGCTCCTCACCTTCAGCTCCTCACCTTCCTGAGCCTTCAGGTCTTCACCTTCAGCTCCTCACCTCCTTTAGCCTTCAGCTCCTCACCTCCTTTAGCCTTCAGCTCCTCACCTTCTTGAGCCTTCAGCTCCTCACCTTCTTGAGCCTTCAGCTCCTCACCTTCTTGAGCCTTCAGCTCCTCACCTTTTTAGCCTTCAGCTCCTCACCTTCTTGACCCATCAGCTCCTCACCATTTTAGCCTTCAGCTCCTCACCATTTTAGCCTTCAGCTCCTCACCTTCTTGAGCCTTCAGCTCCTCACCTTTTTACCCTTCAGCTCCTCACCTTCTTGACCCTTCAGCTCCTCACCTTCAGCTCCTCACCTTCTTGAGCCTTCAGCTCCTCACCTTCTGAGACTTCAGCTCCTCACCTATTTAGCCTTCAGCTCCCCACCTTTTTAGCCTTCAGCTCCTCACCTTTTTAGCCTTCAGCTCCTCACCTTTTTAGCCTTCAGCTCCTCACCTTCTTGACCCTTCAGCTCCTCACCTTCTTGAGCCTTCAGCTCCTCACCTTCTTAGCCTTCAGCTCCTCACCTTCTTGAGCCTTCAGCTCCTCACATTTTTAGCCTTCAGCTCCTCACCTTCTTGAGCCTTCAGCTCCTCACATTTTTAGCCTTCAGCTCCTCACCTTCTTGAGCCTTCAGCTCCTCACATTTTTAGCCTTCAGCTCCTCACCTTCTTGAGCCTTCAGCTCCTCACCTTTTTAGCCTTCAGCTCCTCACCTTTTTACACTTCAGCTCCTCACCTTTTTACACTTCAGCTCCTCACCTTCTTGAGCCTTCAGCTCCTCACCTTCTTGACCCTTCAGCTCCTCACCTTCTTGACTCTTCAGCTCCTCACCTTTTTAGCCTTCAGCTCCTCACCTTCTTGACCCTTCAGCTCCTCACCTTCTTGACCCTTCAGCTCCTCACCTTTTTAGCCTTCAGCTCCTCACCTTCTTGAGCCTTCAGCTCCTCACCTTCTTGACCCATCAACTCCTCACCTTTTTAGCCTTCAGCTCCTCACCTTTTTAGCCTTCAGCTCCTCACCTTTTTAGCCATCAGCTCCTCACCTTCTTGAGCCTTCAGCTCCTCACCTTTTTAGCCTTCAGCTCCTCACCTTTTTAGCCTTCAGCTCCTCACCTTCTTGAGCCTTCAGCTCCTCATCTTTTTAGCCTTTAGCTCCTCACCTTCTTGAGCCTTCAGCTCCTCACCTTCTTGAGCCTTCAGCTCCTCACCTTTTTAGCCTTCAGCTCCTCACCTTTTTACCCTTCAGCTCCTCACCTTTTTACACTTCAGCTCCTCACCTTCTTGACCCTTCAGCTCCTCACCTTTTTAGCCTTCAGCTCCTCACCTTCTTGACTCTTCAGCTCCTCACCTTCTTGACCCTTCAGCTCCTCACCTTCTTGACTCTTCAGCTCCTCACCTTCTTGACCCTTCAGCTCCTCACCTTTTTAGCCTTCAGCTCCTCACCTTCTTGAGCCTTCAGCTCCTCACCTTCTTGAGCCTTCAGCTCCTCACCTTCTTGAGCCTTCAGCTCCTCACCTTCTTGACCCTTCAGCTCCTCACCTTCTTGACTCTTCAGCTCCTCACCTTCTTGAGCCTTCAGCTCCTCACCTTCTTAGCCTTCAGCTCCTCACCTTCTTGAGCCTTCAGCTCCTCACCTTTTTAGCCTTCAGCTCCTCACCTTTTTACACTTCAGCTCCTCACCTTTTTACACTTCAGCTCCTCACCTTCTTGAGCCTTCAGCTCCTCACCTTCTTGAGCCTTCAGCTCCTCACCTTCTTGACCCTTCAGCTCCTCACCTTCTTGACTCTTCAGCTCCTCACCTTTTTAGCCTTCAGCTCCTCACCTTCTTGACCCTTCAGCTCCTCACCTTCTTGACCCTTCAGCTCCTCACCTTCTTGACTCTTCAGCTCCTCACCTTCTTGACCCTTCAGCTCCTCACCTTCTTGACTCTTCAGCTCCTCACCTTCTTGACCCTTCAGCTCCTCACCTTTTTAGCCTTCAGCTCCTCACCTTCTTGAGCCTTCAGCTCCTCACCTTCTTGAGCCTTCAGCTCCTCACCTTCTTGAGCCTTCAGCTCCTCACCTTCTTGAGCCTTCAGCTCCTCACCTTCTTGAGCCTTCAGCTCCTCACCTTCTTGAGCCTTCAGCTCCTCACCTTTTTAGCCTTCACCTCCTCACCTTCTTGAGCCTTCAGCTCCTCACCTTCTGAGACTTCAGCTCCTCACCTTTTTAGCCTTCAGCTCCTCACCTCCTTGAGCCTTCAGCTCCTCACCATTTTCGCCTTCAGCTCCTCACCATTTTAGCCTTCAGCTCCTCACCTTTTTGAGCCTTCAGCTCCTCACCTTTTTAGCCTTAAGCTCCTCACCTTCTTGAGCCTTCAGCTCCTCACCTTATTACACTTCAGCTCCTCACCTTCTTGACCCTTCAGCTCCTCACCTTCTTGACCCTTCAGCTCCTCACCTTCTTGAGCCTTCAGCTCCTCACCTTCTTGAGCCTTCAGCTCCTCACCTTCTTGACCCATCAACTCCTCACCATTTTAGCCTTCAGCTCCTCACCTACTTGAGCCTTCAGCTCCTCACCTTCTGAGCCTTCAGCTCCTCACCTTCTGACCCTTCAGCTCCTCACCTTCTTGAGCCTTCAGCTCCTCACCTTTTTAGCCTTCAGCTCCTCACCTTTTTAGCCTTCAGCTCCTCACCTTCTTGAGCCTTCAGCTCCTCACCTTTTTAGCCTTCAGCTCCTCACCTTTTTAGCCTTCAGCTCCTCACCTTCTTGAGCCTTCAGCTCCTCATCTTTTTAGCCTTTAGCTCCTCACCTTCTTGAGCCTTCAGCTCCTCACCTTCTTGAGCCTTCAGCTCCTCACCTTTTTAGCCTTCAGCTCCTCACCTTTTTACCCTTCAGCTCCTCACCTTTTTACACTTCAGCTCCTCACCTTCTTGACCCTTCAGCTCCTCACCTTCTTGACCCTTCAGCTCCTCACCTTCTTGACTCTTCAGCTCCTCACCTTCTTGACCCTTCAGCTCCTCACCTTTTTAGCCTTCAGGTCCTCACCTTCTTGACCCTTCAGCTCCTCACCTTCTTGACTCTTCAGCTCCTCACCTTCTTGACCCTTCAGCTCCTCACCTTTTTAGCCTTCAGCTCCTCACCTTCTTGAGCCTTCAGCTCCTCACCTTCTTGAGCCTTCAGCTCCTCGCCTTTTTAGCCTTCACCTCCTCACCTTCTTGAGCCTTCAGCTCCTCACCTTCTGAGACTTCAGCTCCTCACCTTCTGAGACTTCAGCTCCTCACCTTCTGAGACTTCAGCTCCTCACCTCCTTGAGCCTTCAGCTCCTCACCTCCTTGAGCCTTCAGCTCCTCACCATTTTCGCCTTCAGCTCCTCACCATTTTAGCCTTCAGCTCCTCACCTTTTTGAGCCTTCAGCTCCTCACCTTTTTAGCCTTAAGCTCCTCACCTTCTTGAGCCTTCAGCTCCTCACCTTTTTACACTTCAGCTCCTCACCTTCTTGACCCTTCAGCTCCTCACCTTCTTGACCCTTCAGCTCCTCAACTTTTTACCCTTCAGCTCCTCACCTTTTTACACTTCAGCTCCTCACCTTCTTGACTCTTCAGCTCCTCACCTTTTTACACTTCAGCTCCTCACCTTTTTACACTTCAGCTCCTCACCTTCTTGACCCTTCAGCTCCTCACCTTTTTAGCCTTCAGCTCCTCACCTTTTTAGCCTTCTGCTCCTCACCTTCTTGAGCTTTCTGCTCCTCACCTTCTTGAGCCTTCAGCTCCTCACCTTTTTAGCCTTCAGCTCCTCACCTTCTTGAGCCTTCAGCTCCTCACCTTTTTAGCCTTCAGCTCCTCACCTTTTTACCCTTCAGCTCCTCACCTTTTTAGCCTTCAGCTCCTCACCTTTTTACCCTTCAGCTCCTCACCTTTTTAGCCTTCAGCTCCTCACCTTTTTAGCCTTCAGCTCCTCACCTTCTTGACCCTTCAGCTCCTCACCTTCTTGAGCCTTCAGCTCCTCACCTTTTTAGCCTTCAGCTCCTCACCTTCTTGAGCCTTCAGCTCCTCACCTTCTTGAGCCTTCAGCTCCTCACCTTCTTGAGCCTTCAGCTCCTCACCTTCTGAGCCTTCAGCTCCTCACCTTCTGAGCCTTCAGCTCCTCACCTTTTTAGCCTTTAGCTCCTCACCTTCTTGAGCCTTCAGCTCCTCACCTTTTTAGCCTTCTGCTCCTCACCTTCTTGAGCCTTCAGCTCCTCACCTTTTTAGCCTTCAGCTCCTCACCTTCTTGAGCCTTCAGCTCCTCACCTTTTTAGCCTTCAGCTCCTCACCTTCTTGACCCTTAAGCTCCTCACCTTCTTGACTCTTAAGCTCCTCACCTTCTTGACCCTTCAGCTCCTCACCTTTTTAGCCTTCAGCTCCTCACCTTCTTGACCCTTCAGCTCCTCACCTTCTTGACTCTTCAGCTCCTCACCTTCTTGAGCCTTCAGCTCCTCACCTTCTTAGCCTTCAGCTCCTCACCTTCTTGAGCCTTCAGCTCCTCACATTTTTAGCCTTCAGCTCCTCACCTTCTTGAGCCTTCAGCTCCTCACCTTTTTAGCCTTCAGCTCCTCACCTTTTTACACTTCAGCTCCTCACCTTTTTACACTTCAGCTCCTCACCTTCTTGAGCCTTCAGCTCCTCACCTTCTTGACCCTTCAGCTCCTCACCTTCTTGACTCTTCAGCTCCTCACCTTTTTAGCCTTCAGCTCCTCACCTTCTTGACCCTTCAGCTCCTCACCTTCTTGACTCTTCAGCTCCTCACCTTCTTGACCCTTCAGCTCCTCACCTTTTTAGCCTTCAGCTCCTCACCTTCTTGAGCCTTCAGCTCCTCACCTTCTTGACCCATCAACTCCTCACCTTTTTAGCCTTCAGCTCCTCACCTTTTTAGCCTTCAGCTCCTCACCTTTTTAGCCATCAGCTCCTCACCTTCTTGAGCCTTCAGCTCCTCACCTTTTTAGCCTTCAGCTCCTCACCTTTTTAGCCTTCAGCTCCTCACCTTCTTGAGCCTTCAGCTCCTCATCTTTTTAGCCTTTAGCTCCTCACCTTCTTGAGCCTTCAGCTCCTCACCTTCTTGAGCCTTCAGCTCCTCACCTTTTTAGCCTTCAGCTCCTCACCTTTTTACCCTTCAGCTCCTCACCTTTTTACACTTCAGCTCCTCACCTTCTTGACCCTTCAGCTCCTCACCTTCTTGACCCTTCAGCTCCTCACCTTCTTGACTCTTCAGCTCCTCACCTTCTTGACTCTTCAGCTCCTCACCTTCTTGACCCTTCAGCTCCTCACCTTCTTGACTCTTCAGCTCCTCACCTTCTTGACCCTTCAGCTCCTCACCTTTTTAGCCTTCAGCTCCTCACCTTCTTGAGCCTTCAGCTCCTCACCTTCTTGAGCCTTCAGCTCCTCACCTTCTTGAGCCTTCAGCTCCTCACCTTCTTGAGCCTTCAGCTCCTCACCTTCTTGAGCCTTCAGCTCCTCACCTTTTTAGCCTTCACCTCCTCACCTTCTTGAGCCTTCAGCTCCTCACCTTCTGAGACTTCAGCTCCTCACCTTTTTAGCCTTCAGCTCCTCACCTCCTTGAGCCTTCAGCTCCTCACCATTTTCGCCTTCAGCTCCTCACCTTTTTAGCCTTCAGCTCCTCACCTTTTTACCCTTCAGCTCCTCACCTTTTTAGCCTTCAGCTCCTCACCTTTTTAGCCTTCAGCTCCTCACCTTCTTGACCCTTCAGCTCCTCACCTTCTTGAGCCTTCAGCTCCTCACCTTTTTAGCCTTCAGCTCCTCACCTTTTTAGCCTTCAGCTCCTCACCTTCTTGAGCCTTCAGCTCCTCACCTTCTTGAGCCTTCAGCTCCTCACCTTCTTGAGCCTTCAGCTCCTCACCTTCTGAGCCTTCAGCTCCTCACCTTCTGAGCCTTCAGCTCCTCACCTTCTTGAGCCTTTAGCTCCTCACCTTCTTGAGCCTTCAGCTCCTCACCTTTTTAGCCTTCTGCTCCTCACCTTCTTGAGCCTTCAGCTCCTCACCTTTTTAGCCTTCAGCTCCTCACCTTCTTGAGCCTTCAGCTCCTCACCTTTTTAGCCTTCAGCTCCTCACCTTCTTGACCCTTAAGCTCCTCACCTTCTTGACTCTTAAGCTCCTCACCTTCTTGACCCTTCAGCTCCTCACCTTTTTAGCCTTCAGCTCCTCACCTTCTTGACCCTTCAGCTCCTCACCTTCTTGACTCTTCAGCTCCTCACCTTCTTGACCCTTCAGCTCCTCACCTTTTTAGCCTTCAGCTCCTCACCTTTTTAGCCTTCAGCTCCTCACCTTTTTAGCCTTCAGCTCCTCACCTTCTTGAGCCTTCAGCTCCTCATCTTTTTAGCCTTTAGCTCCTCACCTTCTTGAGCCTTCAGCTCCTCACCTTCTTGAGCCTTCAGCTCCTCACCTTTTTAGCCTTCTGCTCCTCACCTTCTTGAGCCTTCTGCTCCTCACCTTCTTGAGCCTTCAGCTCCTCACCTTTTTAGCCTTCAGCTCCTCACCTTCTTGAGCCTTCAGCTCCTCACCTTTTTAGCCTTCAGCTCCTCACCTTTTTACCCTTCAGCTCCTCACCTTTTTAGCCTTCAGCTCCTCACCTTTTTAGCCTTCAGCTCCTCACCTTCTTGACCCTTCAGCTCCTCACCTTTTTACACTTCAGCTCCTCACCTTCTTGACCCTTCAGCTCCTCACCTTCTTGACCCTTCAGCTCCTCACCTTCTTGACTCTTCAGCTCCTCACCTTCTTGACCCTTCAGCTCCTCACCTTCTTGACTCTTCAGCTCCTCACCTTCTTGACTCTTCAGCTCCTCACCTTCTTGACCCTTCAGCTCCTCACCTTCTTGAGCCTTCAGCTCCTCACCTTCTTGAGCCTTCAGCTCCTCACCTTCTTGAGCCTTCAGCTCCTCACCTTCTTGAGCCTTCAGCTCCTCACCTTCTTGAGCCTTCAGCTCCTCACCTTCTTGAGCCTTCAGCTCCTCACCTTTTTAGCCTTCACCTCCTCACCTTCTTGAGCCTTCAGCTCCTCACCTTCTGAGACTTCAGCTCCTCACCTTTTTAGCCTTCAGCTCCTCACCTCCTTGAGCCTTCAGCTCCTCACCATTTTCGCCTTCAGCTCCTCACCATTTTAGCCTTCACCTCCTCACCTTCTTGAGCCTTCAGCTCCTCACCTTCTGAGACTTCAGCTCCTCACCTTCTTGAGCCTTCAGCTCCTCACCTTCTTGACCCTTCAGCTCCTCACCTTCTTGACCCTTCAGCTCCTCACCTTCTTGACCCTTCAGCTCCTCACCTTCTTGAGCCTTCAGCTCCTCACCTTCTTGAGCCTTCAGCTCCTCACCTTCTTGACCCATCAACTCCTCACCATTTTAGCCTTCAGCTCCTCACCTACTTGAGCCTTCAGCTCCTCACCTTCTGACCCTTCAGCTCCTCACCTTCTTGAGCCTTCAGCTCCTCACCTTCTTGAGCCTTCAGCTCCTCACCTTTTTAGCCTTCAGCTCCTCACCTTTTTAGCCTTCAGCTCCTCACCTTTTTAGCCTTCAGCTCCTCACCTTCTTGAGCCTTCAGCTCCTCACCTTCTTGAGCCTTCAGCTCCTCACCTTCTTGAGCCTTCAGCTCCTCACCTTCTGAGCCTTCAGCTCCTCACCTTCTGAGCCTTCAGCTCCTCACCTTTTTAGCCTTTAGCTCCTCACCTTCTTGAGCCTTCAGCTCCTCACCTTTTTAGCCTTCTGCTCCTCACCTTCTTGAGCCTTCAGCTCCTCACCTTTTTAGCCTTCAGCTCCTCACCTTCTTGAGCCTTCAGCTCCTCACCTTTTTAGCCTTCAGCTCCTCACCTTCTTGACCCTTAAGCTCCTCACCTTCTTGACTCTTAAGCTCCTCACCTTCTTGACCCTTCAGCTCCTCACCTTTTTAGCCTTCAGCTCCTCACCTTCTTGACCCTTCAGCTCCTCACCTTCTTGACTCTTCAGCTCCTCACCTTCTTGACCCTTCAGCTCCTCACCTTTTTAGCCTTCAGCTCCTCACCTTTTTAGCCTTCAGCTCCTCACCTTTTTAGCCTTCAGCTCCTCACCTTCTTGAGCCTTCAGCTCCTCATCTTTTTAGCCTTTAGCTCCTCACCTTCTTGAGCCTTCAGCTCCTCACCTTCTTGAGCCTTCAGCTCCTCACCTTTTTAGCCTTCTGCTCCTCACCTTCTTGAGCCTTCTGCTCCTCACCTTCTTGAGCCTTCAGCTCCTCACCTTTTTAGCCTTCAGCTCCTCACCTTCTTGAGCCTTCAGCTCCTCACCTTTTTAGCCTTCAGCTCCTCACCTTTTTACCCTTCAGCTCCTCACCTTTTTAGCCTTCAGCTCCTCACCTTTTTAGCCTTCAGCTCCTCACCTTTTTAGCCTTCAGCTCCTCACCTTCTTGACCCTTCAGCTCCTCACCTTTTTACACTTCAGCTCCTCACCTTCTTGACCCTTCAGCTCCTCACCTTCTTGACCCTTCAGCTCCTCACCTTCTTGACTCTTCAGCTCCTCACCTTCTTGACCCTTCAGCTCCTCACCTTCTTGACCCTTCAGCTCCTCACCTTCTTGACTCTTCAGCTCCTCACCTTCTTGACCCTTCAGCTCCTCACCTTTTTAGCCTTCAGCTCCTCACCTTCTTGAGCCTTCAGCTCCTCACCTTCTTGAGCCTTCAGCTCCTCACCTTCTTGAGCCTTCAGCTCCTCACCTTCTTGAGCCTTCAGCTCCTCACCTTCTTGAGCCTTCAGCTCCTCACCTTTTTAGCCTTCACCTCCTCACCTTCTTGAGCCTTCAGCTCCTCACCTTCTGAGACTTCAGCTCCTCACCTTTTTAGCCTTCAGCTCCTCACCTCCTTGAGCCTTCAGCTCCTCACCATTTTCGCCTTCAGCTCCTCACCATTTTAGCCTTCAGCTCCTCACCTTTTTGAGCCTTCAGCTCCTCACCTTTTTAGCCTTCAGCTCCTCACCTTCTTGAGCCTTCAGCTCCTCACCTTTTTACCCTTCAGCTCCTCACCTTTTTAGCCTTCAGCTCCTCACCTTTTTAGCCTTCAGCTCCTCACCTTCTTGACCCTTCAGCTCCTCACCTTTTTACACTTCAGCTCCTCACCTTCTTGACCCTTCAGCTCCTCACCTTCTTGACCCTTCAGCTCCTCACCTTCTTGACTCTTCAGCTCCTCACCTTCTTGACCCTTCAGCTCCTCACCTTCTTGACCCTTCAGCTCCTCACCTTCTTGACTCTTCAGCTCCTCACCTTCTTGACCCTTCAGCTCCTCACCTTTTTAGCCTTCAGCTCCTCACCTTCTTGAGCCTTCAGCTCCTCACCTTCTTGAGCCTTCAGCTCCTCACCTTCTTGAGCCTTCAGCTCCTCACCTTCTTGAGCCTTCAGCTCCTCACCTTCTTGAGCCTTCAGCTCCTCACCTTTTTAGCCTTCACCTCCTCACCTTCTTGAGCCTTCAGCTCCTCACCTTCTGAGACTTCAGCTCCTCACCTTTTTAGCCTTCAGCTCCTCACCTCCTTGAGCCTTCAGCTCCTCACCATTTTCGCCTTCAGCTCCTCACCATTTTAGCCTTCAGCTCCTCACCTTTTTGAGCCTTCAGCTCCTCACCTTTTTAGCCTTAAGCTCCTCACCTTCTTGAGCCTTCAGCTCCTCACCTTATTACACTTCAGCTCCTCACCTTCTTGACCCTTCAGCTCCTCACCTTCTTGACCCTTCAGCTCCTCACCTTCTTGAGCCTTCAGCTCCTCACCTTCTTGAGCCTTCAGCTCCTCACCTTCTTGACCCATCAACTCCTCACCTTCTTGAGCCTTCAGCTCCTCACCTTCTTGAGCCTTTAGCTCCTCACCTTCTTGAGCCTTCAGCTCCTCACCTTCTTGAGCCTTCAGCTCCTCACCTTTTTAGCCTTCTGCTCCTCACCTTCTTGAGCCTTCTGCTCCTCACCTTCTTGAGCCTTCAGCTCCTCACCTTTTTAGCCTTCAGCTCCTCACCTTCTTGAGCCTTCAGCTCCTCACCTTTTTACCCTTCAGCTCCTCACCTTTTTAGCCTTCAGCTCCTCACCTTTTTAGCCTTCAGCTCCTCACCTTCTTGACCCTTCAGCTCCTCACCTTTTTACACTTCAGCTCCTCACCTTCTTGACCCTTCAGCTCCTCACCTTCTTGACCCTTCAGCTCCTCACCTTCTTGACTCTTCAGCTCCTCACCTTCTTGACCCTTCAGCTCCTCACCTTCTTGACTCTTCAGCTCCTCACCTTCTTGACCCTTCAGCTCCTCACCTTTTTAGCCTTCAGCTCCTCACCTTCTTGAGCCTTCAGCTCCTCACCTTCTTGAGCCTTCAGCTCCTCACCTTCTTGAGCCTTCAGCTCCTCACCTTCTTGAGCCTTCAGCTCCTCACCTTCTTGAGCCTTCAGCTCCTCACCTTCTTGAGCCTTCAGCTCCTCACCTTTTTAGCCTTCACCTCCTCACCTTCTTGAGCCTTCAGCTCCTCACCTTCTGAGACTTCAGCTCCTCACCTTTTTAGCCTTCAGCTCCTCACCTCCTTGAGCCTTCAGCTCCTCACCATTTTCGCCTTCAGCTCCTCACCATTTTAGCCTTCAGCTCCTCACCTTTTTGAGCCTTCAGCTCCTCACCTTTTTAGCCTTAAGCTCCTCACCTTCTTGAGCCTTCAGCTCCTCACCTTATTACACTTCAGCTCCTCACCTTCTTGACCCTTCAGCTCCTCACCTTCTTGAGCCTTCAGCTCCTCACCTTCTTGAGCCTTCAGCTCCTCACCTTCTTGACCCATCAACTCCTCACCATTTTAGCCTTCAGCTCCTCACCTACTTGAGCCTTCAGCTCCTCACCTTCTGAGCCTTCAGCTCCTCACCTTCTGACCCTTCAGCTCCTCACCTTCTTGAGCCTTCAGCTCCTCACCTTTTTAGCTTTCAGCTCCTCACCTTTTTAGCCTTCAGCTCCTCACCTTTTTAGCCTTCAGCTCCTCACCTTCTTGAGCCTTCAGCTCCTCACCTTCTTGAGCCTTCAGCTCCTCACCTTCTTGAGCCTTCAGCTCCTCACCTTCTGAGCCTTCAGCTCCTCACCTTCTGAGCCTTCAGCTCCTCACCTTTTTAGCCTTTAGCTCCTCACCTTCTTGAGCCTTCAGCTCCTCACCTTTTTAGCCTTCTGCTCCTCACCTTCTTGAGCCTTCAGCTCCTCACCTTTTTAGCCTTCAGCTCCTCACCTTCTTGAGCCTTCAGCTCCTCACCTTTTTAGCCTTCAGCTCCTCACCTTCTTGACCCTTAAGCTCCTCACCTTCTTGACTCTTAAGCTCCTCACCTTCTTGACCCTTCAGCTCCTCACCTTTTTAGCCTTCAGCTCCTCACCTTCTTGACCCTTCAGCTCCTCACCTTCTTGACTCTTCAGCTCCTCACCTTCTTGACCCTTCAGCTCCTCACCTTTTTAGCCTTCAGCTCCTCACCTTTTTAGCCTTCAGCTCCTCACCTTTTTAGCCTTCAGCTCCTCACCTTCTTGAGCCTTCAGCTCCTCATCTTTTTAGCCTTTAGCTCCTCACCTTCTTGAGCCTTCAGCTCCTCACCTTCTTGAGCCTTCAGCTCCTCACCTTTTTAGCCTTCTGCTCCTCACCTTCTTGAGCCTTCTGCTCCTCACCTTCTTGAGCCTTCAGCTCCTCACCTTTTTAGCCTTCAGCTCCTCACCTTCTTGAGCCTTCAGCTCCTCACCTTCTTGAGCCTTCAGCTCCTCACCTTTTTAGCCTTCAGCTCCTCACCTTCTTGACCCTTCAGCTCCTCACCTTTTTACACTTCAGCTCCTCACCTTCTTGACCCTTCAGCTCCTCACCTTCTTGACCCTTCAGCTCCTCACCTTCTTGACTCTTCAGCTCCTCACCTTCTTGACCCTTCAGCTCCTCACCTTCTTGACTCTTCAGCTCCTCACCTTCTTGACCCTTCAGCTCCTCACCTTTTTAGCCTTCAGCTCCTCACCTTCTTGAGCCTTCAGCTCCTCACCTTCTTGAGCCTTCAGCTCCTCACCTTCTGAGACTTCAGCTCCTCACCTTCTGAGACTTCAGCTCCTCACCTTCTGAGACTTCAGCTCCTCACCTTTTTAGCCTTCAGCTCCTCACCTCCTTGAGCCTTCAGCTCCTCACCATTTTCGCCTTCAGCTCCTCACCATTTTAGCCTTCAGCTCCTCACCTTTTTGAGCCTTCAGCTCCTCACCTTTTTAGCCTTAAGCTCCTCACCTTCTTGAGCCTTCAGCTCCTCACCTTTTTACACTTCAGCTCCTCACCTTCTTGACCCTTCAGCTCCTCACCTTCTTGACCCTTCAGCTCCTCACCTTCTTGACCCTTCAGCTCCTCACCTTCTTGAGCCTTCAGCTCCTCACCTTCTTGAGCCTTCAGCTCCTCACCTTCTTGATCCATCAACTCCTCACCATTTTAGCCTTCAGCTCCTCACCTACTTGAGCCTTCAGCTCCTCACCTTCTGAGCCTTCAGCTCCTCACCTTCTGACCCTTCAGCTCCTCACCTTCTTGAGCCTTCAGCTCCTCACCTTCTTGACCCTTCAGCTCCTCACCTTCTTGACCCTTCAGCTCCTCACCTTCTTGACTCTTCAGCTCCTCACCTTCTTGACCCTTCAGCTCCTCACCTTTTTAGCCTTCAGCTCCTCACCTTCTTGACCCTTAAGCTCCTCACCTTCTTGACTCTTAAGCTCCTCACCTTCTTGACCCTTCAGCTCCTCACCTTTTTAGCCTTCAGCTCCTCACCTTCTTGACCCTTCAGCTCCTCACCTTCTTGACTCTTCAGCTCCTCACCTTCTTGACCCTTCAGCTCCTCACCTTTTTAGCCTTCAGCTCCTCACCTTTTTAGCCTTCAGCTCCTCACCTTTTTAGCCTTCAGCTCCTCACCTTCTTGAGCCTTCAGCTCCTCACCTTCTTGAGCCTTCAGCTCCTCACCTTTTTAGCCTTCTGCTCCTCACCTTCTTGAGCCTTCTGCTCCTCACCTTCTTGAGCCTTCAGCTCCTCACCTTTTTAGCCTTCAGCTCCTCACCTTCTTGAGCCTTCAGCTCCTCACCTTTTTAGCCTTCAGCTCCTCACCTTTTTACCCTTCAGCTCCTCACCTTTTTAGCCTTCAGCTCCTCACCTTTTTAGCCTTCAGCTCCTCACCTTCTTGACCCTTCAGCTCCTCACCTTTTTAGCCTTCAGCTCCTCACCTTTTTAGCCTTCAGCTCCTCACCTTCTTGAGCCTTCAGCTCCTCACCTTTTTAGCCTTCAGCTCCTCACCTTCTTGAGCCTTCAGCTCCTCACATTTTTAGCCTTCAGCTCCTCACCTTCTTGAGCCTTCAGCTCCTCACCTTTTTAGCCTTCAGCTCCTCACCTTTTTACCCTTCAGCTCCTCACCTTTTTACCCTTCAGCTCCTCACCTTCTTGACCCTTCAGCTCCTCACCTTCTTGACCCTTCAGCTCCTCACCTTCTTGACCCTTCAGCTCCTCACCTTCTTGACCCTTCAGCTCCTCACCTTCTTGACCCTTCAGCTCCTCACCTTCTTGAGCCTGCAGCTCCTCACCTTCTTGACCCTTCAGCTCCTCACCTTCTTGACTCTTCAGCTCTTCACCTTTTTAGCCTTCAGCTCCTCACCTTCTTGACCCTTCAGCTCCTCACCTTCTTGACTCTTCAGCTCCTCACCTTCTTGACCCTTCAGCTCCTCACCTTTTTAGCCTTCAGCTCCTCACCTTCTTGACCCTTCAGCTCCTCACCTTCTTGACCCTTCAGCTCCTCACCTTCTTGAGCCTTCAGCTCCTCACCTTCTTGAGCCTTCAGCTCCTCACCTTCTTGACCCATCAACTCCTCACCATTTTAGCCTTCAGCTCCTCACCTTCTGAGCCTTCAGCTCCTCACCTTCTGAGCCTTCAGCTCCTCACCTTCTGAGCCTTCAGCTCCTCACCTTTTTAGCCTTCAGCTCCTCACCTTCTTGAGCCTTCAGCTCCTCACCTTCTTGAGCCTTCAGCTCCTCACCTTTTTAGCCTTCAGCTCCTCACCTTCTTGAGCCTTCAGCTCCTCATCTTTTTAGCCTTCAGCTCCTCACCTTCTTGAGCCTTCAGCTCCTCACATTTTTAGCCTTCAGCTCCTCACCTTCTTGAGCCTTCAGCTCCTCACCTTTTTAGCCTTCAGCTCCTCACCTTTTTACCCTTCAGCTCCTCACCTTTTTACCCTTCAGCTCCTCACCTTCTTGACCCTTCAGCTCCTCACCTTCTTGACCCTTCAGCTCCTCACCTTCTTGACCCTTCAGCTCCTCACCTTCTTGACTCTTCAGCTCTTCACCTTTTTAGCCTTCAGCTCCTCACCTTCTTGACCCTTCAGCTCCTCACCTTCTTGACTCTTCAGCTCCTCACCTTCTTGACCCTTCAGCTCCTCACCTTTTTAGCCTTCAGCTCCTCACCTTCTTGACCCTTCAGCTCCTCACCTTCTTGACCCTTCAGCTCCTCACCTTCTTGAGCCTTCAGCTCCTCACCTTCTTGAGCCTTCAGCTCCTCACCTTCTTGACCCATCAACTCCTCACCATTTTAGCCTTCAGCTCCTCACCTTCTGAGCCTTCAGCTCCTCACCTTCTGAGCCTTCAGCTCCTCACCTTCTGAGCCTTCAGCTCCTCACCTTTTTAGCCTTCAGCTCCTCACCTTCTTGAGCCTTCAGCTCCTCACCTTCTTGAGCCTTCAGCTCCTCACCTTTTTAGCCTTCAGCTCCTCACCTTCTTGAGCCTTCAGCTCCTCATCTTTTTAGCCTTTAGCTCCTCACCTTCTTGAGCCTTCAGCTCCTCACCTTCTTGACTCTTCAGCTCCTCACCTTCTTGACCCTTCAGCTCCTCACCTTTTTAGCCTTCAGCTCCTCACCTTTTTAGCCTTCAGCTCCTCACCTTCTTGAGCCTTCAGCTCCTCACCTTTTTAGCCTTCAGCTCCTCACCTTCTTGAGCCTTCAGCTCCTCATCTTTTTAGCCTTTAGCTCCTCACCTTCTTGAGCCTTCAGCTCCTCACCTTCTTGAGCCTTCAGCTCCTCACCTTTTTAGCCTTCTGCTCCTCACCTTCTTGAGCTTTCTGCTCCTCACCTTCTTGAGCCTTCAGCTCCTCACCTTTTTAGCCTTCAGCTCCTCACCTTCTTGAGCCTTCAGCTCCTCACCTTTTTAGCCTTCAGCTCCTCACCTTTTTAGCCTTCAGCTCCTCACCTTTTTAGCCTTCAGCTCCTCACCTTTTTAGCCTTCAGCTCCTCACCTTTTTAGCCTTCAGCTCCTCACCTTTTTAGCCTTCAGCTCCTCACCTTCTTGACCCTTCAGCTCCTCACCTTCTTGAGCCTTCAGCTCCTCACCTTTTTAGCCTTCAGCTCCTCACCTTTTTAGCCTTCAGCTCCTCACCTTCTTGAGCCTTCAGCTCCTCACCTTCTGAGCCTTCAGCTCCTCACCTTCTGAGCCTTCAGCTCCTCACCTTTTTAGCCTTTAGCTCCTCACCTTCTTGAGCCTTCAGCTCCTCACCTTTTTAGCCTTCTGCTCCTCACCTTCTTGAGCCTTCAGCTCCTCACCTTCTTGAGCCTTCAGCTCCTCACCTTCTTGACCCTTCAGCTCCTCACCTTCTTGAGCCTTCAGCTCCTCACCTTCTTGACTCTTCAGCTCCTCACCTTCTTGACCCTTCAGCTCCTCACCTTTTTAGCCTTCAGCTCCTCACCTTCTTGACCCTTCAGCTCCTCACCTTTTTAGCCTTCAGCTCCTCACCTTCTTGACCCTTCAGCTCCTCACCTTCTTGACTCTTCAGCTCCTCACCTTCTTGACCCTTCAGCTCCTCACCTTTTTAGCCTTCAGCTCCTCACCTTCTTGAGCCTTCAGCTCCTCACCTTCTTGAGCCTTCAGCTCCTCACCTTCTTGAGCCTTCAGCTCCTCACCTTCTTGACCCTTCAGCTCCTCACCTTTTTAGCCTTCACCTCCTCACCTTCTTGAGCCTTCAGCTCCTCACCTTCTGAGACTTCAGCTCCTCACCTTCTGAGACTTCAGCTCCTCACCTTTTTAGCCTTCAGCTCCTCACCTCCTTGAGCCTTCAGCTCCTCACCATTTTCGCCTTCAGCTCCTCACCATTTTAGCGTTCAGCTCCTCACCTTTTTGAGCCTTCAGCTCCTCACCTTTTTAGCCTTAAGCTCCTCACCTTCTTGAGCCTTCAGCTCCTCACCTTTTTACACTTCAGCTCCTCACCTTCTTGACCCTTCAGCTCCTCACCTTCTTGACCCTTCAGCTCCTCACCTTCTTGAGCCTTTAGCTCCTCACCTTCTTGAGCCTTCAGCTCCTCACCTTCTTGACCCATCAACTCCTCACCATTTTAGCCTTCAGCTCCTCACCTACTTGAGCCTTCAGCTCCTCACCTTCTGAGCCTTCAGCTCCTCACCTTCTGACCCTTCAGCTCCTCACCTTCTTGAGCCTTCAGCTCCTCACCTTCTTGACCCTTCAGCTCCTCACCTTCTTGAGCCTTCAGCTCCTCACCTTCTTGAGCCTTCAGCTCCTCACCTTTTTAGCCTTCACCTCCTCACCTTCTTGAGCCTTCAGCTCCTCACCTTCTTGACCCTTCAGCTCCTCACCTTCTTGACCCTTCAGCTCCTCACCTTCTTGACCCTTCAGCTCCTCACCTTCTTGAGCCTTCAGCTCCTCACCTTCTTGAGCCTTCAGCTCCTCACCTTCTTGAGCCTTCAGCTCCTCACCTTCTTGATCCATCAACTCCTCACCATTTTAGCCTTCAGCTCCTCACCTACTTGAGCCTTCAGCTCCTCACCTTCTGAGCCTTCAGCTCCTCACCTTCTGACCCTTCAGCTCCTCACCTTCTTGAGCCTTCAGCTCCTCACCTTCTTGACCCTTCAGCTCCTCACCTTCTTGAGCCTTCAGCTCCTCACCTTCTTGAGCCTTCAGCTCCTCACCTTTTTAGCCTTCACCTCCTCACCTTCTTGAGCCTTCAGCTCCTCACCTTCTGAGACTTCAGCTCCTCACCTTTTTAGCCTTCAGCTCCTCACCTCCTTGAGCCTTCAGCTCCTCACCTCCTTGAGCCTTCAGCTCCTCACCATTTTAGCCTTCAGCTCCTCACCTTTTTAGCCTTCAGCTCCTCACCTTCTTGAGCCTTCAGCTCCTCACCCTTTTAGCCTTCAGCTCCTCACCTTTTTAGCCTTCAGCTCCTCAACTTCTTGAGCCTTCAGCTCCTCATCTTTTTAGCCTTTAGCTCCTCACCTTTTTAGCCATCAGCTCCTCACCTTCTTGAGCCTTCAGCTCCTCACCTTCTTGAGCCTTCAGCTCCTCACCTTCTTGAGCCTTAAGCTCCTCACCTTTTTAGCCTTCTGCTCCTCACCTTCTTGAGCCTTCAGCTCCTCACCTTTTTAGCCTTCAGCTCCTCACCTTCTTGAGCCTTCAGCTCCTCACCTTTTTAGCCTTCAGCTCCTCACCTTTTTAACCTTCAGCTCCTCACCTTTTTACACTTCAGCTCCTCACCTTCTTGACCCTTCAGCTCCTCACCTTCTTGACCCTTCAGCTCCTCACCTTCTTGAGCCTTCAGCTCCTCACCTTCTTGAGCCTTCAGCTCCTCACCTTCTTGACCCTTCAGCTCCTCACCTTCTTGACTCTTCAGCTCCTCACCTTCTTGACCCTTCAGCTCCTCACCTTTTTAGCCTTCAGCTCCTCACCTTCTTGACCCTTAAGCTCCTCACCTTCTTGACTCTTAAGCTCCTCACCTTCTTGACCCTTCAGCTCCTCACCTTTTTAGCCTTCAGCTCCTCACCTTCTTGACCCTTCAGCTCCTCACCTTCTTGACTCTTCAGCTCCTCACCTTCTTGACCCTTCAGCTCCTCACCTTTTTAGCCTTCAGCTCCTCACCTTTTTAGCCTTCAGCTCCTCACCTTTTTAGCCTTCAGCTCCTCACCTTCTTGAGCCTTCAGCTCCTCACCTTCTTGAGCCTTCAGCTCCTCACCTTTTTAGCCTTCTGCTCCTCACCTTCTTGAGCCTTCTGCTCCTCACCTTCTTGAGCCTTCAGCTCCTCACCTTTTTAGCCTTCAGCTCCTCACCTTCTTGAGCCTTCAGCTCCTCACCTTTTTAGCCTTCAGCTCCTCACCTTTTTACCCTTCAGCTCCTCACCTTTTTAGCCTTCAGCTCCTCACCTTTTTAGCCTTCAGCTCCTCACCTTCTTGACCCTTCAGCTCCTCACCTTTTTAGCCTTCAGCTCCTCACCTTTTTAGCCTTCAGCTCCTCACCTTCTTGAGCCTTCAGCTCCTCACCTTTTTAGCCTTCAGCTCCTCACCTTCTTGAGCCTTCAGCTCCTCACATTTTTAGCCTTCAGCTCCTCACCTTCTTGAGCCTTCAGCTCCTCACCTTTTTAGCCTTCAGCTCCTCACCTTTTTACCCTTCAGCTCCTCACCTTTTTACCCTTCAGCTCCTCACCTTTTTACCCTTCAGCTCCTCACCTTCTTGACCCTTCAGCTCCTCACCTTCTTGACCCTTCAGCTCCTCACCTTCTTGACCCTTCAGCTCCTCACCTTCTTGACCCTTCAGCTCCTCACCTTCTTGACCCTTCAGCTCCTCACCTTCTTGAGCCTGCAGCTCCTCACCTTCTTGACCCTTCAGCTCCTCACCTTCTTGACTCTTCAGCTCTTCACCTTTTTAGCCTTCAGCTCCTCACCTTCTTGACCCTTCAGCTCCTCACCTTCTTGACTCTTCAGCTCCTCACCTTCTTGACCCTTCAGCTCCTCACCTTTTTAGCCTTCAGCTCCTCACCTTCTTGACCCTTCAGCTCCTCACCTTCTTGACCCTTCAGCTCCTCACCTTCTTGAGCCTTCAGCTCCTCACCTTCTTGACCCATCAACTCCTCACCATTTTAGCCTTCAGCTCCTCACCTTCTGAGCCTTCAGCTCCTCACCTTCTGAGCCTTCAGCTCCTCACCTTCTGAGCCTTCAGCTCCTCACCTTCTGAGCCTTCAGCTCCTCACCTTCTTGAGCCTTCAGCTCCTCACCTTCTTGAGCCTTCAGCTCCTCATCTTTTTAGCCTTCAGCTCCTCACCTTCTTGAGCCTTCAGCTCCTCACATTTTTAGCCTTCAGCTCCTCACCTTCTTGAGCCTTCAGCTCCTCACCTTCTTGAGCCTTCAGCTCCTCACCTTTTTAGCCTTCAGCTCCTCACCTTCTTGAGCCTTCAGCTCCTCACCTTCTTGAGCCTTCAGCTCCTCACCTTTTTAGCCTTCAGCTCCTCACCTTCTTGAGCCTTCAGCTCCTCATCTTTTTAGCCTTCAGCTCCTCACCTTCTTGAGCCTTCAGCTCCTCACATTTTTAGCCTTCAGCTCCTCACCTTCTTGAGCCTTCAGCTCCTCACCTTTTTAGCCTTCAGCTCCTCACCTTTTTACCCTTCAGCTCCTCACCTTTTTACCCTTCAGCTCCTCACCTTTTTACCCTTCAGCTCCTCACCTTCTTGACCCTTCAGCTCCTCACCTTCTTGACCCTTCAGCTCCTCACCTTCTTGACCCTTCAGCTCCTCACCTTCTTGAGCCTGCAGCTCCTCACCTTCTTGACCCTTCAGCTCCTCACCTTCTTGACTCTTCAGCTCTTCACCTTTTTAGCCTTCAGCTCCTCACCTTCTTGACCCTTCAGCTCCTCACCTTCTTGACTCTTCAGCTCCTCACCTTCTTGACCCTTCAGCTCCTCACCTTTTTAGCCTTCAGCTCCTCACCTTCTTGACCCTTCAGCTCCTCACCTTCTTGACCCTTCAGCTCCTCACCTTCTTGAGCCTTCAGCTCCTCACCTTCTTGAGCCTTCAGCTCCTCACCTTCTTGACCCATCAACTCCTCACCATTTTAGCCTTCAGCTCCTCACCTTCTGAGCCTTCAGCTCCTCACCTTCTGAGCCTTCAGCTCCTCACCTTCTGAGCCTTCAGCTCCTCACCTTTTTAGCCTTCAGCTCCTCACCTTCTTGAGCCTTCAGCTCCTCACCTTCTTGAGCCTTCAGCTCCTCACCTTTTTAGCCTTCTGCTCCTCACCTTCTTGAGCTTTCTGCTCCTCACCTTCTTGAGCCTTCAGCTCCTCACCTTTTTAGCCTTCAGCTCCTCACCTTCTTGAGCCTTCAGCTCCTCACCTTTTTAGCCTTCAGCTCCTCACCTTTTTAGCCTTCAGCTCCTCACCTTTTTAGCCTTCAGCT
Source organism: Blennius ocellaris (assembly GCF_963422515.1). Lineage (NCBI taxonomy): Eukaryota > Metazoa > Chordata > Actinopteri > Blenniiformes > Blenniidae > Blennius > Blennius ocellaris. The sequence continues at coordinate 1,038,151 of NW_027662273.1, read as the reverse complement.
CCTCACCTTTTTACCCTTCAGCTCCTCACCTTTTTAGCCTTCAGCTCCTCACCTTTTTAGCCTTCAGCTCCTCACCTTCTTGACCCTTCAGCTCCTCACCTTCTTGAGCCTTCAGCTCCTCACCTTTTTAGCCTTCAGCTCCTCACCTTCTTGAGCCTTCAGCTCCTCACCTTCTTGAGCCTTCAGCTCCTCACCTTCTGAGCCTTCAGCTCCTCACCTTCTGAGCCTTCAGCTCCTCACCTTTTTAGCCTTTAGCTCCTCACCTTCTTGAGCCTTCAGCTCCTCACCTTTTTAGCCTTCTGCTCCTCACCTTCTTGAGCCTTCAGCTCCTCACCTTCTTGAGCCTTCAGCTCCTCACCTTTTTAGCCTTCAGCTCCTCACCTTCTTGAGCCTTCAGCTCCTCACCTTTTTAGCCTTCAGCTCCTCACCTTTTTAGCCTTCAGCTCCTCACCTTTTTAGCCTTCAGCTCCTCACCTTTTTAGCCTTCAGCTCCTCACCTTTTTACCCTTCAGCTCCTCACCTTTTTACACTTCAGCTCCTCACCTTCTTGACCCTTCAGCTCCTCACCTTCTTGACCCTTCAGCTCCTCACCTTCTTGAGCCTTCAGCTCCTCACCTTCTTGACTCTTCAGCTCCTCACCTTCTTGACCCTTCAGCTCCTCACCTTTTTAGCCTTCAGCTCCTCACCTTCTTGACCCTTCAGCTCCTCACCTTCTTGACTCTTCAGCTCCTCACCTTCTTGACCCTTCAGCTCCTCACCTTTTTAGCCTTCAGCTCCTCACCTTCTTGAGCCTTCAGCTCCTCACCTTCTTGAGCCTTCAGCTCCTCACCTTCTTGAGCCTTCAGCTCCTCACCTTCTTGAGCCTTCAGCTCCTCACCTTCTTGAGCCTTCAGCTCCTCACCTTTTTAGCCTTCACCTCCTCACCTTCTTGAGCCTTCAGCTCCTCACCTTCTGAGACTTCAGCTCCTCACCTTCTGAGACTTCAGCTCCTCACCTTTTTAGCCTTCAGCTCCTCACCTCCTTGAGCCTTCAGCTCCTCACCATTTTCGCCTTCAGCTCCTCACCATTTTAGCGTTCAGCTCCTCACCTTCTTGAGCCTTCAGCTCCTCACCTTTTTACACTTCAGCTCCTCACCTTCTTGACCCTTCAGCTCCTCACCTTCTTGACCCTTCAGCTCCTCACCTTCTTGAGCCTTTAGCTCCTCACCTTCTTGAGCCTTCAGCTCCTCACCTTCTTGACCCATCAACTCCTCACCATTTTAGCCTTCAGCTCCTCACCTACTTGAGCCTTCAGCTCCTCACCTTCTGAGCCTTCAGCTCCTCACCTTCTGACCCTTCAGCTCCTCACCTTCTTGAGCCTTCAGCTCCTCACCTTCTTGACCCTTCAGCTCCTCACCTTCTTGAGCCTTCAGCTCCTCACCTTCTTGAGCCTTCAGCTCCTCACCTTTTTAGCCTTCACCTCCTCACCTTCTTGAGCCTTCAGCTCCTCACCTTCTGAGACTTCAGCTCCTCACCTTTTTAGCCTTCAGCTCCTCACCTCCTTGAGCCTTCAGCTCCTCACCTCCTTGAGCCTTCAGCTCCTCACCATTTTAGCCTTCAGCTCCTCACCTTTTTGAGCCTTCAGCTCCTCACCTTTTTGAGCCTTCAGCTCCTCACCTTTTTAGCCTTCAGCTCCTCACCTTCTTACACTTCAGCTCCTCACCTTCTTGACCCTTCAGCTCCTCACCTTCTTGAGCCTTCAGCTCCTCACCTTCTTGAGCCTTCAGCTCCTCACCTTCTTGAGCCTTCAGCTCCTCACCTTCTTGACCCTTAAGCTCCTCACCTTCTTGACTCTTAAGCTCCTCACCTTCTTGACCCTTCAGCTCCTCACCTTTTTAGCCTTCAGCTCCTCACCTTCTTGACCCTTCAGCTCCTCACCTTTTTAGCCTTCAGCTCCTCACCTTTTTAGCCTTCAGCTCCTCACCTTTTTAGCCTTCAGCTCCTCACCTTCTTGAGCCTTCAGCTCCTCATCTTTTTAGCCTTTAGCTCCTCACCTTCTTGAGCCTTCAGCTCCTCACCTTCTTGAGCCTTCAGCTCCTCACCTTTTTAGCCTTCTGCTCCTCACCTTCTTGAGCCTTCTGCTCCTCACCTTCTTGAGCCTTCAGCTCCTCACCTTTTTAGCCTTCAGCTCCTCACCTTCTTGAGCCTTCAGCTCCTCACCTTTTTAGCCTTCAGCTCCTCACCTTTTTACCCTTCAGCTCCTCACCTTTTTAGCCTTCAGCTCCTCACCTTTTTAGCCTTCAGCTCCTCACCTTCTTGACCCTTCAGCTCCTCACCTTCTTGAGCCTTCAGCTCCTCACCTTTTTAGCCTTCAGCTCCTCACCTTCTTGAGCCTTCAGCTCCTCACCTTTTTAGCCTTCAGCTCCTCACCTTCTTGAGCCTTCAGCTCCTCACATTTTTAGCCTTCAGCTCCTCACCTTTTTAGCCTTCAGCTCCTCACCTTTTTACCCTTCAGCTCCTCACCTTTTTACCCTTCAGCTCCTCACCTTTTTACCCTTCAGCTCCTCACCTTCTTGACCCTTCAGCTCCTCACCTTCTTGACCCTTCAGCTCCTCACCTTCTTGACCCTTCAGCTCCTCACCTTCTTGAGCCTTCAGCTCCTCACCTTCTTGACCCTTCAGCTCCTCACCTTCTTGACTCTTCAGCTCTTCACCTTTTTAGCCTTCAGCTCCTCACCTTCTTGACCCTTCAGCTCCTCACCTTCTTGACTCTTCAGCTCCTCACCTTCTTGACCCTTCAGCTCCTCACCTTCTTGACCCTTCAGCTCCTCACCTTCTTGAGCCTTCAGCTCCTCACCTTCTTGAGCCTTCAGCTCCTCACCTTCTTGAGCCTTCAGCTCCTCACCTTTTTAGCCTTCAGCTCCTCACCTTCTTGAGCCTTCAGCTCCTCACCTTCTGAGACTTCAGCTCCTCACCTTTTTAGCCTTCAGCTCCTCACCTCCTTGAGCCTTCAGCTCCTCACCTCCTTGAGCCTTCAGCTCCTCACCATTTTAGCCTTCAGCTCCTCACCTTTTTGAGCCTTCAGCTCCTCACCTTTTTAGCCTTCAGCTCCTCACCTTCTTACACTTCAGCTCCTCACCTTCTTGACCCTTCAGCTCCTCACCTTCTTGACCCTTCAGCTCCTCACCTTCTTGAGCCTTCAGCTCCTCACCTTCTTGAGCCTTCAGCTCCTCACCTTCTTGACCCATCAACTCCTCACCATTTTAGCCTTCAGCTCCTCACCTACTTGAGCCTTCAGCTCCTCACCTTCTGAGCCTTCAGCTCCTCACCTTCTGAGCCTTCAGCTCCTCACCTTTTTAGCCTTCAGCTCCTCACCTTCTTGAGCCTTCAGCTCCTCACCTTTTTAGCCTTCAGCTCCTCACCTTTTTAGCCTTCAGCTCCTCAACTTCTTGAGCCTTCAGCTCCTCATCTTTTTAGCCTTTAGCTCCTCACCTTTTTAGCCATCAGCTCCTCACCTTCTTGAGCCTTCAGCTCCTCACCTTCTTGACCCTTCAGCTCCTCACCTTCTTGACCCTTCAGCTCCTCACCTTCTTGACCCTTCAGCTCCTCACCTTCTTGACTCTTCAGCTCCTCACCTTCTTGACCCTTCAGCTCCTCACCTTTTTAGCCTTCAGCTCCTCACCTTCTTGACCCTTCAGCTCCTCACCTTCTTGACTCTTCAGCTCCTCACCTTCTTGACCCTTCAGCTCCTCACCTTTTTAGCCTTCAGCTCCTCACCTTTTTAGCCTTCAGCTCCTCACCTTTTTAGCCTTCAGCTCCTCACCTTCTTGAGCCTTCAGCTCCTCATCTTTTTAGCCTTTAGCTCCTCACCTTCTTGAGCCTTCAGCTCCTCACCTTCTTGAGCCTTCAGCTCCTCACCTTTTTAGCCTTCTGCTCCTCACCTTCTTGAGCCTTCTGCTCCTCACCTTCTTGAGCCTTCAGCTCCTCACCTTTTTAGCCTTCAGCTCCTCACCTTCTTGAGCCTTCAGCTCCTCACCTTTTTAGCCTTCAGCTCCTCACCTTTTTACCCTTCAGCTCCTCACCTTTTTAGCCTTCAGCTCCTCACCTTTTTAGCCTTCAGCTCCTCACCTTCTTGACCCTTCAGCTCCTCACCTTCTTGAGCCTTCAGCTCCTCACCTTTTTAGCCTTCAGCTCCTCACCTTCTTGAGCCTTCAGCTCCTCACCTTTTTAGCCTTCAGCTCCTCACCTTCTTGAGCCTTCAGCTCCTCACATTTTTAGCCTTCAGCTCCTCACCTTTTTAGCCTTCAGCTCCTCACCTTTTTACCCTTCAGCTCCTCACCTTTTTACCCTTCAGCTCCTCACCTTTTTACCCTTCAGCTCCTCACCTTCTTGACCCTTCAGCTCCTCACCTTCTTGACCCTTCAGCTCCTCACCTTCTTGACCCTTCAGCTCCTCACCTTCTTGAGCCTTCAGCTCCTCACCTTCTTGACCCTTCAGCTCCTCACCTTCTTGACTCTTCAGCTCTTCACCTTTTTAGCCTTCAGCTCCTCACCTTCTTGACTCTTCAGCTCCTCACCTTCTTGACCCTTCAGCTCCTCACCTTCTTGACCCTTCAGCTCCTCACCTTCTTGACCCTTCAGCTCCTCACCTTCTTGACCCTTCAGCTCCTCACCTTCTTGAGCCTTCAGCTCCTCACCTTCTTGACCCATCAACTCCTCACCATTTTAGCCTTCAGCTCCTCACCTTCTGAGCCTTCAGCTCCTCACCTTCTGAGCCTTCAGCTCCTCACCTTTTTAGCCTTCAGCTCCTCACCTTCTTGAGCCTTCAGCTCCTCACCTTCTTGAGCCTTCAGCTCCTCACCTTCTTGAGCCTTCAGCTCCTCATCTTTTTAGCCTTTAGCTCCTCACCTTCTTGAGCCTTCAGCTCCTCACCTTTTTAGCCTTCAGCTCCTCACCTTCTTGAGCCTTCAGCTCCTCACCTTTTTAGCCTTCAGCTCCTCACCTTCTTGAGCCTTCAGCTCCTCACCTTCTTGACCCTTCAGCTCCTCACCTTTTACACTTCAGCTCCTCACCTTTTTACACTTCAGCTCCTCACCTTCTTGACCCTTCAGCTCCTCACCTTCTTGACCCTTCAGCTCCTCACCTTCTTGAGCCTTCAGCTCCTCACCTTCTTGACCCTTCAGCTCCTCACCTTCTTGACTCTTCAGCTCCTCACCTTCTTGACCCTTCAGCTCCTCACCTTTTTAGCCTTCAGCTCCTCACCTTCTTGACCCTTCAGCTCCTCACCTTCTTGACTCTTCAGCTCCTCACCTTCTTGACCCTTCAGCTCCTCACCTTTTTAGCCTTCAGCTCCTCACCTTCTTGACCCTTCAGCTCCTCACCTTCTTGAGCCTTCAGCTCCTCACCTTCTTGAGCCTTCAGCTCCTCACCTTCTTGAGCCTTCAGCTCCTCACCTTCTTGAGCCTTCAGCTCCTCACCTTCTTGAGCCTTCAGCTCCTCACCTTCTTGAGCCTTCAGCTCCTCACCTTTTTAGCCTTCAGCTCCTCACCTCCTTGAGCCTTCAGCTCCTCACCATTTTCGCCTTCAGCTCCTCACCATTTTAGCCTTCAGCTCCTCACCTTTTTGAGCCTTCAGCTCCTCACCTTTTTAGCCTTCAGCTCCTCACCTTTTTAGCCTTCAGCTCCTCACCTTCTTGAGCCTTCAGCTCCTCACCTTCTTGAGCCTTCAGCTCCTCACCTTCTTGACCCTTCAGCTCCTCACCTTCTTGACCCTTCAGCTCCTCACCTTCTTGAGCCTTCAGCTCCTCACCTTCTTGACCCTTCAGCTCCTCACCTTCTTGACCCTTCAGCTCCTCACCTTCTTGAGCCTTCAGCTCCTCACCTTCTTGAGCCTTCAGCTCCTCACCTTCTTGAGCCTTCAGCTCCTCACCTTTTTAGCCTTCACCTCCTCACCTTCTTGAGCCTTCAGCTCCTCACCTTCTGAGACTTCAGCTCCTCACCTTTTTAGCCTTCAGCTCCTCACCTCCTTGAGCCTTCAGCTCCTCACCTCCTTGAGCCTTCAGCTCCTCACCATTTTAGCCTTCAGCTCCTCACCTTTTTGAGCCTTCAGCTACTCACCTTTTTGAGCCTTCAGCTCCTCACCTTTTTAGCCTTCAGCTCCTCACCTTCTTACACTTCAGCTCCTCACCTTCTTGACCCTTCAGCTCCTCACCTTCTTGACCCTTCAGCTCCTCACCTTCTTGAGCCTTCAGCTCCTCACCTTCTTGAGCCTTCAGCTCCTCACCTTCTTGACCCATCAACTCCTCACCATTTTAGCCTTCAGCTCCTCACCTACTTGAGCCTTCAGCTCCTCACCTTCTGAGCCTTCAGCTCCTCACCTTCTGAGCCTTCAGCTCCTCACCTTTTTAGCCTTCAGCTCCTCACCTTCTTGAGCCTTCAGCTCCTCACCTTTTTAGCCTTCAGCTCCTCACCTTTTTAGCCTTCAGCTCCTCAACTTCTTGAGCCTTCAGCTCCTCATCTTTTTAGCCTTTAGCTCCTCACCTTTTTAGCCATCAGCTCCTCACCTTCTTGAGCCTTCAGCTCCTCACCTTCTTGACCCTTCAGCTCCTCACCTTCTTGACCCTTCAGCTCCTCACCTTCTTGACCCTTCAGCTCCTCACCTTCTTGACTCTTCAGCTCCTCACCTTCTTGACCCTTCAGCTCCTCACCTTTTTAGCCTTCAGCTCCTCACCTTCTTGACCCTTAAGCTCCTCACCTTCTTGACTCTTAAGCTCCTCACCTTCTTGACCCTTCAGCTCCTCACCTTTTTAGCCTTCAGCTCCTCACCTTCTTGACCCTTCAGCTCCTCACCTTCTTGACTCTTCAGCTCCTCACCTTCTTGACCCTTCAGCTCCTCACCTTTTTAGCCTTCAGCTCCTCACCTTTTTAGCCTTCAGCTCCTCACCTTTTTAGCCTTCAGCTCCTCACCTTCTTGAGCCTTCAGCTCCTCATCTTTTTAGCCTTTAGCTCCTCACCTTCTTGAGCCTTCAGCTCCTCACCTTCTTGAGCCTTCAGCTCCTCACCTTTTTAGCCTTCTGCTCCTCACCTTCTTGAGCCTTCTGCTCCTCACCTTCTTGAGCCTTCAGCTCCTCACCTTTTTAGCCTTCAGCTCCTCACCTTCTTGAGCCTTCAGCTCCTCACCTTTTTAGCCTTCAGCTCCTCACCTTTTTACCCTTCAGCTCCTCACCTTTTTAGCCTTCAGCTCCTCACCTTTTTAGCCTTCAGCTCCTCACCTTCTTGACCCTTCAGCTCCTCACCTTCTTGAGCCTTCAGCTCCTCACCTTTTTAGCCTTCAGCTCCTCACCTTCTTGAGCCTTCAGCTCCTCACCTTTTTAGCCTTCAGCTCCTCACCTTCTTGAGCCTTCAGCTCCTCACATTTTTAGCCTTCAGCTCCTCACCTTTTTAGCCTTCAGCTCCTCACCTTTTTACCCTTCAGCTCCTCACCTTTTTACCCTTCAGCTCCTCACCTTTTTACCCTTCAGCTCCTCACCTTCTTGACCCTTCAGCTCCTCACCTTCTTGACCCTTCAGCTCCTCACCTTCTTGACCCTTCAGCTCCTCACCTTCTTGAGCCTTCAGCTCCTCACCTTCTTGACCCTTCAGCTCCTCACCTTCTTGACTCTTCAGCTCTTCACCTTTTTAGCCTTCAGCTCCTCACCTTCTTGACTCTTCAGCTCCTCACCTTCTTGACCCTTCAGCTCCTCACCTTCTTGACCCTTCAGCTCCTCACCTTCTTGACCCTTCAGCTCCTCACCTTCTTGACCCTTCAGCTCCTCACCTTCTTGAGCCTTCAGCTCCTCACCTTCTTGAGCCTTCAGCTCCTCACCTTCTTGACCCATCAACTCCTCACCATTTTAGCCTTCAGCTCCTCACCTTCTGAGCCTTCAGCTCCTCACCTTCTGAGCCTTCAGCTCCTCACCTTTTTAGCCTTCAGCTCCTCACCTTCTTGAGCCTTCAGCTCCTCACCTTCTTGAGCCTTCAGCTCCTCACCTTCTTGAGCCTTCAGCTCCTCATCTTTTTAGCCTTTAGCTCCTCACCTTCTTGAGCCTTCAGCTCCTCACCTTTTTAGCCTTCAGCTCCTCACCTTCTTGAGCCTTCAGCTCCTCACCTTTTTAGCCTTCAGCTCCTCACCTTCTTGAGCCTTCAGCTCCTCACCTTTTTACCCTTCAGCTCCTCACCTTTTTACACTTCAGCTCCTCACCTTTTTACACTTCAGCTCCTCACCTTCTTGACCCTTCAGCTCCTCACCTTCTTGACCCTTCAGCTCCTCACCTTCTTGAGCCTTCAGCTCCTCACCTTCTTGACCCTTCAGCTCCTCACCTTCTTGACTCTTCAGCTCCTCACCTTCTTGACCCTTCAGCTCCTCACCTTTTTAGCCTTCAGCTCCTCACCTTCTTGACCCTTCAGCTCCTCACCTTCTTGACTCTTCAGCTCCTCACCTTCTTGACCCTTCAGCTCCTCACCTTTTTAGCCTTCAGCTCCTCACCTTCTTGACCCTTCAGCTCCTCACCTTCTTGAGCCTTCAGCTCCTCACCTTCTTGAGCCTTCAGCTCCTCACCTTCTTGAGCCTTCAGCTCCTCACCTTCTTGAGCCTTCAGCTCCTCACCTTCTTGAGCCTTCAGCTCCTCACCTTCTTGAGCCTTCAGCTCCTCACCTTTTTAGCCTTCAGCTCCTCACCTCCTTGAGCCTTCAGCTCCTCACCATTTTCGCCTTCAGCTCCTCACCATTTTAGCCTTCAGCTCCTCACCTTTTTGAGCCTTCAGCTCCTCACCTTTTTAGCCTTCAGCTCCTCACCTTTTTAGCCTTCAGCTCCTCACCTTCTTGAGCCTTCAGCTCCTCACCTTCTTGAGCCTTCAGCTCCTCACCTTCTTGACCCTTCAGCTCCTCACCTTCTTGACCCTTCAGCTCCTCACCTTCTTGACCCTTCAGCTCCTCACCTTCTTGAGCCTTCAGCTCCTCACCTTCTTGACCCATCAACTCCTCACCATTTTAGCCTTCAGCTCCTCACCTACTTGAGCCTTCAGCTCCTCACCTTCTGAGCCTTCAGCTCCTCACCTTCTGAGCCTTCAGCTCCTCACCTTTTTAGCCTTCAGCTCCTCACCTTTTTAGCCTTCAGCTCCTCACCTTCTTGAGCCTTCAGCTCCTCACCTTTTTAGCCTTCAGCTCCTCACCTTTTTAGCCTTCAGCTCCTTATCTTTTTAGCCTTTAGCTCCTCACCTTTTTAGCCATCAGCTCCTCACCTTCTTGAGCCTTCAGCTCCTCACCTTCTTGAGCCTTCAGCTCCTCACCTTTTTAGCCTTCAGCTCCTCACCTTCTTGAGCCTTCAGCTCCTCACCTTTTTAGCCTTCAGCTCCTCACCTTCTTGAGCCTTCAGCTCCTCACCTTTTTAGCCTTCAGCTCCTCACCTTTTTACCCTTCAGCTCCTCACCTTTTTACACTTCAGCTCCTCACCTTCTTGACCCTTCAGCTCCTCACCTTCTTGACCCTTCAGCTCCTCACCTTCTTGAGCCTTCAGCTCCTCACCTTCTTGACCCTTCAGCTCCTCACCTTCTTGACTCTTCAGCTCCTCACCTTCTTGACCCTTCAGCTCCTCACCTTTTTAGCCTTCAGCTCCTCACCTTCTTGACCCTTCAGCTCCTCACCTTCTTGACTCTTCAGCTCCTCACCTTCTTGACCCTTCAGCTCCTCACCTTTTTAGCCTTCAGCTCCTCACCTTCTTGAGCCTTCAGCTCCTCACCTTCTTGAGCCTTCAGCTCCTCACCTTCTTGAGCCTTCAGCTCCTCACCTTCTTGAGCCTTCAGCTCCTCACCTTCTTGACCCTTCAGCTCCTCACCTTCTTGACCCTTCAGCTCCTCACCTTTTTAGCCTTCACCTCCTCACCTTCTTGAGCCTTCAGCTCCTCACCTTCTGAGACTTCAGCTCCTCACCTTTTTAGCCTTCAGCTCCTCACCTTCTTGAGCCGTCAGCTCCTCACCTCCTTGAGCCGTCAGCTCCTCACCTCCTTGAGCCTTCAGCTCCTCACCTTCTTGAGCCTTCAGCTCCTCAACTTTTTCGCCTTCAGCTCCTCACCTTTTTCGCCTTCAGCTCCTCACCTTCTTGACCCTTCAGCTCCTCACCTTCTTGACCCTTCAGCTCCTCACCTTCTTGACCCTTCAGCTCCTCACCTTCTTGACCCAACAGCTCCTCACCTTCTTGAGCCTTCAGCTCCTCACCTTTTTAGCCTTCTGCTCCTCACCTTCTTGAGCCTTCTGCTCCTCACCTTCTTGAGCCTTCAGCTCCTCACCTTTTTAGCCTTCAGCTCCTCACCTTCTTGAGCCTTCAGCTCCTCACCTTTTTAGCCTTCAGCTCCTCACCTTTTTAGCCTTCAGCTCCTCACCTTTTTACCCTTCAGCTCCTCACCTTTTTACCCTTCAGCTCCTCACCTTTTTAGCCTTCAGCTCCTCACCTTTTTAGCCTTCAGCTCCTCACCTTCTTGACCCTTCAGCTCCTCACCTTCTTGAGCCTTCAGCTCCTCACCTTTTTAGCCTTCAGCTCCTCACCTTCTTGAGCCTTCAGCTCCTCACCTTTTTAGCCTTCAGCTCCTCACCTTCTTGAGCCTTCAGCTCCTCACATTTTTAGCCTTCAGCTCCTCACCTTTTTAGCCTTCAGCTCCTCACCTTTTTACCCTTCAGCTCCTCACCTTTTTACCCTTCAGCTCCTCACCTTTTTACCCTTCAGCTCCTCACCTTCTTGACCCTTCAGCTCCTCACCTTCTTGACCCTTCAGCTCCTCACCTTCTTGACCCTTCAGCTCCTCACCTTCTTGAGCCTTCAGCTCCTCACCTTCTTGAGCCTTCAGCTCCTCACCTTCTTGACCCTTCAGCTCCTCACCTTCTTGAGCCTTCAGCTCCTCACCTTCTTGAGCCTTCAGCTCCTCACCTTTTTAGCCTTCACCTCCTCACCTTCTTGAGCCTTCAGCTCCTCACCTTCTGAGACTTCAGCTCCTCACCTTTTTAGCCTTCAGCTCCTCACCTCCTTGAGCCTTCAGCTCCTCACCATTTTCGCCTTCAGCTCCTCACCATTTTAGCCTTCAGCTCCTCACCTTTTTGAGCCTTCAGCTCCTCACCTTTTTAGCCTTCAGCTCCTCACCTTTTTAGCCTTCAGCTCCTCACCTTCTTGAGCCTTCAGCTCCTCACCTTCTTGACCCTTCAGCTCCTCACCTTCTTGACCCTTCAGCTCCTCACCTTCTTGAGCCTTCAGCTCCTCACCTTCTTGAGCCTTCAGCTCCTCACCTTCTTGAGCCTTCAGCTCCTCACCTTCTTGACCCATCAACTCCTCACCATTTTAGCCTTCAGCTCCTCACCTACTTGAGCCTTCAGCTCCTCACCTTCTGAGCCTTCAGCTCCTCACCTTCTGAGCCTTCAGCTCCTCACCTTTTTAGCCTTCAGCTCCTCACCTTTTTAGCCTTCAGCTCCTCACCTTCTTGAGCCTTCAGCTCCTCACCTTTTTAGCCTTCAGCTCCTCACCTTCTTGAGCCTTCAGCTCCTTATCTTTTTAGCCTTTAGCTCCTCACCTTTTTAGCCATCAGCTCCTCACCTTCTTGAGCCTTCAGCTCCTCACCTCCTTGAGCCTTCAGCTCCTCACCTTTTTAGCCTTCAGCTCCTCACCTTCTTGAGCCTTCAGCTCCTCACCTTTTTAGCCTTCAGCTCCTCACCTTCTTGAGCCTTCAGCTCCTCACCTTTTTAGCCTTCAGCTCCTCACCTTTTTACCCTTCAGCTCCTCACCTTTTTACACTTCAGCTCCTCACCTTCTTGACCCTTCAGCTCCTCACCTTCTTGACCCTTCAGCTCCTCACCTTCTTGAGCCTTCAGCTCCTCACCTTCTTGACCCTTCAGCTCCTCACCTTCTTGACTCTTCAGCTCCTCACCTTCTTGACCCTTCAGCTCCTCACCTTTTTAGCCTTCAGCTCCTCACCTTCTTGACCCTTCAGCTCCTCACCTTCTTGACTCTTCAGCTCCTCACCTTCTTGACCCTTCAGCTCCTCACCTTTTTAGCCTTCAGCTCCTCACCTTCTTGAGCCTTCAGCTCCTCACCTTCTTGAGCCTTCAGCTCCTCACCTTCTTGAGCCTTCAGCTCCTCACCTTCTTGAGCCTTCAGCTCCTCACCTTCTTGACCCTTCAGCTCCTCACCTTCTTGACCCTTCAGCTCCTCACCTTCTTGACCCTTCAGCTCCTCACCTTCTTGAGCCTTCAGCTCCTCACCTTTTTAGCCTTCACCTCCTCACCTTCTTGAGCCGTCAGCTCCTCACCTCCTTGAGCCGTCAGCTCCTCACCTCCTTGAGCCTTCAGCTCCTCACCTTTTTCGCCTTCAGCTCCTCACCTTTTTCGCCTTCAGCTCCTCACCTTCTTGACCCTTCAGCTCCTCACCTTCTTGACCCTTCAGCTCCTCACCTTCTTGACCCTTCAGCTCCTCACCTTCTTGACCCTTCAGCTCCTCACCTTCTTGACCCATCAGCTCCTCACCTTCTTGAGCCTTCAGCTCCTCACCTTTTTAGCCTTCAGCTCCTAACCTTCTTGACCCATTAGCTCCTCACCATTTTAGCCTTCAGCTCCTCACCATTTTAGCCTTCAGCTCCTCACCTTCTTGAGCCTTCAGCTCCTCACCTTCTTGAGCCTTCAGCTCCTCACCTTCTTGAGCCTCCAGCTCCTCAGCTTCTTGAGCCTCCAGCTCCTCAGCTTCTTGAGCCTCCAGCTCCTCAGCTTCTTGAGCCTCCAGCTCCTCACCTTCTTGACCCATCAACTCCTCACCATTTTAGCCTTCAGCTCCTCACCTTCTGAGCCTTCAACTCCTCACCTTCTTGAGCCTTCAGCTCCTCATCTTCTTGAGCCTTCAGCTCCTCATCTTCTTGAGCCTTCAGCTCCTCATCTTTTTAGCCTTTAGCTCCTCACCTTTTTAGCCTTCAGCTCCTCACCTTCTTGAGCCTTCAGCTCCTCACCTTCTTGAGCCTTCAGCTCCTCACCTTTTTAGCCTTCAGCTCCTCACCTTTTTAGCCTTCTGCTCCTCACCTTCTTGAGCCTTCAGCTCCTCACCTTTTTAGCCTTCAGCTCCTCACCTTTTTAGCCTTCAGCTCCTCACCTTCTTGAGCCTTCAGCTCCTCACCTTTTTAGCCTTCAGCTCCTCACCTTCTTGAGCCTTCAGCTCCTCACCTTTTTAGCCTTCAGCTCCTCACCTTCTTAAGCCTTCAGCTCCTCACCTTTTTAGCCTTCTGCTCCTCACCTTCTTGAGCCTTCAGCTCCTCACCTTCTTGCACCTTTAGCTCCTCACCATTTTAGCCTTCAGCTCCTCACCATTTTAGCCTTCAGCTCCTCACCTTCTTGATCCTTTAGCTCCTCACCTTCTTGACCCTTCAGCTCCTCACCTTCTTGACCCTTCAGCTCCTCACCTTTTTAGCCTTCAGCTCCTCACCTTTTTAGCCTTCAGCTCCTCACCTTCTTGAGCCTTCAGCTCCTCACCTTCTTGAGCCTTCAGCTCCTCACCTTCAGCTCCTCACCTTCTTGAGCCTTCAGCTCCTCACCTTCTTGAGCCTTCAGCTCCTCACCTTCTTGAGCCTTCAGCTCCTCACCTTCAGCTCCTCACCTTCTTGAGCCTTCAGCTCCTCACCTTCTTGAGCCTTCAGCTCCTCACCTTCAGCTCCTCACCTTCTTGAGCCTTCAGCTCCTCACCTTCTTGAGCCTTCAGCTCCTCACCTTCTTGAGCCTTCAGCTCCTCACCTTCAGCTCCTCACCTTTTTAGCCTTCAGCTCCTCACCTTTTTACACTTCAGCTCCTCACCTTCTTGAGCCTTCAGGTCCTCACCTTTTTAGCCTTCAGCTCCTCACCTTCTTGACCCTTCAGCTCCTCACCTTCTTGACTCTTCAGCTCCTCACCTTCTTGACCCTTCAGCTCCTCACCTTTTTAGCCTTCAGCTCCTCACCTTTTTAGCCTTCAGCTCCTCACCTTTTTAGCCTTCAGCTCCTCACCTTCTTGAGCCTTCAGCTCCTCATCTTTTTAGCCTTTAGCTCCTCACCTTCTTGAGCCTTCAGCTCCTCACCTTCTTGAGCCTTCAGCTCCTCACCTTTTTAGCCTTCTGCTCCTCACCTTCTTGAGCCTTCTGCTCCTCACCTTCTTGAGCCTTCAGCTCCTCACCTTTTTAGCCTTCAGCTCCTCACCTTCTTGAGCCTTCAGCTCCTCACCTTTTTAGCCTTCAGCTCCTCACCTTTTTACCCTTCAGCTCCTCACCTTTTTAGCCTTCAGCTCCTCACCTTTTTAGCCTTCAGCTCCTCACCTTCTTGACCCTTCAGCTCCTCACCTTCTTGAGCCTTCAGCTCCTCACCTTTTTAGCCTTCAGCTCCTCACCTTCTTGAGCCTTCAGCTCCTCACCTTTTTACCCTTCAGCTCCTCACCTTTTTACCCTTCAGCTCCTCACCTTTTTACCCTTCAGCTCCTCACCTTCTTGACCCTTCAGCTCCTCACCTTCTTGACCCTTCAGCTCCTCACCTTCTTGACCCTTCAGCTCCTCACCTTCTTGAGCCTTCAGCTCCTCACCTTCTTGACCCTTCAGCTCCTCACCTTCTTGACTCTTCAGCTCTTCACCTTTTTAGCCTTCAGCTCCTCACCTTCTTGACCCTTCAGCTCCTCACCTTCTTGACTCTTCAGCTCCTCACCTTCTTGACCCTTCAGCTCCTCACCTTCTTGACCCTTCAGCTCCTCACCTTCTTGACCCTTCAGCTCCTCACCTTCTTGACCCTTCAGCTCCTCACCTTCTTGAGCCTTCAGCTCCTCACCTTCTTGAGCCTTCAGCTCCTCACCTTCTTGACCCATCAACTCCTCACCATTTTAACCTTCAGCTCCTCACCTTCTGAGCCTTCAGCTCCTCACCTTCTGAGCCTTCAGCTCCTCACCTTTTTAGCCTTCAGCTCCTCACCTTCTTGAGCCTTCAGCTCCTCACCTTTTTAGCCTTCAGCTCCTCACCTTCTTGAGCCTTCAGCTCCTCATCTTTTTAGCCTTTAGCTCCTCACCTTCTTGAGCCTTCAGCTCCTCACCTTCTTGAGCCTTCAGCTCCTCACCTTTTTAGCCTTCAGCTCCTCACCTTCTTGAGCCTTCAGCTCCTCACCTTTTTAGCCTTCAGCTCCTCACCTTCTTGAGCCTTCAGCTCCTCACCTTTTTACCCTTCAGCTCCTCACCTTTTTACACTTCAGCTCCTCACCTTTTTACACTTCAGCTCCTCACCTTCTTGACCCTTCAGCTCCTCACCTTCTTGACCCTTCAGCTCCTCACCTTCTTTAGCCTTCAGCTCCTCACCTTCTTGACCCTTCAGCTCCTCACCTTCTTGACTCTTCAGCTCCTCACCTTCTTGACCCTTCAGCTCCTCACCTTTTTAGCCTTCAGCTCCTCACCTTCTTGAGCCTTCAGCTCCTCACCTTCTTGAGCCTTCAGCTCCTCACCTTCTTGACCCTTCAGCTCCTCACCTTCTTGACCCTTCAGCTCCTCACCTTCTTGACCCTTCAGCTCCTCACCTTCTTGAGCCTTCAGCTCCTCACCTTTTTAGCCTTCACCTCCTCACCTTCTTGAGCCTTCAGCTCCTCACCTTCTGAGACTTCAGCTCCTCACCTTTTTAGCCTTCAGCTCCTCACCTTTTTAGCCTTCAGCTCCTCACCTCCTTGAGCCGTCAGCTCCTCACCTCCTTGAGCCGTCAGCTCCTCACCTCCTTGAGCCTTCAGCTCCTCACCTTTTTCGCCTTCAGCTCCTCACCTTTTTCGCCTTCAGCTCCTCACCTTCTTGACCCTTCAGCTCCTCACCTTCTTGACCCTTCAGCTCCTCACCTTCTTGACCCTTCAGCTCCTCACCTTCTTGACCCATCAGCTCCTCACCTTCTTGAGCCTTCAGCTCCTCACCTTTTTAGCCTTCAGCTCCTAACCTTCTTGACCCATTAGCTCCTCACCATTTTAGCCTTCAGCTCCTCACCATTTTAGCCTTCAGCTCCTCACCTTCTTGAGCCTTCAGCTCCTCACCTTCTTGAGCCTTCAGCTCCTCACCTTCTTGAGCCTCCAGCTCCTCAGCTTCTTGAGCCTCCAGCTCCTCAGCTTCTTGAGCCTCCAGCTCCTCAGCTTCTTGAGCCTTCAGCTCCTCACCTTCTTGACCCATCAACTCCTCACCATTTTAGCCTTCAGCTCCTCACCTTCTGAGCCTTCAACTCCTCACCTTCTGAGCCTTCAGCTCCTCACCTTTTTAGCCTTCAGCTCCTCACCTTTTTAGCCTTTAGCTCCTCACCTTCTTGAGCCTTCAGCTCCTCACCTTTTTAGCCTTCAGCTCCTCATCTTCTTGAGCCTTCAGCTCCTCATCTTTTTAGCCTTTAGCTCCTCACCTTTTTAGCCTTCAGCTCCTCACCTTCTTGAGCCTTCAGCTCCTCACCTTCTTGAGCCTTCAGCTCCTCACCTTTTTAGCCTTCAGCTCCTCACCTTTTTAGCCTTCAGCTCCTCACCTTCTTGAGCCTTCAGCTCCTCACCTTTTTAGCCTTCAGCTCCTCACCTTCTTGAGCCTTCAGCTCCTCACCTTTTTAGCCTTCAGCTCCTCACCTTCTTAAGCCTTCAGCTCCTCACCTTTTTAGCCTTCTGCTCCTCACCTTCTTGAGCCTTCAGCCCCTCACCTTTTTAGCCTTCAGCTCCTCACCTTCTTGCACCTTTAGCTCCTCACCATTTTAGCCTTCAGCTCCTCACCATTTTAGCCTTCAGCTCCTCACCATTTTAGCCTTCAGCTCCTCACCTTCGTGACCCTTCAGCTCCTCACCTTCTTGACCCTTCAGCTCCTCACCTTTTTAGCCTTCAGCTCCTCACCTTTTTAGCCTTCAGCTCCTCACCTTCTTGAGCCTTCAGCTCCTCACCTTCTTGAGCCTTCAGCTCCTCACCTTCAGCTCCTCACCTTCTTGAGCCTTCAGCTCCTCACCTTCTTGAGCCTTCAGCTCCTCACCTTCTTGAGCCTTCAGCTCCTCACCTTCAGCTCCTCACCTTCTTGAGCCTTCAGCTCCTCACCTTCTTGAGCCTTCAGCTCCTCACCTTCAGCTCCTCACCTTCTTGAGCCTTCAGCTCCTCACCTTCTTGAGCCTTCAGCTCCTCACCTTCAGCTCCTCACCTTTTTAGCCTTCAGCTCCTCACCTTTTTACACTTCAGCTCCTCACCTTCTTGACCCTTCAGCTCCTCACCTTCTTGAGCCTTCAGCTCCTCACCTTCTTGAGCCTTCAGGTCCTCACCTTTTTAGCCTTCAGCTCCTCACCTTCTTGACCCTTCAGCTCCTCACCTTCTTGACTCTTCAGCTCCTCACCTTCTTGACCCTTCAGCTCCTCACCTTTTTAGCCTTCAGCTCCTCACCTTTTTAGCCTTCAGCTCCTCACCTTTTTAGCCTTCAGCTCCTCACCTTCTTGAGCCTTCAGCTCCTCATCTTTTTAGCCTTTAGCTCCTCACCTTCTTGAGCCTTCAGCTCCTCACCTTCTTGAGCCTTCAGCTCCTCACCTTTTTAGCCTTCTGCTCCTCACCTTCTTGAGCCTTCTGCTCCTCACCTTCTTGAGCCTTCAGCTCCTCACCTTTTTAGCCTTCAGCTCCTCACCTTCTTGAGCCTTCAGCTCCTCACCTTTTTAGCCTTCAGCTCCTCACCTTTTTACCCTTCAGCTCCTCACCTTTTTAGCCTTCAGCTCCTCACCTTTTTAGCCATCAGCTCCTCACCTTCTTGACCCTTCAGCTCCTCACCTTCTTGAGCCTTCAGCTCCTCACCTTTTTAGCCTTCAGCTCCTCACCTTCTTGAGCCTTCAGCTCCTCACCTTTTTACCCTTCAGCTCCTCACCTTTTTACCCTTCAGCTCCTCACCTTTTTACCCTTCAGCTCCTCACCTTCTTGACCCTTCAGCTCCTCACCTTCTTGACCCTTCAGCTCCTCACCTTCTTGACCCTTCAGCTCCTCACCTTCTTGAGCCTTCAGCTCCTCACCTTCTTGACCCTTCAGCTCCTCACCTTCTTGACTCTTCAGCTCTTCACCTTTTTAGCCTTCAGCTCCTCACCTTCTTGACCCTTCAGCTCCTCACCTTCTTGACTCTTCAGCTCCTCACCTTCTTGACCCTTCAGCTCCTCACCTTCTTGACCCTTCAGCTCCTCACCTTCTTGACCCTTCAGCTCCTCACCTTCTTGACCCTTCAGCTCCTCACCTTCTTGAGCCTTCAGCTCCTCACCTTCTTGAGCCTTCAGCTCCTCACCTTCTTGACCCATCAACTCCTCACCATTTTAGCCTTCAGCTCCTCACCTTCTGAGCCTTCAGCTCCTCACCTTCTGAGCCTTCAGCTCCTCACCTTTTTAGCCTTCAGCTCCTCACCTTCTTGAGCCTTCAGCTCCTCACCTTTTTAGCCTTCAGCTCCTCACCTTCTTGAGCCTTCAGCTCCTCATCTTTTTAGCCTTTAGCTCCTCACCTTCTTGAGCCTTCAGCTCCTCACCTTCTTGAGCCTTCAGCTCCTCACCTTTTTAGCCTTCAGCTCCTCACCTTCTTGAGCCTTCAGCTCCTCACCTTTTTAGCCTTCAGCTCCTCACCTTCTTGAGCCTTCAGCTCCTCACCTTTTTACCCTTCAGCTCCTCACCTTTTTACACTTCAGCTCCTCACCTTTTTACACTTCAGCTCCTCACCTTCTTGACCCTTCAGCTCCTCACCTTCTTGACCCTTCAGCTCCTCACCTTCTTTAGCCTTCAGCTCCTCACCTTCTTGACCCTTCAGCTCCTCACCTTCTTGACTCTTCAGCTCCTCACCTTCTTGACCCTTCAGCTCCTCACCTTTTTAGCCTTCAGCTCCTCACCTTCTTGACCCTTCAGCTCCTCACCTTCTTGACTCTTCAGCTCCTCACCTTCTTGACCCTTCAGCTCCTCACCTTTTTAGCCTTCAGCTCCTCACCTTCTTGACCCTTCAGCTCCTCACCTTCTTGAGCCTTCAGCTCCTAACCTTCTTGACCCATCAGCTCCTCACCATTTTAGCCTTCAGCTCCTCACCATTTTAGCCTTCAGCTCCTCACCTTCTTGAGCCTTCAGCTCCTCACCTTCTTGAGCCTTCAGCTCCTCACCTTCTTGAGCCTCCAGCTCCTCAGCTTCTTGAGCCTCCAGCTCCTCAGCTTCTTGAGCCTCCAGCTCCTCAGCTTCTTGAGCCTTCAGCTCCTCACCTTCTTGACCCATCAACTCCTCACCATTTTAGCCTTCAGCTCCTCACCTTCTGAGCCTTCAACTCCTCACCTTCTGAGCCTTCAGCTCCTCACCTTTTTAGCCTTCAGCTCCTCACCTTTTTAGCCTTTAGCTCCTCACCTTCTTGAGCCTTCAGCTCCTCACCTTCTTGAGCCTTCAGCTCCTCACCTTTTTAGCCTTCAGCTCCTCACCTTTTTAGCCTTCAGCTCCTCACCTTCTTGAGCCTTCAGCTCCTAACCTTCTTGAGCCTTCAGCTCCTAACCTTCTTGACCCATCAGCTCCTCACCATTTTAGCCTTCAGCTCCTCACCATTTTAGCCTTCAGCTCCTCACCTTCTTGAGCCTTCAGCTCCTCACCTTCTTGAGCCTTCAGCTCCTCACCTTCTTGAGCCTCCAGCTCCTCAGCTTCTTGAGCCTCCAGCTCCTCAGCTTCTTGAGCCTCCAGCTCCTCAGCTTCTTGAGCCTTCAGCTCCTCACCTTCTTGACCCATCAACTCCTCACCATTTTAGCCTTCAGCTCCTCACCTTCTGAGCCTTCAACTCCTCACCTTCTGAGCCTTCAGCTCCTCACCTTTTTAGCCTTCAGCTCCTCACCTTTTTAGCCTTTAGCTCCTCACCTTCTTGAGCCTTCAGCTCCTCACCTTTTTAGCCTTCAGCTCCTCATCTTCTTGAGCCTTCAGCTCCTCATCTTTTTAGCCTTTAGCTCCTCACCTTCTTGAGCCTTCAGCTCCTCACCTTCTTGAGCCTTCAGCTCCTCACCTTTTTAGCCTTCAGCTCCTCACCTTTTTAGCCTTCTGCTCCTCACCTTCTTGAGCCTTCAGCTCCTCACCTTTTTAGCCTTCAGCTCCTCACCTTTTTAGCCTTCAGCTCCTCACCTTCTTGAGCCTTCAGCTCCTCACCTTTTTAGCCTTCAGCTCCTCACCTTCTTGAGCCTTCAGCTCCTCACCTTTTTAGCCTTCAGCTCCTCACCTTCTTAAGCCTTCAGCTCCTCACCTTTTTAGCCTTCTGCTCCTCACCTTCTTGAGCCTTCAGCCCCTCACCTTTTTAGCCTTCAGCTCCTCACCTTCTTGCACCTTTAGCTCCTCACCATTTTAGCCTTCAGCTCCTCACCATTTTAGCCTTCAGCTCCTCACCTTCTTGATCCTTCAGCTCCTCACCTTCTTGACCCTTCAGCTCCTCACCTTCTTGACCCTTCAGCTCCTCACCTTTTTAGCCTTCAGCTCCTCACCTTTTTAGCCTTCAGCTCCTCACCTTCTTGAGCCTTCAGCTCCTCACCTTCTTGAGCCTTCAGCTCCTCACCTTCAGCTCCTCACCTTCTTGAGCCTTCAGCTCCTCACCTTCTTGAGCCTTCAGCTCCTCACCTTCTTGAGCCTTCAGCTCCTCACCTTCTTGAGCCTTCAGCTCCTCACCTTCAGCTCCTCACCTTCTTGAGCCTTCAGCTCCTCACCTTCTTGAGCCTTCAGCTCCTCACCTTCAGCTCCTCACCTTCTTGAGCCTTCAGCTCCTCACCTTCTTGAGCCTTCAGCTCCTCACCTTCAGCTCCTCACCTTTTTAGCCTTCAGCTCCTCACCTTTTTACACTTCAGCTCCTCACCTTCTTGACCCTTCAGCTCCTCACCTTCTTGAGCCTTCAGCTCCTCACCTTCTTGAGCCTTCAGGTCCTCACCTTTTTAGCCTTCAGCTCCTCACCTTCTTGACCCTTCAGCTCCTCACCTTCTTGACTCTTCAGCTCCTCACCTTCTTGACCCTTCAGCTCCTCACCTTTTTAGCCTTCAGCTCCTCACCTTTTTAGCCTTCAGCTCCTCACCTTTTTAGCCTTCAGCTCCTCACCTTCTTGAGCCTTCAGCTCCTCATCTTTTTAGCCTTTAGCTCCTCACCTTCTTGAGCCTTCAGCTCCTCACCTTCTTGAGCCTTCAGCTCCTCACCTTTTTAGCCTTCTGCTCCTCACCTTCTTGAGCCTTCTGCTCCTCACCTTCTTGAGCCTTCAGCTCCTCACCTTTTTAGCCTTCAGCTCCTCACCTTCTTGAGCCTTCAGCTCCTCACCTTTTTAGCCTTCAGCTCCTCACCTTTTTAGCCTTCAGCTCCTCACCTTTTTACCCTTCAGCTCCTCACCTTTTTACCCTTCAGCTCCTCACCTTTTTAGCCTTCAGCTCCTCACCTTTTTAGCCTTCAGCTCCTCACCTTCTTCACCCTTCAGCTCCTCACCTTCTTGAGCCTTCAGCTCCTCACCTTTTTAGCCTTCAGCTCCTCACCTTCTTGAGCCTTCAGCTCCTCACCTTTTTAGCCTTCAGCTCCTCACCTTCTTGAGCCTTCAGCTCCTCACATTTTTAGCCTTCAGCTCCTCACCTTTTTAGCCTTCAGCTCCTCACCTTTTTACCCTTCAGCTCCTCACCTTTTTACCCTTCAGCTCCTCACCTTTTTACCCTTCAGCTCCTCACCTTCTTGACCCTTCAGCTCCTCACCTTCTTGACCCTTCAGCTCCTCACCTTCTTGACCCTTCAGCTCCTCACCTTCTTGAGCCTTCAGCTCCTCACCTTCTTGACCCTTCAGCTCCTCACCTTCTTGACTCTTCAGCTCTTCACCTTTTTAGCCTTCAGCTCCTCACCTTCTTGACCCTTCAGCTCCTCACCTTCTTGACTCTTCAGCTCCTCACCTTCTTGACCCTTCAGCTCCTCACCTTCTTGACCCTTCAGCTCCTCACCTTCTTGACCCTTCAGCTCCTCACCTTCTTGACCCTTCAGCTCCTCACCTTCTTGAGCCTTCAGCTCCTCACCTTCTTGAGCCTTCAGCTCCTCACCTTCTTGACCCATCAACTCCTCACCATTTTAGCCTTCAGCTCCTCACCTTCTGAGCCTTCAGCTCCTCACCTTCTGAGCCTTCAGCTCCTCACCTTTTTAGCCTTCAGCTCCTCACCTTCTTGAGCCTTCAGCTCCTCACCTTTTTAGCCTTCAGCTCCTCACCTTCTTGAGCCTTCAGCTCCTCATCTTTTTAGCCTTTAGCTCCTCACCTTCTTGAGCCTTCAGCTCCTCACCTTCTTGACCCTTCAGCTCCTCACCTTCTTGACCCTTCAGCTCCTCACCTTCTTGAGCCTTCAGCTCCTCACCTTCTTGACCCTTCAGCTCCTCACCTTCTTGACTCTTCAGCTCCTCACCTTCTTGACCCTTCAGCTCCTCACCTTTTTAGCCTTCAGCTCCTCACCTTCTTGACCCTTCAGCTCCTCACCTTCTTGACTCTTCAGCTCCTCACCTTCTTGACCCTTCAGCTCCTCACCTTTTAGCCTTCAGCTCCTCACCTTCTTGACCCTTCAGCTCCTCACCTTCTTGACCCTTCAGCTCCTCACCTTCTTGAGCCTTCAGCTCCTCACCTTCTTGAGCCTTCAGCTCCTCACCTTCTTGACCCTTCAGCTCCTCACCTTCTTGAGCCTTCAGCTCCTCACCTTCTTGAGCCTTCAGCTCCTCACCTTCTTGAGCCTTCAGCTCCTCACCTTTTTAGCCTTCAGCTCCTCACCTTTTTAGCCTTCAGCTCCTCACCTTTTTACCCTTCAGCTCCTCACCTTTTTACCCTTCAGCTCCTCACCTTTTTAGCCTTCAGCTCCTCACCTTTTTAGCCTTCAGCTCCTCACCTTCTTGACCCTTCAGCTCCTCACCTTTTTAGCCTTCAGCTCCTCACCTTCTTGAGCCTTCAGCTCCTCACCTTTTTAGCCTTCAGCTCCTCACCTTCTTGAGCCTTCAGCTCCTCACCTTTTTAGCCTTCAGCTCCTCACCTTCTTGAGCCTTCAGCTCCTCACATTTTTAGCCTTCAGCTCCTCACCTTTTTAGCCTTCAGCTCCTCACCTTTTTACCCTTCAGCTCCTCACCTTTTTACCCTTCAGCTCCTCACCTTTTTACCCTTCAGCTCCTCACCTTCTTGACCCTTCAGCTCCTCACCTTCTTGACCCTTCAGCTCCTCACCTTCTTGACCCTTCAGCTCCTCACCTTCTTGAGCCTTCAGCTCCTCACCTTCTTGACCCTTCAGCTCCTCACCTTCTTGACTCTTCAGCTCTTCACCTTTTTAGCCTTCAGCTCCTCACCTTTTTAGCCTTCAGCTCCTCACCTTTTTACACTTCAGCTCCTCACCTTCTTGACCCTTCAGCTCCTCACCTTCTTGAGCCTTCAGCTCCTCACCTTCTTGACCCTTCAGCTCCTCACCTTCTTGACTCTTCAGCTCCTCACCTTCTTGACCCTTCAGCTCCTCACCTTCTTGACTCTTCAGCTCCTCACCTTCTTGACCCTTCAGCTCCTCACCTTTTTAGCCTTCAGCTCCTCACCTTCTTGACCCTTCAGCTCCTCACCTTCTTGACTCTTCAGCTCCTCACCTTCTTGACCCTTCAGCTCCTCACCTTTTTAGCCTTCAGCTCCTCACCTTCTTGACCCTTCAGCTCCTCACCTTCTTGAGCCTTCAGCTCCTCACCTTCTTGAGCCTTCAGCTCCTCACCTTCTTGAGCCTTCAGCTCCTCACCTTCTTGACCCTTCAGCTCCTCACCTTCTTGAGCCTTCAGCTCCTCACCTTTTTAGCCTTCACCTCCTCACCTTTTTAGCCTTCACCTCCTCACCTTCTTGAGCCTTCAGCTCCTCACCTTCTGAGACTTCAGCTCCTCACCTTTTTAGCCTTCAGCTCCTCACCTTTTTAGCCTTCAGCTCCTCACCTTCTTGAGCCTTCAGCTCCTCACCTCCTTGACCCTTCAGCTCCTCACCTTTTTAGCCTTCAGCTCCTCACCTCCTTGAGCCTTCAGCTCCTCACCTCCTTGAGCCTTCAGCTCCTCACCTTTTTCGCCTTCAGCTCCTCACCTTTTTGAGCCTTCAGCTCCTCACCTTTTTGAGCCTTCAGCTCCTCACCTTTTTAGCCTTCAGCTCCTCACCTTTTTAGCCTTCAGCTCCTCACCTTCTTGAGCCTTCAGCTCCTCACCTTTTTACACTTCAGCTCCTCACCTTCTTGACCCTTCAGCTCCTCACCTTCTTGACCCTTCAGCTCCTCACCTTCTTGACCCTTCAGCTCCTCACCTTCTTGACCCATCAGCTCCTCACCATTTTAGCCTTCAGCTCCTCACCTACTTGAGCCTCCAGCTCCTCAACTTCTTGCGCCTTCAGCTCCTCACCTTCTGAGCATTCAGCTCCTCACCTTTTTAGCCTTCAGCTCCTCACCTTTTTAGCCTTCAGCTCCTCACCTTCTTGAGCCTTCAGCTCCTAACCTTCTTGAGCCTCCAGCTCCTCACCTTCTTGAGCCTTCAGCTCCTCACCTTCTTGACCCATCAACTCCTCACCATTTTAGCCTCCAGCTCCTCACCTTCTTGAGCCTTCAGCTCCTCACCTTCTTGACCCATCAACTCCTCACCTTTTTAGCCTTCAGCTCCTCACCTTTTTAGCCTTCAGCTCCTCACCATTTTAGCCTTCAGCTCCTCACCTTCTTGAGCCTTCAGCTCCTCACCTTCTTGACCCTTCAGCTCCTCACCTTCTTGAGCCTTCAGCTCCTCACCTTCTTGAGCCTCCAGCTCCTCACCTTCTTGAGCCTTCAGCTCCTCACCTTCTTGACCCATCAACTCCTCACCATTTTAGCCTTCAGCTCCTCACCTTCTGAGCCTTCAGCTCCTCACCTTTTTAGCCTTCTGCTCCTCACCTTCTTGAGCCTTCAGCTCCTCACCTTTTTAGCCTTCAGCTCCTCACCTTCTTGAGCCTTCAGCTCCTCATCTTTTTAGCCTTTAGCTCCTCACCTTTTTAGCCATCAGCTCCTCACCTTCTTGTGCCTTCAGCTCCTCACCTTCTTGAGCCTTCAGCTCCTCACCTTTTTAGCCTTCTGCTCCTCACCTTCTTGAGCCTTCAGCTCCTCACCTTTTTAGCCTTCAGCTCCTCACCTTCTTGAGCCTTCAGCTCCTCACCTTTTTAGCCTTCAGCTCCTCACCTTCTTGCACCTTTAGCTCCTCACCATTTTAGCCTTCAGCTCCTCACCATTTTAGCCTTCAGCTCCTCACCTTCTTGATCCTTCAGCTCCTCACCTTCTTGACCCTTCAGCTCCTCACCTTCTTGACCCTTCAGCTCCTCACCTTTTTAGCCTTCAGCTCCTCACCTTTTTAGCCTTCAGCTCCTCACCTTCTTGAGCCTTCAGCTCCTCACCTTCTTGAGCCTTCAGCTCCTCACCTTCAGCTCCTCACCTTCTTGAGCCTTCAGCTCCTCACCTTCTTGAGCCTTCAGCTCCTCACCTTCTTGAGCCTTCAGCTCCTCACCTTCAGCTCCTCACCTTCTTGAGCCTTCAGCTCCTCACCTTCTTGAGCCTTCAGCTCCTCACCTTCAGCTCCTCACCTTCTTGAGCCTTCAGCTCCTCACCTTCTTGAGCCTTCAGCTCCTCACCTTCAGCTCCTCACCTTTTTAGCCTTCAGCTCCTCACCTTTTTACACTTCAGCTCCTCACCTTCTTGACCCTTCAGCTCCTCACCTTCTTGAGCCTTCAGCTCCTCACCTTCTTGAGCCTTCAGCTCCTCACCTTCTTGAGCCTTCAGGTCCTCACCTTTTTAGCCTTCAGCTCCTCACCTTCTTGACCCTTCAGCTCCTCACCTTCTTGACTCTTCAGCTCCTCACCTTCTTGACCCTTCAGCTCCTCACCTTTTTAGCCTTCAGCTCCTCACCTTTTTAGCCTTCAGCTCCTCACCTTTTTAGCCTTCAGCTCCTCACCTTCTTGAGCCTTCAGCTCCTCATCTTTTTAGCCTTTAGCTCCTCACCTTCTTGAGCCTTCAGCTCCTCACCTTCTTGAGCCTTCAGCTCCTCACCTTTTTAGCCTTCTGCTCCTCACCTTCTTGAGCCTTCTGCTCCTCACCTTCTTGAGCCTTCAGCTCCTCACCTTTTTAGCCTTCAGCTCCTCACCTTCTTGAGCCTTCAGCTCCTCACCTTTTTAGCCTTCAGCTCCTCACCTTTTTAGCCTTCAGCTCCTCACCTTTTTAGCCTTCAGCTCCTCACCTTTTTAGCCTTCAGCTCCTCACCTTCTTGACCCTTCAGCTCCTCACCTTCTTGAGCCTTCAGCTCCTCACCTTTTTAGCCTTCAGCTCCTCACCTTCTTGAGCCTTCAGCTCCTCACCTTTTTACCCTTCAGCTCCTCACCTTTTTACCCTTCAGCTCCTCACCTTTTTACCCTTCAGCTCCTCACCTTCTTGACCCTTCAGCTCCTCACCTTCTTGACCCTTCAGCTCCTCACCTTCTTGAGCCTTCAGCTCCTCACCTTCTTGAGCCTTCAGCTCCTCACCTTCTTGACTCTTCAGCTCTTCACCTTTTTAGCCTTCAGCTCCTCACCTTCTTGACCCTTCAGCTCCTCACCTTCTTGACTCTTCAGCTCCTCACCTTCTTGACCCTTCAGCTCCTCACCTTCTTGACCCTTCAGCTCCTCACCTTCTTGACCCTTCAGCTCCTCACCTTCTTGAGCCTTCAGCTCCTCACCTTCTTGAGCCTTCAGCTCCTCACCTTCTTGACCCATCAACTCCTCACCATTTTAGCCTTCAGCTCCTCACCTTCTGAGCCTTCAGCTCCTCACCTTCTGAGCCTTCAGCTCCTCACCTTTTTAGCCTTCAGCTCCTCACCTTCTTGAGCCTTCAGCTCCTCACCTTTTTAGCCTTCAGCTCCTCACCTTCTTGAGCCTTCAGCTCCTCATCTTTTTAGCCTTTAGCTCCTCACCTTCTTGAGCCTTCAGCTCCTCACCTTCTTGAGCCTTCAGCTCCTCACCTTTTTAGCCTTCAGCTCCTCACCTTCTTGAGCCTTCAGCTCCTCACCTTTTTAGCCTTCAGCTCCTCACCTTCTTGAGCCTTCAGCTCCTCACCTTTTTACCCTTCAGCTCCTCACCTTTTTACACTTCAGCTCCTCACCTTTTTACACTTCAGCTCCTCACCTTCTTGACCCTTCAGCTCCTCACCTTCTTGACCCTTCAGCTCCTCACCTTCTTTAGCCTTCAGCTCCTCACCTTCTTGACCCTTCAGCTCCTCACCTTCTTGACTCTTCAGCTCCTCACCTTCTTGACCCTTCAGCTCCTCACCTTTTTAGCCTTCAGCTCCTCACCTTCTTGACCCTTCAGCTCCTCACCTTCTTGACTCTTCAGCTCCTCACCTTCTTGACCCTTCAGCTCCTCACCTTTTTAGCCTTCAGCTCCTCACCTTCTTGACCCTTCAGCTCCTCACCTTCTTGAGCCTTCAGCTCCTAACCTTCTTGACCCATCAGCTCCTCACCATTTTAGCCTTCAGCTCCTCACCATTTTAGCCTTCAGCTCCTCACCTTCTTGAGCCTTCAGCTCCTCACCTTCTTGAGCCTTCAGCTCCTCACCTTCTTGAGCCTCCAGCTCCTCAGCTTCTTGAGCCTCCAGCTCCTCAGCTTCTTGAGCCTCCAGCTCCTCAGCTTCTTGAGCCTTCAGCTCCTCACCTTCTTGACCCATCAACTCCTCACCATTTTAGCCTTCAGCTCCTCACCTTCTGAGCCTTCAACTCCTCACCTTCTGAGCCTTCAGCTCCTCACCTTTTTAGCCTTCAGCTCCTCACCTTTTTAGCCTTTAGCTCCTCACCTTCTTGAGCCTTCAGCTCCTCACCTTTTTAGCCTTCAGCTCCTCATCTTCTTGAGCCTTCAGCTCCTCACCTTTTTAGCCTTCAGCTCCTCACCTTCTTGAGCCTTCAGCTCCTAACCTTCTTGAGCCTTCAGCTCCTAACCTTCTTGACCCATCAGCTCCTCACCATTTTAGCCTTCAGCTCCTCACCATTTTAGCCTTCAGCTCCTCACCTTCTTGAGCCTTCAACTCCTCACCTTCTTGAGCCTTCAGCTCCTCACCTTCTTGAGCCTCCAGCTCCTCAGCTTCTTGAGCCTCCAGCTCCTCAGCTTCTTGAGCCTCCAGCTCCTCAGCTTCTTGAGCCTTCAGCTCCTCACCTTCTTGACCCATCAACTCCTCACCATTTTAGCCTTCAGCTCCTCACCTTCTGAGCCTTCAACTCCTCACCTTCTGAGCCTTCAGCTCCTCACCTTTTTAGCCTTCAGCTCCTCACCTTTTTAGCCTTTAGCTCCTCACCTTCTTGAGCCTTCAGCTCCTCACCTTTTTAGCCTTCAGCTCCTCATCTTCTTGAGCCTTCAGCTCCTCATCTTTTTAGCCTTTAGCTCCTCACCTTTTTAGCCTTCAGCTCCTCACCTTCTTGAGCCTTCAGCTCCTCACCTTCTTGAGCCTTCAGCTCCTCACCTTTTTAGCCTTCAGCTCCTCACCTTTTTAGCCTTCTGCTCCTCACCTTCTTGAGCCTTCAGCTCCTCACCTTTTTAGCCTTCAGCTCCTCACCTTTTTAGCCTTCAGCTCCTCACCTTCTTGAGCCTTCAGCTCCTCACCTTTTTAGCCTTCAGCTCCTCACCTTCTTGAGCCTTCAGCTCCTCACCTTTTTAGCCTTCAGCTCCTCAACTTCTTAAGCCTTCAGCTCCTCACCTTTTTAGCCTTCTGCTCCTCACCTTCTTGAGCCTTCAGCCCCTCACCTTTTTAGCCTTCAGCTCCTCACCTTCTTGCACCTTTAGCTCCTCACCATTTTAGCCTTCAGCTCCTCACCATTTTAGCCTTCAGCTCCTCACCTTCTTGATCCTTCAGCTCCTCACCTTCTTGACCCTTCAGCTCCTCACCTTCTTGACCCTTCAGCTCCTCACCTTTTTAGCCTTCAGCTCCTCACCTTTTTAGCCTTCAGCTCCTCACCTTCTTGAGCCTTCAGCTCCACACCTTCTTGAGCCTTCAGCTCCTCACCTTCAGCTCCTCACCTTCTTGAGCCTTCAGCTCCTCACCTTCTTGAGCCTTCAGCTCCTCACCTTCTTGAGCCTTCAGCTCCTCACCTTCAGCTCCTCACCTTCTTGAGCCTTCAGCTCCTCACCTTCTTGAGCCTTCAGCTCCTCACCTTCAGCTCCTCACCTTCTTGAGCCTTCAGCTCCTCACCTTCTTGAGCCTTCAGCTCCTCACCTTCAGCTCCTCACCTTTTTAGCCTTCAGCTCCTCACCTTTTTACACTTCAGCTCCTCACCTTCTTGACCCTTCAGCTCCTCACCTTCTTGAGCCTTCAGCTCCTCACCTTCTTGAGCCTTCAGGTCCTCACCTTTTTAGCCTTCAGCTCCTCACCTTCTTGACCCTTCAGCTCCTCACCTTCTTGACTCTTCAGCTCCTCACCTTCTTGACCCTTCAGCTCCTCACCTTTTTAGCCTTCAGCTCCTCACCTTTTTAGCCTTCAGCTCCTCACCTTTTTAGCCTTCAGCTCCTTACCTTCTTGAGCCTTCAGCTCCTCATCTTTTTAGCCTTTAGCTCCTCACCTTCTTGAGCCTTCAGCTCCTCACCTTCTTGAGCCTTCAGCTCCTCACCTTTTTAGCCTTCTGCTCCTCACCTTCTTGAGCCTTCTGCTCCTCACCTTCTTGAGCCTTCAGCTCCTCACCTTTTTAGCCTTCAGCTCCTCACCTTCTTGAGCCTTCAGCTCCTCACCTTTTTAGCCTTCAGCTCCTCACCTTTTTAGCCTTCAGCTCCTCACCTTTTTACCCTTCAGCTCCTCACCTTTTTACCCTTCAGCTCCTCACCTTTTTAGCCTTCAGCTCCTCACCTTTTTAGCCTTCAGCTCCTCACCTTTTTAGCCTTCAGCTCCTCACCTTCTTGACCCTTCAGCTCCTCACCTTCTTGAGCCTTCAGCTCCTCACCTTTTTAGCCTTCAGCTCCTCACCTTCTTGAGCCTTCAGCTCCTCACCTTTTTAGCCTTCAGCTCCTCACCTTCTTGAGCCTTCAGCTCCTCACCTTTTTAGCCTTCAGCTCCTCACCTTCTTGAGCCTTCAGCTCCTCACATTTTTAGCCTTCAGCTCCTCACCTTTTTAGCCTTCAGCTCCTCACCTTTTTACCCTTCAGCTCCTCACCTTCTTGAGCCTTCAGCTCCTCACATTTTTAGCCTTCAGCTCCTCACCTTTTTAGCCTTCAGCTCCTCACCTTTTTACCCTTCAGCTCCTCACCTTTTTACCCTTCAGCTCCTCACCTTTTTACCCTTCAGCTCCTCACCTTCTTGACCCTTCAGCTCCTCACCTTCTTGACCCTTCAGCTCCTCACCTTCTTGACCCTTCAGCTCCTCACCTTCTTGAGCCTTCAGCTCCTCACCTTCTTGACCCTTCAGCTCCTCACCTTCTTGACTCTTCAGCTCTTCACCTTTTTAGCCTTCAGCTCCTCACCTTCTTGACCCTTCAGCTCCTCACCTTCTTGACTCTTCAGCTCCTCACCTTCTTGACCCTTCAGCTCCTCACCTTCTTGACCCTTCAGCTCCTCACCTTCTTGACCCTTCAGCTCCTCACCTTCTTGACCCTTCAGCTCCTCACCTTCTTGAGCCTTCAGCTCCTCACCTTCTTGAGCCTTCAGCTCCTCACCTTCTTGACCCATCAACTCCTCACCATTTTAGCCTTCAGCTCCTCACCTTCTGAGCCTTCAGCTCCTCACCTTCTGAGCCTTCAGCTCCTCACCTTTTTAGCCTTCAGCTCCTCACCTTCTTGAGCCTTCAGCTCCTCACCTTTTTAGCCTTCAGCTCCTCACCTTCTTGAGCCTTCAGCTCCTCATCTTTTTAGCCTTTAGCTCCTCACCTTCTTGAGCCTTCAGCTCCTCACCTTCTTGACCCTTCAGCTCCTCACCTTCTTGACCCTTCAGCTCCTCACCTTCTTGACCCTTCAGCTCCTCACCTTCTTGAGCCTTCAGCTCCTCACCTTCTTGACCCTTCAGCTCCTCACCTTCTTGACTCTTCAGCTCCTCACCTTCTTGACCCTTCAGCTCCTCACCTTTTTAGCCTTCAGCTCCTCACCTTCTTGACCCTTCAGCTCCTCACCTTCTTGACTCTTCAGCTCCTCACCTTCTTGACCCTTCAGCTCCTCACCTTTTTAGCCTTCAGCTCCTCACCTTCTTGACCCTTCAGCTCCTCACCTTCTTGACCCTTCAGCTCCTCACCTTCTTGACCCTTCAGCTCCTCACCTTCTTGAGCCTTCAGCTCCTCACCTTCTTGAGCCTTCAGCTCCTCACCTTCTGAGCCTTCAGCTCCTCACCTTTTTAGCCTTCAGCTCCTCACCTTCTTGAGCCTTCAGCTCCTCACCTTTTTAGCCTTCAGCTCCTCACCTTCTTGAGCCTTCAGCTCCTCATCTTTTTAGCCTTTAGCTCCTCACCTTCTTGAGCCTTCAGCTCCTCACCTTCTTGACCCTTCAGCTCCTCACCTTCTTGACCCTTCAGCTCCTCACCTTCTTGACCCTTCAGCTCCTCACCTTCTTGAGCCTTCAGCTCCTCACCTTCTTGACCCTTCAGCTCCTCACCTTCTTGACTCTTCAGCTCCTCACCTTCTTGACCCTTCAGCTCCTCACCTTTTTAGCCTTCAGCTCCTCACCTTCTTGACCCTTCAGCTCCTCACCTTCTTGACTCTTCAGCTCCTCACCTTCTTGACCCTTCAGCTCCTCACCTTTTTAGCCTTCAGCTCCTCACCTTCTTGACCCTTCAGCTCCTCACCTTCTTGACCCTTCAGCTCCTCACCTTCTTGACCCTTCAGCTCCTCACCTTCTTGAGCCTTCAGCTCCTCACCTTCTTGAGCCTTCAGCTCCTCACCTTCTTGACCCTTCAGCTCCTCACCTTCTTGAGCCTTCAGCTCCTCACCTTCTTGAGCCTTCAGCTCCTCACCTTCTTGAGCCTTCAGCTCCTCACCTTTTTAGCCTTCAGCTCCTCACCTCCTTGAGCCTTCAGCTCCTCACCATTTTCGCCTTCAGCTCCTCACCATTTTAGCCTTCAGCTCCTCACCTTTTTGAGCCTTCAGCTCCTCACCTTTTTAGCCTTCAGCTCCTCACCTTCTTGAGCCTTCAGCTCCTCACCTTTTTACACTTCAGCTCCTCACCTTCTTGACCCTTCAGCTCCTCACCTTCTTGAGCCTTCAGCTCCTCACCTTCTGAGCCTTCAGCTCCTCACCTTCTTGACCCATCAACTCCTCACCATTTTAGCCTTCAGCTCCTCACCTACTTGAGCCTTCAGCTCCTCACCTACTTGAGCCTTCAGCTCCTCACCTTCTGAGCCTTCAGCTCCTCACCTACTTGAGCCTTCAGCTCCTCACCTTCTGAGCCTTCAGCTCCTCACCTTTTTAGCCTTCAGCTCCTCACCTTTTTAGCCTTCAGCTCCTCACCTTCTTGAGCCTTCAGCTCCTCACCTTTTTAGCCTTCAGCTCCTCACCTTCTTGAGCCTTCAGCTCCTCATCTTTTTAGCCTTTAGCTCCTCACCTTTTTAGCCATCAGCTCCTCACCTTCTTGTGCCTTCAGCTCCTCACCTTCTTGAGCCTTCAGCTCCTCACCTTTTTAGCCTTCTGCTCCTCACCTTCTTGAGCCTTCAGCTCCTCACCTTTTTAGCCTTCAGCTCCTCACCTTCTTGAGCCTTCAGCTCCTCACCTTTTTAGCCTTCAGCTCCTCACCTTTTTAGCCTTCAGCTCCTCACCTTTTTACACTTCAGCTCCTCACCTTCTTGACCCTTCAGCTCCTCACCTTCTTGAGCCTTCAGCTCCTCACCTTCTTGACCCTTCAGCTCCTCACCTTCTTGACTCTTCAGCTCCTCACCTTCTTGACCCTTCAGCTCCTCACCTTCTTGACTCTTCAGCTCCTCACCTTCTTGACCCTTCAGCTCCTCACCTTTTTAGCCTTCAGCTCCTCACCTTCTTGACCCTTCAGCTCCTCACCTTCTTGACTCTTCAGCTCCTCACCTTCTTGACCCTTCAGCTCCTCACCTTTTTAGCCTTCAGCTCCTCACCTTCTTGACCCTTCAGCTCCTCACCTTCTTGAGCCTTCAGCTCCTCACCTTCTTGAGCCTTCAGCTCCTCACCTTCTTGACCCTTCAGCTCCTCACCTTCTTGACCCTTCAGCTCCTCACCTTCTTGAGCCTTCAGCTCCTCACCTTTTTAGCCTTCACCTCCTCACCTTTTTAGCCTTCACCTCCTCACCTTCTTGAGCCTTCAGCTCCTCACCTTCTGAGACTTCAGCTCCTCACCTTTTTAGCCTTCAGCTCCTCACCTTTTTAGCCTTCAGCTCCTCACCTCCTTGAGCCTTCAGCTCCTCACCTCCTTGAGCCTTCAGCTCCTCACCTTTTTCGCCTTCAGCTCCTCACCTTTTTGAGCCTTCAGCTCCTCACCTTTTTGAGCCTTCAGCTCCTCACCTTTTTAGCCTTCAGCTCCTCACCTTTTTAGCCTTCAGCTCCTCACCTTCTTGAGCCTTCAGCTCCTCACCTTTTTACACTTCAGCTCCTCACCTTCTTGACCCTTCAGCTCCTCACCTTCTTGACCCTTCAGCTCCTCACCTTCTTGACCCTTCAGCTCCTCACCTTCTTGACCCATCAGCTCCTCACCATTTTAGCCTTCAGCTCCTCACCTACTTGAGCCTCCAGCTCCTCAACTTCTTGCGCCTTCAGCTCCTCACCTTCTGAGCATTCAGCTCCTCACCTTTTTAGCCTTCAGCTCCTCACCTTTTTAGCCTTCAGCTCCTCACCTTCTTGAGCCTTCAGCTCCTAACCTTCTTGAGCCTCCAGCTCCTCACCTTCTTGAGCCTTCAGCTCCTCACCTTCTTGACCCATCAACTCCTCACCATTTTAGCCTCCAGCTCCTCACCTTCTTGAGCCTTCAGCTCCTCACCTTCTTGACCCATCAACTCCTCACCTTTTTAGCCTTCAGCTCCTCACCTTTTTAGCCTTCAGCTCCTCACCATTTTAGCCTTCAGCTCCTCACCTTCTTGAGCCTTCAGCTCCTCACCTTCTTGACCCTTCAGCTCCTCACCTTCTTGAGCCTTCAGCTCCTCACCTTCTTGAGCCTCCAGCTCCTCACCTTCTTGAGCCTTCAGCTCCTCACCTTCTTGACCCATCAACTCCTCACCATTTTAGCCTTCAGCTCCTCACCTTTTTAGCCTTCTGCTCCTCACCTTCTTGAGCCTTCAGCTCCTCACCTTTTTAGCCTTCAGCTCCTCACCTTTTTAGCCTTCAGCTCCTCACCTTCTTGAGCCTTCAGCTCCTCACCTTTTTAGCCTTCAGCTCCTCACCTTCTTGAGCCTTCAGCTCCTCACCTTTTTAGCCTTCAGCTCCTCACCTTCTTAGCCTTCAGCTCCTCACCTTCTTAAGCCTTCAGCTCCTCACCTTCTTAAGCCTTCAGCTCCTCACCTTTTTAGCCTTCTGCTCCTCACCTTCTTGAGCCTTCAGCTCCTCACCTTTTTAGCCTTCAGCTCCTCACCTTCTTGAGCCTTCAGCTCCTCATCTTTTTAGCCTTTAGCTCCTCACCTTTTTAGCCATCAGCTCCTCACCTTCTTGTGCCTTCAGCTCCTCACCTTCTTGAGCCTTCAGCTCCTCACCTTTTTAGCCTTCTGCTCCTCACCTTCTTGAGCCTTCAGCTCCTCACCTTTTTAGCCTTCAGCTCCTCACCTTCTTGAGCCTTCAGCTCCTCACCTTTTTAGCCTTCAGCTCCGCACCTTTTTAGCCTTCAGCTCCTCACCTTTTTACACTTCAGCTCCTCACCTTCTTGACCCTTCAGCTCCTCACCTTCTTGAGCCTTCAGCTCCTCACCTTCTTGACCCTTCAGCTCCTCACCTTCTTGACTCTTCAGCTCCTCACCTTCTTGACCCTTCAGCTCCTCACCTTCTTGACTCTTCAGCTCCTCACCTTCTTGACCCTTCAGCTCCTCACCTTTTTAGCCTTCAGCTCCTCACCTTCTTGACCCTTCAGCTCCTCACCTTCTTGACTCTTCAGCTCCTCACCTTCTTGACCCTTCAGCTCCTCACCTTTTTAGCCTTCAGCTCCTCACCTTCTTGACCCTTCAGCTCCTCACCTTCTTGAGCCTTCAGCTCCTC
This sequence comes from Blennius ocellaris, assembly GCF_963422515.1. NCBI lineage: Eukaryota > Metazoa > Chordata > Actinopteri > Blenniiformes > Blenniidae > Blennius > Blennius ocellaris. The sequence continues at coordinate 1,003,060 of NW_027662273.1, read as the reverse complement.
ACCTTCTTGAGCCTTCAGCTCCTCACCTTCTTGACCCTTCAGCTCCTCACCTTCTTGACCCTTCAGCTCCTCACCTTCTTGAGCCTTCAGCTCCTCAGCTTTTTAGCCTTCACCTCCTCACCTTTTTAGCCTTCACCTCCTCACCTTCTTGAGCCTTCAGCTCCTCACCTTCTGAGACTTCAGCTCCTCACCTTTTTAGCCTTCAGCTCCTCACCTTTTTAGCCTTCAGCTCCTCACCTCCTTGAGCCTTCAGCTCCTCACCTCCTTGAGCCTTCAGCTCCTCACCTCCTTGAGCCTTCAGCTCCTCACCTTTTTCGCCTTCAGCTCCTCACCTTTTTGAGCCTTCAGCTCCTCACCTTTTTGAGACTTCAGCTCCTCACCTTTTTAGCCTTCAGCTCCTCACCTTTTTAGCCTTCAGCTCCTCACCTTCTTGAGCCTTCAGCTCCTCACCTTTTTACACTTCAGCTCCTCACCTTCTTGACCCTTCAGCTCCTCACCTTCTTGACCCTTCAGCTCCTCACCTTCTTGACCCTTCAGCTCCTCACCTTCTTGACCCATCAACTCCTCACCATTTTAGCCTTCAGCTCCTCACCTTCTGAGCCTTCAACTCCTCACCTTCTGAGCCTTCAGCTCCTCACCTTTTTAGCCTTCAGCTCCTCACCTTTTTAGCCTTTAGCTCCTCACCTTCTTGAGCCTTCAGCTCCTCACCTTTTTAGCCTTCAGCTCCTCATCTTCTTGAGCCTTCAGCTCCTCATCTTTTTAGCCTTTAGCTCCTCACATTTTTAGCCTTCAGCTCCTCACCTTCTTGAGCCTTCAGCTCCTCACCTTCTTGAGCCTTCAGCTCCTCACCTTTTTAGCCTTCAGCTCCTCACCTTTTTAGCCTTCTGCTCCTCACCTTCTTGAGCCTTCAGCTCCTCACCTTTTTAGCCTTCAGCTCCTCACCTTTTTAGCCTTCAGCTCCTCACCTTCTTGAGCCTTCAGCTCCTCACCTTTTTAGCCTTCAGCTCCTCACCTTCTTGAGCCTTCAGCTCCTCACCTTTTTAGCCTTCAGCTCCTCACCTTCTTAAGCCTTCAGCTCCTCACCTTTTTAGCCTTCTGCTCCTCACCTTCTTGAGCCTTCAGCCCCTCACCTTTTTAGCCTTCAGCTCCTCACCTTCTTGCACCTTTAGCTCCTCACCATTTTAGCCTTCAGCTCCTCACCATTTTAGCCTTCAGCTCCTCACCTTCTTGATCCTTCAGCTCCTCACCTTCTTGACCCTTCAGCTCCTCACCTTCTTGACCCTTCAGCTCCTCACCTTTTTAGCCTTCAGCTCCTCACCTTTTTAGCCTTCAGCTCCTCACCTTCTTGAGCCTTCAGCTCCTCACCTTCTTGAGCCTTCAGCTCCTCACCTTCAGCTCCTCACCTTCTTGAGCCTTCAGCTCCTCACCTTCTTGAGCCTTCAGCTCCTCACCTTCTTGAGCCTTCAGCTCCTCACCTTCTTGAGCCTTCAGCTCCTCACCTTCATCTCCTCACCTTCTTGAGCCTTCAGCTCCTCACCTTCTTGAGCCTTCAGCTCCTCACCTTTTTAGCCTTCAGCTCCTCACCTTTTTAGCCTTCTGCTCCTCACCTTCTTGAGCCTTCAGCTCCTCACCTTTTTAGCCTTCAGCTCCTCACCTTTTTAGCCTTCAGCTCCTCACCTTCTTGAGCCTTCAGCTCCTCACCTTTTTAGCCTTCAGCTCCTCACCTTCTTGAGCCTTCAGCTCCTCACCTTTTTAGCCTTCAGCTCCTCACCTTCTTAAGCCTTCAGCTCCTCACCTTTTTAGCCTTCTGCTCCTCACCTTCTTGAGCCTTCAGCCCCTCACCTTTTTAGCCTTCAGCTCCTCACCTTCTTGCACCTTTAGCTCCTCACCATTTTAGCCTTCAGCTCCTCACCATTTTAGCCTTCAGCTCCTCACCTTCTTGATCCTTCAGCTCCTCACCTTCTTGACCCTTCAGCTCCTCACCTTCTTGACCCTTCAGCTCCTCACCTTTTTAGCCTTCAGCTCCTCACCTTTTTAGCCTTCAGCTCCTCACCTTCTTGAGCCTTCAGCTCCTCACCTTCTTGAGCCTTCAGCTCCTCACCTTCAGCTCCTCACCTTCTTGAGCCTTCAGCTCCTCACCTTCTTGAGCCTTCAGCTCCTCACCTTCTTGAGCCTTCAGCTCCTCACCTTCTTGAGCCTTCAGCTCCTCACCTTCATCTCCTCACCTTCTTGAGCCTTCAGCTCCTCACCTTCTTGAGCCTTCAGCTCCTCACCTTCAGCTCCTCACCTTCTTGAGCCTTCAGCTCCTCACCTTCTTGAGCCTTCAGCTCCTCACCTTCAGCTCCTCACCTTTTTAGCCTTCAGCTCCTCACCTTTTTACACTTCAGCTCCTCACCTTCTTGACCCTTCAGCTCCTCACCTTCTTGAGCCTTCAGCTCCTCACCTTCTTGAGCCTTCAGGTCCTCACCTTCAGCTCCTCACCTTCTTGAGCCTTCAGCTCCTCACCTCCTTTAGCCTTCAGCTCCTCACCTTTTTAGCCTTCAGCTCCTCACCTTCTTGAGCCTTCAGCTCCTCACCTTCAGCTCCTCACCTTTTTAGCCTTCAGCTCCTCACCTTTTTACACTTCAGCTCCTCACCTTCTTGACCCTTCAGCTCCTCACCTTCTTGACCCTTCAGCTCCTCACCTTCTTGAGCCTTCAGCTCCTCACCTTCTTGACCCATCAACTCCTCACCATTTTAGCCTTCAGCTCCTCACCTACTTGAGCCTTCAGCTCCTCACCTTCTGAGCCTTCAGCTCCTCACCTTCTGAGCCTTCAGCTCCTCACCTTTTTAGCCTTCAGCTCCTCACCTTCTTGAGCCTTCAGCTCCTCACCTTTTTAGCCTTCAGCTCCTCACCTTCTTGAGCCTTCAGCTCCTCATCTTTTTAGCCTTTAGCTCCTCACCTTCTTGAGCCTTCAGCTCCTCACCTTCTTGAGCCTTCAGCTCCTCACCTTTTTAGCCTTCTGCTCCTCACCTTCTTGAGCCTTCAGCTCCTCACCTTTTTAGCCTTCAGCTCCTCACCTTCTTGAGCCTTCAGCTCCTCACCTTTTTACCCTTCAGCTCCTCACCTTTTTACACTTCAGCTCCTCACCTTCTTGACCCTTCAGCTCCTCACCTTCTTGACCCTTCAGCTCCTCACCTTCTTGAGCCTTCAGCTCCTCACCTTCTTGACCCTTCAGCTCCTCACCTTCTTGACTCTTCAGCTCCTCACCTTCTTGACCCTTCAGCTCCTCACCTTTTTAGCCTTCAGCTCCTCACCTTCTTGACCCTTCAGCTCCTCACCTTCTTGACTCTTCAGCTCCTCACCTTCTTGACCCTTCAGCTCCTCACCTTTTTAGCCTTCAGCTCCTCACCTTCTTGACCCTTCAGCTCCTCACCTTCTTGAGCCTTCAGCTCCTCACCTTCTTGAGCCTTCAGCTCCTCACCTTCTTGACCCTTCAGCTCCTCACCTTCTTGAGCCTTCAGCTCCTCACCTTTTTAGCCTTCAGCTCCTCACCTTCTTGAGCCTTCAGCTCCTCACCTTTTTAGCCTTCAGCTCCGCACCTTTTTAGCCTTCAGCTCCTCACCTTTTTACACTTCAGCTCCTCACCTTCTTGACCCTTCAGCTCCTCACCTTCTTGAGCCTTCAGCTCCTCACCTTCTTGACCCTTCAGCTCCTCACCTTCTTGACTCTTCAGCTCCTCACCTTCTTGACCCTTCAGCTCCTCACCTTCTTGACTCTTCAGCTCCTCACCTTCTTGACCCTTCAGCTCCTCACCTTTTTAGCCTTCAGCTCCTCACCTTCTTGACCCTTCAGCTCCTCACCTTCTTGACTCTTCAGCTCCTCACCTTCTTGACCCTTCAGCTCCTCACCTTTTTAGCCTTCAGCTCCTCACCTTCTTGACCCTTCAGCTCCTCACCTTCTTGAGCCTTCAGCTCCTCACCTTCTTGAGCCTTCAGCTCCTCACCTTCTTGACCCTTCAGCTCCTCACCTTCTTGACCCTTCAGCTCCTCACCTTCTTGAGCCTTCAGCTCCTCAGCTTTTTAGCCTTCACCTCCTCACCTTTTTAGCCTTCACCTCCTCACCTTCTTGAGCCTTCAGCTCCTCACCTTCTGAGACTTCAGCTCCTCACCTTTTTAGCCTTCAGCTCCTCACCTTTTTAGCCTTCAGCTCCTCACCTCCTTGAGCCTTCAGCTCCTCACCTCCTTGAGCCTTCAGCTCCTCACCTCCTTGAGCCTTCAGCTCCTCACCTTTTTCGCCTTCAGCTCCTCACCTTTTTGAGCCTTCAGCTCCTCACCTTTTTGAGACTTCAGCTCCTCACCTTTTTAGCCTTCAGCTCCTCACCTTTTTAGCCTTCAGCTCCTCACCTTCTTGAGCCTTCAGCTCCTCACCTTCTTGACCCTTCAGCTCCTCACCTTCTTGACCCTTCAGCTCCTCACCTTCTTGACCCATCAACTCCTCACCATTTTAGCCTTCAGCTCCTCACCTTCTGAGCCTTCAACTCCTCACCTTCTGAGCCTTCAGCTCCTCACCTTTTTAGCCTTCAGCTCCTCACCTTTTTAGCCTTTAGCTCCTCACCTTCTTGAGCCTTCAGCTCCTCACCTTTTTAGCCTTCAGCTCCTCATCTTCTTGAGCCTTCAGCTCCTCATCTTTTTAGCCTTTAGCTCCTCACCTTTTTAGCCTTCAGCTCCTCACCTTCTTGAGCCTTCAGCTCCTCACCTTCTTGAGCCTTCAGCTCCTCACCTTTTTAGCCTTCAGCTCCTCACCTTTTTAGCCTTCTGCTCCTCACCTTCTTGAGCCTTCAGCTCCTCACCTTTTTAGCCTTCAGCTCCTCACCTTTTTAGCCTTCAGCTCCTCACCTTCTTGAGCCTTCAGCTCCTCACCTTTTTAGCCTTCAGCTCCTCACCTTCTTGAGCCTTCAGCTCCTCACCTTTTTAGCCTTCAGCTCCTCACCTTCTTAAGCCTTCAGCTCCTCACCTTTTTAGCCTTCTGCTCCTCACCTTCTTGAGCCTTCAGCCCCTCACCTTTTTAGCCTTCAGCTCCTCACCTTCTTGCACCTTTAGCTCCTCACCATTTTAGCCTTCAGCTCCTCACCATTTTAGCCTTCAGCTCCTCACCTTCTTGATCCTTCAGCTCCTCACCTTCTTGACCCTTCAGCTCCTCACCTTCTTGACCCTTCAGCTCCTCACCTTTTTAGCCTTCAGCTCCTCACCTTTTTAGCCTTCAGCTCCTCACCTTCTTGAGCCTTCAGCTCCTCACCTTCTTGAGCCTTCAGCTCCTCACCTTCAGCTCCTCACCTTCTTGAGCCTTCAGCTCCTCACCTTCTTGAGCCTTCAGCTCCTCACCTTCTTGAGCCTTCAGCTCCTCACCTTCTTGAGCCTTCAGCTCCTCACCTTCATCTCCTCACCTTCTTGAGCCTTCAGCTCCTCACCTTCTTGAGCCTTCAGCTCCTCACCTTCAGCTCCTCACCTTCTTGAGCCTTCAGCTCCTCACCTTCTTGAGCCTTCAGCTCCTCACCTTCAGCTCCTCACCTTTTTAGCCTTCAGCTCCTCACCTTTTTACACTTCAGCTCCTCACCTTCTTGACCCTTCAGCTCCTCACCTTCTTGAGCCTTCAGCTCCTCACCTTCTTGAGCCTTCAGGTCCTCACCTTCAGCTCCTCACCTTCTTGAGCCTTCAGCTCCTCACCTCCTTTAGCCTTCAGCTCCTCACCTTTTTAGCCTTCAGCTCCTCACCTTCTTGAGCCTTCAGCTCCTCACCTTCAGCTCCTCACCTTTTTAGCCTTCAGCTCCTCACCTTTTTACACTTCAGCTCCTCACCTTCTTGACCCTTCAGCTCCTCACCTTCTTGACCCTTCAGCTCCTCACCTTCTTGAGCCTTCAGCTCCTCACCTTCTTGAGCCTTCAGCTCCTCACCTTCTTGACCCATCAACTCCTCACCATTTTAGCCTTCAGCTCCTCACCTACTTGAGCCTTCAGCTCCTCACCTTCTGAGCCTTCAGCTCCTCACCTTCTGAGCCTTCAGCTCCTCACCTTTTTAGCCTTCAGCTCCTCACCTTCTTGAGCCTTCAGCTCCTCACCTTTTTAGCCTTCAGCTCCTCACCTTCTTGAGCCTTCAGCTCCTCATCTTTTTAGCCTTTAGCTCCTCACCTTCTTGAGCCTTCAGCTCCTCACCTTCTTGAGCCTTCAGCTCCTCACCTTTTTAGCCTTCTGCTCCTCACCTTCTTGAGCCTTCAGCTCCTCACCTTTTTAGCCTTCAGCTCCTCACCTTCTTGAGCCTTCAGCTCCTCACCTTTTTACCCTTCAGCTCCTCACCTTTTTACACTTCAGCTCCTCACCTTCTTGACCCTTCAGCTCCTCACCTTCTTGACCCTTCAGCTCCTCACCTTCTTGAGCCTTCAGCTCCTCACCTTCTTGACCCTTCAGCTCCTCACCTTCTTGACTCTTCAGCTCCTCACCTTCTTGACCCTTCAGCTCCTCACCTTTTTAGCCTTCAGCTCCTCACCTTCTTGACCCTTCAGCTCCTCACCTTCTTGACTCTTCAGCTCCTCACCTTCTTGACCCTTCAGCTCCTCACCTTTTTAGCCTTCAGCTCCTCACCTTCTTGACCCTTCAGCTCCTCACCTTCTTGAGCCTTCAGCTCCTCACCTTCTTGAGCCTTCAGCTCCTCACCTTCTTGACCCTTCAGCTCCTCACCTTCTTGAGCCTTCAGCTCCTCACCTTCTTGAGCCTTCAGCTCCTCACCTTTTTAGCCTTCAGCTCCTCACCTCCTTGAGCCTTCAGCTCCTCACCATTTTCGCCTTCAGCTCCTCACCATTTTAGCCTTCAGCTCCTCACCATTTTAGCCTTCAGCTCCTCACCTTTTTGAGCCTTCAGCTCCTCACCTTTTTAGCCTTCAGCTCCTCACCTTCTTGAGCCTTCAGCTCCTCACCTTTTTACACTTCAGCTCCTCACCTTCTTGACCCTTCAGCTCCTCACCTTCTTGAGCCTTCAGCTCCTCACCTTCTGAGCCTTCAGCTCCTCACCTTCTTGACCCATCAACTCCTCACCATTTTAGCCTTCAGCTCCTCACCTACTTGAGCCTTCAGCTCCTCACCTACTTGAGCCTTCAGCTCCTCACCTACTTGAGCCTTCAGCTCCTCACCTTCTGAGCCTTCAGCTCCTCACCTACTTGAGCCTTCAGCTCCTCACCTTCTGAGCCTTCAGCTCCTCACCTTTTTAGCCTTCAGCTCCTCACCTTTTTAGCCTTCAGCTCCTCACCTTCTTGAGCCTTCAGCTCCTCACCTTCTTGAGCCTTCAGCTCCTCACCTTTTTAGCCTTCTGCTCCTCACCTTCTTGAGCCTTCAGCTCCTCACCTTTTTAGCCTTCAGCTCCTCACCTTCTTGAGCCTTCAGCTCCTCACCTTTTTAGCCTTCAGCTCCTCACCCTTTTAGCCTTCAGCTCCTCACCTTTTTACACTTCAGCTCCTCACCTTCTTGACCCTTCAGCTCCTCACCTTCTTGAGCCTTCAGCTCCTCACCTTCTTGACCCTTCAGCTCCTCACCTTCTTGACTCTTCAGCTCCTCACCTTCTTGACCCTTCAGCTCCTCACCTTCTTGACTCTTCAGCTCCTCACCTTCTTGACCCTTCAGCTCCTCACCTTTTTAGCCTTCAGCTCCTCACCTTCTTGACCCTTCAGCTCCTCACCTCCTTGACTCTTCAGCTCCTCACCTTCTTGACCCTTCAGCTCCTCACCTTTTTAGCCTTCAGCTCCTCACCTTCTTGACCCTTCAGCTCCTCACCTTCTTGAGCCTTCAGCTCCTCACCTTCTTGAGCCTTCAGCTCCTCACCTTCTTGACCCTTCAGCTCCTCACCTTCTTGACCCTTCAGCTCCTCACCTTCTTGAGCCTTCAGCTCCTCACCTTTTTAGCCTTCACCTCCTCACCTTTTTAGCCTTCACCTCCTCACCTTCTTGAGCCTTCAGCTCCTCACCTTCTGAGACTTCAGCTCCTCACCTTTTTAGCCTTCAGCTCCTCACCTTTTTAGCCTTCAGCTCCTCACCTCCTTGAGCCTTCAGCTCCTCACCTCCTTGAGCCTTCAGCTCCTCACCTCCTTGAGCCTTCAGCTCCTCACCTTTTTGAGCCTTCAGCTCCTCACCTTTTTAGCCTTCAGCTCCTCACCTTTTTAGCCTTCAGCTCCTCACCTTCTTGAGCCTTCAGCTCCTCACCTTTTTACACTTCAGCTCCTCACCTTCTTGACCCTTCAGCTCCTCACCTTCTTGACCCTTCAGCTCCTCACCTTCTTGACCCATCAGCTCCTCACCATTTTAGCCTTCAGCTCCTCACCTACTTGAGCCTCCAGCTCCTCAACTTCTTGCGCCTTCAGCTCCTCACCTTCTGAGCATTCAGCTCCTCACCTTTTTAGCCTTCAGCTCCTCACCTTTTTAGCCTTCAGCTCCTCACCTTCTTGAGCCTTCAGCTCCTAACCTTCTTGAGCCTTCAGCTCCTCACCTTCTTGAGCCTCCAGCTCCTCACCTTCTTGAGCCTTCAGCTCCTCACCTTCTTGACCCATCAACTCCTCACCATTTTAGCCTCCAGCTCCTCACCTTCTTGAGCCTTCAGCTCCTCACCTTCTTGACCCATCAACTCCTCACCTTTTTAGCCTTCAGCTCCTCACCTTTTTAGCCTTCAGCTCCTCACCATTTTAGCCTTCAGCTCCTCACCTTCTTGACCCTTCAGCTCCTCACCTTCTTGAGCCTTCAGCTCCTCACCTTCTTGAGCCTCCAGCTCCTCACCTTCTTGAGCCTTCAGCTCCTCACCTTCTTGACCCATCAACTCCTCACCATTTTAGCCTTCAGCTCCTCACCTTCTGAGCCTTCAGCTCCTCACCTTCTGAGCCTTCAGCTCCTCACCTTCTGAGCCTTCAGCTCCTCACCTTTTTAGCCTTCAGCTCCTCACCTTTTTAGCCTTCAGCTCCTCACCTTTTTAGCCTTCAGCTCCTCACCTTCTTGAGCCTTCAGCTCCTCACCTTTTTAGCCTTCAGCTCCTCACCTTTTTAGCCTTCAGCTCCTCACCTTTTTAGCCTTCTGCTCCTCACCTTCTTGTGCCTTCAGCTCCTCACCTTCTTGAGCCTTCAGCTCCTCACCTTTTTAGCCTTCTGCTCCTCACATTCTTGAGCCTTCAGCTCCTCACCTTTTTAGCCTTCAGCTCCTCACCTTCTTGAGCCTTCAGCTCCTCACCTTTTTAGCCTTCAGCTCCTCACCTTTTTAGCCTTCAGCTCCTCACCTTTTTACACTTCAGCTCCTCACCTTCTTGACCCTTCAGCTCCTCACCTTCTTGAGCCTTCAGCTCCTCACCTTTTTACACTTCAGCTCCTCACCTTCTTGAGCCTTCAGCTCCTCACCTTCTTGAGCCTTCAGCTCCTCACCTTCTTGACCCTTCAGCTCCTCACCTTCTTGACCCTTCAGCTCCTCACCTTCTTGAGCCTTCAGCTCCTCACCTTTTTAGCCTTCACCTCCTCACCTTTTTAGCCTTCACCTCCTCACCTTCTTGAGCCTTCAGCTCCTCACCTTCTGAGACTTCAGCTCCTCACCTTTTTAGCCTTCAGCTCCTCACCTTTTTAGCCTTCAGCTCCTCACCTCCTTGAGCCTTCAGCTCCTCACCTCCTTGAGCCTTCAGCTCCTCACCTTTTTCGCCTTCAGCTCCTCACCTTTTTGAGCCTTCAGCTCCTCACCTTTTTGAGACTTCAGCTCCTCACCTTTTTAGCCTTCAGCTCCTCACCTTTTTAGCCTTCAGCTCCTCACCTTCTTGAGCCTTCAGCTCCTCACCTTTTTACACTTCAGCTCCTCACCTTCTTGACCCTTCAGCTCCTCACCTTCTTGACCCTTCAGCTCCTCACCTTCTTGACCCTTCAGCTCCTCACCTTCTTGACCCTTCAGCTCCTCACCTTCTTGACCCATCAGCTCCTCACCATTTTAGCCTTCAGCTCCTCACCTACTTGAGCCTCCAGCTCCTCAACTTCTTGCGCCTTCAGCTCCTCACCTTCTGAGCATTCAGCTCCTCACCTTTTTAGCCTTCAGCTCCTCACCTTTTTAGCCTTCAGCTCCTCACCTTCTTGAGCCTTCAGCTCCTAACCTTCTTGAGCCTTCAGCTCCTCACCTTCTTGAGCCTCCAGCTCCTCACCTTCTTGAGCCTTCAGCTCCTCACCTTCTTGACCCATCAACTCCTCACCATTTTAGCCTCCAGCTCCTCACCTTCTTGAGCCTTCAGCTCCTCACCTTCTTGACCCATCAACTCCTCACCTTTTTAGCCTTCAGCTCCTCACCTTTTTAGCCTTCAGCTCCTCACCATTTTAGCCTTCAGCTCCTCACCTTCTTGAGCCTTCAGCTCCTCACCTTCTTGACCCTTCAGCTCCTCACCTTCTTGAGCCTTCAGCTCCTCACCTTCTTGAGCCTTCAGCTCCTCACCTTCTTGAGCCTCCAGCTCCTCACCTTCTTGAGCCTTCAGCTCCTCACCTTCTTGACCCATCAACTCCTCACCATTTTAGCCTTCAGCTCCTCACCTTCTGAGCCTTCAGCTCCTCACCTTCTGAGCCTTCAGCTCCTCACCTTCTGAGCCTTCAGCTCCTCACCTTTTTAGCCTTCAGCTCCTCACCTTTTTAGCCTTCAGCTCCTCACCTTTTTAGCCTTCAGCTCCTCACCTTCTTGAGCCTTCAGCTCCTCACCTTTTTAGCCTTCAGCTCCTCACCTTTTTAGCCTTCAGCTCCTCACCTTTTTAGCCTTCAGCTCCTCACCTTTTTAGCCTTCTGCTCCTCACCTTCTTGAGCCTTCAGCTCCTCACCTTTTTAGCCTTCAGCTCCTCACCTTCTTGAGCCTTCAGCTCCTCACCTTTTTAGCCTTCAGCTCCTCACCTTCTTGAGCCTTCAGCTCCTCACCTTTTTAGCCTTCAGCTCCTCACCTTCTTAGCCTTCAGCTCCTCACCTTCTTAAGCCTTCAGCTCCTCACCTTCTTAAGCCTTCAGCTCCTCACCTTTTTAGCCTTCTGCTCCTCACCTTCTTGAGCCTTCAGCCCCTCACCTTTTTAGCCTTCAGCTCCTCACCTTCTTGCACCTTTAGCTCCTCACCATTTTAGCCTTCAGCTCCTCACCTTCTTGATCCTTCAGCTCCTCACCTTCTTGACCCTTCAGCTCCTCACCTTTTTAGCCTTCAGCTCCTCACCTTTTTAGCCTTCAGCTCCTCACCTTTTTAGCCTTCAGCTCCTCACCTTCTTGAGCCTTCAGCTCCTCACCTTCCTGAGCCTTCAGCTCCTCACCTTCTTGAGCCTTCAGCTCCTCACCTTCTTGAGCCTTCAGCTCCTCACCTTCTTGAGCCTTCAGCTCCTCACCTTCTTGAGCCTTCAGCTCCTCACCTTCTTGAGCCTTCAGCTCCTCACCTTCAGCTCCTCACCTTCTTGAGCCTTCAGCTCCTCACCTTCAGCTCCTCACCTTCTTGAGCCTTCAGCTCCTCACCTTCTTGAGCCTTCAGCTCCTCACCTTCAGCTCCTCACCTTCTTGAGCCTTCAGCTCCTCACCTTTAGCTCCTCACCTTCAGCTCCTCACCTTTTTAGCCTTCAGCTCCTAACCTTTTTACACTTCAGCTCCTCACCTTCTTGACCCTTCAGCTCCTCACCTTCTTGAGCCTTCAGCTCCTCACCTTCTTGAGCCTTCAGGTCCTCACCTTCAGCTCCTCACCTTCTTGAGCCTTCAGCTCCTCACCTCCTTTAGCCTTCAGCTCCTCACCTTTTTAGCCTTCTGCTCCTCACCTTCTTGAGCCTTCAGCTCCTCACCTTTTTAGCCTTCAGCTCCTCACCTTCTTGAGCCTTCAGCTCCTCACCTTTTTAGCCTTCAGCTCCTCACCTTCTTGAGCCTTCAGCTCCTCACCTTCTTGAGCCTTCAGCTCCTCACCTTTTTAGCCTTCAGCTCCTCACCTTTTTAGCCTTCAGCTCCTCAACTTCTTGACCCTTCAGCTCCTAACCTTTTTAGCCTTCAGCTCCTCACCTTCTTGACCCTTCAGCTCCTCACCTTCTTGACTCTTCAGCTCCTCACCTTCTTGACCCTTCAGCTCCTCACCTTCTTGACTCTTCAGCTCCTCACCTTCTTGACTCTTCAGCTCCTCACCTACTTGAGCCTTCAGCTCCTCACCTTCTGAGCCTTCAGCTCCTCACCTTCTGAGCCTTCAGCTCCTCACCTTCTTAAGCCTTCAGCTCCTCACCTTTTTAGCCTTCAGCTCCTCACCTTCTTGAGCCTTCAGCTCCTCACCTTTTTAGCCTTCAGCTCCTCACCTTTTTAGCCTTCAGCTCCTCACCTTCTTGAGCCTTCAGCTCCTCACCTTCTTGAGCCTTCAGCTCCTCACCTTTTTAGCCTTCAGCTCCTCACCTTTTTAGCCTTCAGCTCCTCACCTTTTTACCCTTCAGCTCCTCACCTTTTTACACTTCATCTCCTCACCTTCTTGACTCTTCAGCTCCTCACCTTCTTGACCCTTCAGCTCCTCACCTTCTTGACCCTTCAGCTCCTCACCTTCTTGAGCCTTCAGCTCCTCACCTTCTTGACCCATCAACTCCTCACCATTTTAGCCTTCAGCTCCTCACCTACTTGAGCCTTCAGCTCCTCACCTTCTGAGCCTTCAGCTCCTCACCTTCTGAGCCTTCAGCTCCTCACCTTTTTAGCCTTCAGCTCCTCACCTTTTTAGCCTTCAGTTCCTCACCTTTTTACACTTCAGCTCCTCACCTTCTTGACCCTTCAGCTCCTCACCTTCTTGAGCCTCCAGCTCCTCACCTTCTTGAGCCTTCAGCTCCTCACCTTCTTGACCCATCAACTCCTCACCATTTTAGCCTTCAGCTCCTCACCTTCTGAGCCTTCAGCTCCTCACCTTCTGAGCCTTCAGCTCCTCACCTTCTGAGCCTTCAGCTCCTCACCTTCTGAGCCTTCAGCTCCTCACCTTTTTAGCCTTCAGCTCCTCACCTTCTTGAGCCTTCAGCTCCTCACCTTCTTGAGCCTTCAGCTCCTCACCTTCTTGAGCCTTCAGCTCCTCACCTTTTTAGCCTTCAGCTCCTCACCTTTTTAGCCTTCAGCTCCTCACCTTTTTACCCTTCAGCTCCTCACCTTTTTACACTTCATCTCCTCACCTTCTTGACCCTTCAGCTCCTCACCTTCTTGACCCTTCAGCTCCTCACCTTCTTGAGCCTTCAGCTCCTCACCTTCTTGACTCTTCAGCTCCTCACCTTCTTGACCCTTCAGCTCCTCACCTTTTTAGCCTTCAGCTCCTCACCTTCTTGACCCTTCAGCTCCTCACCTTCTTGACTCTTCAGCTCCTCACCTTCTTGACCTTTCAGCTCCTCACCTCCTATAGCCTTCAGCTCCTCACCTTTTTACCCTTCAGCTCCTCACCTTTTTACACTTCAGCTCCTCACCTTCTTGACCCTTCAGCTCCTCACCTTCTTGACCCTTCAGCTCCTCACCTTCTTGAGCCTTCAGGTCCTCACCTTCAGCTCCTCACCTTCTTGAGCCTTCAGCTCCTCACCTTCTTGAGCCTTCAGCTCCTCACCTTCTTGAGCCTTCAGCTCCTCACCTTCAGCTCCTCACCTTCTTGACCCTTCAGCTCCTCACCTTCTTGACCCTTCAGCTCCTCACCTTCAGCTCCTCACCTTCTTGACCCTTCAGCTCCTCACCTTCAGCTCCTCACCTTCTTGAGCCTTCAGCTCCTCACCTTCTTGAGCCTTTTAGGTCTTCACCTTCAGCTCCTCACCTCCTTTAGCCTTCAGCTCCTCACCTCCTTTAGCCTTCACCTCCTCACCTTCTTGAGCCTTCAGCTCCTCACCTTCTTGAGCCTTCAGCTCCTCACCTTCTTGACCCATCAACTCCTCACCATTTTAGCCTTCAGCTCCTCACCTTCTGAGCCTTCAGCTCCTCACCTTCTGAGCCTTCAGCTCCTCACCTTCTGAGCCTTCAGCTCCTCACCTTCTGAGCCTTCAGCTCCTCACCTTCTGAGCCTTCAGCTCCTCACCTTTTTAGCCTTCAGCTCCTCACCTTCTTGAGCCTTCAGCTCCTCACCTTCTTGAGCCTTCAGCTCCTCACCTTCTTGAGCCTTCAGCTCCTCACCTTTTTAGCCTTCAGCTCCTCACCTTTTTAGCCTTCAGCTCCTCACCTTTTTACCCTTCAGCTCCTCACCTTTTTACACTTCATCTCCTCACCTTCTTGACCCTTCAGCTCCTCACCTTCTTGACCCTTCAGCTCCTCACCTTCTTGAGCCTTCAGCTCCTCACCTTCTTGACCCTTCAGCTCCTCACCTTCTTGACTCTTCAGCTCCTCACCTTCTTGACCCATCAACTCCTCACCATTTTAGCCTTCAGCTCCTCACCTACTTGAGCCTTCAGCTCCTCACCTTCTGAGCCTTCAGCTCCTCACCTTCTGAGCCTTCAGCTCCTCACCTTTTTAGCCTTCAGCTCCTCACCTTTTTACACTTCAGCTCCTCACCTTCTTGACCCTTCAGCTCCTCACCTTCTTGAGCCTCCAGCTCCTCACCTTCTTGAGCCTTCAGCTCCTCACCTTCTTGACCCATCAACTCCTCACCATTTTAGCCTTCAGCTCCTCACCTTCTGAGCCTTCAGCTCCTCACCTTCTGAGCCTTCAGCTCCTCACCTTCTGAGCCTTCAGCTCCTCACCTTCTGAGCCTTCAGCTCCTCACCTTCTGAGCCTTCAGCTCCTCACCTTTTTAGCCTTCAGCTCCTCACCTTCTTGAGCCTTCAGCTCCTCACCTTCTTGAGCCTTCAGCTCCTCACCTTCTTGAGCCTTCAGCTCCTCACCTTTTTAGCCTTCAGCTCCTCACCTTTTTAGCCTTCAGCTCCTCACCTTTTTACCCTTCAGCTCCTCACCTTTTTACACTTCATCTCCTCACCTTCTTGACCCTTCAGCTCCTCACCTTCTTGACCCTTCAGCTCCTCACCTTCTTGAGCCTTCAGCTCCTCACCTTCTTGACCCTTCAGCTCCTCACCTTCTTGACTCTTCAGCTCCTCACCTTCTTGACCCTTCAGCTCCTCACCTTTTTAGCCTTCAGCTCCTCGCCTTCTTGACCCTTCAGCTCCTCACCTTCTTGACTCTTCAGCTCCTCACCTTCTTGACCTTTCAGCTCCTCACCTCCTTTAGCCTTCAGCTCCTCACCTTTTTACCCTTCAGCTCCTCACCTTTTTACACTTCAGCTCCTCACCTTCTTGACCCTTCAGCTCCTCACCTTCTTGACCCTTCAGCTCCTCACCTTCTTGAGCCTTCAGGTCCTCACCTTCAGCTCCTCACCTTCTTGAGCCTTCAGCTCCTCACCTTCTTGAGCCTTCAGCTCCTCACCTTCTTGAGCCTTCAGCTCCTCACCTTCTTGACCCTTCAGCTCCTCACCTTCAGCTCCTCACCTTCTTGACCCTTCAGCTCCTCACCTTCAGCTCCTCACCTTCTTGAGCCTTCAGCTCCTCACCTTCTTGAGCCTTTTAGGTCTTCACCTTCAGCTCCTCACCTCCTTTAGCCTTCAGCTCCTCACCTCCTTTAGCCTTCAGCTCCTCACCTTCTTGAGCCTTCAGCTCCTCACCTTCTTGAGCCTTCAGCTCCTCACCTTCTTGACCCTTCAGCTCCTCACCTTCAGCTCCTCACCTTCTTGACCCTTCAGCTCCTCACCTTCAGCTCCTCACCTTCTTGACCCTTCAGCTCCTCACCTTTTTAGCCTTCAGCTCCTCACCTTCTTGACCCTTCAGCTCCTCACCTTCTTGAGCCTTCAGCTCCTCACCTTCTTGAGCCTTCAGCTCCTCACCTTCTTGACCCTTCAGCTCCTCACCTTCTTGAGCCTTCAGCTCCTCACCTTCTTGAGCCTTTATCTCCTCACCTTTTTAGCCTTCACCTCCTCACCTTCTTGAGCCTTCAGCTCCTCACCTTCTGAGACTTCAGCTCCTCACCTTTTTAGCCTTCAGCTCCTCACCTCCTTGAGCCTTCAGCTCCTCACCATTTTAGCCTTCAGCTCCTCACCTTTTTGAGCCTTCAGCTCCTCACCTTTTTAGCCTTCAGCTCCTCACCTTTTTAGCCTTCAGCTCCTCACCTTCTTGAGCCTTCAGCTCCTCACCTTTTTACACTTCAGCTCCTCACCTTCTTGACCCTTCAGCTCCTCACCTTCTTGACCCTTCAGCTCCTCACCTTCTTGACCCTTCAGCTCCTCACCTTCTTGACCCTTCAGCTCCTCACCTTCTTGACTCTTCAGCTCCTCACCTTCTTGACCCTTCAGCTCCTCACCTTCTTGAGCCTCCAGCTCCTCACCTTCTTGAGCCTTCAGCTCCTCACCTTCTTGACCCATCAACTCCTCACCATTTTAGCCTTCAGCTCCTCACCTTTTTAGCCTTCAGCTCCTCACCTTCTTGAGCCTTCAGCTCCTCACCTTTTTACACTTCAGCTCCTCACCTTCTTGACCCTTCAGCTCCTCACCTTCTTGACCCTTCAGCTCCTCACCTTCTTGAGCCTTCAGCTCCTCACCTTCTTGACCCTTCAGCTCCTCACCTTCTTGACTCTTCAGCTCCTCACCTTCTTGACCCTTCAGCTCCTCACCTTCTTGACCCTTCAGCTCCTCACCTTCTTGAGCCTTCAGCTCCTCACCTTCTTGACCCATCAACTCCTCACCATTTTAGCCTTCAGCTCCTCACCTACTTGAGCCTTCAGCTCCTCACCTTCTGAGCCTTCAGCTCCTCACCTTCTGAGCCTTCAGCTCCTCACCTTTTTAGCCTTCAGCTCCTCACCTTTTTAGCCTTCAGCTCCTCACCTTTTTACACTTCAGCTCCTCACCTTCTTGACCCTTCAGCTCCTCACCTTCTTGAGCCTCCAGCTCCTCACCTTCTTGAGCCTTCAGCTCCTCACCTTCTGAGCCTTCAGCTCCTCACCTTTTTAGCCTTCAGCTCCTCACCTTCTTGAGCCTTCAGCTCCTCACCTTCTTGAGCCTTCAGCTCCTCACCTTCTTGAGCCTTCAGCTCCTCACCTTTTTAGCCTTCAGCTCCTCACCTTCTTGAGCCTTCAGCTCCTCACCTTCTTGAGCCTTCAGCTCCTCACCTTCTTGAGCCTTCAGCTCCTCACCTTCTTGACCCTTCAGCTCCTCACCTTCAGCTCCTCACCTTCTTGACCCTTCAGCTCCTCACCTTCAGCTCCTCACCTTCTTGACCCTTCAGCTCCTCACCTTCAGCTCCTCACCTTCTTGAGCCTTCAGCTCCTCACCTTCTTGAGCCTTTTAGGTCTTCACCTTCAGCTCCTCACCTCCTTTAGCCTTCAGCTCCTCACCTCCTTTAGCCTTCACCTCCTCACCTTCTTGAGCCTTCAGCTCCTCATCTTCTGAGACTTCAGCTCCTCACCTTTTTAGCCTTCAGCTCCTCACCTCCTTGAGCCTTCAGCTCCTCACCATTTTAGCCTTCAGCTCCTCACCTTTTTGAGCCTTCAGCTCCTCACCTTTTTAGCCTTCAGCTCCTCACCTTTTTAGCCTTCAGCTCCTCACCTTCTTGAGCCTTCAGCTCCTCACCTTTTTACACTTCAGCTCCTCACCTTCTTGACCCTTCAGCTCCTCACCTTCTTGACCCTTCAGCTCCTCACCTTCTTGACCCTTCAGCTCCTCACCTTCTTGACCCTTCAGCTCCTCACCTTCTTGACTCTTCAGCTCCTCACCTTCTTGACCCTTCAGCTCCTCACCTTCTTGACCCTTCAGCTCCTCACCTTCTTGAGCCTTCAGCTCCTCACCTTCTTGACCCATCAACTCCTCACCATTTTAGCCTTCAGCTCCTCACCTACTTGAGCCTTCAGCTCCTCACCTTCTGAGCCTTCAGCTCCTCACCTTCTGAGCCTTCAGCTCCTCACCTTTTTAGCCTTCAGCTCCTCACCTTTTTAGCCTTCAGCTCCTCACCTTTTTACACTTCAGCTCCTCACCTTCTTGACCCTTCAGCTCCTCACCTTCTTGAGCCTCCAGCTCCTCACCTTCTTGAGCCTTCAGCTCCTCACCTTCTTGAGCCTTCAGCTCCTCACCTTCTTGACCCATCAACTCCTCACCATTTTAGCCTTCAGCTCCTCACCTTCTGAGCCTTCAGCTCCTCACCTTCTGAGCCTTCAGCTCCTCACCTTTTTAGCCTTCAGCTCCTCACCTTCTTGAGCCTTCAGCTCCTCACCTTCTTGAGCCTTCAGCTCCTCACCTTCTTGACCCATCAACTCCTCACCATTTTAGCCTTCAGCTCCTCACCTTCTGAGCCTTCAGCTCCTCACCTTCTGAGCCTTCAGCTCCTCACCTTCTGAGCCTTCAGCTCCTCACCTTCTGAGCCTTCAGCTCCTCACCTTCTGAGCCTTCAGCTCCTCACCTTCTGAGCCTTCAGCTCCTCACCTTTTTAGCCTTCAGCTCCTCACCTTCTTGAGCCTTCAGCTCCTCACCTTTTTAGCCTTCAGCTCCTCACCTTTTTACCCTTCAGCTCCTCACCTTTTTACACTTCATCTCCTCACCTTCTTGACCCTTCAGCTCCTCACCTTCTTGACCCTTCAGCTCCTCACCTTCTTGAGCCTTCAGCTCCTCACCTTCTTGACCCTTCAGCTCCTCACCTTCTTGACTCTTCAGCTCCTCACCTTCTTGACCCTTCAGCTCCTCACCTTTTTAGCCTTCAGCTCCTCACCTTCTTGACCCTTCAGCTCCTCACCTTCTTGACTCTTCAGCTCCTCACCTTCTTGACCTTTCAGCTCCTCACCTCCTTTAGCCTTCAGCTCCTCACCTTTTTACCCTTCAGCTCCTCACCTTTTTACACTTCAGCTCCTCACCTTCTTGACCCTTCAGCTCCTCACCTTCTTGACCCTTCAGCTCCTCACCTTCTTGAGCCTTCAGGTCCTCACCTTCAGCTCCTCACCTTCTTGAGCCTTCAGCTCCTCACCTTCTTGAGCCTTCAGCTCCTCACCTTCTTGAGCCTTCAGCTCCTCACCTTCTTGACCCTTCAGCTCCTCACCTTCAGCTCCTCACCTTCTTGACCCTTCAGCTCCTCACCTTCAGCTCCTCACCTTCTTGACCCTTCAGCTCCTCACCTTCAGCTCCTCACCTTTTTGAGCCTTCAGCTCCTCACCTTTTTAGCCTTCAGCTCCTCACCTTTTTAGCCTTCAGCTCCTCACCTTCTTGAGCCTTCAGCTCCTCACCTTTTTACACTTCAGCTCCTCACCTTCTTGACCCTTCAGCTCCTCACCTTCTTGACCCTTCAGCTCCTCACCTTCTTGACCCTTCAGCTCCTCACCTTCTTGACCCTTCAGCTCCTCACCTTCTTGACTCTTCAGCTCCTCACCTTCTTGACCCTTCAGCTCCTCACCTTCTGAGCCTTCAGCTCCTCACCTTTTTAGCCTTCAGCTCCTCACCTTCTTGAGCCTTCAGCTCCTCACCTTCTTGAGCCTTCAGCTCCTCACCTTCTTGACCCATCAACTCCTCACCATTTTAGCCTTCAGCTCCTCACCTTCTGAGCCTTCAGCTCCTCACCTTCTGAGCCTTCAGCTCCTCACCTTCTGAGCCTTCAGCTCCTCACCTTCTGAGCCTTCAGCTCCTCACCTTCTGAGCCTTCAGCTCCTCACCTTCTGAGCCTTCAGCTCCTCACCTTTTTAGCCTTCAGCTCCTCACCTTCTTGAGCCTTCAGCTCCTCACCTTTTTAGCCTTCAGCTCCTCACCTTTTTACCCTTCAGCTCCTCACCTTTTTACACTTCATCTCCTCACCTTCTTGACCCTTCAGCTCCTCACCTTCTTGACCCTTCAGCTCCTCACCTTCTTGAGCCTTCAGCTCCTCACCTTCTTGACCCTTCAGCTCCTCACCTTCTTGACTCTTCAGCTCCTCACCTTCTTGACCCTTCAGCTCCTCACCTTTTTAGCCTTCAGCTCCTCACCTTCTTGACCCTTCAGCTCCTCACCTTCTTGACTCTTCAGCTCCTCACCTTCTTGACCTTTCAGCTCCTCACCTCCTTTAGCCTTCAGCTCCTCACCTTTTTACCCTTCAGCTCCTCACCTTTTTACACTTCAGCTCCTCACCTTCTTGACCCTTCAGCTCCTCACCTTCTTGACCCTTCAGCTCCTCACCTTCTTGAGCCTTCAGGTCCTCACCTTCAGCTCCTCACCTTCTTGAGCCTTCAGCTCCTCACCTTCTTGAGCCTTCAGCTCCTCACCTTCTTGAGCCTTCAGCTCCTCACCTTCTTGACCCTTCAGCTCCTCACCTTCAGCTCCTCACCTTCTTGACCCTTCAGCTCCTCACCTTCAGCTCCTCACCTTCTTGACCCTTCAGCTCCTCACCTTCAGCTCCTCACCTTTTTGAGCCTTCAGCTCCTCACCTTTTTAGCCTTCAGCTCCTCACCTTTTTAGCCTTCAGCTCCTCACCTTCTTGAGCCTTCAGCTCCTCACCTTTTTACACTTCAGCTCCTCACCTTCTTGACCCTTCAGCTCCTCACCTTCTTGACCCTTCAGCTCCTCACCTTCTTGACCCTTCAGCTCCTCACCTTCTTGACCCTTCAGCTCCTCACCTTCTTGACTCTTCAGCTCCTCACCTTCTTGACCCTTCAGCTCCTCACCTTCTTGACCCTTCAGCTCCTCACCTTCTTGAGCCTTCAGCTCCTCACCTTCTTGACCCATCAACTCCTCACCATTTTAGCCTTCAGCTCCTCACCTACTTGAGCCTTCAGCTCCTCACCTTCTGAGCCTTCAGCTCCTCACCTTCTGAGCCTTCAGCTCCTCACCTTTTTAGCCTTCAGCTCCTCACCTTTTTAGCCTTCAGCTCCTCACCTTTTTACACTTCAGCTCCTCACCTTCTTGACCCTTCAGCTCCTCACCTTCTTGAGCCTCCAGCTCCTCACCTTCTTGAGCCTTCAGCTCCTCACCTTCTTGAGCCTTCAGCTCCTCACCTTCTTGACCCATCAACTCCTCACCATTTTAGCCTTCAGCTCCTCACCTTCTGAGCCTTCAGCTCCTCACCTTCTGAGCCTTCAGCTCCTCACCTTCTGAGCCTTCAGCTCCTCACCTTCTGAGCCTTCAGCTCCTCACCTTTTTAGCCTTCAGCTCCTCACCTTCTTGAGCCTTCAGCTCCTCACCTTCTTGAGCCTTCAGCTCCTCACCTTCTTGACCCATCAACTCCTCACCATTTTAGCCTTCAGCTCCTCACCTTCTGAGCCTTCAGCTCCTCACCTTCTGAGCCTTCAGCTCCTCACCTTCTGAGCCTTCAGCTCCTCACCTTCTGAGCCTTCAGCTCCTCACCTTCTGAGCCTTCAGCTCCTCACCTTCTGAGCCTTCAGCTCCTCACCTTTTTAGCCTTCAGCTCCTCACCTTCTTGAGCCTTCAGCTCCTCACCTTCTGAGCCTTCAGCTCCTCACCTTTTTAGCCTTCAGCTCCTCACCTTTTTAGCCTTCAGCTCCTCACCTTTTTACCCTTCAGCTCCTCACCTTTTTACACTTCATCTCCTCACCTTCTTGACCCTTCAGCTCCTCACCTTCTTGACCCTTCAGCTCCTCACCTTCTTGAGCCTTCAGCTCCTCACCTTCTTGACCCTTCAGCTCCTCACCTTCTTGACTCTTCAGCTCCTCACCTTCTTGACCCTTCAGCTCCTCACCTTTTTAGCCTTCAGCTCCTCACCTTCTTGACCCTTCAGCTCCTCACCTTCTTGACTCTTCAGCTCCTCACCTTCTTGACCTTTCAGCTCCTCACCTCCTTTAGCCTTCAGCTCCTCACCTTTTTACCCTTCAGCTCCTCACCTTTTTACACTTCAGCTCCTCACCTTCTTGACCCTTCAGCTCCTCACCTTCTTGACCCTTCAGCTCCTCACCTTCTTGAGCCTTCAGGTCCTCACCTTCAGCTCCTCACCTTCTTGAGCCTTCAGCTCCTCACCTTCTTGAGCCTTCAGCTCCTCACCTTCTTGAGCCTTCAGCTCCTCACCTTCTTGACCCTTCAGCTCCTCACCTTCAGCTCCTCACCTTCTTGACCCTTCAGCTCCTCACCTTCAGCTCCTCACCTTCTTGACCCTTCAGCTCCTCACCTTCAGCTCCTCACCTTCTTGAGCCTTCAGCTCCTCACCTTCTTGAGCCTTTTAGGTCTTCACCTTCAGCTCCTCACCTCCTTTAGCCTTCAGCTCCTCACCTCCTTTAGCCTTCAGCTCCTCACCTTTTTAGCCTTCAGCTCCTCACCTTCTTGAGCCTTCAGCTCCTCACCTTCTTGACCCTTCAGCTCCTCACCTTCTTGACTCTTCAGCTCCTCACCTTCTTGACCCTTCAGCTCCTCACCTTTTTAGCCTTCAGCTCCTCACCTTCTTGACCCTTCAGCTCCTCACCTTCTTGAGCCTTCAGCTCCTCACCTTCTTGAGCCTTCAGCTCCTCACCTTCTTGACCCTTCAGCTCCTCACCTTCTTGAGCCTTCAGCTCCTCACCTTCTTGAGCCTTCAGCTCCTCACCTTCTTGAGCCTTTATCTCCTCACCTTTTTAGCCTTCACCTCCTCACCTTCTTGAGCCTTCAGCTCCTCACCTTCTGAGACTTCAGCTCCTCACCTTTTTAGCCTTCAGCTCCTCACCTCCTTGAGCCTTCAGCTCCTCACCATTTTAGCCTTCAGCTCCTCACCTTTTTGAGCCTTCAGCTCCTCACCTTTTTAGCCTTCAGCTCCTCACCTTTTTAGCCTTCAGCTCCTCACCTTCTTGAGCCTTCAGCTCCTCACCTTTTTACACTTCAGCTCCTCACCTTCTTGACCCTTCAGCTCCTCACCTTCTTGACCCTTCAGCTCCTCACCTTCTTGACCCTTCAGCTCCTCACCTTCTTGACCCTTCAGCTCCTCACCTTCTTGACTCTTCAGCTCCTCACCTTCTTGACCCTTCAGCTCCTCACCTTCTTGACCCTTCAGCTCCTCACCTTCTTGAGCCTTCAGCTCCTCACCTTCTTGACCCTTCAGCTCCTCACCTTCTTGACCCATCAACTCCTCACCATTTTAGCCTTCAGCTCCTCACCTACTTGAGCCTTCAGCTCCTCACCTTCTGAGCCTTCAGCTCCTCACCTTCTGAGCCTTCAGCTCCTCACCTTTTTAGCCTTCAGCTCCTCACCTTCTTGAGCCTTCAGCTCCTCACCTTTTTACACTTCAGCTCCTCACCTTCTTGACCCTTCAGCTCCTCACCTTCTTGACCCTTCAGCTCCTCACCTTCTTGACCCTTCAGCTCCTCACCTTCTTGACCCTTCAGCTCCTCACCTTCTTGACCCATCAACTCCTCACCATTTTAGCCTTCAGCTCCTCACCTACTTGAGCCTTCAGCTCCTCACCTTCTGAGCCTTCAGCTCCTCACCTTCTGAGCCTTCAGCTCCTCACCTTTTTAGCCTTCAGCTCCTCACCTTTTTAGCCTTCAGCTCCTCACCTTTTTACACTTCAGCTCCTCACCTTCTTGACCCTTCAGCTCCTCACCTTCTTGAGCCTTTTAGGTCTTCACCTTCAGCTCCTCACCTCCTTTAGCCTTCAGCTCCTCACCTCCTTTAGCCTTCAGCTCCTCACCTTTTTAGCCTTCAGCTCCTCACCTTCTTGAGCCTTCAGCTCCTCACCTTCTTGACCCTTCAGCTCCTCACCTTCTTGACTCTTCAGCTCCTCACCTTCTTGACCCTTCAGCTCCTCACCTTCTTGAGCCTTCAGCTCCTCACCTTCTTGAGCCTTCAGCTCCTCACCTTCTTGACCCTTCAGCTCCTCACCTTCTTGAGCCTTCAGCTCCTCACCTTCTTGAGCCTTCAGCTCCTCACCTTCTTGAGCCTTTATCTCCTCACCTTTTTAGCCTTCACCTCCTCACCTTCTTGAGCCTTCAGCTCCTCACCTTCTGAGACTTCAGCTCCTCACCTTTTTAGCCTTCAGCTCCTCACCTCCTTGAGCCTTCAGCTCCTCACCATTTTAGCCTTCAGCTCCTCACCTTTTTGAGCCTTCAGCTCCTCACCTTTTTAGCCTTCAGCTCCTCACCTTTTTAGCCTTCAGCTCCTCACCTTCTTGAGCCTTCAGCTCCTCACCTTTTTACACTTCAGCTCCTCACCTTCTTGACCCTTCAGCTCCTCACCTTCTTGACCCTTCAGCTCCTCACCTTCTTGACCCTTCAGCTCCTCACCTTCTTGACCCTTCAGCTCCTCACCTTCTTGACTCTTCAGCTCCTCACCTTCTTGACCCTTCAGCTCCTCACCTTCTTGACCCTTCAGCTCCTCACCTTCTTGAGCCTTCAGCTCCTCACCTTCTTGACCCATCAACTCCTCACCATTTTAGCCTTCAGCTCCTCACCTACTTGAGCCTTCAGCTCCTCACCTTCTGAGCCTTCAGCTCCTCACCTTCTGAGCCTTCAGCTCCTCACCTTTTTAGCCTTCAGCTCCTCACCTTTTTAGCCTTCAGCTCCTCACCTTTTTACACTTCAGCTCCTCACCTTCTTGACCCTTCAGCTCCTCACCTTCTTGAGCCTCCAGCTCCTCACCTTCTTGAGCCTTCAGCTCCTCACCTTCTTGACCCATCAACTCCTCACCATTTTAGCCTTCAGCTCCTCACCTTCTGAGCCTTCAGCTCCTCACCTTCTGAGCCTTCAGCTCCTCACCTTCTGAGCCTTCAGCTCCTCACCTTCTGAGCCTTCAGCTCCTCACCTTTTTAGCCTTCAGCTCCTCACCTTCTTGAGCCTTCAGCTCCTCACCTTCTTGAGCCTTCAGCTCCTCACCTTTTTAGCCTTCAGCTCCTCACCTTTTTAGCCTTCAGCTCCTCACCTTTTTACCCTTCAGCTCCTCACCTTTTTACACTTCATCTCCTCACCTTCTTGACCCTTCAGCTCCTCACCTTCTTGACCCTTCAGCTCCTCACCTTCTTGAGCCTTCAGCTCCTCACCTTCTTGACCCTTCAGCTCCTCACCTTCTTGACTCTTCAGCTCCTCACCTTCTTGACCCTTCAGCTCCTCACCTTTTTAGCCTTCAGCTCCTCACCTTCTTGACCCT
The DNA here is from genome assembly GCF_963422515.1 of Blennius ocellaris. Taxonomy (NCBI): domain Eukaryota; kingdom Metazoa; phylum Chordata; class Actinopteri; order Blenniiformes; family Blenniidae; genus Blennius; species Blennius ocellaris. The sequence goes on along the minus strand of NW_027662273.1, from coordinate 978,068 downwards.
TCAGCTCCTCACCTTCTTGACTCTTCAGCTCCTCACCTTCTTGACCTTTCAGCTCCTCACCTCCTTTAGCCTTCAGCTCCTCACCTTTTTACCCTTCAGCTCCTCACCTTTTTACACTTCAGCTCCTCACCTTCTTGACCCTTCAGCTCCTCACCTTCTTGACCCTTCAGCTCCTCACCTTCTTGAGCCTTCAGGTCCTCACCTTCAGCTCCTCACCTTCTTGAGCCTTCAGCTCCTCACCTTCTTGAGCCTTCAGCTCCTCACCTTCTTGAGCCTTCAGCTCCTCACCTTCTTGAGCCTTCAGCTCCTCACCTTCTTGACCCTTCAGCTCCTCACCTTCAGCTCCTCACCTTCTTGACCCTTCAGCTCCTCACCTTCAGCTCCTCACCTTCTTGACCCTTCAGCTCCTCACCTTCAGCTCCTCACCTTCTTGAGCCTTCAGCTCCTCACCTTCTTGAGCCTTTTAGGTCTTAACCTTCAGCTCCTCACCTCCTTTAGCCTTCAGCTCCTCACCTCCTTTAGCCTTCAGCTCCTCACCTTTTTAGCCTTCAGCTCCTCACCTTCTTGAGCCTTCAGCTCCTCACCTTCTTGACCCTTCAGCTCCTCACCTTCTTGACTCTTCAGCTCCTCACCTTCTTGACCCTTCAGCTCCTCACCTTTTTAGCCTTAAGCTCCTCACCTTCTTGACCCTTCAGCTCCTCACCTTCTTGAGCCTTCAGCTCCTCACCTTCTTGAGCCTTCAGCTCCTCACCTTCTTGACCCTTCAGCTCCTCACCTTCTTGAGCCTTCAGCTCCTCACCTTCTTGAGCCTTCAGCTCCTCACCTCCTTGAGCCTTCAGCTCCTCACCATTTTAGCCTTCAGCTCCTCACCTTTTTGAGCCTTCAGCTCCTCACCTTTTTAGCCTTCAGCTCCTCACCTTTTTAGCCTTCAGCTCCTCACCTTTTTAGCCTTCAGCTCCTCACCTTCTTGAGCCTTCAGCTCCTCACCTTTTTACACTTCAGCTCCTCACCTTCTTGACCCTTCAGCTCCTCACCTTCTTGACCCTTCAGCTCCTCACCTTCTTGACCCTTCAGCTCCTCACCTTCTTGACCCTTCAGCTCCTCACCTTCTTGACTCTTCAGCTCCTCACCTTCTTGACCCTTCAGCTCCTCACCTTCTTGACCCTTCAGCTCCTCACCTTCTTGAGCCTTCAGCTCCTCACCTTCTTGACCCATCAACTCCTCACCATTTTAGCCTTCAGCTCCTCACCTACTTGAGCCTTCAGCTCCTCACCTTCTGAGCCTTCAGCTCCTCACCTTCTGAGCCTTCAGCTCCTCACCTTTTTAGCCTTCAGCTCCTCACCTTTTTAGCCTTCAGCTCCTCACCTTTTTACACTTCAGCTCCTCACCTTCTTGACCCTTCAGCTCCTCACCTTCTTGACCCTTCAGCTCCTCACCTTCTTGAGCCTCCAGCTCCTCACCTTCTTCAGCCTTCAGCTCCTCACCTTCTTGACCCATCAACTCCTCACCATTTTAGCCTTCAGCTCCTCACCTTCTGAGCCTTCAGCTCCTCACCTTCTGAGCCTTCAGCTCCTCACCTTCTGAGTCTTCAGCTCCTCACCTTCTGAGCCTTCAGCTCCTCACCTTCTGAGCCTTCAGCTCCTCACCTTTTTAGCCTTCAGCTCCTCACCTTCTTGAGCCTTCAGCTCCTCACCTTCTTGAGCCTTCAGCTCCTCACCTTCTTGAGCCTTCAGCTCCTCACCTTTTTAGCCTTCAGCTCCTCACCTTTTTAGCCTTCAGCTCCTCACCTTTTTACCCTTCAGCTCCTCACCTTTTTACACTTCATCTCCTCACCTTCTTGACCCTTCAGCTCCTCACCTTCTTGACCCTTCAGCTCCTCACCTTCTTGAGCCTTCAGCTCCTCACCTTCTTGACCCTTCAGCTCCTCACCTTCTTGACTCTTCAGCTCCTCACCTTCTTGAGCCTTCAGCTCCTCACCTTTTTAGCCTTCAGCTCCTCACCTTCTTGACCCTTCAGCTCCTCACCTTCTTGACTCTTCAGCTCCTCACCTTCTTGACCTTTCAGCTCCTCACCTCCTTTAGCCTTCAGCTCCTCACCTTTTTACCCTTCAGCTCCTCACCTTTTTACACTTCAGCTCCTCACCTTCTTGAGCCTTCAGCTCCTCACCTTCTTGAGCCTTCAGCTCCTCACCTTTTTACCCTTCAGCTCCTCACCTTTTTACACTTCAGCTCCTCACCTTCTTGACCCTTCAGCTCCTCACCTTCTTGACCCTTCAGCTCCTCACCTTCTTGAGCCTTCAGGTCCTCACCTTCAGCTCCTCACCTTCTTGAGCCTTCAGCTCCTCACCTTCTTGAGCCTTCAGCTCCTCACCTTCTTGAGCCTTCAGCTCCTCACCTTCTTGACCCTTCAGCTCCTCACCTTCAGCTCCTCACCTTCTTGACCCTTCAGCTCCTCACCTTCAGCTCCTCACCTTCTTGACCCTTCAGCTCCTCACCTTCAGCTCCTCACCTTCTTGAGCCTTCAGCTCCTCACCTTCTTGAGCCTTTTAGGTCTTCACCTTCAGCTCCTCACCTCCTTTAGCCTTCAGCTCCTCACCTCCTTTAGCCTTCAGCTCCTCACCTTTTTAGCCTTCAGCTCCTCACCTTCTTGAGCCTTCAGCTCCTCACCTTCTTGACCCTTCAGCTCCTCACCTTCTTGACTCTTCAGCTCCTCACCTTCTTGACCCTTCAGCTCCTCACCTTTTTAGCCTTCAGCTCCTCACCTTCTTGACCCTTCAGCTCCTCACCTTCTTGAGCCTTCAGCTCCTCACCTTCTTGAGCCTTCAGCTCCTCACCTTCTTGACCCTTCAGCTCCTCACCTTCTTGAGCCTTCAGCTCCTCACCTTCTTGAGCCTTCAGCTCCTCACCTTCTTGAGCCTTTATCTCCTCACCTTTTTAGCCTTCACCTCCTCACCTTCTTGAGCCTTCAGCTCCTCACCTTCTGAGACTTCAGCTCCTCACCTTTTTAGCCTTCAGCTCCTCACCTCCTTGAGCCTTCAGCTCCTCACCATTTTAGCCTTCAGCTCCTCACCTTTTTGAGCCTTCAGCTCCTCACCTTTTTAGCCTTCAGCTCCTCACCTTTTTAGCCTTCAGCTCCTCACCTTCTTGAGCCTTCAGCTCCTCACCTTTTTACACTTCAGCTCCTCACCTTCTTGACCCTTCAGCTCCTCACCTTCTTGACCCTTCAGCTCCTCACCTTCTTGACCCTTCAGCTCCTCACCTTCTTGACCCTTCAGCTCCTCACCTTTTTACACTTCAGCTCCTCACCTTCTTGACCCTTCAGCTCCTCACCTTCTTGACTCTTCAGCTCCTCACCTTCTTGACCCTTCAGCTCCTCACCTTCTTGACCCTTCAGCTCCTCACCTTCTTGAGCCTTCAGCTCCTCACCTTCTTGACCCATCAACTCCTCACCATTTTAGCCTTCAGCTCCTCACCTACTTGAGCCTTCAGCTCCTCACCTTCTGAGCCTTCAGCTCCTCACCTTCTGAGCCTTAAGCTCCTCACCTTTTTAGCCTTCAGCTCCTCACCTTTTTAGCCTTCAGCTCCTCACCTTTTTACACTTCAGCTCCTCACCTTCTTGACCCTTCAGCTCCTCACCTTCTTGAGCCTCCAGCTCCTCACCTTCTTGAGCCTTCAGCTCCTCACCTTCTTGACCCATCAACTCCTCACCATTTTAGCCTTCAGCTCCTCACCTTCTGAGCCTTCAGCTCCTCACCTTCTGAGCCTTCAGCTCCTCACCTTCTGAGCCTTCAGCTCCTCACCTTCTGAGCCTTCAGCTCCTCACCTTCTGAGCCTTCAGCTCCTCACCTTTTTAGCCTTCAGCTCCTCACCTTCTTGAGCCTTCAGCTCCTCACCTTCTTGAGCCTTCAGCTCCTCACCTTTTTAGCCTTCAGCTCCTCACCTTTTTAGCCTTCAGCTCCTCACCTTTTTACCCTTCAGCTCCTCACCTTTTTACACTTCATCTCCTCACCTTCTTGACCCTTCAGCTCCTCACCTTCTTGACCCTTCAGCTCCTCACCTTCTTGAGCCTTCAGCTCCTCACCTTCTTGACCCTTCAGCTCCTCACCTTCTTGACTCTTCAGCTCCTCACCTTCTTGACCCTTCAGCTCCTCACCTTTTTAGCCTTCAGCTCCTCACCTTCTTGACCCTTCAGCTCCTCACCTTCTTGACTCTTCAGCTCCTCACCTTCTTGACCTTTCAGCTCCTCACCTCCTTTAGCCTTCAGCTCCTCACCTTTTTACCCTTCAGCTCCTCACCTTTTTACACTTCAGCTCCTCACCTTCTTGACCCTTCAGCTCCTCACCTTCTTGACCCTTCAGCTCCTCACCTTCTTGAGCCTTCAGGTCCTCACCTTCAGCTCCTCACCTTCTTGAGCCTTCAGCTCCTCACCTTCTTGAGCCTTCAGCTCCTCACCTTCTTGAGCCTTCAGCTCCTCACCTTCTTGACCCTTCAGCTCCTCACCTTCAGCTCCTCACCTTCTTGACCCTTCAGCTCCTCACCTTCAGCTCCTCACCTTCTTGACCCTTCAGCTCCTCACCTTCAGCTCCTCACCTTCTTGAGCCTTCAGCTCCTCACCTTCTTGAGCCTTTTAGGTCTTAACCTTCAGCTCCTCACCTCCTTTAGCCTTCAGCTCCTCACCTCCTTTAGCCTTCAGCTCCTCACCTTTTTAGCCTTCAGCTCCTCACCTTCTTGAGCCTTCAGCTCCTCACCTTCTTGACCCTTCAGCTCCTCACCTTCTTGACTCTTCAGCTCCTCACCTTCTTGACCCTTCAGCTCCTCACCTTTTTAGCCTTAAGCTCCTCACCTTCTTGACCCTTCAGCTCCTCACCTTCTTGAGCCTTCAGCTCCTCACCTTCTTGAGCCTTCAGCTCCTCACCTTCTTGACCCTTCAGCTCCTCACCTTCTTGAGCCTTCAGCTCCTCACCTTCTTGAGCCTTCAGCTCCTCACCTTCTTGAGCCTTCAGCTCCTCACCTTCTTGAGCCTTTATCTCCTCACCTTTTTAGCCTTCACCTCCTCACCTTCTTGAGCCTTCAGCTCCTCACCTTCTGAGACTTCAGCTCCTCACCTTTTTAGCCTTCAGCTCCTCACCTCCTTGAGCCTTCAGCTCCTCACCATTTTAGCCTTCAGCTCCTCACCTTTTTGAGCCTTCAGCTCCTCACCTTTTTAGCCTTCAGCTCCTCACCTTTTTAGCCTTCAGCTCCTCACCTTCTTGAGCCTTCAGCTCCTCACCTTTTTACACTTCAGCTCCTCACCTTCTTGACCCTTCAGCTCCTCACCTTCTTGACCCTTCAGCTCCTCACCTTCTTGACCCTTCAGCTCCTCACCTTCTTGACCCTTCAGCTCCTCACCTTCTTGACTCTTCAGCTCCTCACCTTCTTGACCCTTCAGCTCCTCACCTTCTTGACCCTTCAGCTCCTCACCTTCTTGAGCCTTCAGCTCCTCACCTTCTTGACCCATCAACTCCTCACCATTTTAGCCTTCAGCTCCTCACCTACTTGAGCCTTCAGCTCCTCACCTTTTTAGCCTTCAGCTCCTCACCTTTTTAGCCTTCAGCTCCTCACCTTTTTACACTTCAGCTCCTCACCTTCTTGACCCTTCAGCTCCTCACCTTCTTGAGCCTCCAGCTCCTCACCTTCTTGAGCCTTCAGCTCCTCACCTTCTTGACCCATCAACTCCTCACCATTTTAGCCTTCAGCTCCTCACCTTCTGAGCCTTCAGCTCCTCACCTTCTGAGCCTTCAGCTCCTCACCTTCTGAGCCTTCAGCTCCTCACCTTCTGAGCCTTCAGCTCCTCACCTTCTGAGCCTTCAGCTCCTCACCTTTTTAGCCTTCTGCTCCTCACCTTCTTGAGCCTTCAGCCCCTCACCTTTTTAGCCTTCAGCTCCTCACCTTCTTGCACCTTTAGCTCCTCACCATTTTAACCTTTAGCTCCTCACCATTTTAGCCTTCAGCTCCTCACCATTTTAGCCTTCAGCTCCTCACCTTCTTGATCCTTCAGCTCCTCACCTTTTTAGCCTTCAGCTCCTCACCTTTTTAGCCTTCAGCTCCTCACCTTCTTGAGCCTTCAGCTCCTCACCTTCTTGAGCCTTCAGCTCCTCACCTTCTTGAGCCTTCAGCTCCTCACCTTCTTGAGCCTTCAGCTCCTCACCTTCTTGAGCCTTCAGGTCCTCACCTTCAGCTCCTCACCTTCTTGAGCCTTCAGCTCCTCACCTTCAGCTCCTCACCTTCTTGAGCCTTCAGCTCCTCACCTTCTTGAGCCTTCAGCTCCTCACCTTCAGCTCCTCACCTTCTTGAGCCTTCAGCTCCTCACCTTCTTGAGCCTTCAGCTCCTCACCTTTTTACACTTCAGCTCCTCACCTTCTTGACCCTTCAGCTCCTCACCTTCTTGAGCCTTCAGCTCCTCACCTTCTTGAGCCTTCAGCTCCTCACCTTCTTGAGCCTTCAGCTCCTCACCTTCTTGAGCCTTCAGCTCCTCACCTTCAGCTCCTCACCTTCTTGAGCCTTCAGCTCCTCACCTTCTTGACCCTTCAGCTCCTCACCTTCTTGAGCCTTCAGCTCCTCACCTTCTTGAGCCTTCAGCTCCTCACCTTCTTGAGCCTTCAGCTCCTCACCTTCTTGAGGCTTCAGGTCCTCACCTTCAGCTCCTCACCTTCTTGACCCTTCAGCTCCTCACCTTCTTTAGCCTTCAGCTCCTCACCTTCTTGAGCCTTCAGCTCCTCACCTTCTTGAGCCTTCAGGTCTTCACCTTCAGCTCCTCACCTCCTTTAGCCTTCAGCTCGTCACCTCCTTTAGCCTTCAGCTCCTCACCTTTTTAGCCTTCAGCTCCTCACCTTTTTAGCCTTCAGCTCCTCACCTTCTTGAGCCTTCATCTCCTCACCTTTTTAGCTTTCAGCTCCTCACCTTCTTGACCCTTCAGCTCCTCACCTTCTTGACTCTTCAGCTCCTCACCTTCTTGACCCTTCAGCTCCTCACCTTCTTGACCCTTCAGCTCCTCACCTTCTTGACTCTTCAGCTCCTCACCTTCTTGAGCCTTCAGCTCCTCACCTACTTGAGCCTTCAGCTCCTCACCTTCTGAGCCTTCAGCTCCTCACCTTCTGAGCCTTCAGCTCCTCACCTTCTGAGCCTTCAGCTCCTCACCTTCTGAGCCTTCAGCTCCTCACCTTCTTAAGCCTTCAGCTCCTCACCTTTTTAGCCTTCTGCTCCTCACCTTCTTGAGCCTTCAGCTCCTCACCTTTTTAGCCTTCAGCTCCTCACCTTCTTGAGCCTTCAGCTCCTCACCTTCTTGAGCCTTCAGCTCCTCACCTTTTTAGCCTTCAGCTCCTCACCTTTTTACCCTTCAGCTCCTCACCTTTTTACACTTCAGCTCCTCACCTTCTTGACCCTTCAGCTCCTCACCTTCTTGACTCTTCAGCTCCTCACCTTCTTGAGCCTTCAGCTCCTCACCTACTTGAGCCTTCAGCTCCTCACCTTCTGAGCCTTCAGCTCCTCACCTTCTGAGCCTTCAGCTCCTCACCTTCTTAAGCCTTCAGCTCCTCACCTTTTTAGCCTTCTGCTCCTCACCTTCTTGAGCCTTCAGCTCCTCACCTTTTTAGCCTTCAGCTCCTCACCTTCTTGAGCCTTCAGCTCCTCACCTTCTTGAGCCTTCAGCTCCTCACCTTTTTAGCCTTCAGCTCCTCACCTTTTTACCCTTCAGCTCCTCACCTTTTTACACTTCAGCTCCTCACCTTCTTGACCCTTCAGCTCCTCACCTTCTTGACCCTTCAGCTCCTCACCTTCTTGAGCCTTCAGCTCCTCACCTTCTTGACCCTTCAGCTCCTCACCTTCTTGACCCTTCAGCTCCTCACCTTTTTAGCCTTCAGCTCCTCACCTTCTTGACCCTTCAGCTCCTCACCTTCTTGACTCTTCAGCTCCTCACCTTCTTGACCTTTCAGCTCCTCACCTTCTTGACCCTTCAGCTCCTCACCTTCTTGAGCCTTCAGGTCCTCACCTTCTTGAGCCTTCAGGTCCTCACCTTCAGCTCCTCACCTTCTTGAGCCTTCAGCTCCTCACCTTCTTGAGCCTTTTAGGTCTTCACCTTCAGCTCCTCACCTTTTTAGCCTTCAGCTCCTCACCTTCTTGAGCCTTCATCTCCTCACCTTTTTAGCTTTCAGCTCCTCACCTTCTTGACCCTTCAGCTCCTCACCTTCTTGAGCCTTCATCTCCTCACCTTTTTAGCTTTCAGCTCCTCACCTTCTTGACCCTTCAGCTCCTAACCTTTTTAGCCTTCAGCTCCTAACCTTTTTAGCCTTCAGCTCCTCACCTTCTTGACCCTTCAGCTCCTCACCTTCTTGACCCTTCAGCTCCTCACCTTCTTGACTCTTCAGGTCCTCACCTTCAGCTCCTCACCTTCTTGAGCCTTCAGCTCCTCACCTTCTTGACCCTTCAGCTCCTCACCTTCAGCTCCTCACCTTCTTGAGCCTTCAGCTCCTCACCTTCTTGAGCCTTTTAGGTCTTCACCTTCAGCTCCTCACCTTTTTAGCCTTCAGCTCCTCACCTTTTTAGCCTTCAGCTCCTCACCTTCTTGAGCCTTCATCTCCTCACCTTTTTAGCTTTCAGCTCCTCACCTTCTTGACCCTTCAGCTCCTAACCTTTTTAGCCTTCAGCTCCTAACCTTTTTAGCCTTCAGCTCCTCACCTTCTTGACCCTTCAGCTCCTCACCTTCTTGACTCTTCAGCTCCTCACCTTCTTGACTCTTCAGCTCCTCACCTTCTTGAGCCTTCAGCTCCTCACCTACTTGAGCCTTCAGCTCCTCACCTTCTTGAGCCTTCAGCTCCTCACCTTCTTGACCCTTCAGCTCCTCACCTTCAGCTCCTCACCTTCTTGAGCCTTCAGCTCCTCACCTTCTTGAGCCTTTTAGGTCTTCACCTTCAGCTCCTCACCTTTTTAGCCTTCAGCTCCTCACCTTTTTAGCCTTCAGCTCCTCACCTTCTTGAGCCTTCATCTCCTCACCTTTTTAGCTTTCAGCTCCTCACCTTCTTGACCCTTCAGCTCCTAACCTTTTTAGCCTTCAGCTCCTAACCTTTTTGGCCTTCAGCTCCTCACCTTCTTGACCCTTCAGCTCCTCACCTTCTTGACTCTTCAGCTCCTCACCTTCTTGACTCTTCAGCTCCTCACCTTCTTGAGCCTTCAGCTCCTCACCTACTTGAGCCTTCAGCTCCTCACCTTCTGAGCCTTCAGCTCCTCACCTTCTGAGCCTTCAGCTCCTCACCTTCTGAGCCTTCAGCTCCTCACCTTCTTGAGCCTTCAGCTCCTCACCTTCTTGAGCCTTCAGCTCCTCACCTTCTTGAGCCTTCAGCTCCTCACCTTCTTGACCCATCAACTCCTCACCATTTTAGCCTTCAGCTCCTCACCTACTTGAGCCTTCAGCTCCTCACCTTTTTAGCCTTCAGCTCCTCACCTTTTTACCCTTCAGCTCCTCACCTTTTTACCTTTCAGCTCCTCACCTTTTTACCCTTCAGCTCCTCACCTTTTTACCCTTCAGCTCCTCACCTTCTTGACCCTTCAGCTCCTCACCTTCTTGACCCTTCAGCTCCTCACCTTCTTGAGCCTTCAGCTCCTCACCTTCTTGAGCCTTCAGCTCCTCACCTACTTGAGCCTTCAGCTCCTCACCTTCTGAGCCTTCAGCTCCTCACCTTCTGAGCCTTCAGCTCCTCACCTTCTGAGCCTTCAGCTCCTCACCTTCTTGACCCTTCAGCTCCTCACCTTCTTGACCCTTCAGCTCCTCACCTTCTTGAGCCTTCAGCTCCTTGACCCATCAACTCCTCACCATTTTAGCCTTCAGCTCCTCACCTACTTGAGCCTTCAGCTCCTCACCTTCTGAGCCTTCAGCTCCTCACCTTCTGAGCCTTCAGCTCCTCACCTTTTTAGCCTTCAGCTCCTCACCTTTTTAGCCTTCTGCTCCTCACCTTTTTAGCCTTCAGCTCCTCACCTTTTTAGCCTTCAGCTCCTCACCTTTTTAGCCTTCTGCTCCTCACCTTCTTGAGCCTTCAGCTCCTCACCTTTTTAGCCTTCTGCTCCTCACCTTCTTGAGCCTTCAGCTCCTCACCTTCTTGAGCCTTCAGCTCCTCACCTTTTTAGCCTTCAGCTCCTCACCTTCTTGAGCCTTCAGCTCCTCACCTTTTTACCCTTCAGCTCCTCACCTTCTTGACTCTTCAGCTCCTCACCTTCTTGACCCTTCAGCTCCTCACCTTTTTAGCCTTCAGCTCCTCACCTTCTTGACCCTTCAGCTCCTCACCTTCTTGACTCTTCAGCTCCTCACCTTCTTGAGCCTTCAGCTCCTCACCTTCTTGAGCCTTCAGCTCCTCACCTACTTGAGCCTTCAGCTCCTCACCTTCTGAGCCTTCAGCTCCTCACCTTCTGAGCCTTCAGCTCCTCACCTTCTGAGCCTTCAGCTCCTCACCTTCTTGACCCTTCAGCTCCTCACCTTCTTGACCCTTCAGCTCCTCACCTTCTTTACTCTTCAGCTCCTCACCTTCTTGACCCTTCAGCTCCTCACCTTTTTAGCCTTCAGCTCCTCACCTTCTTGACCCTTCAGCTCCTCACCTTCTTGACTCTTCAGCTCCTCACCTTCTTGACCCTTCAGCTCCTAACCTTTTTAGCCTTCAGCTCCTAACCTTTTTAGCCTTCAGCTCCTCACCTTCTTGACCCTTCAGCTCCTCACCTTCTTGACTCTTCAGCTCCTCACCTTCTTGACTCTTCAGCTCCTCACCTTCTTGAGCCTTCAGCTCCTCACCTACTTGAGCCTTCAGCTCCTCACCTTCTTGACCCATCAGCTCCTCACCATTTTAGCCTTCAGCTCCTCACCTACTTGAGCCTCCAGCTCCTCAACTTCTTGCGCCTTCAGCTCCTCACCTTCTGAGCATTCAGCTCCTCACCTTTTTAGCCTTCAGCTCCTCACCTTCTTGAGCCTTCAGCTCCTCACCTTTTTAGCCTTCAGCTCCTCACCTTCTTGAGCCTTCAGCTCCTCACCTTCTTGACCCATCAGCTCCTCACCATTTTAGCCTTCAGCTCCTCACCATTTTAGCCTTCAGCTCCTCACCTTCTTGAGCCTTCAGCTCCTCACCTTTTTACCCTTCAGCTCCTCACCTTCTTGACCCTTCAGCTCCTCACCTTCTTGAGCCTCCAGCTCCTCACCTTCTTGAGCCTTCAGCTCCTCACCTTCTTGACCCATCAACTCCTCACCATTTTAGCCTTCAGCTCCTCACCTTCTGAGCCTTCAGCTCCTCACCTTCTGAGCCTTCAGCTCCTCACCTTCTGAGCCTTCAGCTCCTCACCTTCTGAGCCTTCAGCTCCTCACCTTTTTAGCCTTCAGCTCCTCACCTTTTTAGCCTTTAGCTCCTCACCTTCTTGAGCCTTCAGCTCCTCACCTTTTTAGCCTTCAGCTCCTCACCTTCTTGAGCCTTCAGCTCCTCATCTTTTTAGCCTTTAGCTCCTCACCTTCTTGAGCCTTCAGCTCCTCACCTTTTTAGCCTTCAGCTCCTCACCTTCTTGAGCCTTCAGCTCCTCACCTTCTTGAGCCTTCAGCTCCTCACCTTTTTAGCCTTCAGCTCCTCACCTTTTTAGCATTCAGCTCCTCACCTTCTTGAGCCTTCAGCTCCTCACCTTTTTAGCCTTCAGCTCCTCACCTTCTTGAGCCTTCAGCTCCTCACCTTTTTAGCCTTCAGCTCCTCACCTTCTTGACCCTTCAGCTCCTCACCTTCTTGAGCCTCCAGCTCCTCACCTTCTTGAGCCTCCAGCTCCTCACCTTCTTGACCCATCAACTCCTCACCTTCTGAGCCTTCAGCTCCTCACCTTCTGAGCCTTCAGCTCCTCACCTTCTGAGCCTTCAGCTCCTCACCTTCTGAGCCTTCAGCTCCTCACCTTTTTAGCCTTCAGCTCCTCACCTTTTTAGCCTTTAGCTCCTCACCTTCTTGAGCCTTCAGCTCCTCACCTTTTTAGCCTTCAGCTCCTCACCTTCTTGAGCCTTCAGCTCCTCATCTTTTTAGCCTTTAGCTCCTCACCTTCTTGAGCCTTCAGCTCCTCACCTTTTTGAGCCTTCAGCTCCTCACCTTTTTAGCCTTCAGCTCCTCACCTTCTTGAGCCTTCAGCTCCTCACCTTCTTGAGCCTTCAGCTCCTCACCTTCTTGAGCCTTCAGCTCCTCACCTTCTTGAGCCTTCAGCTCCTCACCTTTTTAGCCTTCAGCTCCTCACCTTTTTAGCATTCAGCTCCTCACCTTCTTGAGCCTTCAGCTCCTCACCTTTTTAGCCTTCAGCTCCTCACCTTCTTGAGCCTTCAGCTCCTCACCTTTTTAGCCTTCTGCTCCTCACCTTCTTGAGCCTTCAGCCCCTCACCTTTTTAGCCTTCAGCTCCTCACCTTCTTGCACCTTTAGCTCCTCACCATTTTAACCTTTAGCTCCTCACCATTTTAGCCTTCAGCTCCTCAGCTTCTTGATCCTTCAGATCCTCACCTTTTTAGCCTTCAGCTCCTCACCTTTTTAGCCTTCAGCTCCTCACCTTCTTGAGCCTTCAGCTCCTCACCTTCTTGAGCCTTAAGCTCCTCACCTTCTTGAGCCTTCAGCTCCTCACCTTCTTGAGCCTTCAGGTCCTCACCTTCAGCTCCTCACCTTCTTGCACCTTTAGCTCCTCACCTTCTTGCACCTTTAGCTCCTCACCATTTTAACCTTTAGCTCCTCACCATTTTAGCCTTCAGCTCCTCACCTTCTTGATCCTTCAGCTCCTCACCTTTTTAGCCTTCAGCTCCTCACCTTTTTAGCCTTCAGCTCCTCACCTTTTTAGCCTTCAGCTCCTCACATTCTTGAGCCTTCAGCTCCTCACCTTCTTGAGCCTTCAGCTCCTCACCTTCTTGAGCCTTCAGGTCCTCACCTTCAGCTCCTCACCTTCTTGAGCCTTCAGCTCCTCACCTTCTTGAGCCTTCAGGTCCTCACCTTCAGCTCCTCACCTTCTTGAGCCTTCAGCTCCTCACCTTCTTGAGCCTTCAGCTCCTCACCTTCTTGAGCCTTCAGCTCCTCACCTTCAGCTCCTCACCTTTTTAGCCTTCAGCTCCTCACCTTTTTACACTTCAGCTCCTCACCTTCTTGACCCTTCAGCTCCTCACCTTCTTGAGCCTTCAGCTCCTCACCTTCTTGAGCCTTCAGGTCCTCACCTTCAGCTCCTCACCTTCTTGAGCCTTCAGCTCCTCACCTCCTTTAGCCTTCAGCTCCTCACCTTTTTAGCCTTCAGCTCCTCACCTTCTTGAGCCTTCAGCTCCTCACCTTCAGCTCCTCACCTTTTTAGCCTTCAGCTCCTCACCTTTTTACACTTCAGCTCCTCACCTTCTTGACCCTTCAGCTCCTCACCTTCTTGACCCTTCAGCTCCTCACCTTCTTGAGCCTTCAGCTCCTCACCTTCTTGAGCCTTCAGCTCCTCACCTTCTTGACCCATCAACTCCTCACCATTTTAGCCTTCAGCTCCTCACCTACTTGAGCCTTCAGCTCCTCACCTTCTGAGCCTTCAGCTCCTCACCTTCTGAGCCTTCAGCTCCTCACCTTTTTAGCCTTCAGCTCCTCACCTTTTTAGCCTTCAGCTCCTCACCTTCTTGAGCCTTCAGCTCCTCACCTTTTTAGCCTTCAGCTCCTCATCTTTTTAGCCTTTAGCTCCTCACCTTCTTGAGCCTTCAGCTCCTCACCTTCTTGAGCCTTCAGCTCCTCACCTTTTTAGCCTTCTGCTCCTCACCTTCTTGAGCCTTCAGCTCCTCACCCTTTTAGCCTTCAGCTCCTCACCTTCTTGAGCCTTCAGCTCCTCACCTTTTTAGCCTTCAGCTCCTCACCTTTTTACCCTTCAGCTCCTCACCTTTTTACACTTCAGCTCCTCACCTTCTTGACCCTTCAGCTCCTCACCTTCTTGACCCTTCAGCTCCTCACCTTCTTGAGCCTTCAGCTCCTCACCTTCTTGACCCTTCAGCTCCTCACCTTCTTGACTCTTCAGCTCCTCACCTTCTTGACCCTTCAGCTCCTCACCTTTTTAGCCTTCAGCTCCTCACCTTCTTGACTCTTCAGCTCCTCACCTTCTTGACCCTTCAGCTCCTCACCTTTTTAGCCTTCAGCTCCTCACCTTTTTAGCCTTTAGCTCCTCACCTTCTTGAGCCTTCAGCTCCTCACCTTTTTAGCCTTCAGCTCCTCACCTTCTTGAGCCTTCAGCTCCTCATCTTTTTAGCCTTTAGCTCCTCACCTTCTTGAGCCTTCAGCTCCTCACCTTTTTAGCCTTCAGCTCCTCACCTTCTTGAGCCTTCAGCTCCTCACCTTCTTGAGCATTCAGCTCCTCACCTTTTTAGCCTTCTGCTCCTCACCTTCTTGAGCCTTCAGCTCCTCACCTTTTTAGCCTTCAGCTCCTCACCTTTTTAGCATTCAGCTCCTCACCTTCTTGAGCCTTCAGCTCCTCACCTTTTTAGCCTTCAGCTCCTCACCTTCTTGAGCCTTCAGCTCCTCACCTTTTTAGCCTTCAGCTCCTCACCTTCTTGACCCTTCAGCTCCTCACCTTCTTGAGCCTCCAGCTCCTCACCTTCTTTAGCCTCCAGCTCCTCACCTTCTTGACCCATCAACTCCTCACCTTCTGAGCCTTCAGCTCCTCACCTTCTGAGCCTTCAGCTCCTCACCTTCTGAGCCTTCAGCTCCTCACCTTCTGAGCCTTCAGCTCCTCACCTTTTTAGCCTTCAGCTCCTCACCTTTTTAGCCTTTAGCTCCTCACCTTCTTGAGCCTTCAGCTCCTCACCTTTTTAGCCTTCAGCTCCTCACCTTCTTGAGCCTTCAGCTCCTCATCTTTTTAGCCTTTAGCTCCTCACCTTCTTGAGCCTTCAGCTCCTCACCTTTTTGAGCCTTCAGCTCCTCACCTTTTTAGCCTTCAGCTCCTCACCTTCTTGAGCCTTCAGCTCCTCACCTTCTTGAGCCTTCAGCTCCTCACCTTCTTGAGCCTTCAGCTCCTCACCTTCTTGAGCCTTCAGCTCCTCACCTTTTTAGCCTTCAGCTCCTCACCTTTTTAGCCTTCAGCTCCTCACCTTCTTAAGCCTTCAGCTCCTCACCTTTTTAGCCTTCTGCTCCTCACCTTCTTGAGCTTTCAGCCCCTCACCTTTTTAGCCTTCAGCTCCTCACCTTCTTGCACCTTTAGCTCCTCACCATTTTAACCTTTAGCTCCTCACCATTTTAGCCTTCAGCTCCTCACCTTCTTGATCCTTCAGCTCCTCACCTTTTTAGCCTTCAGCTCCTCACCTTTTTAGCCTTCAGCTCCTCACCTTCTTGAGCCTTCAGCTCCTCACCTTCTTGAGCCTTAAGCTCCTCACCTTCTTGAGCCTTCAGCTCCTCACCTTCTTGAGCCTTCAGGTCCTCACCTTCAGCTCCTCACCTTCTTGCACCTTTAGCTCCTCACCTTCTTGCACCTTTAGCTCCTCACCATTTTAACCTTTAGCTCCTCACCATTTTAGCCTTCAGCTCCTCACCTTCTTGATCCTTCAGCTCCTCACCTTTTTAGCCTTCAGCTCCTCACCTTTTTAGCCTTCAGCTCCTCACCTTTTTAGCCTTCAGCTCCTCACCTTTTTAGCCTTCAGCTCCTCACATTCTTGAGCCTTCAGCTCCTCACCTTCTTGAGCCTTCAGCTCCTCACCTTCTTGAGCCTTCAGGTCCTCACCTTCAGCTCCTCACCTTCTTGAGCCTTCAGCTCCTCACCTTCTTGAGCCTTCAGCTCCTCACCTTCTTGAGCCTTCAGGTCCTCACCTTCAGCTCCTCACCTTCTTGAGCCTTCAGCTCCTCACCTTCTTGAGCCTTCAGCTCCTCACCTTCAGCTCCTCACCTTTTTAGCCTTCAGCTCCTCACCTTTTTACACTTCAGCTCCTCACCTTCTTGAGCCTTCAGGTCCTCACCTTCAGCTCCTCACCTTCTTGAGCCTTCAGCTCCTCACCTCCTTTAGCCTTCAGCTCCTCACCTTTTTAGCCTTCAGCTCCTCACCTTCTTGAGCCTTCAGCTCCTCACCTTCAGCTCCTCACCTTTTTAGCCTTCAGCTCCTCACCTTTTTACACTTCAGCTCCTCACCTTCTTGACCCTTCAGCTCCTCACCTTCTTGACCCTTCAGCTCCTCACCTTCTTGAGCCTTCAGCTCCTCACCTTCTTGAGCCTTCAGCTCCTCACCTTCTTGAGCCTTCAGCTCCTCACCTTCTTGACCCTTCAGCTCCTCACCTTCTTGACCCTTCAGCTCCTCACCTTCTTGACCCTTCAGCTCCTCACCTTCTTGACCCTTCAGCTCCTCACCTTCTTGAGCCTTCAGCTCCTCACCTTCTTGAGCCTTCAGCTCCTCACCTTCTTGACCCTTCAGCTCCTCACCTTCTTGACTCTTCAGCTCCTCACCTTCTTGACCCTTCAGCTCCTCACCTTTTTAGCCTTCAGCTCCTCACCTTCTTGACCCTTCAGCTCCTCACCTTCTTGACTCTTCAGCTCCTCACCTTCTTGAGCCTTCAGCTCCTCACCTTCTTGAGCCTTCAGCTCCTCACCTACTTGAGCCTTCAGCTCCTCACCTTCTGAGCCTTCAGCTCCTCACCTTCTGAGCCTTCAGCTCCTCACCTTCTGAGCCTTCAGCTCCTCACCTTCTTGACCCTTCAGCTCCTCACCTTCTTGACCCTTCAGCTCCTCACCTTCTTTACTCTTCAGCTCCTCACCTTCTTGACCCTTCAGCTCCTCACCTTTTTAGCCTTCAGCTCCTCACCTTCTTGACCCTTCAGCTCCTCACCTTCTTGACTCTTCAGCTCCTCACCTTCTTGACCCTTCAGCTCCTAACCTTTTTAGCCTTCAGCTCCTAACCTTTTTAGCCTTCAGCTCCTCACCTTCTTGACCCTTCAGCTCCTCACCTTCTTGACTCTTCAGCTCCTCACCTTCTTGACCCTTCAGCTCCTCACCTTCTTGAGCCTTCAGCTCCTCACCTTCTTGACTCTTCAGCTCCTCACCTTCTTGAGCCTTCAGCTCCTCACCTTCTTGAGCCTTCAGCTCCTCAACTTCTTGCGCCTTCAGCTCCTCACCTTCTGAGCATTCAGCTCCTCACCTTTTTAGCCTTCAGCTCCTCACCTTCTTGAGCCTTCAGCTCCTCACCTTTTTAGCCTTCAGCTCCTCACCTTCTTGAGCCTTCAGCTCCTCACCTTCTTGACCCATCAGCTCCTCACCATTTTAGCCTTCAGCTCCTCACCATTTTAGCCTTCAGCTCCTCACCTTCTTGAGCCTTCAGCTCCTCACCTTTTTACCCTTCAGCTCCTCACCTTCTTGACCCTTCAGCTCCTCACCTTCTTGAGCCTCCAGCTCCTCACCTTCTTGAGCCTTCAGCTCCTCACCTTCTTGACCCATCAACTCCTCACCATTTTAGCCTTCAGCTCCTCACCTTCTGAGCCTTCAGCTCCTCACCTTCTGAGCCTTCAGCTCCTCACCTTCTGAGCCTTCAGCTCCTCACCTTCTGAGCCTTCAGCTCCTCACCTTTTTAGCCTTCAGCTCCTCACCTTTTTAGCCTTTAGCTCCTCACCTTCTTGAGCCTTCAGCTCCTCACCTTTTTAGCCTTCAGCTCCTCACCTTCTTGAGCCTTCAGCTCCTCATCTTTTTAGCCTTTAGCTCCTCACCTTCTTGAGCCTTCAGCTCCTCACCTTTTTAGCCTTCAGCTCCTCACCTTCTTGAGCCTTCAGCTCCTCACCTTCTTCAGCCTTCAGCTCCTCACCTTTTTAGCCTTCTGCTCCTCACCTTCTTGAGCCTTCAGCTCCTCACCTTTTTAGCCTTCAGCTCCTCACCTTTTTAGCATTCAGCTCCTCACCTTCTTGAGCCTTCAGCTCCTCACCTTTTTAGCCTTCAGCTCCTCACCTTCTTGAGCCTTCAGCTCCTCACCTTTTTAGCCTTCAGCTCCTCACCTTCTTGACCCTTCAGCTCCTCACCTTCTTGAGCCTCCAGCTCCTCACCTTCTTGAGCCTCCAGCTCCTCACCTTCTTGACCCATCAACTCCTCACCTTCTGAGCCTTCAGCTCCTCACCTTCTGAGCCTTCAGCTCCTCACCTTCTGAGCCTTCAGCTCCTCACCTTCTGAGCCTTCAGCTCCTCACCTTCTGAGCCTTCAGCTCCTCACCTTTTTAGCCTTCAGCTCCTCACCTTTTTAGCCTTTAGCTCCTCACCTTCTTGAGCCTTCAGCTCCTCACCTTTTTAGCCTTCAGCTCCTCACCTTCTTGAGCCTTCAGCTCCTCATCTTTTTAGCCTTTAGCTCCTCACCTTCTTGAGCCTTCAGCTCCTCACCTTTTTGAGCCTTCAGCTCCTCACCTTTTTAGCCTTCAGCTCCTCACCTTCTTGAGCCTTCAGCTCCTCACCTTCTTGAGCCTTCAGCTCCTCACCTTCTTGAGCCTTCAGCTCCTCACCTTCTTGAGCCTTCAGCTCCTCACCTTTTTAGCCTTCAGCTCCTCACCTTTTTAGCATTCAGCTCCTCACCTTCTTGAGCCTTCAGCTCCTCACCTTTTTAGCCTTCAGCTCCTCACCTTCTTGAGCCTTCAGCTCCTCACCTTTTTAGCCATCTGCTCCTCACCTTCTTGAGCCTTCAGCCCCTCACCTTTTTAGCCTTCAGCTCCTCACCTTCTTGCACCTTTAGCTCCTCACCATTTTAACCTTTAGCTCCTCACCATTTTAGCCTTCAGCTCCTCAGCTTCTTGATCCTTCAGCTCCTCACCTTTTTAGCCTTCAGCTCCTCACCTTCTTGAGCCTTCAGCTCCTCACCTTCTTGAGCCTTAAGCTCCTCACCTTCTTGAGCCTTCAGCTCCTCACCTTCTTGAGCCTTCAGGTCCTCACCTTCAGCTCCTCACCTTCTTGCACCTTTAGCTCCTCACCTTCTTGCACCTTTAGCTCCTCACCATTTTAACCTTTAGCTCCTCACCATTTTAGCCTTCAGCTCCTCACCTTCTTGATCCTTCAGCTCCTCACCTTTTTAGCCTTCAGCTCCTCACCTTTTTAGCCTTCAGCTCCTCACCTTTTTAGCCTTCAGCTCCTCACATTCTTGAGCCTTCAGCTCCTCACCTTCTTGAGCCTTCAGGTCCTCACCTTCAGCTCCTCACCTTCTTGAGCCTTCAGCTCCTCACCTTCTTGAGCCTTCAGGTCCTCACCTTCAGCTCCTCACCTTCTTGAGCCTTCAGCTCCTCACCTTCTTGAGCCTTCAGCTCCTCACCTTCTTGAGCCTTCAGCTCCTCACCTTCAGCTCCTCACCTTTTTAGCCTTCAGCTCCTCACCTTTTTACACTTCAGCTCCTCACCTTCTTGACCCTTCAGCTCCTCACCTTCTTGAGCCTTCAGCTCCTCACCTTCTTGAGCCTTCAGGTCCTCACCTTCAGCTCCTCACCTTCTTGAGCCTTCAGCTCCTCACCTCCTTTAGCCTTCAGCTCCTCACCTTTTTAGCCTTTAGCTCCTCACCTTCTTGAGCCTTCAGCTCCTCACCTTCAGCTCCTCACCTTTTTAGCCTTCAGCTCCTCACCTTTTTACACTTCAGCTCCTCACCTTCTTGACCCTTCAGCTCCTCACCTTCTTGACCCTTCAGCTCCTCACCTTCTTGACCCTTCAGCTCCTCACCTTCTTGAGCCTTCAGCTCCTCACCTTCTTGACCCATCAACTCCTCACCATTTTAGCCTTCAGCTCCTCACCTACTTGAGCCTTCAGCTCCTCACCTTCTGAGCCTTCAGCTCCTCACCTTCTGAGCCTTCAGCTCCTCACCTTTTTAGCCTTCAGCTCCTCACCTTTTTAGCCTTCAGCTCCTCACCTTCTTGAGCCTTCAGCTCCTCACCTTTTTAGCCTTCAGCTCCTCATCTTTTTAGCCTTTAGCTCCTCACCTTCTTGAGCCTTCAGCTCCTCACCTTCTTGAGCCTTCAGCTCCTCACCTTTTTAGCCTTCTGCTCCTCACCTTCTTGAGCCTTCAGCTCCTCACCCTTTTAGCCTTCAGCTCCTCACCTTCTTGAGCCTTCAGCTCCTCACCTTTTTAGCCTTCAGCTCCTCACCTTTTTACCCTTCAGCTCCTCACCTTTTTACACTTCAGCTCCTCACCTTCTTGACCCTTCAGCTCCTCACCTTCTTGACCCTTCAGCTCCTCACCTTCTTGAGCCTTCAGCTCCTCACCTTCTTGACCCTTCAGCTCCTCACCTTCTTGACTCTTCAGCTCCTCACCTTCTTGACCCTTCAGCTCCTCACCTTTTTAGCCTTCAGCTCCTCACCTTCTTGACTCTTCAGCTCCTCACCTTCTTGACCCTTCAGCTCCTCACCTTTTTAGCCTTCAGCTCCTCACCTTTTTAGCCTTTAGCTCCTCACCTTCTTGAGCCTTCAGCTCCTCACCTTTTTAGCCTTCAGCTCCTCACCTTCTTGAGCCTTCAGCTCCTCATCTTTTTAGCCTTTAGCTCCTCACCTTCTTGAGCCTTCAGCTCCTCACCTTTTTAGCCTTCAGCTCCTCACCTTCTTGAGCCTTCAGCTCCTCACCTTCTTGAGCATTCAGCTCCTCACCTTTTTAGCCTTCTGCTCCTCACCTTCTTGAGCCTTCAGCTCCTCACCTTTTTAGCCTTCAGCTCCTCACCTTTTTAGCATTCAGCTCCTCACCTTCTTGAGCCTTCAGCTCCTCACCTTTTTAGCCTTCAGCTCCTCACCTTCTTGAGCCTTCAGCTCCTCACCTTTTTAGCCTTCAGCTCCTCACCTTCTTGACCCTTCAGCTCCTCACCTTCTTGAGCCTCCAGCTCCTCACCTTCTTGAGCCTCCAGCTCCTCACCTTCTTGACCCATCAACTCCTCACCTTCTGAGCCTTCAGCTCCTCACCTTCTGAGCCTTCAGCTCCTCACCTTCTGAGCCTTCAGCTCCTCACCTTCTGAGCCTTCAGCTCCTCACCTTCTGAGCCTTCAGCTCCTCACCTTTTTAGCCTTCAGCTCCTCACCTTTTTAGCCTTTAGCTCCTCACCTTCTTGAGCCTTCAGCTCCTCACCTTTTTAGCCTTCAGCTCCTCACCTTCTTGAGCCTTCAGCTCCTCATCTTTTTAGCCTTTAGCTCCTCACCTTCTTGAGCCTTCAGCTCCTCACCTTTTTGAGCCTTCAGCTCCTCACCTTTTTAGCCTTCAGCTCCTCACCTTCTTGAGCCTTCAGCTCCTCACCTTCTTGAGCCTTCAGCTCCTCACCTTCTTGAGCCTTCAGCTCCTCACCTTCTTGAGCCTTCAGCTCCTCACCTTTTTAGCCTTCAGCTCCTCACCTTTTTAGCATTCAGCTCCTCACCTTCTTGAGCCTTCAGCTCCTCACCTTTTTAGCCTTCAGCTCCTCACCTTCTTGAGCCTTCAGCTCCTCACCTTTTTAGCCTTCAGCTCCTCACCTTTTTAGCCTTCAGCTCCTCACCTTCTTAAGCCTTCAGCTCCTCACCTTTTTAGCCTTCTGCTCCTCACCTTCTAAAGCTTTCAGCCCCTCACCTTTTTAGCCTTCAGCTCCTCACCTTCTTGCACCTTTAGCTCCTCACCATTTTAACCTTTAGCTCCTCACCATTTTAGCCTTCAGCTCCTCACCTTCTTGATCCTTCAGCTCCTCACCTTTTTAGCCTTCAGCTCCTCACCTTTTTAGCCTTCAGCTCCTCACCTTCTTGAGCCTTCAGCTCCTCACCTTCTTGAGCCTTAAGCTCCTCACCTTCTTGAGCCTTCAGCTCCTCACCTTCTTGCACCTTTAGCTCCTCACCTTCTTGCACCTTTAGCTCCTCACCATTTTAACCTTTAGCTCCTCACCATTTTAGCCTTCAGCTCCTCACCTTCTTGATCCTTCAGCTCCTCACCTTTTTAGCCTTCAGCTCCTCACCTTTTTAGCCTTCAGCTCCTCACCTTTTTAGCCTTCAGCTCCTCACCTTCTTGAGCCTTCAGCTCCTCACCTTCTTGAGCCTTCAGGTCCTCACCTTCAGCTCCTCACCTTCTTGAGCCTTCAGCTCCTCACCTTCTTGAGCCTTCAGGTCCTCACCTTCAGCTCCTCACCTTCTTGAGCCTTCAGCTCCTCACCTTCTTGAGCCTTCAGCTCCTCACCTTCTTGAGCCTTCAGCTCCTCACCTTCAGCTCCTCACCTTTTTAGCCTTCAGCTCCTCACCTTTTTACACTTCAGCTCCTCACCTTCTTGACCCTTCAGCTCCTCACCTTCTTGAGCCTTCAGGTCCTCACCTTCAGCTCCTCACCTTCTTGAGCCTTCAGCTCCTCACCTCCTTTAGCCTTCAGCTCCTCACCTTTTTAGCCTTCAGCTCCTCACCTTCTTGAGCCTTCAGCTCCTCACCTTCAGCTCCTCACCTTTTTAGCCTTCAGCTCCTCACCTTTTTACACTTCAGCTCCTCACCTTCTTGACCCTTCAGCTCCTCACCTTCTTGACCCTTCAGCTCCTCACCTTCTTGAGCCTTCAGCTCCTCACCTTCTTGAGCCTTCAGCTCCTCACCTTCTTGAGCCTTCAGCTCCTCACCTTCTTGACCCATCAACTCCTCACCATTTTAGCCTTCAGCTCCTCACCTACTTGAGCCTTCAGCTCCTCACCTTCTGAGCCTTCAGCTCCTCACCTTCTGAGCCTTCAGCTCCTCACCTTTTTAGCCTTCAGCTCCTCACCTTTTTAGCCTTCAGCTCCTCACCTTCTTGAGCCTTCAGCTCCTCACCTTTTTAGCCTTCAGCTCCTCATCTTTTTAGCCTTTAGCTCCTCACCTTCTTGAGCCTTCAGCTCCTCACCTTCTTGAGCCTTCAGCTCCTCACCTTTTTAGCCTTCTGCTCCTCACCTTCTTGAGACTTCAGCTCCTCACCCTTTTAGCCTTCAGCTCCTCACCTTCTTGAGCCTTCAGCTCCTCACCTTTTTAGCCTTCAGCTCCTCACCTTTTTAGCCTTCAGCTCCTCACCTTTTTACCCTTCAGCTCCTCACCTTCTTGACCCTTCAGCTCCTCACCTTCTTGACCCTTCAGCTCCTCACCTTCTTGAGCCTTCAGCTCCTCACCTTCTTGACCCTTCAGCTCCTCACCTTCTTGACTCTTCAGCGCCTCACCTTCTTGACCCTTCAGCTCCTCACCTTTTTAGCCTTCAGCTCCTCACCTTCTTGACCCTTCAGCTCCTCACCTTCTTGACTCTTCAGCTCCTCACCTTCTTGACCCTTCAGCTCCTCACCTTTTTAGCCTTCAGCTCCTCACCTTCTTGACCCTTCAGCTCCTCACCTTCTTAAACCTTCAGCTCCTCACCTTCTTGAGCCTTCAGCTCCTCACCTTCTTGACCCTTCAGCTCCTCACCTTCTTAGGCCTTCAGCTCCTCACCTTCTTGACCCTTCAGCTCCTCACCTTTTTAGCCTTCAGCTCCTCACCTTCTTGACCCTTCAGCTCCTCACCTTCTTAGGCCTTCAGCTCCTCACCTTCTTGAGCCTTCAGCTCCTCACCTTTTTAGCCTTCATCTCCTCACCTTTTTAGCCTTCAGCTCCTCACCTCCTTGAGCCTTCAGCTCCTCACCATTTTCGCCTTCAGCTCCTCACCATTTTAGCCTTCAGCTCCTCACCTTTTTGAGCCTTCAGCTCCTCACCTTTTTAGCCTTCAGCTCCTCACCTTCTTGAGCCTTCAGCTCCTCACCTTTTTACACTTCAGCTCCTCACCTTCTTGAGCCTTCAGCTCCTCACCTTCTTGAGCCTTCAGCTCCTCACCTTCTGAGCCTTCAGCTCCTCACCTTCTTGACCCATCAACTCCTCACCATTTTAGCCTTCAGCTCCTCACCTTCTTGACCCTTCAGCTCCTCACCTTCTTGACCCTTCAGCTCCTCACCTTCTTGACCCTTCAGCTCCTCACCTTCTTGAGCCTTCAGCTCCTCACCTTCTTGACCCTTCAGCTCCTCACCTTCTTGACTCTTCAGCTCCTCACCTTCTTGACCCTTCAGCTCCTCACCTTCTTGACTCTTCAGCTCCTCACCTTCTTGACCCTTCAGCTCCTCACCTTTTTAGCCTTCAGCTCCTCACCTTCTTGACCCTTCAGCTCCTCACCTTCTTGACTCTTCAGCTCCTCACCTTCTTGACCCTTCAGCTCCTCACCTTTTTAGCCTTCAGCTCCTCACCTTCTTGACCCTTCAGCTCCTCACCTTCTTGAGCCTTCAGCTCCTCACCTTCTTGAGCCTTCAGCTCCTCACCTTCTTGACCCTTCAGCTCCTCACCTTCTTGACCCTTCAGCTCCTCACCTTCTTGAGCCTTCAGCTCCTCACCTTTTTAGCCTTCACCTCCTCACCTTTTTAGCCTTCACCTCCTCACCTTCTTGAGCCTTCAGCTCCTCACCTTCTGAGACTTCAGCTCCTCACCTTTTTAGCCTTCAGCTCCTCACCTTTTTAGCCTTCAGCTCCTCACCTCCTTGAGCCTTCAGCTCCTCACCTCCTTGAGCCTTCAGCTCCTCACCTCCTTGAGCCTTCAGCTCCTCACCTTTTTCGCCTTCAGCTCCTCACCTTTTTGAGCCTTCAACTCCTCACCTTTTTGAGCCTTCAGCTCCTCACCTTTTTAGCCTTCAGCTCCTCACCTTTTTAGCCTTCAGCTCCTCACCTTCTTGAGCCTTCAGCTCCTCACCTTTTTACACTTCAGCTCCTCACCTTCTTGACCCTTCAGCTCCTCACCTTCTTGACCCTTCAGCTCCTCACCTTCTTGACCCTTCAGCTCCTCACCTTCTTGACCCATCAGCTCCTTGACCATTTTAGCCTTCAGCTCCTCACCTACTTGAGCCTCCAGCTCCTCAACTTCTTGCGCCTTCAGCTCCTCACCTTCTGAGCATTCAGCTCCTCACCTTTTTAGCCTTCAGCTCCTCACCTTTTTAGCCTTCAGCTCCTCACCTTCTTGAGCCTTCAGCTCCTAACCTTCTTGAGCCTTCAGCTCCTAACCTTCTTGACCCATCAGCTCCTCACCATTTTAGCCTTCAGCTCCTCACCATTTTAGCCTTCAGCTCCTCACCTTCTTGAGCCTTCAGCTCCTCACCTTCTTGACCCTTCAGCTCCTCACCTTCTTGAGCCTTCAGCTCCTCACCTTCTTGAGCCTCCAGCTCCTCACCTTCTTGAGCCTTCAGCTCCTCACCTTCTTGACCCATCAACTCCTCACCTTCTTGACCCATCAACTCCTCACCATTTTAGCCTTCAGCTCCTCACCTTCTTGAGCCTTCAGCTCCTCACCTTCTTGACCCATCAACTCCTCACCATTTTAGCCTTCAGCTCCTCACCTTCTGAGCCTTCAGCTCCTCACCTTCTGAGCCTTCAGCTCCTCACCTTCTGAGCCTTCAGCTCCTCACCTTTTTAGCCTTCAGCTCCTCACCTTTTTAGCCTTCAGCTCCTGACCTTTTTAGCCTTCAGCTCCTCACCTTCTTGAGCCTTCAGCTCCTCACCTTTTTAGCCTTCAGCTCCTCACCTTTTTAGCCTTCAGCTCCTCACCTTTTTAGCCTTCTGCTCCTCACCTTCTTGAGCCTTCAGCTCCTCACCTTTTTAGCCTTCAGCTCCTCACCTTTTTAGCCTTCAGCTCCTCACCTTCTTGAGCCTTCAGCTCCTCACCTTTTTAGCCTTCAGCTCCTCACCTTCTTGAGCCTTCAGCTCCTCACCTTTTTAGCCTTCAGCTCCTCACCTTCTTAGCCTTCAGCTCCTCACCTTCTTAAGCCTTCAGCTCCTCACCTTCTTAAGCCTTCAGCTCCTCACCTTCTTGAGCCTTCAGCCCCTCACCTTTTTAGCCTTCAGCTCCTCACCTTCTTGCACCTTTAGCTCCTCACCATTTTAGCCTTCAACGCCTCACCTTCTTGATCCTTCAGCTCCTCACCTTCTTGACCCTTCAGCTCCTCACCTTTTTAGCCTTCAGCTCCTCACCTTTTTAGCCTTCAGCTCCTCACCTTCCTGAGCCTTCAGCTCCTCACCTTCTTGAGCCTTCAGCTCCTCACCTTCTTGAGCCTTCAGCTCCTCACCTTCTTGAGCCTTCAGCTCCTCACCTTCTTGAGCCTTCAGCTCCTCACCTTCTTGAGCCTTCAGCTCCTCACCTTCTTGAGCCTTCAGCTCCTCACCTTCTTGAGCCTTCAGCTCCTCACCTTCAGCTCCTCACCTTCTTGAGCCTTCAGCTCCTCACCTTCTTGAGCCTTCAGCTCCTCACCTTTAGCTCCTCACCTTCAGCTCCTCACCTTTTTAGCCTTCAGCTCCTCACCTTCTTGAGCCTCCAGCTCCTCACCTTCTTGAGCCTTCAGCTCCTCACCTTCTTGACCCATCAACTCCTCACCTTCTTGACCCATCAACTCCTCACCATTTTAGCCTTCAGCTCCTCACCTTCTTGAGCCTTCAGCTCCTCACCTTCTTGACCCATCAACTCCTCACCATTTTAGCCTTCAGCTCCTCACCTTCTGAGCCTTCAGCTCCTCACCTTCTGAGCCTTCAGCTCCTCACCTTCTGAGCCTTCAGCTCCTCACCTTTTTAGCCTTCAGCTCCTCACCTTTTTAGCCTTCAGCTCCTGACCTTTTTAGCCTTCAGCTCCTCACCTTCTTGAGCCTTCAGCTCCTCACCTTTTTAGCCTTCAGCTCCTCACCTTTTTAGCCTTCAGCTCCTCACCTTTTTAGCCTTCTGCTCCTCACCTTCTTGAGCCTTCAGCTCCTCACCTTTTTAGCCTTCAGCTCCTCACCTTTTTAGCCTTCAGCTCCTCACCTTCTTGAGCCTTCAGCTCCTCACCTTTTTAGCCTTCAGCTCCTCACCTTCTTGAGCCTTCAGCTCCTCACCTTTTTAGCCTTCAGCTCCTCACCTTCTTAGCCTTCAGCTCCTCACCTTCTTAAGCCTTCAGCTCCTCACCTTCTTAAGCCTTCAGCTCCTCACCTTCTTGAGCCTTCAGCCCCTCACCTTTTTAGCCTTCAGCTCCTCACCTTCTTGCACCTTTAGCTCCTCACCATTTTAGCCTTCAACGCCTCACCTTCTTGATCCTTCAGCTCCTCACCTTCTTGACCCTTCAGCTCCTCACCTTTTTAGCCTTCAGCTCCTCACCTTTTTAGCCTTCAGCTCCTCACCTTCCTGAGCCTTCAGCTCCTCACCTTCTTGAGCCTTCAGCTCCTCACCTTCTTGAGCCTTCAGCTCCTCACCTTCTTGAGCCTTCAGCTCCTCACCTTCTTGAGCCTTCAGCTCCTCACCTTCTTGAGCCTTCAGCTCCTCACCTTCTTGAGCCTTCAGCTCCTCACCTTCTTGAGCCTTCAGCTCCTCACCTTCAGCTCCTCACCTTCTTGAGCCTTCAGCTCCTCACCTTCTTGAGCCTTCAGCTCCTCACCTTTAGCTCCTCACCTTCAGCTCCTCACCTTTTTAGCCTTCAGCTCCTCACCTTTTTACACTTCAGCTCCTCACCTTCTTGACCCTTCAGCTCCTCACCTTCTTGAGCCTTCAGCTCCTCACCTTCTTGAGCCTTCAGGTCCTCACCTTCAGCTCCTCACCTTCTTGAGCCTTCAGCTCCTCACCTCCTTTAGCCTTCAGCTCCTCACCTTTTTAGCCTTCAGCACCTCACCTTCTTGAGCCTTCATCTCCTCACCTTTTTAGCTTTCAGCTCCTCACCTTCTTGACCCTTCAGCTCCTAACCTTTTTAGCCTTCAGCTCCTCACCTTCTTGACCCTTCAGCTCCTCACCTTCTTGACTCTTCAGCTCCTCACCTTCTTGACCCTTCAGCTCCTCACCTACTTGAGCCTTCAGCTCCTCACCTTCTGAGCCTTCAGCTCCTCACCTTCTGAGCCTTCAGCTCCTCACCTTCTTAAGCCTTCAGCTCCTCACCTTTTTAGCCTTCTGCTCCTCACCTTCTTGAGCCTTCAGCTCCTCACCTTTTTAGCCTTCAGCTCCTCACCTTCTTGAGCCTTCAGGTCCTCACCTTTTTAGCCTTCAGCTCCTCACCTTCTTGAGCCTTCAGCTCCTCACCTTCTTGAGCCTTCAGCTCCTCACCTTTTTAGCCTTCAGCTCCTCACCTTTTTAGCCTTCAGCTCCTCACCTTTTTACCCTTCAGCTCCTCACCTTCTTGACCCTTCAGCTCCTCACCTTCTTGACTCTTCAGCTCCTCACCTTCTTGACCCTTCAGCTCCTCACCTTCTTGACTCTTCAGCTCCTCACCTTCTGAGCCTTCAGCTCCTCACCTTCAGCTCCTCACCTTTTTAGCCTTCAGCTCCTCACCTTCTTGAGCCTTCAGCTCCTCACCTTTTTAGCCTTCAGCTCCTCACCTTTTTAGCCTTCAGCTCCTCACCTTCTTGAGCCTTCAGCTCCTCACCTTCTTGAGCCTTCAGCTCCTCACCTTTTTAGCCTTCAGCTCCCCACCTTTTTAGCCTTCAGCTCCTCACCTTTTTACCCTTCAGCTCCTCACCTTTTTACACTTCATCTCCTCACCTTCTTGACCCTTCAGCTCCTCACCTTCTTGACCCTTCAGCTCCTCACCTTCTTGACCTTTCAGCTCCTCACCTCCTTTAGCCTTCAGCTCCTCACCTTTTTACCCTTCAGCTCCTCACCTTTTTACACTTCAGCTCCTCACCTTCTTGACCCTTCAGCTCCTCACCTTCTTGACCCTTCAGGTCCTCACCTTCAGCTCCTCACCTTCTTGAGCCTTCAGCTCCTCACCTTCTTGAGCCTTCAGCTCCTCACCTTCTTGACCCTTCAGCTCCTCACCTTCAGCTCCTCACCTTCTTGACCCTTCAGCTCCTCACCTTCAGCTCCTCACCTTCTTGAGCCTTCAGCTCCTCACCTTCTTGAGCCTTTTAGGTCTTCACCTTCAGCTCCTCACCTCCTTTAGCCTTCAGCTCCTCACCTCCTTTAGCCTTCAGCTCCTCACCTTTTTAGCCTTCAGCTCCTCACCTTCTTGAGCCTTCAGCTCCTCACCTTCTTGACCCTTCAGCTCCTCACCTTCTTGACTCTTCAGCTCCTCACCTTCTTGACTCTTCAGCTCCTCACCTTCTTGACTCTTCAGCTCCTCACCTTCTTGACCCTTCAGCTCCTCACCTTTTTAGCCTTCAGCTCCTCACCTTCTTGACCCTTCAGCTCCTCACCTTCTTGAGCCTTCAGGTCCTCACCTTCTTGAGCCTTCAGCTCCTCACCTTCTTGACCCTTCAGCTCCTCACCTTCTTGAGCCTTCAGCTCCTCACCTTCTTGAGCCTTCAGCTCCTCACCTTCTTGACCCTTCAGCTCCTCACCTTCTTGAGCCTTCACCTCCTCACCTTCTTGAGCCTTCAGCTCCTCACCTTCTGAGACTTCAGCTCCTCACCTTTTTAGCCTTCAGCTCCTCACCTCCTTGAGCCTTCAGCTCCTCACCATTTTAGCCTTCAGCTCCTCACCTTTTTGAGCCTTCAGCTCCTCACCTTTTTAGCCTTCAGCTCCTCACCTTCTTGAGCCTTCAGCTCCTCACCTTTTTACACTTCAGCTCCTCACCTTCTTGACCCTTCAGCTCCTCACCTTCTTGACCCTTCAGCTCCTCACCTTCTTGACCCTTCAGCTCCTCACCTTCTTGACTCTTCAGCTCCTCACCTTCTTGACCCTTCAGCTCCTCACCTTCTTGACCCTTCAGCTCCTCACCTTCTTGAGCCTTCAGCTCCTCACCTTCTTGACCCATCAACTCCTCACCATTTTAGCCTTCAGCTCCTCACCTACTTGAGCCTTCAGCTCCTCACCTTCTGAGCCTTCAGCTCCTCACCTTCTGAGCCTTCAGCTCCTCACCTTTTTAGCCTTCAGCTCCTCACCTTTTTAGCCTTCAGCTCCTCACCTTTTTACACTTCAGCTCCTCACCTTCTTGACCCTTCAGCTCCTCACCTTCTTGACCCTTCAGCTCCTCACCTTCTTGAGCCTTCAGCTCCTCACCTTCTTGACCCTTCAGCTCCTCACCTTCTTGACTCTTCAGCTCCTCACCTTCTTGACCCTTCAGCTCCTCACCTTTTTAGCCTTCAGGTCCTCACCTTCTTGACCCTTCAGCTCCTCACCTTCTTGACTCTTCAGCTCCTCACCTTCTTGACCCTTCAGCTCCTCACCTTTTTAGCCTTCAGCTCCTCACCTTCTTGAGCCTTCAGCTCCTCACCTTCTTGACCCTTCAGCTCCTCACCTTCTTGACCCTTCAGCTCCTCACCTTCTTGAGCCTTCAGCTCCTCACCTTCTTGACTCTTCAGCTCCTCACCTTCTTGACCCTTCAGCTCCTCACCTTCTTGACTCTTCAGCTCCTCACCTTCTTGACTCTTCAGCTCCTCACCTTCTTGACCCTTCAGCTCCTCACCTTTTTAGCCTTCAGCTCCTCACCTTCTTGACCCTTCAGCTCCTCACCTTCTTGAGCCTTCAGCTCCTCACCTTCTTGAGCCTTCAGCTCCTCACCTTCTTGACCCTTCAGCTCCTCACCTTCTTGAGCCTTCAGCTCCTCACCTTCTTGAGCCTTCAGCTCCTCACCTTCTTGAGCCTTTATCTCCTCACCTTTTTAGCCTTCACCTCCTCACCTTCTTGAGCCTTCAGCTCCTCACCTTCTGAGACTTCAGCTCCTCACCTTTTTAGCCTTCAGCTCCTCACCTCCTTGAGCCTTCAGCTCCTCACCATTTTAGCCTTCAGCTCCTCACCTTTTTGAGCCTTCAGCTCCTCACCTTTTTAGCCTTCAGCTCCTCACCTTCTTGAGCCTTCAGCTCCTCACCTTTTTACACTTCAGCTCCTCACCTTCTTGACCCTTCAGCTCCTCACCTTCTTGACCCTTCAGCTCCTCACCTTCTTGACCCTTCAGCTCCTCACCTTCTTGACCCTTCAGCTCCTCACCTTCTTGACTCTTCAGCTCCTCACCTTCTTGACCCTTCAGCTCCTCACCTTCTTGACCCTTCAGCTCCTCACCTTCTTGAGCCTTCAGCTCCTCACCTTCTTGACCCATCAACTCCTCACCATTTTAGCCTTCAGCTCCTCACCTACTTGAGCCTTCAGCTCCTCACCTTCTGAGCCTTCAGCTCCTCACCTTCTGAGCCTTCAGCTCCTCACCTTATTAGCCTTCAGCTCCTCACCTTTTTAGCCTTCAGCTCCTCAACTTTTTACACTTCAGCTCCTCACCTTCTTGACCCTTCAGCTCCTCACCTTCTTGACCCTTCAGCTCCTCACCTTCTTGAGCCTTCAGCTCCTCACCTTCTTGACCCTTCAGCTCCTCACCTTCTTGACTCTTCAGCTCCTCACCTTCTTGACCCTTCAGCTCCTCACCTTTTTAGCCTTCAGGTCCTCACCTTCTTGACCCTTCAGCTCCTCACCTTCTTGACTCTTCAGCTCCTCACCTTCTTGACCCTTCAGCTCCTCACCTTTTTAGCCTTCAGCTCCTCACCTTCTTGAGCCTTCAGCTCCTCACCTTCTTGAGCCTTCAGCTCCTCACCTTCTTGACCCTTCAGCTCCTCACCTTCTTGACCCTTCAGCTCCTCACCTTCTTGAGCCTTCAGCTCCTCACCTTCTTGAGCCTTCAGCTCCTCACCTTTTTAGCCTTCACCTCCTCACCTTCTTGAGCCTTCAGGTCCTCACCTTCAGCTCCTCACCTTCTTGAGCCTTCAGCTCCTCACCTTCTTGAGCCTTCAGCTCCTCACCTTCTTGACCCTTCAGCTCCTCACCTTCAGCTCCTCACCTTCTTGACCCTTCAGCTCCTCACCTTCAGCTCCTCACCTTCTTGAGCCTTCAGCTCCTCACCTTCTTGAGCCTTTTAGGTCTTCACCTTCAGCTCCTCACCTTTTTAGCCTTCAGCTCCTCACCTTCTTG
Organism: Blennius ocellaris; assembly: GCF_963422515.1. Lineage (NCBI taxonomy): Eukaryota > Metazoa > Chordata > Actinopteri > Blenniiformes > Blenniidae > Blennius > Blennius ocellaris. Next base: position 946,289 of record NW_027662273.1, on the reverse strand, counting down.
AGCCTTCAGCTCCTCACCTTTTTAGCCTTCAGCTCCTCACCTTCTTGAGCCTTCAGCTCCTCACCTTCTTGAGCCTTCAGCTCCTCACCTTCTTGACCCATCAGCTCCTCACCATTTTAGCCTTCAGCTCCTCACCATTTTAGCCTTCAGCTCCTCACCATTTTAGCCTTCAGCTCCTCACCATTTTAGCCTTCAGCTCCTCACCTTCTTGAGCCTTCAGCTCCTCACCTTTTTACCCTTCAGCTCCTCACCTTCTTGACCCTTCAGCTCCTCACCTTCTTGAGCCTCCAGCTCCTCACCTTCTTGAGCCTCCAGCTCCTCACCTTCTTGAGCCTTCAGCTCCTCACCTTCTTGACCCATCAACTCCTCACCATTTTAGCCTTCAGCTCCTCACCTTCTGAGCCTTCAGCTCCTCACCTTCTTGAGCCTTCAGCTCCTCACCTTTTTACACTTCAGCTCCTCACCTTCTTGACCCTTCAGCTCCTCACCTTCTTGACCCTTCAGCTCCTCACCTTCTTGACCCTTCAGCTCCTCACCTTCTTGACCCTTCAGCTCCTCACCTTCTTGACTCTTCAGCTCCTCACCTTCTTGACCCTTCAGCTCCTCACCTTCTTGACCCTTCAGCTCCTCACCTTCTTGAGCCTTCAGCTCCTCACCTTCTTGAGCCTTCAGCTCCTCACCTTCTTGACTCTTCAGCTCCTCACCTTCTTGACCCTTCAGCTCCTCACCTTCTTGACCCTTCAGCTCCTCACCTTCTTGACCCTTCAGCTCCTCACCTTCTTGAGCCTTCAGCTCCTCACCTTCTTGACCCTTTAGCTCCTCACCTTCTTGACCCATCAACTCCTCACCATTTTAGCCTTCAGCTCCTCACCTACTTGAGCCTTCAGCTCCTCACCTTCTGAGCCTTCAGCTCCTCACCTTCTGAGCCTTCAGCTCCTCACCTTTTTAGCCTTCAGCTCCTCACCTTTTTAGCCTTCAGCTCCTCACCTTTTTACACTTCAGCTCCTCACCTTCTTGACCCTTCAGCTCCTCACCTTCTTGACCCTTCAGCTCCTCACCTTCTTGAGCCTTCAGCTCCTCACCTTCTTGACCCTTCAGCTCCTCACCTTCTTGACTCTTCAGCTCCTCACCTTTTTAGCCTTCAGGTCCTCACCTTCTTGACCCTTCAGCTCCTCACCTTCTGAGACTTCAGCTCCTCACCTTTTTAGCCTTCAGCTCCTCACCTCCTTGAGCCTTCAGCTCCTCACCATTTTAGCCTTCAGCTCCTCACCTTTTTGAGCCTTCAGCTCCTCACCTTTTTAGCCTTCAGCTCCTCACCTTCTTGAGCCTTCAGCTCCTCACCTTTTTACACTTCAGCTCCTCACCTTCTTGACCCTTCAGCTCCTCACCTTCTTGACCCTTCAGCTCCTCACCTTCTTGACCCTTCAGCTCCTCACCTTCTTGACCCTTCAGCTCCTCACCTTCTTGACTCTTCAGCTCCTCACCTTCTTGACCCTTCAGCTCCTCACCTTCTTGACCCTTCAGCTCCTCACCTTCTTGAGCCTTCAGCTCCTCACCTTCTTGACCCATCAACTCCTCACCATTTTAGCCTTCAGCTCCTCACCTACTTGAGCCTTCAGCTCCTCACCTTCTGAGCCTTCAGCTCCTCACCTTCTGAGCCTTCAGCTCCTCACCTTATTAGCCTTCAGCTCCTCACCTTTTTAGCCTTCAGCTCCTCAACTTTTTACACTTCAGCTCCTCACCTTCTTGACCCTTCAGCTCCTCACCTTCTTGACCCTTCAGCTCCTCACCTTCTTGAGCCTTCAGCTCCTCACCTTCTTGACCCTTCAGCTCCTCACCTTCTTGACTCTTCAGCTCCTCACCTTCTTGACCCTTCAGCTCCTCACCTTTTTAGCCTTCAGGTCCTCACCTTCTTGACCCTTCAGCTCCTCACCTTCTTGACTCTTCAGCTCCTCACCTTCTTGACCCTTCAGCTCCTCACCTTTTTAGCCTTCAGCTCCTCACCTTCTTGAGCCTTCAGCTCCTCACCTTCTTGAGCCTTCAGCTCCTCACCTTCTTGACCCTTCAGCTCCTCACCTTCTTGAGCCTTCAGCTCCTCACCTTCTTGACCCATCAGCTCCTCACCATTTTAGCCTTCAGCTCCTCACCTTCTTGACCCTTCAGCTCCTCACCTTCTTGACCCTTCAGCTCCTCACCTTCTTGACTCTTCAGCTCCTCACCTTCTTGACCCTTCAGCTCCTCACCTTTTTAGCCTTCAGCTCCTCACCTTCTTGACCCTTCAGCTCCTCACCTTCTTGACTCTTCAGCTCCTCACCTTCTTGACCTTTCAGCTCCTCACCTCCTTTAGCCTTCAGCTCCTCACCTTTTTACCCTTCAGCTCCTCACCTTTTTACACTTCAGCTCCTCACCTTCTTGACCCTTCAGCTCCTCACCTTCTTGACCCTTCAGGTCCTCACCTTCAGCTCCTCACCTTCTTGAGCCTTCAGCTCCTCACCTTCTTGAGCCTTCAGCTCCTCACCTTCTTGAGCCTTCAGCTCCTCACCTTCTTGACCCTTCAGCTCCTCACCTTCAGCTCCTCACCTTCTTGACCCTTCAGCTCCTCACCTTCAGCTCCTCACCTTCTTGAGCCTTCAGCTCCTCACCTTCTTGAGCCTTTTAGGTCTTCACCTTCAGCTCCTCACCTTTTTAGCCTTCAGCTCCTCACCTTCTTGAGCCTTCAGCTCCTGACCTTTTTAGCCTTCAGCTCCTCACCTTCTTGAGCCTTCAGCTCCTCACCTTCTTGAGCCTTCAGCTCCTCACCTTCTTGACCCATCAGCTCCTCACCATTTTAGCCTTCAGCTCCTCACCATTTTAGCCTTCAGCTCCTCACCATTTTAGCCTTCAGCTCCTCACCATTTTAGCCTTCAGCTCCTCACCTTCTTGAGCCTTCAGCTCCTCACCTTTTTACCCTTCAGCTCCTCACCTTCTTGACCCTTCAGCTCCTCACCTTCTTGAGCCTCCAGCTCCTCACCTTCTTGAGCCTCCAGCTCCTCACCTTCTTGAGCCTTCAGCTCCTCACCTTCTTGACCCATCAACTCCTCACCATTTTAGCCTTCAGCTCCTCACCTTCTGAGCCTTCAGCTCCTCACCTTCTTGAGCCTTCAGCTCCTCACCTTTTTACACTTCAGCTCCTCACCTTCTTGACCCTTCAGCTCCTCACCTTCTTGACCCTTCAGCTCCTCACCTTCTTGACCCTTCAGCTCCTCACCTTCTTGACCCTTCAGCTCCTCACCTTCTTGACTCTTCAGCTCCTCACCTTCTTGACCCTTCAGCTCCTCACCTTCTTGACCCTTCAGCTCCTCACCTTCTTGAGCCTTCAGCTCCTCACCTTCTTGAGCCTTCAGCTCCTCACCTTCTTGACTCTTCAGCTCCTCACCTTCTTGACCCTTCAGCTCCTCACCTTCTTGACCCTTCAGCTCCTCACCTTCTTGACCCTTCAGCTCCTCACCTTCTTGAGCCTTCAGCTCCTCACCTTCTTGACCCTTCAGCTCCTCACCTTCTTGACCCATCAACTCCTCACCATTTTAGCCTTCAGCTCCTCACCTACTTGAGCCTTCAGCTCCTCACCTTCTGAGCCTTCAGCTCCTCACCTTCTGAGCCTTCAGCTCCTCACCTTCTGAGCCTTCAGCTCCTCACCTTTTTAGCCTTCAGCTCCTCACCTTTTTAGCCTTCAGCTCCTCACCTTTTTACACTTCAGCTCCTCACCTTCTTGACCCTTCAGCTCCTCACCTTCTTGACCCTTCAGCTCCTCACCTTCTTGAGCCTTCAGCTCCTCACCTTCTTGACCCTTCAGCTCCTCACCTTCTTGACTCTTCAGCTCCTCACCTTCTTGACCCTTCAGCTCCTCACCTTCTTGACCCTTCAGCTCCTCACCTTTTTAGCCTTCAGGTCCTCACCTTCTTGACCCTTCAGCTCCTCACCTTCTTGACTCTTCAGCTCCTCACCTTCTTGACCCTTCAGCTCCTCACCTTTTTAGCCTTCAGCTCCTCACCTTCTTGAGCCTTCAGCTCCTCACCTTCTTGAGCCTTCAGCTCCTCACCTTCTTGACCCTTCAGCTCCTCACCTTCTTGACCCTTCAGCTCCTCACCTTCTTGACCCTTCAGCTCCTCACCTTCTTGACCCTTCAGCTCCTCACCTTCTTGACCCATCAGCTCCTCACCTACTTGAGCCTCCAGCTCCTCAACTTCTTGCGCCTTCAGCTCCTCACCTTCTGAGCATTCAGCTCCTCACCTTTTTAGCCTTCAGCTCCTCACCTTCTTGAGCCTTCAGCTCCTCACCTTCTTGACCCATCAGCTCCTCACCATTTTAGCCTTCAGCTCCTCACCATTTTAGCCTTCAGCTCCTCACCATTTTAGCCTTCAGCTCCTCACCATTTTAGCTTTCAGCTCCTCACCTTCTTGAGCCTTCAGCTCCTCACCTTTTTACCCTTCAGCTCCTCACCTTCTTGACCCTTCAGCTCCTCACCTTCTTGAGCCTCCAGCTCCTCACCTTCTTGAGCCTCCAGCTCCTCACCTTCTTGAGCCTTCAGCTCCTCACCTTCTTGACCCATCAACTCCTCACCATTTTAGCCTTCAGCTCCTCACCTTCTGAGCCTTCAGCTCCTCACCTTCTGAGCCTTCAGCTCCTCACCTTCTGAGCCTTCAGCTCCTCACCTTCTGAGCCTTCAGCTCCTCACCTTCTTGAGCCTTCAGCTCCTCACCTTTTTAGCCTTCTGCTCCTCACCTTCTTGAGCCTTCAGCTCCTCACCTTTTTAGCCTTCAGCTCCTCACCTTTTTAGCCTTCAGCTCCTCACCTTTTTAGCCTTCAGCTCCTCACCTTCTTGAGCCTTCAGCTCCTCACCTTTTTAGCCTTCAGCTCCTCACCTTCTTGAGCCTTCAGCTCCTCACCTTCTTAAGCCTTCAGCTCCTCACCTTCTTAAGCCTTCAGCTCCTCACCTTTTTAGCCTTCTGCTCCTCACCTTCTTGAGCCTTCAGCCCCTCACCTTTTTAGCCTTCAGCTCCTCACCTTCTTGCACCTTTAGCTCCTCACCATTTTAACCTTTAGCTCCTCACCATTTTAGCCTTCAGCTCCTCACCTTCTTGATCCTTCAGCTCCTCACCTTTTTAGCCTTCAGGTCCTCACCTTCAGCTCCTCACCTTCTTGAGCCTTCAGCTCCTCACCTTCTTGAGCCTTCAGGTCCTCACCTTCAGCTCCTCACCTTCTTGAGCCTTCAGCTCCTCACCTTCTTGAGCCTTCAGCTCCTCACCTTCAGCTCCTCACCTTCTTGAGCCTTCAGCTCCTCACCTTCTTGAGCCTTCAGCTCCTCACCTTCAGCTCCTCACCTTTTTAGCCTTCAGCTCCTCACCTTTTTACACTTCAGCTCCTCACCTTCTTGACCCTTCAGCTCCTCACCTTCTTGAGCCTTCAGCTCCTCACCTTCTTGAGCCTTCAGCTCCTCACCTTCTTGAGCCTTCAGCTCCTCACCTTCTTGAGCCTTCAGGTCCTCACCTTCTTGAGCCTTCAGGTCCTCACCTTCAGCTCCTCACCTTCTTGACCCTTCAGCTCCTCACCTTCTTGACCCTTCAGCTCCTCACCTTCTTGAGCCTTCAGCTCCTCACCTTCTTGAGCCTTCAGCTCCTCACCTTCTTGAGCCTTCAGCTCCTCACCTTCTTGAGCCTTCAGGTCCTCACCTTCAGCTCCTCACCTTCTTGAGCCTTCAGCTCCTCACCTACTTGAGCCTTCAGCTCCTCACCTTCTTGAGCCTTCAGGTCCTCACCTTCAGCTCCTCACCTTCTTGAGCCTTCAGCTCCTCACCTTCTGAGCCTTCAGCTCCTCACCTTCTTAAGCCTTCAGCTCCTCACCTTCTTAAGCCTTCTGCTCCTCACCTTCTTGAGCCTTCAGCTCCTCACCTTCTTGAGCCTTCAGCTCCTCACCTTTTTAGCCTTCAGCTCCTCACCTTCTTGAGCCTTCAGCTCCTCACCTTCTTGAGCCTTCAGCTCCTCACCTTTTTACCCTTCAGCTCCTCACCTTTTTACCCTTCAGCTCCTCACCTTTTTACACTTCAGCTCCTCACCTTCTTGACCCTTCAGCTCCTCACCTTCTTGACCCTTCAGCTCCTCACCTTCTTGACCCTTCAGCTCCTCACCTTCTTGACCCTTCAGCTCCTCACCTTCTTGACTCTTCAGCTCCTCACCTTCTTGACCCTTCAGCTCCTCACCTTTTTAGCCTTCAGCTCCTCACCTTCTTGACCCTTCAGCTCCTCACCTTCTTGACTCTTCAGCTCCTCACCTTCTTGACCTTTCAGCTCCTCACCTTCTTGACCCTTCAGCTCCTCACCTTCTTGAGCCTTCAGCTCCCCACCTTCTTGAGCCTTCAGGTCCTCACCTTCAGCTCCTCACCTTCTTGAGCCTTCAGCTCCTCACCTTCTTGACCCTTCAGCTCCTCACCTTCAGCTCCTCACCTTCTTGAGCCTTCAGCTCCTCACCTTTTTAGCCTTCAGCTCCTCACCTTCTTGAGCCTTCATCTCCTCACCTTTTTAGCTTTCAGCTCCTCACCTTCTTGACCCTTCAGCTCCTCACCTTCAGCTCCTCACCTTCTTGAGCCTTCAGCTCCTCACCTTCTTGAGCCTTTTAGGTCTTCACCTTCAGCTCCTCACCTTTTTAGCCTTCAGCTCCTCACCTTTTTAGCCTTCAGCTCCTCACCTTTTTAGCCTTCAGCTCCTCACCTTCTTGAGCCTTCATCTCCTCACCTTTTTAGCTTTCAGCTCCTCACCTTCTTGACCCTTCAGCTCCTAACCTTTTTAGCCTTCAGCTCCTAACCTTTTTAGCCTTCAGCTCCTCACCTTCTTGACCCTTCAGCTCCTCACCTTCTTGACTCTTCAGCTCCTCACCTTCTTGACTCTTCAGCTCCTCACCTTCTTGAGCCTTCAGCTCCTCACCTACTTGAGCCTTCAGCTCCTCACCTTCTGAGCCTTCAGCTCCTCACCTTCTGAGCCTTCAGCTCCTCACCTTCTGAGCCTTCAGCTCCTCACCTTCTGAGCCTTCAGCTCCTCACCTTCTTGACCCTTCAGCTCCTCACCTTCTTGACCCTTCAGCTCCTCACCTTCTTGAGCCTTCAGCTCCTCACCTTCTTGACCCATCAACTCCTCACCATTTTAGCCTTCAGCTCCTCACCTACTTGAGCCTTCAGCTCCTCACCTTCTGAGCCTTCAGCTCCTCACCTTCTGAGCCTTCAGCTCCTCACCTTTTTAGCCTTCAGCTCCTCACCTTTTTAGCCTTCTGCTCCTCACCTTCTTGAGCCTTCAGCTCCTCACCTTTTTAGCCTTCAGCTCCTCACCTTTTTAGCCTTCTGCTCCTCACCTTCTTGAGCCTTCAGCTCCTCACCTTTTTAGCCTTCTGCTCCTCACCTTCTTGAGCCTTCAGCTCCTCACCTTCTTGAGCCTTCAGCTCCTCACCTTTTTAGCCTTCAGCTCCTCACCTTCTTGAGCCTTCAGCTCCTCACCTTTTTAGCCTTCAGCGCCTCACCTTTTTACCCTTCAGCTCCTCACCTTTTTACACTTCAGCTCCTCACCTTCTTGACCCTTCAGCTCCTCACCTTCTTGACCCTTCAGCTCCTCACCTTCTTGAGCCTTCAGCTCCTCACCTTCTTGAGCCTTCAGCTCCTCACCTTCTTGACCCTTCAGCTCCTCACCTTCTTGACTCTTCAGCTCCTCACCTTCTTGACCCTTCAGCTCCTCACCTTTTTAGCCTTCAGCTCCTCACCTTCTTGACCCTTCAGCTCCTCACCTTCTTGACTCTTCAGCTCCTCACCTTCTTGACCTTTCAGCTCCCCACCTTCTTGACCCTTCAGCTCCTCACCTTCTTGAGCCTTCAGGTCCTCACCTTCAGCTCCTCACCTTCTTGAGCCTTCAGCTCCTCACCTTCTTGAGCCTTCAGCTCCTCACCTTTTTAGCCTCCAGCTCCTCACCTTTTTACCCTTCAGCTCCTCACCTTTTTACACTTCAGCTCCTCACCTTCTTGACCCTTCAGCTCCTCACCTTCTTGACCCTTCAGCTCCTCACCTTCTTGAGCCTTCAGCTCCTCACCTTCTTGACCCTTCAGCTCCTCACCTTCTTGACTCTTCAGCTCCTCACCTTCTTGACCCTTCAGCTCCTCATCTTTTTAGCCTTCAGCTCCTCACCTTCTTGACCCTTCAGCTCCTCACCTTCTTGACTCTTCAGCTCCTCACCTTCTTGACCTTTCAGCTCCTCACCTTCTTGACCCTTCAGCTCCTCACCTTCTTGAGCCTTCAGCTCCTCACCTTCTTGAGCCTTCAGCTCCTCACCTTCTTGAGCCTTCAGGTCCTCACCTTCAGCTCCTCACCTTCTTGAGCCTTCAGCTCCTCACCTTCTTGACCCTTCAGCTCCTCACCTTCTTGAGCCTTCAGCTCCTCACCTTTTTAGCCTTCAGCTCCTCACCTTCTTGAGCCTTCATCTCCTCACCTTTTTAGCTTTCAGCTCCTCACCTTCTTGACCCTTCAGCTCCTCACCTTCAGCTCCTCACCTTCTTGAGCCTTCAGCTCCTCACCTTCTTGAGCCTTTTAGGTCTTCACCTTCAGCTCCTCACCTTTTTAGCCTTCAGCTCCTCACCTTTTTAGCCTTCAGCTCCTCACCTTCTTGAGCCTTCATCTCCTCACCTTTTTAGCTTTCAGCTCCTCACCTTCTTGACCCTTCAGCTCCTAACCTTTTTAGCCTTCAGCTCCTAACCTTTTTAGCCTTCAGCTCCTCACCTTCTTGACCCTTCAGCTCCTCACCTTCTTGACTCTTCAGCTCCTCACCTTCTTGACTCTTCAGCTCCTCACCTTCTTGAGCCTTCAGCTCCTCACCTACTTGAGCCTTCAGCTCCTCACCTTCTGAGCCTTCAGCTCCTCACCTTCTGAGCCTTCAGCTCCTCACCTTCTGAGCCTTCAGCTCCTCACCTTCTGAGCCTTCAGCTCCTCACCTTTTTAGCCTTCAGCTCCTCACCTTTTTAGCCTTCTGCTCCTCACCTTCTTGAGCCTTCAGCTCCTCACCTTTTTAGCCTTCAGCTCCTCACCTTTTTAGCCTTCTGCTCCTCACCTTCTTGAGCCTTCAGCTCCTCACCTTTTTAGCCTTCAGCTCCTCACCTTCTTGAGCCTTCAGCTCCTCACCTTTTTAGCCTTCAGCGCCTCACCTTTTTACCCTTCAGCTCCTCACCTTTTTACACTTCAGCTCCTCACCTTCTTGACCCTTCAGCTCCTCACCTTTTTAGCCTTCAGCTCCTCACCTTCTTGACCCTTCAGCTCCTCACCTTCTTGACCCTTCAGCTCCTCACCTTCTTGACTCTTCAGCTCCTCACCTTCTTGACCTTTCAGCTCCTCACCTTCTTGACCCTTCAGCTCCTCACCTTCTTGAGCCTTCAGGTCCTCACCTTCAGCTCCTCACCTTCTTGAGCCTTCAGCTCCTCACCTTCTTGACCCTTCAGCTCCTCACCTTCTTGAGCCTTTTAGGTCTTCACCTTCAGCTCCTCACCTTTTTAGCCTTCAGCTCCTCACCTTTTTAGCCTTCAGCTCCTCACCTTCTTGAACCTTCATCTCCTCACCTTTTTAGCTTTCAGCTCCTCACCTTCTTGACCCTTCAGCTCCTAACCTTTTTAGCCTTCAGCTCCTAACCTTTTTAGCCTTCAGCTCCTCACCTTCTTGACCCTTCAGCTCCTCACCTTCTTGACTCTTCAGCTCCTCACCTTCTTGACTCTTCAGCTCCTCACCTTCTTGACTCTTCAGCTCCTCACCTACTTGAGCCTTCAGCTCCTCACCTACTTGAGCCTTCAGCTCCTCACCTTCTGAGCCTTCAGCTCCTCACCTTCTGAGCCTTCAGCTCCTCACCTTCTTGACCCTTCAGCTCCTCACCTTCTTGACCCTTCAGCTCCTCACCTTCTTGAGCCTTCAGCTCCTCACCTTCTTGACCCATCAACTCCTCACCATTTTAGCCTTCAGCTCCTCACCTACTTGAGCCTTCAGCTCCTCACCTTCTGAGCCTTCAGCTCCTCACCTTCTGAGCCTTCAGCTCCTCACCTTTTTAGCCTTCAGCTCCTCACCTTTTTAGCCTTCTGCTCCTCACCTTCTTGAGCCTTCAGCTCCTCACCTTTTTAGCCTTCAGCGCCTCACCTTCTTGAGCCTTCAGCTCCTCACCTTTTTAGCCTTCAGCTCCTCACCTTTTTAGCCTTCAGCTCCTCACCTTTTTACACTTCAGCTCCTCACCTTCTTGACCCTTCAGCTCCTCACCTTCTTGACCCTTCAGCTCCTCACCTTCTTGACCCTTCAGCTCCTCACCTTCTTGACCCTTCAGCTCCTCACCTTTTTAGCCTTCAGCTCCTCACCTTCTTGACCCTTCAGCTCCTCACCTTCTTGACTCTTCAGCTCCTCACCTTCTTGACCCTTCAGCTCCTCACCTTTTTAGCCTTCAGCTCCTCACCTTCTTGAGCCTTCAGCTCCTCACCTTCTTGACCCTTCAGCTCCTCACCTTCTTGACCCTTCAGCTCCTCACCTTCTTGAGCCTTCAGCTCCTCACCTTCTTGACCCTTCAGCTCCTCACCTTCTTGACCCTTCAGCTCCTCACCTTCTTGAGCCTTCAGCTCCTCACCTTCTTGACCCTTCAGCTCCTCACCTTCTTGAGCCTTCAGCTCCTCACCTTTTTAGCCTTCAGCTCCTCACCTCCTTGAGCCTTCAGCTCCTCACCATTTTCGCCTTCAGCTCCTCACCATTTTAGCCTTCAGCTCCTCACCTTTTTGAGCCTTCAGCTCCTCACCTTTTTAGCCTTCAGCTCCTCACCTTCTTGAGCCTTCAGCTCCTCACCTTTTTACACTTCAGCTCCTCACCTTCTTGACCCTTCAGCTCCTCACCTTCTTGACCCTTCAGCTCCTCACCTTCTTGACCCTTCAGCTCCTCACCTTCTTGACCCATCAGCTCCTCACCATTTTAGCCTTCAGCTCCTCACCTACTTGAGCCTCCAGCTCCTCAACTTCTTGCGCCTTCAGCTCCTCACCTTCTGAGCATTCAGCTCCTCACCTTTTTAGCCTTCAGCTCCTCACCTTCTTGAGCCTTCAGATCCTCACCTTTTAAGCCTTCAGCTCCTCACCTTCTTGAGCCTTCAGCTCCTCACCTTCTTGACCCATCAGCTCCTCACCATTTTAGCCTTCAGCTCCTCACCATTTTAGCCTTCAGCTCCTCACCTTCTTGAGCCTTCAGCTCCTCACCTTTTTACCCTTCAGCTCCTCACCTTCTTGACCCTTCAGCTCCTCACCTTCTTGAGCCTCCAGCTCCTCACCTTCTTGAGCCTTCAGCTCCTCACCTTCTTGACCCATCAACTCCTCACCATTTTAGCCTTCAGCTCCTCACCTTCTGAGCCTTCAGCTCCTCACCTTCTGAGCCTTCAGCTCCTCACCTTCTGAGCCTTCAGCTCCTCACCTTTTTAGCCTTCAGCTCCTCACCTTTTTAGCCTTTAGCTCCTCACCTTCTTGAGCCTTCAGCTCCTCACCTTTTTAGCCTTCAGCTCCTCACCTTCTTGAGCCTTCAGCTCCTCATCTTTTTAGCCTTTAGCTCCTCACCTTCTTGAGCCTTCAGCTCCTCACCTTTTTAGCCTTCAGCTCCTCACCTTCTTGAGCCTTCAGCTCCTCACCTTTTTAGCCTTCTGCTCCTCACCTTCTTGAGCCTTCAGCTCCTCACCTTTTTAGCCTTCAGCTCCTCACCCTTTTAGCATTCAGCTCCTCACCTTCTTGAGCCTTCAGCTCCTCACCATTTTAGCCTTCAGCTCCTCACCTTCTTGACCCTTCAGCTCCTCACCTTTTTAGCCTTCAGCTCCTCACCTTTTTAGCCTTCAGCTCCTCACCTTTTTGAGCCTTCAGCTCCTCACCTTCTTGAGCCTTCAGCTCCTCAACTTCTTGAGCCTTCAGCTCCTCACCTTCTTGAGCCTTCAGGTCCTCACCTTCAGCTCCTCACCTTCTTGAGCCTTCAGCTCCTCACCTTCTTGAGCCTTCAGCTCCTCACCTTCTTGAGCCTTCAGGTCCTCACCTTCAGCTCCTCACCTTCTTGAGCCTTCAGCTCCTCACCTTCTTGAGCCTTCAGGTCCTCACCTTCAGCTCCTCACCTTCTTGAGCCTTCAGCTCCTCACCTTCTTGAGCCTTCAGCTCCTCACCTTCAGCTCCTCACCTTCTTGAGCCTTCAGCTCCTCACCTTCTTGAGCCTTCAGCTCCTCACCTTCTTGAGCCTTCAGCTCCTCACCTTCAGCTCCTCACCTTTTTAGCCTTCAGCTCCTCACCTTTTTACACTTCAGCTCCTCACCTTTTTACACTTCAGCTCCTCACCTTCTTGACCCTTCAGCTCCTCACCTTCTTGAGCCTTCAGCTCCTCACCTTCTTGAGCCTTCAGGTCCTCACCTTCAGCTCCTCACCTTCTTGAGCCTTCAGGTCCTCACCTTCAGCTCCTCACCTTCTTGAGCCTTCAGCTCCTCACCTTCTTGACCCTTCAGCTCCTCACCTTCAGCTCCTCACCTTCTTGAGCCTTCAGCTCCTCACCTTCTTGAGCCTTCAGGTCTTCACCTTCAGCTCCTCACCTCCTTTAGCCTTCAGCTCCTCACCTTTTTAGCCTTCAGCTCCTCACCTTTTTAGCCTTCAGCTCCTCACCTTCTTGAGCCTTCAGCTCCTCACCTTTTTAGCTTTCAGCTCCTCACCTTCTTGACCCTTCAGCTCCTCACCTTCTTGACTCTTCAGCTCCTCACCTTCTTGACTCTTCAGCTCCTCACCTTCTTGAGCCTTCAGCTCCTCACCTACTTGAGCCTTCAGCTCCTCACCTTTTTAGCCTTCAGCTCCTCACCTTCTTAGCCTTCAGCTCCTCACCTTCTTAAGCCTTCAGCTCCTCACCTTCTTGACCCTTCAGCTCCTCACCTTCTTGACCCTTCAGCTCCTCACCTTCTTGACCCATCAGCTCCTCACCTTTTTAGCCTTCAGCTCCTCACCTTCTTGAGCCTTCAGCTCCTCACCTTCTTGAGCCTTCAGCTCCTCACCTTCTTGACCCATCAGCTCCTCACCATTTTAGCCTTCAGCTCCTCACCTTCTTGAGCCTTCAGCTCCTCACCTTTTTACCCTTCAGCTCCTCACCTTCTTGACCCTTCAGCTCCTCACCTTCTTGAGCCTCCAGCTCCTCACCTTCTTGAGCCTTCAGCTCCTCACCTTCTTGACCCATCAACTCCTCACCATTTTAGCCTTCAGCTCCTCACCTTCTGAGCCTTCAGCTCCTCACCTTCTGAGCCTTCAGCTCCTCACCTTCTGAGCCTTCAGCTCCTCACCTTTTTAGCCTTCAGCTCCTCACCTTTTTAGCCTTTAGCTCCTCACCTTCTTAAGCCTTCAGCTCCTCACCTTTTTAGCCTTCAGCTCCTCACCTTCTTGAGCCTTCAGCTCCTCACCTTCTTGAGCCTTCAGCTCCTCACCTTCTTGAGCCTTCAGCTCCTCACCTTTTTAGCCTTCTGCTCCTCACCTTCTTGAGCCTTCAGCTCCTCACCTTTTTAGCCTTCAGCTCCTCACCTTTTTAGCATTCAGCTCCTCACCTTCTTGAGCCTTCAGCTCCTCACCTTCTTGACCCTTCAGCTCCTCACCTTCTTGAGCCTTCAGCTTCTCACCTTCTTGAGCCTTCAGCTCCTCACCTTTTTAGCCTTCACCTCCTCACCTTCTTGAGCCTTCAGCTCCTCACCTTCTGAGACTTCAGCTCCTCACCTTTTTAGCCTTCAGCTCCTCACCTCCTTGAGCCTTCAGCTCCTCACCATTTTCGCCTTCAGCTCCTCACCATTTTCGCCTTCAGCTCCTCACCATTTTAGCCTTCAGCTCCTCACCTTTTTGAGCCTTCAGCTCCTCACCTTCTTGACCCATCAGCTCCTCACCATTTTAGCCTTCAGCTCCTCACCTACTTGAGCCTCCAGCTCCTCATCTTTTTAGCCTTCAGCTCCTCACCTTCTTGAGCCTTCAGCTCCTCACCTTCTTGAGCCTTCAGCTCCTCACCTTCTTGAGCCTTCAGCTCCTCACCTTTTTAGCCTTCTGCTCCTCACCTTCTTGAGCCTTCAGCTCCTCACCTTTTTAGCCTTCAGCTCCTCACCTTTTTAGCATTCAGCTCCTCACCTTCTTGAGCCTTCAGCTCCTCACCTTCTTGACCCTTCAGCTCCTCACCTTCTTGAGCCTTCAGCTTCTCACCTTCTTGAGCCTTCAGCTCCTCACCTTTTTAGCCTTCACCTCCTCACCTTCTTGAGCCTTCAGCTCCTCACCTTCTGAGACTTCAGCTCCTCACCTTTTTAGCCTTCAGCTCCTCACCTCCTTGAGCCTTCAGCTCCTCACCATTTTCGCCTTCAGCTCCTCACCATTTTCGCCTTCAGCTCCTCACCATTTTAGCCTTCAGCTCCTCACCTTTTTGAGCCTTCAGCTCCTCACCTTCTTGACCCATCAGCTCCTCACCATTTTAGCCTTCAGCTCCTCACCTTCTTGAGCCTTCAGCTCCTCATCTTTTTAGCCTTCAGCTCCTCACCTTCTGAGCCTTCAGCTCCTCACCTTCTGAGCCTTCAGCTCCTCACCTTCTGAGCCTTCAGCTCCTCACCTTTTTAGCCTTCAGCTCCTCACCTTTTTAGCCTTTAGCTCCTCACCTTCTTAAGCCTTCAGCTCCTCACCTTTTTAGCCTTCAGCTCCTCACCTTCTTGAGCCTTCAGCTCCTCACCTTCTTGAGCCTTCAGCTCCTCACCTTCTTGAGCCTTCAGCTCCTCACCTTTTTAGCCTTCTGCTCCTCACCTTCTTGAGCCTTCAGCTCCTCACCTTTTTAGCCTTCAGCTCCTCACCTTTTTAGCATTCAGCTCCTCACCTTCTTGAGCCTTCAGCTCCTCACCTTCTTGACCCTTCAGCTCCTCACCTTCTTGAGCCTTCAGCTTCTCACCTTCTTGAGCCTTCAGCTCCTCACCTTTTTAGCCTTCACCTCCTCACCTTCTTGAGCCTTCAGCTCCTCACCTTCTGAGACTTCAGCTCCTCACCTTTTTAGCCTTCAGCTCCTCACCTCCTTGAGCCTTCAGCTCCTCACCATTTTCGCCTTCAGCTCCTCACCATTTTCGCCTTCAGCTCCTCACCATTTTAGCCTTCAGCTCCTCACCTTTTTGAGCCTTCAGCTCCTCACCTTCTTGACCCATCAGCTCCTCACCATTTTAGCCTTCAGCTCCTCACCTACTTGAGCCTCCAGCTCCTCATCTTTTTAGCCTTCAGCTCCTCACCTTCTTGAGCCTTCAGCTCCTCACCTTCTTGAGCCTTCAGCTCCTCACCTTCTTGAGCCTTCAGCTCCTCACCTTTTTAGCCTTCTGCTCCTCACCTTCTTGAGCCTTCAGCTCCTCACCTTTTTAGCCTTCAGCTCCTCACCTTTTTAGCATTCAGCTCCTCACCTTCTTGAGCCTTCAGCTCCTCACCTTCTTGACCCTTCAGCTCCTCACCTTCTTGAGCCTTCAGCTTCTCACCTTCTTGAGCCTTCAGCTCCTCACCTTTTTAGCCTTCACCTCCTCACCTTCTTGAGCCTTCAGCTCCTCACCTTCTGAGACTTCAGCTCCTCACCTTTTTAGCCTTCAGCTCCTCACCTCCTTGAGCCTTCAGCTCCTCACCATTTTCGCCTTCAGCTCCTCACCATTTTCGCCTTCAGCTCCTCACCATTTTAGCCTTCAGCTCCTCACCTTTTTGAGCCTTCAGCTCCTCACCTTCTTGACCCATCAGCTCCTCACCATTTTAGCCTTCAGCTCCTCACCTTCTTGAGCCTTCAGCTCCTCATCTTTTTAGCCTTTAGCTCCTCACCTTCTTGAGCCTTCAGCTCCTCACCTTTTTAGCCTTCAGCTCCTCACCTTCTTGAGCCTTCAGCTCCTCACCTTTTTAGCCTTCTGCTCCTCACCTTCTTGAGCCTTCAGCTCCTCACCTTTTTAGCCTTCAGCTCCTCACCCTTTTAGCATTCAGCTCCTCACCTTCTTGAGCCTTCAGCTCCTCACCATTTTAGCCTTCAGCTCCTCACCTTCTTGACCCTTCAGCTCCTCACCTTTTTAGCCTTCAGCTCCTCACCTTTTTAGCCTTCAGCTCCTCACCTTTTTGAGCCTTCAGCTCCTCACCTTCTTGAGCCTTCAGCTCCTCAACTTCTTGAGCCTTCAGCTCCTCACCTTCTTGAGCCTTCAGGTCCTCACCTTCAGCTCCTCACCTTCTTGAGCCTTCAGCTCCTCACCTTCTTGAGCCTTCAGCTCCTCACCTTCTTGAGCCTTCAGGTCCTCACCTTCAGCTCCTCACCTTCTTGAGCCTTCAGCTCCTCACCTTCTTGAGCCTTCAGCTCCTCACCTTCTTGAGCCTTCAGGTCCTCACCTTCAGCTCCTCACCTTCTTGAGCCTTCAGCTCCTCACCTTCTTGAGCCTTCAGCTCCTCACCTTCAGCTCCTCACCTTCTTGAGCCTTCAGCTCCTCACCTTCTTGAGCCTTCAGCTCCTCACCTTCTTGAGCCTTCAGCTCCTCACCTTCAGCTCCTCACCTTTTTAGCCTTCAGCTCCTCACCTTTTTACACTTCAGCTCCTCACCTTTTTACACTTCAGCTCCTCACCTTCTTGACCCTTCAGCTCCTCACCTTCTTGAGCCTTCAGCTCCTCACCTTCTTGAGCCTTCAGGTCCTCACCTTCAGCTCCTCACCTTCTTGAGCCTTCAGGTCCTCACCTTCAACTCCTCACCTTCTTGAGCCTTCAGCTCCTCACCTTCTTGACCCTTCAGCTCCTCACCTTCAGCTCCTCACCTTCTTGAGCCTTCAGCTCCTCACCTTCTTGAGCCTTCAGGTCTTCACCTTCAGCTGCTCACCTCCTTTAGCCTTCAGCTCCTCATCTTTTTAGCCTTCAGCTCCTCACCTTTTTAGCCTTCAGCTCCTCACCTTCTTGAGCCTTCAGCTCCTCACCTTTTTAGCTTTCAGCTCCTCACCTTCTTGACCCTTCAGCTCCTCACCTTCTTGACTCTTCAGCTCCTCACCTTCTTGACTCTTCAGCTCCTCACCTTCTTGAGCCTTCAGCTCCTCACCTACTTGACTCTTCAGCTCCTCACCTTCTTGAGCCTTCAGCTCCTCACCTACTTGAGCCTTCAGCTCCTCACCTTTTTAGCCTTCAGCTCCTCACCTTCTTAGCCTTCAGCTCCTCACCTTCTTAAGCCTTCAGCTCCTCACCTTCTTGACCCTTCAGCTCCTCACCTTCTTGACCCTTCAGCTCCTCACCTTCTTGACCCATCAGCTCCTCACCATTTTAGCCTTCAGCTCCTCACCTACTTGAGCCTCCAGCTCCTCAACTTCTTGCGCCTTCAGCTCCTCACCTTCTGAGCATTCAGCTCCTCACCTTTTTAGCCTTCAGCTCCTCACCTTCTTGAGCCTTCAGCTCCTCACCTTTTTAGCCTTCAGCTCCTCACCTTCTTGAGCCTTCAGCTCCTCACCTTCTTGAGCCTTCAGCTCCTCACCTTCTTGACCCATCAGCTCCTCACCATTTTAGCCTTCAGCTCCTCACCTTCTTGAGCCTTCAGCTCCTCACCTTTTTACCCTTCAGCTCCTCACCTTCTTGACCCTTCAGCTCCTCACCTACTTGAGCCTCCAGCTCCTCAACTTCTTGCGCCTTAAGCTCCTCACCTTCTGAGCATTCAGCTCCTCACCTTCTGAGCATTCAGCTCCTCACCTTTTTAGCCTTCAGCTCCTCACCTTCTTGAGCCTTCAGCTCCTCACCTTTTTAGCCTTCAGCTCCTCACCTTCTTGAACCTTCAGCTCCTCACCTTCTTGACCCATCAGCTCCTCACCATTTTAGCCTTCAGCTCCTCACCATTTTAGCCTTCAGCTCCTCACCTTTTTACCCTTCAGCTCCTCACCTTCTTGACCCTTCAGCTCCTCACCTTCTTGAGCCTCCAGCTCCTCACCTTCTTGAGCCTTCAGCTCCTCACCTTCTTGACCCATCAACTCCTCACCATTTTAGCCTTCAGCTCCTCACCTTCTGAGCCTTCAGCTCCTCACCTTCTTGAGCCTTCAGCTCCTCACCTTCTTGAGCCTTCAGGTCCTCACCTTCAGCTCCTCACCTTCTTGAGCCTTCAGCTCCTCACCTTCTTGAGCCTTCAGGTCCTCACCTTCTTGAGCCTTCAGGTCCTCACCTTCAGCTCCTCACCTTCTTGAGCCTTCAGCTCCTCACCTTCTTGAGCCTTCAGCTCCTCACCTTCTTGAGCCTTCAGGTCCTCACCTTCAGCTCCTCACCTTCTTGAGCCTTCAGCTCCTCACCTTCTTGAGCCTTCAGCTCCTCACCTTCAGCTCCTCACCTTCAGCTCCTCACCTTTTTAGCCTTCAGCTCCTCACCTTTTTACACTTCAGCTCCTCACCTTCTTCACCCTTCAGCTCCTCACCTTCTTGAGCCTTCAGCTCCTCACCTTCTTGAGCCTTCAGGTCCTCACCTTCAGCTCCTCACCTTCTTGAGCCTTAAGGTCCTCACCTTCAGCTCATCACCTTCTTGAGCCTTCAGCTCCTCACCTTCTTGACCCTTCAGCTCCTCACCTTCAGCTCCTCACCTTCTTGAGCCTTCAGCTCCTCACCTTCTTGAGCCTTCAGCTCCTCACCTTCTTGAGCCTTCAGGTCTTCACCTTCAGCTCCTCACCTCCTTTAGCCTTCAGCTCCTCACCTTTTTAGCCTTCAGCTCCTCACCTTCTTGAGCCTTCAGCTCCTCACCTTTTTAGCTTTCAGCTCCTCACCTTCTTGACCCTTCAGCTCCTCACCTTCTTGACTCTTCAGCTCCTCACCTTCTTGACTCTTCAGCTCCTCACCTTCTTGAGCCTTCAGCTCCTCACCTACTTGAGCCTTCAGCTCCTCACCTTCTGAGCCTTCAGCTCCTCACCTTCTGAGCCTTCAGCTCCTCACCTTCTGAGCCTTCAGCTCCTCACCTTCTGAGCCTTCAGCTCCTCACCTTCTTAAGCCTTCAGCTCCTCACCTTTTTAGCCTTCTGCTCCTCACCTTCTTGAGCCTTCAGCTCCTCACCTTTTTAGCCTTCAGCTCCTCACCTTCTTGAGCCTTCAGCTCCTCACCTTCTTGAGCCTTCAGCTCCTCACCTTTTTAGCCTTCAGCTCCTCACCTTTTTACCCTTCAGCTCCTCACCTTTTTACACTTCAGCTCCTCACCTTCTTGACCCTTCAGCTCCTCACCTTCTTGACCCTTCAGCTCCTCACCTTCTTGAGCCTTCAGCTCCTCACCTTCTTGAGCCTTCAGCTCCTCACCTTCTTGACCCTTCAGCTCCTCACCTTCTTGACTCTTCAGCTCCTCACCTTCTTGACCCTTCAGCTCCTCACCTTTTTAGCCTTCAGCTCCTCACCTTCTTGACCCTTCAGCTCCTCACCTTCTTGACTCTTCAGCTCCTCACCTTTTTGACCTTTCAGCTCCTCACCTCCTTTAGCCTTCAGCTCCTCACCTTTTTACCCTTCAGCTCCTCACCTTCTTGAGCCTTCAGCTCCTCACCTTCTTGAGCCTTCAGGTCCTCACCTTCAGCTCCTCACCTTCTTGAGCCTTCAGGTCCTCACCTTCAGCTCCTCACCTTCTTGAGCCTTCAGCTCCTCACCTTCTTGACCCTTCAGCTCCTCACCTTCAGCTCCTCACCTTCTTGAGCCTTCAGCTCCTCACCTTCTTGAGCCTTCAGGTCTTCACCTTCAGCTCCTCACCTCCTTTAGCCTTCAGCTCCTCACCTTTTTAGCCTTCAGCTCCTCACCTTCTTGAGCCTTCAGCTCCTCACCTTTTTAGCTTTCAGCTCCTCACCTTCTTGACCCTTCAGCTCCTCACCTTCTTGACTCTTCAGCTCCTCACCTTCTTGACCCTTCAGCTCCTCACCTTCTTGACTCTTCAGCTCCTCACCTTCTTGAGCCTTCAGCTCCTCACCTTCTTGACTCTTCAGCTCCTCACCTTCTTGAGCCTTCAGATCCTCACCTTCTGAGCCTTCAGCTCCTCACCTTCTGAGCCTTCAGCTCCTCACCTTCTGAGCCTTCAGCTCCTCACCTTCTGAGCCTTCAGCTCCTCACCTTCTGAGCCTTCAGCTCCTCACCTTCTGAGCCTTCAGCTCCTCACCTTCTGAGCCTTCAGCTCCTCACCTTCTGAGCCTTCAGCTCCTCACCTTCTGAGCCTTCAGCTCCTCACCTTCTTAAGCCTTCAGCTCCTCACCTTTTTAGCCTTCTGCTCCTCACCTTCTTGAGCCTTCAGCTCCTCACCTTCTTGAGCCTTCAGCTCCTCACCTTCTTGAGCCTTCAGCTCCTCACCCTTTTAGCCTTCAGCTCCTCACCTTTTTACCCTTCAGCTCCTCACCTTTTTACACTTCAGCTCCTCACCTTCTTGACCCTTCAGCTCCTCACCTTCTTGAGCCTTCAGCTCCTCACCTTCTTGAGCCTTCAGCTCCTCAACTTCTTGACCCTTCAGCTCCTCACCTTCTTGACTCTTCAGCTCCTCACCTTCTTGACCCTTCAGCTCCTCACCTTTTTAGCCTTCAGCTCCTCACCTTCTTGACCCTTCAGCTCCTCACCTTCTTGACTCTTCAGCTCCTCACCTTCTTGACCTTTCAGCTCCTCACCTCCTTTAGCCTTCAGCTCCTCACCTTTTTACACTTCAGCTCCTCACCTTTTTACACTTCAGCTCCTCACCTTCTTGACCCTTCAGCTCCTCACCTTCTTGAGCCTTCAGGTCCTCACCTTCAGCTCCTCACCTTCTTGAGCCTTCAGATCCTCACCTTCTTGACCCTTCAGCTCCTCACCTTCAGCTCCTCACCTTCTTGAGCCTTCAGCTCCTCACCTCCTTTAGCCTTCAGCTCCTCACCTTTTTAGCCTTCAGCTCCTCACCTTTTTAGCCTTCAGCTCCTCACCTTCTTAAGCCTTCAGCTCCTCACCTTTTTAGCCTTCTGCTCCTCACCTTCTTGAGCCTTCAGCTCCTCACCTTCTTGAGCCTTCAGCTCCTCACCTTCTTGAGCCTTCAGCTCCTCACCCTTTTAGCCTTCAGCTCCTCACCTTTTTACCCTTCAGCTCCTCACCTTTTTACACTTCAGCTCCTCACCTTCTTGACCCTTCAGCTCCTCACCTTCTTGAGCCTTCAGCTCCTCACCTTCTTGAGCCTTCAGCTCCTCAACTTCTTGACCCTTCAGCTCCTCACCTTCTTGACTCTTCAGCTCCTCACCTTCTTGACCCTTCAGCTCCTCACCTTTTTAGCCTTCAGCTCCTCACCTTCTTGACCCTTCAGCTCCTCACCTTCTTGACTCTTCAGCTCCTCACCTTCTTGACCTTTCAGCTCCTCACCTCCTTTAGCCTTCAGCTCCTCACCTTTTTACACTTCAGCTCCTCACCTTTTTACACTTCAGCTCCTCACCTTCTTGACCCTTCAGCTCCTCACCTTCTTGAGCCTTCAGGTCCTCACCTTCAGCTCCTCACCTTCTTGAGCCTTCAGATCCTCACCTTCTTGACCCTTCAGCTCCTCACCTTCAGCTCCTCACCTTCTTGAGCCTTCAGCTCCTCACCTCCTTTAGCCTTCAGCTCCTCACCTTTTTAGCCTTCAGCTCCTCACCTTTTTAGCCTTCAGCTCCTCACCTTCTTGAGCCTTCATCTCCTCACCTTTTTAGCTTTCAGCTCCTCACCTTCTTGACCCTTCAGCTCCTAACCTTTTTAGCCTTCAGCTCCTAACCTTTTTAGCCTTCAACTCCTCACCTTCTTGACCCTTCAGCTCCTCACCTTCTTGACCCTTCAGCTCCTCACCTTCTTGACCCTTCAGCTCCTCACCTTCTTGACTCTTCAGCTCCTCACCTTCTTGAGCCTTCAGCTCCTCACCTTCTGAGCCTTCAGCTCCTCACCTTCTGAGCCTTCAGCTCCTCACCTTCTTAAGCCTTCAGCTCCTCACCTTTATAGCCTTCTGCTCCTCACCTTCTTGAGCCTTCAGCTCCTCACCTTTTTAGCCTTCAGCTCCTCACCTTCTTGAGCCTTCAGCTCCTCACCTTCTTGAGCCTTCAGCTCCTCACCTTCTTGAGCCTTCAGCTCCTCACCTTTTTAGCCTTCAGCTCCTCACCTTTTTACCCTTCAGCTCCTCACCTTTTTACACTTCAGCTCCTCACCTTCTTGACCCTTCAGCTCCTCACCTTCTTGAGCCTTCAGCTCCTCACCTTCTTGAGCCTTCAGCTCCTCACCTTCTTGACCCTTCAGCTCCTCACCTTCTTGACTCTTCAGCTCCTCACCTTCTTGACCCTTCAGCTCCTCACCTTCTTGAGCCTTCAGCTCCTCACCTTCTTGAGCCTTCAGCTCCTCACCTTCTTGAGCCTTCAGCTCCTCACCTTCTTGAGCCTTCAGCTCCTCACCTTCTTGAGCCTTCAGCTCCTCACCTTCTTGACCCTTCAGCTCCTCACCTTCTTGAGCCTTCAGCTCCTCACCTTCTTGAGCCTTCAGCTCCTCACCTTCTTGAACCTTCAGCTCCTCACCATTTTAGCCTTCAGCTCCTCACCTTTTTAGCCTTCACCTCCTCACCTTCTTGAGCCTTCAGCTCCTCACCTTCTGAGACTTCAGCTCCTCACCTTTTTAGCCTTCAGCTCCTCACCTTCTTGAACCTTCAGCTCCTCACCATTTTAGCCTTCAGCTCCTCACCATTTTAGCCTTCAGCTCCTCACCTTTTTGAGCCTTCAGCTCCTCACCTTTTTAGCCTTCAGCTCCTCACCTTTTTACACTTCAGCTCCTCACCTTCTTGACCCTTCAGCTCCTCACCTTCTTGACCCTTCAGCTCCTCACCTTCTTGACCCTTCAGCTCCTCACCTTCTTGAGCCTTCAGCTCCTCACCTTTTTAGCCTTCAGCTCCTCACCTTCTTGAGCCTTCAGCTCCTCACCTTTTTAGCCTTCAGCTCCTCACCTTCTTAGCCTTCAGCTCCTCACCTTCTTAAGCCTTCAGCTCCTCACCTTTTTAGCCTTCTGCTCTTCACCTTCTTGAGCCTTCAGCCCCTCACCTTTTTAGCCTTCAGCTCCTCACCTTCTTGCACCTTTAGCTCCTCACCATTTTAGCCTTCAGCTCCTCACCTTCTTGACCCTTCAGCTCCTCACCGTCTTGACCCTTCAGCTCCTCACCTTTTTAGCCTTCAGCTCCTCACCTTTTTAGCCTTCAGCTCCTCACCTTCTTGAGCCTTCAGCTCCTCACCTTCTTGAGCCTTCAGCTCCTCACCTTCTTGAGCCTTCAGCTCTTCACCTTCTTGAGCCTTCAGGTCCTCACCTTCTTGAGCCTTCAGGTCCTCACCTTCTTGACCCTTCAGCTCCTCACCTTCTTGAGCCTTCAGCTCCTCACCTCCTTGAGCCTTCAGCTCCTCACCTTCAGCTCCTCACCTTCTTGAGCCTTCAGCTCCTCACCTTCTTGAGCCTTCAGCTCCTCACCTTCAGCTCCTCACCTTTTTAGCCTTCAGCTCCTCACCTTCTTGACCTTTCAGCTCCTCACCTCCTTTAGCCTTCAGCTCCTCACCTTTTTACCCTTCAGCTCCTCACCTTTTTACACTTCAGCTCCTCACCTTTTTACACTTCAGCTCCTCACCTTCTTGATCCTTCAGCTCCTCACCTTCTTGACCCTTCAGCTCCTCACCTTCTTGACCCATCAGCTCCTCACCATTTTAGCCTTCAGCTCCTCACCATTTTAGCCTTCAGCTCCTCACCTTTTTGAGCCTTCAGCTCCTCACCTTCTTGAGCCTTCAGCTCCTCACCTTTTTACCCTTCAGCTCCTCACCTTCTTGAGCCTTCAGCTCCTCACCTTCTTGAGCCTTCAGCTCCTCACCTTCTTGACCCATTAACTCCTCACCTTCTTGACCCATTAACTCCTCACAATTTTAGCCTTCAGCTCCTCACCTACTTGAGCCTTCAGCTCCTCACCTTTTTAGCCTTCAGCTCCTCACCTTCTTGAGCCTTCAGCTCCTCACCTTCTTGCACCTTTAGCTCCTCACCTTCTTGCACCTTTAGCTCCTCACCATTTTAGTCTTCAGCTCCTCACCTTCTTGACCCTTCAGCTCCTCACCTTCTTGACCCTTCAGCTCCTCACCTTTTTAGCCTTAAGCTCCTCACCTTTTTAGCCTTCAGCTCCTCACCTTTTTAGCCTTCAGCTCCTCACCTTCTTGAGCCTTCAGCTCCTCACCTTCTTGAGCCTTCAGCTCCTCACCTTCTTGAGCCTTCAGCTCCTCACCTTCTTGAGCCTTCAGGTCCTCACCTTCTTGAGCCTTCAGGTCCTCACCTTCTTAAGCCTTCAGCTCATCACCTTTTTACACTTCAGCTCCTCACCTTCTTGACCCTTTATCTCCTCACCTTCTTGACCTTTCAGCTCCTCACCTCTTTTAGCCTTCAGCTCCTCACCTTTTTACCCTTCAGCTCCTCACCTTTTTACACTTCAGCTCCTCACCTTTTTACACTTCAGCTCCTCACCTTCTTGATCCTTCAGCTCCTCACCTTCTTGACCCTTCAGCTCCTCACCTTCTTGACCCATCAGCTCCTCACCATTTTAGCCTTCAGCTCCTCACCATTTTAGCCTTCAGCTCCTCACCATTTTAGCCTTCAGCTCCTCACCATTTTAGCCTTCAGCTCCTCACCTTTTTGAGCCTTCAGCTCCTCACCTTCTTGAGCCTTCAGCTCCTCACCTTTTTACCCTTCAGCTCCTCACCTTTTTACCCTTCAGCTCCTCACCTTCTTGAGCCTTCAGCTCCTCACCTTCTTGAGCCTTCAGCTCCTCACCTTCTTGAGCCTTCAGCTCCTCACCTTCTTGAGCCTTCAGCTCCTCACCTTCTTGAGCCTTCAGCTCCTCACCTTCTTGACCCATTAACTCCTCACAATTTTAGCCTTCAGCTCCTCACCTACTTGAGCCTTCAGCTCCTCACCTTTTTAGCCTTCAGCTCCTCACCTTTTTAGCCTTCAGCTCCTCAACCTTCTTGAGCCTTCAGCTCCTCACCTTTTTAGCCTTCAGCTCCTCACCTTTTTAGCCTTCAGCTCCTCACCTTTTTAGCCTTCAGCTCCTCACCTTTTTAGCCTTCAGCTCCTCACCTTCTTGAGCCTTCAGCTCCCCACCTTTTTAGCTTTCAGCTCCTCACCTTCTTGACCCTTCAGCTCCTCACCTTTTTAGCTTTCAGCTCCTCACCTTTTTAGCCTTCAGCTCCTCACCTTCTTGAGCCTTCAGCTCCTCACCTTTTTAGCCTTCAGCTCCTCACCTTCTTGACCCTTCAGCTCCTCACCTTCTTGACCCTTCAGCTCCTCACCTTCTTGACCCTTCAGCTCCTCACCTTCTTGAGCCTTCAGCTCCTCACCTTTTTAGCCTTCAGCTCCTCACCATTTTAGACTTCAGCTCCTCACCTTTTTGAGCCTTCTTCTCCTCACCTTCTTGAGCCTTCAGCCCCTCACCTTTTTAGCCTTCAGCTCCTCACCTTTTTAGCCTTCTGCTCCTCACCTTCTTGAGCCTTCAGCTCCTCACCTTCTTGACTCTTCAGCTCCTCACCTTCTTGACCCTTCAGCTCCTCACCTTCTTGACTCTTCAGCTCCTCACCTTCTTGACCCATCAGCTCCTCACCATTTTAGCCTTCAGCTCCTCACCATTTTAGCCTTCAGCTCCTCACCATTTTAGCCTTCAGCTCCTCACCTTTTTGAGCCTTCAGCTCCTCACCTTCTTGAGCCTTCAGCTCCTCACCTTTTTACCCTTCAGCTCCTCACCTTTTTACCCTTCAGCTCCTCACCTTCTTGAGCCTTCAGCTCCTCACCTTCTTGAGCCTTCAGCTCCTCACCTTCTTGAGCCTTCAGCTCCTCACCTTCTTGAGCCTTCAGCTCCTCACCTTCTTGAGCCTTCAGCTCCTCACCTTCTTGACCCATTAACTCCTCACAATTTTAGCCTTCAGCTCCTCACCTTCTTGAGCCTTCAGCTCCTCACCTTCTTGAGCCTTCAGCTCCTCACCTTCTTGAGCCTTCAGCTCCTCACCTACTTGAGCCTTCAGCTCCTCACCTTTTTAGCCTTCAGCTCCTCACCTTTTTAGCCTTCAGCTCCTCAACCTTCTTGAGCCTTCAGCTCCTCACCTTTTTAGCCTTCAGCTCCTCACCTTTTTAGCCTTCAGCTCCTCACCTTTTTAGCCTTCAGCTCCTCACCTTTTTAGCCTTCAGCTCCTCACCTTCTTGAGCCTTCAGCTCCCCACCTTTTTAGCTTTCAGCTCCTCACCTTCTTGACCCTTCAGCTCCTCACCTTTTTAGCTTTCAGCTCCTCACCTTCTTGACTCTTCAGCTCCTCACCTTCTTGACCCTTCAGCTCCTCACCTTTTTAGCCTTCAGCTCCTCACCTTTTTAGCCTTCAGCTCCTCACCTTCTTGAGCCTTCAGCTCCTCACCTTTTTAGCCTTCAGCTCCTCACCTTCTTGAGCCTTCAGCTCCTCACCTTTTTAGCCTTCAGCTCCTCACCTTCTTGACCCTTCAGCTCCTCACCTTCTTGACCCTTCAGCTCCTCACCTTCTTGACCCTTCAGCTCCTCACCTTTTTAGCCTTCAGCTCCTCACCATTTTAGACTTCAGCTCCTCACCTTTTTGAGCCTTCTTCTCCTCACCTTCTTGAGCCTTCAGCCCCTCACCTTTTTAGCCTTCAGCTCCTCACCTTTTTAGCCTTCTGCTCCTCACCTTCTTGAGCCTTCAGCTCCTCACCTTCTTGACTCTTCAGCTCCTCACCTTCTTGACCCTTCAGCTCCTCACCTTCTTGACTCTTTAGCTCCTCACCTTCTTGACCCTTCAGCTCCTCACCTACTTGAGCCTTCAGCTCCTCACCTTCTTGAGCCTTCAGCTCCTCACCTACTTGAGCCTTCAGCTCCTCACCTTCTGAGCCTTCAGCTCCTCACCTTCTTAAGCCTTCAGCTCCTCACCTTTTTAGCCTTCAGCTCCTCACCTTTTTAGCCTTCTGCTCCTCACCTTCTTGAGCCTTCAGCTCCTCACCTTCTTGAGCCTTCAGCTCCTCACCTTTTTAGCCTTCAGCTCCTCACCATTTTAGCCTTCAGCTCCTCACCTTTTTACACTTCAGCTCCTCACCTTCTTGACCTTTCAGCTCCTCACCTTCTTGACCCTTCAGCTCCTCACCTTCTTGAGCCTTCAGCTCCTCACCTTCTTGACCCTTCAGCTCCTCACCTTCTTGACTCTTCAGCTCCTCACCTTCTTGAGCCTTCAGCTCCTCACCTTTTTAGCCTTCAGCTCCTCACCTTCTTGACCCTTCAGCTCCTCACCTTCTTGACCCTTCAGCTCCTCACCTTCTTAAGCCTTCAGCTCCTCACCTTCTTGACTCTTCAGCTCCTCACCTTCTTGACCCTTCAGCTCCCCACCTTTTTAGCTTTCAGCTCCTCACCTTCTTGACCCTTCAGCTCCTCACCTTTTTAGCTTTCAGCTCCTCACCTTCTTGACTCTTCAGCTCCTCACCTTCTTGACCCTTCAGCTCCTCACCTTTTTAGCCTTCAGCTCCTCACCTTTTTAGCCTTCAGCTCCTCACCTTCTTGAGCCTTCAGCTCCTCACCTTTTTAGCCTTCAGCTCCTCACCTTCTTGAGCCTTCAGCTCCTCACCTTTTTAGCCTTCAGCTCCTCACCTTCTTGACCCTTCAGCTCCTCACCTTCTTGACCCTTCAGCTCCTCACCTTCTTGACCCTTCAGCTCCTCACCTTCTTGAGCCTTCAGCTCCTCACCTTTTTAGCCTTCAGCTCCTCAACATTTTAGACTTCAGCTCCTCACCTTTTTGAGCCTTCTTCTCCTCACCTTCTTGAGCCTTCAACCCCTCACCTTTTTAGCCTTCAGCTCCTCACCTTTTTAGCCTTCTGCTCCTCACCTTCTTGAGCCTTCAGCTCCTCACCTTCTTGACTCTTCAGCTCCTCACCTTCTTGACCCTTCAGCTCCTCACCTTCTTGACTCTTCAGCTCCTCACCTTCTTGACCCTTCAGCTCCTCACCTACTTGAGCCTTCAGCTCCTCACCTACTTGAGCCTTCAGCTCCTCACCTTCTGAGCCTTCAGCTCCTCACCTTCTTAAGCCTTCAGCTCCTCACCTTTTTAGCCTTCTGCTCCTCACCTTCTTGAGCCTTCAGCTCCTCACCTTTTTAGCCTTCAGCTCCTCACCTTCTTGAGCCTTCAGCTCCTCACCTTCTTGAGCCTTCAGCTCCTCACCTTCTTGACCCTTCAGCTCCTCACCTTCTTGACTCTTCAGCTCCTCACCTTCTTGAGCCTTCAGCTCCTCACCTTTTTAGCCTTCAGCTCCTCACCTTCTTGACCCTTCAGCTCCTCACCTTCTTCACCCTTCAGCTCCTCACCTTCTTGACCCATCAGCTCCTCACCATTTTAGCCTTCAGCTCCTCACCATTTTAGACTTCAGCTCCTCACCTTTTTGAGCCTTCTTCTCCTCACCTTCTTGAGCCTTCAGCCCCTCACCTTTTTAGCCTTCTGCTCCTCACCTTTTTAGCCTTCTGCTCCTCACCTTCTTGAGCCTTCAGCTCCTCACCTTCTTGAGTCTTCAGCTCCCCACCTTCTTGAGCCTTCAGCTCCTCACCTTTTTAGCCTTCAGCTCCTCACCTTCTTGACGCTTCAGCTCCTCACCTTCTTGACCCTTCAGCTCCTCACCTTCTTGAGCCTTCAGCTCCTCACCTTCTTGAGCCTTCAGGTCCTCACCTTCAGCTCCTCACCTTCTTGACCCTTCAGCTCCTCACCTTCAGCTCCTCACCTTCTTGAGCCTTCAGCTCCTCACCTTCTTGAGCCTTCAGCTCCTCACCTTCTTGAGCCTTCAGCTCCTCACCTTCTTGAGCCTTCAGGTCCTCACCTTCTTGAGCCTTCAGGTCCTCACCTTCAGCTCCTCACCTTCTTCAGCCTTCAGCTCCTCACCTTCTTGAGCCTTTTAGGTCTTCACCTTCAGCTCCTCACCTCCTTTAGCCTTCAGCTCCTCACCTCCTTTAGCCTTCAGCTCCTCACCTTTTTAGCCTTCAGCTCCTCACCTTTTTAGCCTTCATCTCCTCACCTTCTTGAGCCTTCATCTCCTCACCTTTTTAGCTTTCAGCTCCTCACCTTCTTGACCCTTCAGCTCCTAACCTTTTTAGCCTTCAGCTCCTCACCTTCTTGACCCTTCAGCTCCTCACCTTGACTCTTCAGCTCCTCACCTTATTGACCCTTCAGCTCCTCACCTTCTTGACTCTTCAGCTCCTCACCTTCTTGAGCCTTCAGCTCCTCACCTACTTGAGCCTTCAGCTCCTCACCTTCTGAGCCTTCAGCTCCTCACCTTCTGAGCCTTCAGCTCCTCACCTTCTGAGCCTTCAGCTCCTCACCTTCTGAGCCTTCAGCTCCTCACCTTCTTAAGCCTTCAGCTCCTCACCTGTTTAGCCTTCTGCTCCTCACCTTCTTGAGCCTTCAGCTCCTCATCTTTTTAGCCTTCAGCTCCTCACCTTCTTGAGCCTTCAGCTCCTCACCTTCTTGAGCCTTCAGCTCCTCACCTTCTTGAGCCTTCAGCTCCTCACCTTTTTAGCCTTCAGCTCCTCACCTTCTTGACTCTTCAGCTCCTCACCTTCTTGACCCTTCAGCTCCTCACCTTTTTAGCCTTCAGCTCCTCACCTTCTTGAGCCTTCAGCTCCTCACCTTCTTGAGCCTTCAGCTCCTCACCTTCTTGAGCCTTCAGCTCCTCACCTTCTTGACCCTTCAGCTCCTTACCTTTTTAGCCTTCACCTCCTCACCTTCTTGAGCCTTCAGCTCCTCGCCTTCTGAGACTTCAGCTCCTCACCTTTTTAGCCTTCAGCTCCTCACCTTCTTGAACCTTCAGCTCCTCACCATTTTAGCCTTCAGCTCCTCACCATTTTAGCCTTCAGCTCCTCACCATTTTAGCCTTCAGCTCCTCACCTTTTTGAGCCTTCAGCTCCTCACCTTTTTGAGCCTTCAGCTCCTCACCTTTTTGAGCCTTCAGCTCCTCACCTTTTTAGCCTTCAGCTCCTCACCTTTTTACACTTCAGCTCCTCACCTTCTTGAGCCTTCAGCTCCTCACCTTCTTGAGCCTTCAGCTCCTCACCTTCTTGAGCCTTCAGCTCCTCACCTTCTTGAGCCTTCAGCTCCTCACCTTTTTAGCCTTCAGCTTCTCACCTTCTTGAGCCTTCAGCTCCTCACCTTTTTAGCCTTCAGCTCCTCACCTTCTTAGCCTTCAGCTCCTCACCTTTTTAGCCTTCAGCTCCTCACCTTCTTGACCCTTCAGCTCCTCACCTTCTTGACCCTTCAGCTCCTCACCTTTTTAGCCTTCAGCTCCTCACCTTTTTAGCCTTCAGCTCCTCACCTTCTTGAGCCTTCAGCTCCTCACCTTCTTGAGCATTCAGCTCCTCACCTTCTTGAGCCTTCAGCTCGTCACCTTCTTGAGCCTTCAGGTCCTCACCTTCT
Organism: Blennius ocellaris; assembly: GCF_963422515.1. Taxonomy (NCBI): domain Eukaryota; kingdom Metazoa; phylum Chordata; class Actinopteri; order Blenniiformes; family Blenniidae; genus Blennius; species Blennius ocellaris. The sequence goes on along the minus strand of NW_027662273.1, from coordinate 915,827 downwards.
TGAGCCTTCAGGTCCTCACCTTCTTGAGCCTTCAGGTCCTCACCTTCTTAAGCCTTCAGCTCATCACCTTTTTACACTTCAGCTCCTCACCTTCTTGACCCTTTAGCTCCTCACCTTCTTGAGCCTTCAGCTCCTCACCTCCTTGAGCCTTCAGCTCCTCACCTTCTTGAGCCTTCAGCTCCTCACCTTCTTGAGCCTTCAGCTCCTCACCTTCAGCTCCTCACCTTTTTAGCCTTCAGCTCCTCACCTTCTTGACCTTTCAGCTCCTCACCTCCTTTAGCCTTCAGCTCCTCACCTTTTTACCCTTCAGCTCCTCACCTTTTTACACTTCAGCTCCTCACCTTCTTGAGCCTTCAGCTCCTCACCTTCTTGACCCTTCAGCTCCTCACCTTCTTGACCCATCAGCTCCTCACCATTTTAGCCTTCAGCTCCTCACCATTTTAGCCTTCAGCTCCTCACCTTTTTGAGCCTTCAGCTCCTCACCTTCTTGAGCCTTCAGCTCCTCACCTTTTTACCCTTCAGCTCCTCACCTTCTTGAGCCTTCAGCTCCTCACCTTCTTGAGCCTTCAGCTCCTCACCTTCTTGAGCCTTCAGCTCCTCACCTTCTTGAGCCTTCAGCTCCTCACCTTCTTGAGCCTTCAGCTCCTCACCTTCTTGACCCATCAACTCCTCACAATTTTAGCCTTCAGCTCCTCACCTACTTGAGCCTTCAGCTCCTCACCTTTTTAGCCTTCAGCTCCTCACCTTCTTGAGCCTTCAGCTCCTCACCTTTTTAGCCTTCAGCTCCTCACCTTTTTAGCCTTCAGCTCCTCACCTTTTTAGCCTTCAGCTCCTCACCTTCTTGAGCCTTCAGCTCCTCACCTTTTTAGCCTTCAGCTCCTCACCTTCTTGAGCCTTCAGCTCCTCACCTTCTTGAGCCTTCAGCTCCTCACCTTCTTAAGCCTTCAGCTCCTCACCTTCTTGACTCTTCAGCTCCTCACCTTCTTGACCCTTCAGCTCCCCACCTTTTTAGCTTTCAGCTCCTCACCTTCTTGACCCTTCAGCTCCTCACCTTTTTAGCTTTCAGCTCCTCACCTTCTTGACTCTTCAGCTCCTCACCTTCTTGACCCTTCAGCTCCTCACCTTTTTAGCCTTCAGCTCCTCACCTTTTTAGCCTTCAGCTCCTCACCTTCTTGAGCCTTCAGCTCCTCACCTTTTTAGCCTTCTGCTCCTCACCTTCTTGAGCCTTCAGCTCCTCACCTTTTTAGCCTTCAGCTCCTCACCTTCTTGACCCTTCAGCTCCTCACCTTCTTGACCCTTCAGCTCCTCACCTTCTTGAGCCTTCAGCTCCTCACCTTCTTGAGCCTTCAGCTCCTCACCTTTTTAGCCTTCAGCTCCTCACCTTCTTGACCCTTCAGCTCCTCACCTTCTTGACCCTTCAGCTCCTCACCTTCATGACCCATCAGCTCCTCACCATTTTAGCCTTCAGCTCCTCACCATTTTAGACTTCAGCTCCTCACCTTTTTGAGCCTTCTTCTCCTCACCTTCTTGAGCCTTCAGCCCCTCACCTTTTTAGCCTTCAGCTCCTCACCTTTTTAGCCTTCAGCTCCTCACCTTTTTAGCCTTCTGCTCCTCACCTTCTTGAGCCTTCAGCTCCTCACCTTCTTGAGCCTTCAGCTCCTCACCTTCTTGAGTCTTCAGCTCCCCACCTTCTTGAGCCTTCAGCTCCCCACCTTCTTGCACCTTAAGCTCCTCACCATTTTAGCCTTCAGCTCCTCACCTTCTTGAGCCTTCAGCTCCTCACCTTCAGCTCCTCACCTTTGTAGCCTTCAGCTCCTCACCTTCAGCTCCTCACCTTCAGCTCCTCACCTTTTTAGCCTTCAGCTCCTCACCTTTTTAGCCTTCAGCTCCTCACCTTCTTGACCTTTCAGCTCCTCACCTCCTTTAGCCTTCAGCTCCTCACCTTCTTGACCCTTCAGCTCCTCACCCTTTTAGCCTTAAGCTCCTCACCTTTTTAGCCTTCAGCTCCTCACCTTCTTGAGCCTTCAGCTCATTACCTTCAGCTCCTCACCTTTTTAGCCTTCAGCTCCTCACTTTCTTGACCTTTCAGCTCCTCACCTCCTTTAGCCTTCAGCTCCTAACCTTTTTAGCCTTCAGCTCCTCACCTTTTTAGCCTTCAGCTCCTCGCCTTCTTGAGCCTTCAGCTCCTCGCCTTCTTGAGCCTTCAGCTCCTCACCTTCTGAGACTTCAGCTCCTCAGCTATTTAGCCTTCAGCTCCTCACCTTCTTGAGCCTTCAGCTCCTCACCTTCTTGAGCCTTCAGCTCCTCACCTTCTTGACCCTTAAGCTCCTCACCTTCTTGACCCTTCAGCTCCTCACATTTTTAGCCTTCAGCTCCTCACCTTTTTAGCCTTGAGCTCCTCACCTTCTTGAGCCTTTCTTGAGCCTTCAGCTCCTCACCTTTTTACCCTTCAGCTCCTCACCTTCTTGACCCTTCAGCTCCTCACCTTCTTGAGCCTTCAGCTCCTCACCTTCTTGAGCCTTCAGCTCCTCACCTTCTTGACCCTTAAGCTCCTCACCTTCTTGACCCATCAGCTCCTCACCATTTTAGCCTTCAGCTCCTCACCATTTTAGCCTTCAGCTCCTCACCATTTTAGCCTTCAGCTCCTCACCTTTTTGAGCCTTCAGCTCCTCACCTTCTTGAGCCTTCAGCTCCTCACCTTTTTACCCTTCAGCTCCTCACCTTCTTGACCCTTCAGCTCCTCACCTTCTTGACCCTTCAGCTCCTCACCTTCATGACCCTTCAGCTCCTCACCTTCTTGACCCTTCAGCTCCTCACCTTCTTGACCCTTCAGCTCCTCACCTTCTTGAGCCTTCAGCTCCTCACCTTCTTGAGCCTTCAGCTCCTCACCTTCTTGACCCATCAACTCCTCACCATTTTATCCTTCAGCTCCTCACCTACTTGAGCCTTCAGCTCCTCAACTTCTTGCGCCTTCAACTCCTCACCATCTGAGCCTTCAGCTCCTCACCTTTTTAGCCTTCAGCTCCTCACCTTTTTAGCCTTCAGCTCCTCGCCTTCTTGAGCCTTCAGCTCCTCGCCTTCTTAAGCCTTCAGCTCCTCGCCTTCTTAAGCCTTCTGCTCCTCACCTTCTTAAGCCTTCTGCTCCTCACCTTTTTAGCCTTCTGCTCCTCACCTTCTTGAGCCTTAAGCTCCTCACCTTTTTAGCCATCAGCTCCTCACCTTCTTGAGCCTTCAGCTCCTCACCTTCTTGAGCCTTAAGCTCCTCACCTTTTTAGCCTTCAGCTCCTCACCTTTTTAGCCTTCAGCTCCTCACCTTTTTAGCCTTCAGCTCCTCACCTTCTTGAGCCTTCAGCTCCTCACCTTCTTAAGCCTTCAGCTCCTCACCTTTTTAGCCTTCAGCTCCTCACCTTCTTGAGCCTTTCTTGAGCCTTCAGCTCCTCACCTTTTTAGTCTTCTGCTCCTCACCTTCTTGAGCCTTCAGCTCCTCACCTTTTTAGCCTTCAGCTCCTCACCTTCTTGAGCCTTTCTTGAGCCTTCAGCTCCTCACCTTTTTACCCTTCAGCTCCTCACCTTTTTACACTTCAGCTCCTCACCTTCTTGACCCTTCAGCTCCTCACCTTCTTGAGCCTTCAGCTCCTCACCTTTTTAGCCTTCAGCTCCTCACATTTTTAGCCTTCAGCTCCTCACCTTCTTGACCCTTCAGCTCCTCACCTTCTTGACCCATCAGCTCCTCACCATTTTAGCCTTCAGCTCCTCACCATTTTAGCCTTCAGCTCCTCACCTTTTTGAGCCTTCTTCTCCTCACCTTCTTGAGCCTTCAGCCCCTCCCCTTTTTAGCCTTCAGCTCCTCACCTTTTTAGCCTTCTGCTCCTCACCTTCTTGAGCCTTCAGCTCCTCACCTTCTTGAGTCTTCAGCTCCCCACCTTCTTGAGCCTTCAGCCCCTCACCTTTTTAGCCTTCAGCTCCTCACCTTAAGCTCCTCACCTTCTTGAGCCATCAGCCCCTCACCTTCTGAGACTTCAGCTCCTCACCTTTTTAGCCTTCAGCTCCTCACCTTCTTGACCCATCAGCTCCTCACCATTTTAGCCTTCAGCTCCTCACCATTTTAGCCTTCAGCTCCTCACCTTTTTGAGCCTTCTTCTCCTCACCTTCTTGAGCCTTCAGCTCCTCACCTTCTTGAGCCTTCAGCTCCTCACCTTTTTAGCCTTCTGCTCCTCACCTTTTTAGCCTTCTGCTCCTCACCTTCTTGAGCCTTCAGCTCCTCACCTTCTTGAGTTTTCAGCTCCCCACCTTCTTGCACCTTAAGCTCCTCACCATTTTAGCCTTCAGCTCCTCACCTTCTTGACGCTTCAGCTCCTCTCCTTCTTGACCCTTCAGCTCCTCACCTTTTTAGCCTTCAGCTCCTCACCTTTTAAGCCTTCAGCTCCTCACCTTCTTGAGCCTTCAGCTCCTCACCTTCTTGAGCCTTCAGCTCCTCACCTTCTTGAGCCATCAGCTCCTCACCTTCTTGAGCCTTCAGCTCCTCACCTTCTTGCACCTTAAGCTCCTCACCATTTTAGCCTTCAGCTCCTCACCATTTTAGCCTTCAGCTCCTCACCTTCTTGACCCTTCAGCTCCTCACCTTCTTGACCCTTCAGCTCCTCACCTTCTTGACCCTTCAGCTCCTCACCTTTTAAGCCTTCAGCTCCTCACCTTCTTGAGCCTTCAGCTCCTCACCTTCTTGAGCCTTCAGCTCCTCACCTTCTTGAGCCTTCAGCTCCTCACCTTCTTGAGCCATCAGCTCCTCACCTTCTTGAGCCTTCAGCTCCTCACCTTCTTGCACCTTAAGCTCCTCACCATTTTAGCCTTCAGCTCCTCACCATTTTAGCCTTCAGCTCCTCACCTTCTTGACCCTTCAGCTCCTCACCTTCTTGACCCTTCAGCTCCTCACCTTCTTGACCCTTCAGCTCCTCACCTTTTTAGCCTTCAGCTCCTCACCTTCTTGAGCCTTCAGCTCCTCACCTTCTTGAGCCTTCAGCTCCTCACCATTTTAGCCTTCAGCTCTTCACCTTTTTAGCCTTCAGCTCCTCACCTTTTTAGCCTTCAGCACCTCACCTTCTTTAGCCTTCAGCTCCTCACCTTTTTAGCCTTCAGCTCCTCACCTATTTAGCCTTCAGCTCCTCACCTTCTTGAGCCTTCATCTCCTCACCTTTTTATGTTTTCAGCTCCTCACCTTCTTGAGCCTTCTGCTCCTCACCTTCTTGAGCCGTCAGCTCCTCACCTTTTTAGCCTTCAGCTCCTCACCTTCTTGACCCTTCAGCTCCTCACCTTTTTATCCTTCAGCTCCTCGCCTTCTTGAGCCTTCAGCTCCTCACCTTCTTGAGCCTTCAGCTCCTCACCTTCTTGAGCCTTCAGCTCCTCACCTTCTTGACCCTTCAGCTCCTCACCTTCTTGACCCTTCAGCTCCTCACCTTCTTGAGCCTTCAGCTCCTCACCTTCTTGAGTCTTCAGCTCCCCACCTTCTTGCACCTTAAGCTCCTCACCATTTTAGCCTTCAGCTCCTCACCTTCTTGACGCTTCAGCTCCTCTCCTTCTTGACCCTTCAGCTCCTCACCTTTTTAGCCTTCAGCTCCTCACCTTTTAAGCCTTCAGCTCCTCACCTTCTTGAGCCTTCAGCTCCTCACCTTTTTAGCCTTCAGCTCCTCACCTTCTTGACCCTTCAGCTCCTCACCTTCTTGAGCCTTCAGCTCCTCACCTTCTTGAGCCATCAGCTCCTCACCTTCTTGAGCCTTCAGCTCCTCACCTTCTTGCACCTTAAGCTCCTCACCATTTTAGCCTTCAGCTCCTCACCATTTTAGCCTTCAGCTCCTCACCTTCTTGACCCTTCAGCTCCTCACCTTCTTGACCCTTCAGCTCCTCACCTTCTTGACCCTTCAGCTCCTCACCTTTTTAGCCTTCAGCTCCTCACCTTCTTGAGCCTTCAGCTCCTCACCTTCTTGAGCCTTCAGCTCCTCACCATTTTAGCCTTCAGCTCTTCACCTTTTTAGCCTTCAGCTCCTCACCCTTTTAGCCTTCAGCACCTCACCTTCTTTAGCCTTCAGGTCCTCACCTTTTTAGCTTTCAGCTCCTCACCTATTTAGCCTTCAGCTCCTCACCTTCTTGACCCTTCAGCTCCTCACCTTTTTATCCTTCAGCTCCTCGCCTTCTTGAGCCTTCAGCTCCTCACCTTCTTGAGCCTTCAGCTCCTCACCTTCTTGACCCTTCAGCTCCTCACCTTCTTGAGCCTTCAGCTCCTCACCTTCTTGAGCCTTCAGCTCCTCACCTTCTTGAGCCTTCAGCTCCTCACCTTCTTGAGCCTTCAGCTCCTCACCTTCTTGAGCCTTCAGCTCCTCACCTTTTAATCCTTCATTTCATCATCTTCTTGAGCTCCTCACCTTCTTGACCCTTCAGCTCCTCATCTTTTTAGCCTTCAGCTCCTCACCTCTTTAGCCTTCAGCTCCTCACCTTCTTGACCCTTCAGCTCCTCACCTTTTTAGCCTTCAGCTCCTCACCTTTTTATACTTCAGCTACTCGCCTTCTTGAGTCTTCAGCTCCTCACCTTTTTAGCCTTCAGCTCCTCACCTTTTTAGCCTTCAGCTCCTCACCTTTTTAGCCTTCAGCTCCTCACCTTTTTAGCCTTCAGCTCCTCACCTTCTTGAGCCTTCAGCTCCCCACCTTCTTGACCCTTCAGCCCCTCACCTTTTTAGCCTTCAGCTCCTCAACTTCTTGCGCCTTCAACTCCTCACCTTCTTGAGCCTTCAGCTCCTCACCTTTTTATCCTTCAGCTCCTCACCTTCTTGAGCCTTCAGCTCCTCACTTTCTTGAGCCTTCAGCTCCTCACCTTTTTATCCTTCAGCTCCTCGCCTTCTTGAGCCTTCAGCTCCTCACCTTCTTGCACATTCAGCTCATCACCTTTTAATCCTTCATTTCATCATCTTCTTGAGCTCCTCACCTTCTTGGGCCTTCAGCTCCTCACCTTCTTGAGCCTTCAGCTCCTCACCTTTTTATCCTTCAGCTCCTCGCCTTCTTGAGCCTTCAGCTCCTCACCTTCTTGACCCATCAGCTCCTCACCATTTTAGCCTTCAGCTCCTCACCTTTTAGACCCTTCAGCTCCTCACCTTTTTAGCCTTCAGCTCCTCACCTTCTTGACCCTTAAGCTCCTCACCTTCTTGAGCCTTCAGCTCCTCACCTTCAGCTCCTCACCTTTTTAGCCTTCAGCTCCTCACCTTTTTAGCCTTCAGCTCCTCACCTTTTTAGCCTTCAGCTCCTCACCTTTTTAGCCTTCAGCTCCTCACCTTCTTGACCCTTCAGCTCCTCACCTTTTTATCCTTCAGCTCCTCACCTTCTTGAGCCTTCAGCTCCTCACCTTCTTGAGCCTTCAGCTCCTCACCTTCTTGACCCTTCAGCTCCTCACCTTCTTGAGCCTTCAGCTCCTCACCTTCTTGAGCCTTCAGCTCCTCACCTTCTTGAGCCTTCAGCTCCTCACCTTCTTGAGCCTTCAGCTCCTCACCTTCTTGAGCCTTCAGCTCCTCACCTTTTAATCCTTCATTTCATCATCTTCTTGAGCTCCTCACCTTCTTGACCCTTCAGCTCCTCATCTTTTTAGCCTTCAGCTCCTCACCTCTTTAGCCTTCAGCTCCTCACCTTCTTGACCCTTCAGCTCCTCACCTTTTTAGCCTTCAGCTCCTCACCTTTTTATACTTCAGCTACTCGCCTTCTTGAGTCTTCAGCTCCTCACCTTTTTAGCCTTCAGCTCCTCACCTTTTTAGCCTTCAGCTCCTCACCTTTTTAGCCTTCAGCTCCTCACCTTTTTAGCCTTCAGCTCCTCACCTTCTTGAGCCTTCAGCTCCCCACCTTCTTGACCCTTCAGCCCCTCACCTTTTTAGCCTTCAGCTCCTCAACTTCTTGCGCCTTCAACTCCTCACCTTCTTGAGCCTTCAGCTCCTCACCTTTTTATCCTTCAGCTCCTCGCCTTCTTGAGCCTTCAGCTCCTCACCTTCTTGAGCCTTCAGCTCCTCACCTTTTTATCCTTCAGCTCCTCGCCTTCTTGAGCCTTCAGCTCCTCACCTTCTTGCACATTCAGCTCATCACCTTTTAATCCTTCATTTCATCATCTTCTTGAGCTCCTCACCTTCTTGAGCCTTCAGCTCCTCACTTTCTTGAGCCTTCAGCTCCTCACCTTTTTATCCTTCAGCTCCTCGCCTTCTTGAGCCTTCAGCTCCTCACCTTCTTGCACATTCAGCTCATCACCTTTTAATCCTTCATTTCATCATCTTCTTGAGCTCCTCACCTTCTTGGGCCTTCAGCTCCTCACCTTCTTGAGCCTTCAGCTCCTCACCTTTTTATCCTTCAGCTCCTCGCCTTCTTGAGCCTTCAGCTCCTCACCTTCTTGACCCATCAGCTCCTCACCATTTTAGCCTTCAGCTCCTCACCTTTTAGACCCTTCAGCTCCTCACCTTTTTAGCCTTCAGCTCCTCACCTTCTTGACCCTTAAGCTCCTCACCTTCTTGAGCCTTCAGCTCCTCACCTTCAGCTCCTCACCTTTTTAGCCTTCAGCTCCTCACCTTTTTAGCCTTCAGCTCCACACCTTTGTAGCCTTCAGCTCCTCACCTTTTTAGCCTTCAGCTCCACACCTTTGTAGCCTTCAGCTCCTCACCTTTTTAGCCTTCATCTTCTCACCTTTGTAGCCTTCAGCTCCTCACCTTTTTAGCCTTCAGCTCCTCACCTTTTTAGCCTTCAGCTCCTCACCTTTTTATGTTTTCAGCTCCTCACCTTCTTGAGCCTTCAGCTCCTCACCTTCTTGCACATTCAGCTCCTCACCTTTTAATCCTTCATTTCATCATCTTCTTGAGCTCCTCTCCTTCTTGAGCCTTCAGCTCCTCACCTTTTTATGTTTTCAGCTCCTCACCTTCTTGAGCATTCAGCTCCTCACCTTCTTGCACATTCAGCTCCTCACCTTTTAATCCTTCATTTCATCATCTTCTTGAGCTCCTCACCTTCTTGAGCCTTCAACTCCTCACCTTCTTGAGCCTTCAGCTCCTCACCTTTTTATCCTTCAGCTCCTCACCTTCTTGACCCTTCAGCTCCTCACCTTTTTAGCCTTCAGCTCCTCACCTTCTTGAGCCTTCAGCTCCTCACCTTCAGCTCCTCACCTTTTTAGCCTTCATCTTCTGACCTTTTTAGCCTTTAGCTCCTCACCTTCTTGAGCCTTCAGCTCCTCACCTTTTTAGCCTTCAGCTCCTCACCTTTTTAGCCTTCAGCTCCTCACCTTCTTGACCCTTCAGCTCCTCACCATTTTAGCCTTCAGCTCCTCACCTATTTAGCCTTCAGCTCCTCACCTTCTTGAGCCTTCATCTCCTCACCTTTTTATGTTTTCAGCTCCTCACCTTCTTGAGCCTTCAGCTCCTCACCTTCTTGAGCCTTCAGCTCCTCACCTTTTTAGCCTTCAGCTCCTCACCTTTTTAGCCTTCTGCTCCTCACCTTCTTGAGCCTTCAGCTCCTCACCTTCTTGACCCATCAGCTCCTCACCTTTTTAGCCTTCAGCTCCTCACCTTCTTGAGCCTTCTGCTCCTCACCTTCTTGAGCCTTCAGTTCCTCACCTTCTTGAGCCTTCAGCTCCTCACCTTCTTGAGCCTTCAGCTCCTCACCTTTTTAGCCTTCAGCTCCTCACCTTTTTGACCTTCAGCTCCTCACCTTTTTAGCCTTCAGCTCCTCACCTTTTTAGCCTTCAGCTCCTCACCTTCTTGAGCCTTCAGCTCCTCACCTTTTTAGCCTTCAGCTCCTCACCTTCTTGACCCTTCAGCTCCTCAACTTCTTGAGCCTTCAGCTCCTCACCTTTTAAGCCTTCAGCTCCTCACCTTCTTGAGCCTTCAGCTCCTCACCTTTTTAGCCTTCAGCTCCTCACCTTCTTGAGCCATCAGCTCCTCACCTTCTGAGACTTCAGCTCCTCACCTGTTTAGCCTTCAGCTCCTCACCTTCTTGAGCCTTCAGCTCCTCACCTTTTTAGCCTTTAGCTCCTCACCTTCTTGAGCCTTTCTTGAGCCTTCAGCTCCTCACCTTTTTAGCCTTCAGCTCCTCACCTTTTAAGCCTTCAGCTCCTCACCTTCTTGACCCTTCAGCTCCTCACCTTCTTGACCCTTCAGCTCCTCACCTTTTTAGCCTTCAGCTCATCACCTTCTTGAGCCTTCATCTCCTCATCTTTTTAGCTTTCAGCTCCTCACCTTCTTGACCCTTCAGCTCCTCACCTTCTTGACTCTTCAACTCCTCACCTTCTTGACCCTTCATCTCCTCACCTTCTTGACTCTTCAACTCCTCACCTTCTTGACCCTTCAGCTCCTCACCTTCTTGACTCTTCAACTCCTCACCTTCTTGACTCTTCAACTCCTCACCTTCTTGACCCTTCAGCTCCTCACCTTCTTGACTCTTCAGCTCCTCACCTTCTTGACTCTTCAGCTCCTCACCTTCTTGACCCTTCAGCTCCTCACCTTTTTAGCCTTCAGCTCCTCACCTTCTTGACCCTTCAGCTCCTCACCTTCTTGAGCCTTCAGCTCCTCACCTTCTTCAGCCTTCAGCTCCTCACCTTCTTGAGCCTTCAGCTCCTCACCTTTTTAGCCTTCAGCTCCTCACCTTTTTAGCCTTCAGCTCCTCACCTTTTTAGCCTTCAGCTCCTCACCTTCTTGACCCATCATCTCCTCACCTTCTTGACCCATCAGCTCCTCACCTTCTTGAGCCTTCAGCTCCACACCTTCTTGAGCCTTCAGCTCCACACCTTCTTGACCCTTCAGCTCCTCACCTTCTTGAGCCTTCAGCTCCTCACCTTCTTCAGCCTTCAGCTTCTCACCTTCTTGACCCATCAGCTCCTCACCTTCTTGACCCATCATCTCCTCACCTTTTTAGCCTTCATCTCCTCACCTTCTTGACCCTTCAGCTCCTCACCTTCTTGACCCTTCAGCACCTCACCTTCTTGACCCTTCTGCTCCTCACCTTTTTAGCTTTCAGCCCCTCACCTTCTTGAGCCTTCTGCTCCTCACCTTCTTGAGCCTTCAGCTCCTCACCTTTTTAGCCTTCAGCTCCTCACCTTTTTGACCCTTCAGCTCCTCACCTTTTTAGCCTTCAGCTCCTCACCTTCTTGAGCCTTCAGCTCCTCACCCTTTTAGCCTTCTGCTCCTCACCTTCTTGACCCTTCAGCTCCTCACCTTCTTGAGCCTTCAGCTCCTCACCTTCTTGAGCCTTCTGCTCCTCACCTTCTTGAGCCTTCAGCTCCTCACCTTTTTAGCCTTCAGCTCCTCACCTTTTTGACCCTTCAGCTCCTCACCTTTTTAGCCTTCAGCTCCTCACCTTCTTGAGCCTTCAGCTCCTCACCTTTTTGAGCCTTCAGCTCCTCACCTTTTTGAGCCTTCAGCTCCTCACCTTTTTAGCCTTCAGCTCCTCACCTTCTTGAGCCTTCAGCTCCTCACCTTTTTAGCCTTCAGCTCCTCACCTTCTTGACCCTTCAGCTCCTCAACTTCTTGAGCCTTCAGCTCCTCACCTTTTAAGCCTTCAGCTCCTCACCTTCTTGAGCCTTCAGCTCCTCACCTTTTTAGCCTTCAGCTCCTCACCTTCTTGAGCCATCAGCTCCTCACCTTCTGAGACTTCAGCTCCTCACCTTTTTAGCCTTCAGCTCCTCACCTTCTTGAGCCTTCAGCTCCTCACCTTTTTAGCCTTTAGCTCCTCACCTTCTTGAGCCTTTCTTGAGCCTTCAGCTCCTCACCTTTTTAGCCTTCAGCTCCTCACCTTTTAAGCCTTCAGCTCCTCACCTTCTTGACCCTTCAGCTCCTCACCTTCTTGACCCTTCAGCTCCTCACCTTTTTAGCCTTCAGCTCATCACCTTCTTGAGCCTTCATCTCCTCATCTTTTTAGCTTTCAGCTCCTCACCTTCTTGACCCTTCAGCTCCTCACCTTCTTGACTCTTCAACTCCTCACCTTCTTGACCCTTCATCTCCTCACCTTCTTGACTCTTCAACTCCTCACCTTCTTGACCCTTCAGCTCCTCACCTTCTTGACTCTTCAACTCCTCACCTTCTTGACCCTTCAGCTCCTCACCTTCTTGACTCTTCAGCTCCTCACCTTCTTGACTCTTCAGCTCCTCACCTTCTTGACCCTTCAGCTCCTCACCTTTTTAGCCTTCAGCTCCTCACCTTCTTGACCCTTCAGCTCCTCACCTTCTTGAGCCTTCAGCTCCTCACCTTCTTGAGCCTTCAGCTCCTCACCTTCTTCAGCCTTCAGCTCCTCACCTTCTTGAGCCTTCAGCTCCTCACCTTTTTAGCCTTCAGCTCCTCACCTTTTTAGCCTTCAGCTCCTCACCTTTTTAGCCTTCAGCTCCTCACCTTCTTCAGCCTTCAGCTCCTCACCTTCTTGAGCCTTCAGCTCCTCACCTTTTTAGCCTTCAGCTCCTCACCTTTTTAGCCTTCAGCTCCTCACCTTTTTAGCCTTCAGCTCCTCACCTTCTTGACCCATCATCTCCTCACCTTCTTGACCCATCAGCTCCTCACCTTCTTGAGCCTTCAGCTCCACACCTTCTTGACCCTTCAGCTCCACACCTTCTTGACCCTTCAGCTCCTCACCTTCTTGAGCCTTCAGCTCCTCACCTTCTTCAGCCTTCAGCTTCTCACCTTCTTGACCCATCAGCTCCTCACCTTCTTGACTCTTCAGCTCCTCACCTTCTTGACCCTTCAGCTCCTCACCTTTTTAGCCTTCAGCTCCTCACCTTTTTAGCCTTCAGCTCCTCACCTTTTTGACCCTTCAGCTCCTCACCTTTTTAGCCTTCAGCTCCTCACCTTCTTGAGCCTTCAGCTCCTCACCCTTTTAGCCTTCTGCTCCTCACCTTCTTGACCCTTCAGCGCCTCACCTTCTTGAGCCTTCAGCTCCTCACCTTCTTGAGCCTTCTGCTCCTCACCTTCTTGAGCCTTCAGCTCCTCACCTTTTTAGCCTTCAGCTCCTCACCTTTTTGACCCTTCAGCTCCTCACCTTTTTAGCCTTCAGCTCCTCACCTTCTTGAGCCTTCAGCTCCTCACCTTTTTGAGCCTTCAGCTCCTCACCTTTTTGAGCCTTCAGCTCCTCACCTTTTTAGCCTTCAGCTCCTCACCTTCTTGAGCCTTCAGCTCCTCACCTTTTTAGCCTTCAGCTCCTCACCTTCTTGACCCTTCAGCTCCTCAACTTCTTGAGCCTTCAGCTCCTCACCTTTTAAGCCTTCAGCTCCTCACCTTCTTGAGCCTTCAGCTCCTCACCTTTTTAGCCTTCAGCTCCTCACCTTCTTGAGCCATCAGCTCCTCACCTTCTGAGACTTCAGCTCCTCACCTTTTTAGCCTTCAGCTCCTCACCTTCTTGAGCCTTCAGCTCCTCACCTTTTTAGCCTTTAGCTCCTCACCTTCTTGAGCCTTTCTTGAGCCTTCAGCTCCTCACCTTTTTAGCCTTCAGCTCCTCACCTTTTAAGCCTTCAGCTCCTCACCTTCTTGACCCTTCAGCTCCTCACCTTCTTGACCCTTCAGCTCCTCACCTTTTTAGCCTTCAGCTCATCACCTTCTTGAGCCTTCATCTCCTCATCTTTTTAGCTTTCAGCTCCTCACCTTCTTGACCCTTCAGCTCCTCACCTTCTTGACTCTTCAACTCCTCACCTTCTTGACCCTTCATCTCCTCACCTTCTTGACTCTTCAACTCCTCACCTTCTTGACCCTTCAGCTCCTCACCTTCTTGACTCTTCAACTCCTCACCTTCTTGACCCTTCAGCTCCTCACCTTCTTGACTCTTCAGCTCCTCACCTTCTTGACTCTTCAGCTCCTCACCTTCTTGACCCTTCAGCTCCTCACCTTTTTAGCCTTCAGCTCCTCACCTTCTTGACCCTTCAGCTCCTCACCTTCTTGAGCCTTCAGCTCCTCACCTTCTTGAGCCTTCAGCTCCTCACCTTCTTCAGCCTTCAGCTCCTCACCTTCTTGAGCCTTCAGCTCCTCACCTTTTTAGCCTTCAGCTCCTCACCTTTTTAGCCTTCAGCTCCTCACCTTTTTAGCCTTCAGCTCCTCACCTTCTTCAGCCTTCAGCTCCTCACCTTCTTGAGCCTTCAGCTCCTCACCTTTTTAGCCTTCAGCTCCTCACCTTTTTAGCCTTCAGCTCCTCACCTTTTTAGCCTTCAGCTCCTCACCTTCTTGACCCATCATCTCCTCACCTTCTTGACCCATCAGCTCCTCACCTTCTTGAGCCTTCAGCTCCACACCTTCTTGACCCTTCAGCTCCACACCTTCTTGACCCTTCAGCTCCTCACCTTCTTGAGCCTTCAGCTCCTCACCTTCTTCAGCCTTCAGCTTCTCACCTTCTTGACCCATCAGCTCCTCACCTTCTTGACTCTTCAGCTCCTCACCTTCTTGACCCTTCAGCTCCTCACCTTTTTAGCCTTCAGCTCCTCACCTTCTTGACCCTTCAGCTCCTCACCTTCTTGAGCCTTCAGCTCCTCACCTTCTTGAGCCTTCAGCTCCTCACCTTCTTCAGCCTTCAGCTCCTCACCTTCTTGAGCCTTCAGCTCCTCACCTTTTTAGCCTTCAGCTCCTCACCTTTTTAGCCTTCAGCTCCTCACCTTTTTAGCCTTCAGCTCCTCACCTTCTTGACCCATCATCTCCTCACCTTCTTGACCCATCAGCTCCTCACCTTCTTGAGCCTTCAGCTCCACACCTTCTTGACCCTTCAGCTCCACACCTTCTTGACCCTTCAGCTCCACACCTTCTTGACCCTTCAGCTCCTCACCTTCTTGAGCCTTCAGCTCCTCACCTTCTTCAGCCTTCAGCTTCTCACCTTCTTGACCCATCAGCTCCTCACCTTCTTGACCCATCATCTCCTCACCTTTTTAGCCTTCATCTCCTCACCTTCTTGACCCTTCAGCTCCTCACCTTCTTGACCCTTCAGCACCTCACCTTCTTGACCCTTCTGCTCCTCACCTTTTTAGCTTTCAGCCCCTCACCTTCTTGAGCCTTCTGCTCCTCACCTTCTTGAGCCTTCAGCTCCTCACCTTTTTAGCCTTCAGCTCCTCACCTTTTTGACCCTTCAGCTCCTCACCTTTTTAGCCTTCAGCTCCTCACCTTCTTGAGCCTTCAGCTCCTCACCCTTTTAGCCTTCTGCTCCTCACCTTCTTGACCCTTCAGCTCCTCACCTTCTTGAGCCTTCAGCTCCTCACCTTCTTGAGCCTTCTGCTCCTCACCTTCTTGAGCCTTCAGCTCCTCACCTTTTTAGCCTTCAGCTCCTCACCTTTTTGACCCTTCAGCTCCTCACCTTTTTAGCCTTCAGCTCCTCACCTTTTTAGCCTTCAGCTCCTCACCTTTTTGACCCTTCAGCTCCTCACCTTTTAGCCTTCAGCTCCTCACCTTCTTGACCCTTCAGCTCCTCAACTTTTTAGCCTTCAGCTCCTCACCTTCTTGAGCCTTCAGCTCCTCACCTTTTTAGCCTTCAGCTCCTCACCTTCTTGACCCATCAGCTCCTCACCATTTTAGCCTTCAGCTCCTCACCTTTTTGACCCTTCAGCTCCTCACCTTTTTAGCCTTCAGCTCCTCACCTTCTTGAGCCTTCAGCTCCTCACCTTCTTGACCCTTAAGCTCCTCACCTTCTTGAGCCTTCAGCTCCTCACCTTCAGCTCCTCACCTTCTTGAGCCTTCAGCTCCTCACCTTTTTAGCCTTCAGCTCCACACCTTTGTAGCCTTCAGCTCCTCACCTTTTTAGCCTTCAGCTCCACACCTTTGTAGCCTTCAGCTCCACACCTTTGTAGCCTTCAGCTCCTCACCTTTTTAGCCTTCATCTTCTCACCTTTTTAGCCTTTAGCTCCTCACCTTCTTGAGCCTTCAGCTCCTCACATTTTTAGCCTTCAGCTCCTCACCTTTTTATGTTTTCAGCTCCTCACCTTCTTGAGCCTTCAGCTCCTCACCTTCTTGCACATTCAGCTCCTCACCTTTTAATCCTTCATTTCATCATCTTCTTGAGCTCCTCACCTTCTTGAGCCTTCAGCTCCTCACCTTTTTAGCCTTCATCTTCTCACCTTTTTAGCCTTCAACTCCTCACCTTCTTGAGCCTTCTACTCCTCACCTTCTTGAGCCTTCAGCTCCTCACCTTTTTAGCCTTCAGCTCCTCACCTTTTTAGCCTTCATCTTCTCACCTTTTTAGCCTTCAGCTCCTCACCTTCTTGAGCCTTCAGCTTCTCACCTTTTTAGCCTTCAGCTCCTCACCTTCTTGAGCCTTCAGCTCCTCACCTTTTTAGCCTTCAGCTCCTGACCTTCTTGTGCCTTCAGCTCCTCACCTTCTTGAGCCTTCAGCTCCTCACCTTTTTAGCCTTCAGCTCCTCACCTTCTTGAGCCTTCAGCTCCTCACCTTTTTAGCCTTCAGCTCCTGACCTTCTTGTGCCTTCAGCTCCTCACCTTCTTGAGCCTTCAGCTCCTCACCTTCTTGTGCCTTCAGCTCCTCACCTTCTTGAGCCTTCAGCTCCTCACCTTCTTGACCCTTCAGCTCCTCACCTTCTTGACCCTTCAGCTCCTCACCTTCTTGACCCTTCAGCTCCTCACCTTCTTCAGCCTTCAGCTCCTCACCTTCTTGAGCCTTCAGCTCCTCACCTTCTTGACCCATCAGCTCCTCACCTTTTTAGCCTTCAGCTCCTCACCTTTTTAGCCTTCAGCTCCTCACCTTTTTAGCCTTCAGCTCCTCACCTTTTTAGCCTTCAGCTCCTCACCTTTTTAGCCTTCAGCTCCTCACCTTTTTAGCCTTCATCTTCTCACCTTTTTAGCCTTCAGCTCCTCACCTTCTTGAGCCTTCAGCTTCTCACCTTTTTAGCCTTCAGCTCCTCACCTTCTTGAGCCTTCAGCTCCTCACCTTTTTAGCCTTCAGCTCCTGACCTTCTTGTGCCTTCAGCTCCTCACCTTCTTGAGCCTTCAGCTCCTCACCTTTTTAGCCTTCAGCTCCTCACCTTCTTGAGCCTTCAGCTCCTCACCTTTTTAGCCTTCAGCTCCTGACCTTCTTGTGCCTTCAGCTCCTCACCTTCTTGAGCCTTCAGCTCCTCACCTTCTTGTGCCTTCAGCTCCTCACCTTCTTGAGCCTTCAGCTCCTCACCTTCTTGACCCTTCAGCTCCTCACCTTCTTGACCCTTCAGCTCCTCACCTTCTTGACCCTTCAGCTCCTCACCTTCTTCAGCCTTCAGCTCCTCACCTTCTTGAGCCTTCAGCTCCTCACCTTCTTGACCCATCAGCTCCTCACCTTTTTAGCCTTCAGCTCCTCACCTTTTTAGCCTTCAGCTCCTCACCTTTTTAGCCTTCAGCTCCTCACCTTTTTAGCCTTCATCTTCTCACCTTTTTAGCCTTCAGCTCCTCACCTTCTTGAGCCTTCAGCTCCTCACCTTTTTATCCTTTAGCTCCTCGCCTTCTTGAGCCTTCAGCTCCTCACCTTCTTGCACATTCAGCTCCTCACCTTTTAATCCTTCATTTCATCATCTTCTTGAGCTCCTCACCTTCTTGAGCCTTCTGCTCCTCACCTTCTTGAGCCTTCAGCTCCTCACCTTCTTGAGCATTCAGCTCCTCACCTTTTTAGCCTTCAGCTCCTCACCTTTTTGACCCTTCAGCTCCTCACCTTTTTAGCCTTCAGCTCCTCACCTTCTTGAGCCTTCAGCTCCTCACCTTTTTAGCCTTCAGCTCCTCACCTTCTTGACCCTTCAGCTCCTCAACTTCTTGAGCCTTCAGCTCCTCACCTTTTAAGCCTTCAGCTCCTCACCTTCTTGAGCCTTCAGCTCCTCACCTTTTTAGCCTTCAGCTCCTCACCTTTTAAGCCTTCAGCTCCTCACCTTCTTGACCCTTATGCTCCTCACCTTCTTGACCCTTCAGCTCCTCACCTTTTTAGCCTTCAGCTCATCACCTTCTTGAGCCTTCATCTCCTCATCTTTTTAGCTTTCAGCTCCTCACCTTCTTGACCCTTCAGCTCCTCACCTTCTTGACTCTTCAACTCCTCACCTTCTTGACCCTTCATCTCCTCACCTTCTTGACTCTTCAACTCCTCACCTTCTTGACCCTTCAGCTCCTCACCTTCTTGACTCTTCAACTCCTCACCTTCTTGACCCTTCAGCTCCTCACCTTCTTGACTCTTCAGCTCCTCACCTTCTTGACTCTTCAGCTCCTCACCTTCTTGACCCTTCAGCTCCTCACCTTTTTAGCCTTCAGCTCCTCACCTTCTTGACCCTTCAGCTCCTCACCTTCTTGAGCCTTCAGCTCCTCACCTTCTTCAGCCTTCAGCTCCTCACCTTCTTCAGCCTTCAGCTCCTCACCTTCTTCAGCCTTCAGCTCCTCACCTTCTTGAGCCTTCAGCTCCTCACCTTTTTAGCCTTCAGCTCCTCACCTTTTTAGCCTTCAGCTCCTCACCTTTTTAGCCTTCAGCTCCTCACCTTCTTGACCCATCATCTCCTCACCTTCTTGACCCATCAGCTCCTCACCTTCTTGAGCCTTCAGCTCCACACCTTCTTGACCCTTCAGCTCCACACCTTCTTGAGCCTTCAGCTCCTCACCTTCTTCAGCCTTCAGCTTCTCACCTTCTTGACCCATCAGCTCCTCACCTTCTTGACCCATCATCTCCTCACCTTTTTAGCCTTCATCTCCTCACCTTCTTGACCCTTCAGCTCCTCACCTTCTTGACCCTTCAGCACCTCACCTTCTTGACCCTTCTGCTCCTCACCTTTTTAGCTTTCAGCCCCTCACCTTCTTGAGCCTTCTGCTCCTCACCTTCTTGAGCCTTCAGCTCCTCACCTTCTTGAGCCTTCTGCTCCTCACCTTCTTGAGCCTTCAGTTCCTCACCTTTTTAGCCTTCAGCTCCTCACCTTTTTGACCCTTCAGCTCCTCACCTTTTTAGCCTTCAGCTCCTCACCTTCTTGAGCCTTCAGCTCCTCACCTTTTTGACCCTTCAGCTCCTCACCTTTTTAGCCTTCAGCTCCTCACCTTTTTAGCCTTCAGCTCCTCACCTTCTTGACCCATCATCTCCTCACCTTCTTGACCCATCAGCTCCTCACCTTCTTGAGCCTTCAGCTCCACACCTTCTTGACCCTTCAGCTCCACACCTTCTTGACCCTTCAGCTCCACACCTTCTTGACCCTTCAGCTCCTCACCTTCTTGAGCCTTCAGCTCCTCACCTTCTTCAGCCTTCAGCTTCTCACCTTCTTGACCCATCAGCTCCTCACCTTCTTGACCCATCATCTCCTCACCTTTTTAGCCTTCATCTCCTCACCTTCTTGACCCTTCAGCTCCTCACCTTCTTGACCCTTCAGCACCTCACCTTCTTGACCCTTCTGCTCCTCACCTTCTTGACCCATCATCTCCTCACCTTTTTAGCCTTCATCTCCTCACCTTCTTGACCCTTCAGCTCCTCACCTTCTTGACCCTTCAGCACCTCACCTTCTTGACCCATCAGCTCCTCACCTTCTTGACCCATCATCTCCTCACCTTTTTAGCCTTCATCTCCTCACCTTCTTGAGCCTTCAGCTCCTCACCTTCTTGAGCCTTCAGCTCCTCACCCTTTTAGCCTTCTGCTCCTCACCTTCTTGACCCTTCAGCTCCTCACCTTCTTGAGCCTTCAGCTCCTCACCTTCTTGAGCCTTCTGCTCCTCACCTTCTTGAGCCTTCAGCTCCTCACCTTTTTAGCCTTCAGCTCCTCACCTTTTTGACCCTTCAGCTCCTCACCTTTTTAGCCTTCAGCTCCTCACCTTTTTAGCCTTCAGCTCCTCACCTTTTTGACCCTTCAGCTCCTCACCTTTTAGCCTTCTGCTCCTCACCTTCTTGACCCTTCAGCTCCTCAACTTTTTAGCCTTCAGCTCCTCACCTTCTTGAGCCTTCAGCTCCTCACCTTCAGCTCCTCACCTTCTTGACCCATCAGCTCCTCACCATTTTAGCCTTCAGCTCCTCACCTTTTTGACCCTTCAGCTCCTCACCTTTTTAGCCTTCAGCTCCTCACCTTCTTGAGCCTTCAGCTCCTCACCTTCTTGACCCTTAAGCTCCTCACCTTCTTGAGCCTTCAGCTCCTCACCTTCAGCTCCTCACCTTCTTGAGCCTTCAGCTCCTCACCTTTTTAGCCTTCAGCTCCACACCTTTGTAGCCTTCAGCTCCACACCTTTGTAGCCTTCAGCTCCTCACCTTTTTAGCCTTCATCTTCTCACCTTTTTAGCCTTTAGCTCCTCACCTTCTTGAGCCTTCAGCTCCTCACATTTTTAGCCTTCAGCTCCTCACCTTTTTATGTTTTCAGCTCCTCACCTTCTTGAGCCTTCAGCTCCTCACCTTCTTGCACATTCAGCTCCTCACCTTTTAATCCTTCATTTCATCATCTTCTTGAGCTCCTCACCTTCTTGAGCCTTCAGCTCCTCACCTTTTTAGCCTTCATCTTCTCACCTTTTTAGCCTTCAACTCCTCACCTTCTTGAGCCTTCTACTCCTCACCTTCTTGAGCCTTCAGCTCCTCACCTTTTTAGCCTTCAGCTCCTCACCTTTTTAGCCTTCAGCTCCTCACCTTCTTGAGCCTTCAGCTCCTCACCTTTTTAGCCTTCAGCTCCTGACCTTCTTGTGCCTTCAGCTCCTCACCTTCTTGAGCCTTCAGCTCCTCACCTTCTTGTGCCTTCAGCTCCTCACCTTCTTGAGCCTTCAGCTCCTCACCTTCTTGACCCTTCAGCTCCTCACCTTCTTGACCCTTCAGCTCCTCACCTTCTTGACCCTTCAGCTCCTCACCTTCTTCAGCCTTCAGCTCCTCACCTTCTTGAGCCTTCAGCTCCTCACCTTTTTAGCCTTCAGCTCCTGACCTTCTTGTGCCTTCAGCTCCTCACCTTCTTGAGCCTTCAGCTCCTCACCTTTTTAGCCTTCAGCTCCTCACCTTCTTGAGCCTTCAGCTCCTCACCTTTTTAGCCTTCAGCTCCTGACCTTCTTGTGCCTTCAGCTCCTCACCTTCTTGAGCCTTCAGCTCCTCACCTTCTTGTGCCTTCAGCTCCTCACCTTCTTGAGCCTTCAGCTCCTCACCTTCTTGACCCTTCAGCTCCTCACCTTCTTGACCCTTCAGCTCCTCACCTTCTTGACCCTTCAGCTCCTCACCTTCTTCAGCCTTCAGCTCCTCACCTTCTTGAGCCTTCAGCTCCTCACCTTCTTGACCCATCAGCTCCTCACCTTTTTAGCCTTCAGCTCCTCACCTTTTTAGCCTTCAGCTCCTCACCTTTTTAGCCTTCAGCTCCTCACCTTTTTAGCCTTCAGCTCCTCACCTTTTTAGCCTTCAGCTCCTCACCTTTTTAGCCTTCATCTTCTCACCTTTTTAGCCTTCAGCTCCTCACCTTCTTGAGCCTTCAGCTTCTCACCTTTTTAGCCTTCAGCTCCTCACCTTCTTGAGCCTTCAGCTCCTCACCTTTTTAGCCTTCAGCTCCTGACCTTCTTGTGCCTTCAGCTCCTCACCTTCTTGAGCCTTCAGCTCCTCACCTTTTTAGCCTTCAGCTCCTCACCTTCTTGAGCCTTCAGCTCCTCACCTTTTTAGCCTTCAGCTCCTGACCTTCTTGTGCCTTCAGCTCCTCACCTTCTTGAGCCTTCAGCTCCTCACCTTCTTGTGCCTTCAGCTCCTCACCTTCTTGAGCCTTCAGCTCCTCACCTTCTTGACCCTTCAGCTCCTCACCTTCTTGACCCTTCAGCTCCTCACCTTCTTGACCCTTCAGCTCCTCACCTTCTTCAGCCTTCAGCTCCTCACCTTCTTGAGCCTTCAGCTCCTCACCTTCTTGACCCATCAGCTCCTCACCTTTTTAGCCTTCAGCTCCTCACCTTTTTAGCCTTCAGCTCCTCACCTTTTTAGCCTTCAGCTCCTCACCTTTTTAGCCTTCAGCTCCTCACCTTCTTGAGCCTTCAGCTCCTCACCCTTTTAGCCTTCTGCTCCTCACCTTCTTGACCCTTCAGCTCCTCACCTTCTTGAGCCTTCAGCTCCTCACCTTCTTGAGCCTTCTGCTCCTCACCTTCTTGAGCCTTCAGCTCCTCACCTTTTTAGCCTTCAGCTCCTCACCTTTTTGACCCTTCAGCTCCTCACCTTTTTAGCCTTCAGCTCCTCACCTTCTTGAGCCTTCAGCTCCTCACCTTTTTAGCCTTCAGCTCCTGACCTTCTTGTGCCTTCAGCTCCTCACCTTCTTGAGCCTTCAGCTCCTCACCTTCTTGTGCCTTCAGCTCCTCACCTTCTTGAGCCTTCAGCTCCTCACCTTCTTGACCCTTCAGCTCCTCACCTTCTTGACCCTTCAGCTCCTCACCTTCTTGACCCTTCAGCTCCTCACCTTCTTCAGCCTTCAGCTCCTCACCTTCTTGAGCCTTCAGCTCCTCACCTTCTTGACCCATCAGCTCCTCACCTTTTTAGCCTTCAGCTCCTCACCTTTTTAGCCTTCAGCTCCTCACCTTTTTAGCCTTCAGCTCCTCACCTTTTTAGCCTTCAGCTCCTCACCTTTTTGACCCTTCAGCTCCTCACCTTTTTAGCCTTCAGCTCCTCACCTTCTTGAGCCTTCAGCTCCTCACCCTTTTAGCCTTCTGCTCCTCACCTTCTTGACCCTTCAGCTCCTCACCTTCTTGAGCCTTCAGCTCCTCACCTTCTTGACCCTTAAGCTCCTCACCTTCTTGAGCCTTCAGCTCCTCACCTTCAGCTCCTCACCTTCTTGAGCCTTCAGCTCCTCACCTTTTTAGCCTTCAGCTCCACACCTTTGTAGCCTTCAGCTCCTCACCTTTTTAGCCTTCAGCTCCACACCTTTGTAGCCTTCAGCTCCACACCTTTGTAGCCTTCAGCTCCTCACCTTTTTAGCCTTCATCTTCTCACCTTTTTAGCCTTTAGCTCCTCACCTTCTTGAGCCTTCAGCTCCTCACATTTTTAGCCTTCAGCTCCTCACCTTTTTATGTTTTCAGCTCCTCACCTTCTTGAGCCTTCAGCTCCTCACCTTCTTGCACATTCAGCTCCTCACCTTTTAATCCTTCATTTCATCATCTTCTTGAGCTCCTCACCTTCTTGAGCCTTCAGCTCCTCACCTTTTTAGCCTTCATCTTCTCACCTTTTTAGCCTTCAACTCCTCACCTTCTTGAGCCTTCTACTCCTCACCTTCTTGAGCCTTCAGCTCCTCACCTTTTTAGCCTTCAGCTCCTCACCTTTTTAGCCTTCATCTTCTCACCTTTTTAGCCTTCAGCTCCTCACCTTCTTGAGCCTTCAGCTTCTCACCTTTTTAGCCTTCAGCTCCTCACCTTCTTGAGCCTTCAGCTCCTCACCTTTTTAGCCTTCAGCTCCTGACCTTCTTGTGCCTTCAGCTCCTCACCTTCTTGAGCCTTCAGCTCCTCACCTTTTTAGCCTTCAGCTCCTCACCTTCTTGAGCCTTCAGCTCCTCACCTTTTTAGCCTTCAGCTCCTGACCTTCTTGTGCCTTCAGCTCCTCACCTTCTTGAGCCTTCAGCTCCTCACCTTCTTGTGCCTTCAGCTCCTCACCTTCTTGAGCCTTCAGCTCCTCACCTTCTTGACCCTTCAGCTCCTCACCTTCTTGACCCTTCAGCTCCTCACCTTCTTGACCCTTCAGCTCCTCACCTTCTTCAGCCTTCAGCTCCTCACCTTCTTGAGCCTTCAGCTCCTCACCTTCTTGACCCATCAGCTCCTCACCTTTTTAGCCTTCAGCTCCTCACCTTTTTAGCCTTCAGCTCCTCACCTTTTTAGCCTTCAGCTCCTCACCTTTTTAGCCTTCAGCTCCTCACCTTTTTGACCCTTCAGCTCCTCACCTTTTTAGCCTTCAGCTCCTCACCTTTTTGACCCTTCAGCTCCTCACCTTTTTAGCCTTCTGCTCCTCACCTTCTTGAGCCTTCAGCTCCTCACCTTTTTAGCCTTCAGCTCCTCACCTTTTTGACCCTTCAGCTCCTCACCTTTTTAGCCTTCAGCTCCTCACCTTTTTAGCCTTCAGCTCCTCACCTTTTTGACCCTTCAGCTCCTCACCTTTTAGCCTTCTGCTCCTCACCTTCTTGACCCTTCAGCTCCTCAACTTTTTAGCCTTCAGCTCCTCACCTTCTTGAGCCTTCAGCTCCTCACCTTCAGCTCCTCACCTTCTTGACCCATCAGCTCCTCACCATTTTAGCCTTCAGCTCCTCACCTTTTTGACCCTTCAGCTCCTCACCTTTTTAGCCTTCAGCTCCTCACCTTCTTGAGCCTTCAGCTCCTCACCTTCTTGACCCTTAAGCTCCTCACCTTCTTGAGCCTTCAGCTCCTCACCTTCAGCTCCTCACCTTCTTGAGCCTTCAGCTCCTCACCTTTTTAGCCTTCAGCTCCACACCTTTGTAGCCTTCAGCTCCTCACCTTTTTAGCCTTCAGCTCCACACCTTTGTAGCCTTCAGCTCCACACCTTTGTAGCCTTCAGCTCCTCACCTTTTTAGCCTTCATCTTCTCACCTTTTTAGCCTTTAGCTCCTCACCTTTTTATGTTTTCAGCTCCTCACCTTCTTGAGCCTTCAGCTCCTCACATTTTTAGCCTTCAGCTCCTCACCTTTTTATGTTTTCAGCTCCTCACCTTCTTGAGCCTTCAGCTCCTCACCTTCTTGCACATTCAGCTCCTCACCTTTTAATCCTTCATTTCATCATCTTCTTGAGCTCCTCACCTTCTTGAGCCTTCAGCTCCTCACCTTTTTAGCCTTCATCTTCTCACCTTTTTAGCCTTCAACTCCTCACCTTCTTGAGCCTTCTACTCCTCACCTTCTTGAGCCTTCAGCTCCTCACCTTTTTAGCCTTCAGCTCCTCACCTTTTTAGCCTTCATCTTCTCACCTTTTTAGCCTTCAGCTCCTCACCTTCTTGAGCCTTCAGCTTCTCACCTTTTTAGCCTTCAGCTCCTCACCTTCTTGAGCCTTCAGCTCCTCACCTTTTTAGCCTTCAGCTCCTGACCTTCTTGTGCCTTCAGCTCCTCACCTTCTTGAGCCTTCAGCTCCTCACCTTTTTAGCCTTCAGCTCCTCACCTTCTTGAGCCTTCAGCTCCTCACCTTTTTAGCCTTCAGCTCCTGACCTTCTTGTGCCTTCAGCTCCTCACCTTCTTGAGCCTTCAGCTCCTCACCTTCTTGTGCCTTCAGCTCCTCACCTTCTTGAGCCTTCAGCTCCTCACCTTCTTGACCCTTCAGCTCCTCACCTTCTTGACCCTTCAGCTCCTCACCTTCTTGACCCTTCAGCTCCTCACCTTCTTCAGCCTTCAGCTCCTCACCTTCTTGAGCCTTCAGCTCCTCACCTTCTTGACCCATCAGCTCCTCACCTTTTTAGCCTTCAGCTCCTCACCTTTTTAGCCTTCAGCTCCTCACCTTTTTAGCCTTCAGCTCCTCACCTTTTTAGCCTTCAGCTCCTCACCTTTTTAGCCTTCAGCTCCTCACCTTTTTAGCCTTCATCTTCTCACCTTTTTAGCCTTCAGCTCCTCACCTTCTTGAGCCTTCAGCTTCTCACCTTTTTAGCCTTCAGCTCCTCACCTTCTTGAGCCTTCAGCTCCTCACCTTTTTAGCCTTCAGCTCCTGACCTTCTTGTGCCTTCAGCTCCTCACCTTCTTGAGCCTTCAGCTCCTCACCTTTTTAGCCTTCAGCTCCTCACCTTCTTGAGCCTTCAGCTCCTCACCTTTTTAGCCTTCAGCTCCTGACCTTCTTGTGCCTTCAGCTCCTCACCTTCTTGAGCCTTCAGCTCCTCACCTTCTTGTGCCTTCAGCTCCTCACCTTCTTGAGCCTTCAGCTCCTCACCTTCTTGACCCTTCAGCTCCTCACCTTCTTGACCCTTCAGCTCCTCACCTTCTTGACCCTTCAGCTCCTCACCTTCTTCAGCCTTCAGCTCCTCACCTTCTTGAGCCTTCAGCTCCTCACCTTCTTGACCCATCAGCTCCTCACCTTTTTAGCCTTCAGCTCCTCACCTTTTTAGCCTTCAGCTCCTCACCTTTTTAGCCTTCAGCTCCTCACCTTTTTAGCCTTCAGCTCCTCACCTTTTTAGCCTTCATCTTCTCACCTTTTTAGCCTTCAGCTCCTCACCTTCTTGAGCCTTCAGCTCCTCACCTTTTTATCCTTCAGCTCCTCGCCTTCTTGAGCCTTCAGCTCCTCACCTTCTTGCACATTCAGCTCCTCACCTTTTAATCCTTCATTTCATCATCTTCTTGAGCTCCTCACCTTCTTGAGCCTTCTGCTCCTCACCTTCTTGAGCCTTCAGCTCCTCACCTTCTTGAGCCTTCAGCTCCTCACCTTTTTAGCCTTCAGCTCCTCACCTTTTTGACCCTTCAGCTCCTCACCTTTTTAGCCTTCAGCTCCTCACCTTCTTGAGCCTTCAGCTCCTCACCTTTTTAGCCTTCAGCTCCTCACCTTCTTGACCCTTCAGCTCCTCAACTTCTTGAGCCTTCAGCTCCTCACCTTTTTAGCCTTCAGCTCCTCACCTTCTTGAGCCTTCAGCTCCTCACCTTCTTGAGCCTTCAGCTCCTCACCTTTTTAGCCTTCAGCTCCTCACCTTTTAAGCCTTCAGCTCCTCACCTTCTTGACCCTTATGCTCCTCACCTTCTTGACCCTTCAGCTCCTCACCTTTTTAGCCTTCAGCTCATCACCTTCTTGAGCCTTCATCTCCTCATCTTTTTAGCTTTCAGCTCCTCACCTTCTTGACCCTTCAGCTCCTCACCTTCTTGACTCTTCAACTCCTCACCTTCTTGACCCTTCATCTCCTCACCTTCTTGACTCTTCAACTCCTCACCTTCTTGACTCTTCAACTCCTCACCTTCTTGACCCTTCAGCTCCTCACCTTCTTGACTCTTCAACTCCTCACCTTCTTGACCCTTCAGCTCCTCACCTTCTTGACTCTTCAGCTCCTCACCTTCTTGACTCTTCAGCTCCTCACCTTCTTGACCCTTCAGCTCCTCACCTTTTTAGCCTTCAGCTCCTCACCTTCTTGACCCTTCAGCTCCTCACCTTCTTGAGCCTTCAGCTCCTCACCTTCTTCAGCCTTCAGCTCCTCACCTTCTTCAGCCTTCAGCTCCTCACCTTCTTCAGCCTTCAGCTCCTCACCTTCTTGAGCCTTCAGCTCCTCACCTTTTTAGCCTTCAGCTCCTCACCTTTTTAGCCTTCAGCTCCTCACCTTTTTAGCCTTCAGCTCCTCACCTTCTTGACCCATCATCTCCTCACCTTCTTGACCCATCAGCTCCTCACCTTCTTGAGCCTTCAGCTCCACACCTTCTTGACCCTTCAGCTCCACACCTTCTTGAGCCTTCAGCTCCACACCTTCTTGAGCCTTCAGCTCCTCACCTTCTTGAGCCTTCAGCTCCTCACCTTCTTCAGCCTTCAGCTTCTCACCTTCTTGACCCATCAGCTCCTCACCTTCTTGACCCATCATCTCCTCACCTTTTTAGCCTTCATCTCCTCACCTTCTTGACCCTTCAGCTCCTCACCTTCTTGACCCTTCAGCACCTCACCTTCTTGACCCTTCTGCTCCTCACCTTTTTAGCTTTCAGCCCCTCACCTTCTTGAGCCTTCTGCTCCTCACCTTCTTGAGCCTTCAGCTCCTCACCTTCTTGAGCCTTCTGCTCCTCACCTTCTTGAGCCTTCAGTTCCTCACCTTTTTAGCCTTCAGCTCCTCACCTTTTTGACCCTTCAGCTCCTCACCTTTTTAGCCTTCAGCTCCTCACCTTCTTGAGCCTTCAGCTCCTCACCCTTTTAGCCTTCTGCTCCTCACCTTCTTGACCCTTCAGCTCCTCACCTTCTTGAGCCTTCTGCTCCTCACCTTCTTGAGCCTTCAGCTCCTCACCTTCTTGAGCCTTCTGCTCCTCACTTTCTTGAGCCTTCAGCTCCTCACCTTTTTAGCCTTCAGCTCCTCACCTTTTTGACCCTTCAGCTCCTCACCTTTTTAGCCTTCAGCTCCTCACCTTCTTGAGCCTTCAGCTCCTCACCCTTTTAGCCTTCTGCTCCTCACCTTCTTGAGCCTTCAGCTCCTCACCTTTTTAGCCTTCAGCTCCACACCTTTGTAGCCTTCAGCTCCTCACCTTTTTAGCCTTCAGCTCCACACCTTTGTAGCCTTCAGCTCCACACCTTTGTAGCCTTCAGCTCCTCACCTTTTTAGCCTTCATCTTCTCACCTTTTTAGCCTTTAGCTCCTCACCTTCTTGAGCCTTCAGCTCCTCACATTTTTAGCCTTCAGCTCCTCACCTTTTTATGTTTTCAGCTCCTCACCTTCTTGAGCCTTCAGCTCCTCACCTTCTTGCACATTCAGCTCCTCACCTTTTAATCCTTCATTTCATCATCTTCTTGAGCTCCTCACCTTCTTGAGCCTTCAGCTCCTCACCTTTTTAGCCTTCATCTTCTCACCTTTTTAGCCTTCAACTCCTCACCTTCTTGAGCCTTCTACTCCTCACCTTCTTGAGCCTTCAGCTCCTCACCTTTTTAGCCTTCAACTCCTCACCTTCTTGAGCCTTCTACTCCACACCTTCTTGAGCCTTCAGCTCCACACCTTCTTGAGCCTTCAGCTCCTCACCTTCTTGAGCCTTCAGCTCCTCACCTTCTTCAGCCTTCAGCTTCTCACCTTCTTGACCCATCAGCTCCTCACCTTCTTGACCCATCATCTCCTCACCTTTTTAGCCTTCATCTCCTCACCTTCTTGACCCTTCAGCTCCTCACCTTCTTGACCCTTCAGCACCTCACCTTCTTGACCCTTCTGCTCCTCACCTTTTTAGCTTTCAGCCCCTCACCTTCTTGAGCCTTCTGCTCCTCACCTTCTTGAGCCTTCAGCTCCTCACCTTCTTGAGCCTTCTGCTCCTCACCTTCTTGAGCCTTCAGTTCCTCACCTTTTTAGCCTTCAGCTCCTCACCTTTTTGACCCTTCAGCTCCTCACCTTTTTAGCCTTCAGCTCCTCACCTTCTTGAGCCTTCAGCTCCTCACCCTTTTAGCCTTCTGCTCCTCACCTTCTTGACCCTTCAGCTCCTCACCTTCTTGAGCCTTCTGCTCCTCACCTTCTTGAGCCTTCAGCTCCTCACCTTCTTGAGCCTTCTGCTCCTCACTTTCTTGAGCCTTCAGCTCCTCACCTTTTTAGCCTTCAGCTCCTCACCTTTTTGACCCTTCAGCTCCTCACCTTTTTAGCCTTCAGCTCCTCACCTTCTTGAGCCTTCAGCTCCTCACCCTTTTAGCCTTCTGCTCCTCACCTTCTTGAGCCTTCAGCTCCTCACCTTTTTAGCCTTCAGCTCCACACCTTTGTAGCCTTCAGCTCCTCACCTTTTTAGCCTTCAGCTCCACACCTTTGTAGCCTTCAGCTCCACACCTTTGTAGCCTTCAGCTCCTCACCTTTTTAGCCTTCATCTTCTCACCTTTTTAGCCTTTAGCTCCTCACCTTCTTGAGCCTTCAGCTCCTCACATTTTTAGCCTTCAGCTCCTCACCTTTTTATGTTTTCAGCTCCTCACCTTCTTGAGCCTTCAGCTCCTCACCTTCTTGCACATTCAGCTCCTCACCTTTTAATCCTTCATTTCATCATCTTCTTGAGCTCCTCACCTTCTTGAGCCTTCAGCTCCTCACCTTTTTAGCCTTCATCTTCTCACCTTTTTAGCCTTCAACTCCTCACCTTCTTGAGCCTTCTACTCCTCACCTTCTTGAGCCTTCAGCTCCTCACCTTTTTAGCCTTCAGCTCCTCACCTTTTTAGCCTTCATCTTCTCACCTTTTTAGCCTTCAGCTCCTCACCTTCTTGAGCCTTCAGCTTCTCACCTTTTTAGCCTTCAGCTCCTCACCTTCTTGAGCCTTCAGCTCCTCACCTTTTTAGCCTTCAGCTCCTGACCTTCTTGTGCCTTCAGCTCCTCACCTTCTTGAGCCTTCAGCTCCTCACCTTTTTAGCCTTCAGCTCCTCACCTTCTTGAGCCTTCAGCTCCTCACCTTTTTAGCCTTCAGCTCCTGACCTTCTTGTGCCTTCAGCTCCTCACCTTCTTGAGCCTTCAGCTCCTCACCTTCTTGTGCCTTCAGCTCCTCACCTTCTTGAGCCTTCAGCTCCTCACCTTCTTGACCCTTCAGCTCCTCACCTTCTTGACCCTTCAGCTCCTCACCTTCTTGACCCTTCAGCTCCTCACCTTCTTCAGCCTTCAGCTCCTCACCTTCTTGAGCCTTCAGCTCCTCACCTTCTTGACCCATCAGCTCCTCACCTTTTTAGCCTTCAGCTCCTCACCTTTTTAGCCTTCAGCTCCTCACCTTTTTAGCCTTCAGCTCCTCACCTTTTTAGCCTTCAGCTCCTCACCTTTTTAGCCTTCAGCTCCTCACCTTTTTAGCCTTCATCTTCTCACCTTTTTAGCCTTCAGCTCCTCACCTTCTTGAGCCTTCAGCTTCTCACCTTTTTAGCCTTCAGCTCCTCACCTTCTTGAGCCTTCAGCTCCTCACCTTTTTAGCCTTCAGCTCCTCACCTTTTTAGCCTTCATCTTCTCACCTTTTTAGCCTTCAGCTCCTCACCTTCTTGAGCCTTCAGCTTCTCACCTTTTTAGCCTTCAGCTCCTCACCTTCTTGAGCCTTCAGCTCCTCACCTTTTTAGCCTTCAGCTCCTGACCTTCTTGTGCCTTCAGCTCCTCACCTTCTTGAGCCTTCAGCTCCTCACCTTTTTAGCCTTCAGCTCCTCACCTTCTTGAGCCTTCAGCTCCTCACCTTTTTAGCCTTCAGCTCCTGACCTTCTTGTGCCTTCAGCTCCTCACCTTCTTGAGCCTTCAGCTCCTCACCTTCTTGTGCCTTCAGCTCCTCACCTTCTTGAGCCTTCAGCTCCTCACCTTCTTGACCCTTCAGCTCCTCACCTTCTTGACCCTTCAGCTCCTCACCTTCTTGACCCTTCAGCTCCTCACCTTCTTCAGCCTTCAGCTCCTCACCTTCTTGAGCCTTCAGCTCCTCACCTTCTTGACCCATCAGCTCCTCACCTTTTTAGCCTTCAGCTCCTCACCTTTTTAGCCTTCAGCTCCTCACCTTTTTAGCCTTCAGCTCCTCACCTTTTTAGCCTTCAGCTCCTCACCTTTTTGACCCTTCAGCTCCTCACCTTTTTAGCCTTCAGCTCCTCACCTTCTTGAGCCTTCAGCTCCTCACCCTTTTAGCCTTCTGCTCCTCACCTTCTTGACCCTTCAGCTCCTCACCTTCTTGAGCCTTCAGCTCCTCACCTTCTTGAGCCTTCTGCTCCTCACCTTCTTGAGCCTTCAGCTCCTCACCTTTTTAGCCTTCAGCTCCTCACCTTTTTGACCCTTCAGCTCCTCA
The DNA here is from genome assembly GCF_963422515.1 of Blennius ocellaris. Taxonomy (NCBI): domain Eukaryota; kingdom Metazoa; phylum Chordata; class Actinopteri; order Blenniiformes; family Blenniidae; genus Blennius; species Blennius ocellaris. The sequence goes on along the minus strand of NW_027662273.1, from coordinate 884,578 downwards.
CCTTTTTAGCCTTCAGCTCCTCACCTTTTTAGCCTTCAGCTCCTCACCTTTTTGACCCTTCAGCTCCTCACCTTTTAGCATTCTGCTCCTCACCTTCTTGACCCTTCAGCTCCTCAACTTTTTAGCCTTCAGCTCCTCACCTTCTTGAGCCTTCAGCTCCTCACCTTCAGCTCCTCACCTTCTTGACCCATCAGCTCCTCACCATTTTAGCCTTCAGCTCCTCACCTTTTTGACCCTTCAGCTCCTCACCTTTTTAGCCTTCAGCTCCTCACCTTCTTGAGCCTTCAGCTCCTCACCTTCTTGACCCTTAAGCTCCTCACCTTCTTGAGCCTTCAGCTCCTCACCTTCAGCTCCTCACCTTCTTGAGCCTTCAGCTCCTCACCTTTTTAGCCTTCAGCTCCACACCTTTGTAGCCTTCAGCTCCACACCTTTGTAGCCTTCAGCTCCTCACCTTTTTAGCCTTCATCTTCTCACCTTTTTAGCCTTTAGCTCCTCACCTTCTTGAGCCTTCAGCTCCTCACATTTTTAGCCTTCAGCTCCTCACCTTTTTATGTTTTCAGCTCCTCACCTTCTTGAGCCTTCAGCTCCTCACCTTCTTGCACATTCAGCTCCTCACCTTTTAATCCTTCATTTCATCATCTTCTTGAGCTCCTCACCTTCTTGAGCCTTCAGCTCCTCACCTTTTTAGCCTTCATCTTCTCACCTTTTTAGCCTTCAACTCCTCACCTTCTTGAGCCTTCTACTCCTCACCTTCTTGAGCCTTCAGCTCCTCACCTTTTTAGCCTTCAGCTCCTCACCTTTTTAGCCTTCATCTTCTCACCTTTTTAGCCTTCAGCTCCTCACCTTCTTGAGCCTTCAGCTTCTCACCTTTTTAGCCTTCAGCTCCTCACCTTCTTGAGCCTTCAGCTCCTCACCTTTTTAGCCTTCAGCTCCTGACCTTCTTGTGCCTTCAGCTCCTCACCTTCTTGAGCCTTCAGCTCCTCACCTTTTTAGCCTTCAGCTCCTCACCTTCTTGAGCCTTCAGCTCCTCACCTTTTTAGCCTTCAGCTCCTGACCTTCTTGTGCCTTCAGCTCCTCACCTTCTTGAGCCTTCAGCTCCTCACCTTCTTGTGCCTTCAGCTCCTCACCTTCTTGAGCCTTCAGCTCCTCACCTTCTTGACCCTTCAGCTCCTCACCTTCTTGAGCCTTCAGCTCCTCACCTTCTTGACCCTTCAGCTCCTCACCTTCTTGACCCATCAGCTCCTCACCTTTTTAGCCTTCAGCTCCTCACCTTTTTAGCCTTCAGCTCCTCACCTTTTTAGCCTTCAGCTCCTCACCTTTTTAGCCTTCAGCTCCTCACCTTTTTAGCCTTCAGCTCCTCACCTTTTTAGCCTTCATCTTCTCACCTTTTTAGCCTTCAGCTCCTCACCTTCTTGAGCCTTCAGCTTCTCACCTTTTTAGCCTTCAGCTCCTCACCTTCTTGAGCCTTCAGCTCCTCACCTTTTTAGCCTTCAGCTCCTGACCTTCTTGTGCCTTCAGCTCCTCACCTTCTTGAGCCTTCAGCTCCTCACCTTTTTAGCCTTCAGCTCCTCACCTTCTTGAGCCTTCAGCTCCTCACCTTTTTAGCCTTCAGCTCCTGACCTTCTTGTGCCTTCAGCTCCTCACCTTCTTGAGCCTTCAGCTCCTCACCTTCTTGTGCCTTCAGCTCCTCACCTTCTTGAGCCTTCAGCTCCTCACCTTCTTGACCCTTCAGCTCCTCACCTTCTTGACCCTTCAGCTCCTCACCTTCTTGACCCTTCAGCTCCTCACCTTCTTCAGCCTTCAGCTCCTCACCTTCTTGAGCCTTCAGCTCCTCACCTTCTTGACCCATCAGCTCCTCACCTTTTTAGCCTTCAGCTCCTCACCTTTTTAGCCTTCAGCTCCTCACCTTTTTAGCCTTCAGCTCCTCACCTTTTTAGCATTCAGCTCCTCACCTTTTTAGCCTTCATCTTCTCACCTTTTTAGCCTTCAGCTCCTCACCTTCTTGAGCCTTCAGCTCCTCACCTTTTTATCCTTCAGCTCCTCGCCTTCTTGAGCCTTCAGCTCCTCACCTTCTTGCACATTCAGCTCCTCACCTTTTAATCCTTCATTTCATCATCTTCTTGAGCTCCTCACCTTCTTGAGCCTTCTGCTCCTCACCTTCTTGAGCCTTCAGCTCCTCACCTTCTTGAGCCTTCAGCTCCTCACCTTTTTAGCCTTCAGCTCCTCACCTTTTTGACCCTTCAGCTCCTCACCTTTTTAGCCTTCAGCTCCTCACCTTCTTGAGCCTTCAGCTCCTCACCTTTTTAGCCTTCAGCTCCTCACCTTCTTGACCCTTCAGCTCCTCAACTTCTTGAGCCTTCAGCTCCTCACCTTTTAAGCCTTCAGCTCCTCACCTTCTTGAGCCTTCAGCTCCTCACCTTTTTAGCCTTCAGCTCCTCACCTTTTAAGCCTTCAGCTCCTCACCTTCTTGACCCTTATGCTCCTCACCTTCTTGACCCTTCAGCTCCTCACCTTTTTAGCCTTCAGCTCATCACCTTCTTGAGCCTTCATCTCCTCATCTTTTTAGCTTTCAGCTCCTCACCTTCTTGACCCTTCAGCTCCTCACCTTCTTGACTCTTCAACTCCTCACCTTCTTGACCCTTCATCTCCTCACCTTCTTGACTCTTCAACTCCTCACCTTCTTGACCCTTCAGCTCCTCACCTTCTTGACTCTTCAACTCCTCACCTTCTTGACCCTTCAGCTCCTCACCTTCTTGACTCTTCAGCTCCTCACCTTCTTGACTCTTCAGCTCCTCACCTTCTTGACCCTTCAGCTCCTCACCTTTTTAGCCTTCAGCTCCTCACCTTCTTGACCCTTCAGCTCCTCACCTTCTTGAGCCTTCAGCTCCTCACCTTCTTCAGCCTTCAGCTCCTCACCTTCTTCAGCCTTCAGCTCCTCACCTTCTTCAGCCTTCAGCTCCTCACCTTTTTAGCCTTCAGCTCCTCACCTTTTTAGCCTTCAGCTCCTCACCTTTTTAGCCTTCAGCTCCTCACCTTCTTGACCCATCATCTCCTCACCTTCTTGACCCATCAGCTCCTCACCTTCTTGAGCCTTCAGCTCCACACCTTCTTGACCCTTCAGCTCCACACCTTCTTGAGCCTTCAGCTCCACACCTTCTTGAGCCTTCAGCTCCTCACCTTCTTGAGCCTTCAGCTCCTCACCTTCTTCAGCCTTCAGCTTCTCACCTTCTTGACCCATCAGCTCCTCACCTTCTTGACCCATCATCTCCTCACCTTTTTAGCCTTCATCTCCTCACCTTCTTGACCCTTCAGCTCCTCACCTTCTTGACCCTTCAGCACCTCACCTTCTTGACCCTTCTGCTCCTCACCTTTTTAGCTTTCAGCCCCTCACCTTCTTGAGCCTTCTGCTCCTCACCTTCTTGAGCCTTCAGCTCCTCACCTTCTTGAGCCTTCTGCTCCTCACCTTCTTGAGCCTTCAGTTCCTCACCTTTTTAGCCTTCAGCTCCTCACCTTTTTGACCCTTCAGCTCCTCACCTTTTTAGCCTTCAGCTCCTCACCTTCTTGAGCCTTCAGCTCCTCACCCTTTTAGCCTTCTGCTCCTCACCTTCTTGACCCTTCAGCTCCTCACCTTCTTGAGCCTTCTGCTCCTCACCTTCTTGAGCCTTCAGCTCCTCACCTTCTTGAGCCTTCTGCTCCTCACTTTCTTGAGCCTTCAGCTCCTCACCTTTTTAGCCTTCAGCTCCTCACCTTTTTGACCCTTCAGCTCCTCACCTTTTTAGCCTTCAGCTCCTCACCTTCTTGAGCCTTCAGCTCCTCACCCTTTTAGCCTTCTGCTCCTCACCTTCTTGACCCTTCAGCTCCTCACCTTTTTAGCCTTCAGCTCCTCACCTTCTTGAGCCTTCAGCTCCTCACCTTCAGCTCCTCACCTTCTTGACCCATCAGCTCCTCACCATTTTAGCCTTCAGCTCCTCACCTTTTTGACCCTTCAGCTCCTCACCTTTTTAGCCTTCAGCTCCTCACCTTCTTGACCCTTAAGCTCCTCACCTTCTTGAGCCTTCAGCTCCTCACCTTCAGCTCCTCACCTTCTTGAGCCTTCAGCTCCTCACCTTTTTAGCCTTCAGCTCCTCACCTTTTTAGCCTTCAGCTCCACACCTTTGTAGCCTTCAGCTCCTCACCTTTTTAGCCTTCAGCTCCACACCTTTGTAGCCTTCAGCTCCACACCTTTGTAGCCTTCAGCTCCTCACCTTTTTAGCCTTCATCTTCTCACCTTTTTAGCCTTTAGCTCCTCACCTTCTTGAGCCTTCAGCTCCTCACATTTTTAGCCTTCAGCTCCTCACCTTTTTATGTTTTCAGCTCCTCACCTTCTTGAGCCTTCAGCTCCTCACCTTCTTGAGCCTTCAGCTCCTCACCTTTTTAGCCTTCAGCTCCTCACCTTTTTAGCCTTCAGCTCCTCACCTTCTTGACCCTTCAGCTCCTCACCTTCTTGAGCCTTCAGCTCCTCACCTTTTTATCCTTCAGCTCCTCACCTTCTTGACCCTTCAGCTCCTCACCTTTTTAGCCTTCAGCTCCTCACCTTCTTGAGCCTTCAGCTCCTCACCCTTTTAGCCTTCTTCTCCTCACCTTCTTGACCCTTCAGCTCCTCACCTTTTTAGCCATCAGCTCCTCACCTTCTTGAGCCTTCAGCTCCTCACCTTCAGCTCCTCACCTTTTTAGCCTTCAGCTCCTCACCTTTTTAGCCTTCATCTTCTGACCTTTTTAGCCTTCAGCTCCTCACCTTCTTGAGCCTTCAGCTCCTCACCTTTTTAGCCATCAGCTCCTCACCTTCTTGAGCCTTCAGCTCCTCACCTTCAGCTCCTCACCTTTTTAGCCTTCAGCTCCTCACCTTCTTGACCCATCAGCTCCTCACCATTTTAGCCTTCAGCTCTTCACCTGTTTAGCCTTCAGCTCCTCACCTTCTTGAGCCTTCAGCTCCTCACCTTTTTAGCCTTCAGCACCTCACCTTCTTTAGCCTTCAGGTCCTCACCTTTTTAGCCTTCAGCTCCTCACCTATTTAGCCTTCAGCTCCTCACCTTCTTGAGCCTTCATCTCCTCACCTTTTTTTGTTTTCAGCTCCTCACCTTCTTGACCCTTCAGCTCCTCACCTTCTTGAGCCGTCAGCTCCTCACCTTTTTATCCTTCAGCTCCTCGCCTTCTTGAGCCTTCAGCTCCTCGCCTTCTTGAGCCTTCAGCTCCTCACCTTCTTGAGCCTTCAGCTCCTCACCTTCTTGACCCTTCAGCTCCTCACCTTTTAATTATTCAGCTCCTCACCTTCTTGCGCCTTCAGCTCCTCACCTTCTTGACCCTTCAGCTCCTCACCTTCTTGACCCTTCAGCTCCTCACCTTTTAATTATTCAGCTCCTCACCTTTTAATCCTTCATTTCATCATCTTCTTGAGCTCCTCACCTTCTTGAGCCTTCAGCTCCTCACCTTTTTAGCCTTCATCTTCTCACCTTTTTAGCCTTCAGCTCCTCACCTTCTTGAGCCTTCAGCTTCTCACCTTTTTAGCCTTCAGCTCCTCACCTTCTTGAGCCTTCAGCTCCTCACCTTTTTAGCCTTCAGCTCCTGACCTTCTTGTGCCTTCAGCTCCTCACCTTCTTGAGCCTTCAGCTCCTCACCTTTTTAGCCTTCAGCTCCTCACCTTCTTGAGCCTTCAGCTCCTCACCTTTTTAGCCTTCAGCTCCTGACCTTCTTGTGCCTTCAGCTCCTCACCTTCTTGAGCCTTCAGCTCCTCACCTTCTTGTGCCTTCAGCTCCTCACCTTCTTGAGCCTCCAGCTCCTCACCTTCTTGACCCTTCAGCTCCTCACCTTCTTGACCCTTCAGCTCCTCACCTTCTTGACCCTTCAGCTCCTCACCTTCTTGACCCATCAGCTCCTCACCTTTTTAGCCTTCAGCTCCTCACCTTTTTAGCCTTCAGCTCCTCACCTTTTTAGCCTTCAGCTCCTCACCTTTTTAGCCTTCAGCTCCTCACCTTTTTAGCCTTCAGCTCCTCACCTTTTTAGCCTTCATCTTCTCACCTTTTTAGCCTTCAGCTCCTAACCTTTTTAGCCTTCAGCTCCTCACCTTCTTGAGCCTTCAGCTCCTCACCTTTTTATCCTTCAGCTCCTCGCCTTCTTGAGCCTTCAGCTCCTCACCTTCTTGCACATTCAGCTCCTCACCTTTTAATCCTTCATTTCATCATCTTCTTGAGCTCCTCACCTTCTTGAGCCTTCAGCTCCTCACCTTTTTAGCATTCAGCTCCTCACCTTTTTAGCCTTCAGCTCCTCAACTTCTTGACCCTTCAGCTCCTCACCTTCTTGAGCCTTCAGCTCCACACCTTTTTTGCCTTCAGCTCCTCACCCTTTTACCCTTCAGCTCCTCACCTTCTTGACCCATCAGTTCCTCACCTTCTTTAAACTTCAGCTCCTCACCTTCTTTAAACTTCAGCTCCTCACCTTCTTTAAACTTCAGCTCCTCACCTTTTTAGTCTTCAGCTCCTCACCTTTTTAGTCTTCAGCTCCTCACCTTCTGAGCCTTCAGCTCCTCACCATTTTAGCCTTCAGCTCCTCACCTTCTTGACCCTTCAGCTCCTCACCTTCTTGAGCCTTCAGCTCCTCACCTTCTTGAGCCTTCAGCTCCTCACCTTTTTAGTCTTCAGCTCCTCACCTTTTTAGCCTTCAGCTCCTCACCTTTTTAGCCTTCAGCTCCTCACCTTCTTGTACCTTCAGCTCCTCACCTTTTTAGCCTTCAGCTCCTCACCTTCTTGAGCCTTCAGCTCCTCACCTTCTTGAGCCTTCAGCTCCTCACCTTTTTAGCCTTCTGCTCCTCACCTTCTTGAGCCTTCAGCTCCTCACCTTCTTGACCGTTCAGCTCCTCACCTTCTTGACCCTTCAGCTCCTCACCTTCTTGACCCTTCAGCTCCTCACCTTCTTGACCCATCAGCTCCTCACCTTCTTGACCCATCAGCTCCTCACCTTTTTAGCCTTCAGCTCCTCACCTTCTTGTACCTTCAGCTCCTCACCTTTTTAGCCTTCAGCTCCTCACCTTCTTGAGCCTTCAGCTCCTCACCTTCTTGAGCCTTCAGCTCCTCACCTTTTTAGCCTTCTGCTCCTCACCTTCTTGAGCCTTCAGCTCCTCACCTTCTTGACCGTTCAGCTCCTCACCTTCTTGACCCTTCAGCTCCTCACCTTCTTGAGCCTTCAGCTCCTCACCTTCTTGACCCATCAGCTCCTCACCTTCTTGACCCATCAGCTCCTCACCTTTTTAGCCTTCAGCTCCTCACCTTTTTAGCCTTCAGCTCCTCACCTTTTTAGCCTTCAGCTCCTCACCTTTTTAGCCTTCAGCTCCTCACCTTTTTAGCCTTCAGCTCCTCACCTTTTTAGCCTTCAGCTCCTCACCTTTTTAGCCTTCAGCTCCTCACCTTCTTGAGCCTTCAGCTCCTCACCTTTTTATCCTTCAGCTCCTCGCCTTCTTGAGCCTTCAGCTCCTCACCTTCTTGCACATTCAGCTCCTCACCTTTTAATCCTTCATTTCATCATCTTCTTGAGCTCCTCACCTTCTTGAGCCTTCAGCTCCTCACCTTTTTAGCATTCAGCTCCTCACCTTTTTAGCCTTCAGCTCCTCACCTTCTTGACCCTTCAGCTCCTCACCTTCTTGAGCCTGCAGCTCCACACCTTTTTTGCCTTCAGCTCCTCACCCTTTTACCCTTCAGCTCCTCACCTTCTTGACCCATCAGCTCCTCACCTTCTTTAAACTTCAGCTCCTCACCTTTTTATCCTTCAGCTCCTCACCTTCTTTGGACTTCAGCTCCTCACCTTTTTTTTCCTTCAGCTCCTCACCTTCTTGACCCTTCAGCTCCTCACCTTTTTAGCTTTCAGCCCCTCACCTTCTTGAGCCTTCAGCTCCTCACCTTCTTGAGCCTTCAGCTCCTCACCTTTTTAGCCTTCAGCTCCTCACCTTCTTGAGCCTTCAGCTCCTCACCTTCTTGAGCCTTCAGCTCCTCACCTTTTTAGTCTTCAGCTCCTCACCATTTTAGCCTTCAGCTCCTCACCTTCTTGACCCTTCAGCTCCTCACCTTCTTGAGCCTTCAGCTCCTCACCTTTTTAGTCTTCAGCTCCTCACCTTTTTAGTCTTCAGCTCCTCACCTTTTTAGCCTTCAGCTCCTCACCTTTTTAGCCTTCAGCTCCTCACCTTCTTGTACCTTCAGCTCCTCACCTTTTTAGCCTTCATCTCCTCACCTTCTTGAGCCTTCAGCTCCTCACCTTCTTGAGCCTTCAGCTCCTCACCTTCTTGAGCCTTCAGCTCCTCACCTTTTTAGCCTTCTTCTCCTCACCTTCTTGAGCCTTCAGCTCCTCACCTTCTCGACCCATCAGCTCCTCACCTTCTCGACCCATCAGCTCCTCACCTTTTTAGCCTTCAGCTCCTCACCTTTTTAGCCTTCAGCTCCTCACCTTTTTAGCCTTCATCTTCTCACCTTTTTAGCCTTCAGCTCCTCACCTTTTTAGCCTTCATCTTCTCACCTTTTTAGCCTTCAGCTCCTCACCTTTTTAGCCTTCAGCTCCTCACCTTTTTAGCCTTCATCTTCTTACCTTTTTAGCCTTCAGCTCCTCACCTTCTTGAGCCTTCAGCTCCTCACCTTTTTATCCTTCAGCTCCTCGCCTTCTTGAGCCTTCAGCTCCTCACCTTCTTGCACATTCAGCTCCTCACCTTTTAATCCTTCATTTCATCATCTTCTTGAGCTCCTCACCTTCTTGAGCCTTCAGCTCCTCACCTTTTTAGCCTTCAGCTCCTCACCTTTTTAGCCTTCAGCTCCTCACCTTTTTAGCCTTCTGCTCCTCACCTTTATAGCCTTCTGCTCCTCACCTTCTTGAGCCTTCAGCTCCTTGATACTTCAGCACTATAATGATGTTGTAAATAGTATTATATCTTTTATATAAACAATAATTAGCTTTGCTTTACTATATATTCGCCTCGCGAATCTTGCAAGGTTCATTGAATTAAATCATGGAGAAGCTTTTTTATTTTTATAAAGCAAATGTAACTGGAAATGTAAAGGAAATACTACACTCCACTTTGGGTTATTTTGAGGTTGATGATTCACTTTGGAAAATACAGATTCTGGGCCAACAAGAGTACTTGTTTTTTCTTTTAAAAAAAGGTGAAAAACCCACAATCACACAGTGAAATTCTTGCCCTGTTACAATGTCTTGTCTGTTACAAGCCTTCCTGAGGAGGCTGAAGAAATTGGGCATGTCTCCCAGGATACTCAGGAAGTTCTACAGTGTGGTGGAGACACCTTTACCAGCTGCATCTCACCTGGTGCATCTCACCTGGTACGACAACACTACTGTGGCGGAGCGCAGTGGCCTGCAGAGAGGATCAGCAGAACACCACTGCCTCACTGCAGAGCCTCTACCAGCACAGGGTCCACAGTAGAGCTGCTCCACCCATCCACAACACAGTAGAGCTGCTCCACCCATCCACAACACAGTAGAGCTGCTCCACCCATCCACAACACAGTAGATCTGCTCCACCCATCCACAACACAGTAGAGCTGCTCCACCCATCCACAACACAGTAGATCTGCATCACCCATCCATAACACAGTAGAGCTGCCTCCACCCATCCACAACACAGTAGAGCTGCCTCCACCCATCCACAACACAGTAGAGCTGCCTCCACCCATCCACAACACAGTAGAGCTGCTCCACCCATCCACAACACAGTACAGCTGCCTCCACCCATCCACAACACAGTAGATCTGCTCCACCCATCCACAACACAGTAGAGCTGCTCCACCCATCCACAACACAGTACAGCTGCCTCCACCCATCCACAACACAGTAGATCTGCTCCACCCATCCACAACACAGTAGAGCTCCTCCGCCCATCCACAACACAGACTGCCCCCCCCCCCTCAGGCCGGAGGTTCAGAAGCTTGAAAAGCAAAACCAACGGACTGAAAAACTCTTTCTTCCCCGTCGCCATCAGACGTCTGAACAGCTGCTGACATGTTTACTTTGCACATCTCACTTTCTTACTAATTTTTGCACTGCTCTGTTATTTTATTTTATGTTATTCTAATTTTTGTGTATATACTTACTTATCTATGTAGTTCGGCTCCAGGGTAGATGGCAAAATAAGAATTTCATTCACTGTGAAACCTGCTTTTACTGTTGATAAAAAACAATAAAAAACACCTTGAACCTTGAACCTTGAAGCAGAACCTGTGCGGGAGGAGCCGTCGGTGTTCGGGTGGAGCGGCGCCGCTCCAACCAGGTGAAGGTCCATTAAAAAGGCAGCTGTTGCCCCTCAATTACAGCATTACAGCGCTCGGGGCCCGGGGCCATTGGCGTCCTGGCCGGCGAAGGTCAGGGCAGCGCGGGGGGTTAATCACAGAGCGGGGAAGCTGTGTGTGTGTGTGTGTGTGTGTGTGTGTGTGTGTGTGTGTGTGTGTGTGTGTGTGTGTGTGTGTGTGTGTGTGTGTGTGTGTGTGTGTGTGTGTGTGTGTGTGTGTGTGTGTGTGTGTGTGTGTGTGTGTGTGTGTGTGTGTGTGTGTGTGTGTGTGTGTGTGTGTGTGTGTGTGTGTGTGTGTGTGTGTGTGTGTGTGTGTGTGTGTGTGAGAGAGATATGAATAGAAATTGTTCTTACCATATTATTTAGTGTTTTACGATGGACTATTTTACAAAGAGTAGCCACTGATGTGACGATCATATTGTCCTGCAGAAAGGACAGTGTTTGTTGTTAGAAGAATTAGATTACAAAAGACAGAAACGTCCACATGCCCACGCTGGGATGTTCAGCACATCCCTGCTGAACGGAGTCGGTCCTGTCGTGTCCCAGTTTAAATACATTTAGACTGTAGAAATGTGGAAAAGCCACTTTGACTATATATGAACACTACGACTACAACACTGCAGCAGACCAAACACCAACTTTCACACTTATTTCTCAGGAACTTTAGTCTTTGATTTGAATATAGGAGAAGTTAGACAATATAAAATGCCAGTATCCTGTGAAAGCTGCAAAAAAATACACGTTTGTGTGCAAAGAAAGTGTAACTGAGCCTGTGGATCAGTGTGTAGTTTGTGTTATTTCCAATGATCAAGAGAAGAAACGTGAATGTTTGAGAAGTAAAAGTTTTATTTGAGGGGGTTTGGAGGAGCATGCGCAGTGAGTGATTCCAGTGAGACGTAATCGAGTGCAATCCAACATGGCGCCACCCAGCTTGTAAAGCAAACTTTTTCGACAAACAGAGGGGGAAAAACAACAACAAACTAAACTAAATAAAGGGTAAAATTAAGCTAAAATATAACGCTGGAAGAGGAAACGATAGAAAAACTTCAAGAATACTTAGACGAGTGCTACGACCGGCTCGTCGTGATGTCGAAGACGCCACAGACCGCATCCAAGAGGAGCCGCGCTGAAAGCTCCCCAACAGCGGCTCCTTCTCCATCGAAACAGTTTGAGGACATCCTGGACAGCATCAACACCAAGCTGTCCAGCTTCGACGCCCGTCTCGCCCTGGTGGAGGTACTCCACCGTGAATTCCAAGCTCTTCGTGAGTCGCTGGAATTCAGCCAACAGCAGGTGGCCGATCTAACAGCAGAGAACATCGGACTAAGAAGCGAGATGAACCTGCTGAACCAGGGACTGAGCGGCCTGACTCGGGAGAATAAGAACATGAAGGAGTCGATCCTGGACCTCCAAAGCAGGAGTATGCGGGACAACCTCGTCTTCGCGGGACTTCCAGAACGCGAGGAGGAAAACGCGGAAACATCGCTGCGAGGATTCATCCAGGAGCACCTGAAGCTTCCCGAGGACACCGTGAACAAGATCACCTTCGCCCGAGTCCACCGCCTGGGTGGAAGACGACAGGACAATCAGCGCCCGCGGCCCATCGTCGCCAAGTTTGAACATTTCAAACAGAAAGAACTGGTGAAGAGCCGCGGCCGGGAACTACGAGGAACGCACTTCAGCGTTAACGACCAGTTCCCGAAGGAGATCTTAGACCGTCGCCGCTTGTTGTTTCCTGTGAGGAAGAAGCTCATCGCCGAAGGATCCCGAGCCGTCATCACAGTGGACAGGCTTTACGTCAACGGCCAGCTGTACCGGGACCCCTCTGTCACCCCCTGGCTCTACTGATGGTCCTCATAAAGAAGTAACATCCCCTCTAACACACACACACACAGCCGCACACATCACAGGTCTACTGAGGTCCAATGTTATTATAGTATTAATCATCTTGAACTACCACTACAAACGCTGGGATATTTGTATGTGTATATATGTGGGTATATGTATGTATATATATATATAGGAATATATATTTACATGACTTTCAAAAAAAAAAAAAAAAGCAAGCACTCCTCACGTCACCACGAACGTCACCTATGAGTTTGGGATTGTCTTTCTTTGGGTTTTGGTTTCTTACTTTCTACTTCTGCACCCCCTCCCTTGTCTTAATAGTAACACTTTTCCACTGTTTTAGCCACACTAAGACCACAACACCACAATCCAACTGTCATGAGATCACACACTCCTATATTGACAGACACACACTCCCATGTTAAATAACCAGTCAGAATTAGGAACCTTAAAAACATGCGCATGCATGCATACACAGACACACAGGCACACACAGATGCTCACACGCATAAACATACACAGACACACACACATGCACGCACATACAGACACACACGCACGCACACACAGACACACACGCACGCACTCACAGACACGCACGCACACATAAGCACATGCACACACATAGCTACACGCACGCACGCACACAAATACACACGCACGCACGCACACACACACACAGATACACACCCACCTAGAAGATGAGTGTAGCTAGGAACCTGTTCAGATTTGTCACCTGGAATGTACGTGGAATGGGCACACAAACAAAAAGACAAAAGGTTTTCGAACACCTGGATAAACTTAAGGCAGACATTGTCTTATTACAAGAGACACACACACCTTCCACAGGACATCACAAATTGATCTCACCACAATTCCCTCACACATTCTCAGCTGGTTATAACTCCAAGCAGAGAGGCGTAGCTATATTAATCAGCAATAAAAAGCAATTCTCCCATAAAAATACAACCTTAGACCCAGAGGGAAGATTTATAATTATTCATATCTCTCTTCAGAACATAGAAATGTGTATCGCAAACATCTATGGCCCAAATGTTGATGACCCCTCCTTCTATCACAACTTCTTCACCACCCTCTCAACACACTCTGACAAAACACTTATAGTTGGAGGAGACCTCAACATAGCCCTCAATCCACAAATGGACAGAGTTAGTAAAGCAGCAAACACTAGACACTGGGATTCATCAGATATAATACAGCAGTACATGAGTGACTATGGCCTTTGTGACGCTTGGCGCACCTCTCATCCAACTCTTAGAGAGTACACCTTCTACTCAGCAGTGCACCAATCCTATTCACGCTTAGATTACTTTCTGGTGAGTAAATCAGTGATCAAAGACACCTCGGACACACAGATTCACCCCATCACTATCAGTGACCATGCACCTGTCACTATGACGGTCACTAATAGAACACTCACCCCTCCTAGTAGACAATGGAGATTTAACACTTCACTGCTCAAGGATCAAGACTTCCTCACATTCTTTAAAAAACAATGGACACTCTTTTTAGACACAAATGATCTGCCTGGTGTTTCTCCCGGTGTCCTCTGGGAGACAGCTAAAGCTGTCATGAGAGGCAAAATAATTTCTTACTCCTCATACAAAACCAAAAAGGAAAAAATAAAGGAAAAAGAATTAGAAGATAAAATCAAGACCATAGAGACAGCTCATGCTGCTTCCAATGACGACCGCTTATTAACGGAGTTAAAGAGATTAAAAATGGAGTTGAATGAAATAATTGACCACAAAACACAATTTCAACTACAGAGATTACGCTGGGAGAACTTTGAACATGGCAATAAATCCAGCAAACTCTTAGCCAATCAGCTAAAACGAAATAAAGAAAAATGTACAATCCCCTCAGTTAAAACTCAAAATGGTGAAATCACTTCTGACCCTCAGGAAATAAATACTACTTTCAGAGAATTTTATAAAAAACTTTACTCTTCACAAATTGACCCTTCACAATCTGAAATAGAGACCTTTCTAAGCACAATTGACCTCCCAAAATTAAAAGACGAACAGATCCAAGGCCTAGAAGCTACCATCTCAGTAGAAGAACTGCATGAAGCTCTCCAGCACATGCCTGATGGTAAAGCTCCAGGACCTGATGGATACACCACTGAATTTTACAAAGAATTTTGGCCTTTACTCTCACCAATTTTTTTTAGAACAGTTGAGGAAATTAAAGAATCTTTATCTCTCCCCCCACATATGAACTGTGCAAATATCAATCTTCTTCTTAAACCGGATAAAGATCCTACACTACCATCTAGCTATCGCCCAATATCACTAATCAATGTAGATCTTAAAATAATCAGTAAAACCTTAGCAAGCAGAATAGAAAAAATTACACCCCACATCATACACCCTGATCAAACAGGGTTCATTAAAGGACGACACTCCACTAACAACACACGCAGATTAATTAATCTTATAGACCACTGCCACCAGAATAAACAAAAAGCCATTATCACCTCCTTAGATGCAGAAAAAGCTTTTGATAGGGTAAATTGGAAATGCCTACTCGCTACACTACGGAAATTTGGATTTGAACAAAATTACCTCTCCTGGATTAAAACATTGTACACTTCACCCAGTGCCTGTGTCAAAACAAATGATCAAATTTCCTCAAGGTTCAATCTCAAGAGAGGTACCAGGCAGGGGTGTCCACTCTCACCATCTCTCTTTGCAATTTTTATTGAACCATTAGCAGCAGCCATTAGACAGAACAATAACATAAAAGGAATACAAACAGCAAATGTAACCCACAAAATATGTCTTTATGCAGATGATGTATTACTGTTCTTACAAAACGCACAGACCTCTCTTCCACAAACAATAGAGTTAATAGGCAGATTCTCTGCAATTTCAGACTATTCTATAAATTGGAATAAATCAGTTGTCTTGCCAATTAACTCTATTTTTCAGCACACATCAAATACCCCACTAAAACCAGGGAACATCAAATACCTCGGCATTAATATCTCAGCCAAACTGTCAGACTTGGTGCACTTAAACTACACCCCCCTCATTAAAACAATAGAAGAGGACCTCACTCGGTGGAGGACACTTCCTATATCACTTATGGGGAGAGTAGCAACAATTAAAATGATGGTCCTGCCTAAAATTAACTACATCTTTTCAATGATCCCAACAAAACCACCAAAAACATGGTTTAATAAATTGGATTCCCACATCTCAAAATTCTTATGGAAAAATAAACCATCGCGTATAAGTTTAAAAACACTGCAGAACACCAAGGACCAAGGAGGCTTAGAACTTCCAAACTTCTATAATTATTATCTTGCCAATAAATTACTTTACGTTATAAAATGGATTAATCAGAAACCCTTAGATGAAGGCTGGCTGGACATTGAAAAAACCTTCTGTGAAGATCTCCTCATCAGAGACCTTCCTTTCTTCAGCCCTGTCATCAAAAAACACAACTGCTTTAAAAGCATCAATATAAACACATCGCTCACAGCTTGGTGGGAATTTCTTCAAATGAATGGATCATCACTCATTCCCTGCAAACTCACACCCATCTGGAACAATCCTGACATCCTGCAAAAAAAGAAACCAATAAACTTCACAAATTGGAAAAACAAGGGAATAAGAAACTTGGAACACCTTCTCTCTAATAACTCTTTTATTCCATTTAAAGATCTAATAGAAACGTATGGCATCAGTCAAAATAACTATCTGGAATATCTCCAGCTTAAGTCAATAATACAAACAAAGTTCAAACTAGAAGAGATGAACCTAAACTTACCTCAGACAGTGACAAACCTCCTGAAGATCTCAGCACCAAAACCACTTTCTAAAATCATTTCAGTCCTGTCATGTTCCAATACCCCAATATCCCTTCCCACCTCCAAATGGGAAGAAGATCTAAACATTAACATAGAACCAACGCTTTGGTCACAAATCTGTAGAAATACATTCAAAATGAGCAAAAACACCAATATACAGCTTATACAATACAAGGTCCTACACAGAGTTCATTACACAGGACAAAGGATGTTCAAGATGGGTCTCACTTCATCTAACATATGTTCAAACTGCACAGCTAATCTCCCTGATAACTACCTACATGCACTCTGGCAGTGTACACCAGTCCAAACATTCTGGCAAAAGACCTGTGAAGATTTATCATTATGCCTGGACCCCCCCATTCCAGTTTCACCTGCACTTTGCCTGTTAGGTGATCTTACAGAAATTAAAAGAGAGAAAAATGAATCCTTCACACTCCTGGTCTCCCTAAGCGTCGCAAAGAAGGCAATCCTCATGAACTGGAAATCAAAACATAATCTTAATATAAAGTTATTTAAAAACTTACTCCTAGACCACATCACATTAGAGAGAATGTCTGCTTGTAGGAAAAATCAGTCGGCTCAATTTGAGTTGACATGGTCCCCAATAATTGAATACACCATGTAGCCCTGTGGGGGGGTGGTAGTTCCGCCTCGGGGCTCTTGGGGCCATCTGTGGCTGGGGCGTTGTGGCTTGGGTGGTTGGCGGCCCTGAGATCTGGGGGGGTGCTGGCATCTATCCTGGGGGGTGGCGGCCTGGGCTGGGGGGTTCCGGGGGGTGGGTGTGGGGGAGGTCGGCTCTGGGTGGGGGGTGGTTCTGCTGGGGTGGGGTGGGGGTGCTGGGCGTCGGGCCCCGGCCGGGTTGCCTGGCCGGGGCGGGCGGGTGTGGGGCCTCGGGGCCTTGGGGGCTGGGTGCCCTCCCTGTCCTGGTGGGGGTGCCCGCTGCGGCGCCGGGGGTGGGTCCTCCCTCCGCCTCCCTCCCCTCGCTGGGGCGGGGGTGGCCCCTGCTGCCGGGCTCCGGGTCTGGCTCACCCCTGGATCGGGGGGAGATGGAGGGCAGTAGGGGCTCCGGGTTTGGATGGACAGCTGACTGGAGATGACCCCCGGGGGGGTTTTTTATGGGACAGGGGCCGGTGTGTGTGTGTGTGTGTGTGTGTGTGTGTGGGTGGGGGGGGGGGGGGGGGGGGGGGGTACGAGTGTGGATTGGTCTGTATGGGTAGGTGTGTGTAAGTGTCTACGTGTGTTTGTGTGTGTGGGGGGACGGTGAATGTGAGCGTAGGTGTATGTGCGTGTGGGGGGGTGTAATTTATATACAAGTATGGGTGTGTGTATGTGTATGAGAGTATGTGAGTGTGGGGGGGGGGGGGGGGGGGGGGGGGTTTACGCTCCCTAGCCGCTGGTCTCCAGCCGGGCTCGTGCCGGGCCATGCGGGTCTTAGACTCTGCTCTTCGGCCGTCGGGTGGGGTGGGGGGGCTTCCTGTCCGGGTCCTCTTGTGGTGCCTTGTCGGAGTGGGTGTTGGTCCCCGTGTTCCAGACCGGCCGCTTCGGGGTGGGGCGGGATGGCGCGGGGGGTCCAGCTGGGCTAAGTCCTAGCGACGGGGGGACCTTCTCCCTCTCAGCCCCTCCTACCTTACCATACCATACCTCATTCAACAATAGGGGCCAGTGGACGGGGCCTAGGGTGGGGGGTCCAGGCCACTTAACTGTGGTCTGCCCCTCCCCCGACTTTGCGCCGCCCACAATTTTAACTACACTTAGTCACGCAGGGTCTTGAGGGGATCAGCTGGCTTTCGGGGTTCTGCCGCTGGGCAGCGGTAGAACACCCGGGCCCCCGCTACCCCTCAATTTTAAACCGCACCCTAGACACACACATTGCACCACCTCTTCAAAACACAAATACACACATCCACATGCACCCAACACCCCACAGGGTGGAGGGGGGGTGGGGGCTCCCCCCAGCACCTCCCGCTGTGGTCCCGCCGTGTTCCGGGGCGGGTGCGGCTGGAGTGCGGGGGGCACGCTAGCTCGGGCGTGGCACCTCCGGGGGGGCTGGGTAGTGGTCCTCCCTCCCTATTCACAGTTGGACTGGTGGAGGACGAGATCCCGTAGTGGCCTGGTGGGGGCCTGGCTGGCGGCCTGGGGAGTGGGGGGCACCCCCCTCCCAACCATATAAATGTATGTACGTATGTCTGTATATATGTAGATATGTATGTCTGTGTGTGTATGTGTATGCTTGGTGTGTGTATCTGTGTGGGTGTGTATGTATGTCTGTGTGTGTGTATGCGTATGCTTGGGTGTGAGTGTGTGGGTGGGCTGGGATTAGGTGATGGGTTGGGGGGGGGGGTGGCTGTCCTCCGGCCGGGCCTGGCTGGGCCTTCGCTCTTCCTGGTCTGGGGGGGGGGCTGGTCTTGGGCTCGGCGGCTGGGGCCTTCTCTGTCCCGCCGGGGGTTGGGGGGGTGGTGGGGGGATGGCCCCCGGGGGTGCGGCGGGCTCCGCTGTCGGGGCCGGGGGGGCTCCCTGCCCGCGTGGCCTGGGGGCGCTGCACTGGCCGGTTCCGGCTTGGCGGCTCGGTCGGGGCCCGGGGCTCTGCGCCCTTTATCCTTCTCCTGTGGGCCCCTCTGGCCTGGGGGGGGTCCTCTCTCCGCGCTCCGTCTGGTGCCTTCCGGGTTGGGGCGTGGCTCTCCGGGGGGGTTTGTCGGGGCGTGGCTCTCCGGGGGGGTTTGTCGGGGCCTCCCTGGATCCGGTGGGTCGCTGGGTGCCGGAGTGGCGGCGTCCGGCCCTGGTGGCCTTGGGCTCCGGGGTGGTGCTGCGGCCCCCCCACAACAGTTTCATTCACATCCAGAGGACAAACCACACACACACACACACACACACACACACACACACACACACACACACACACACTCCCACTCCTCATTGACGAGATTGTTCTGTTAATTATCAAAACCAAGTTGTTGTTTGCTTTTGTTGTTGTTGTGTTTGTTTGTTTGTTTTATTTATTTATTTATTTATTTTTGTTCTATGTCCTTTTGCTTTTTGCTTTTGTTATAATTGTTGTCATTATTTAGGTCTTTTGCTCTGTTGTTGCTCAGGCTGGTCTTAATCTCATGGCAGTTGGAAAATATTTAGATCACTGTGGTTAATGTATTATCAAAAAAAACAAAAAAACAATTGTATGTAGCACTAACAAGGGTATTGTAGGTATTTTGTATTTTGTGTATTTATTTTGTTTCACCAAGCCTTTCTCTGTCTCTCCTCTCCTCTCCTCTATCCTCTCACCCCAACCGGTCCGCAGAATGCCGCCACCTCTGAGTCTGGTTTCTGCAAAGGTTTCTCCTTGTTGAGGGAGTTTTTCCTTTCCACAGTCGCAAACACACCTGCTTGCTCATGTGGATATGTTGGGCTTTTCTATTTTCTCTATAACAGCAAATTAAAAAAAAAAAAAAAAAAAAAAAAAAGTTTTATTTGAACACAGTTGAACATTCATGCGCTGGTCTCTCTGCTATCTGGCTTGACGCTCTCTTTCTTCTCTCTCTCTGCTGCCGCTCACAACTTGTAGAATCATGGCTCTGGCTCTCACTCCTCTCTCTCGCTCCATTCTTTGAACAGCCGGCCTCGCTCTCTCAGCTCTCTCTCTAGCTGCCTTCTCTCTCTGCTCTCTCTCTCTTTGCTCTATCGCTCTCTGTCTCTGCTCTCTCTCTCTTTGCTCTATCGCTCTCTGTCTCTGCTCTCTCTCTTTGCTCTATTTCTATCTGTCTCTGCTCTCTCCCTCGCTGTTCTCTCTCTTTCCACTCTCTCTCCCTCTGCTCCCTCTCCTCTCGCTCCCTCCTCTCCCTCTCCTCTCTCTCCTCTCTCTCCCTCTCCTCTATCTCCCTCTCCTCTCTCTCCTCTCTCTCCCTCCTCTCCCTCTCCTCTCTCCCTCCTCTCCCTCTCCTCTCTCTCCCTCCTCTCCCTCTCCTCTCTCTCCCTCTCCTCTCTCTCCCTCTCCTCTCTCTCCCTCTCCTCTCTCTCCCTCTCCTCTCTCTCCCTCTCCTCTCTCTCCCTCCTCTCCCTCTCCTGTCTGTCCCTCTGCTCTCTCTCCCTCTGGATGTCCCTGGCAGGTGAGAGCTGTCGATGAGCTTTGTTGAGGCTCTCCTCCTGTTCCCTCCGAGCAGCCATGTGGACCTGGGAGATCTTTTTGGGTCCCTGCTCGGTCTTCCTGGAGACTCAGTTGTTCTGAGAAAAACAAAGGATTTTGATGAGTCGTCGTTTTCTGCAGTTTCAGTTCAGATACCAAAGCACAGTCAGCTCATGTTGCTCAGACTTCAGGGTCTCTATTGAAATCACACTTTAGAATTCTAAGGACTGAAAATGTTCCCAACTTTTCAATATTTCTAACTGTAACGGCACAAAAACACTGTTTGGGTTTCTTTTAGGGTTGCATCGACTCCAATCACACTTTGTTTCATCATGAATTAAACACGACTTGGACTTCAAGTAGACGAGCAATCAAGATGTGAGCAGGACACAAATATTGTGTTTCAGGAAGTTCAAGAAATCAAGAAAATGACTCAATGGAGGGTAAAGCATGAGCTTTGCAGGACTCACCTTTCTGAGGTCTACCAGGTCCAAAAGCATGAACTTGGTCCTGGAGGACATCTTGTGGGTCTTGAGGAGGTTTTGGATGTCCTTGAAAACCTTGTCCAGTTGTGACTGATGGAAAAAAACACAGAGTAGTTGAGACGTATGTTCATTTTTGTTTCTCTGCTTCATAAAAACAAAAGAGAAACCCTCATCAACGTCTCTGCAAACTGTGCTGAATCCACAAATCCACTTGTTCAGTCTCACCTTGGCCTTCTGGGCGAGGTCCCGACCGGCAGTTGGGGTCAGCCTGCACAGACCCTCCAGAGACTCCTCGGTGGCGTCTTGGAGGAGCCGGTCCATGCAGCCGACCACAACTGCCTCTCCCAGGAGCCCAGCCTTGAGGAGCTCACTAATGAAGGTGAGGTTCCCCAGGGCTCGTCTCCGGTTCTTCTGCTGAGCCTCCTCAGGCTCCGTGGACTGAAGACAACAAGAAGTAATATGAGTCAGATATGAATATTAGCCTTGGGAAGTCATTCAGACAAGTCTTTACAAGAGCTGTAGTAAAAAAGTGAAGTTTAATCGATGCATACCGACGCAGCAGCGCCACTGTTCTTCCCCTGAAAGAGTTCCCGGCACCTCTTCAGGAGGAGGGTGCGGAACCTGACAGTGGAGCCGCTCCCATCGTCTGTCTGGACGGTGATCTGTGAACCAGACAGAGGTGGAGGTGAGGAGAAGAAGTGGACCGCTAAAACTGTATTTTGTCTTCCATGCAGGACAAAGACAGTGAGCAGACCAACAGAGACATGGACATTTCCTCTGAGCCAGAAATGAATCAATCCTACTTACAGCAGCAAGGCTGCCACACAGTGTGGCGTAGGTGGAGGCGAAGCTGGGCTCCGAGATGGCCTTCTCGTGCACCAGCTCCACCACCCCTTTGAGCCTCGCCAGGCTGGTCACGGGCAGTGCGGTCACCTGCGCTGATAGGGAGTCGTACTTCTCCGGAGTCATCTTGTTCAAGATGCTCCGGAGTTTCCCAAGAAGCTCCTGGGGGGAAATGGATTAGAAAATACTGGTTAATAACTGAGATCATCAATCAACTGGCTTGCTCACGTGCACATCCAGTCACATTGTGTTGAGGAATATTAGTGTGTTTCTCTGGTGAACTTGTGTCAATACCTCGGTGGCCTGAGCTTCAGGCTCCAGCGCAGGGACCGGCCTTCGCGCCCCGGGCTTCCAGGCGTTGGAAGCCGTCTGGAGTTTGATGTCCCGACCGGACATGTCGAGCACGATCCTCCTCGGCGGACGAGCGACAGTCACCTCCTGTGGAGCCAACAGGAAGACACAATACACACTCAATGTATGCACAAACAAAAAAGGAAAACAGAACAAATTTGAAGTAAATGCCTGTTTTTGAGCAGCACTCCTGTGAAGTGTGGTTTCTCCTGACCAAATATTATACGTATATATATATATACATATATGTCTCGTCAATATAATGTCTTATTTCAGCAATATATTCACACTTTTCTGTCATTTTTCTGCAGCGCATTGAACTGCAGGGGCGTCGAACAATTACGGTAATACTGATCTACGTCGTGTAGACACCTGATGTGGCAGTTGTAAGTTGCATTTCTGTAGTTGCAGTTATTTAATTCTAAGTCTTCAAATCCTAAAAATTGAATCAACTTGTCTCACCTGTTGCCGTTGGAGGTTCTCCGCCCTCGCTGCACCAAGAGAGATGGTAGCGGATCTCATTGTTGCAGAAAGGGTCACAAAAACCAAGAAATATCCAAAAAAGACTGAATAAATCCTGGGTCGCTAAGGGTTGAGGTTCGCACTCCGGAGACTCCGACACACCAAAGATGAAGGAACAATGAAAGTGTGTGTGTGTGTGTGTGTGTGTGTGTGTGTGTGTGTGTGTGTGTGTGTGTGTGTGTGTGTGTGTGTGTGTGTGTGTGTGTGTGTGTGTGTGTGTGTGTGTGTGTGTGTGTGTGTGTGTGTGTGTGTGTGTGTGTGTGTGTGTGTGTGTGTGTGTGTGTGTGCGTGCGCGCGCGCGCGCGCGCGCGCGCGCGTGCGTGCGTGCATTACAAAAACAACCATCAGTGGGGGACTTTGCTATGGGCGAAGTGGGCAGCTGCCCAGGGCACAAAACCATCCAGCTCCGTCACTGGATGAAACCCTCAGTGTTTGTGCATCTTTGCAGAAATTCACTTGTGTTTGTACTTGATATGAACATTTCCTAAAAACTCAAATCAATTGGTTTTCAGCAAACTGCCCCATGATCCTGTCTTGTCCATTGGATTCACTGCACCACTTTTTTCACACACTATTGCTGTCTTATTATTTTCCTTGTATTGTTTTGGGGTGGACTTATTAAAACTCTGCCAATATTTAAATAAATACCCAAGTACTTACATGTACTTGTGTTTATTTTCCTTTTTTTAATCTCACACTACTATAATAAGGCAGCTGGTGGGTTAGGGTTACACACACACACTTTTACACTGACCACCTGCCGTACAAAATATCTAGACACACCACCGGCACTCATTTGTTTTTCACTTAAAGCACGGGTTTGATGTGTTTTAATCAAGAAAAGCGACTTTCACCTAAAGTGTCCCCACTGAGGCTGCAATACCACTGTCGTTGGATGATATGAGGATCCCGCTAAAGCCCAGAGGAGCGCTGGTCCACTCTTAACGGTCAGCGGCAGGATTCAGCAGGAGCTGCTTTAACTTGTTCTCATTTTAGAGAGCAGAAATAGAAGAACGGGTGTGGACTCCATCAGCAAGGTGACGCCAGATGCTGGAAGACACAGCCTCTCTCATCAGCATATGAAACAAAGGCTTTTTGAAATAACAGAAGCTGCAACTTTACAAATGGTCTGAATATAGTTTTTGTTGTCGTCATGTGCAAATAGAATTCGCCTCATGAGGTTCCCAGATCCCGATAATACCAGTCACCATGATGCTTTTGTCCAATTTTACAGGACTTTTCCTCACTTTGTTCACCAAAAGCTTAGTAAAACATGGAAATGACTGCACACAAAGGGTTTATTTGTACTCGTACAAATCAAGCATTAAACAGACTTTCATTGATCGTACACATTCGCGAGTGAAGAAACGGCACGCCGTCAAGATTAGATTTACTTGTGGCATTCATTTTCATAATATCCAGTCTACGAAATCGTCTGCAGCTGAGAGAGATTCGACTGTGACCTTGAGAGAGAAAATGTGTATTCACACGCTATAGTGTTCACGTGTGCTCCGGCTGACGCCCACAGCCTTCGGCGAACCGCAAGTCTTTAAGGCTCAGATTGTGTTGTTTTGTATTCGACTGCATTGTGTGACCCAACGTTGACGAAAGCGACAAAACCGCGATGAGACGAGGCGACAGACGGTCTAAAGTTTCTGCACAATTTGCCTCGGTCAGGCTGAAGATGATGGAAAACCTGAGTGAAGGAGGAGAAGACGAGGGTGTGAAGAGAGGAGCTCATCGTAGCTGGTTTTCTCACAGAAAACAGTTCAAATGCTTAAAGCCTTCCACTCCGTGTGAGTGCATCCACATTAAAAACATGGATTTTTTGAGGCAAGGTCAGAAGAGAAAAGGGTCTTTATGGGGACAAAAGGATAAAAAAAAAAAATGTGAGTCATAAACAATCGGGAGCAAATAACAGCAATTTCACAGCTACTTCGTAGATTTCAGGTGTGCATCACCTATTCACGGTATTCAATGGAGGGCCATTGAATACCGTGAATAGAAGCTGACATTACAGCCACAGGACCAAACTGTGCGTGGTGGAAGAGGTCAGAGGTCAGAACGCTTTCAGCCCAGTTTAAGAGTCAGACCCACCATCTCACACACACACACACACACACACACACACACACACACACACACACACACACACACACACACACACACACTGGCTGGAGCTGATGGAGCATCATGTCACCTCTTGTTCCGGTTGTGTTTTATACATTCATCCGTTCCTGTAGCCGTTAGCGACCATGTAAAGAGCGTCAAGACTCTCATGTGGACGTTCAGGATAAAAAGTCTTGTCTTCATGGACTCGTGCAGTAATGTTTGGGTTCAAATGCACGCTGGAAAAATATCAAACTTTTCAAGGGTTGAGATGCGACTGTGACACATTTTGAAATGCAGCAAGTCACGAGGCCTCCCTTCATCCCTTCATCCATCAGGCCTCGCAGCTTCATCCGACTTTGTGCAGAAGAAGAAAAGTAAATAAGCCTCACAACTCTAAAGCCCAATAATTAGCGTGCTGCATCTCATTATGTTAATACCTGCAAAATCCACAGTGGAAAAAAACCACAATTCTGGGATGTATTTGGAGGTTGAATGGTTTCTATAACTGGGAGCAGGACCTTCTCACCTGGCAGTGTGAAGTTGCCGTTTTGTTGGGTTTTTTTCTTCAGGGATTAGAGCAAACGAGAGGAAACACGTTCATTAATGAGCATCAGCGGCTGCGGTGGGCGGATGTTTGTTCCCCCCGATTCCCGCTTCATTTGACGCCCAGTCACAAGTTACCTCTGGGGTGAGAGAGCGATGACATGTGTCTCCAAAACACATCAAACTCCCGCTTTACCCCCGTTTCACACCGGAGCAGGACTTTGTGCATCACACCTGACAGGATGATGGAACGCTGGCTGGAAAGCTTCCATTCTTAACAGTCACCTGTTGCTGCGGAGTTGCCGGCTCAGACTGATAAGCGTGGCCCTGTACACGATGGAAAATCAGCCCACACAAGCGTCTTTGATGGAAGTTGCACAAGTTGCAGCCACATTTCTGTGCCAGCAGCCATTTTTGTTTTTTGTGTTATTTTTAACAGCTCAGAGGTGTGAATTCGTCCCGTCTTTGTGGCACAAGCACACACCAATGTGCTCCAAGCCATCCGACCTGGAGCAGAGGAAGAGGAAGGAGGCCTGACAGGTGATGAAGAGGGTTGGTGACACCTGGAATTAAACCTCCCACCTGTTTTGTTTTTCAACTGTGTACCAAGTCACGCCACTATACAGGTAAATTCAAAGGAAGACACACTGAATATTCATAATCCAAGTTTACAGTGAAACGGGTGGTAAAGACTTTTGCTTTCCTTCTGTATTGACTCATTTCAAAAGAAAAAAACATGCCAGTTCCAAGGAAACACATTTTCTTTTTCTTTTCCAAGTTTCCCCAGATTTCCCCTCCGACAGTCTGGCCCTAGATATTTCTCCATCCTTGTGAGACACACTCGCAGGCCTCGGCGGCTGGCGGCTGGGAGGGGAGGACTGCAGATCACATGACAAGTGAAAAGGATGAAGGGAAACCAATCCATCCTGAACCTCCATCCTAAATCTTCTTGACGTCTTCAGATGGTTGCCGACAGCAGCCCTCAAACTGCTGGGAACGCGTTTACATCTAAAAATGGCCTTTTTTATTTATTTTTCCTCTCCCTTCAGTTTTAACCGACACAAACAGTGGGTGGTTGACTTTCACTGGATGCACGAACTCAAACGTTTCCTTCGATTGCATTTCATCAGCTTCACATCTTGATTCATCAACTCGGAGCTTTGCAGGCTGACACGTCGCTCTACTGCCCCCTATTGGCCGAAGCCGCAAAGTACATGGAAACAAATACAACAAATTTAAAATAAATCATCCATAGATCAAATTCTGCCTTTTATTTCATCATTATTATTTTTGCCATTAACAGCTACATAAAGGTTGGCAAAAAAATCCATCCACAAGTAAATCTTGATATGATAGCTGTTAAAAACTGTAATACAAAAACCCCAAAACTGTACAATAATTGACATAACTACACATTTTTTCATATATATATATATATATGTATTTATTTATATATATATATATATATATATATATATATTTATATATATTTATATATGTATATATATTATATATATATTTATGTATGTATACATATGTATATGTATATATATATGGAAAAAAAAAAGATATATAATAGGACCTATATATATATAATATAGGTTATTTATATCATCAGCCGTTATGAGAAGCGTAGATATCTGTACAATAATACATTTGAAAAGATATGATTGGGCTGAAGGCTGTGAAAGATCAGTAGTACGAGAGCGAGAACCTTCAGTCCACTCTGAACGGCTTTTCTACTCAGCGCTCCTCCTCGGGGTGCAGCACCTCCCTGCTGCCGTCCTCCTGCCTGCTCACTCTGCATCCCGGAGTCTCCCTTCCTTCGTCTCCAGGTCTTGGTTTTCAATCAAATCACTGCCAGTTGCAGCTGTTCTGCCTCCTGGTCTGCTTCTGGGTTCCAGACACTCCACGCACCGGCTCTCACCGTAACAGCCCACATAATAAAGTCCTCTCCTTAGATTGAGAATTCCTATGGTCTCACTGTGGATCAGTCCCAGCTCGTAGATGTTGGGTGGAAGTTTTGAGAACATAGCTCATGCAGCTCACCTGGACTTCCTCCCACACTGGCATGTCATTCAGTGCCACTCCCAGGTCACTGGTATCCACAGTCCTGCTCTCTCCTGTACAAGCTGGGCTTACGGATGTGGCGAAGCTGGTCGGGATTTTAGAGGTGCGTACAGTGATTATCTTCATGGGCTCCACGTGTCCGTACACAAAATTCATAGCTTGACAGGGAAACAAGGAAGACGATGGGGAAGGAGAAGCACATGCACAACGATGTGGAAGTGTGGCAGGCTGTGTCTTCCTCCATCAGAGGCCCGAGGCCTTTCCCTCTCCACGGCCGGCTGCAGCGTCCCTCCAGCTTCCCTGCAGTGTTCAGTGTCTGTCACTGTATTCAGACATCTGGAATGTTCCTGTTCTAGGTCATCAGACCCTCCACAGAGAGGAAAACCACAACCTGAGTCATCAGTCAACCAATTATTGATTCATTGACACAAACAGAACCTGTTCAATCAGCGATCTGCTGGAAGAGCATCCAAACACTTCCTGTTTCTTTCATTGTCTTTTAATTCACACGTTCACAGAACTAAGAAAAAGCCACACAGAGATATTTTAATCCTGTCCTGTCAGTGTTTTCTAGCATCATATTCTTGTCCTGTGTCTCTTGACTTTCCACTTCCTGTTTCAGGCTTGCGGTGTTCATCGTTGGCACTTTGCTGGACGAGCCGCTGGCCGATCGTCAGACTCAACATTGCCTCTATATGTCCTGATGTTGGGAACATCTGGCCTGAGCGTCATCTCCACCAGGAGCCTGGTGCTGTTGTACAGACATCCTCACAAACACCACCGATCAGCGGCAGGACTGAGGTCGACACACCTCGCAGCCTAAAAACATGTTTTTACACTTTACACTAAATAAAACCTCGAGAAAATGCAAAGTCAATACAACCTTTATTAGATTTTTTATTTCTAAATGTACCAAAACAGTGGCTTGTGTTGCATTGATGAAATTAAAGGAATGAATTTTGTTCTTTTTAGTTTGACTTACATCTTTTAGTAATAAATCTTTGATGTTATATTATCAGGAGTGTTGTTGTCTGCAGAATGTTTGTGTTTTGATCTGCTGAATGTAAACAATTTCCCATAAACATCAATAGCATTTTATATTCATTCACAATTTTAGATCTTTCAGTTGTCATATTATCCATTTTGATGTTTTAACTGTTTAACTTTAATAGTTATTTTCATCATTTCAGCCCATTGTCTTTCACTTATTGTTGCTTTAGTTTCACTCAATAGTTTAGCATCGTTGCTGTTTTGGCCATTTTAACTGTCATTTTCAACAATGGAGGGTAATTTCTTTGTCTTTTAAATCAGTTTTGTCATTTGAACTCAAAACATTTGCTCATAGCTGTAGGGTGCAGACTTTGACACTAGAGGGAGACAAACACTCCATTCAACCCCGAAGCCCTGTGCAGGAAATGTCTCTTTCTCAGGCACTGAAAACTTTCTTCTTCTTCTTCTTCTTGTTTTCTTAGCCATGAAAATGTTGTTTTTAGAAATATTAGATTTCCTCCAGATTCACTGTTTGAGATGTTTTCTGTTACTATAGAACTGTTAACTACAAGATTTGTAAACTTATATCATAACCACATGATCTAACCCAGTTTAATTGTTAATTGAGCAGTTTTTAGTCAATTATAAAAAAAAAACAAAAGCAAAAAGAAACTGAAATGTATGTAGAACATATTAAATCACGTAATGATTGAAAATGTCTTAAAAAACAAAAAGTTTCACAAATCTTTGTTTCCTAAAGACACGACAATCCGACAGACTGAAGTGGGTTTTAGTGTTGTCCCCCTCTATCTTACCCCCTCCCTTCTGTGTTCCTTCACATGCTCAGACCAAACTCTGCACAGGACAAACTCTCAGGCTGACTCATCTGTCACTACGTTGTTTGGTGTGTCTGGAGACGTCAATAACAAACTCCTGACAGAAAGACTTAGTTTAGCCACTTTATTTTAGTGGACAGGAAGGTTTTTTTTATTCTGGCCATTCGATGGTTAAATTAAAGATGATCTCCGGTTGAACTCCTTCCTCTGTATCAATATTTTGCACCTCGAACTCCAGTTCAATTTCGTACCTGCGAACACAAAAGAAGAAGTGTTACTTCCAGGCACAGACACGTTTATTGTTTTCAGAGGTTCACAGTTGTTTAGCGACATAAAAACCTTTAAAATGACTCTATAACTAGTAATGAGGTGTGTAAATACTCCAGTTTAGTATATCTGAAACAATCCCACACCAGGAGTATTCTCAGTATGGACACTGATTGCAGAGGCTTCAGTATAGAAAGAAAATCTTAATAGAGTAGCAATTGTCACAATATCCTCAGAAATGTATTTACTAAAAGCCACATTTATTATGTTTGTCTTTTTAACTGTGTGCTAAAGAAAAGAGAATCAATGCGTCAACATCTTTCTCTGAATATTCACTGGTGTACTTACTCTTGGTTTTCAAGTTGGGGGTCAGGTTCAGGGAAGTATTCCTGGCTCTCCAGGATCTCCTGTAGCTTCTCATCAGCGTCTGTCAAAACACAACGAGGCAGACATGACACAACTTCACACACAGCAGCGGCATAAAGAGAGTTAAAGACCACATGTTTTTTCTTCCAACATCTAAAGACAAATAGTGCCTAAAGCCAGGACTTTTGTCTCCAGTACATTTGTGTAAACATGTTTAGTTTTCACTGTGATTTGTGCGAGTGAGAAAACAACTGGAGCTGTGCAGTACAACTACCAGCTTCTATGTGAGTAAAGCAGTAGAAGGTAGTGGGCCTATGTTATATCAACATTGTTCCTCATTGAACAACTTTTATAGGACGTTATTTCCCCTAAAGAAACTGTTACAAACAATAATAACAGAGTTACACAAAGCCTCATAACAATTTTTCACATGTGTGAATTTGGCATATAATGATTGTTGTATAAAGTATTCAGTCTACATGAGGTTACATAACTTGAACAGTCCAATGATTTTACCCTGGAGTCCATGTTAACAATGTCAAGTTGTTTTTCTTCAACGTTCACCCAGAAGGTTGTGTGATCTAAGATCAGAATCAATAAATGTAGATGGACTCACCAGGGTCTGAGGCCCTGAAAGGAACTCCCTCTTCTGTGTAGAAGATGACTTCGTTCTGGAAGGGAAACACTCAGTGTGACCGATGTTCACAAACCAGGACAGGAAATGTGTAGCTGAATTGACTTCAGTTGAGAAAATGTAGTGAACCAAAGTCGATACTGACCATGAGGGGGTCGGGCTCGTTGGTGGGGGTGACGTCGGGGTTGATGTCAGGGCCGTTTTCGTCGACGTTGACGTCTTGGTTGTTGTTGTCGACGTTGTGGTGGCCGTTCTCAGGACCGTTCTCAGGCGCAGCGTCGCTGGAGGCTGCAGCAGAAGCCATCCTGCCCCAGTCGCTAAAGCGTAGCTTCAGCAGTTCAATGAGCATCTGCTTCACGTCTCTGAGGAGAAAATGAAGCCAAACATTCAGTTTGTGACCAACCTGCTGATTTATATGAGCACTTTCAGTGTAGATATTAAATAACATCCTCATATCTAAATAAACTCTTTGATATATATGATGATGCTTTTTGATGATAAAGGATCATCAAAACATGTTTTTATGTTCATGTCTCAAATGGACTTACTGTGAAGACAACACAAAAGATGAATGCTAAGCTTCAGCATCAATCCACACAGACGACCACAGTGACGTACACACCTGCTACAGTCTCCCTCCAGCAGGACCTTCTCCAGGGTGTGGACCAGCTGGGTCATGTGTGGTTTCCCAGCTTCTCTCCACACATCCTCCATCACGCTCCCTGTGGCCTGGAAGGTTCAGACACATTGTGCTTTACTGCCCGACCTTCAACAGTCATACAAGCATTTTAAAGACATATTTGAATGAGTTTTTGCACCTGGAGCAGCTCCACAGCACAGGTGACGTTGGCGTCCCCCGGACTGGACAGGAGGCTGTGGACCAGGTCCTTCAGTCCAGTCAGGAGGACGTCTGCCCGAGAGGAAGTCCCATTGGAGCTCTTCACCTTAAAATAACATCAATACATGTGTTTATCATGGAGTATCTTTCGGGACTTTTTCCCTTCAATATAAAAACATGTAATGGGAACGGCTATGTATTTACAGTGGTGGAAGATGTTTTTAGACACCCTTAAAATTGTACACAATCTCAAATATCATGAAACATTTGCAGACATTTTCTTTTGTCTTTCAAGCAACGCTCTCATGCAGCCACACCTCTTGTAGAGGTGAAAGACGATGACAACAGGCTCACATACACGGGGCAACACAGATGTATTCTTACCTCCAGATGCAGGTACAGTTCTCCAAGGAAGCGCACAAAGTTGTGGAACTTCCCCTGACTGGCCGCGTCCCCTCGGACCGCCACATCTCGGCCCTCGTACTCCAGTCTGCACCTATATCCAAATAATAAAGAGATAACCAACTCAATGTCAACATTTCATGCTGATGAGGGGTGTCATCAGTCAAAGGCTTTTCTCTGAATTCAAGATGAGCACAGATCAAATCATGAACTTGAACGTACCTTTTCAGGAGCAGCTGTCTGAAGGTCCCGCTCGGTGGACTGAAGGTGAGGTGACGGGACAGGTGGTTGCACAGCTGTGCTCCAGTGGTGGAGAAGCTGGCAGTGCCAGTAGACTGCAATGACAACAAGAAAACAACTTGAATCAAAAACGATGAGACCTTGGATGTTTCTGTCGGAGGTGAGAGTGGTCCAAAAAGGTTTTAAATGAGGAGCAAGTGTTTCCCAACCTGTGCGTAAATCAGCTCCACCAACTCTTCCAACAACTCCTCCGTGGTGACAAACCCGTTGAGGATGGATGTTAGATCCTCAACGTCGGAGCTGAAGGAGGGGGACGAGGACCTGAGGTGTCCCAGGTGGGAGACGACGATGTCAATGACAGGTGACTGGTCATCTTCATCGTCATCGTCAGACGACTCCTAACACACAAGAAGGACAATAACATACAGATTTGAATGAAATAAAATACAGCATGAACAACAGAAAGTACTACTGTATAAGTGTAAAAGAAAAAATAAATAAAAACAGTAAATATATATATTCTTACATCACTGACACTCCCCCCAGAGGGGACAAACTCTGGAGCCGTAGCCGAGAGACTGAACGATGGAGTGGAATGTTCAGCCTCCTGCTCGGCCTCCTGCTCGGCCTCCTGCTCATCAACAAATAAACAAACCCAAAATACAAGATTAAGCAGAAATAAGAACAATAATACTGGTCTAAATTCTGCCTCGACCTAACATACTTGTCATAAGTTGTATTTCCAGGTAATTGTTACAATTCTAAATGCCACTTACCCAGTACAGAGAGGGCTCCGGGCCCCAGTACTGAGGCCCCCAGTCCAGAATGGGTTGTAAGACCCATTCCTGAGGCTGGGGGATCCAGTACTGAGGACCCCAGTCCAGAATGGGATGTGGGACCCAGTACACAGGGACGTAGTACTCGGGCGCCATGTCCTGAAGAAACTGCGGCTCTTCGCAAGAAAAAGTCCACTGAGTCGTCATGGTTGAATGGCTGATGGTGATAAAGTAAAGTACTGGAGGGCCGTGTTGTTCGCTCGAGGGACGGGGATGAAGTGACAATAGGCTGATGCCTTCTACGGCCATCAAAGGCAACATTCTGTCATCTGCCTATGATCTTTGTCCTTTGATCCTTTGTATAACATTAGGTACCTTGGTGATATGCAAATTAGACCACGCCCCAAAGCACGGGCTGGCCACGCCCCCAACAAGAACATGGCAATGTCACCTCTTTTTCAGGTTCTTTGCAGACATTTACACAGAATTGTTCTCCTCCCTTCTGCTTCACCTCCACTTGGCTCCTGGTGAGAGGAGGTCTTCCTCTCCCAGAGGAGGTGACCATCCCTCCGTCCTGCAGCAGAGACCAGCACACCTCCTCATGAGGCGGGACACCAGAGCAGCTGGGACAGGGACAGGCTGTCCAGGAAGTTGGACCTGTGTGCTGCAGTAGACTCTGGGGGGCCTCTAGAATAGACTCTGGAGGGGCTCTAGTGTAGACTCTGGAGGGGGTCTAGTATAGACTCTGGGGGGGCTCTAGTGTGGACTCTGGAGGGGCCTCTAGTGTAGACTCTGGGGGGGCTCTAGTATAGACTCTGGAGGGGCCTCTAGTGTAGACTCTGGGGGGCTCTAGTGTAGACTCTGGAGGGGCTCTAGTGTAGACTCTGGGGGGGCCTCTAGTATAGACTCTGAGGGGGCCTCTAGTATAGACTCTGGGGGGGCTCTAGTATAGACTCTGGGGGGGGCTCTAGTGTAGACTCTGGAGGGCCTCTAGTATAGACTCTGGGGGCTCTAGTGTAGACTCTGGGGGGGCTCTAGTATAGACTCTGGGGGGGCTCTAGTGTAGACTCTGGAGGGGCTCTAGTATAGACTCTGGAGGGGCCTCTAGTGTAGACTCTGGAGGGCCTCTAGTATAGACTCTGGGGGGGCTCTAGTGTAGACTCTCTGGGGGGGCCTCTAGTATAGACTCTGGGGGGGCCTCTAGTATAGACTCTGGAGGGCCTGTAGTGTAGACTCTCTGGAGGGGCCTCTAGTGTAGACTCTGGGGGGGTTCTAGTGTAGACTCTGGGGGGGCCTCTAGTATAGACTCTGGAGGGCCTGTAGTGTAGACTCTCTGGAGGGGCCTCTAGTGTAGACTCTGGGGGGGTTCTAGTGTAGACTCTGGGGGGCTCTAGTGTAGACTCTGGAGGGGCTCTAGTGTAGACTCTGGGGGGGCCTCTAGTATAGACTCTGAGGGGGCCTCTAGTATAGACTCTGGGGGGCTCTAGTGTAGACTCTGGGGGGCTCTAGTATAGACTCTGGAGGGGCCACTAGTGTAGACTCTGGAGGGCCTCTAGTATAGACTCTGGGGGGGCTCTAGTGTAGACTCTCTGGGGGGGCCTCTAGTATAGACTCTGGAGGGCCTCTAGTGTAGACTCTCTGGAGGGGCCTCTAGTGTAGACTCTGGGGGGGCTCTAGTATAGACTCTGGGGGGCCTCTAGTAAAAACTCTGGGGGTTGGGGGCCTCTAGAGTAGACTCTGCGGGGTGGGGGGCCTCTAGTGGATACTCTGGGGGGCTCTAGTGTAGACTCTAGGGGGGCCTCTAGTGTAGACTATTGGGGGTTGGGGGCCTCTAGAGTAGACTCTGGGGGGTGGGGGACCTCTAGTGGAGACTCTGGGGGGGCCTCCAGTGTAGATTCTCTGGAGGGCCCTCTAGTGTAGACTCTGGGGGGTTGGGGGCCTCTAGTGGAGACTCTGGGGGGCTCTCGTGTAGACACTGGGGGGTGGGGGGCCTCTAGTGTAGACTCTCTGGGGGGGCCTCTAGTATAGACTCTGGGGGGGCTCTAGTGTAGACTGTCTGGGGCCCTCTAGTATAGACTCTTGGGGGGCTCTAGTGTAGACTCTAGACACTGGGGGGTTGGGGGCCTCTAGTGTAGACTCTGGGGGGGCCTCTAGTGGAGACTCTAAGGGGGCCTCTAGCATAGACTCTGGGGGGGCTCTAGTGTAGACTCTGAGGGGGCCTCTAGCATAGACTCTGGGAGGGCTCTAGTGTAGACTCTGGGGGGCCTCTAGTGTAGACTGTCTGGGGGGGCCTCTAGTGTAGACTCTGAGGGGGCCTCTAGTATAGACTCTGGGGGGGCTCTAGTGTAGACTCTGGGGGGCCTCTAGTGTAGACTCTGAGGGGGCCTCTAGTGTAGACTCTGGGGGGGCCTCTAGTATAGACTCTGGGGGGCTCTAGTGTAGACTCTGGGGGGGCTCTAGTGTAGACTCTGAGGGGGCCTCTAGTATAGACTCTGGGGGGGCCTCTAGTGTAGACTCTGAGGGGGCCTCTAGTATAGACTCTGGGGGGCTCTAGTGTAGACTCTGGGGGGGCTCTAGTGTAGACTCTGAGGGGGCCTCTAGTATAGACTCTGGGGGGGGCTCTAGTGTAGACTCTGAGGGGGCCTCTACAAGTGATATCAGAACGTCCCTGATAGTAAACACACTTTAACGGGCGGTGTAACGACACCGTGTCATGATCCTGCTTTCTCTCCTCCCCTCCTGTGTTCCCCTTAGCTCCGCCCCTGTGTTCCCATTAGCTCCCCCACTGTGCTCCCCTTCGCTCCGCCCCTGTGCCCCCCTTAGCTCCGCCCCTGTGCTCCCCTTAGCTCCGCCCCTGTGCACTCATGTTTCCTCCTCCTGGTCACAGCTGTTTGTTATTGTCATCAGTGTGTATTTAGTTCCTCTCTTGTAGCTCCAGTTGCCAGTAGGTCTGAGTTCTCACACCAGTCGTACTCGCCTTTTCCCCTCGTGTTGCCTTCGTGTGTTTTGACGTCCTGCCCGACCTCGCCTCCTGGATTTCCTCCTCCATTGCTGCTCTGGTTGTGGTCTTGGACTGGCTGACTTTGCTTCTGTAGGGTTTTTTTGAGAATAAAACGCTGTTGAACTGAGCTTCTTGTCTGTCGTGCAGTTGAGTTCACTAACCCTGACGGAAACGATCTGAACGACTGAAACGATCCGAACGACGGAAACGATCTGAACGACGGAAACGATCTGAACGACTGAAACGATCTGAACGACTGAAACGATCTGAACGACTTAAACGATCTGCACGACGGAAAAGAGCTGATGAGGTAAACGATCTGAACGAGTGAAACGATCTGAACGACGGAAACGACCTGAACGACGGAAACGATCTGAACGACTGAAACGATCTGAACGACGGAAACGAACTGAACGACGGAAACGATCTGAACGACGGAAACGATCTGAACGACTTAAAAGAGCTGAACGATGGAAACGACCTGAACGACGGAAACGAACTGAACGACGGAAACGATCTGAACGATTGAAACGACCTGAACGACGGAAACGAACTGAACGACGGAAACGATCTGAACGACGGAAACGAGCTGATGAGGGAAACGAACTGAACGACTGAAACGATCTGAACGACAGAAACGATCTGAACGACTGAAACGATCTGAACGACGGAAACGATCTGAACGACGGAAACGATCTGAACGACTGAAACGATCTGAACGACTAAAACGATCTTAACATCTGAAACGATCTGAACGACGGAAACGATCTGAACGACTGAAACGATCTGCACGACTTAAAAGAGCTGAACGATGGAAACGATCTGAACGACTGAAACGATCTGAACGACGGAAACGATCTGAACGACGGAAACGAACTGAACGACTGAAACGATCTGCACGACTTAAAAGAGCTGAACGATGGAAACGACCTGAACGACGGAAACGATCTGAACGACGGAAACGACCTGAACGACTGAAACGATCTGAACGACTTAAAAGAGCTGAACGATGGAAACGATCTGAACGACTGAAACGATCTGAATGACAGAAGCGACCTGAACGACTTAAAAGAGCTGAACGATGGAAACGACCTGAACGACGGAAACGATCTGCACGACTTAAAAGAGCTGAACGATGGAAACGATCTGAACGACTGAAACGATCTGAATGACAGAAACGACCTGAACGACTGAAACGATCTGAACGACTAAAACGATCTTAACGTCTGAAACGATCTGAACGACGGAAACGATCTGAACGACGGAAACGAACTGAACGACTGAAACGATCTGCACGACGGAAACGAACTGAACGACGGAAACGATCTGCACGACTTAAAAGAGCTGAACGATGGAAACGAGCTGAACGACTGAAACGATCTGGACGACAGAAACGATCTGAACGACTGAAACGATCTAAACGACTGAAAAGAGCTGATGAGGGAAACGATCTGAACGACGGAAACGAACTGAACGACGGAAACGATCTGAACGATGGAAACGAACTGAACGACTGAAACGATCTGAACGACTTAAAAGAGCTGAACGATGGAAACGATCTAAACGACTGAAAAGAGCTGATGAGGGAAACGATCTGAACGACTGAAACGATCTGAACGACGGAAACGATCTGAACGACGGAAACGAACTGAACGACTGAAACGATCTGAACGACTGAAACGATCTGAACGACTGAAACGAACTGAACGATGAAACGATCTGAACGACGGAAACGATCTGAACGACTGAAACGAACTGAACGACTGAAACGATCTGAACGACTGAAACGATCTGAACGACTGAAACAAACTGAATGACTGAAACGATCTGAACGACTGAAACGATGTGCACGACTTAAAAGAGCTGAACGATGGAAACGACCTGAACGACGGAAACGATCTGAACGACGGAAACGATCTGAACGACGTAAACGAACTGAACGACGGAAACGATCTGCACGACGGAAACGAACTGAACGATGGAAACGAGCTGAACGATTGAAACGATCTGAACGACTGAAACGATCTGAACGACTGAAACGATCTGCACGACGGAAACGAACTGAACGACAGAAACGATCTGAACGATTGAAACGATCTGAACGACGGAAACGAACTGAACGACTGAAACGATCTGAACGACGGAAACGAGCTGAACGACTGAAACGATCTGAACGACTGAAACAAACTGAATGACTGAAACGATCTGAACGACGGAAACGATCTGAACGACTGAAACGAACTGAACGACTGAAACGATCTGAACGACTGAAACGATCTGAACGACTGAAACGATCTGAATGACTGAAACGATCTGAACGACTGAAACGATCTGCACGACTTAAAAGAGCTGAACGATGGAAACGACCTGAACGACGGAAACGATCTGAACGACGGAAACGATCTGAACGACGTAAACGAACTGAACGACGGAAACGATCTGCACGACGGAAACGAACTGAACGATGGAAACGAGCTGAACGATTGAAACGATCTGAACGACTGAAACGATCTGAACGACTGAAACGATCTGCACGACGGAAACGAACTGAACGACGGAAACGATCTGAACGATTGAAACGATCTGAACGACGGAAACGAACTGAACGACTGAAACGATCTGAACGACGGAAACGAGCTGATGAGGGAAACGAACTGAACGACTGAAACGATCTGAACGACAGAAACGATCTGAACGACTGAAACGATCTGAACGACGGAAACGATCTGAACGACGGAAACGATCTGAACGACTGAAACGATCTGAACGACTAAAACGATCTTAACATCTGAAACGATCTGAACGACGGAAACGATCTGAACGACTGAAACGATCTGAACGACGGAAACGATCTGAACGACGGAAACGAACTGAACGACTGAAACGATCTGCACGACTTAAAAGAGCTGAACGATGGAAACGATCTGAACGACTGAAACGATCTGAACGACGGAAACGATCTGAACGACGGAAACGAACTGAACGACTGAAACGATCTGCACGACTTAAAAGAGCTGAACGACGGAAACGACCTGAACGACGGAAACGATCTGAACGACGGAAACGACCTGAACGACTGAAACGATCTGAACGACTTAAAAGAGCTGAACGATGGAAACGATCTGAACGACTGAAACGATCTGAATGACAGAAACGACCTGAACGACTTAAAAGAGCTGAACGATGGAAACGACCTGAACGACGGAAACGATCTGCACGACTTAAAAGAGCTGAACGATGGAAACGATCTGAACGACTGAAACGATCTGAATGACAGAAACGACCTGAACGACTGAAACGATCTGAACGACGGAAACGATCTGAACGACGTAAACGAACTGAACGACGGAAACGATCTGCACGACGGAAACGAACTGAACGATGGAAACGAGCTGAACGATTGAAACGATCTGAACGACTGAAACGATCTGAACGACTGAAACGATCTGCACGACGGAAACGAACTGAACGACAGAAACGATCTGAACGATTGAAACGATCTGAACGACGGAAACGAACTGAACGACTGAAACGATCTGAACGACGGAAACGAGCTGAACGACTGAAACGATCTGAACGACTGAAACAAACTGAATGACTGAAACGATCTGAACGACGGAAACGATCTGAACGACTGAAACGAACTGAACGACTGAAACGATCTGAACGACTGAAACGATCTGAACGACTGAAACGATCTGAATGACTGAAACGATCTGAACGACTGAAACGATCTGCACGACTTAAAAGAGCTGAACGATGGAAACGACCTGAACGACGGAAACGATCTGAACGACGGAAACGATCTGAACGACGTAAACGAACTGAACGACGGAAACGATCTGCACGACGGAAACGAACTGAACGATGGAAACGAGCTGAACGATTGAAACGATCTGAACGACTGAAACGATCTGAACGACTGAAACGATCTGCACGACGGAAACGAACTGAACGACGGAAACGATCTGAACGATTGAAACGATCTGAACGACGGAAACGAACTGAACGACTGAAACGATCTGAACGACGGAAACGAGCTGATGAGGGAAACGAACTGAACGACTGAAACGATCTGAACGACAGAAACGATCTGAACGACTGAAACGATCTGAACGACGGAAACGATCTGAACGACGGAAACGATCTGAACGACTGAAACGATCTGAACGACTAAAACGATCTTAACATCTGAAACGATCTGAACGACGGAAACGATCTGAACGACTGAAACGATCTGAACGACGGAAACGATCTGAACGACGGAAACGATCTGCACGACTTAAAAGAGCTGAACGATGGAAACGATCTGAACGACTGAAACGATCTGAACGACGGAAACGATCTGAACGACGGAAACGAACTGAACGACTGAAACGATCTGCACGACTTAAAAGAGCTGAACGACGGAAACGACCTGAACGACGGAAACGATCTGAACGACGGAAACGACCTGAACGACTGAAACGATCTGAACGACTTAAAAGAGCTGAACGATGGAAACGATCTGAACGACTGAAACGATCTGAATGACAGAAACGACCTGAACGACTTAAAAGAGCTGAACGATGGAAACGACCTGAACGACGGAAACGATCTGCACGACTTAAAAGAGCTGAACGATGGAAACGATCTGAACGACTGAAACGATCTGAATGACAGAAACGACCTGAACGACTGAAACGATCTGAACGACTAAAACGATCTTAACGTCTGAAACGATCTGAACGACGGAAACGATCTGAACGACGGAAACGAACTGAACGACTGAAACGATCTGCACGACGGAAACGAACTGAACGACGGAAACGATCTGCACGACTTAAAAGAGCTGAACGATGGAAACGATCTGAACGACGTAAACGAACTGAACGACGGAAACGATCTGAACGACGTAAACGAACTGAACGACGGAAACGATCTGCACGACGGAAACGAACTGAACGATGGAAACGAGCTGAACGACTGAAACGATCTGGACGACAGAAACGATCTGAACGACTGAAACGATCTAAACGACTGAAAAGAGCTGATGAGGGAAACGATCTGAACGACGGAAACGAACTGAACGACGGAAACGATCTGAACGATGGAAACGAACTGAACGACTGAAACGATCTGAACGACTTAAAAGAGCTGAACGATGGAAACGATCTAAACGACTGAAAAGAGCTGATGAGGGAAACGATCTGAACGACTGAAACGATCTGAACGACGGAAACGATCTGAACGACGGAAACGAACTGAACGACTGAAACGATCTGAACGACTGAAACGATCTGAACGACTGAAACGAACTGAACGATGAAACGATCTGAACGACGGAAACGATCTGAACGACTGAAACGAACTGAACGATGAAACGATCTGAACGACGGAAACGATCTGAACGACTGAAACGAACTGAACGACTGAAACGATCTGAACGACTGAAACGATCTGCACGACTTAAAAGAGCTGAACGATGGAAACGATCTGAACGACGGAAACGATCTGAACGACGTAAACGAACTGAACGACGTAAACGATCTGCACGACGGAAACGAACTGAACGATGGAAACGAGCTGAACGATTGAAACGATCTGAACGACTGAAACGATCTGAACGACTGAAACGATCTGCACGACGGAAACGAACTGAACGACGGAAACGATCTGCACGACGGAAACGAACTGAACGACGGAAACGATCTGAACGATTGAAACGATCTGAACGACGGAAACGAACTGAACGACGGAAACGATCTGCACGACGGAAACGAACTGAACGACGGAAACGATCTGAACGATTGAAACGATCTGAACGACTGAAACGATCTAAACGACTGAAAAGAGCTGATGAGGGAAACGATCTGAACGACGGAAACGAACTGAACGACGGAAACGATCTGCACGACGGAAACGAACTG
This sequence comes from Blennius ocellaris, assembly GCF_963422515.1. Classification (NCBI taxonomy): domain Eukaryota; kingdom Metazoa; phylum Chordata; class Actinopteri; order Blenniiformes; family Blenniidae; genus Blennius; species Blennius ocellaris. Next base: position 843,275 of record NW_027662273.1, on the reverse strand, counting down.
AGCGACTGAAACGATCTGAACGACTTAAAAGAGCTGAACGATGGAAACGATCTGAACGACTGAAAAGAGCTGATGAGGGAAACGATCTGAACGACTGAAACGATCTGAACGACGGAAACGAACTGAACGACGGAAACGAACTGAACGACTTAAAAGAGCTGATGAGGTAAACGATCTGAACGACTGAAACGATCTGAACGACGGAAACGAACTGAACGACGGAAACGATCTGCACGACTTAAAAGAGCTGAACGATGGAAACGATCTGAACGACTGAAACGATCTGAACGACGGAAACGATCTGAACGACGGAAACGAACTGAACGACTGAAACGATCTGCACGACTTAAAAGAGCTGAACGACGGAAACGACCTGAACGACGGAAACGATCTGAACGACGGAAACGACCTGAACGACTGAAACGATCTGAACGACTTAAAAGAGCTGAACGATGGAAACGATCTGAACGACTGAAACGATCTGAATGACAGAAACGACCTGAACGACTTAAAAGAGCTGAACGATGGAAACGACCTGAACGACGGAAACGATCTGCACGACTTAAAAGAGCTGAACGATGGAAACGATCTGAACGACTGAAACGATCTGAATGACAGAAACGACCTGAACGACTGAAACGATCTGAACGACGGAAACGATCTGAACGACGTAAACGAACTGAACGACGGAAACGATCTGCACGACGGAAACGAACTGAACGATGGAAACGAGCTGAACGATTGAAACGATCTGAACGACTGAAACGATCTGAACGACTGAAACGATCTGCACGACGGAAACGAACTGAACGACAGAAACGATCTGAACGATTGAAACGATCTGAACGACGGAAACGAACTGAACGACTGAAACGATCTGAACGACGGAAACGAGCTGAACGACTGAAACGATCTGAACGACTGAAACAAACTGAATGACTGAAACGATCTGAACGACGGAAACGATCTGAACGACTGAAACGAACTGAACGACTGAAACGATCTGAACGACTGAAACGATCTGAACGACTGAAACGATCTGAATGACTGAAACGATCTGAACGACTGAAACGATCTGCACGACTTAAAAGAGCTGAACGATGGAAACGACCTGAACGACGGAAACGATCTGAACGACGGAAACGATCTGAACGACGTAAACGAACTGAACGACGGAAACGATCTGCACGACGGAAACGAACTGAACGATGGAAACGAGCTGAACGATTGAAACGATCTGAACGACTGAAACGATCTGAACGACTGAAACGATCTGCACGACGGAAACGAACTGAACGACGGAAACGATCTGAACGATTGAAACGATCTGAACGACAGAAACGATCTGAACGACTGAAACGATCTGAACGACGGAAACGATCTGAACGACGGAAACGATCTGAACGACTGAAACGATCTGAACGACTAAAACGATCTTAACATCTGAAACGATCTGAACGACGGAAACGATCTGAACGACTGAAACGATCTGAACGACGGAAACGATCTGAACGACGGAAACGAACTGAACGACTGAAACGATCTGCACGACTTAAAAGAGCTGAACGATGGAAACGATCTGAACGACTGAAACGATCTGAACGACGGAAACGATCTGAACGACGGAAACGAACTGAACGACTGAAACGATCTGCACGACTTAAAAGAGCTGAACGACGGAAACGACCTGAACGACGGAAACGATCTGAACGACGGAAACGACCTGAACGACTGAAACGATCTGAACGACTTAAAAGAGCTGAACGATGGAAACGATCTGAACGACTGAAACGATCTGAATGACAGAAACGACCTGAACGACTTAAAAGAGCTGAACGATGGAAACGACCTGAACGACGGAAACGATCTGCACGACTTAAAAGAGCTGAACGATGGAAACGATCTGAACGACTGAAACGATCTGAATGACAGAAACGACCTGAACGACTGAAACGATCTGAACGACTAAAACGATCTTAACGTCTGAAACGATCTGAACGACGGAAACGATCTGAACGACGGAAACGAACTGAACGACTGAAACGATCTGCACGACGGAAACGAACTGAACGACGGAAACGATCTGCACGACTTAAAAGAGCTGAACGATGGAAACGATCTGAACGACGTAAACGAACTGAACGACGGAAACGATCTGAACGACGTAAACGAACTGAACGACGGAAACGATCTGCACGACGGAAACGAACTGAACGATGGAAACGAGCTGAACGACTGAAACGATCTGGACGACAGAAACGATCTGAACGACTGAAACGATCTAAACGACTGAAAAGAGCTGATGAGGGAAACGATCTGAACGACGGAAACGAACTGAACGACGGAAACGATCTGAACGATGGAAACGAACTGAACGACTGAAACGATCTGAACGACTTAAAAGAGCTGAACGATGGAAACGATCTAAACGACTGAAAAGAGCTGATGAGGGAAACGATCTGAACGACTGAAACGATCTGAACGACGGAAACGATCTGAACGACGGAAACGAACTGAACGACTGAAACGATCTGAACGACTGAAACGATCTGAACGACTGAAACGAACTGAACGATGAAACGATCTGAACGACGGAAACGATCTGAACGACTGAAACGAACTGAACGATGAAACGATCTGAACGACGGAAACGATCTGAACGACTGAAACGAACTGAACGACTGAAACGATCTGAACGACTGAAACGATCTGCACGACTTAAAAGAGCTGAACGATGGAAACGATCTGAACGACGGAAACGATCTGAACGACGTAAACGAACTGAACGACGTAAACGATCTGCACGACGGAAACGAACTGAACGATGGAAACGAGCTGAACGATTGAAACGATCTGAACGACTGAAACGATCTGAACGACTGAAACGATCTGCACGACGGAAACGAACTGAACGACGGAAACGATCTGCACGACGGAAACGAACTGAACGACGGAAACGATCTGAACGATTGAAACGATCTGAACGACGGAAACGAACTGAACGACGGAAACGATCTGCACGACGGAAACGAACTGAACGACGGAAACGATCTGAACGATTGAAACGATCTGAACGACTGAAACGATCTAAACGACTGAAAAGAGCTGATGAGGGAAACGATCTGAACGACGGAAACGAACTGAACGACGGAAACGATCTGCACGACGGAAACGAACTGAGCGACTGAAACGATCTGAACGACTTAAAAGAGCTGAACGATGGAAACGATCTGAACGACTGAAAAGAGCTGATGAGGGAAACGATCTGAACGACTGAAACGATCTGAACGACGGAAACGAACTGAACGACGGAAACGAACTGAACGACTTAAAAGAGCTGATGAGGTAAACGATCTGAACGACTGAAACGATCTGAACGACGGAAACGAACTGAACGACGGAAACGAGCTGAACGACTGAAACGAACTGAACGACGGAAACGATCTGAACGACGGAAACGAGCTGAACGACTGAAACGAACTGAACGACTGAAACGATCTGAACGACTTAAAAGAGCTGAACGATGGAAACGATCTGAACGACTGAAACGATCTGAACGACTGAAACGAACTGAACGACTGAAACGAACTGAACGACTGAAACGATCTGAACGACTTAAAAGAGCTGAACGACTGAAACGATCTGAACGACTGAAACGATCTAAATGACGGAAACGAGCTGAACGACGGAAACGAGCTGAACGACTGAAAAGAGCTGAACGACGGAAATGAACTGAACGACGGAAACGAGCTGAACGATTGAAACGATCTGAACGACTTAAAATAGCTGAACGACTGAAACGATCTGAACGACTGAAACGAACTGAACGACTGAAACGATCTGAACGACTGAAACGATCTGAACAACGGAAACGACCTCATCGACGTAAACGATCTGAACGACGTAAACGATCTGAACGACTTAAAAGAGCTGAACGACGGAAACAATCTGCACGACGGAAACGAACTGAACGACGGAAACGATCTGCACGACGGAAACGATCTGCACGACGGAAACGATCTGCACGACGGAAACGATCTGCACGACGGAAACGATCTGAACGACGGAAACGAGCTGAACGACTGAAACGATCTGAACGACGGAAACGAACTGAACGACTGAAACGATCTGAACGACTGAAACTATCTAAACGACGGAAACGAGCTGAACGACTGAAACGAACTGAACGACTGAAACGATCTGAACGACGGAAACGACCTCATCGACGGAAACGATCTGAATGACTCAAACGATCTGAACGACTGAAACGATCTGAACGACGGAAACGAGCTGAACGACGGAAACGAACTGAACGACGGAAACGATCTGCACGACTTTAAAGAGCTGAACGACGGAAACGAACTGAACGACGGAAACGATCTGCACGACGGAAACGATCTGCACGACGGAAACGAACTGAACGACTGAAACGATCTGAACGACTTAAAAGAGCTGAACGATGGAAACGATCTGAACGACTGAAACGATCTGAACGACTGAAACGAACTGAACGACTGAAACGAACTGAACGACTGAAACGATCTGAACGACTTAAAAGAGCTGAACGACTGAAACGATCTGAACGACTGAAACGATCTAAATGACGGAAACGAGCTGAACGACTGAAACGAACTGAACGACTGAAACGATCTGAACAACGGAAACGACCTCATCGACGGAAACGATCTGAATGACTGAAACGATCTTAACGACGGAAACGAGCTGAACGACTGAAAAGAGCTGAACGACAGAAATGAACTGAACGACGTAAACGAGCTGAACAACGGAAACGACCTCATCGACGTAAACGATCTGAACGACGTAAACGATCTGAACGACTTAAAAGAGCTGAACGATGGAAACGACCTGAACGACGGAAACAATCTGCACGACGGAAACGAACTGAACGACGGAAACGATCTGCACGACGGAAACGATCTGCACGACGGAAACGATCTGCACGACGGAAACGATCTGCACGACGGAAACGATCTGAACGACGGAAACGAGCTGAACGACTGAAACGAACTGAACGACTGAAACGATCTGAACGACGGAAACGACCTCATCGACGGAAACGATCTGAATGACTGAAACGATCTGAACGACTGAAACGATCTGAACGACGGAAACGAGCTGAACGACGGAAACGAACTGAACGACGGAAACGATCTGCACGACTTTAAAGAGCTGAACGATGGAAACGACCTGAATGACGGAAACGATCTGAACGACGGAAACGAACTGAACGACGGAAACGATCTGCACGACGGAAACGAACTGAACGACTTAAAAGAGCTGAACAACGGAAACGATCTGAACGACTGAAACGATCTGAACGACGGAAACGAGCTGAACGACTGAAACGATCTGAACAACGGAAACGACCTCATCGACGGAAACGATCTGAACGACGTAAACGATCTGAACGACGTAAACGATCTGAATGACGGAAACGATCTGAACGACTTAAACGACCTCATCGTCGTAAACGATCTGAACGACTGAAACGATCTGAACGACGGAAACGATCTGCACGACGGAAACGATCTGCACGACGGAAACGATCTGAACGACTTAAAAGAGCTGATGAGGGAAACGACCTGAACGACAGAAACGATCTGAACGACTGAAACGATCTGAACGACGGAAACGAGCTGAATGACGGAAACGATCTGAACGACGTAAACGATCTGAACGACGGAAACGATCTGAACGACTTAAAAGAGCTGATGAGGGAAACGATCTGAACGACTGAAAAGAGCTGAACGACAGAAACGATCTGAACGACAGAAACGATCTGAACGACTGAAACGATCTGAACGGCGGAAACGAACTGAACGACGGAAACGATCTGAACGACTGAATCGATCTGAACGATTGAAACGATCTGAACGACGGAAACGATCTGAACGACAGAAACGATCTGAACGACGGAAACGACCTCATCGACGTAAACGATCTGAACGACTGAAACGATCTGAACGACTGAAATGATCTGAAAGACTGAAAAGAGCTGATGAGGTAAACGATCTGAACGACTGAAACGATCTGAACGACAGAAACGATCTGAACGACGGAAACGATCTGAACGACAGAAACGATCTGAACGACGGAAACGAGCTGATGAGGGAAACGATCTGAACGACGGAAACGATCTGAACGACAGAAACGATCTGAACGACTGAAACGATCTGAATGACTGAAATGATCTGAACGACTGAAACGATCTGAACGACGGAAACGAACTGAACGACTGAAACGAGCTGAACGACGGAAACGATATGAACGACGGAAACGAACTGAACGACGGAAACGATCTGAACGACGGAAACGAACTGAACGACTGAAACGAGCTGAACGACGGAAACGATATGAACGACGGAAACGAACTGAACGACGGAAACGATCTGAACGACTGAATCGATCTGAACGAGTGAAACGATCTGAACGACGGAAACGATCTGAACGACGGAAACGATCTGAACGAATGAAACGAGCTGAACGACTGAAACGATCTGAACGACTGAAACGATCTGAACAACGGAAACGACCTCATCGACGTAAACGATCTGAACGACGTAAACGATCTGAACGACTGAAACGATCTGAACGACGGAAACGATCTGAACGACTTAAACGATCTGAACGACGGAAACGATCTGAACGACTTAAACGATCTGAACGATGGAAACGACCTGAACGACGGAAACAATCTGCACGACGGAAACGAACTGAACGACGGAAACGATCTGCACGACGGAAACGATCTGCACGACGGAAACGATCTGAACGACGGAAACGAGCTGAACGACTGAAACGAACTGAACGACTGAAACGATCTGAACGACGGAAACGATCTGAACGACAGAAACGATCTGAACGACGGAAACGAGCTGATGAGGGAAACGATCTGAACGACGGAAACGAACTGAACGACTGAAACGAGCTGAACGACTGAATCGATCTGAACGAATGAAACGATCTGAACGACGGAAACGATCTGAACGACGGAAACGAACTGAACGACTGAAACGAGCTGAACGACGGAAACGATCTGCACGACGGAAACGATCTGCACGACGGAAACGATCTGCACGACGGAAACGATCTGCACGACGGAAACGATCTGAACGACGGAAACGAGCTGAACGACTGAAACGAACTGAACGACTGAAACGATCTGAACGACGGAAACGAACTCATCGACGGAAACGATCTGAATGACTGAAACGATCTGAACGACTGAAACGATCTGAACGACGGAAACGAGCTGAACGACGGAAACGAACTGAACGACGGAAACGATCTGCACGACTTTAAAGAGCTGAACGATGGAAACGACCTGAATGACGGAAACGATCTGAACGACGGAAACGAACTGAACGACGGAAACGATCTGCACGACGGAAACGAACTGAACGACTTAAAAGAGCTGAACAACGGAAACGATCTGAACGACTGAAACGATCTGAACGACGGAAACGAGCTGAACGACTGAAACGATCTGAACAACGGAAACGACCTCATCGACGGAAACGATCTGAACGACGTAAACGATCTGAACGACGTAAACGATCTGAATGACGGAAACGATCTGAACGACTTAAACGACCTCATCGTCGTAAACGATCTGAACGACTGAAACGATCTGAACGACGGAAACGATCTGCACGACGGAAACGATCTGCACGACGGAAACGATCTGAACGACTTAAAAGAGCTGATGAGGGAAACGACCTGAACGACAGAAACGATCTGAACGACTGAAACGATCTGAACGACGGAAACGAGCTGAATGACGGAAACGATCTGAACGACGTAAACGATCTGAACGACGGAAACGATCTGAACGACTTAAAAGAGCTGATGAGGGAAACGATCTGAACGACTGAAAAGAGCTGAACGACAGAAACGATCTGAACGACAGAAACGATCTGAACGACTGAAACGATCTGAACGGCGGAAACGAACTGAACGACGGAAACGATCTGAACGACTGAATCGATCTGAACGATTGAAACGATCTGAACGACGGAAACGATCTGAACGACAGAAACGATCTGAACGACGGAAACGACCTCATCGACGTAAACGATCTGAACGACTGAAACGATCTGAACGACTGAAATGATCTGAAAGACTGAAAAGAGCTGATGAGGTAAACGATCTGAACGACTGAAACGATCTGAACGACAGAAACGATCTGAACGACGGAAACGATCTGAACGACAGAAACGATCTGAACGACGGAAACGAGCTGATGAGGGAAACGATCTGAACGACGGAAACGATCTGAACGACAGAAACGATCTGAACGACTGAAACGATCTGAATGACTGAAATGATCTGAACGACTGAAACGATCTGAACGACGGAAACGAACTGAACGACTGAAACGAGCTGAACGACGGAAACGATATGAACGACGGAAACGAACTGAACGACGGAAACGATCTGAACGACGGAAACGAACTGAACGACTGAAACGAGCTGAACGACGGAAACGATATGAACGACGGAAACGAACTGAACGACGGAAACGATCTGAACGACTGAATCGATCTGAACGAGTGAAACGATCTGAACGACGGAAACGATCTGAACGACGGAAACGATCTGAACGAATGAAACGAGCTGAACGACTGAAACGATCTGAACGACTGAAACGATCTGAACAACGGAAACGACCTCATCGACGTAAACGATCTGAACGACGTAAACGATCTGAACGACTGAAACGATCTGAACGACGGAAACGATCTGAACGACTTAAACGATCTGAACGACGGAAACGATCTGAACGACTTAAACGATCTGAACGATGGAAACGACCTGAACGACGGAAACAATCTGCACGACGGAAACGAACTGAACGACGGAAACGATCTGCACGACGGAAACGATCTGCACGACGGAAACGATCTGAACGACGGAAACGAGCTGAACGACTGAAACGAACTGAACGACTGAAACGATCTGAACGACGGAAACGATCTGAACGACAGAAACGATCTGAACGACGGAAACGAGCTGATGAGGGAAACGATCTGAACGACGGAAACGAACTGAACGACTGAAACGAGCTGAACGACTGAATCGATCTGAACGAATGAAACGATCTGAACGACGGAAACGATCTGAACGACGGAAACGAACTGAACGACTGAAACGAGCTGAACGACGGAAACGATATGAACGACGGAAACGAACTGAACGACGGAAACGATCTGAACGACTGAATCGATCTGAACGATTGAAACGATCTGAACGACGGAAACGATCTGAACGACAGAAACGATCTGAACGACTGAAACGAGCTGAACGACTTAAACGATCTGAACGACGGAAACGACCTCATCGACGTAAACGATCTGAACGACTGAAACGATCTGAACGACTGAAATGATCTGAAAGACTGAAAAGAGCTGATGAGGTAAACGATCTGAACGACTGAAACGATCTGAACGACAGAAACGATCTGAACGACGGAAACGATCTGAACGACAGAAACGATCTGAACGACTTAAAAGAGCTGAACGACGGAAACGAACTGAACGACAGAAACGATCTGAACGACGGAAACGATCTGAACGACAGAAACGATCTGAACGACTGAAACGATCTGAACGACTGAAAAGATCTGAACGACTGAAACGATCTGAACGACGGAAACGAACTGAACGACTGAAACGAGCTGAACGACGGAAACGATATGAACGACGGAAACGAACTGAACGACGGAAACGATCTGAACGATTGAAACGATCTGAACGACGGAAACGATCTGAACGACGGAAACGATCTGAACGACGGAAACGAACTGAACGACGGAAACGATCTGCACGACGGAAACGATCTGCACGACGGAAACGATCTGCACGATGGAAACGATCTGAACGACGGAAACGAGCTGAACGACTGAAACGAACTGAACGACTGAAACGATCTGAACGACTGAAACTATCTAAACGACGGAAACGAGCTGAACGACTGAAACGAACTGAACGACTGAAACGATCTGAACGACGGAAACGACCTCATCGACGGAAACGATCTGAATGACTGAAACGATCTGAACGACTGAAACGATCTGAACGACTGAAACGAACTGAACGACGGAAACGATCTGCACGACTTTAAAGAGCTGAACGATGGAAACGACCTGAACGACGGAAACGATCTGAACGACGGAAACGATCTGAACGACTGAAACGATCTGAATGACGGAAACGATCTGAACGACTTAAACGACCTCATCGTCGTAAACGATCTGAACGACTGAAACGATCTGAACGACGGAAACGATCTGCACGACGGAAACGATCTGCACGACGGAAACGATCTGAACGACTTAAAAGAGCTGATGAGGGAAACGACCTGAACGACAGAAACGATCTGAACGACGGAAACGACCTCATCGACGTAAACGATCTGAACGACTGAAACGATCTGAACGACTGAAAAGAGCTGAACGACGGAAACGAACTGAACGACAGAAACGATCTGAACGACGGAAACGATCTGAACGACAGAAACGATCTGAACGACTTAAAAGAGCTGAACGACGGAAACGAACTGAACGACAGAAACGATCTGAACGACGGAAACGATCTGAACGACTGAAACGATCTGAACGACTGAAAAGATCTGAACGACTGAAACGATCTGAACGACGGAAACGAACTGAACGACAGAAACGATCTGAACGACAGAAACGATCTGAACGACTGAAACGATCTGAACGGCGGAAACGAACTGAACGACGGAAACGATCTGAACGACTGAATCGATCTGAACGATTGAAACGATCTGAACGACGGAAACGATCTGAACGACAGAAACGATCTGAACGACGGAAACGACCTCATCGACGTAAACGATCTGAACGACTGAAACGATCTGAACGACTGAAATGATCTGAAAGACTGAAAAGAGCTGATGAGGTAAACGATCTGAACGACTGAAACGATCTGAACGACAGAAACGATCTGAACGACGGAAACGATCTGAACGACAGAAACGATCTGAACGACGGAAACGAGCTGATGAGGGAAACGATCTGAACGACGGAAACGATCTGAACGACAGAAACGATCTGAACGACTGAAACGATCTGAACGACTGAAATGATCTGAACGACTGAAACGATCTGAACGACGGAAACGAACTGAACGACTGAAACGAGCTGAACGACGGAAACGATATGAACGACGGAAACGAACTGAACGACGGAAACGATCTGAACGACGGAAACGAACTGAACGACTGAAACGAGCTGAACGACGGAAACGATATGAACGACGGAAACGAACTGAACGACGGAAACGATCTGAACGACTGAATCGATCTGAACGAGTGAAACGATCTGAACGACGGAAACGAACTGAACGACGGAAACGATCTGAACGACTGAATCGATCTGAACGAGTGAAACGATCTGAACGACGGAAACGATCTGAACGACGGAAACGATCTGAACGAATGAAACGAGCTGAACGACTTAAACGATCTGAACGACGGAAACGAACTGAACGACGGAAACGATCTGAACGACTGTAACGATCTGAACGACTGAAACGAACTGAACGACTGAAACGATCTGAACGACTTAAACGATCTGAACGACGGAAACGATCTGAACGACGGAAACGAGCTGAACGACTGAAACGAACTGAACGACTGAAACGATCTGAACGACGGAAACGATCTGAACGACAGAAACGATCTGAACGACGGAAACGAGCTGATGAGGGAAACGATCTGAACGACGGAAACGAACTGAACGACTGAAACGAGCTGAACGACTGAATCGATCTGAACGAATGAAACGATCTGAACGACGGAAACGATCTGAACGACGGAAACGAACTGAACGACTGAAACGAGCTGAACGACGGAAACGATATGAACGACGGAAACGAACTGAACGACGGAAACGATCTGAACGACTGAATCGATCTGAACGATTGAAACGATCTGAACGACGGAAACGATCTGAACGACAGAAACGATCTGAACGACTGAAACGATCTGAACGACTGAAACGAGCTGAACGACTTAAACGATCTGAACGACGGAAACGAACTGAACGACGGAAACGATCTGAACGACAGAAACGATCTGAACGACTGAAACGATCTGAACGAATTAAAAGAGCTGAACGACGGAAACGACCTGAACGACGGAAACGATCTGAACGGCGGAAACGATCTGAACGACGGAAACGAACTGAACGACTTAAAAGAGCTGAACGACGGAAAAGAACTGAACGACTTAAAAGAGCTGAACGACTGAAAAGAGCTGAACGACGGAAATGAACTGAACGACGGAAACGAGCTGAACGATTGAAACGATCTGAACGACTTAAAATAGCTGAACGACTGAAACGATCTGAACGACTGAAACGAACTGAACGACTGAAACGATCTGAACGACTGAAACGATCTGAACAACGGAAACGACCTCATCGACGTAAACGATCTGAACGACGTAAACGATCTGAACGACTTAAAAGAGCTGAACGATGGAAACGACCTGAACGACGGAAACAATCTGCACGACGGAAACGAACTGAACGACGGAAACGATCTGCACGACGGAAACGATCTGCACGACGGAAACGATCTGAACGACTTAAAAGAGCTGATGAGGGAAACGATCTGAACGACGGAAACGATCTGAACGACGGAAACGAGCTGAACGACTGAAACGATCTGAACGACGGAAACGATCTGAACGACTGAAACGATCTGAACGACTGAAAAGATCTGAACGACTGAAACGATCTGAACGACGGAAACGAACTGAACGACTGAAACGAGCTGAACGATGGAAACGATATGAACGACGGAAACGAACTGAACGACGGAAACGATCTGAACGACTGAAAGGATCTGAACGACTTAAAAGAGCTGATGAGGGAAACGACCTGAACGACAGAAACGATCTGAACGACGGAAACGACCTCATCGACGTAAACGATCTGAACGACTGAAACGATCTGAACGACGGAAACGATCTGCACGACGGAAACGATCTGCACGACGGAAACGATCTGAACGACTTAAAAGAGCTGATGAGGGAAACGACCTGAACGACAGAAACGATCTGAACGACGGAAACGACCTCATCGACGTAAACGATCTGAACGACTGAAACGATCTGAACGACTGAAATGATCTGAAAGACTGAAAAGAGCTGATGAGGTAAACGATCTGAACGACTGAAACGATCTGAACGACAGAAACGATCTGAACGACGGAAACGATCTGAACGACAGAAACGATCTGAACGACTTAAAAGAGCTGAACGACGGAAACGAACTGAACGACAGAAACGATCTGAACGACGGAAACGATCTGAACGACAGAAACGATCTGAACGACTGAAACGATCTGAACGACTGAAAAGATCTGAACGACTGAAACGATCTGAACGACGGAAACGAACTGAACGACTGAAACGAGCTGAACGATGGAAACGATATGAACGACGGAAACGAACTGAACGACGGAAACGATCTGAACGACTGAAACGATCTGAACGATTGAAACGATCTGAACGACGGAAACGATCTGAACGACGGAAACGATCTGAACGACGGAAACGATCTGAACGACGGAAACGATCTGAACGACTTAATAGAGCTGAACGAATTAAAAGAGCTGAACGACGGAAACGACCTGAACGACGGAAACGATCTGAACGACGGAAACGATCTGAACGACGGAAACGAACTGAACGACTTAAAAGAGCTGAACGACGGAAAAGAACTGAACGACTTAAAAGAGCTGAACGACTGAAAAGAGCTGAACGACAGAAACGATCTGAACGACTTAAAATAGCTGAACGACTGAAACGATCTGAACGACTGAAACGAACTGAACGACTGAAACGATCTGAACGACTGAAACGATCTGAACAACGGAAACGACCTCATCGACGGAAACGATCTGAACGACGTAAACGATCTGAACGATTGAAACGATCTGAACGACGGAAACGATCTGAACGACGGAAACGAGCTGAATGACGGAAACGATCTGAACGACGTAAACGATCTGAACGACGGAAACGATCTGAACGACTGAAAAGAGCTGAACGACAGAAACGATCTGAACGACAGAAACGATCTGAACGACTGAAACGATCTGAACGGCGGAAACGAACTGAACGACGGAAACGATCTGAACGACTGAATCGATCTGAACGATTGAAACGATCTGAACGACGGAAACGATCTGAACGACAGAAACGATCTGAACGACGGAAACGACCTCATCGACGTAAACGATCTGAACGACTGAAACGATCTGAACGACTGAAATGATCTGAAAGACTGAAAAGAGCTGATGAGGTAAACGATCTGAACGACTGAAACGATCTGAACGACAGAAACGATCTGAACGACGGAAACGATCTGAACGACAGAAACGATCTGAACGACGGAAACGAGCTGATGAGGGAAACGATCTGAACGACGGAAACGATCTGAACGACAGAAACGATCTGAACGACTGAAACGATCTGAACGACTGAAATGATCTGAACGACTGAAACGATCTGAACGACGGAAACGAACTGAACGACTGAAACGAGCTGAACGACGGAAACGATATGAACGACGGAAACGAACTGAACGACGGAAACGATCTGAACGACGGAAACGAACTGAACGACTGAAACGAGCTGAACGACGGAAACGATATGAACGACGGAAACGAACTGAACGACGGAAACGATCTGAACGACTGAATCGATCTGAACGAGTGAAACGATCTGAACGACGGAAACGATCTGAACGACGGAAACGATCTGAACGAATGAAACGAGCTGAACGACTTAAACGATCTGAACGACGGAAACGAACTGAACGACGGAAACGATCTGAACGACTGTAACGATCTGAACGACTGAAACGAACTGAACGACTGAAACGATCTGAACGACTGAAACGATCTGAACAACGGAAACGACCTCATCGACGGAAACGATCTGAACGACGTAAACGATCTGAACGACTGAAACGATCTGAACGACGGAAACGATCTGAACGACTTAAACGATCTGAACGACGGAAACGATCTGAACGACTTAAACGATCTGAACGATGGAAACGACCTGAACGACGGAAACAATCTGCACGACGGAAACGAACTGAACGACGGAAACGATCTGCACGACGGAAACGATCTGCACGACGGAAACGATCTGAACGACGGAAACGAGCTGAACGACTGAAACGAACTGAACGACTGAAACGATCTGAACGACGGAAACGATCTGAACGACAGAAACGATCTGAACGACGGAAACGAGCTGATGAGGGAAACGATCTGAACGACGGAAACGAACTGAACGACTGAAACGAGCTGAACGACTGAATCGATCTGAACGAATGAAACGATCTGAACGACGGAAACGATCTGAACGACGGAAACGAACTGAACGACTGAAACGAGCTGAACGACGGAAACGATATGAACGACGGAAACGAACTGAACGACGGAAACGATCTGAACGACTGAATCGATCTGAACGATTGAAACGATCTGAACGACGGAAACGATCTGAACGACAGAAACGATCTGAACGACTGAAACGAGCTGAACGACTTAAACGATCTGAACGACGGAAACGAACTGAACGACGGAAACGATCTGAACGACAGAAACGATCTGAACGACTGAAACGATCTGAACGAATTAAAAGAGCTGAACGACGGAAACGACCTGAACGACGGAAACGATCTGAACGGCGGAAACGATCTGAACGACGGAAACGAACTGAACGACTTAAAAGAGCTGAACGACGGAAAAGAACTGAACGACTTAAAAGAGCTGAACGACTGAAAAGAGCTGAACGACGGAAATGAACTGAACGACGGAAACGAGCTGAACGATTGAAACGATCTGAACGACTTAAAATAGCTGAACGACTGAAACGATCTGAACGACTGAAACGAACTGAACGACTGAAACGATCTGAACGACTGAAACGATCTGAACAACGGAAACGACCTCATCGACGTAAACGATCTGAACGACGTAAACGATCTGAACGACTTAAAAGAGCTGAACGATGGAAACGACCTGAACGACGGAAACAATCTGCACGACGGAAACGAACTGAACGACGGAAACGATCTGCACGACGGAAACGATCTGCACGACGGAAACGATCTGAACGACTTAAAAGAGCTGATGAGGGAAACGATCTGAACGACGGAAACGATCTGAACGACGGAAACGAGCTGAACGACTGAAACGATCTGAACGACGGAAACGATCTGAACGACTGAAACGATCTGAACGACTGAAAAGATCTGAACGACTGAAACGATCTGAACGACGGAAACGAACTGAACGACTGAAACGAGCTGAACGATGGAAACGATATGAACGACGGAAACGAACTGAACGACGGAAACGATCTGAACGACTGAAAGGATCTGAACGATTGAAACGATCTGAACGACGGAAACCATCTGAACGACGGAAACGAACTGAACGACTGAAATGAGCTGAACGACGGAAACGATATGAACGACGGAAACGAACTGAACGACGGAAACGAACTGAACGACTGAAACGAGCTGAACGACGGAAACGATATGAACGACGGAAACGAACTGAACGACGGAAACGATCTGAACGACTGAAACGATCTGAACGACGGAAACGAACTGAACGACGGAAACGATCTGAACGACTGAAACGATCTGAACGACTGAAACGATCTGAACGACGGAAACGATCTGAACGACTGAAACGATCTGAACGACGGAAACGATCTGAACGACTGAAACGATCTGAACGACTGAAACGATCTGAACGACTGAAACGATCTGAACGACGGAAACGATCTGAACGACTGAAACGATCTGAACGACGGAAACGATCTGAACGACGGAAACGATCTGAACGACTGAAACGATCTGAACGACGGAAACGATCTGAACGACGGAAACGATCTGAACGACTTAAAAGAGCTGATGAGGGAAACGATCTGAACGACGGAAACGAGCTGAACGACTGAAACGATCTGAACGAGTGAAACGATCTAAACGAGTGAAACGATCTGAACGACTTAAAAGAGCTGATGAGGGAAACGATCTGAACGACTTAAAAGAGCTGATGAGGGAAACGATCTGAACGACGGAAACGATCTGAATGACGGAAACGAACTGAACGACAGAAACGATCTGAACGACTGAAACGATCTGAACGACGGAAACGATCTGAACGACAGAAACGATCTGAACGACTTAAAAGAGCTGAACGACGGAAACGAACTGAACGACAGAAACGATCTGAACGACGGAAACGATCTGAACGACAGAAACGATCTGAACGACGGAAACGATCTGAACGACTTAAAAGAGCTGAACGAATTAAAAGAGCTGAACGACGGAAACGACCTGAACGACGGAAACGAACTGAACGACTTAAAAGAGCTGAACGACGGAAAAGAACTGAACGACTTAAAAGAGCTGAACGACTGAAAAGAGCTGAACGACGGAAATGAACTGAACGACGGAAACGAGCTGAACGATTGAAACGATCTGAACGACTTAAAATAGCTGAACGACTGAAACGATCTGAACGACTGAAACGAACTGAACGACTGAAACGATCTGAACGACTGAAACGATCTGAACAACGGAAACGACCTCATCGACGGAAACGATCTGAACGACGTAAACGATCTGAACGATTGAAACGATCTGAACGACGGAAACGATCTGAACGACGGAAACGAACTGAACGACTTAAAAGAGCTAAACGACGGAAAAGAACTGAACGACTTAAAAGAGCTGAACGACTGAAAAGAGCTGAACGACGGAAATGAACTGAACGACGGAAACGAGCTGAACGATTGAAACGATCTGAACGACTTAAAATAGCTGAACGACTGAAACGATCTGAACGACTGAAACGAACTGAACGACTGAAACGATCTGAACGACTGAAACGATCTGAACAACGGAAACGACCTCATCGACGGAAACGATCTGAACGACGTAAACGATCTGAACGATTGAAACGATCTGAACGACGGAAACGATCTGAACGACGGAAACGAACTGAACGACTGAAACGAGCTGAACGACGGAAACGATATGAACGACGGAAACGAACTGAACGACGGAAACGATCTGAACGACTGAATCGATCTGAACGATTGAAACGATCTGAACGACGGAAACGATCTGAACGACAGAAACGATCTGAACGACTGAAACGATCTGAACGACTGAAACGATCTGAACGACTTAAAAGAGCTGATGAGGGAAACGATCTGAACGACGGAAACGAGCTGAACGACTGAAACGATCTGAACGAGTGAAACGATCTAAACGAGTGAAACGATCTGAACGACTTAAAAGAGCTGATGAGGGAAACGATCTGAACGACTTAAAAGAGCTGATGAGGGAAACGATCTGAACGACGGAAACGATCTGAATGACGGAAACGAACTGAACGACAGAAGCGATCTGAACGACTGAAACGATCTGAACGACGGAAACGATCTGAACGACAGAAACGATCTGAACGACTTAAAAGAGCTGAACGACGGAAACGACCTGAACGACGGAAACGATCTGAACGACGGAAACGATCTGAACGACTGAAACGATCTGAACGACAGAAACGATCTGAACGACGGAAACGATCTGAACGACAGAAACGATCTGAACGACGGAAACGATCTGAAGGACTGAAACGATCTGAACGACGGAAACGATCTGAACGAGTGAAACGATCTGAACGACTGAAACGATCTGAATGACAGAAACGATCTGAACTTCGGAAACGAACTGAACGACTGAAACGATCTGAACGACGGAAACGAACTGAACGACTGAAACGATCTGAACGACGGAAACGATCTGAACGACTGAAAAGAGCTGATGAGGGAAACGAACTGAACGACTGAAACGATGTGAACGACAGAAACGATCTGAACGACAGAAACGATCTGAACGACGGAAACGAGCTGAACGACGGAAACGATCTGAACGACGGAAACGATCTGAACGACGGAAACGATCTGAACGACTGAAACGATCTGAACGACTGAAACGAACTGAACGACTGAAACGATCTGAACGACTGAAACGATCTGAACGACGGAAACGATCTGAACGACAGAAACGATCTGAACGACTGCAACGAGCTGAACGACTTAAACGATCGGAACGACTTAAAAGAGCTGATGAGGGAAACGATCTGAACGACGGAAACGAACTGAACGACGGAAACGATCTGAACGACTTAAAAGAGCTGAACGACTGAAACGATCTGCACGACGGAAACGAACTGAACGACTTAAAAGAGCTGAACGACGGAAAAGAACTGAACGACGTAAAAGAGCTGAACGACTGAAAAGAGCTGAACGACTGAAACGAACTGAACGACGGAAACGATCTGCACGACGGAAACGAACTGAACGACGGAAACGAGCTGAACGATTGAAACGATCTGAACGACGGAAACGAACTGAACGACGGAAACGATCTGAACGACAGAAACGATCTGAACGACTGAAACGATCTGAACGACTTAAAAGAGCTGATGAGGGAAACGATCTGAACGACGGAAACGAGCTGAACGACTGAAACGATCTGAACGAGTGAAACGATCTAAACGAGTGAAACGATCTGAACGACTTAAAAGAGCTGATGAGGGAAACGATCTGAACGACTTAAAAGAGCTGATGAGGGAAACGATCTGAACGACGGAAACGATCTGAATCACGGAAACGAACTGAACGACAGAAACGATCTGAACGACTGAAACGATCTGAACGACGGAAACGACCTGAACGACGGAAACGATCTGAACGACGGAAACGATCTGAACGACTGAAACGATCTGAACGACAGAAACGATCTGAACGACGGAAACGATCTGAACGACTGAAAAGAGCTGATGAGGGAAACGAACTGAACGACTGAAACGATCTGAACGACAGAAACGATCTGAACGACGGAAACGATCTGAACGACTGAAAAGAGCTGATGAGGGAAACGATCTGAGCGACTGAAACGAACTGAACGACTGAAACGATCTGAACGACTGAAACGATCTGAACGACTGAAACGATCTGAACGACTGAAACGAGCTGAACGACGGAAACGAGCTGAACGACGGAAACGAACTGAACGACTGAAACGATCTGAACGACTGAAACGATCTGAACGACGGAAACGAACTGAACGACTTAAAAGAGCTGAACGACGGAAAAGAACTGAACGACGTAAAAGAGCTGAACGACTGAAAAGAGCTGAACGACAGAAACGATCTGAACGACGGAAACGATCTGAACGACAGAAACGATCTGAACGACTGAAACGATCTGAACGACTGAAAAGATCTGAACGACTGAAACGATCTGAACGACGGAAACGAACTGAACGACTGAAACGAGCTGAACGACGGAAACGATCTGAACGACTGAAACGATCTGAACGATTGAAACGATCTGAACGACGGAAACGATCTGAACGACGGAAACGATCTGAACGACGGAAACGATCTGAACGACTTAAAAGAGCTGAACGAATTAAAAGAGCTGAACGACGGAAACGACCTGAACGACGGAAACGATCTGAACGGCGGAAACGATCTGAACGACGGAAACGAACTGAACGACTTAAAAGAGCTGAACGACGGAAAAGAACTGAACGACTTAAAAGAGCTGAACGACTGAAAAGAGCTGAACGACGGAAATGAACTGAACGACGGAAACGAGCTGAACGATTGAAACGATCTGAACGACTTAAAATAGCTGAACGACTGAAACGATCTGAACGACTGAAACGAACTGAACGACTGAAACGATCTGAACGACTGAAACGATCTGAACAACGGAAACGACCTCATCGACGGAAACGATCTGAACGACGTAAACGATCTGAACGATTGAAACGATCTGAACGACGGAAACGATCTGAACGACGGAAACGAGCTGAATGACGGAAACGATCTGAACGACGTAAACGATCTGAACGACGGAAACGATCTGAACGACTTAAAAGAGCTGATGAGGGAAACGATCTGAACGACTGAAAAGAGCTGAACGACAGAAACGATCTGAACGACAGAAACGATCTGAACGACTGAAACGATCTGAACGGCGGAAACGAACTGAACGACGGAAACGATCTGAACGACTGAATCGATCTGAACGATTGAAACGATCTGAACGACGGAAACGATCTGAACGACAGAAACGATCTGAACGACGGAAACGACCTCATCGACGTAAACGATCTGAACGACTGAAACGATCTGAACGACTGAAATGATCTGAAAGACTGAAAAGAGCTGATGAGGTAAACGATCTGAACGACTGAAACGATCTGAACGACAGAAACGATCTGAACGACGGAAACGATCTGAACGACAGAAACGATCTGAACGACGGAAACGAGCTGATGAGGGAAACGATCTGAACGACGGAAACGATCTGAACGACAGAAACGATCTGAACGACTGAAACGATCTGAACGACTGAAATGATCTGAACGACTGAAACGATCTGAACGACGGAAACGAACTGAACGACTGAAACGAGCTGAACGACGGAAACGATATGAACGACGGAAACGAACTGAACGACGGAAACGATCTGAACGACGGAAACGAACTGAACGACTGAAACGAGCTGAACGACGGAAACGATATGAACAACGGAAACGAACTGAACGACGGAAACGATCTGAACGACTGAATCGATCTGAACGAGTGAAACGATCTGAACGACGGAAACGATCTGAACGACGGAAACGATCTGAACGAATGAAACGAGCTGAACGACTTAAACGATCTGAACGACGGAAACGAACTGAACGACGGAAACGATCTGAACGACTGTAACGATCTGAACGACTGAAACGAACTGAACGACTGAAACGATCTGAACGACTGAAACGATCTGAACAACGGAAACGACCTCATCGACGGAAACGATCTGAACGACGTAAACGATCTGAACGACTGAAACGATCTGAACGACGGAAACGATCTGAACGACTGAAACGATCTGAACGACGGAAACGATCTGAACGACGGAAACGATCTGAACGACTTAAAAGAGCTGAACGAATTAAAAGAGCTGAACGACGGAAACGACCTGAACGACGGAAACGATCTGAACGGCGGAAACGATCTGAACGACGGAAACGAACTGAACGACTTAAAAGAGCTGAACGACGGAAAAGAACTGAACGACTTAAAAGAGCTGAACGACTGAAAAGAGCTGAACGACGGAAATGAACTGAACGACGGAAACGAGCTGAACGATTGAAACGATCTGAACGACTTAAAATAGCTGAACGACTGAAACGATCTGAACGACTGAAACGAACTGAACGACTGAAACGATCTGAACGACTGAAACGATCTGAACAACGGAAACGACCTCATCGACGTAAACGATCTGAACGACTTAAAAGAGCTGAACGATGGAAACGATCTGAACGACTGAAACGATCTGAACGACTGTAAAGATCTGAACGACTGAAACGATCTGAACGACGGAAACGAACTGAACGACTGAAACGAGCTGAACGATGGAAACGATATGAACGACGGAAACGAACTGAACGACGGAAACGATCTGAACGACTGAAACGATCTGAACGAATGAAACGATCTGAACGACGGAAACGATCTGAACGACAGAAACGATCTGAACGACTGAAACGAGCTGAACGACTTAAACGATCTGAACGACGGAAACGAACTGAACGACGGAAACGATCTGAACGACAGAAACGATCTGAACGACTGAAACGATCTGAACGACGGAAACAATCTGAACGACGGAAACGAACTGAACGACGGAAACGATCTGAACGACTGAAACGATCTGAACGACTGAAACGATCTGAACGACTTAAAAGAGCTGATGAGGGAAACGATCTGAACGACGGAAACGAGCTGAACGACTGAAACGATCTGAACGAGTGAAACGATCTAAACGAGTGAAACGATCTGAACGACTTAAAAGAGCTGATGAGGGAAACGATCTGAACGACTTAAAAGAGCTGATGAGGGAAACGATCTGAACGACGGAAACGATCTGAATGACTGAAACGATCTGAACGACGGAAACGATCTGAACGACAGAAACGATCTGAACGACTTAAAAGAGCTGAACGACGGAAACGAACTGAACGACAGAAACGATCTGAACGACGGAAACGATCTGAACGACAGAAACGATCTGAACGACTGAAACGATCTGAACGACTGAAAAGATCTGAACGACTGAAACGATCTGAACGACGGAAACGAACTGAACGACTGAAACGAGCTGAACGATGGAAACGATATGAACGACGGAAACGAACTGAACGACGGAAACGATCTGAACGACTGAAACGATCTGAACGATTGAAACGATCTGAACGACGGAAACGATCTGAACGACGGAAACGATCTGAACGACGGAAACGATCTGAACGACGGAAACGATCTGAACGACTTAAAAGAGCTGAACGACTTAAAAGAGCTGAACGAATTAAAAGAGCTGAACGACGGAAACGACCTGAACGACGGAAACGATCTGAACGGCGGAAACGATCTGAACGACGGAAACGAACTGAACGACTTAAAAGAGCTGAACGACGGAAAAGAACTGAACGACTTAAAAGAGCTGAACGACTGAAAAGAGCTGAACGACGGAAATGAACTGAACGACGGAAACGAGCTGAACGATTGAAACGATCTGAACGACTTAAAATAGCTGAACGACTTAAACGATCTGAACGACTGAAATGAACTGAACGACTGAAACGATCTGAACGACTGAAATGAACTGAACGACGGAAACGACCTCATCGACGGAAACGATCTGAACGACGTAAACGATCTGAACGACTTAAAAGAGCTGAACGATGGAAACGATCTGAACGACTGAAACGATCTGAACGACTGAAAAGATCTGAACGACTGAAACGATCTGAACGACGGAAACGAACTGAACGACTGAAACGAGCTGAACGATGGAAACGATATGAACGACGGAAACGAACTGAACGACGGAAACGATCTGAACGACTGAAACGATCTGAACGAATGAAACGATCTGAACGACGGAAACGATCTGAACGACAGAAACGATCTGAACGACTGAAACGAGCTGAACGACTTAAACGATCTGAACGACGGAAATGAACTGAACGACGGAAACGATCTGAACGACAGAAACGATCTGAACGACTGAAACGATCTGAACGACGGAAACGATCTGAACGACGGAAACGAACTGAACGACGGAAACGATCTGAACGACGGAAACGAGCTGAACGACTGAAACGATCTGAACGACGGAAACAATCTGAACGACGGAAACGAACTGAACGACGGAAACGATCTGAACGACGGAAACGAGCTGAACGACTGAAACGATCTGAACGAGTGAAACGATCTAAACGAGTGAAACGATCTGAACGACTTAAAAGAGCTGATGAGGGAAACGATCTGAACGACTTAAAAGAGCTGATGAGGGAAACGATCTGAACGACGGAAACGATCTGAATGACGGAAACGAACTGAACGACAGAAACGATCTGAACGACTGAAACGATCTGAACGACGGAAACGATCTGAACGACAGAAACGATCTGAACGACTTAAAAGAGCTGAACGACGGAAACGAACTGAACGACAGAAACGATCTGAACGACGGAAACGATCTGAACGACAGAAACGATCTGAACGACTGAAACGATCTGAACGACTGAAAAGATCTGAACGACTGAAACGATCTGAACGACGGAAACGAACTGAACGACTGAAACGAGCTGAACGATGGAAACGATATGAACGACGGAAACGAACTGAACGACGGAAACGATCTGAACGACTGAAACGATCTGAACGATTGAAACGATCTGAACGACGGAAACGATCTGAACGACGGAAACGATCTGAACGACGGAAACGATCTGAACGACGGAAACGATCTGAACGACTTAAAAGAGCTGAACGAATTAAAAGAGCTGAACGACGGAAACGACCTGAACGACGGAAACGATCTGAACGGCGGAAACGATCTGAACGACTTAAAAGAGCTGAACGACGGAAAAGAACTGAACGACTTAAAAGAGCTGAACGACTGAAAAGAGCTGAACGACGGAAATGAACTGAACGACGGAAACGAGCTGAACGATTGAAACGATCTGAACGACTTAAAATAGCTGAACGACTGAAACGATCTGAACGACTGAAACGAACTGAACGACTGAAACGATCTGAACGACTGAAACGATCTGAACAACGGAAACGACCTCATCGACGGAAACGATCTGAACGACGTAAACGATCTGAACGATTGAAACGATCTGAACGACGGAAACGATCTGAACGACGGAAACGATCTGAACGACAGAAACGATCTGAACGACTGAAACGATCTGAACGACTGAAAAGATCTGAACGACTGAAACGATCTGAACGACGGAAACGAACTGAACGACTGAAACGAGCTGAACGATTGAAACGATCTGAACGACGGAAACGATCTGAACGACGGAAACGATCTGAACGACGGAAACGATCTGAACGACTTAAAAGAGCTGAACGACTTAAAAGAGCTGAACGATGGAAACGATCTGAACGACTGAAACGATCTGAACGACTGAAAAGATCTGAACGACTGAAACGATCTGAACGACGGAAACGAACTGAACGACTGAAACGATCTGAACGACTGAAACGATCTGAACGAATGAAACGATCTGAACGACGGAAACGATCTGAACGACAGAAACGATCTGAATGACTGAAACGAGCTGAACGACTTAAACGATCTGAACGACGGAAACGAACTGAACGACGGAAACGATCTGAACGACAGAAACGATCTGAACGACTGAAACGATCTGAACGACGGAAACAATCTGAACGACGGAAACGAACTGAACGACGGAAACGATCTGAACGACTGAAACGATCTGAACGACTGAAACGATCTGAACGACTTAAAAGAGCTGATGAGGGAAACGATCTGAACGACGGAAACGAGCTGAACGACTGAAACGATCTGAACGAGTGAAACGATCTAAACGAGTGAAACGATCTGAACGACTTAAAAGAGCTGATGAGGGAAACGATCTGAACGACTTAAAAGAGCTGATGAGGGAAACGATCTGAACGACGGAAACGATCTGAATGACGGAAACGAACTGAACGACAGAAACCATCTGAACGACTGAAACGATCTGAACGACGGAAACGATCTGAACGACAGAAACGATCTGAACGACTTAAAAGAGCTGAACGACGGAAACGAACTGAACGACAGAAACGATCTGAACGACGGAAACGATCTGAACGACAGAAACGATCTGAACGACTGAAACGATCTGAACGACTGAAAAGATCTGAACGACTGAAACGATCTGAACGACGGAAACGAACTGAACGACTGAAACGAGCTGAACGATGGAAACGATATGAACGACGGAAACGAACTGAACGACGGAAACGATTTGAACGACTGAAACGATCTGAACGATTGAAACGATCTGAACGACGGAAACGATCTGAACGACGGAAACGATCTGAACGACGGAAACGATCTGAACGACGGAAACGATCTGAACGACTTAAAAGAGCTGAACGAATTAAAAGAGCTGAACGACGGAAACGACCTGAACGACGGAAACGATCTGAACGGCGGAAACGATCTGAACGACGGAAACGAACTGAACGACTTAAAAGAGCTGAACGACGGAAAAGAACTGAACGACTTAAAAGAGCTGAACGACTGAAAAGAGCTGAACGACGGAAATGAACTGAACGACGGAAACGAGCTGAACGATTGAAACGATCTGAACGACTTAAAATAGCTGAACGACTGAAACGATCTGAACGACTGAAACGAACTGAACGACTGAAACGATCTGAACGACTGAAACGATCTGAACAACGGAAACGACCTCATCGACGGAAACGATGTGAACGACGTAAACGATCTGAACGATTGAAACGATCTGAACGACGGAAACGATCTGAACGACGGAAACGAACTGAACGACTGAAACGAGCTGAACGACGGAAACGATATGAACGACGGAAACGAACTGAACGACGGAAACGATCTGAACGACTGAATCGATCTGAACGATTGAAACGATCTGAACGACGGAAACGATCTGAACGACAGAAACGATCTGAACGACTGAAACGATCTGAACGACTGAAACGATCTGAACGACTTAAAAGAGCTGATGAGGGAAACGATCTGAACGACGGAAACGAGCTGAACGACTGAAACGATCTGAACGAGTGAAACGATCTAAACGAGTGAAACGATCTGAACGACTTAAAAGAGCTGATGAGGGAAACGATCTGAACGACTTAAAAGAGCTGATGAGGGAAACGATCTCAACGACGGAAACGATCTGAATGACGGAAACGAACTGAACGACAGAAGCGATCTGAACGACTGAAACGATCTGAACGACGGAAACGATCTGAACGACAGAAACGATCTGAACGACTTAAAAGAGCTGAACGACGGAAACGACCTGAACGACGGAAACGATCTGAACGACGGAAACGATCTGAACGACTGAAACGATCTGAACGACAGAAACGATCTGAACGACGGAAACGATCTGAACGACAGAAACGATCTGAACGACGGAAACGATCTGAAGGACTGAAACGATCTGAACGACGGAAACGATCTGAACGAGTGAAACGATCTGAACGACTGAAGCGATCTGAATGACAGAAACGATCTGAACGACGGAAACGAACTGAACGACTGAAACGATCTGAACGACGGAAACGAACTGAACGACTGAAACGATCTGAACGACGGAAACGATCTGAACGACTGAAAAGAGCTGATGAGGGAAACGAACTGAACGACTGAAACGATGTGAACGACAGAAACGATCTGAACGACAGAAACGATCTGAACGACGGAAACGAGCTGAACGACGGAAACGATCTGAACGACGGAAACGATCTGAACGACGGAAACGATCTGAACGACTGAAACGATCTGAACGACTGAAACGAACTGAACGACTGAAACGATCTGAACGACTGAAACGATCTGAACGACGGAAACGATCTGAACGACAGAAACAATCTGAACGACGGAAACGAACTGAACGACGGAAACGATCTGAACGACTTAAAAGAGCTGAACGACTGAAACGATCTGCACGACGGAAACGAACTGAACGACTTAAAAGAGCTGAACGACGGAAAAGATCTGAACGACGTAAAAGAGCTGAACGACTGAAAAGAGCTGAACGACTGAAACGAACTGAACGACGGAAACGATCTGAACGACTTAAAAGAGCTGATGAGGGAAACGATCTGAACGACTTAAAAGAGCTGATGAGGGAAACGATCTGAACGACGGAAACGATCTGAATCACGGAAACGAACTGAACGACAGAAACGATCTGAACGACTGAAACGATCTGAACGACGGAAACGACCTGAACGACGGAAACGATCTGAACGACGGAAACGATCTGAACGACTGAAACGATCTGAACGACAGAAACGATCTGAACGACGGAAACGATCTGAACGACTGAAAAGAGCTGATGAGGGAAACGAACTGAACGACTGAAACGATCTGAACGACAGAAACGATCTGAACGACGGAAACGAGCTGAACGACGGAAACGATCTGAACGACGGAAACGATCTGAACGACGGAAACGATCTGAACGACTGAAACGATCTGAACGACTGAAACGAACTGAACGACTGAAACGATCTGAACGACTGAAACGATCTGAACGACTGAAACGATCTGAACGACGGAAACGAGCTGAACGACGGAAACGATCTGAACGACTGAAACGATCTGAACGACTGAAACGAGCTGAACGACGGAAACGAGCTGAACGACGGAAACGAACTGAACGACTGAAACGATCTGAACGACTGAAACGATCTGAACGACGGAAACGAACTGAACGACTTAAAAGAGCTGAACGACGGAAAAGAACTGAACGACGTAAAAGAGCTGAACGACTGAAAAGAGCTGAACGACTGAAACGAACTGAACGACGGAAACGATCTGAACGACTTAAAAGAGCTGATGAGGGAAACGATCTGAACGACGGAAACAATCTGAACGACGGAAACGATCTGAACGACGGAAACGATCTGAACGACTGAAACGATCTGAACGACTGAAACGAACTGAACGACTGAAACGATCTGAACGACTGAAACGATCTGAACGACTGAAACGATCTGAACGACGGAAACGAGCTGAACGACGGAAACGATCTGAACGACTGAAACGATCTGAACGACTGAAACGAGCTGAACGACGGAAACGAGCTGAACGACGGAAACGAACTGAACGACTGAAACGATCTGAACGACTGAAACGATCTGAACGACGGAAACGAACTGAACGACTTAAAAGAGCTGAACGACGGAAAAGAACTGAACGACGTAAAAGAGCTGAACGACTGAAAAGAGCTGAACGACTGAAACGAACTGAACGACGGAAACGATCTGAACGACAGAAACGATCTGAACGACTGAAACGAGCTGAACGACTTAAACGATTGGAACGACTTAAA
This sequence comes from Blennius ocellaris, assembly GCF_963422515.1. Taxonomy (NCBI): domain Eukaryota; kingdom Metazoa; phylum Chordata; class Actinopteri; order Blenniiformes; family Blenniidae; genus Blennius; species Blennius ocellaris. Next base: position 813,682 of record NW_027662273.1, on the reverse strand, counting down.
AGAGCTGATGAGGGAAACGATCTGAACGACGGAAACAATCTGAACGACGGAAACGAACTGAACGACGGAAACGATCTGAACGACGGAAACGAGCTGAACGACTGAAACGATCTGAACGAGTGAAACGATCTAAACGAGTGAAACGATCTGAACGACTTAAAAGAGCTGATGAGGGAAACGATCTGAACGACTTAAAAGAGCTGATGAGGGAAACGATCTGAACGACGGAAACGATCTGAATCACGGAAACGAACTGAACGACAGAAACGATCTGAACGACTGAAACGATCTGAACGACGGAAACGACCTGAACGACGGAAACGATCTGAACGACGGAAACGATCTGAACGACTGAAACGATCTGAACGACAGAAACGATCTGAACGACGGAAACGATCTGAACGACTGAAAAGAGCTGATGAGGGATACGAACTGAACGACTGAAACGATCTGAACGACAGAAACGATCTGAACGACGGAAACGAGCTGAACGACGGAAACGATCTGAACGACGGAAACGATCTGAACGACGGAAACGATCTGAACGACTGAAACGATCTGAACGACTGAAACGAACTGAACGACTGAAACGATCTGAACGACTGAAACGATCTGAACGACTGAAACGATCTGAACGACGGAAACGAGCTGAACGACGGAAACGATCTGAACGACTGAAACGATCTGAACGACTGAAACGAGCTGAACGACGGAAACGAGCTGAACGACGGAAACGAACTGAACGACTGAAACGATCTGAACGACTGAAACGATCTGAACGACGGAAACGAACTGAACGACTTAAAAGAGCTGAACGACGGAAAAGAACTGAACGACGTAAAAGAGCTGAACGACTGAAAAGAGCTGAACGACTGAAACGAACTGAACGACGGAAACGATCGGAACGACTTAAAAGAGCTGATGAGGGAAACGATCTGAACGACGGAAACAATCTGAACGACGGAAACGAACTGAACGACGGAAACGATCTGAACGACTTAAAAGAGCTGAACGACTGAAACGATCTGCACGACGGAAACGAACTGAACGACTTAAAAGAGCTGAACGACGGAAAAGAACTGAACGACGGAAACGATCTGCACGACGGAAACGAACTGAACGACGGAAACGAGCTGAACGATTGAAACGATCTGAACGACGGAAACGAACTGAACGACGGAAACGATCTGAACGACTGAAACGAGCTGAACGACTGAATCGATCTGAACGACGGAAACGATCTGAACGACTGAAACGATCTGAACGACAGAAACGATCTGAACGACGGAAACGATCTGAACGACTGAAAAGAGCTGATGAGGGAAACGAACTGAACGACTGAAACGATCTGAACGACAGAAACGATCTGAACGACGGAAACGAGCTGAACGACGGAAACGATCTGAACGACGGAAACGATCTGAACGACGGAAACGATCTGAACGACTGAAACGATCTGAACGACTGAAACGAACTGAACGACTGAAACGATCTGAACGACTGAAACGATCTGAACGACTGAAACGATCTGAACGACGGAAACGAGCTGAACGACGGAAACGAGCTGAACGACGGAAACGAACTGAACGACTGAAACGATCTGAACGACTGAAACGATCTGAACGACTTAAAAGAGCTGAACGACGGAAAAGAACTGAACGACGGAAACGATCTGCACGACGGAAACGAACTGAACGACGGAAACGAGCTGAACGATTGAAACGATCTGAACGACGGAAACGAACTGAACGACGGAAACGATCTGAACGACTGAAACGAGCTGAACGACTGAATCGATCTGAACGACGGAAACGATCTGAACGACTGAATCGATCTGAACGATTGAAACGATCTGAACGACGGAAACGATCTGAACGACGGAAACGAACTGAACGACTGAAACGATCTGAACGACTGAAACGAACTGAACGACTTAAAAGAGCTGAACGACGGAAAAGAACTGAACGACGTAAAAGAGCTGAACGACTGAAACGAACTGAACGACGGAAACGATCTGAACGACAGAAACGATCTGAACGACTGAAACGAGCTGAACGACTTAAACGATCGGAACGACTTAAAAGAGCTGATGAGGGAAACGATCTGAACGACGGAAACAATCTGAACGACGGAAACGAACTGAACGACGGAAACGATCTGAACGACTTAAAAGAGCTGAACGACTGAAACGATCTGCACGACGGAAACGAACTGAACGACTTAAAAGAGCTGAACGACGGAAAAGAACTGAACGACGGAAACGATCTGCACGACGGAAACGAACTGAACGACGGAAACGAGCTGAACGATTGAAACGATCTGAACGACGGAAACGAACTGAACGACGGAAACGATCTGAACGACTGAAACGAGCTGAACGACTGAATCGATCTGAACGACGGAAACGATCTGAACGACTGAATCGATCTGAACGATTGAAACGATCTGAACGACGGAAACGATCTGAACGACAGAAACGATCTGAACGACTGAAACGAGCTGAACGACTTAAACGATCTGAACGACTTAAAAGAGCTGATGAGGGAAACGATCTGAACGACGGAAACAATCTGAACGACGGAAACGAACTGAACGACGGAAACGATCTGAACGACTGAAACGATCTGAACAACTTAAAAGAGCTGATGAGGGAAACGATCTGAACGACGGAAACGAGCTGAACGACTGAAACGATCTGAACGAGTGAAACGATCTGAACGAGTTAAACGATCTGAACGACTTAAAAGAGCTGATGAGGGAAACGATCTGAACGACTTAAAAGAGCTGATGAGGGAAACGATCTGAACGACGGAAACGATCTGAACGACAGAAACGATCTGAACGACTGAAACGATCTGAACGACGGAAACGATCTGAACGACGGAAACGAACTGAACGACTTAAAAGAGCTGAACGATGGAAACGACCTGAACGACGGAAACGATCTGAACGACGGAAACGAACTGAACGACGGAAACGATCTGCACGACGGAAACGAACAGAACGACTTAAAAGAGCTGATGAGGTATACGATCTGAACGAGTGAAACGATCTGAACGATGGAAACGAACTGAACGACGGAAACGATCTGCACGACGGAAACGAACTGAACGACTGAAACTATCTGAACGACTTAAAAGAGCTGAACGACTGAAACGATCTGGACGACAGAAACGATCTGAACGACTGAAACGATCTAAACGACTGAAAAGAGCTGATGAGGGAAACGATCTGAACGACTTAAACGAACTGAACGACGGAAACGAACTGAACGACGGAAACGATCTGCACGACGGAAACGAACTGAACGACTTAAAAGAGCTGAACGACGGAAAAGAACTGAACGACGTAAAAGAGCTGAACGACTGAAAAGAGCTGAACGACTGAAACGAACTGAACGATTGAAACGATCTGAACGACGGAAACGAACTGAACGACGGAAACGATCTGAACGACTGAAACGAACTGAACGACTTAAAAGAGCTGATGAGGTATACGATCTGAATGAGTGAAACGATCTGAACGACGGAAACGATCTGCACGACGGAAACGAACTGAACGACTGAAACGTACTGAACTACTGAAACGATCTCAACAACGGAAACGACCTCATCGACGGAAACGATCTGAACGACGGAAACGAACTGAACGACGGAAACGATCTGCACGACGGAAACGAACTGAACGACTTAAAAGAGCTGAACGACGGAAAAGAACTGAACGACGTAAAAGAGCTGAACGACTGAAACGAACTGAACGACGGAAACGATCTGCACGACGGAAACGAACTGAACGACGGAAACGATCTGAACGACAGAAACGATCTGAACGACTGAAACGAGCTGAACGACTTAAACGATCTGAACGACTTAAAAGAGCTGATGAGGGAAACGATCTGAACGACGGAAACAATCTGAACGACGGAAACGAACTGAACGACGGAAACGATCTGAACGACGGAAACGATCTGAACGACGGAAACGAGCTGAACGACTGAAACGATCTGAACGAGTGAAACGATCTGAACGAGTGAAACGATCTGAACGACTTAAAAGAGCTGATGAGGGAAACGATCTGAACGACTTAAAAGAGCTGATGAGGGAAACGATCTGAACGACAGAAACGATCTGAACGACGGAAACGATCTGAACGACGGAAACGAACTGAACGACTGAAACGATCTGAACGACTGAAACGATCTGAACGACGGAAACGATCTGAACGACGGAAACGAGCTGAACGACGGAAACGAACTGAATGACGGAAACGATCTGAACGACGGAAACGAACTGAACGACGGAAACGATCTGCACGACGGAAACGAACTGAACGACGGAAACGATCTGCACGACGGAAACGACATGAACGACGGAAACGAACTGAACGACGGAAACGATCTGAACGACTGAATCGATCTGAACGATTGAAACGATCTGAACGACGGAAACGATCTGAACGACGGAAACGAACTGAACGACTGAAACGAGCTGAACGACGGAAACGATCTGAACGACTGAATCGATCTGAACGATTGAAACGATCTGAACGACGGAAACGATCTGAACGACTGAATCGATCTGAACGACTGAAACGATCTGAACGACGGAAACGATCTGAACGACAGAAACGATCTGAATGACTGAAACGAGCTGAACGACTTAAACGATCTGAACGACGGAAACGAACTGAACGACGGAAACGATCTGAACGACGGAAACGAACTGAACGACGGAAACGATCTGAACGATTGAAACGATCTGATCGACGGAAACGATCTAAACGACTGAAAAGAGCTGATGAGGGAAACGATCTGAACGACGGAAACGAACTGAACGACGGAAACGATCTGCACGACGGAAACGAACTGAACGACTTAAACGATCTGAACGACTTAAAAGAGCTGAACGATGGAAACGATCTGAACGACTGAAAAGAGCTGATGAGGGAAACGAACTGAACGACTGAAACGAACTGAACGATTGAAACGATCTGAACGACTGAAACGATCTGAACGACGGAAAAGAGCTGATGAGGTAAACGATCTGAACGACTGAAACGATCTGAACGACAGAAAAGAGCTGATGAGGTAAACGATCTGAACGACTGAAACGATCTGAACGACGGAAAAGAGCTGAACGACAGAAAAGAGCTGATGAGGTAAACGATCTGAACGACGGAAACGAACTGAACGACTTAAACGAGCTGAACGACGGAAACGAGCTGAACGACGGAAACGAACTGAACGACTGAAACGATCTGAACGACTGAAACGATCTGAACGACGGAAACGAACTGAACGACGGTAACGATCCGCACGACGGAAATGAACTGAACGACGGAAACGATCTGCACGACGGAAACGAACTGAACGACTTAAAAGAGCTGAACGATGGAAACGACCTGAACTATGGAAACGATCTGAACGAAGGAAACGAACTGAACGACGGAAACGAACTGAACGACTTAAAAGAGCTGAACGACGGAAAAGAACTGAACGACGTAAAAGAGCTGAACGACTGAAAAGAGCTGAACGACTGAAACGAACTGAACGACGGAAACGATCTGCACGACGGAAACGAACTGAACGACTGAAACGTACTGAACTACTGAAACGATCTCAACAACGGAAACGACCTCATCGACGGAAACGATCTGAACGACGGAAACGAACTGAACGACGGAAACGATCTGCACGACGGAAACGAACTGAACGACGGAAACGAGCTGAACGATTGAAACGATCTGAATGACGGAAACGAACTGAACGACGGAAACGATCTGAACGACGGAAACGAGCTGAACGACTGAAACGATCTGAACGAGTGAAACGATCTGAACGAGTGAAACGATCTGAACGACTTAAAAGAGCTGATGAGGGAAACGATCTGAACGACATAAACGATCTGAACGACGGAAACGATCTGAACGACGGAAACGAACTGAACGACTGAAACGATCTGAACGACGGAAACGATCTGAACGACGGAAACGAGCTGAACGACGGAAACGAACTGAATGACGGAAACGATCTGAACGACGGAAACGAACTGAACGACGGAAACGATCTGCACGACTTAAAAGAGCTGAACGAAGGAAACGACATGAACGACGGAAACCATCTGAACGACGGAAATGAACTGAACGACGGAAACGAACTGAACGACGGAAACGAACTGAACGACGGAAACGATCTGAACGATTGAAACGATCTGAACGACGGAAACGAACTGAACGACGGAAACGATCTGAACGACTGAATCGATCTGAACGATTGAAACGATCTGAACGACGGAAACGATCTGAACGACGGAAACGAACTGAACGACTGAAACGAGCTGAACGACGGAAACGATCTGAACGACTGAATCGATCTGAACGATTGAAACGATCTGAACGACGGAAACGATCTGAACGACTGAATCGATCTGAACGATTGAAACGATCTGAACGACGGAAACGATCTGAACGACAGAAACGATCTGAATGACTGAAACGAGCTGAACGACTTAAACGATCTGAACGACGGAAACGAACTGAACGACGGAAACGATCTGAACGACGGAAACGAACTGAACGACGGAAACGATCTGCACGACGGAAACGAACTGAACGACTTAAACGATCTGAACGACTTAAAAGAGCTGAACGATGGAAACGATCTGAACGACTGAAACGAGCTGAACGACTGAAACGTACTGAACTACTGAAACGATCTGAACAACGGAAAAGACCTCATCGACGGAAACGATCTGAACGACGGAAACGAACTGAACGACGGAAACGATCTGCACGACGGAAACGATCTGAACGACTTAAAAGAGCTGAACGACTGAAACAATCTGAACGACTGAAACGATCTGAACGACGGAAACGATCTGAACGACGGAAACGAGCTGAACGACGGAAACGAACTGAACGACTGAAACGATCTGGACGACAGAAACGATCTGAACGACTGAAACGATCTGAACGACGGAAACGATCTGCACGACAGAAACGAACTGAACGACTGAAACGATCTGAACGACTGAAAAGAGCTGATGAGGGAAACGATCTGAACGACTGAAACGATCTGAACGACGGAAACGATCTGCACGACGGAAACGAACTGAACGACTGAAACGATCTGAACGACTTAAAAGAGCTGAACGACTGAAACGATCTGGACGACAGAAACGATCTGAACGACTGAAACGATCTAAACGACGGAAACGATCTGAACGACGGAAACGAGCTGAACGACTGAAACGAACTGAACGACTGAAACGATCTGAACGACTGAAACGATCTGAACGACGGAAACGAGCTGAACGACTGAAACGTACTGAACTACTGAAACGATCTGAACAACGGAAAAGACCTCATCGACGGAAACGATCTGAACGACGGAAACGAACTGAACGACGGAAACGATCTGCACGACGGAAACGAACTGAACGACTTAAAAGAGCTGAACGACGGAAGCGAACTGAACGACGGAAACGATCTGCACGACGGAAACGAACTGAACGACGGAAACGATCTGAACGACTGAAACGATCTAAACGACTGAAAAGAGCTGATGAGGGAAACGATCTGAACGACGGAAACGAACTGAACGACGGAAACGATCTGCACGACGGAAACGAACTGAACGACTGAAATGATCTGAACGACTTAAAAGAGCTGAACGATGGAAACGATCTGAACGACTGAAAAGAGCTGATGAGGGAAACGATCTGAACGACTGAAACGATCTGAACGACGGAAACGATCTGAACGACGGAAACGAACTGAACGACTGAAACGAACTGAACGATTGAAACGATCTGAACGACTGAAACGATCTGAACGACGGAAAAGAGCTGAACGACAGAAAAGAGCTGATGAGGTAAACGATCTGAACGAGTGAAACGATCTGAACGACGGAAACGAACTGAACGACGGAAACGATCTGAACGACGGAAACGATCTGAACGACGGAAACGAGCTGAACGACGGAAACGAGCTGAACGACGGAAACGAACTGAACGACTGAAACGATCTGAACGACTGAAACGATCTGAACGACGGAAACGAACTGAACGACGGAAACGATCTGCACGACGGAAACGAACTGAACGACGGAAACGATCTGCACGACGGAAACGAACTGAACGACTTAAAAGAGCTGAACGATGGAAACGACCTGAATGATGGAAACGATCTGAACGACGGAAACGAACTGAACGACGGAAACGATCTGCACGACGGAAACGAACTGAACGACTTAAAAGAGCTGATGAGGTAAACGATCTGAACGAGTGAAACGATATGAACGACGGAAACGAACTGAACGACGGAAACGATCTGCACGACGGAAACGAACTGAACGACTGAAACGATCTGAACGACTTAAAAGAGCTGAACGACTGAAACGATCTGGACGACAGAAACGATCTGAACGACTGAAACGATCTAAACGACTGAAAAGAGCTGATGAGGGAAACGATCTGAACGACTGAAACGATCTGAACGACGGAAACGATCTGAACGACGGAAACGAGCTGAACGACTGAAACGAACTGACCGACTGAAACGATCTGAACGACTGAAACGATCTGAACGACGGAAACGAGCTGAACGACTGAAACGTACTGAACTACTGAAACGATCTGAACAACGGAAAAGACCTCATCGACGGAAACGATCTGCACGACGGAAACGAACTGAACGACTTAAAAGAGCTAAACGACGGAAAAGAACTGAACGACGTAAAAGAGCTGAACGATTGAAACGATCTGAACGACTTAAAAGAGCTGAACGACGGAAACGATCTGAACGACTTAAAAGAGCTGATGAGGGAAACGATCTGAACGACTGAAACGAACTGAACGACAGAAACGATCTGAACGACGGAAACGAACTGAACGACTGAAACGATCTGGACGACAGAAACGATCTGAACGACTGAAACGATCTGAACGACGGAAACGAATTGAACGACTGAAACGATCTGAACGACTGAAAAGAGCTGATGAGGGAAACGATCTGAACGACTGAAACGATCTGAACGACGGAAACGATCTACACGACGGAAACGAACTGAACGACTGAAACGATCTGAAAGACGGAAACGATCTGAACGACGGAAACGAGCTGAACGACGGAAACGATCTGCACGACGGAAACGAACTGAACGACTGAAACGATCTGAACGACTGAAACGATCTGAACAACTTAAAAGAGCTGAACGAATTAAAAGAGCTGAACGACGGAAACGACCTGAACGACGGAAACGATCTGAACGACGGAAACGATCTGCACGACGGAAACGAACTGAACGACTTAAAAGAGCTGAACGACAGAAAAGAACTGAACGACGTAAAAGAGCTGAACGACTGAAACGAACTGAACGACGGAAACGATCTGAACGATTGAAACGATCTGAACGACTTAAAATAGCTGAACGACTGAAACGATCTGAACGACTGAAACGATCTGAACGACGGAAACGAGCTGAACGACTGAAACGTACTGAACTACTGAAACGATCTGAACAACGGAAAAGACCTCATCGACGGAAACGATCTGAACGACGGAAACGAACTGAACGACGGAAACGATCTGCACGACGGAAACGAACTGAACGACTTAAAAGAGCTAAACGACGGAAAAGAACTGAACGACGGAAAAGAGCTGAACGATTGAAACGATCTGAACGACTTAAAAGAGCTGAACGACTGAAACGATCTGAACGACTGAAACGATCTGAACGACGGAAACGATCTGAACGACGGAAACGAGCTGAACGACGGAAACGAACTGAACGACTGAAACGATCTGGACGACAGAAACGATCTGAACGACTGAAACGATCTGAACGACTGAAACGATCTGAACGACGGAAACGATCTGCACGACTGAAACGAACTGAACGACTGAAACGATCTGAACGACGGAAACGAACTGAACGACTGAAACGATCTGAACGACTTAAAAGAGCTGAACGACTGAAACGATCTGGACGACAGAAACGATCTGAACGACGGAAACGAGCTGAACGACTGAAACGTACTGAACTACTGAAACGATCTGAACAACGGAAACGAGCTGAACGACTGAAACGAACTGAACGACTGAAACGATCTGAACGACTGAAACGATCTGAACGACGGAAACGAGCTGAACGACTGAAACGTACTGAACTACTGAAACGATCTGAACAACGGAAAAGACCTCATCGACGGAAACGATCTGAACGACGGAAACGAACTGAACGACGGAAACGATCTGCACGACGGAAACGAACTGAACGACTTAAAAGAGCTGAACGACGGAAGCGAACTGAACGACGGAAACGATCTGCACGACTGAAACGAACTGAACGACTGAAACGATCTGAACGACTGAAACGATCTGAACGACTGAAACGAACTGAACGACTGAAACGATCTGAACGACTGAAACGATCTGAACGACGGAAACGATCTGAACGACGGAAACGAACTGAACGACGGAAACGATCTGCACGACGGAAACGAACTGAACGACGGAAACGATCTGAACGACTGAAACGATCTAAACGACTGAAAAGAGCTGATGAGGGAAACGATCTGAACGACGGAAACGAACTGAACGACGGAAACGATCTGCACGACGGAAACGAACTGAACGACTGAAATGATCTGAACGACTTAAAAGAGCTGAACGATGGAAACGATCTGAACGACTGAAAAGAGCTGATGAGGGAAACGATCTGAACGACTGAAACGATCTGAACGACGGAAACGATCTGAACGACGGAAACGAACTGAACGACGGAAACGATCTGCACGACGGAAACGAACTGAACGACTTAAAAGAGCTGAACGATGGAAACGACCTGAATGATGGAAACGATCTGAACGACGGAAACGAACTGAACGACGGAAACGATCTGCACGACGGAAACGAACTGAACGACTTAAAAGAGCTGATGAGGTAAACGATCTGAACGAGTGAAACGATATGAACGACGGAAACGAACTGAACGACGGAAACGATCTGCACGACGGAAACGAACTGAACGACTGAAACGATCTGAACGACTTAAAAGAGCTGAACGACTGAAACGATCTGGACGACAGAAACGATCTGAACGACTGAAACGATCTAAACGACTGAAAAGAGCTGATGAGGGAAACGATCTGAACGACTGAAACGATCTGAACGACGGAAACGATCTGAACGACGGAAACGAGCTGAACGACTGAAACGAACTGACCGACTGAAACGATCTGAACGACTGAAACGATCTGAACGACGGAAACGAGCTGAACGACTGAAACGTACTGAACTACTGAAACGATCTGAACAACGGAAAAGACCTCATCGACGGAAACGATCTGCACGACGGAAACGAACTGAACGACTTAAAAGAGCTAAACGACGGAAAAGAACTGAACGACGTAAAAGAGCTGAACGATTGAAACGATCTGAACGACTTAAAAGAGCTGAACGACGGAAACGATCTGAACGACTTAAAAGAGCTGATGAGGGAAACGATCTGAACGACTGAAACGAACTGAACGACAGAAACGATCTGAACGACGGAAACGAACTGAACGACTGAAACGATCTGGACGACAGAAACGATCTGAACGACTGAAACGATCTGAACGACGGAAACGATCTGCACGACGGAAACGAACTGAACGACTGAAACGATCTGAACGACTGAAAAGAGCTGATGAGGGAAACGATCTGAACGACTGAAACGATCTGAACGACGGAAACGATCTGCACGACGGAAACGAACTGAACGACTTAAAAGAGCTGAACGACGGAAAAGAACTGAACGACGTAAAAGAGCTGAACGACTGAAACGAACTGAACGACGGAAACGATCTGAACGACTGAAACGAACTGAACGACTGAAACGATCTGAACAACTGAAACGATCTGAACGACGGAAACGATCTGAACGACGGAAACGAACTGAACGACGGAAACGATCTGCACGACGGAAACCATCTGCACGACGGAAACGATCTGAACGACGGAAACCATCTGAACGACGGAAACGAGCTGAACGACTGAAACAAACTGAACGACTGAAACGATCTGAACAACGGAAACGACCTCATCGACGGAAACGATCTGAACGACGGAAACGATCTGAACGACTTAAAAGAGCTGATGAGGGAAACGATCTGAACGACTGAAACGATCTGAACGACTGAAAAGAGCTGATGAGGGAAACGATCTGAACGACTGAAACGATCTGAACGACGGAAACGAGCTGAACGACGGAAACGATCTGAACGACGGAAACGATCTGCACGACTTTAAAGAGCTGAACGATGGAAACGACCTGAACGACGGAAACGATCTGAACGACGGAAACGATCTGCACGACTTTAAAGAGCTGAACGATGGAAACGACCTGAACGACGGAAACGATCTGCACGACTTTAAAGAGCTGAACGATGGAAACGATCTGAACGACAGAAACGACCTCATCGATGTAAACGATCTGAACGACGTAAACGATCTGAACGACGGAAACGATCTGAACGACTTAAAAGAGCTGAATGATGGAAACAATCTGAACGACGGAAACGAACTGAACGACGGAAACGATCTGCACGACGGAAACGAACTGAACAACGGAAACGAGCTGAACGATTGAAACGATCTGAACGACGGAAACGATCTGAACGAATTAAAAGAGCTGATGAGGGAAACGAACTGAACGACTGAAACGAGCTGAACGACTGAAACGAACTGAACGACTGAAACGAGCTGAACGACTGAAACGAACTGAACGACTGAAACGATCTGAACGACTGAAACGATCTGAACAACGGAAACGACCTCATCGACGGAAACGATCTGAACGACGTAAACGATCTGAACGACGTAAACGATCTGAACGACTGAAACGATCTGAATGACGGAAACGATCTGAACGACTTAAACGACCTCATCGACGTAAACGATCTGAACGACGGAAACGATCTGAACGACTGAAACGATCTGAACGACGGAAACGAACTGAACGACGGAAACGATCTGAACGACTGAAACGATCTGAACGACTGAAACGATCTGAACGACGGAAACGAGCTGAACGACTGAAGCGAACTGAACGACTGAAACGAGCTGAACGACGGAAACGAACTGAACGACGGAAACGATCTGAACGAGTGAAACGATCTGAACGACGGAAACGATCTGCACGACGGAAACGATCTGAACGACTGAAACGATCTGAACGACTGAAACGATCTGAACGACGGAAACGATCTGAACGACTGAAACGATCTGAACGACGGAAACGAGCTGAACGACTGAAGCGAACTGAACGACTGAAACGATCTGAACGACTGAAACGAACTGAACGACAGAAACGATCTGAACGACTGAAACGATCTGAACGACGGAAACGATCTGCACGACTTTAAAGAGCTGAACGATGGAAACGACCTGAACGACGGAAACGATCTGAACGACGGAAACGATCTGCACGACTTTAAAGAGCTGAACGATGGAAACGACCTGAACGACGGAAACGATCTGAACGACGGAAACGATCTGCACGACTTTAAAGAGCTGAACGATGGAAACGACCTGAACGAAGGAAACGATCTGAACGACGGAAACGATCTGCACGACTTTAAAGAGCTGAACGATGGAAACGACCTGAACGACGGAAACGATCTGCACGACTTTAAAGAGCTGAATGATGGAAACGATCTGAACGACAGAAACGACCTCATCGATGTAAACGATCTGAACGACGTAAACGATCTGAACGACGTAAACGATCTGAACGACGGAAACGATCTGAACGACTTAAAAGAGCTGAATGATGGAAACAATCTGAACGACGGAAACGAACTGAACGACGGAAACGATCTGCACGACGGAAACGAACTGAACAACGGAAACGAGCTGAACGATTGAAACGATCTGAACGACGGAAACGATCTGAACGAATTAAAAGAGCTGATGAGGGAAACGAACTGAACGACTGAAACGAGCTGAACGACTGAAACGAACTGAACGACTGAAACGAGCTGAACGACTGAAACGAACTGAACGACTGAAACGATCTGAACGACTGAAACGATCTGAACAACGGAAACGACCTCATCGACGGAAACGATCTGAACGACGTAAACGATCTGAACGACGTAAACGATCTGAACGACTGAAACGATCTGAATGACGGAAACGATCTGAACGACTTAAACGACCTCATCGACGTAAACGATCTGAACGACGGAAACGATCTGAACGACTGAAACGATCTGAACGACGGAAACGAACTGAACGACGGAAACGATCTGAACGACTGAAACGATCTGAACGACTGAAACGATCTGAACGACGGAAACGAGCTGAACGACTGAAGCGAACTGAACGACTGAAACGAGCTGAACGACGGAAACGAACTGAACGACGGAAACGATCTGAACGACTGAAACGATCTGAACGACGGAAACGAGCTGAACGACTGAAGCGAACTGAACGACTGAAACGATCTGAACGACTGAAACGAACTGAACGACAGAAACGATCTGAACGACTGAAACGATCTGAACGACGGAAACGATCTGCTCGACTTTAAAGAGCTGAACGATGGAAACGACCTGAACGACGGAAACGATCTGAACGACGGAAACGATCTGCACGACTTTAAAGAGCTGAACGATGGAAACGACCTGAACGACGGAAACGATCTGAACGACGGAAACGAACTGAACGACGGAAACGATCTGCACGACGGAAACGAACTGAACGACTTAAAAGAGCTGAACGACGGAAACGATCTGAACGACAGAAACGACCTCATCGATGTAAACGATCTGAACGACGTAAACGATCTGAACGACGGAAACGATCTGAACGACTTAAAAGAGCTGAATGATGGAAACAATCTGAACGACGGAAACGAACTGAACGACGGAAACGATCTGCACGACGGAAACGAACTGAACAACGGAAACGAGCTGAACGATTGAAACGATCTGAACGACTGAAACGAACTGAACGACTGAAACGAGCTGAACGACTGAAACGAACTGAACGACTGAAACGATCTGAACAACGGAAACGACCTCATCGACGGAAAGGATCTGAATGACATAAACGATCTGAACGACTGAAACGATCTGAACGACGGAAACGAACTGAACGACGGAAACGATCTGAACGACTGAAACGATCTGAACGACTGAAACGATCTGAACGACGGAAACGAGCTGAACGACTGAAGCGAACTGAACGACTGAAACGAGCTGAACGACGGAAACGAACTGAACGACGGAAACGATCTGAACGACTGAAACGATCTGAACGACGGAAACGAGCTGAACGACTGAAGCGAACTGAACGACTGAAACGATCTGAACGACTGAAACGAACTGAACGACAGAAACGATCTGAACGACTGAAACGATCTGAACGACGGAAACGATCTGCTCGACTTTAAAGAGCTGAACGATGGAAACGACCTGAACGACGGAAACGATCTGAACGACGGAAACGATCTGCACGACTTTAAAGAGCTGAACGATGGAAACGACCTGAACGACGGAAACGATCTGAACGACGGAAACGAACTGAACGACGGAAACGATCTGCACGACGGAAACGAACTGAACGACTTAAAAGAGCTGAACGACGGAAACGATCTGAACGACAGAAACGACCTCATCGATGTAAACGATCTGAACGACGTAAACGATCTGAACGACGGAAACGATCTGAACGACTTAAAAGAGCTGAATGATGGAAACAATCTGAACGACGGAAACGAACTGAACGACGGAAACGATCTGCACGACGGAAACGAACTGAACAACGGAAACGAGCTGAACGATTGAAACGATCTGAACGACTGAAACGAACTGAACGACTGAAACGAGCTGAACGACTGAAACGAACTGAACGACTGAAACGATCTGAACAACGGAAACGACCTCATCGACGGAAAGGATCTGAATGACATAAACGATCTTAACGACGGAAACGAGCTGAACGACGGAAACGACCTCATCGACGGAAACGATCTGAACGACGTAAACGATCTGAACGACGTAAACGATCTGAACGACTGAAACGATCTGAATGACGGAAACGATCTGAACGACTTAAACGACCTCATCGACGTAAACGATCTGAACGACGGAAACGATCTGAACGACTGAAACGATCTGAACGACGGAAACGAACTGAACGACGGAAACGATCTGAACGACTGAAACGATCTGAACGATTGAAACGATCTGAACGACGGAAACGATCTGAACGACTGAAACGATCTGAACGACTGAAACGAACTGAACGACTGAAACGATCAGCACGACGGAAACGATCTGAACGACTGAAACGATCTGAACGACGGAAACGAACTGAACGACTGAAGCGAACTGAACGACTGAAACGAGCTGAACGACGGAAACGAACTGAACGACGGAAACGATCTGAACGAGTGAAACGATCTGAACGACGGAAACGATCTGAACGACTGAAACGATCTGAACGACTGAAACGACCTGAACGACGGAAACGATCTGACCGACTGAAACGAACTGAACGACGGAAACGACCTGAACGACTGAAACGATCTGAACGACGGAAACGATCTGAACGACTGAAACGATCTGAACGACTGAAACGAACTGAACGACTGAAACGATCTGCACGACGGAAACGATCTGAACGACTGAAACGATCTGAACGACTGAAACGATCTGAACGACGGAAACGATCTGAACGACGGAAACGATCTGAACGACTGAAACGATCTGAACGACTGAAACGATCTGAACGACTGAAACGATCTGAACGACAGAAACGAGCTGAACGACTGAATCGAACTGAACGACTGAAACGATCTGCACGACGGAAACGATCTGAACGACTGAAACGATCTGGACGACAGAAACGATCTGAACGACAGAAACGATCTGAACGACTGAAACGATCTGAACGACGGAAACGAACTGAACGACGGAAATGAGATGAACTTCTGAAACGATCTGAACGACGGAAACGAGCTGAACGACTGAAAAGAGCTTAACGACGGAAACGATCTGAACGACAGAAACGATCTGAACGACTGAAACGATCTGGACGACAGAAACGATCTGAACGACTGAAACGATCTGAACGACGGAAACGAACTGAACGACAGAAACGATCTGAACGACTGAAACGATCTGAACGACTGAAAAGAGCTGATGAGGGAAACGATCTGAACGACAGAAACGATCTGAATGACTGAAACGACCTCATCGACGTAAACGATCTGAACGACTGAAATGAGCTGAACGATTGAAACGATCTGAATGACTGAGACGATCTGAACGACGGAAACGATCTGAACGACTGAAACGATCTGAACGACTGAAACGATCTGAACGACGGAAACGAACTGAACGACAGAAACGATCTGAACGACTGAAACGATCTGAACGACTGAAAAGAGCTGATGAGGGAAACGATCTGAACGACTGAAAAGAGCTGATGAGGGAAACGATCTGAACGACTAAAAAGAGCTGATGAGGGAAACGATCTGAACGACGGAAACGATCTGAACGACGGAAACGAACTGAACGACAGAAACGATCTGAACGACTGAAACGATCTGAACAACGGAAAAGACCTCATCGACGGAAACGATCTGAACGACGGAAACGAACTGAACGACGGAAACGATCTGCACGACGGAAACGAACTGAACGACTTAAAAGAGCTGAACGACGGAAGCGAACTGAACGACGGAAACGATCTGCACGACTGAAACGAACTGAACGACTGAAACGATCTGAACGACTGAAACGATCTGAACGACTGAAACGAACTGAACGACTGAAACGATCTGAACGACTGAAACGATCTGAACGACGGAAACGATCTGAACGACGGAAACGAACTGAACGACGGAAACGATCTGCACGACGGAAACGAACTGAACGACGGAAACGATCTGAACGACTGAAACGATCTAAACGACTGAAAAGAGCTGATGAGGGAAACGATCTGAACGACGGAAACGAACTGAACGACGGAAACGATCTGCACGACGGAAACGAACTGAACGACTGAAATGATCTGAACGACT
This sequence comes from Blennius ocellaris, assembly GCF_963422515.1. Taxonomy (NCBI): domain Eukaryota; kingdom Metazoa; phylum Chordata; class Actinopteri; order Blenniiformes; family Blenniidae; genus Blennius; species Blennius ocellaris. Next base: position 795,606 of record NW_027662273.1, on the reverse strand, counting down.
TAAAAGAGCTGAACGATGGAAACGATCTGAACGACTGAAAAGAGCTGATGAGGGAAACGATCTGAACGACTGAAACGATCTGAACGACGGAAACGATCTGAACGACGGAAACGAACTGAACGACGGAAACGATCTGCACGACGGAAACGAACTGAACGACTTAAAAGAGCTGAACGATGGAAACGACCTGAATGATGGAAACGATCTGAACGACGGAAACGAACTGAACGACGGAAACGATCTGCACGACGGAAACGAACTGAACGACTTAAAAGAGCTGATGAGGTAAACGATCTGAACGAGTGAAACGATATGAACGACGGAAACGAACTGAACGACGGAAACGATCTGCACGACGGAAACGAACTGAACGACTGAAACGATCTGAACGACTTAAAAGAGCTGAACGACTGAAACGATCTGGACGACAGAAACGATCTGAACGACTGAAACGATCTAAACGACTGAAAAGAGCTGATGAGGGAAACGATCTGAACGACTGAAACGATCTGAACGACGGAAACGATCTGAACGACGGAAACGAGCTGAACGACTGAAACGAACTGACCGACTGAAACGATCTGAACGACTGAAACGATCTGAACGACGGAAACGAGCTGAACGACTGAAACGTACTGAACTACTGAAACGATCTGAACAACGGAAAAGACCTCATCGACGGAAACGATCTGCACGACGGAAACGAACTGAACGACTTAAAAGAGCTAAACGACGGAAAAGAACTGAACGACGTAAAAGAGCTGAACGATTGAAACGATCTGAACGACTTAAAAGAGCTGAACGACGGAAACGATCTGAACGACTTAAAAGAGCTGATGAGGGAAACGATCTGAACGACTGAAACGAACTGAACGACAGAAACGATCTGAACGACGGAAACGAACTGAACGACTGAAACGATCTGGACGACAGAAACGATCTGAACGACTGAAACGATCTGAACGACGGAAACGATCTGCACGACGGAAACGAACTGAACGACTGAAACGATCTGAACGACTGAAAAGAGCTGATGAGGGAAACGATCTGAACGACTGAAACGATCTGAACGACGGAAACGATCTGCACGACGGAAACGAACTGAACGACTGAAACGATCTGAACGACGGAAACGATCTGAACGACGGAAACGAGCTGAACGACGGAAACGATCTGCACGACGGAAACGAACTGAACGACTGAAACGATCTGAACAACTTAAAAGAGCTGAACGAATTAAAAGAGCTGAACGACGGAAACGACCTGAACGACGGAAACGATCTGAACGACGGAAACGATCTGCACGACGGAAACGAACTGAACGACTTAAAAGAGCTGAACGACGGAAAAGAACTGAACGACGTAAAAGAGCTGAACGACTGAAACGAACTGAACGACGGAAACGATCTGAACGACTGAAACGAACTGAACGACTGAAACGATCTGAACGACGGAAACGATCTGAACGACGGAAACGAACTGAACGACGGAAACGATCTGCACGACGGAAACCATCTGCACGACGGAAACGATCTGAACGACGGAAACCATCTGAACGACGGAAACGAGCTGAACGACTTAAAAGAGCTGATGAGGGAAACGATCTGAACGACTGAAACGATCTGAACGACTGAAAAGAGCTGATGAGGGAAACGATCTGAACGACTGAAACGATCTGAACGACGGAAACGAGCTGAACGACGGAAACGATCTGAACGACGGAAACGATCTGCACGACTTTAAAGAGCTGAACGATGGAAACGACCTGAACGACGGAAACGATCTGAACGACGGAAACGATCTGCACGACTTTAAAGAGCTGAACGATGGAAACGATCTGAACGACAGAAACGACCTCATCGATGTAAACGATCTGAACGACGTAAACGATCTGAACGACGGAAACGATCTGAACGACTTAAAAGAGCTGAATGATGGAAACAATCTGAACGACGGAAACGAACTGAACGACGGAAACGATCTGCACGACGGAAACGAACTGAACAACGGAAACGAGCTGAACGATTGAAACGATCTGAACGACGGAAACGATCTGAACGAATTAAAAGAGCTGATGAGGGAAACGAACTGAACGACTGAAACGAGCTGAACGACTGAAACGAACTGAACGACTGAAACGAGCTGAACGACTGAAACGAACTGAACGACTGAAACGATCTGAACGACTGAAACGATCTGAACAACGGAAACGACCTCATCGACGGAAACGATCTGAACGACGTAAACGATCTGAACGACGTAAACGATCTGAACGACTGAAACGATCTGAATGACGGAAACGATCTGAACGACTTAAACGACCTCATCGACGTAAACGATCTGAACGACGGAAACGATCTGAACGACTGAAACGATCTGAACGACGGAAACGAACTGAACGACGGAAACGATCTGAACGACTGAAACGATCTGAACGACTGAAACGATCTGAACGACGGAAACGAGCTGAACGACTGAAGCGAACTGAACGACTGAAACGAGCTGAACGACGGAAACGAACTGAACGACGGAAACGATCTGAACGAGTGAAACGATCTGAACGACGGAAACGATCTGCACGACGGAAACGATCTGAACGACTGAAACGATCTGAACGACTGAAACGATCTGAACGACGGAAACGATCTGAACGACTGAAACGATCTGAACGACGGAAACGAGCTGAACGACTGAAGCGAACTGAACGACTGAAACGATCTGAACGACTGAAACGAACTGAACGACAGAAACGATCTGAACGACTGAAACGATCTGAACGACGGAAACGATCTGCACGACTTTAAAGAGCTGAACGATGGAAACGACCTGAACGACGGAAACGATCTGAACGACGGAAACGATCTGCACGACTTTAAAGAGCTGAACGATGGAAACGACCTGAACGACGGAAACGATCTGAACGACGGAAACGATCTGCACGACTTTAAAGAGCTGAACGATGGAAACGACCTGAACGAAGGAAACGATCTGAACGACGGAAACGATCTGCACGACTTTAAAGAGCTGAACGATGGAAACGACCTGAACGACGGAAACGATCTGCACGACTTTAAAGAGCTGAATGATGGAAACGATCTGAACGACAGAAACGACCTCATCGATGTAAACGATCTGAACGACGTAAACGATCTGAACGACGGAAACGATCTGAACGACTTAAAAGAGCTGAATGATGGAAACAATCTGAACGACGGAAACGAACTGAACGACGGAAACGATCTGCACGACGGAAACGAACTGAACAACGGAAACGAGCTGAACGATTGAAACGATCTGAACGACGGAAACGATCTGAACGAATTAAAAGAGCTGATGAGGGAAACGAACTGAACGACTGAAACGAGCTGAACGACTGAAACGAACTGAACGACTGAAACGAGCTGAACGACTGAAACGAACTGAACGACTGAAACGATCTGAACGACTGAAACGATCTGAACAACGGAAACGACCTCATCGACGGAAACGATCTGAACGACGTAAACGATCTGAACGACGTAAACGATCTGAACGACTGAAACGATCTGAATGACGGAAACGATCTGAACGACTTAAACGACCTCATCGACGTAAACGATCTGAACGACGGAAACGATCTGAACGACTGAAACGATCTGAACGACGGAAACGAACTGAACGACGGAAACGATCTGAACGACTGAAACGATCTGAACGACTGAAACGATCTGAACGACGGAAACGAGCTGAACGACTGAAGCGAACTGAACGACTGAAACGAGCTGAACGACGGAAACGAACTGAACGACGGAAACGATCTGAACGACTGAAACGATCTGAACGACGGAAACGAGCTGAACGACTGAAGCGAACTGAACGACTGAAACGATCTGAACGACTGAAACGAACTGAACGACAGAAACGATCTGAACGACTGAAACGATCTGAACGACGGAAACGATCTGCTCGACTTTAAAGAGCTGAACGATGGAAACGACCTGAACGACGGAAACGATCTGAACGACGGAAACGATCTGCACGACTTTAAAGAGCTGAACGATGGAAACGACCTGAACGACGGAAACGATCTGAACGACGGAAACGAACTGAACGACGGAAACGATCTGCACGACGGAAACGAACTGAACGACTTAAAAGAGCTGAACGACGGAAACGATCTGAACGACAGAAACGACCTCATCGATGTAAACGATCTGAACGACGTAAACGATCTGAACGACGGAAACGATCTGAACGACTTAAAAGAGCTGAATGATGGAAACAATCTGAACGACGGAAACGAACTGAACGACGGAAACGATCTGCACGACGGAAACGAACTGAACAACGGAAACGAGCTGAACGATTGAAACGATCTGAACGACTGAAACGAACTGAACGACTGAAACGAGCTGAACGACTGAAACGAACTGAACGACTGAAACGATCTGAACAACGGAAACGACCTCATCGACGGAAAGGATCTGAATGACATAAACGATCTTAACGACGGAAACGAGCTGAACGACGGAAACGACCTCATCGACGGAAACGATCTGAACGACGTAAACGATCTGAACGACGTAAACGATCTGAACGACTGAAACGATCTGAATGACGGAAACGATCTGAACGACTTAAACGACCTCATCGACGTAAACGATCTGAACGACGGAAACGATCTGAACGACTGAAACGATCTGAACGACGGAAACGAACTGAACGACGGAAACGATCTGAACGACTGAAACGATCTGAACGATTGAAACGATCTGAACGACGGAAACGATCTGAACGACTGAAACGATCTGAACGACTGAAACGAACTGAACGACTGAAACGATCAGCACGACGGAAACGATCTGAACGACTGAAACGATCTGAACGACGGAAACGAACTGAACGACTGAAGCGAACTGAACGACTGAAACGAGCTGAACGACGGAAACGAACTGAACGACGGAAACGATCTGAACGAGTGAAACGATCTGAACGACGGAAACGATCTGAACGACTGAAACGATCTGAACGACTGAAACGACCTGAACGACGGAAACGATCTGACCGACTGAAACGAACTGAACGACGGAAACGACCTGAACGACTGAAACGATCTGAACGACGGAAACGATCTGAACGACTGAAACGATCTGAACGACTGAAACGAACTGAACGACTGAAACGATCTGCACGACGGAAACGATCTGAACGACTGAAATGATCTGAACGACTGAAACGATCTGAACGACGGAAACGATCTGAACGACGGAAACGATCTGAACGACTGAAACGATCCGAACGACTGAAACGATCTGAACGACTGAAACGATCTGAACGACAGAAACGAGCTGAACGACTGAATCGAACTGAACGACTGAAACGATCTGCACGACGGAAACGATCTGAATGACTGAAACGATCTGGACGACAGAAACGATCTGAACGACGGAAACGATCTGAACGACGGAAACGAACTGAACGACGGAAACGATCTGAACGACGGAAATGAGATGAACGTCTGAAACGATCTGAACGACGGAAACGAGCTGAACGACTGAAAAGAGCTTAACGACGGAAACGATCTGAACGACAGAAACGATCTGAACGACTGAAACGATCTGGACGACAGAAACGATCTGAACGACTGAAACGATCTGAACGACGGAAACGAACTGAACGACAGAAACGATCTGAACGACTGAAACGATCTGAACGACTGAAACGATCTGAACGACTGAAACGATCTGAACGACGGAAACGAACTGAACGACAGAAACGATCTGAACGACTGAAACGATCTGAACGACTGAAAAGAGCTGATGAGGGAAACGATCTGAACGACTGAAAAGAGCTGATGAGGGAAACGATCTGAACGACTAAAAAGAGCTGATGAGGGAAACGATCTGAACGACGGAAACGATCTGAACGACGGAAACGAACTGAACGACAGAAACGATCTGAACGACTGAAACGATCTGAACGACGGAAACGATCTGAACGACTTAAAAGAGCTGAACGACGGAAACGACCTGAACGACGGAAACGATCTGAACGACGGAAACGATCTGAACGACTGAAACGATCTTAAGGACTGAAACGATCTGAACGACGGAAACAATCTGAATGACTTAAAAGAGCTGAACGATGGAAACGACCTGAACGACGGAAACGACCTGAATGACAGAAACGATCTGAACGACAGAAACGATCTGAACGACGGAAACGATCTGAACGAGTGAAACGATCTGAACGACGGAAACGATCTGAACGACTGAAACGATCTGAACGACTGAAACGATCTGAACGACGGAAACGAGCTGAACGACTGAAACGAACTGAACGACTGAAACGATCTGAACAACGGAAACGACCTCATCGACGGAAACGATCTGAACGACTGAAACGATCTGAACAACGGAAACGACCTCATCGACGGAAACGATCTGAACGACTGAAACGATCTGAACGACGGAAACGATCTGAACGACTGAAACGATCTGAACGACTGAAAAGAGCTGATGAGGGAAACGATCTGAACGACGGAAACGATCTGAACGATTGAAACGATCTGAACGACTGAAAAGAGCTGAACGACGGAAACGAACTGAACGACAGAAACGATCTGAACGACTGAAACGATCTGAAAGACTGAAAAGAGCTGATGAGGGAAACGATCTGAACGACTAAAAAGAGCATATGAGGGAAACGATCTGAACGACAGAAACGATCTGAATGACTGAAACGACCTCATCGACGTAAACGATCTGAACGACTGAAATGAGCTGAACGATTGAAACGATCTGAATGACTGAGACGATCTGAACGACGGAAACGATCTGAACGACTGAAAAGATCTGAACGACTGAAACGATCTGAACGACGGAAACGAACTGAACGACAGAAACGATCTGAACGACTGAAACGATCTGAACGACTGAAAAGAGCTGATGAGGGAAACGATCTGAACGACGGAAACGATCTGAACGACTGAAACGATCTGAATGACGGAAACGAACTGAACGACAGAAACGATCTGAACGACTGAAACGATCTGAACGACGGAAACGATCTGAACGACAGAAACGATCTGAATGACTGAAACGACCTCATCGACGTAAACGACCTGAACGACGTAAACGCTCTGAACGACGTAAACGAACTGAACGACGGAAACGATCTGCACGACGGAAACGATCTGAACGATTGAAACGATCTGAACGACTGAAAAGAGCTGAACGACGGAAACGAACTGAACGACAGAAACGATCTGAACGACTGAAACGATCTGAACGACTGAAAAGAGCTGATGAGGGAAACGATCTGAACGACTAAAAAGAGCTGATGAGGGAAACGATCTGAACGACAGAAACGATCTGAATGACTGAAACGACCTCATCGACGTAAACGATCTGAACGACTGAAATGAGCTGAACGATTGAAACGATCTGAATGACTGAGACGATCTGAACGACGGAAACGATCTGAACGACTGAAAAGATCTGAACGACTGAAACGATCTGAACGACGGAAACGAACTGAACGACAGAAACGATCTGAACGACTGAAACGATCTGAACGACTGAAAAGAGCTGATGAGGGAAACGATCTGAACGACTAAAAAGAGCTGATGAGGGAAACGATCTGAACGACGGAAACGATCTGAACGACGGAAACGAACTGAACGACAGAAACGATCTGAACGACTGAAACGATCTGAACGACGGAAACGATCTGAACGACAGAAACGATCTGAATGACTGAAACGACCTCATCGACGTAAACGATCTGAACGACGTAAACGATCTGAACGACGGAAACGATCTGAACGACTTAAAAGAGCTGAACGACGGAAACGACCTGAACGACGGAAACGATCTGAACGACGGAAACGATCTGAACGACTGAAACGATCTGAACGACTGAAACGATCTGAACGACGGAAACGATCTGAACGACTGAAACGAACTGAACGACTGAAACGATCTGAACAACGGAAACGACCTCATCGACGGAAACGATCTGAACGACTGAAACGATCTGAACAACGGAAACGACCTCATCGACGGAAACGATCTGAACGACTGAAACGATCTGAATGACAGAAACGATCTGAATGACTGAAACGACCTCATCGACGTAAACGATCTGAACGACGGAAACGAGCTGAACGACGGAAACGATCTGCACGACGGAAACGAACTGTACGACTGAAAAGAGCTGAACGACTGAAACGAACTGAACGACGGAAACGATCTGAACGATTGAAACGATCTGAACGACGTAAAAGAGCTGAACGACTGAAAAGAGCTGAACGACTGAAACGAACTGAACGACGGAAACGATCTGAACGACTGAAACGAACTGAACGACTGAAACGATCTGAACGACTGAAACGATCTGAACAACGGAAACGACCTCATCGACGTAAACGATTTGAACGACGTAAACGATCTGAACGACTGAAACGATCTGAACGACGGAAACGATCTGAACGACTGAAACGATCTGCACGACGGAAACGAACTGAACGACGGAAACGATCTGAACGACGGAAACGATCTGAACGAGTGAAACGATCTGAACGACGGAAACGATCTGAACGACTGAAACGATCTGAACGACTGAAACGATCTGAACGACGGAAACGAGCTGAACGACTGAAACGAACTGAACGACTGAAACGATCTGAACGACTTAAAAGACCTGAACGACTGAAACGATCTGAACGACTGAAACGATCTGAACGACTGAAACGATCTAAAAGACGGAAACGATCTGAACGACTGATACGATCTAAATGACAGAAACGAGCTGAACGACTGAAACGAACTGAACGACTGAAACGATCTGAACAACGGAAACGACCTCATCGACGGAAAGGATCTGAATGACATAAACGATCTTAACGACGGAAACGAGCTGAACGACGGAAACGAACTGAACGACGGAAACGATCTGAACGACTGAAACGATCTGAACGACTGAAACGAACTGAACGACTGAAACGAACTGAACGACTGAAACGAACTGAACGACTGAAACGATCTGAACGACTGAAACGATCTGAACGACGGAAACGAGCTGAACGACTGAAACGTACTGAACTACTGAAACGATCTGAACAACGGAAACGACCTCATCGACGGAAACGATCTGAACGACTGAAACGATCTGGACGACGGAAAAGAGCTGAACGACTGAAAAGAGCTGATGAGGTAAACGATCTGAACGAGTGAAACGATCTGAACGACTTAAAAGACCTGAACGACTGAAACGATCTGAACGACTGAAACGATCTGAACGACTGAAACGATCTAAAAGACGGAAACGAGCTGAACGACTGAAACGAACTGAACGACTGAAACGATCTGAACGACTGAAACGATCTGAACGACGGAAACGAGCTGAACGACTGAAACGTACTGAACTACTGAAACGATCTGAACAACGGAAACGACCTCATCGACGGAAACGATCTGAACGACTGAAACGATCTGGACGACGGAAAAGAGCTGAACGACTGAAAAGAGCTGATGAGGTAAACGATCTGAACGAGTGAAACGATCTGAACGACGGAAACGAACTGAACGACGGAAACGATCTGAACGACGGAAACGATCTGAACGACGGAAACGATCTGAACAACTTAAAAGAGCTGAACGAATTAAAAGAGCTGAACGACGGAAACGACCTGAACGACGGAAACGATCTGAACGACGGAAACGATCTGCACGACGGAAACGAACTGAACGACTTAAAAGAGCTGAACGACGGAAAAGAACTGAACGACGTAAAAGAGCTGAACGACTGAAAAGAGCTGAACGACTGAAACGAACTGAACGACGGAAACGATCTGAACGATTGAAACGATCTGAACGACTTAAAATAGCTGAACGACTGAAACGATCTGAACGACTGAAACGATCTGAACGACGGAAACGATCTGAACGACTGAAACGATCTGAACGACTTAAAAGAGCTGATGAGGGAAAGGATCTGAACGACTAAAACGATCTGGACGACAGAAACGATCTGAACGACTGAAACGATCTGAACGACTGAAAAGAGCTGATGAGGGAAACGATCTGAAAGACTTAAAAGAGCTGATGAGGGAAACGAACTGAACGACTGAAACGATCTGAACGACTGAAACGATCTGAACGACTGAAACGATCTGAACGACGGAAACGATCTGAACGACTGAAACGATCTGAACGACGTAAACGATCTGAACGACTGAAACGATCTGAACGACGGAAACGATCTGAACGACTGAAACGATCTGAACGACGGAAACGATCTGAACGACTGAAACGATCTGCACGACGGAAACGAACTGAACGACGGAAACGATCTGAACGACGGAAACGATCTGAACGAGTGAAACGATCTGAACGACGGAAACGATCTGAACGACTGAAACGATCTGAACGACTGAAACGATCTGAACGACGGAAACGAGCTGAACGACTGAAACGAACTGAACGACTGAAACGATCTGAACGACTTAAAAGACCTGAACGACTGAAACGATCTGAACGACTGAAACGATCTAAAAGACGGAAACGATCTGAACGACTGAAACGATCTAAATGACAGAAACGAGCTGAACGACTGAAACGAACTGAACGACTGAAACGATCTGAACAACGGAAACGACCTCATCGACGGAAAGGATCTGAATGACATAAACGATCTTAACGACGGAAACGAGCTGAACGACGGAAACGAACTGAACGACGGAAACGATCTGAACGACTTAAAAGAGCTGAACGATGGAAACGATCTGAACGACTGAAACGATCTGAACGACTGAAACGAACTGAACGACTGAAACGAACTGAACGACTGAAACGAACTGAACGACTGAAACGATCTGAACGACTGAAACGATCTGAACGACGGAAACGAGCTGAACGACTGAAACGTGCTGAACTACTGAAACGATCTGAACAACGGAAACGACCTCATCGACGGAAACGATCTGAACGACTGAAACGATCTGGACGACGGAAAAGAGCTGAACGACTGAAAAGAGCTGATGAGGTAAACGATCTGAACGAGTGAAACGATCTGAACGACTTAAAAGACCTGAACGACTGAAACGATCTGAACGACTGAAACGATCTGAACGACTGAAACGATCTAAAAGACGGAAACGAGCTGAACGACAAAAACGAACTGAACGACTGAAACGATCTGAACGACTGAAACGATCTGAACGACGGAAACGAGCTGAACGACTGAAACGTACTGAACTACTGAAACGATCTGAACAACGGAAACGACCTCATCGACGGAAACGATCTGAACGACTGAAACGATCTGGACGACGGAAAAGAGCTGAACGACTGAAAAGAGCTGATGAGGTAAACGATCTGAACGAGTGAAACGATCTGAACGACGGAAACGAACTGAACGACGGAAACGATCTGAACGACGGAAACGATCTGAACGACGGAAACGATCTGAACGACGGAAACGATCTGCACGACGGAAACGAACTGAACGACTTAAAAGAGCTGAACGACGGAAAAGAACTGAACGACGTAAAAGAGCTGAACGACTGAAAAGAGCTGAACGACTGAAACGAACTGAACGACGGAAACGATCTGAACGATTGAAACGATCTGAACGACTTAAAATAGCTGAACGACTGAAACGATCTGAACGACTGAAACGATCTGAACGACGGAAACGATCTGAACGACTGAAACGATCTGAACGACTTAAAAGAGCTGATGAGGGAAAGGATCTGAACGACTGAAACGATCTGGACGACAGAAACGATCTGAACGACTGAAACGATCTGAACGACTGAAAAGAGCTGATGAGGGAAACGATCTGAACGACTTAAAAGAGCTGATGAGGGAAACGAACTGAACGACTGAAACGATCTGAACGACTGAAACGATCTGAACGACTGAAACGATCTGAACGACGGAAACGATCTGAACGACTGAAACGATCTGAACGACGTAAACGATCTGAACGACTGAAACGATCTGAACGACGTAAACGATCTGAACGACTGAAACGATCTGAACGACGGAAACGATCTGAACGACTGAAAAGAGCTGATGAGGGAAACGATCTGCACGACGGAAACGAATTGAACGACTTAAAAGAGCTGAATGATGGAAACAATCTGAACGACGGAAACGAACTGAACGACGGAAACGATCTGCACGACGGAAACGAACTGAACAACGGAAACGAGCTGAACGATTGAAACGATCTGAACGACGGAAACGATCTGAACGAATTAAAAGAGCTGATGAGGGAAACGATCTGAACGACTGAAACGATCTGAACGATGGAAACGATCTGAACGACAGAAACGATCTGAACGACTGAAACGAACTGAACGACTGAAACGAGCTGAACGACTGAAACGAACTGAACGACTGAAACGATCTGAACGACGGAAACGATCTGAACGACTGAAACTATCTGAACGACTGAAACGATCTGAACGACGGAAACGATCTGAACGAGTGAAACGAACTGAACGACAAACGATCTGAACGACTGAAACGATCTGAACGACGGAAACGATCTGAACGACTGAAACGATCTGAACGACGGAAACGATCCGAACGACTTAAAAGAGCTGAACGACGGAAACGATCTGAATGACTGAAACGATCTGAACGATGGAAACGATCTGAATGACTGAAACGATCTGAACGACGGAAACGATCTGAACGACGGAAACGATCTGAATGACTGAAACGATCTGAACGACGCAAACGATCTGAACGACTTAAAAGAGCTGATGAGGGAAACGATCTGAACGACTGAAACGATCTGGACGACAGAAACGATCTGAACGACGGAAACGATCTGAACGACGGAAACGAACTGAACGACGGAAACGATCTGAACAACGGAAACGAACTGAACGACTGAAACGATCTGAACGACTGAAACGATCTGAACAACTTAAAAGAGCTGAACGAATTAAAAGAGCTGAACGAATTAAAAGAGCTGAACGACGGAAACGACCTGAACGACGGAAAAGAGCTGAACGACTGAAAAGAGCTGATGAGGTAAACGATCTGAACGAGTGAAACGATCTGAACGACGGAAACGAACTGAACGACGGAAACGATCTGAACGACTGAAACGATCTGAACGACGGAAACGATCTGAACGACGGAAAAGAGCTGAACGACTGAAAAGAGCTGATGAGGTAAACGATCTGAACGAGTGAAACGATCAGAACGACGGAAACGAACTGAACGACGGAAACGATCTGAACGACGGAAACGATCTGAACGACGGAAACGATCTGAACGACGGAAACGATCTGCACGACGGAAACGATCTGAACGACGGAAACGATCTGCACGACGGAAACGAACTGAACGACTTAAAAGAGCTGAACGACGGAAAAGAACTGAACGACGTAAAAGAGCTGAACGATTGAAAAGAACTGAACGACTGAAACGAACTGAACGACGGAAAAGAACTGAACGACGTAAAAGAGCTGAACGACTGAAAAGAGCTGAACGACTGAAACGAACTGAACGACGGAAACGATCTGAACGATTGAAACGATCTGAACGACTTAAAATAGCTGAACGACTGAAACGATCTGAACGACTGAAACGATCTGAACGACGGAAACGATCTGAACGACTGAAACGATCTGAATGACGGAAACGATCTGAACGACGGAAACGATCTGAACGACGGAAACGATCTGAACGACTGAAACGATCTGAACGACGGAAACGATCTGAACGACTTAAAAGAGCTGATGAGGGAAACGATCTGAACGACTGAAACGATCTGGACGACAGAAACGATCTGAACGACTGAAACGATCTGGACGACAGAAACGATCTGAACGACTGAAACGATCTGAACGACTGAAAAGAGCTGATGAGGGAAACGATCTGAACGACTGAAACGATCTGAACGACGGAAACGATCTGAACGAGTGAAACGATCTGAACGACTGAAAAGAGCTGAACGACTGAAAAGAGCTGATGAGGGAAACGATCTGAACGACTGAAACGATCTGAACGACGGAAACGATCTGAACGACTGAAAAGAGCTGATGAGGGAAACGATCTGAACGACTGAAACGATCTGAACGACGGAAACGATCTGAACGACTTAAAAGAGCTGAACGACAGAAACGATCTGAACGACTGAAACGATCTGAACGACTGAAACGAACTGAACGACGGAAACGATCTGAACGACGGAAACGATCTGAACGAGTGAAACGATCTGAACGACTGAAAAGAGCTGATGAGGGAAACGATCTGCACGACTGAAACGATCTGAACGACTGAAATGATCTGAACGACGGAAACGATCTGAACGACGGAAACGATCTGAACGACGGAAACGATCTGAACGACTTAAAAGAGCTGAACGACTGAAAAGAGCTGATGAGGGAAACGATCTGCACGACTGAAACGATCTGAACGACTGAAATGATCTGAACGACTGAAACGATCTGAACGAGTGAAACGATCTGAAAGACTGAAAAGAGCTGAACGACTGAAACGATCTGAACGACTGAAACGATCTGAACGAGTGAAACGAGTGAAACGATCTCAACGACTGAAACTATCTGAACGAGTGAAACGATCTGAACGACGGAAACGATCTGCACGACGGAAACGAACTGAACGACTTAAAAGAGCTGAACGACGGAAAAGAACTGAACGACGTAAAAGAGCTGAACGATTGAAAAGAACTGAACGACTGAAACGAACTGAACGACGGAAAAGAACTGAACGACGTAAAAGAGCTGAACGACTGAAAAGAGCTGAACGACTGAAACGAACTGAACGACGGAAACGATCTGAACGATTGAAACGATCTGAACGACTTAAAATAGCTGAACGACTGAAACGATCTGAACGACTGAAACGATCTGAACGACGGAAATGATCTGAACGACTGAAACGATCTGAATGACGGAAACGATCTGAACGACGGAAACGATCTGAACGACGGAAACGAGCTGAACGACTGAAACGATCTGAACGACTGAAACGATCTGAACAACTTAAAAGAGCTGAACGAATTAAAAGAGCTGATGAGGGAAACGATCTGAACGACTGAAACGATCTGAACGACGGAAACGATCTGAACGACTGAAAAGAGCTGATGAGGGAAACGATCTGAACGACTGAAACGATCTGAACGACTGAAAAGAGCTGATGAGGGAAACGATCTGAACGACGGAAACGATCTGAACGACTGAAACGATCTGAACGACTGAAACGAGCTGAATGACGGAAACGAACTGAACGACTGAAACGATCTGAACGACTTAAAAGAGCTGATGAGGTAAACGATCTGAACGACGGAAACGATCTGAACGACTGAAACGAGCTGAACGACTGAAACGATCTGAACGACTGAAACAATCTGAACGACGGAAACGTTCTGAACGACTGAAACGATCTGAACGACTGAAACAATGTGAACGACGGAAACGATCTGAACGACTGAAACGATCTGAACGACTGAAACAATGTGAACGACGGAAACGATCTGAACGACTGAAACGATCTGAACGACTGAAACAATCTGAACGACGGAAAAGAGCTGATGAGGTAAACGATCTGAACGACTGAAACGAGCTGAACGACTGAAACGATCTGAACGACTGAAACAATCTGAACGACGGAAAAGAGCTGATGAGGTAAACGATCTGAACGACTGGAACGATCAAAACGACTGAAACGAACTGAACGACGGAAACGATCTGAACGACGGAAACGATCTGAACGACTGAAACGATCTGAACGACTTAAAAGAGCTGAACGACAGAAACGATCTGAACGACTGAAAAGAGCAGATGAGGGAAACGATCTGAACGACGGAAACGATCTGAACGACTGAAACGATCTGAACGACGGAAACGATCTGAACGACTGAAACGATCTGAACGACTGAAACGATCTGAACGACTGAAACGATCTGAACGACTGAAACGATCTGAACAACTTAAAAGAGCTGAACGAATTAAAAGAGCTGAACGAATTAAAAGAGCTGAACGACGGAAACGACCTGAACGACGGAAACGATCTGAACGAATTAAAAGAGCTGAACGACGGAAACGACCTGAACGACGGAAAAGAGCTGAACGACTGAAAAGAGCTGATGAGGTAAACGATCTGAACGAGTGAAACGATCTGAACGACGGAAACGATCTGAACGAGTGAAACGATCTGAACGACGGAAACGAACTGAACGACGGAAACGATCTGAACGACGGAAACGATCTGAACGACGGAAACGATCTGCACGACGGAAACGATCTGAACGACGGAAACGATCTGCACGACGGAAACGAACTGAACGACTTAAAAGAGCTGAACGACGGAAAAGAACTGAACGACGTAAAAGAGCTGAACGATTGAAAAGAGCTGAACGACTGAAACGAACTGAACGACGGAAAAGAACTGAACGACGTAAAAGAGCTGAACGACTGAAAAGAGCTGAACGACTGAAACGAACTGAACGACGGAAACGATCTGAACGATTGAAACGATCTGAACGTCTTAAAAGAGCTGAACGACGGAAAAGAACTGAACGACGTAAAAGAGCTGAACGACTGAAACGATCTGAACGACTTAAAATAGCTGAACGACTGAAACGATCTGAACGACTGAAACGATCTGAACGACGGAAACGATCTGAACGACTGAAACGATCTGAACGACTGAAAAGAGCTGATGAGGGAAACGATCTGAACGACTGAAAAGAGCTGATGAGGGAAACGATCTGAACGACTAAAAAGAGCTGATGAGGGAAACGATCTGAACGACGGAAACGATCTGAACGACGGAAACGAACTGAACGACAGAAACGATCTGAACGACTGAAACGATCTGAACGACTGAAAAGAGCTGAACGACTGAAAAGAGCTGATGAGGGAAACGATCTGAACGACTGAAACGATCTGAACGATGGAAACGATCTGAACGACTGAAAAGAGCTGATGAGGGAAACGATCTGAACGACTGAAACGATCTGAACGACGGAAACGATCTGAACGACTTAAAAGAGCTGAACGACAGAAACGATCTGAACGACTGAAACGATCTGAACGACTGAAACGAACTGAACGACGGAAACGATCTGAACGACGGAAACGATCTGAACGAGTGAAACGATCTGAACGACTGAAAAGAGCTGATGAGGGAAACGATCTGAACGACTGAAATGATCTGAACGACGGAAACGATCTGAACGACGGAAACGATCTGAACGACAGAAACGATCTGAACGACTTAAAAGAGCTGAACGACTGAAAAGAGCTGATGAGGGAAACGATCTGCACGACTGAAACGATCTGAACGACTGAAACGATCTGAACGACTGAAACGATCTGAACGAGTGAAACGATCTGAAAGACTGAAAAGAGCTGAACGACTGAAACGATCTGAACGACTGAAACGATCTGAACGAGTGAAACGAGTGAAACGATCTCAACGACTGAAACTATCGGAACGAGTGAAACGATCTGAACGACTGAAACGATCTGAACGACAGAAACGATCTGAAAGACTGAAACGATCTGAACGACTTAAAAAAGCTGAACGACGGAAACGATCTCAACGACGGAAACGATCTGAACGACTGAAACGATCTGAACGAAGGAAACGATCTGAACGACTGAAACGATCTGAACGACTGAAACGATCTGAAAGACAGAAACGAACTGAACGACTGAAACGATCTGAACGACTGAAACGATCTGAACGACTTAAAAGAGCTGAACGACTGAAAAGAGCTGATGAGGGAAATGATCTGAACGACTGAAACGATCTGAACGACGGAAACGATCTGAACGACTGAAAAGAGCTGATGAGGGAAACGATCTGAACGACTGAAACGATCTGAACGACTGAAACGATCTGAACGACTGAAACAATGTGAACGACGGAAACGATCTGAACGACTGAAACGATCTGAACGACTGAAACAATCTGAACGACTGAAACAATCTGAACGACGGAAAAGAGCTGATGAGGTAAATGATCTGAACGACTGAAACGAGCTGAACGACTGAAACGATCTGAACGACTGAAACAATCTGAACGACGGAAAAGAGCTGATGAGGTAAACGATCTGAACGACTGAAACGATCTGAACGACGGAAACGATCTGAACTACGAAAACGATCTGAACGACGAAAACAATCTGAACGACGAAAACAATCTGAACGACGGAAACGAACTGAACGACTGAAACGATCTGAACGACTGAAACGATCTGAACGACTTAAAAGAGCTGAACGACAGAAATGATCTGAACGACTGAAACGATCAAAACGACTGAAACGAACTGAACGACGGAAACGATCTGAACGACGGAAACGATCTGAACGACTGAAACGATCTGAACGACTTAAAAGAGCTGAACGACAGAAACGATCTGAACGACTGAAAAGAGCTGATGAGGGAAACGATCTGAACGACGGAAACGATCTGAACGACTGAAACGATCTGAACGACGGAAACGATCTGAACGACTGAAACGATCTGAACAACTTAAAAGAGCTGAACGAATTAAAAGAGCTGAACGAATTAAAAGAGCTGAACGACGGAAACGACCTGAACGACGGAAACGATCTGAACGAATTAAAAGAGCTGAACGACGGAAACGACCTGAACGACGGAAAAGAGCTGAACGACGGAAACGATCTGAACGACGGAAACGATCTGAATGACAGAAACGATCTGAACGACGGAAAAGAGCTGAACGACTGAAAAGAGCTGATGAGGTAAACGATCTGAACGAGTGAAACGATCTGAACGACGGAAACGAACTGAACGACGGAAACGATCTGAACGACGGAAACGATCTGAACGACGGAAACGATCTGAACGACGGAAACGATCTGCACGACGGAAACGATCTGAACGACGGAAACGATCTGCACGACGGAAACGAACTGAACGACTTAAAAGAGCTGAACGACGGAAAAGAACTGAACGAAGGAAAAGAACTGAACGACGTAAAAGAGCTGAACGACTGAAAAGAGCTGAACGACTGAAACGAACTGAACGACGGAAACGATCTGAACGATTGAAACGATCTGAACGACTTAAAAGAGCTGAACGACGGAAAAGAACTGAACGACGTAAAAGAGCTGAACGACTGAAACGATCTGAACGACTTAAAATAGCTGAACGACTGAAACGATCTGAACGACTGAAACGATCTGAACGACGGAAACGATCTGAACGACTGAAACGATCTGAACGACTGAAAAGAGCTGATGAGGGAAACGATCTGAACGACTGAAAAGAGCTGATGAGGGAAACGATCTGAACGACTTAAAAGAGCTGAACGACAGAAACGATCTGAACGACTGAAACGATCAAAACGACTGAAACGAACTGAACGACGGAAACGATCTGAACGACGGAAACGATCTGAACGACTGAAACGATCTGAACGACTTAAAAGAGCTGAACGACAGAAACGATCTGAACGACTGAAAAGAGCTGATGAGGGAAACGATCTGAACGACTGAAAAGAGCTGATGAGGGAAACGATCTGAACGACTTAAAAGAGCTGAACGACAGAAACGATCTGAACGACTGAAACGATCAAAACGACTGAAACGAACTGAACGACGGAAACGATCTGAACGACGGAAACGATCTGAACGACTGAAACGATCTGAACGACTTAAAAGAGCTGAACGACAGAAACGATCTGAACGACTGAAAAGAGCTGATGAGGGAAACGATCTGAACGACGGAAACGATCTGAACGACTGAAACGATCTGAACGACGGAAACGATCTGAACGACTGAAACGATCTGAACAACTTAAAAGAGCTGATGAGGGAAACGATCTGAACGACTGAAAAGAGCTGATGAGGGAAACGATCTGAACGACGGAAACGATCTGAACGACTGAAACGATCTGAACGACGGAAACGATCTGAACGACTGAAACGATCTGAACAACTTAAAAGAGCTGAACGAATTAAAAGAGCTGAACGAATTAAAAGAGCTGAACGACGGAAACGACCTCAACGACGGAAACGATCTGAACGAATTAAAAGAGCTGAACGACGGAAACGACCTGAACGACGGAAAAGAGCTGAACGACGGAAACGATCTGAACGACGGAAACGATCTGAATGACAGAAACGATCTGAACGACGGAAAAGAGCTGAACGACTGAAAAGAGCTGATGAGGTAAACGATCTGAACGAGTGAAACGATCTGAACGACGGAAACGAACTGAACGACGGAAACGATCTGAACGACGGAAACGATCTGAACGACGGAAACGATCTGAACGACGGAAACGATCTGCACGACGGAAACGATCTGAACGACGGAAACGATCTGCACGACGGAAACGAACTGAACGACTTAAAAGAGCTGAACGACGGAAAAGAACTGAACGACGGAAACGAACTGAACGACGGAAACGATCTGAACGACGGAAACGATCTGAACGACGGAAACGATCTGAACGACGGAAACGATCTGCACGACGGAAACGATCTGAACGACGGAAACGATCTGCACGACGGAAACGAACTGAACGACTTAAAAGAGCTGAACGACGGAAAAGAACTGAACGACGGAAAAGAACTGAACGACGTAAAAGAGCTGAACGACTGAAAAGAGCTGAACGACTGAAACGAACTGAACGACGGAAACGATCTGAACGATTGAAACGATCTGAACGACTTAAAAGAGCTGAACGACGGAAAAGAACTGAACGACGTAAAAGAGCTGAACGACTGAAACGATCTGAACGACTTAAAATAGCTGAACGACTGAAACGATCTGAACGACTGAAACGATCTGAACGACGGAAACGATCTGAACGACTGAAACGATCTGAACGACTGAAAAGAGCTGATGAGGGAAACGATCTGAACGACTGAAAAGAGCTGATGAGGGAAACGATCTGAACGACTAAAAAGAGCTGATGAGGGAAACGATCTGAACGACGGAAACGATCTGAACGACGGAAACGAACTGAACGACAGAAACGATCTGAACGACTGAAACGATCTGAACGACGGAAACGATCTGAACGACAGAAACGATCTGAATGACTGAAACGACCTCATCGACGTAAACGATCTGAACGACGTAAACGATCTGAACGACGGAAACGATCTGAACGACTTAAAAGAGCTGAACGACGGAAACGACCTGAACGACGGAAACGATCTGAACGACGGAAACGATCTGCACGACGGAAACGATCTGAACGACTGAAACGATCTGAAGGACTGAAACGATCTGAACGACGGAAACAATCTGAATGACTTAAAAGAGCTGAACGATGGAAACGACCTGAACGACGGAAACGACCTGAATGACAGAAACGATCTGAACGACAGAAACGATCTGAACGACGGAAACGATCTGAACGAGTGAAACGATCTGAACGACGGAAACGATCTGAACGACTGAAACGATCTGAACGACTGAAACGATCTGAACGACGGAAACGAGCTGAACGACTGAAACGAACTGAACGACTGAAACGATCTGAACAACGGAAACGACCTCATCGACGGAAACGATCTGAACGACTGAAACGATCTGAACAACGGAAACGACCTCATCGACGGAAACGATCTGAACGACTGAAACGATCTGAACGACGGAAACGATCTGAACGACTGAAACGATCTGAACGACTGAAAAGAGCTGATGAGGGAAACGATCTGAACGACGGAAACGATCTGAACGACTGAAACGATCTGAATGACGGAAACGAACTGAACGACAGAAACGATCTGAACGACTGAAACGATCTGAACGACGGAAACGATCTGAACGACAGAAACGATCTGAATGACTGAAACGACCTCATCGACGTAAACGATCTGAACGACGTAAACGCTCTGAACGACGTAAACGAACTGAACGACGGAAACGATCTGCACGACGGAAACGATCTGAACGATTGAAACGATCTGAACGACTTAAAAGAGCTGAACGACTGAAACGATCTGAACGACTGAAACGATCTGAACGACTGAAACGATCTAAATGACAGAAACGAGCTGAACGACTGAAACGAACTGAACGACTGAAACGATCTGAACAACGGAAACGACCTCATCGACGGAAAGGATCTGAATGACATAAACGATCTTAACGACGGAAACGAGCTGAACGACGGAAACGAACTGAACGACGGAAACGATCTGAACGACTTAAAAGAGCTGAACGATGGAAACGATCTGAACGACTGAAACGATCTGAACGACTGAAACGAACTGAACGACTGAAACGAACTGAACGACTGAAACGAACTGAACGACTGAAACGATCTGAACGATTGAAACGATCTGAACGACGTAAAAGAGCTGAACGACTGAAAAGAGCTGAACGACTGAAACGAACTGAACGACTGAAACGATCTGAACAACGGAAACGACCTCATCGACGGAAACGATCTGAACGACTGAAACGATCTGGACGACGGAAAAGAGCTGAACGACTGAAAAGAGCTGATGAGGTAAACGATCTGAACGAGTGAAACGATCTGAACGACGGAAACGAACTGAACGACGGAAACGATCTGAACGACGGAAACGAGCTGAACGACGGAAACGATCTGCACGACGGAAACGAACTGAACGACTGAAACGATCTGAACGATTGAAACGATCTGAACGACGTAAAAGAGCTGAACGACTGAAAAGAGCTGAACGACTGAAACGAACTGAACGACGGAAACGATCTGAACGATTGAAACGATCTGAACGACGTAAAAGAGCTGAACGACTGAAAAGAGCTGAACGACTGAAACGAACTGAACGACGGAAACGATCTGAACGATTGAAACGATCTGAACGACTTAAAATAGCTGAACGACTGAAACGATCTGAACGACTGAAACGAACTGAACGACTGAAACGATCTGAACGACTGAAACGATCTGAACAACGGAAACGACCTCATCGACGTAAACGATTTGAACGACGTAAACGATCTGAACGACTGAAACGATCTGAACGACGGAAACGATCTGAACGACTGAAACGATCTGCACGACGGAAACAAACTGAACGACGGAAACGATCTGAACGACGGAAACGATCTGAACGAGTGAAACGATCTGAACGACGGAAACGATCTGAACGACTGAAACGATCTGAACGACTGAAACGATCTGAACGACGGAAACGAGCTGAACGACTGAAACGAACTGAACGACTGAAACGATCTGAACGACTTAAAAGACCTGAACGACTGAAACGATCTGAACGACTGAAACGATCTAAAAGACGGAAACGAGCTGAACGACTGAAACGAACTGAACGACTGAAACGATCTGAACGACTGAAACGATCTGAACGACGGAAACGAGCTGAACGACTGAAACGTACTGAACTACTGAAACGATCTGAACAACGGAAACGACCTCATCGACGCAAACGATCTGAACGACTGAAACGATCTGGACGACGGAAAAGAGCTGAACGACTGAAAAGAGCTGATGAGGTAAACGATCTGAACGAGTGAAACGATCTGAACGACGGAAACGAACTGAACGACGGAAACGATCTGAACGACGGAAACGATCTGAACGACGGAAACGATCTGAACGACGGAAACGATCTGCACGACGGAAACGAACTGAACGACTTAAAAGAGCTGAACGACGGAAAAGAACTGAACGACGTAAAAGAGCTGAACGACTGAAAAGAGCTGAACGACTGAAACGAACTGAACGACGGAAACGATCTGAACGATTGAAACGATCTGAACGACTTAAAATAGCTGAACGACTGAAACGATCTGAACGACTGAAACGATCTGAACAACGGAAACGACCTCATCGACGTAAACGATTTGAACGACGTAAACGATCTGAACGACTGAAACGATCTGAACGACGGAAACGATCTGAACGACTGAAACGATCTGCACGACGGAAACAAACTGAACGACGGAAACGATCTGAACGACGGAAACGATCTGAACGAGTGAAACGATCTGAACGACGGAAACGATCTGAACGACTGAAACGATCTGAACGACTGAAACGATCTGAACGACGGAAACGAGCTGAACGACTGAAACGAACTGAACGACTGAAACGATCTGAACGACTTAAAAGACCTGAACGACTGAAACGATCTGAACGACTGAAACGATCTAAAAGACGGAAACGAGCTGAACGACTGAAACGAACTGAACGACTGAAACGATCTGAACGACTGAAACGATCTGAACGACGGAAACGAGCTGAACGACTGAAACGTACTGAACTACTGAAACGATCTGAACAACGGAAACGACCTCATCGACGGAAACGATCTGAACGACTGAAACGATCTGGACGACGGAAAAGAGCTGAACGACTGAAAAGAGCTGATGAGGTAAACGATCTGAACGAGTGAAACGATCTGAACGACGGAAACGAACTGAACGACGGAAACGATCTGAACGACGGAAACGATCTGAACGACGGAAACGATCTGAACGACGGAAACGATCTGCACGACGGAAACGAACTGAACGACTTAAAAGAGCTGAACGACGGAAAAGAACTGAACGACGTAAAAGAGCTGAACGACTGAAAAGAGCTGAACGACTGAAACGAACTGAACGACGGAAACGATCTGAACGATTGAAACGATCTGAACGACTTAAAATAGCTGAACGACTGAAACGATCTGAACGACTGAAACGATCTGAACGACGGAAACGATCTGAACGACTGAAACGATCTGAACGACTTAAAAGAGCTGATGAGGGAAAGGATCTGAACGACTGAAACGATCTGGACGACAGAAACGATCTGAACGACTGAAACGATCTGAACGACTGAAAAGAGCTGATGAGGGAAACGATCTGAACGACTTAAAAGAGCTGATGAGGGAAACGAACTGAACGACTGAAACGATCTGAACGACTGAAACGATCTGAACGACTGAAACGATCTGAACGACGGAAACGATCTGAACGACTGAAACGATCTGAACGACGTAAACGATCTGAACGACTGAAACGATCTGAACGACGGAAACGATCTGAACGACTGAAACGATCTGAACGACGGAAACGATCTGAACGACGGAAACGATCTGAACGACTGAAAAGAGCTGATGAGGGAAACGATCTGCACGACGGAAACGAATTGAACGACTTAAAAGAGCTGAATGATGGAAACAATCTGAACGACGGAAACGAACTGAACGATGGAAACGATCTGAATGACTGAAACGATCTGAACGACGGAAACGATCTGAACGACGGAAACGATCTGAATGACTGAAACGATCTGAACGACGGAAACGATCTGAACGACTTAAAAGAGCTGATGAGGGAAACGATCTGAACGACTGAAACGATCTGGACGACAGAAACGATCTGAAAGACGGAAACGATCTGAACGACGGAAACGAACTGAACGACGGAAACGATCTGAACAACGGAAACGAACTGAACGACTGAAACGATCTGAACGACTGAAACGATCTGAACAACTTAAAAGAGCTGAACGAATTAAAAGAGCTGAACGAATTAAAAGAGCTGAACGACGGAAACGACCTGAACGACGGAAACGATCTGAACGAATTAAAAGAGCTGAACGACTGAAAAGAGCTGATGAGGTAAACGATCTGAACGAGTGAAACGATCAGAACGACGGAAACGAACTGAACGACGGAAACGATCTGAACGACGGAAACGATCTGAACGACGGAAACGATCTGAACGACGGAAACGATCTGAACGACGGAAAAGAACTGAACGACGTAAAAGAGCTGAACGACTGAAAAGAGCTGAACGACTGAAACGAACTGAACGACGGAAACGATCTGAACGATTGAAACGATCTGAACGACTTAAAATAGCTGAACGACTGAAACGATCTGAACGACTGAAACGATCTGAACGACGGAAACGATCTGAACGACGGAAACGATCTGAACGACGGAAACGATCTGGACGACGGAAACGAGCTGAACGACTGAAACGATCTGAACGACTGAAACGATCTGAACAACTTAAAAGAGCTGAACGAATTAAAAGAGCTGAACGACGGAAACGACCTGAACGACGGAAACGATCTGCACGACGGAAACGAACTGAACGACTTAAAAGAGCTGATGAGGGAAACGATCTGAACGACGGAAACGATCTGAACGACTGAAACGATCTGAACGACGGAAACGATCTGAACGACTGAAACGATCTGAACGACGGAAACGATCTGAACGACTGAAACGATCTGAACGACGGAAACGATCTGTACGACTTAAAAGAGCTGATGAGGGAAACGATCTGAACGACTGAAACGATCTGAACGACGGAAACGATCTGTACGACTTAAAAGAGCTGATGAGGGAAACGATCTGAACGACTGAAACGATCTGGACGACAGAAACGATCTGAACGACTGAAACGATCTGGACGACAGAAACGATCTGAACGACTGAAACGATCTGAACGACTGAAAAGAGCTGATGAGGGAAACGATCTGAACGACTTAAAAGAGCTGATGAGGGAAACGATCTGAACGACGGAAACGATCTGAACGACGGAAACGATCTGAACGACGGAAACGAGCTGAACGACGGAAACGATCTGCACGACGGAAACGAACTGAACGACTGAAACGATCTGAACGACCGAAACGATCTGAACAACTTAAAAGAGCTGAACGAATTAAAAGAGCTGAACGACGGAAACGAACTGAACGACGGAAACGATCTGAACGATTGAAACGATCTGAACGACTTAAAATAGCTGAACGACTGAAACGATCTGAACGACTGAAACGATCTGAACGACGGAAACGATCTGAACGACTGAAACGATCTGAACGATGGAAACGATCTGAATGACTGAAACGATCTGAACGACGGAAACGATCTGAACGACGGAAACGATCTGAATGACTGAAACGATCTGAACGACGGAAACGATCTGAACGACTTAAAAGAGCTGATGAGGGGAACGATCTGAAAGACTGAAACGATCTGGACGACAGAAACGATCTGAACGACGGAAACGATCTGAACGACGGAAACGAACTGAACGACGGAAACGATCTGAACAACGGAAATGAGATGAACGATTGAAACGATCTGAACGACTGAGACGATCTGAACGACGGACACGAGCTGAACGACTGAAAAGAGCTGAACGACGGAAACGATCTGAACGACAGAAACGATCTGAACGACTGAAACGATCTGGACGACAGAAACGATCTGAACGACTGAAACGAGCTGAACGACTGAAAAGAGCTGAACGACGGAAACGAGCTGAACGACGGAAACGATCTGCACGACGGAAACGAACTGAACGACTGAAACGATCTGAACGACTGAAACGATCTGAACAACTTAAAAGAGCTGAACGAATTAAAAGAGCTGAACGACGGAAACGACCTGAACGACGGAAACGATCTGAATGACGGAAACGATCTGCACGACGGAAACGAACTGAACGACATAAAAGAGCTGAACGACGGAAAAGAACTGAACGACGTAAAAGAGCTGAACGACTGAAAAGAGCTGAACGACTGAAACGAACTGAACGACGGAAACGATCTGAACGATTGAAACGATCTGAACGACTTAAAATAGCTGAACGACTGAAACGATCTGAACGACTGAAACGATCTGAACGACGGAAACGATCTGAACGACTGAAACGATCTGAACGACGGAAACGATCTGAACGACTGAAACGATCTGAACGACGGAAACGATCTGAACGACTGAAACGATCTGAACGACTGAAAAGAGCTGATGAGGGAAACGATCTGAACGACTGAAACGATCTGAACGACAGAAACGATCTGAATGACTGAAACGATCTGGACGACAGAAACGATCTGAACGACTGAAACGATCTGAACGACTGAAAAGAGCTGATGAGGGAAACGATCTGAACGACTGAAACGATCTGAACGACGGAAACGATCTGAACGAGTGAAACGATCTGAACGACTGAAAAGAGCTGAACGACTGAAAAGAGCTGATGAGGGAAACGCTCTGAACGACTGAAACGATCTGAACGACGGAAACGATCTGAACGACTGAAAAGAGCTGATGAGGGAAACGATCTGAACGACTGAAACGATCTGAACGACGGAAACGATCTGAACGACTTAAAAGAGCTGAACGACAGAAACGATCTGAACGACTGAAACGATCTGAACGACTGAAACGAACTGAACGACGGAAACGATCTGAACGACGGAAACGATCTGAACGAGTGAAACGATCTGAACGACTGAAAAGAGCTGATGAGGGAAACGATCTGAACGACTGAAATGATCTGAACGACGGAAACGATCTGAACGACGGAAACGATCTGAACGACGGAAACGATCTGAACGACTTAAAAGAGCTGAACGACTGAAAAGAGCTGATGAGGGAAACGATCTGCACGACTGAAACGATCTGAACGACTGAAACGATCTGAACGACTGAAACGATCTGAACGAGTGAAACGATCTGAAAGACTGAAAAGAGCTGAACGACTGAAACGATCTGAACGACTGAAACGATCTGAACGAGTGAAACGAGTGAAACGATCTCAACGACTGAAACTATCTGAACGAGTGAAACGATCTGAACGACTGAAACGATCTGAACGACTGAAACGATCTGAAAGACAGAAACGAACTGAACGACTGAAACGATCTGAACGACTGAAACGATCTGAACGACTTAAAAGAGCTGAACGACTGAAAAGAGCTGATGAGGGAAACGATCTGAACGACTGAAACGATCTGAACGACGGAAACGATCTGAACGACTGAAAAGAGCTGATGAGGGAAACGATCTGAACGACTGAAACGATCTGAACGACTGAAAAGAGCTGATGAGGGAAACGATCTGAACGACGGAAACGATCTGAACGACTGAAACGATCTGAACGACTGAAACGAGCTGAATGACGGAAACGAACTGAACGACTGAAACGATCTGAACGACTTAAAAGAGCTGATGAGGTAAACGATCTGAACGACGGAAACGATCTGAACGACTGAAACGAGCTGAACGACTGAAACGATCTGAACGACTGAAACGATCTGAACGACTGAAACGATCTGATCGACTGAAACGATCTGAAAGACAGAAACGAACTGAACGACTGAAACGATCTGAACGACTGAAACGATCTGAACGACTTAAAAGAGCTGAACGACTGAAAAGAGCTGATGAGGGAAACGATCTGAACGACTGAAACGATCTGAACGACGGAAACGATCTGAACGACTGAAAAGAGCTGATGAGGGAAACGATCTGAACGACTGAAACGATCTGAACGACTGAAAAGAGTTGATGAGGGAAACGATCTGAACGACGGAAACGATCTGAACGACTGAAACGATCTGAACGACTGAAACGAGCTGAATGACGGAAACGAACTGAACGACTGAAACGATCTGAACGACTGAAACGAACTGAACGACGGAAACGATCTGAACGACGGAAACGATCTGAACGAGTGAAACGATCTGAACGACTGAAAAGAGCTGATGAGGGAAACGATCTGAACGACTGAAATGATCTGAACGACGGAAACGATCTGAACAACTTAAAAGAGCTGAACGAATTAAAAGAGCTGAACGACGGAAACGACCTGAACGACGGAAACGATCTGAATGACGGAAACGATCTGCACGACGGAAACGAACTGAACGACATAAAAGAGCTGAACGACGGAAAAGAACTGAACGACGTAAAAGAGCTGAACGACTGAAAAGAGCTGAACGACTGAAACGAACTGAACGACGGAAACGATCTGAACGATTGAAACGATCTGAACGACTTAAAATAGCTGAACGACTGAAACGATCTGAACGACTGAAACGATCTGAACGACGGAAACGATCTGAACGACTGAAACGATCTGAACGACGGAAACGATCTGAACGACTGAAACGATCTGAACGACGGAAACGATCAGAACGACTGAAACGATCTGAACGACGGAAACGATCTGAACGACTTAAAAGAGCTGATGAGGGAAACGATCTGAACGACTGAAACGATCTGGACGACAGAAACGATCTGAACGACTGAAACGATCTGGACGACAGAAACGATCTGAACGACTGAAACGATCTGAACGACTGAAAAGAGCTGATGAGGGAAACGATCTGAACGACTGAAACGATCTGAACGACGGAAACGATCTGAACGAGTGAAACGATCTGAACGACTGAAAAGAGCTGAACGACTGAAAAGAGCTGATGAGGGAAACGATCTGAACGACTGAAACGATCTGAACGACGGAAACGATCTGAACGACTGAAAAGAGCTGATGAGGGAAACGATCTGAACGACTGAAACGATCTGAACGACGGAAAAGAGCTGATGAGGGAAACGACCTCATCGACGGAAACGATCTGAACGACTGAAACGATCTGGACGACGGAAAAGAGCTGAACGACTGAAAAGAGCTGATGAGGTAAACGATCTGAACGAGTGAAACGATCTGAACGACGGAAACGAACTGAACGACGGAAACGATCTGAACGACGGAAACGAGCTGAACGACGGAAACGATCTGCACGACGGAAACGAACTGAACGACTGAAACGATCTGAACGATTGAAACGATCTGAACGACGTAAAAGAGCTGAACGACTGAAAAGAGCTGAACGACTGAAACGAACTGAACGACGGAAACGATCTGAACGATTGAAACGATCTGAACGACGTAAAAGAGCTGAACGACTGAAAAGAGCTGAACGACTGAAACGAACTGAACGACGGAAACGATCTGAACGATTGAAACGATCTGAACGACTTAAAATAGCTGAACGACTGAAACGATCTGAACGACTGAAACGAACTGAACGACTGAAACGATCTGAACGACTGAAACGATCTGAACAACGGAAACGACCTCATCGACGTAAACGATTTGAACGACGTAAACGATCTGAACGACTGAAACGATCTGAACGACGGAAACGATCTGAACGACTGAAACGATCTGCACGACGGAAACAAACTGAACGACGGAAACGATCTGAACGACGGAAACGATCTGAACGAGTGAAACGATCTGAACGACGGAAACGATCTGAACGACTGAAACGATCTGAACGACTGAAACGATCTGAACGACGGAAACGAGCTGAACGACTGAAACGAACTGAACGACTGAAACGATCTGAACGACTTAAAAGACCTGAACGACTGAAACGATCTGAACGACTGAAACGATCTAAAAGACGGAAACGAGCTGAACGACTGAAACGAACTGAACGACTGAAACGATCTGAACGACTGAAACGATCTGAACGACGGAAACGAGCTGAACGACTGAAACGTACTGAACTACTGAAACGATCTGAACAACGGAAACGACCTCATCGACGCAAACGATCTGAACGACTGAAACGATCTGGACGACGGAAAAGAGCTGAACGACTGAAAAGAGCTGATGAGGTAAACGATCTGAACGAGTGAAACGATCTGAACGACGGAAACGAACTGAACGACGGAAACGATCTGAACGACGGAAACGATCTGAACGACGGAAACGATCTGAACGACGGAAACGATCTGCACGACGGAAACGAACTGAACGACTTAAAAGAGCTGAACGACGGAAAAGAACTGAACGACGTAAAAGAGCTGAACGACTGAAAAGAGCTGAACGACTGAAACGAACTGAACGACGGAAACGATCTGAACGATTGAAACGATCTGAACGACTTAAAATAGCTGAACGACTGAAACGATCTGAACGACTGAAACGATCTGAACAACGGAAACGACCTCATCGACGTAAACGATTTGAACGACGTAAACGATCTGAACGACTGAAACGATCTGAACGACGGAAACGATCTGAACGACTGAAACGATCTGCACGACGGAAACAAACTGAACGACGGAAACGATCTGAACGACGGAAACGATCTGAACGAGTGAAACGATCTGAACGACGGAAACGATCTGAACGACTGAAACGATCTGAACGACTGAAACGATCTGAACGACGGAAACGAGCTGAACGACTGAAACGAACTGAACGACTGAAACGATCTGAACGACTTAAAAGACCTGAACGACTGAAACGATCTGAACGACTGAAACGATCTAAAAGACGGAAACGAGCTGAACGACTGAAACGAACTGAACGACTGAAACGATCTGAACGACTGAAACGATCTGAACGACGGAAACGAGCTGAACGACTGAAACGTACTGAACTACTGAAACGATCTGAACAACGGAAACGACCTCATCGACGGAAACGATCTGAACGACTGAAACGATCTGGACGACGGAAAAGAGCTGAACGACTGAAAAGAGCTGATGAGGTAAACGATCTGAACGAGTGAAACGATCTGAACGACGGAAACGAACTGAACGACGGAAACGATCTGAACGACGGAAACGATCTGAACGACGGAAACGATCTGAACGACGGAAACGATCTGCACGACGGAAACGAACTGAACGACTTAAAAGAGCTGAACGACGGAAAAGAACTGAACGACGTAAAAGAGCTGAACGACTGAAAAGAGCTGAACGACTGAAACGAACTGAACGACGGAAACGATCTGAACGATTGAAACGATCTGAACGACTTAAAATAGCTGAACGACTGAAACGATCTGAACGACTGAAACGATCTGAACGACGGAAACGATCTGAACGACTGAAACGATCTGAACGACTTAAAAGAGCTGATGAGGGAAAGGATCTGAACGACTGAAACGATCTGGACGACAGAAACGATCTGAACGACTGAAACGATCTGAACGACTGAAAAGAGCTGATGAGGGAAACGATCTGAACGACTTAAAAGAGCTGATGAGGGAAACGAACTGAACGACTGAAACGATCTGAACGACTGAAACGATCTGAACGACTGAAACGATCTGAACGACGGAAACGATCTGAACGACTGAAACGATCTGAACGACGTAAACGATCTGAACGACTGAAACGATCTGAACGACGGAAACGATCTGAACGACTGAAACGATCTGAACGACGGAAACGATCTGAACGACGGAAACGATCTGAACGACTGAAAAGAGCTGATGAGGGAAACGATCTGCACGACGGAAACGAATTGAACGACTTAAAAGAGCTGAATGATGGAAACAATCTGAACGACGGAAACGAACTGAACGATGGAAACGATCTGAATGACTGAAACGATCTGAACGACGGAAACGATCTGAACGACGGAAACGATCTGAATGACTGAAACGATCTGAACGACGGAAACGATCTGAACGACTTAAAAGAGCTGATGAGGGAAACGATCTGAACGACTGAAACGATCTGGACGACAGAAACGATCTGAAAGACGGAAACGATCTGAACGACGGAAACGAACTGAACGACGGAAACGATCTGAACAACGGAAACGAACTGAACGACTGAAACGATCTGAACGACTGAAACGATCTGAACAACTTAAAAGAGCTGAACGAATTAAAAGAGCTGAACGAATTAAAAGAGCTGAACGACGGAAACGACCTGAACGACGGAAACGATCTGAACGAATTAAAAGAGCTGAACGACTGAAAAGAGCTGATGAGGTAAACGATCTGAACGAGTGAAACGATCAGAACGACGGAAACGAACTGAACGACGGAAACGATCTGAACGACGGAAACGATCTGAACGACGGAAACGATCTGAACGACGGAAACGATCTGAACGACGGAAAAGAACTGAACGACGTAAAAGAGCTGAACGACTGAAAAGAGCTGAACGACTGAAACGAACTGAACGACGGAAACGATCTGAACGATTGAAACGATCTGAACGACTTAAAATAGCTGAACGACTGAAACGATCTGAACGACTGAAACGATCTGAACGACGGAAACGATCTGAACGACGGAAACGATCTGAACGACGGAAACGATCTGGACGACGGAAACGAGCTGAACGACTGAAACGATCTGAACGACTGAAACGATCTGAACAACTTAAAAGAGCTGAACGAATTAAAAGAGCTGAACGACGGAAACGACCTGAACGACGGAAACGATCTGCACGACGGAAACGAACTGAACGACTTAAAAGAGCTGATGAGGGAAACGATCTGAACGACGGAAACGATCTGAACGACTGAAACGATCTGAACGACGGAAACGATCTGAACGACTGAAACGATCTGAACGACGGAAACGATCTGAACGACTGAAACGATCTGAACGACGGAAACGATCTGTACGACTTAAAAGAGCTGATGAGGGAAACGATCTGAACGACTGAAACGATCTGAACGACGGAAACGATCTGTACGACTTAAAAGAGCTGATGAGGGAAACGATCTGAACGACTGAAACGATCTGGACGACAGAAACGATCTGAACGACTGAAACGATCTGGACGACAGAAACGATCTGAACGACTGAAACGATCTGAACGACTGAAAAGAGCTGATGAGGGAAACGATCTGAACGACTTAAAAGAGCTGATGAGGGAAACGATCTGAACGACGGAAACGATCTGAACGACGGAAACGATCTGAACGACGGAAACGAGCTGAACGACGGAAACGATCTGCACGACGGAAACGAACTGAACGACTGAAACGATCTGAACGACCGAAACGATCTGAACAACTTAAAAGAGCTGAACGAATTAAAAGAGCTGAACGACGGAAACGAACTGAACGACGGAAACGATCTGAACGATTGAAACGATCTGAACGACTTAAAATAGCTGAACGACTGAAACGATCTGAACGACTGAAACGATCTGAACGACGGAAACGATCTGAACGACTGAAACGATCTGAACGATGGAAACGATCTGAATGACTGAAACGATCTGAACGACGGAAACGATCTGAACGACGGAAACGATCTGAATGACTGAAACGATCTGAACGACGGAAACGATCTGAACGACTTAAAAGAGCTGATGAGGGGAACGATCTGAAAGACTGAAACGATCTGGACGACAGAAACGATCTGAACGACGGAAACGATCTGAACGACGGAAACGAACTGAACGACGGAAACGATCTGAACAACGGAAATGAGATGAACGATTGAAACGATCTGAACGACTGAGACGATCTGAACGACGGACACGAGCTGAACGACTGAAAAGAGCTGAACGACGGAAACGATCTGAACGACAGAAACGATCTGAACGACTGAAACGATCTGGACGACAGAAACGATCTGAACGACTGAAACGAGCTGAACGACTGAAAAGAGCTGAACGACGGAAACGAGCTGAACGACGGAAACGATCTGCACGACGGAAACGAACTGAACGACTGAAACGATCTGAACGACTGAAACGATCTGAACAACTTAAAAGAGCTGAACGAATTAAAAGAGCTGAACGACGGAAACGACCTGAACGACGGAAACGATCTGAATGACGGAAACGATCTGCACGACGGAAACGAACTGAACGACATAAAAGAGCTGAACGACGGAAAAGAACTGAACGACGTAAAAGAGCTGAACGACTGAAAAGAGCTGAACGACTGAAACGAACTGAACGACGGAAACGATCTGAACGATTGAAACGATCTGAACGACTTAAAATAGCTGAACGACTGAAACGATCTGAACGACTGAAACGATCTGAACGACGGAAACGATCTGAACGACTGAAACGATCTGAACGACGGAAACGATCTGAACGACTGAAACGATCTGAACGACGGAAACGATCTGAACGACTGAAACGATCTGAACGACTGAAAAGAGCTGATGAGGGAAACGATCTGAACGACTGAAACGATCTGAACGACAGAAACGATCTGAATGACTGAAACGATCTGGACGACAGAAACGATCTGAACGACTGAAACGATCTGAACGACTGAAAAGAGCTGATGAGGGAAACGATCTGAACGACTGAAACGATCTGAACGACGGAAACGATCTGAACGAGTGAAACGATCTGAACGACTGAAAAGAGCTGAACGACTGAAAAGAGCTGATGAGGGAAACGCTCTGAACGACTGAAACGATCTGAACGACGGAAACGATCTGAACGACTGAAAAGAGCTGATGAGGGAAACGATCTGAACGACTGAAACGATCTGAACGACGGAAACGATCTGAACGACTTAAAAGAGCTGAACGACAGAAACGATCTGAACGACTGAAACGATCTGAACGACTGAAACGAACTGAACGACGGAAACGATCTGAACGACGGAAACGATCTGAACGAGTGAAACGATCTGAACGACTGAAAAGAGCTGATGAGGGAAACGATCTGAACGACTGAAATGATCTGAACGACGGAAACGATCTGAACGACGGAAACGATCTGAACGACGGAAACGATCTGAACGACTTAAAAGAGCTGAACGACTGAAAAGAGCTGATGAGGGAAACGATCTGCACGACTGAAACGATCTGAACGACTGAAACGATCTGAACGACTGAAACGATCTGAACGAGTGAAACGATCTGAAAGACTGAAAAGAGCTGAACGACTGAAACGATCTGAACGACTGAAACGATCTGAACGAGTGAAACGAGTGAAACGATCTCAACGACTGAAACTATCTGAACGAGTGAAACGATCTGAACGACTGAAACGATCTGAACGACTGAAACGATCTGAAAGACAGAAACGAACTGAACGACTGAAACGATCTGAACGACTGAAACGATCTGAACGACTTAAAAGAGCTGAACGACTGAAAAGAGCTGATGAGGGAAACGATCTGAACGACTGAAACGATCTGAACGACGGAAACGATCTGAACGACTGAAAAGAGCTGATGAGGGAAACGATCTGAACGACTGAAACGATCTGAACGACTGAAAAGAGCTGATGAGGGAAACGATCTGAACGACGGAAACGATCTGAACGACTGAAACGATCTGAACGACTGAAACGAGCTGAATGACGGAAACGAACTGAACGACTGAAACGATCTGAACGACTTAAAAGAGCTGATGAGGTAAACGATCTGAACGACGGAAACGATCTGAACGACTGAAACGAGCTGAACGACTGAAACGATCTGAACGACTGAAACGATCTGAACGACTGAAACGATCTGATCGACTGAAACGATCTGAAAGACAGAAACGAACTGAACGACTGAAACGATCTGAACGACTGAAACGATCTGAACGACTTAAAAGAGCTGAACGACTGAAAAGAGCTGATGAGGGAAACGATCTGAACGACTGAAACGATCTGAACGACGGAAACGATCTGAACGACTGAAAAGAGCTGATGAGGGAAACGATCTGAACGACTGAAACGATCTGAACGACTGAAAAGAGTTGATGAGGGAAACGATCTGAACGACGGAAACGATCTGAACGACTGAAACGATCTGAACGACTGAAACGAGCTGAATGACGGAAACGAACTGAACGACTGAAACGATCTGAACGACTGAAACGAACTGAACGACGGAAACGATCTGAACGACGGAAACGATCTGAACGAGTGAAACGATCTGAACGACTGAAAAGAGCTGATGAGGGAAACGATCTGAACGACTGAAATGATCTGAACGACGGAAACGATCTGAACAACTTAAAAGAGCTGAACGAATTAAAAGAGCTGAACGACGGAAACGACCTGAACGACGGAAACGATCTGAATGACGGAAACGATCTGCACGACGGAAACGAACTGAACGACATAAAAGAGCTGAACGACGGAAAAGAACTGAACGACGTAAAAGAGCTGAACGACTGAAAAGAGCTGAACGACTGAAACGAACTGAACGACGGAAACGATCTGAACGATTGAAACGATCTGAACGACTTAAAATAGCTGAACGACTGAAACGATCTGAACGACTGAAACGATCTGAACGACGGAAACGATCTGAACGACTGAAACGATCTGAACGACGGAAACGATCTGAACGACTGAAACGATCTGAACGACGGAAACGATCAGAACGACTGAAACGATCTGAACGACGGAAACGATCTGAACGACTTAAAAGAGCTGATGAGGGAAACGATCTGAACGACTGAAACGATCTGGACGACAGAAACGATCTGAACGACTGAAACGATCTGGACGACAGAAACGATCTGAACGACTGAAACGATCTGAACGACTGAAAAGAGCTGATGAGGGAAACGATCTGAACGACTGAAACGATCTGAACGACGGAAACGATCTGAACGAGTGAAACGATCTGAACGACTGAAAAGAGCTGAACGACTGAAAAGAGCTGATGAGGGAAACGATCTGAACGACTGAAACGATCTGAACGACGGAAACGATCTGAACGACTGAAAAGAGCTGATGAGGGAAACGATCTGAACGACTGAAACGATCTGAACGACGGAAACGATCTGAACGACTTAAAAGAGCTGAACGACAGAAACGATCTGAACGACTGAAACGATCTGAACGACTGAAACGAACTGAACGACGGAAACGATCTGAACGACGGAAACGATCTGAACGAGTGAAACGATCTGAACGACTGAAAAGAGCTGATGAGGGAAACGATCTGAACGACTGAAATGATCTGAACGACGGAAACGATCTGAACGACGGAAACGATCTGAACGACGGAAACGATCTGAACGACTTAAAAGAGCTGAACGACTGAAAAGAGCTGATGAGGGAAACGATCTGCACGACTGAAACGATCTGAACGACTGAAACGATCTGAACGACTGAAACGATCTGAACGAGTGAAACGATCTGAAAGACTGAAAAGAGCTGAACGACTGAAACGATCTGAACGACTGAAACGATCTGAACGAGTGAAACGAGTGAAACGATCTCAACGACTGAAACTATCTGAACGAGTGAAACGATCTGAACGACTGAAACGATCTGAACGACTGAAACGATCTGAAAGACAGAAACGAACTGAACGACTGAAACGATCTGAACGACTGAAACGATCTGAACGACTTAAAAGAGCTGAACGACTGAAAAGAGCTGATGAGGGAAACGATCTGAACGACTGAAACGATCTGAACGACTGAAACGAGCTGAATGACGGAAACGAACTGAACGACTGAAACGATCTGAACGACTGAAACGATCTGAACGACGGAAACGATCTGAACGACTGAAAAGAGCTGATGAGGGAAACGATCTGAACGACTGAAACGATCTGAACGACGGAAACGATCTGAACGACTTAAAAGAGCTGAACGACAGAAACGATCTGAACGACTGAAACGATCTGAACGACTGAAACGAACTGAACGACGGAAACGATCTGAACGACGGAAACGATCTGAACGAGTGAAACGATCTGAACGACTGAAAAGAGCTGATGAGGGAAACGATCTGAACGACTGAAATGATCTGAACGACGGAAACGATCTGAACGACGGAAACGATCTGAACGACGGAAACGATCTGAACGACTTAAAAGAGCTGAACGACTGAAAGAGCTGATGAGGGAAACGATCTGCACGACTGAAACGATCTGAACGACTGAAACGATCTGAACGAGTGAAACGATCTGAAAGACTGAAAAGAGCTGAACGACTGAAACGATCTGAATGACTGAAACGATCTGAACGAGTGAAACGAGTGAAACGATCTCAACGACTGAAACTATCTGAACGAGTGAAACGATCTGAACGACTGAAACGATCTGAACGACTGAAACGATCTGAACGACTGAAACGATCTGAAAGACAGAAACGATCTGAACGACAGAAACGATCTGAAAGACTGAAACGATCTGAACGACTTAAAAAAGCTGAACGACGGAAACGATCTCAACGACGGAAACGATCTGAACGACTGAAACGATCTGAACGAAGGAAACGATCTGAACGACTGAAACGATCTGAACGACTGAAACGATCTGAAAGACAGAAACGAACTGAACGACTGAAACGATCTGAACGACTGAAACGATCTGAACGACTTAAAAGAGCTGAACGACTGAAAAGAGCTGATGAGGGAAATGATCTGAACGACTGAAACGATCTGAACGACGGAAACGATCTGAACGACTGAAAAGAGCTGATGAGGGAAACGATCTGAACGACTGAAACGATCTGAACGACGGAAACGATCTGAACGACTGAAACGATCTGAACGACGGAAACGATCTGTACGACTGAAAAGAGCTGATGAGGGAAACGATCTGAACGACGGAAACGATCTGAACGAGTGAAACGATCTGAAAGACTGAAAAGAGCTGAACGACTGAAACGATCTGAACGACTGAAACGATCTGAACGAGTGAAACGAGTGAAACGATCTCAACGACTTAAAAGAGCTGAACGACTGAAAAGAGCTGATGAGGGAAATGATCTGAACGACTGAAACGATCTGAACGACGGAAACGATCTGAACGACTGAAAAGAGCTGATGAGGGAAACGATCTGAACGACTGAAACGATCTGAACGACGGAAACGATCTGAACGACTGAAACGATCTGAACGACGGAAACGATCTGTACGACTTAAAAGAGCTGATGAGGGAAACGATCTGAACGACTGAAACGATCTGAACGACGGAAACGATCTGTACGACTTAAAAGAGCTGATGAGGGAAACGATCTGAACGACTGAAACGATCTGGACGACAGAAACGATCTGAACGACTGAAACGATCTGGACGACAGAAACGATCTGAACGACTGAAACGATCTGAACGACTGAAAAGAGCTGATGAGGGAAACGATCTGAACGACTTAAAAGAGCTGATGAGGGAAACGATCTGAACGACGGAAACGATCTGAACGACGGAAACGATCTGAACGACGGAAACGAGCTGAACGACGGAAACGATCTGCACGACGGAAACGAACTGAACGACTGAAACGATCTGAACGACCGAAACGATCTGAACAACTTAAAAGAGCTGAACGAATTAAAAGAGCTGAACGACGGAAACGAACTGAACGACGGAAACGATCTGAACGATTGAAACGATCTGAACGACTTAAAATAGCTGAACGACTGAAACGATCTGAACGACTGAAACGATCTGAACGACGGAAACGATCTGAACGACTGAAACGATCTGAACGATGGAAACGATCTGAATGACTGAAACGATCTGAACGACGGAAACGATCTGAACGACGGAAACGATCTGAATGACTGAAACGATCTGAACGACGGAAACGATCTGAACGACTTAAAAGAGCTGATGAGGGAAACGATCTCAAAGACTGAAACGATCTGGACGACAGAAACGATCTGAACGACGGAAACGATCTGAACGACGGAAACGAACTGAACGACGGAAACGATCTGAACAACGGAAATGAGATGAACGATTGAAACGATCTGAACGACTGAGACGATCTGAACGACGGACACGAGCTGAACGACTGAAAAGAGCTGAACGACGGAAACGATCTGAACGACAGAAACGATCTGAACGACTGAAACGATCTGGACGACAGAAACGATCTGAACGACTGAAACGAGCTGAACGACGAAAAGAGCTGAACGACGGAAACGAGCTGAACGACGGAAACGATCTGCACGACGGAAACGAACTGAACGACTGAAACGATCTGAACGACTGAAACGATCTGAACAACTTAAAAGAGCTGAACGAATTAAAAGAGCTGAACGACGGAAACGACCTGAACGACGGAAACGATCTGAATGACGGAAACGATCTGCACGACGGAAACGAACTGAACGACATAAAAGAGCTGAACGACGGAAAAGAACTGAACGACGTAAAAGAGCTGAACGACTGAAAAGAGCTGAACGACTGAAACGAACTGAACGACGGAAACGATCTGAACGATTGAAACGATCTGAACGACTTAAAATAGCTGAACGACTGAAACGATCTGAACGACTGAAACGATCTGAACGACGGAAACGATCTGAACGACTGAAACGATCTGAACGACGGAAACGATCTGAACGACTGAAACGATCTGAACGACGGAAACGATCAGAACGACTGAAACGATCTGAACGACGGAAACGATCTGAACGACTTAAAAGAGCTGATGAGGGAAACGATCTGAACGACTGAAACGATCTGGACGACAGAAACGATCTGAACGACTGAAACGATCTGGACGACAGAAACGATCTGAACGACTGAAACGATCTGAACGACTGAAAAGAGCTGATGAGGGAAACGATCTGAACGACTGAAACGATCTGAACGACGGAAACGATCTGAACGAGTGAAACGATCTGAACGACTGAAAAGAGCTGAACGACTGAAAAGAGCTGATGAGGGAAACGATCTGAACGACTGAAACGATCTGAACGACGGAAACGATCTGAACGACTGAAAAGAGCTGATGAGGGAAACGATCTGAACGACTGAAACGATCTGAACGACGGAAACGATCTGAACGACTTAAAAGAGCTGAACGACAGAAACGATCTGAACGACTGAAACGATCTGAACGACTGAAACGAACTGAACGACGGAAACGATCTGAACGACGGAAACGATCTGAACGAGTGAAACGATCTGAACGACTGAAAAGAGCTGATGAGGGAAACGATCTGAACGACTGAAATGATCTGAACGACGGAAACGATCTGAACGACGGAAACGATCTGAACGACGGAAACGATCTGAACGCCTTAAAAGAGCTGAACGACTGAAAAGAGCTGATGAGGGAAACGATCTGCACGACTGAAACGATCTGAACGACTGAAACGATCTGAACGACTGAAACGATCTGAACGAGTGAAACGATCTGAAAGACTGAAAAGAGCTGAACGACTGAAACGATCTGAACGACTGAAACGATCTGAACGAGTGAAACGAGTGAAACGATCTCAACGACTGAAACTATCTGAACGAGTGAAACGATCTGAACGACTGAAACGATCTGAACGACTGAAACGATCTGAAAGACAGAAACGAACTGAACGACTGAAACGATCTGAACGACTGAAACGATCTGAACGACTTAAAAGAGCTGAACGACTGAAAAGAGCTGATGAGGGAAACGATCTGAACGACTGAAACGATCTGAACGACGGAAACGATCTGAACGACTGAAAAGAGCTGATGAGGGAAACAATCTGAACGACTGAAACGATCTGAACGACTGAAAAGAGCTGATGAGGGAAACGATCTGAACGACGGAAACGATCTGAACGACTGAAACGATCTGAACGACTGAAACGAGCTGAATGACGGAAACGAACTGAACGACTGAAACGATCTGAACGACTTAAAAGAGCTGATGAGGTAAACGATCTGAACGACGGAAACGATCTGAACGACTGAAACGAGCTGAACGACTGAAACGATCTGAACGACTGAAACGATCTGAACGACTGAAACGATCTGAACGACTGAAACGATCTGAAAGACAGAAACGAACTGAACGACTGAAACGATCTGAACGACTGAAACGATCTGAACGACTTAAAAGAGCTGAACGACTGAAAAGAGCTGATGAGGGAAACGATCTGAACGACTGAAACGATCTGAACGACGGAAACGATCTGAACGACTGAAAAGAGCTGATGAGGGAAACGATCTGAACGACTGAAACGATCTGAACGACTGAAAAGAGCTGATGAGGGAAACGATCTGAACGACGGAAACGATCTGAACGACTGAAACGATCTGAACGACTGAAACGAGCTGAATGACGGAAACGAACTGAACGACTGAAACGATCTGAACGACTGAAACGATCTGAACGACGGAAACGATCTGAACGACTGAAAAGAGCTGATGAGGGAAACGATCTGAACGACTGAAACGATCTGAACGACGGAAACGATCTGAACGACTTAAAAGAGCTGAACGACAGAAACGATCTGAACGACTGAAACGATCTGAACGACTGAAACGAACTGAACGACGGAAACGATCTGAACGACGGAAACGATCTGAACGAGTGAAACGATCTGAACGACTGAAAAGAGCTGATGAGGGAAACGATCTGAACGACTGAAATGATCTGAACGACGGAAACGATCTGAACGACGGAAACGATCTGAACGACGGAAACGATCTGAACGACTTAAAAGAGCTGAACGACTGAAAAGAGCTG
The DNA here is from genome assembly GCF_963422515.1 of Blennius ocellaris. Taxonomy (NCBI): domain Eukaryota; kingdom Metazoa; phylum Chordata; class Actinopteri; order Blenniiformes; family Blenniidae; genus Blennius; species Blennius ocellaris. Next base: position 751,725 of record NW_027662273.1, on the reverse strand, counting down.
ATGAGGGAAACGATCTGCACGACTGAAACGATCTGAACGACTGAAACGATCTGAACGAGTGAAACGAGTGAAACGATCTCAACGACTGAAACTATCTGAACGAGTGAAACGATCTGAACGACTGAAACGATCTGAACGACTGAAACGATCTGAACGACTGAAACGATCTGAAAGACAGAAACGATCTGAACGACAGAAACGATCTGAAAGACTGAAACGATCTGAACGACTTAAAAAAGCTGAACGACGGAAACGATCTCAACGACGGAAACGATCTGAACGACTGAAACGATCTGAACGACTTAAAAGAGCTGAACGACTGAAAAGAGCTGATGAGGGAAATGATCTGAACGACTGAAACGATCTGAACGACGGAAACGATCTGAACGACTGAAAAGAGCTGATGAGGGAAACGATCTGAACGACTGAAACGATCTGAACGACTGAAAAGAGCTGATGAGGGAAACGATCTGAACGACGGAAACGATCTGAACGACTGAAACGATCTGAACGACTGAAACAATGTGAACGACGGAAACGATCTGAACGACTGAAACGATCTGAACGACTGAAACAATCTGAACGACGGAAAAGAGCTGATGAGGTAAACGATCTGAACGACTGAAACGAGCTGAACGACTGAAACGATCTGAACGACTGAAACAATCTGAACGACGGAAAAGAGCTGATGAGGTAAACGATCTGAACGACTGAAACGATCTGAACGACGGAAACGATCTGAACTACGAAAACGATCTGAACGACGGAAACGATCTGAACGACTGAAACGATCTGAACGACTGAAACGATCTGAACGACGGAAATGATCTGAACTACGAAAACGATCTGAACGACGGAAACGATCTGAACGACTGAAACGATCTGAACGACGGAAACGAACTGAACGACTGAAACGATCTGAACGACTTAAAAGAGCTGATGAGGTAAACGATCTGAACGACGGAAACGATCTGAACGACTGAAACGAGCTGAACGACTGAAACGATCTGATCGACTGAAACGATCTGAACGACTGAAACGATCTGAACGACTGAAACGATCTGAAAGACAGAAACGAACTGAACGACTGAAACGATCTGAACGACTGAAACGATCTGAACGACGGAAACGATCTGAACGACTGAAAAGAGCTGATGAGGGAAACGATCTGAACGACTGAAACGATCTGAACGACTGAAAAGAGCTGATGAGGGAAACGATCTGAACGACGGAAACGATCTGAACGACTGAAACGATCTGAACGACTGAAACGAGCTGAATGACGGAAACGAACTGAACGACTGAAACGATCTGAACGACTGAAACGATCTGAACGACGGAAACGATCTGAACGACTGAAAAGAGCTGATGAGGGAAACGATCTGAACGACTGAAACGATCTGAACGACGGAAATGATCTGAACGACTTAAAAGAGCTGAACGACAGAAACGATCTGAACGACTGAAACGATCTGAACGACTGAAACGAACTGAACGACGGAAACGATCTGAACGACGGAAACGATCTGAACGAGTGAAACGATCTGAACGACTGAAAAGAGCTGATGAGGGAAACGATCTGAACGACTGAAATGATCTGAACGACGGAAACGATCTGAACGACGGAAACGATCTGAACGACGGAAACGATCTGAACGACTTAAAAGAGCTGAACGACTGAAAAGAGCTGATGAGGGAAACGATCTGCACGACTGAAACGATCTGAACGACTGAAACAATCTGAACGAGTGAAACGATCTGAAAGACTGAAAAGAGCTGAACGACTGAAACGATCTGAACGACTGAAACGATCTGAACGAGTGAAACGAGTGAAACGATCTCAACGACTGAAACTATCTGAACGAGCGAAACGATCTGAACGACTGAAACGATCTGAACGACTGAAACGATCTGAACGACTGAAACGATCTGAAAGACAGAAACGATCTGAACGACAGAAACGATCTGAAAGACTGAAACGATCTGAACGACTTAAAAAAGCTGAACGACGGAAACGATCTCAACGACGGAAACGATCTGAACGACTGAAACGATCTGAACGAAGGAAACGATCTGAACGACTGAAACGATCTGAACGACTGAAACGATCTGAAAGACAGAAACGAACTGAACGACTGAAACGATCTGAACGACTGAAACGATCTGAACGACTTAAAAGAGCTGAACGACTGAAAAGAGCTGATGAGGGAAATGATCTGAACGACTGAAACGATCTGAACGACGGAAACGATCTGAACGACTGAAAAGAGCTGATGAGGGAAACGATCTGAACGACTGAAACGATCTGAACGACGGAAACGATCTGAACGACTGAAACGATCTGAACGACGGAAACGATCTGTACGACTTAAAAGAGCTGATGAGGGAAACGATCTGAACGACTGAAACGATCTGGACGACAGAAACGATCTGAACGACTGAAACGATCTGGACGACAGAAACGATCTGAACGACTGAAACGATCTGAACGACTGAAAAGAGCTGATGAGGGAAACGATCTGAACGACTTAAAAGAGCTGATGAGGGAAACGATCTGAACGACGGAAACGATCTGAACGACGGAAACGATCTGAACGACGGAAACGAGCTGAACGACGGAAACGATCTGCACGACGGAAACGAACTGAACGACTGAAACGATCTGAACGACCGAAACGATCTGAACAACTTAAAAGAGCTGAACGAATTAAAAGAGCTGAACGACGGAAACGAACTGAACGACGGAAACGATCTGAACGATTGAAACGATCTGAACGACTTAAAATAGCTGAACGACTGAAACGATCTGAACGACTGAAACGATCTGAACGACGGAAACGATCTGAACGACTGAAACGATCTGAACGATGGAAACGATCTGAATGACTGAAACGATCTGAACGACGGAAACGATCTGAACGACGGAAACGATCTGAATGACTGAAACGATCTGAACGACGGAAACGATCTGAACGACTTAAAAGAGCTGATGAGGGAAACGATCTGAAAGACTGAAACGATCTGGACGACAGAAACGATCTGAACGACGGAAACGATCTGAACGACGGAAACGAACTGAACGACGGAAACGATCTGAACGACGGAAATGAGATGAACGATTGAAACGATCTGAACGACTGAGACGATCTGAACGACGGACACGAGCTGAACGACTGAAAAGAGCTGAACGACGGAAACGATCTGAACGACAGAAACGATCTGAACGACTGAAACGATCTGGACGACAGAAACGATCTGAACGACTGAAACGAGCTGAACGACTGAAAAGAGCTGAACGACGGAAACGAGCTGAACGACGGAAACGATCTGCACGACGGAAACGAACTGAACGACTGAAACGATCTGAACGACTGAAACGATCTGAACAACTTAAAAGAGCTGAACGAATTAAAAGAGCTGAACGACGGAAACGACCTGAACGACGGAAACGATCTGAATGACGGAAACGATCTGCACGACGGAAACGAACTGAACGACATAAAAGAGCTGAACGACGGAAAAGAACTGAACGACGTAAAAGAGCTGAACGACTGAAAAGAGCTGAACGACTGAAACGAACTGAACGACGGAAACGATCTGAACGACGGAAACGATCTGAACGACTGAAACGATCTGAACGACGGAAACGATCTGAACGACTTAAAAGAGCTGATGAGGGAAACGATCTGAACGACTGAAACGATCTGGACGACAGAAACGATCTGAACGACTGAAACGATCTGGACGACAGAAACGATCTGAACGACTGAAACGATCTGAACGACTGAAACGATCTGAACGTCTGAAAAGAGCTGATGAGGGAAACGATCTGAACGACTGAAACGATCTGAACGACTGAAACGATCTGAACGACTTAAAAGAGCTGAACGACTGAAAAGAGCTGATGAGGGAAACGATCTGAACGACTGAAACGATCTGAACGACGGAAACGATCTGAACGACTGAAAAGAGCTGATGAGGGAAACGATCTGAACGACTGAAACGATCTGAACGACTGAAAAGAGCTGATGAGGGAAAAGATCTGAACGACGGAAACGATCTGAACGACTGAAACGATCTGAACGACTGAAACGAGCTGAATGACGGAAACGAACTTAACGACTGAAACGATCTGAACGACTGAAACGATCTGAACGACGGAAACGATCTGAACGACTGAAAAGAGCTGATGAGGGAAACGATCTGAACGACTGAAACGATCTGAACGACGGAAACGATCTGAACGACTTAAAAGAGCTGAACGACAGAAACGATCTGAACGACTGAAACGATCTGAACGACTGAAACGAACTGAACGACGGAAACGATCTGAACGACGGAAATGAGATGAACGATTGAAACGATCTGAACGACTGAGACGATCTGAACGACGGACACGAGCTGAACGACTGAAAAGAGCTGAACGACGGAAACGATCTGAACGACAGAAACGATCTGAACGACTGAAACGATCTGGACGACAGAAACGATCTGAACGACTGAAACGAGCTGAACGACTGAAAAGAGCTGAACGACGGAAACGAGCTGAACGACGGAAACGATCTGCACGACGGAAACGAACTGAACGACTGAAACGATCTGAACGACTGAAACGATCTGAACAACTTAAAAGAGCTGAACGAATTAAAAGAGCTGAACGACGGAAACGACCTGAACGACGGAAACGATCTGAATGACGGAAACGATCTGCACGACGGAAACGAACTGAACGACATAAAAGAGCTGAACGACGGAAAAGAACTGAACGACGTAAAAGAGCTGAACGACTGAAAAGAGCTGAACGACTGAAACGAACTGAACGACGGAAACGATCTGAACGACGGAAACGATCTGAACGACTGAAACGATCTGAACGACGGAAACGATCTGAACGACTTAAAAGAGCTGATGAGGGAAACGATCTGAACGACTGAAACGATCTGGACGACAGAAACGATCTGAACGACTGAAACGATCTGGACGACAGAAACGATCTGAACGACTGAAACGATCTGAACGACTGAAACGATCTGAACGACTGAAACGATCTGAAAGACAGAAACGAACTGAACGACTGAAACGATCTGAACGACTGAAACGATCTGAACGACTTAAAAGAGCTGAACGACTGAAAAGAGCTGATGAGGGAAACGATCTGAACGACTGAAACGATCTGAACGACGGAAACGATCTGAACGACTTAAAAGAGCTGATGAGGGAAACGATCTGAACGACTGAAACGATCTGAACGACTGAAAAGAGCTGATGAGGGAAACGATCTGAACGACGGAAACGATCTGAACGACTGAAACGATCTGAACGACTGAAACGAGCTGAATGACGGAAACGAACTGAACGACTGAAACGATCTGAACGACTGAAACGATCTGAACGACGGAAACGATCTGAACGTCTGAAAAGAGCTGATGAGGGAAACGATCTGAACGACTGAAACGATCTGAACGACTGAAACGATCTGAACGACTTAAAAGAGCTGAACGACTGAAAAGAGCTGATGAGGGAAACGATCTGAACGACTGAAACGATCTGAACGACGGAAACGATCTGAACGACTGAAAAGAGCTGATGAGGGAAACGATCTGAACGACTGAAACGATCTGAACGACTGAAAAGAGCTGATGAGGGAAACGATCTGAACGACGGAAACGATCTGAACGACTGAAACGATCTGAACGACTGAAACGAGCTGAATGACGGAAACGAACTGAACGACTGAAACGATCTGAACGACTGAAACGATCTGAACGACGGAAACGATCTGAACGACTGAAAAGAGCTGATGAGGGAAACGATCTGAACGACTGAAACGATCTGAACGACGGAAACGATCTGAACGACTTAAAAGAGCTGAACGACAGAAACGATCTGAACGACTGAAACGATCTGAACGACTGAAACGAACTGAACGACGGAAACGATCTGAACGACGGAAACGATCTGAACGAGTGAAACGATCTGAACGACTGAAAAGAGCTGATGAGGGAAACGATCTGAACGACTGAAATGATCTGAACGACGGAAACGATCTGAACGACGGAAACGATCTGAACGACGGAAACGATCTGAACGACTGAAACGATCTGAACGAGTGAAACGATCTGAAAGACTGAAAAGAGCTGAACGACTGAAACGATCTGAACGACTGAAACGATCTGAACGAGTGAAACGAGTGAAACGATCTCAACGACTGAAACTATCTGAACGAGTGAAAAGAGCTGAACGACTGAAACGATCTGAACGACTGAAACGATCTGAACGAGTGAAACGAGTGAAACGATCTCAACGACTGAAACTATCTGAACGAGTGAAACGATCTGAACGACTGAAACGATCTGAACGACTGAAACGATCTGAACGACTGAAACGATCTGAAAGACAGAAACGATCTGAACGACAGAAACGATCTGAAAGACTGAAACGATCTGAACGACTTAAAAAAGCTGAACGACGGAAACGATCTCAACGACGGAAACGATCTGAACGACTGAAACGATCTGAACGAAGGAAACGATCTGAACGACTGAAACGATCTGAACGACTGAAACGATCTGAAAGACAGAAACGAACTGAACGACTGAAACGATCTGAACGACTGAAACGATCTGAACGACTTAAAAGAGCTGAACGACTGAAAAGAGCTGATGAGGGAAATGATCTGAACGACTGAAACGATCTGAACGACGGAAACGATCTGAACGACTGAAAAGAGCTGATGAGGGAAACGATCTGAACGACTGAAACGATCTGAACGACTGAAAAGAGCTGATGAGGGAAACGATCTGAACGACGGAAACGATCTGAACGACTGAAACGATCTGAACGACTGAAACAATGTGAACGACGGAAACGATCTGAACGACTGAAACGATCTGAACGACTGAAACAATCTGAACGACGGAAAAGAGCTGATGAGGTAAACGATCTGAACGACTGAAACGAGCTGAACGACTGAAACGATCTGAACGACTGAAACAATCTGAACGACGGAAAAGAGCTGATGAGGTAAACGATCTGAACGACTGAAACGATCTGAACGACGGAAACGATCTGAACTACGAAAACGATCTGAACGACGGAAACGATCTGAACGACTGAAACGATCTGAACGACTGAAACGATCTGAACGACGGAAACGATCTGAACGACGAAAACGATCTGAACGACGGAAACGATCTGAACGACTGAAACGATCTGAACGACGGAAACGAACTGAACGACTGAAACGATCTGAACGACTTAAAAGAGCTGAACGAATTAAAAGAGCTGAACGAATTAAAAGAGCTGAACGACGGAAACGACCTGAACGACGGAAACGATCTGAACGAATTAAAAGAGCTGAACGACGGAAACGACCTGAACGACGGAAAAGAGCTGAACGACTGAAAAGAGCTGATGAGGTAAACGATCTGAACGAGTGAAACGATCTGAACGACGGAAACGAACTGAACGACGGAAACGATCTGAACGACGGAAACGATCTGAACGACGGAAACGATCTGAATGACAGAAACGATCTGAACGACGGAAAAGAGCTGAACGACTGAAAAGAGCTGATGAGTTAAACGATCTGAACGAGTGAAACGATCTGAACGACGGAAACGAACTGAACGACGGAAACGATCTGAACGACGGAAACGATCTGAACGACGGAAACGATCTGAACGACGGAAACGATCTGCACGACGGAAACGATCTGAACGACGGAAACGATCTGCACGACGGAAACGAACTGAACGACTTAAAAGAGCTGAACGACGGAAAAGAACTGAACGACGTAAAAGAGCTGAACGATTGAAAAGAGCTGAACGACTGAAACGAACTGAACGACGGAAAAGAACTGAACGACGTAAAAGAGCTGAACGACTGAAAAGAGCTGAACGACTGAAACGAACTGAACGACGGAAACGATCTGTACGACTTAAAAGAGCTGATGAGGGAAACGATCTGAACGACTGAAACGATCTGGACGACAGAAACGATCTGAACGACTGAAACGATCTGGACGACAGAAACGATCTGAACGACTGAAACGATCTGAACGACTGAAAAGAGCTGATGAGGGAAACGATCTGAACGACTTAAAAGAGCTGATGAGGGAAACGATCTGAACGACGGAAACGATCTGAACGACGGAAACGATCTGAACGACGGAAACGAGCTGAACGACGGAAAAGATCTGCACGACAGAAATGAACTGAACAACTGAAACGATCAGAACGACTTAAAATAGCTGAACGACTGAAACGATCTGAACGACTGAAACGATCTGAACGACGGAAACGATCTGAACGACTGAAACGATCTGAACGATGGAAACGATCTGAATCACTGAAACGATCTGAACGACGGAAACGATCTGAACGACGGAAACGATCTGAATGACTGAAACGATCTGAACGACGGAAACGATCTGAACGACTTAAAAGAGCTGATGAGGGAAACGATCTGAACGACTGAAACGATCTGGACGACAGAAACGATCTGAACGACGGAAACGATCTGAACGACGGAAACGAACTGAACGACGGAAACGATCTGAACAACGGAAATGAGATGAACGATTGAAACGATCTGAACGACTGAGATGATCTGAACGACGGACACGAGCTGAACGACTGAAAAGAGCTGAACGACGGAAACGATCTGAACGACAGAAACGATCTGAACGACTGAAACGATCTGGACGACAGAAACGATCTGAACGACTGAAACGAGCTGAACGACTGAAAAGAGCTGAACGACGGAAACGAGCTGAACGACGGAAACGATCTGCACGACGGAAACGAACTGAACGACTGAAACGATCTGAACGACTGAAACGATCTGAACAACTTAAAAGAGCTGAACGAATTAAAAGAGCTGAACGACGGAAACGACCTGAACGACGGAAACGATCTGAATGACGGAAACGATCTGCACGACGGAAACGAACTGAACGACATAAAAGAGCTGAACGACGGAAAAGAACTGAACGACGTAAAAGAGCTGAACGACTGAAAAGAGCTGAACGACTGAAACGAACTGAACGACGGAAACGATCTGAACGATTGAAACGATCTGAACGACTTAAAATAGCTGAACGACTGAAACGATCTGAACGACTGAAACGATCTGAACGACGGAAACGATCTGAACGACTGAAACGATCTGAACGACGGAAACGATCTGAACGACTGAAACGATCTGAACGACGGAAACGATCAGAACGACTGAAACGATCTGAACGACGGAAACGATCTGAACGACTTAAAAGAGCTGATGAGGGAAACGATCTGAACGACTGAAACGATCTGGACGACAGAAACGATCTGAACGACTGAAACGATCTGGACGACAGAAACGATCTGAACGACTGAAACGATCTGAACGACTGAAAAGAGCTGATGAGGGAAACGATCTGAACGACTGAAACGATCTGAACGACGGAAACGATCTGAACGAGTGAAACGATCTGAACGACTGAAAAGAGCTGATGAGGGAAACGATCTGAACGACTGAAACGATCTGAACGACGGAAACGATCTGAACGACTTAAAAGAGCTGAACGACAGAAACGATCTGAACGACTGAAACGATCTGAACGACTGAAACGAACTGAACGACGGAAACGATCTGAACGACGGAAACGATCTGAACGAGTGAAACGATCTGAACGACTGAAAAGAGCTGATGAGGGAAACGATCTGAACGACTGAAATGATCTGAACGACGGAAACGATCTGAACGACGGAAACGATCTGAACGACGGAAACGATCTGAACGACTTAAAAGAGCTGAACGACTGAAAAGAGCTGATGAGGGAAACGATCTGCACGACTGAAACGATCTGAACGACTGAAACGATCTGAACGACTGAAACGATCTGAACGAGTGAAACGATCTGAAAGACTGAAAAGAGCTGAACGACTGAAACGATCTGAACGACTGAAACGATCTGAACGAGTGAAACGAGTGAAACGATCTCAACGACTGAAACTATCTGAACGAGTGAAACGATCTGAACGACTGAAACGATCTGAACGACTGAAACGATCTGAAAGACAGAAACGAACTGAACGACTGAAACGATCTGAACGACTGAAACGATCTGAACGACTTAAAAGAGCTGAACGACTGAAAAGAGCTGATGAGGGAAACGATCTGAACGACTGAAACGATCTGAACGACGGAAACGATCTGAACGACTGAAAAGAGCTGATGAGGGAAACGATCTGAACGACTGAAACGATCTGAACGACTGAAAAGAGCTGATGAGGGAAACGATCTGAACGACGGAAACGATCTGAACGACTGAAACGATCTGAACGACTGAAACGAGCTGAATGACGGAAACGAACTGAACGACTGAAACGATGGTAACGACTTAAAAGAGCTGATGAGGTAAACGATCTGAACGACGGAAACGATCTGAACGACTGAAACGAGCTGAACGACTGAAACGATCTGAACGACTGAAACGATCTGAACGACTGAAACGATCTGAACGACTGAAACGATCTGAAAGACAGAAACGAACTGAACGACTGAAACGATCTGAACGACTGAAACGATCTGAACGACTTAAAAGAGCTGAACGACTGAAAAGAGCTGATGAGGGAAACGATCTGAACGACTGAAACGATCTGAACGACGGAAACGATCTGAACGACTGAAAAGAGCTGATGAGGGAAACGATCTGAACGACTGAAACGATCTGAACGACTGAAAAGAGCTGATGAGGGAAACGATCTGAACGACGGAAACGATCTGAACGACTGAAACGATCTGAACGACTGAAACGAGCTGAATGACGGAAACGAACTGAACGACTGAAACGATCTGAACGACTGAAACGATCTGAACGACGGAAACGATCTGAACGACTGAAAAGAGCTGATGAGGGAAACGATCTGAACGACTGAAACGATCTGAACGACGGAAACGATCTGAACGACTTAAAAGAGCTGAACGACAGAAACGATCTGAACGACTGAAACGATCTGAACGACTGAAACGAACTGAACGACGGAAACGATCTGAACGACGGAAACGATCTGAACGAGTGAAACGATCTGAACGACTGAAAAGAGCTGATGAGGGAAACGATCTGAACGACGGAAACGATCTGAACGACTGAAACGATCTGAACGACTGAAACGAGCTGAATGACGGAAACGAACTGAACGACTGAAACGATCTGAACGACTGAAACGATCTGAACGACGGAAACGATCTGAACGACTGAAAAGAGCTGATGAGGGAAACGATCTGAACGACTGAAACGATCTGAACGACGGAAACGATCTGAACGACTTAAAAGAGCTGAACGACAGAAACGATCTGAACGACTGAAACGATCTGAACGACTGAAACGAACTGAACGACGGAAACGATCTGAACGACGGAAACGATCTGAACGAGTGAAACGATCTGAACGACTGAAAAGAGCTGATGAGGGAAACGATCTGAACGACTGAAATGATCTGAACGACGGAAACGATCTGAACGACGGAAACGATCTGAACGACGGAAACGATCTGAACGACTTAAAAGAGCTGAACGACTGAAAAGAGCTGATGAGGGAAACGATCTGCACGACTGAAACGATCTGAACGACTGAAACGATCTGAACGAGTGAAACGATCTGAAAGACTGAAAAGAGCTGAACGACTGAAACGATCTGAACGACTGAAACGATCTGAACGAGTGAAACGAGTGAAACGATCTCAACGACTGAAACTATCTGAACGAGTGAAACGATCTGAACGACTGAAACGATCTGAACGACTGAAACGATCTGAACGACTGAAACGATCTGAAAGACAGAAACGATCTGAACGACAGAAACGATCTGAAAGACTGAAACGATCTGAACGACTGAAAAGAGCTGAACGACAGAAACGATCTGAACGACAGAAACGATCTGAACGACTGAAACGATCTGGACGACAGAAACGATCTGAACGACGGAAACGATCTGAACGACGGAAACGAACTGAACGACGGAAACGATCTGAACAACGGAAATGAGATGAACGATTGAAACGATCTGAACGACTGAGATGATCTGAACGACGGACACGAGCTGAACGACTGAAAAGAGCTGAACGACGGAAACGATCTGAACGACAGAAACGATCTGAACGACTGAAACGATCTGGACGACAGAAACGATCTGAACGACTGAAACGAGCTGAACGACTGAAAAGAGCTGAACGACGGAAACGAGCTGAACGACGGAAACGATCTGCACGACGGAAACGAACTGAACGACTGAAACGATCTGAACGACTGAAACGATCTGAACAACTTAAAAGAGCTGAACGAATTAAAAGAGCTGAACGACGGAAACGACCTGAACGACGGAAACGATCTGAATGACGGAAACGATCTGCACGACGGAAACGAACTGAACGACATAAAAGAGCTGAACGACGGAAAAGAACTGAACGACGTAAAAGAGCTGAACGACTGAAAAGAGCTGAACGACTGAAACGAACTGAACGACGGAAACGATCTGAACGATTGAAACGATCTGAACGACTTAAAATAGCTGAACGACTGAAACGATCTGAACGACTGAAACGATCTGAACGACGGAAACGATCTGAACGACTGAAACGATCTGAACGACGGAAACGATCTGAACGACTGAAACGATCTGAACGACGGAAACGATCTGAACGACTTAAAAGAGCTGATGAGGGAAACGATCTGAACGACTGAAACGATCTGGACGACAGAAACGATCTGAACGACGGAAACGATCTGAACGACTGAAACGATCTGAACGACGGAAACGATCAGAACGACTGAAACGATCTGAACGACGGAAACGATCTGAACGACTTAAAAGAGCTGATGAGGGAAACGATCTGAACGACTGAAACGATCTGGACGACAGAAACGATCTGAACGACTGAAACGATCTGGACGACAGAAACGATCTGAACGACTGAAACGATCTGAACGACTGAAAAGAGCTGATGAGGGAAACGATCTGAACGACTGAAACGATCTGAACGACGGAAACGATCTGAACGAGTGAAACGATCTGAACGACTGAAAAGAGCTGATGAGGGAAACGATCTGAACGACTGAAACGATCTGAACGACGGAAACGATCTGAACGACTTAAAAGAGCTGAACGACAGAAACGATCTGAACGACTGAAACGATCTGAACGACTGAAACGAACTGAACGACGGAAACGATCTGAACGACGGAAACGATCTGAACGAGTGAAACGATCTGAACGACTGAAAAGAGCTGATGAGGGAAACGATCTGAACGACTGAAATGATCTGAACGACGGAAACGATCTGAACGACGGAAACGATCTGAACGACGGAAACGATCTGAACGACTTAAAAGAGCTGAACGACTGAAAAGAGCTGATGAGGGAAACGATCTGCACGACTGAAACGATCTGAACGACTGAAACGATCTGAACGACTGAAACGATCTGAACGAGTGAAACGATCTGAAAGACTGAAAAGAGCTGAACGACTGAAACGATCTGAACGACTGAAACGATCTGAACGAGTGAAACGAGTGAAACGATCTCAACGACTGAAACGATCTGAAAGACAGAAACGAACTGAACGACTGAAACGATCTGAACGACTGAAACGATCTGAACGACTTAAAAGAGCTGAACGACTGAAAAGAGCTGATGAGGGAAACGATCTGAACGACTGAAACGATCTGAACGACGGAAACGAGCTGAATGACGGAAACGAACTGAACGACTGAAACGATCTGAACGACTTAAAAGAGCTGATGAGGTAAACGATCTGAACGACGGAAACGATCTGAACGACTGAAACGAGCTGAACGACTGAAACGATCTGAACGACTGAAACGATCTGAACGACTGAAACGATCTGAACGACTGAAACGATCTGAAAGACAGAAACGAACTGAACGACTGAAACGATCTGAACGACTGAAACGATCTGAACGACTTAAAAGAGCTGAACGACTGAAAAGAGCTGATGAGGGAAACGATCTGAACGACTGAAACGATCTGAACGACGGAAACGATCTGAACGACTGAAAAGAGCTGATGAGGGAAACGATCTGAACGACTGAAACGATCTGAACGACTGAAAAGAGCTGATGAGGGAAACGATCTGAACGACGGAAACGATCTGAACGACTGAAACGATCTGAACGACTGAAACGAGCTGAATGACGGAAACGAACTGAACGACTGAAACGATCTGAACGACTGAAACGATCTGAACGACGGAAACGATCTGAACGACTGAAAAGAGCTGATGAGGGAAACGATCTGAACGACTGAAACGATCTGAACGACGGAAACGATCTGAACGACTTAAAAGAGCTGAACGACAGAAACGATCTGAACGACTGAAACGATCTGAACGACTGAAACGAACTGAACGACGGAAACGATCTGAACGACGGAAACGATCTGAACGAGTGAAACGATCTGAACGACTGAAAAGAGCTGATGAGGGAAACGATCTGAACGACTGAAATGATCTGAACGACGGAAACGATCTGAACGACGGAAACGATCTGAACGACGGAAACGATCTGAACGACTTAAAAGAGCTGAACGACTGAAAAGAGCTGATGAGGGAAACGATCTGCACGACTGAAACGATCTGAACGACTGAAACGATCTGAACGAGTGAAACGATCTGAAAGACTGAAAAGAGCTGAACGACTGAAACGATCTGAACGACTGAAACGATCTGAACGAGTGAAACGAGTGAAACGATCTCAACGACTGAAACTATCTGAACGAGTGAAACGATCTGAACGACTGAAACGATCTGAACGACTGAAACGATCTGAACGACTGAAACGATCTGAAAGACAGAAACGATCTGAACGACAGAAACGATCTGAAAGACTGAAACGATCTGAACGACTTAAAAAAGCTGAACGACGGAAACGATCTCAACGACGGAAACGATCTGAACGACTGAAACGATCTGAACGAAGGAAACGATCTGAACGACTGAAACGATCTGAACGACTGAAACGATCTGAAAGACAGAAACGAACTGAACGACTGAAACGATCTGAACGACTGAAACGATCTGAACGACTTAAAAGAGCTGAACGACTGAAAAGAGCTGATGAGGGAAATGATCTGAACGACTGAAACGATCTGAACGACGGAAACGATCTGAACGACTGAAAAGAGCTGATGAGGGAAACGATCTGAACGACTGAAACGATCTGAACGACTGAAAAGAGCTGATGAGGGAAACGATCTGAACGACGGAAACGATCTGAACGACTGAAACGATCTGAACGACTGAAACAATGTGAACGACGGAAACGATCTGAACGACTGAAACGATCTGAACGACTGAAACAATCTGAACGACGGAAAAGAGCTGATGAGATAAACGATCTGAACGACTGAAACGAGCTGAACGACTGAAATGATCTGAACGACTGAAACAATCTGAACGACGGAAAAGAGCTGATGAGGTAAACGATCTGAACGACTGAAACGATCTGAACGACGGAAACGATCTGAACTACGAAAACGATCTGAACGACGGAAACGATCTGAACGACTGAAACGATCTGAACGACTGAAACGATCTGAACGACGGAAACGATCTGAACGACGAAAACGATCTGAACGACGGAAACGATCTGAACGACTGAAACGATCTGAACGACTGAAACGATCTGAACGACTTAAAAGAGCTGATGAGGTAAACGATCTGAACGACGGAAACGATCTGAACGACTGAAACGAGCTGAACGACTGAAACGATCTGAACGACTGAAACGATCTGAACGACTGAAACGATCTGAACGACTGAAACGATCTGAAAGACAGAAACGAACTGAACGACTGAAACGATCTGAACGACTGAAACGATCTGGACGACTTAAAAGAGCTGAACGACTGAAAAGAGCTGATGAGGGAAACGATCTGAACGACTGAAACGATCTGAACGACGGAAACGATCTGAACGACTGAAAAGAGCTGATGAGGGAAACGATCTGAACGACTGAAACGATCTGAACGACTGAAAAGAGCTGATGAGGGAAACGATCTGAACGACGGAAACGATCTGAACGACTGAAACGATCTGAACGACTGAAACGAGCTGAATGACGGAAACGAACTGAACGACTGAAACGATCTGAACGACTGAAACGATCTGAACGACGGAAACGATCTGAACGACTGAAAAGAGCTGATGAGGGAAACGATCTGAACGACTGAAACGATCTGAACGACTGAAACGATCTGAACGACTGAAACGAACTGAACGACGGAAACGATCTGAACGACGGAAACGATCTGAACGAGTGAAACGATCTGAACGACTGAAAAGAGCTGATGAGGGAAACGATCTGAACGACTGAAATGATCTGAACGACGGAAACGATCTGAACGACGGAAACGATCTGAACGACGGAAACGATCTGAACGACGGAAACGATCTGAACGAGTGAAACGAGTGAAACGATCTCAACGACTGAAACTATCTGAACGAGTGAAACGATCTGAACGACTGAAACGATCTGAACGACTGAAACGATCTGAAAGACAGAAACGATCTGAACGACAGAAACGATCTGAAAGACTGAAACGATCTGAACGACTTAAAAAAGCTGAACGACGGAAACGATCTCAACGACGGAAACGATCTGAACGACTGAAACGATCTGAACGAAGGAAACGATCTGAACGACTGAAACGATCTGAACGACTGAAACGATCTGAAAGACAGAAACGAACTGAACGACTGAAACGATCTGAACGACTGAAACGATCTGAACGACTTAAAAGAGCTGAACGACTGAAAAGAGCTGATGAGGGAAATGATCTGAACGACTGAAACGATCTGAACGACGGAAACGATCTGAACGACTGAAAAGAGCTGATGAGGGAAACGATCTGAACGACTGAAACGATCTGAACGACGGAAACGATCTGAACGACTGAAACGATCTGAACGACGGAAACGATCTGTACGACTTAAAAGAGCTGATGAGGGAAACGATCTGAACGACTGAAACGATCTGAACGACGGAAACGATCTGTACGACTTAAAAGAGCTGATGAGGGAAACGATCTGAACGACTGAAACGATCTGGACGACAGAAACGATCTGAACGACTGAAACGATCTGGACGACAGAAACGATCTGAACGACTGAAACGATCTGAACGACTGAAAAGAGCTGATGAGGGAAACGATCTGAACGACTTAAAAGAGCTGATGAGGGAAACGATCTGAACGACGGAAACGATCTGAACGACGGAAACGATCTGAACGACGGAAACGAGCTGAACGACGGAAACGATCTGCACGACGGAAACGAACTGAACGACTGAAACGATCTGAACGACCGAAACGATCTGAACAACTTAAAAGAGCTGAACGAATTAAAAGAGCTGAACGACGGAAACGAACTGAACGACGGAAACGATCTGAACGATTGAAACGATCTGAACGACTTAAAATAGCTGAACGACTGAAACGATCTGAACGACTGAAACGATCTGAACGACGGAAACGATCTGAACGACTGAAACGATCTGAACGATGGAAACGATCTGAATGACTGAAACGATCTGAACGACGGAAACGATCTGAATGACTGAAACGATCTGAACGACGGAAACGATCTGAACGACTTAAAAGAGCTGATGAGGGAAACGATCTGAAAGACTGAAACGATCTGGACGACAGAAACGATCTGAACGACGGAAACGATCTGAACGACGGAAACGAACTGAACGACGGAAACGATCTGAACAACGGAAATGAGATGAACGATTGAAACGATCTGAACGACTGAGACGATCTGAACGACGGACACGAGCTGAACGACTGAAAAGAGCTGAACGACGGAAACGATCTGAACGACAGAAACGATCTGAACGACTGAAACGATCTGGACGACAGAAACGATCTGAACGACTGAAACGAGCTGAACGACTGAAAAGAGCTGAACGACGGAAACGAGCTGAACGACGGAAACGATCTGCACGACGGAAACGAACTGAACGACTGAAACGATCTGAACGACTGAAACGATCTGAACAACTTAAAAGAGCTGAACGAATTAAAAGAGCTGAACGACGGAAACGACCTGAACGACGGAAACGATCTGAATGACGGAAACGATCTGCACGACGGAAACGAACTGAACGACATAAAAGAGCTGAACGACGGAAAAGAACTGAACGACGTAAAAGAGCTGAACGACTGAAAAGAGCTGAACGACTGAAACGAACTGAACGACGGAAACGATCTGAACGATTGAAACGATCTGAACGACTTAAAATAGCTGAACGACTGAAACGATCTGAACGACTGAAACGATCTGAACGACGGAAACGATCTGAACGACTGAAAC
This sequence comes from Blennius ocellaris, assembly GCF_963422515.1. Taxonomy (NCBI): domain Eukaryota; kingdom Metazoa; phylum Chordata; class Actinopteri; order Blenniiformes; family Blenniidae; genus Blennius; species Blennius ocellaris. The sequence continues at coordinate 733,348 of NW_027662273.1, read as the reverse complement.
GATCTGAACGACGGAAACGATCTGAACGACTGAAACGATCTGAACGACGGAAACGATCTGAACGACTTAAAAGAGCTGATGAGGGAAACGATCTGAACGACTGAAACGATCTGGACGACAGAAACGATCTGAACGACGGAAACGATCTGAACGACTGAAACGATCTGAACGACGGAAACGATCAGAACGACTGAAACGATCTGAACGACGGAAACGATCTGAACGACTTAAAAGAGCTGATGAGGGAAACGATCTGAACGACTGAAACGATCTGGACGACAGAAACGATCTGAACGACTGAAACGATCTGGACGACAGAAACGATCTGAACGACTGAAACGATCTGAACGACTGAAAAGAGCTGATGAGGGAAACGATCTGAACGACTGAAACGATCTGAACGACGGAAACGATCTGAACGAGTGAAACGATCTGAACGACTGAAAAGAGCTGATGAGGGAAACGATCTGAACGACTGAAACGATCTGAACGACGGAAACGATCTGAACGACTTAAAAGAGCTGAACGACAGAAACGATCTGAACGACTGAAACGATCTGAACGACTGAAACGAACTGAACGACGGAAACGATCTGAACGACGGAAACGATCTGAACGAGTGAAACGATCTGAACGACTGAAAAGAGCTGATGAGGGAAACGATCTGAACGACTGAAATGATCTGAACGACGGAAACGATCTGAACGACGGAAACGATCTGAACGACGGAAACGATCTGAACGACTTAAAAGAGCTGAACGACTGAAAAGAGCTGATGAGGGAAACGATCTGCACGACTGAAACGATCTGAACGACTGAAACGATCTGAACGACTGAAACGATCTGAACGAGTGAAACGATCTGAAAGACTGAAAAGAGCTGAACGACTGAAACGATCTGAACGACTGAAACGATCTGAACGAGTGAAACGAGTGAAACGATCTCAACGACTGAAACGATCTGAAAGACAGAAACGAACTGAACGACTGAAACGATCTGAACGACTGAAACGATCTGAACGACTTAAAAGAGCTGAACGACTGAAAAGAGCTGATGAGGGAAACGATCTGAACGACTGAAACGATCTGAACGACGGAAACGAGCTGAATGACGGAAACGAACTGAACGACTGAAACGATCTGAACGACTTAAAAGAGCTGATGAGGTAAACGATCTGAACGACGGAAACGATCTGAACGACTGAAACGAGCTGAACGACTGAAACGATCTGAACGACTGAAACGATCTGAACGACTGAAACGATCTGAACGACTGAAACGATCTGAAAGACAGAAACGAACTGAACGACTGAAACGATCTGAACGACTGAAACGATCTGAACGACTTAAAAGAGCTGAACGACTGAAAAGAGCTGATGAGGGAAACGATCTGAACGACTGAAACGATCTGAACGACGGAAACGATCTGAACGACTGAAAAGAGCTGATGAGGGAAACGATCTGAACGACTGAAACGATCTGAACGACTGAAAAGAGCTGATGAGGGAAACGATCTGAACGACGGAAACGATCTGAACGACTGAAACGATCTGAACGACTGAAACGAGCTGAATGACGGAAACGAACTGAACGACTGAAACGATCTGAACGACTGAAACGATCTGAACGACGGAAACGATCTGAACGACTGAAAAGAGCTGATGAGGGAAACGATCTGAACGACTGAAACGATCTGAACGACGGAAACGATCTGAACGACTTAAAAGAGCTGAACGACAGAAACGATCTGAACGACTGAAACGATCTGAACGACTGAAACGAACTGAACGACGGAAACGATCTGAACGACGGAAACGATCTGAACGAGTGAAACGATCTGAACGACTGAAAAGAGCTGATGAGGGAAACGATCTGAACGACTGAAATGATCTGAACGACGGAAACGATCTGAACGACGGAAACGATCTGAACGACGGAAACGATCTGAACGACTTAAAAGAGCTGAACGACTGAAAAGAGCTGATGAGGGAAACGATCTGCACGACTGAAACGATCTGAACGACTGAAACGATCTGAACGAGTGAAACGATCTGAAAGACTGAAAAGAGCTGAACGACTGAAACGATCTGAACGACTGAAACGATCTGAACGAGTGAAACGAGTGAAACGATCTCAACGACTGAAACTATCTGAACGAGTGAAACGATCTGAACGACTGAAACGATCTGAACGACTGAAACGATCTGAACGACTGAAACGATCTGAAAGACAGAAACGATCTGAACGACAGAAACGATCTGAAAGACTGAAACGATCTGAACGACTTAAAAAAGCTGAACGACGGAAACGATCTCAACGACGGAAACGATCTGAACGACTGAAACGATCTGAACGAAGGAAACGATCTGAACGACTGAAACGATCTGAACGACTGAAACGATCTGAAAGACAGAAACGAACTGAACGACTGAAACGATCTGAACGACTGAAACGATCTGAACGACTTAAAAGAGCTGAACGACTGAAAAGAGCTGATGAGGGAAATGATCTGAACGACTGAAACGATCTGAACGACGGAAACGATCTGAACGACTGAAAAGAGCTGATGAGGGAAACGATCTGAACGACTGAAACGATCTGAACGACTGAAAAGAGCTGATGAGGGAAACGATCTGAACGACGGAAACGATCTGAACGACTGAAACGATCTGAACGACTGAAACAATGTGAACGACGGAAACGATCTGAACGACTGAAACGATCTGAACGACTGAAACAATCTGAACGACGGAAAAGAGCTGATGAGATAAACGATCTGAACGACTGAAACGAGCTGAACGACTGAAATGATCTGAACGACTGAAACAATCTGAACGACGGAAAAGAGCTGATGAGGTAAACGATCTGAACGACTGAAACGATCTGAACGACGGAAACGATCTGAACTACGAAAACGATCTGAACGACGGAAACGATCTGAACGACTGAAACGATCTGAACGACTGAAACGATCTGAACGACGGAAACGATCTGAACGACGAAAACGATCTGAACGACGGAAACGATCTGAACGACTGAAACGATCTGAACGACTGAAACGATCTGAACGACTTAAAAGAGCTGATGAGGTAAACGATCTGAACGACGGAAACGATCTGAACGACTGAAACGAGCTGAACGACTGAAACGATCTGAACGACTGAAACGATCTGAACGACTGAAACGATCTGAACGACTGAAACGATCTGAAAGACAGAAACGAACTGAACGACTGAAACGATCTGAACGACTGAAACGATCTGGACGACTTAAAAGAGCTGAACGACTGAAAAGAGCTGATGAGGGAAACGATCTGAACGACTGAAACGATCTGAACGACGGAAACGATCTGAACGACTGAAAAGAGCTGATGAGGGAAACGATCTGAACGACTGAAACGATCTGAACGACTGAAAAGAGCTGATGAGGGAAACGATCTGAACGACGGAAACGATCTGAACGACTGAAACGATCTGAACGACTGAAACGAGCTGAATGACGGAAACGAACTGAACGACTGAAACGATCTGAACGACTGAAACGATCTGAACGACGGAAACGATCTGAACGACTGAAAAGAGCTGATGAGGGAAACGATCTGAACGACTGAAACGATCTGAACGACGGAAACGATCTGAACGACTTAAAAGAGCTGAACGACAGAAACGATCTGAACGACTGAAACGATCTGAACGACTGAAACGAACTGAACGACGGAAACGATCTGAACGACGGAAACGATCTGAACGAGTGAAACGATCTGAACGACTGAAAAGAGCTGATGAGGGAAACGATCTGAACGACTGAAATGATCTGAACGACGGAAACGATCTGAACGACGGAAACGATCTGAACGACGGAAACGATCTGAACGACGGAAACGATCTGAACGAGTGAAACGAGTGAAACGATCTCAACGACTGAAACTATCTGAACGAGTGAAACGATCTGAACGACTGAAACGATCTGAACGACTGAAACGATCTGAAAGACAGAAACGATCTGAACGACAGAAACGATCTGAAAGACTGAAACGATCTGAACGACTTAAAAAAGCTGAACGACGGAAACGATCTCAACGACGGAAACGATCTGAACGACTGAAACGATCTGAACGAAGGAAACGATCTGAACGACTGAAACGATCTGAACGACTGAAACGATCTGAAAGACAGAAACGAACTGAACGACTGAAACGATCTGAACGACTGAAACGATCTGAACGACTTAAAAGAGCTGAACGACTGAAAAGAGCTGATGAGGGAAATGATCTGAACGACTGAAACGATCTGAACGACGGAAACGATCTGAACGACTGAAAAGAGCTGATGAGGGAAACGATCTGAACGACTGAAACGATCTGAACGACGGAAACGATCTGAACGACTGAAACGATCTGAACGACGGAAACGATCTGTACGACTTAAAAGAGCTGATGAGGGAAACGATCTGAACGACTGAAACGATCTGAACGACGGAAACGATCTGTACGACTTAAAAGAGCTGATGAGGGAAACGATCTGAACGACTGAAACGATCTGGACGACAGAAACGATCTGAACGACTGAAACGATCTGGACGACAGAAACGATCTGAACGACTGAAACGATCTGAACGACTGAAAAGAGCTGATGAGGGAAACGATCTGAACGACTTAAAAGAGCTGATGAGGGAAACGATCTGAACGACGGAAACGATCTGAACGACGGAAACGATCTGAACGACGGAAACGAGCTGAACGACGGAAACGATCTGCACGACGGAAACGAACTGAACGACTGAAACGATCTGAACGACCGAAACGATCTGAACAACTTAAAAGAGCTGAACGAATTAAAAGAGCTGAACGACGGAAACGAACTGAACGACGGAAACGATCTGAACGATTGAAACGATCTGAACGACTTAAAATAGCTGAACGACTGAAACGATCTGAACGACGGAAACGATCTGAACGACTGAAACGATCTGAACGATGGAAACGATCTGAATGACTGAAACGATCTGAACGACGGAAACGATCTGAACGACGGAAACGATCTGAATGACTGAAACGATCTGAACGACGGAAACGATCTGAACGACTTAAAAGAGCTGATGAGGGAAACGATCTGAAAGACTGAAACGATCTGGACGACAGAAACGATCTGAACGACGGAAACGATCTGAACGACGGAAACGAACTGAACGACGGAAACGATCTGAACAACGGAAATGAGATGAACGATTGAAACGATCTGAACGACTGAGACGATCTGAACGACGGACACGAGCTGAACGACTGAAAAGAGCTGAACGACGGAAACGATCTGAACGACAGAAACGATCTGAACGACTGAAACGATCTGGACGACAGAAACGATCTGAACGACTGAAACGAGCTGAACGACTGAAAAGAGCTGAACGACGGAAACGAGCTGAACGACGGAAACGATCTGCACGACGGAAACGAACTGAACGACTGAAACGATCTGAACGACTGAAACGATCTGAACAACTTAAAAGAGCTGAACGAATTAAAAGAGCTGAACGACGGAAACGACCTGAACGACGGAAACGATCTGAATGACGGAAACGATCTGCACGACGGAAACGAACTGAACGACATAAAAGAGCTGAACGACGGAAAAGAACTGAACGACGTAAAAGAGCTGAACGACTGAAAAGAGCTGAACGACTGAAACGAACTGAACGACGGAAACGATCTGAACGATTGAAACGATCTGAACGACTTAAAATAGCTGAACGACTGAAACGATCTGAACGACTGAAACGATCTGAACGACGGAAACGATCTGAACGACTGAAACGATCTGAACGACGGAAACGATCTGAACGACTGAAACGATCTGAACGACGGAAACGATCAGAACGACTGAAACGATCTGAACGACGGAAACGATCTGAACGACTTAAAAGAGCTGATGAGGGAAACGATCTGAACGACTGAAACGATCTGGACGACAGAAACGATCTGAACGACTGAAACGATCTGGACGACAGAAACGATCTGAACGACTGAAACGATCTGAACGACTGAAAAGAGCTGATGAGGGAAACGATCTGAACGACTGAAACGATCTGAACGACGGAAACGATCTGAACGAGTGAAACGATCTGAACGACTGAAAAGAGCTGAACGACTGAAAAGAGCTGATGAGGGAAACGATCTGAACGACTGAAACGATCTGAACGACGGAAACGATCTGAACGACTGAAAAGAGCTGATGAGGGAAACGATCTGAACGACTGAAACGATCTGAACGACGGAAACGATCTGAACGACTTAAAAGAGCTGAACGACAGAAACGATCTGAACGACTGAAACGATCTGAACGACTGAAACGAACTGAACGACGGAAACGATCTGAACGAGTGAAACGATCTGAACGACTGAAAAGAGCTGATGAGGGAAACGATCTGCACGACTGAAACGATCTGAACGACTGAAACGATCTGAACGACTGAAACGATCTGAACGAGTGAAACGATCTGAAAGACTGAAAAGAGCTGAACGACTGAAACGATCTGAACGACTGAAACGATCTGAAAGACAGAAACGAACTGAACGACTGAAACGATCTGAACGACTGAAACGATCTGAACGACTTAAAAGAGCTGAACGACTGAAAAGAGCTGATGAGGGAAACGATCTGAACGACTGAAACGATCTGAACGACGGAAACGATCTGAACGACTGAAAAGAGCTGATGAGGGAAACGATCTGAACGACTGAAACGATCTGAACGACTGAAAAGAGCTGATGAGGGAAACGATCTGAACGACGGAAACGATCTGAACGACTGAAACGATCTGAACGACTGAAACGAGCTGAATGACGGAAACGAACTGAACGACTGAAACGATCTGAACGACTTAAAAGAGCTGATGAGGTAAACGATCTGAAAGACAGAAACGAACTGAACGACTGAAACGATCTGAACGACTGAAACGATCTGAACGACTTAAAAGAGCTGAACGACTGAAAAGAGCTGATGAGGGAAACGATCTGAACGACTGAAACGATCTGAACGACGGAAACGATCTGAACGACTGAAAAGAGCTGATGAGGGAAACGATCTGAACGACTGAAACGATCTGAACGACTGAAAAGAGCTGATGAGGGAAACGATCTGAACGACGGAAACGATCTGAACGACTGAAACGATCTGAACGACTGAAACGAGCTGAATGACGGAAACGAACTGAACGACTGAAACGATCTGAACGACTGAAACGATCTGAACGACGGAAACGATCTGAACGTCTGAAAAGAGCTGATGAGGGAAACGATCTGAACGACTGAAACGATCTGAACGACTGAAACGATCTGAACGACTTAAAAGAGCTGAACGACTGAAAAGAGCTGATGAGGGAAACGATCTGAACGACTGAAACGATCTGAACGACGGAAACGATCTGAACGACTGAAAAGAGCTGATGAGGGAAACGATCTGAACGACTGAAACGATCTGAACGACTGAAAAGAGCTGATGAGGGAAACGATCTGAACGACGGAAACGATCTGAACGACTGAAACGATCTGAACGACTGAAACGAGCTGAATGACGGAAACGAACTGAACGACTGAAACGATCTGAACGACTGAAACGATCTGAACGACGGAAACGATCTGAACGACTGAAAAGAGCTGATGAGGGAAACGATCTGAACGACTGAAACGATCTGAACGACGGAAACGATCTGAACGACTTAAAAGAGCTGAACGACAGAAACGATCTGAACGACTGAAACGATCTGAACGACTGAAACGAACTGAACGACGGAAACGATCTGAACGACGGAAACGATCTGAACGAGTGAAACGATCTGAACGACTGAAAAGAGCTGATGAGGGAAACGATCTGAACGACTGAAATGATCTGAACGACGGAAACGATCTGAACGACGGAAACGATCTGAACGACGGAAACGATCTGAACGACTTAAAAGAGCTGAACGACTGAAAAGAGCTGATGAGGGAAACGATCTGCACGACTGAAACGATCTGAACGACTGAAACGATCTGAACGAGTGAAACGATCTGAAAGACTGAAAAGAGCTGAACGACTGAAACGATCTGAACGACTGAAACGATCTGAACGAGTGAAACGAGTGAAACGATCTCAACGACTGAAACTATCTGAACGAGTGAAACGATCTGAACGACTGAAACGATCTGAACGACTGAAACGATCTGAACGACTGAAACGATCTGAAAGACAGAAACGATCTGAACGACAGAAACGATCTGAAAGACTGAAACGATCTGAACGACTTAAAAAAGCTGAACGACGGAAACGATCTCAACGACGGAAACGATCTGAACGACTGAAACGATCTGAACGAAGGAAACGATCTGAACGACTGAAACGATCTGAACGACTGAAACGATCTGAAAGACAGAAACGAACTGAACGACTGAAACGATCTGAACGACTGAAACGATCTGAACGACTTAAAAGAGCTGAACGACTGAAAAGAGCTGATGAGGGAAATGATCTGAACGACTGAAACGATCTGAACGACGGAAACGATCTGAACGACTGAAAAGAGCTGATGAGGGAAACGATCTGAACGACTGAAACGATCTGAACGACTGAAAAGAGCTGATGAGGGAAACGATCTGAACGACGGAAACGATCTGAACGACTGAAACGATCTGAACGACTGAAACAATGTGAACGACGGAAACGATCTGAACGACTGAAACGATCTGAACGACTGAAACAATCTGAACGACGGAAAAGAGCTGATGAGGTAAACGATCTGAACGACTGAAACGAGCTGAACGACTGAAACGATCTGAACGACTGAAACAATCTGAACGACGGAAAAGAGCTGATGAGGTAAACGATCTGAACGACTGAAACGATCTGAACGACGGAAACGATCTGAACTACGAAAACGATCTGAACGACGGAAACGATCTGAACGACTGAAACGATCTGAACGACTGAAACGATCTGAACGACGGAAACGATCTGAACGACGAAAACGATCTGAACGACGGAAACGATCTGAACGACTGAAACGATCTGAACGACGGAAACGAACTGAACGACTGAAACGATCTGAACGACTTAAAAGAGCTGAACGAATTAAAAGAGCTGAACGAATTAAAAGAGCTGAACGACGGAAACGACCTGAACGACGGAAACGATCTGAACGAATTAAAAGAGCTGAACGACGGAAACGACCTGAACGACGGAAAAGAGCTGAACGACTGAAAAGAGCTGATGAGGTAAACGATCTGAACGAGTGAAACGATCTGAACGACGGAAACGAACTGAACGACGGAAACGATCTGAACGACGGAAACGATCTGAATGACAGAAACGATCTGAACGACGGAAAAGAGCTGAACGACTGAAAAGAGCTGATGAGTTAAACGATCTGAACGAGTGAAACGATCTGAACGACGGAAACGAACTGAACGACGGAAACGATCTGAACGACGGAAACGATCTGAACGACGGAAACGATCTGAACGACGGAAACGATCTGCACGACGGAAACGATCTGAACGACGGAAACGATCTGCACGACGGAAACGAACTGAACGACTTAAAAGAGCTGAACGACGGAAAAGAACTGAACGACGTAAAAGAGCTGAACGATTGAAAAGAGCTGAACGACTGAAACGAACTGAACGACGGAAAAGAACTGAACGACGTAAAAGAGCTGAACGACTGAAAAGAGCTGAACGACTGAAACGAACTGAACGACGGAAACGATCTGAACGATTGAAACGATCTGAACGACTTAAAAGAGCTGAACGACGGAAAAGAACTGAACGACGTAAAAGAGCTGAACGACTGAAACGATCTGAACGACTTAAAATAGCTGAACGACTGAAACGATCTGAACGACTGAAACGATCTGAACGACGGAAACGATCTGAACGACTGAAACGATCTGAACGACGGAAACGATCTGAACGACTGAAACGATCTGAACGACGGAAACGATCTGTACGACTTAAAAGAGCTGATGAGGGAAACGATCTGAACGACTGAAACGATCTGGACGACAGAAACGATCTGAACGACTGAAACGATCTGGACGACAGAAACGATCTGAACGACTGAAACGATCTGAACGACTGAAAAGAGCTGATGAGGGAAACGATCTGAACGACGAAAACGATCTGAACGACGGAAACGATCTGAACGACTGAAACGATCTGAACGACGGAAACGAACTGAACGACTGAAACGATCTGAACGACTTAAAAGAGCTGAACGAATTAAAAGAGCTGAACGAATTAAAAGAGCTGAACGACGGAAACGACCTGAACGACGGAAACGATCTGAACGAATTAAAAGAGCTGAACGACGGAAACGACCTGAACGACGGAAAAGAGCTGAACGACTGAAAAGAGCTGATGAGGTAAACGATCTGAACGAGTGAAACGATCTGAACGACGGAAACGAACTGAACGACGGAAACGATCTGAACGACGGAAACGATCTGAATGACAGAAACGATCTGAACGACGGAAAAGAGCTGAACGACTGAAAAGAGCTGATGAGTTAAACGATCTGAACGAGTGAAACGATCTGAACGACGGAAACGAACTGAACGACGGAAACGATCTGAACGACGGAAACGATCTGAACGACGGAAACGATCTGAACGACGGAAACGATCTGCACGACGGAAACGATCTGAACGACGGAAACGATCTGCACGACGGAAACGAACTGAACGACTTAAAAGAGCTGAACGACGGAAAAGAACTGAACGACGTAAAAGAGCTGAACGATTGAAAAGAGCTGAACGACTGAAACGAACTGAACGACGGAAAAGAACTGAACGACGTAAAAGAGCTGAACGACTGAAAAGAGCTGAACGACTGAAACGAACTGAACGACGGAAACGATCTGAACGATTGAAACGATCTGAACGACTTAAAAGAGCTGAACGACGGAAAAGAACTGAACGACGTAAAAGAGCTGAACGACTGAAACGATCTGAACGACTTAAAATAGCTGAACGACTGAAACGATCTGAACGACTGAAACGATCTGAACGACGGAAACGATCTGAACGACTGAAACGATCTGAACGACGGAAACGATCTGAACGACTGAAACGATCTGAACGACGGAAACGATCTGTACGACTTAAAAGAGCTGATGAGGGAAACGATCTGAACGACTGAAACGATCTGAACGACAGAAACGATCTGAACGACTGAAACGATCTGGACGACAGAAACGATCTGAACGACTGAAACGATCTGAACGACTGAAAAGAGCTGATGAGGGAAACGATCTGAACGACTTAAAAGAGCTGATGAGGGAAACGATCTGAACGACGGAAACGATCTGAACGACGGAAACGATCTGAACGACGGAAACGAGCTGAACGACGGAAACGATCTGCACGACAGAAATGAACTGAACGACTGAAACGATCTGAACGACTGAAACGATCTGAACAACTTAAAAGAGCTGAACGAATTAAAAGAGCTGAACGACGGAAACGAACTGAACGACGGAAACGATCTGAACGATTGAAACGATCTGAACGACTTAAAATAGCTGAACGACTGAAACGATCTGAACGACTGAAACGATCTGAACGACGGAAACGATCTGAACGACTGAAACGATCTGAACGATGGAAACGATCTGAATCACTGAAACGATCTGAACGACGGAAACGATCTGAACGACGGAAACGATCTGAATGACTGAAACGATCTGAACGACGGAAACGATCTGAACGACTTAAAAGAGCTGATGAGGGAAACGATCTGAACGACTGAAACGATCTGGACGACAGAAACGATCTGAACGACGGAAACGATCTGAACGACGGAAACGAACTGAACGACGGAAACGATCTGAACAACGGAAATGAGATGAACGATTGAAACGATCTGAACGACTGAGATGATCTGAACGACGGACACGAGCTGAACGACTGAAAAGAGCTGAACGACGGAAACGATCTGAACGACAGAAACGATCTGAACGACTGAAACGATCTGGACGACAGAAACGATCTGAACGACTGAAACGAGCTGAACGACTGAAAAGAGCTGAACGACGGAAACGTTCTGAACGACTGAAACGATCTGAACGACTGAAACAATGTGAACGACGGAAACGATCTGAACGACTGAAACGATCTGAACGACTGAAACAATGTGAACGACGGAAACGATCTGAACGACTGAAACGATCTGAACGACTGAAACAATCTGAACGACGGAAAAGAGCTGATGAGGTAAACGATCTGAACGACTGAAACGAGCTGAACGACTGAAACGATCTGAACGACTGAAACAATCTGAACGACGGAAAAGAGCTGATGAGGTAAACGATCTGAACGACTGAAACGATCTGAACGACGGAAACGATCTGAACGACTGAAACGATCTGAACGACTGAAACGATCTGAACGACTGAAAAGAGCTGATGAGGGAAACGATCTGAACGACTGAAACGATCTGGACGACAGAAACGATCTGAACGACTGAAACGATCTGGACGACAGAAACGATCTGAACGACTGAAACGATCTGAACGACTGAAAAGAGCTGATGAGGGAAACGATCTGAACGACTGAAACGATCTGAACGACGGAAACGATCTGAACGAGTGAAACGATCTGAACGACTGAAAAGAGCTGAACGACTGAAAAGAGCTGATGAGGGAAACGATCTGAACGACTGAAACGATCTGAACGACGGAAACGATCTGAACGACTGAAAAGAGCTGATGAGGGAAACGATCTGAACGACTGAAACGATCTGAACGACGGAAACGATCTGAACGACTTAAAAGAGCTGAACGACAGAAACGATCTGAACGACTGAAACGATCTGAACGACTGAAACGAACTGAACGACGGAAACGATCTGAACGACGGAAACGATCTGAACGAGTGAAACGATCTGAACGACTGAAAAGAGCTGATGAGGGAAACGATCTGAACGACTGAAATGATCTGAACGAGTGAAACGAGTGAAACGATCTCAACGACTGAAACTATCTGAACGAGTGAAACGATCTGAACGACTGAAACGATCTGAACGACTGAAACGATCTGAACGACTGAAACGATCTGAACGACTTAAAAAAGCTGAACGACGGAAACGATCTCAACGACGGAAACGATCTGAACGACTGAAACGATCTGAACGAAGGAAACGATCTGAACGACTGAAACGATCTGAACGACTGAAACGATCTGAAAGACAGAAACGAACTGAACGACTGAAACGATCTGAACGACTGAAACGATCTGAACGACTTAAAAGAGCTGAACGACTGAAAAGAGCTGATGAGGGAAATGATCTGAACGACTGAAACGATCTGAACGACGGAAACGATCTGAACGACTGAAAAGAGCTGATGAGGGAAACGATCTGAACGACTGAAACGATCTGAACGACTGAAAAGAGCTGATGAGGGAAACGATCTGAACGACGGAAACGATCTGAACGACTGAAACGATCTGAACGACTGAAACAATGTGAACGACGGAAACGATCTGAACGACTGAAACGATCTGAACGACTGAAACAATCTGAACGACGGAAAAGAGCTGATGAGGTAAACGATCTGAACGACTGAAACGAGCTGAACGACTGAAACGATCTGAACGACTGAAACAATCTGAACGACGGAAAAGAGCTGATGAGGTAAACGATCTGAACGACTGAAACGATCTGAACGACGGAAACGATCTGAACTACGAAAACGATCTGAACGACGGAAACGATCTGAACGACTGAAACGATCTGAACGACTGAAACGATCTGAACGACGGAAACGATCTGAACGACGAAAACGATCTGAACGACGGAAACGATCTGAACGACTGAAACGATCTGAACGACGGAAACGAACTGAACGACTGAAACGATCTGAACGACTGAAACGATCAAAACGACTGAAACGAACTGAACGACGGAAACGATCTGAACGACGGAAACGATCTGAACGACTGAAACGATCTGAACGACTTAAAAGAGCTGAACGACAGAAACGATCTGAACGACTGAAAAGAGCTGATGAGGGAAACGATCTGAACGACGGAAACGATCTGAACGACTGAAACGATCTGAACGACGGAAACGATCTGAACGACTGAAACGATCTGAACGACTGAAACGATCTGAACGACTGAAACGATCTGAACGACTGAAACGATCTGAACAACTTAAAAGAGCTGAACGAATTAAAAGAGCTGAACGAATTAAAAGAGCTGAACGACGGAAACGATCTGAACGAATTAAAAGAGCTGAACGACGGAAACGACCTGAACGACGGAAAAGAGCTGAACGACTGAAAAGAGCTGATGAGGTAAACGATCTGAACGAGTGAAACGATCTGAACGACGGAAACGAACTGAACGACTTAAAAGAGCTGAACGACGGAAAAGAACTGAACGACGTAAAAGAGCTGAACGACTGAAACGAACTGAACGACGGAAAAGAACTGAACGACGTAAAAGAGCTGAACGACTGAAAAGAGCTGAACGACTGAAACGAACTGAACGACGGAAACGATCTGAACGATTGAAACGATCTGAACGACTTAAAAGAGCTGAACGACGGAAAAGAACTGAACGACGTAAAAGAGCTGAACGACTGAAACGATCTGAACGACTTAAAATAGCTGAACGACTGAAACGATCTGAACGACTGAAACGATCTGAACGACGGAAACGATCTGAACGACTGAAACGATCTGAACGACGGAAACGATCTGAACGACTGAAACGATCTGAACGACGGAAACGATCTGTACGACTTAAAAGAGCTGATGAGGGAAACGATCTGAACGACTGAAACGATCTGGACGACTGAAACGATCTGGACGACAGAAACGATCTGAACGACTGAAACGATCTGAACGACTGAAAAGAGCTGATGAGGGAAACGATCTGAACGACTTAAAAGAGCTGATGAGGGAAACGATCTGAACGACGGAAACGATCTGAACGACGGAAACGATCTGAACGACGGAAACGAGCTGAACGACGGAAACGATCTGCACGACGGAAATGAACTGAACGACTGAAACGATCTGAACGACTGAAACGATCTGAACAACTTAAAAGAGCTGAACGAATTAAAAGAGCTGAACGACGGAAACGAACTGAACGACGGAAACGATCTGAACGATTGAAACGATCTGAACGACTTAAAATAGCTGAACGACTGAAACGATCTGAACGACTGAAACGATCTGAACGACAGAAACGATCTGAACGACTGAAACGATCTGGACGACAGAAACGATCTGAACGACTGAAACGAGCTGAACGACTGAAAAGAGCTGAACGACGGAAACGAGCTGAACGACGGAAACGATCTGCACGACGGAAACGAACTGAACGACTGAAACGATCTGAACGACGGAAACGATCTGAACGACGGAAACGAGCTGAACGACGGAAACGATCTGCACGACGGAAATGAACTGAACGACTGAAACGATCTGAACGACTGAAACGATCTGAACAACTTAAAAGAGCTGAACGAATTAAAAGAGCTGAACGACGGAAACGAACTGAACGACGGAAACGATCTGAACGATTGAAACGATCTGAACGACTTAAAATAGCTGAACGACTGAAACGATCTGAACGACTGAAACGATCTGAACGACAGAAACGATCTGAACGACTGAAACGATCTGGACGACAGAAACGATCTGAACGACTGAAACGAGCTGAACGACTGAAAAGAGCTGAACGACGGAAACGAGCTGAACGACGGAAACGATCTGCACGACGGAAACGAACTGAACGACTGAAACGATCTGAACGACTGAAACGATCTGAACAACTTAAAAGAGCTGAACGAATTAAAAGAGCTGAACGACGGAAACGACCTGAACGACGGAAACGATCTGAATGACGGAAACGATCTGCACGACGGAAACGAACTGAACGACTTAAAAGAGCTGAACGACGGAAAAGAACTGAACGACGTAAAAGAGCTGAACGACTGAAAAGAGCTGAACGACTGAAACGAACTGAACGACGGAAACGATCTGAACGATTGAAACGATCTGAACGACTTAAAATAGCTGAACGACTGAAACGATCTGAACGACTGAAACGATCTGAACGACGGAAACGATCTGAACGACTGAAACGATCTGAACGACGGAAACGATCTGAACGACTGAAACGATCTGAACGACGGAAACGATCTGAACGACTGAAACGATCTGAACGACGGAAACGATCTGAACGACTGAAACGATCTGAACGACGGAAACGATCTGAACGACTGAAACGATCTGAACGACGGAAACGATCTGAACGACTGAAACGATCTGAACGACGGAAACGATCTGAACGACTGAAACGATCTGAACGACGGAAACGATCTGAACGACTTAAAAGAGCTGATGAGGGAAAATGATCTGAACGACTGAAACGATCTGGACGACAGAAACGATCTGAACGACTGAAACGATCTGAACGACTGAAAAGAGCTGATGAGGGAAACGATCTGAACGACTGAAACGATCTGAACGACGGAAACGATCTGAACGAGTGAAACGATCTGAACGACTGAAACGATCTGAACGACGGAAACGATCTGAACGACTGAAAAGAGCTGATGAGGGAAACGATCTGAACGACTGAAACGATCTGAACGACGGAAACGATCTGAACGACTTAAAAGAGCTGAACGACAGAAACGATCTGAACGACTGAAACGATCTGAACGACTGAAACGAACTGAACGACGGAAACGATCTGAACGACGGAAAAGAGCTGATGAGGGAAACGATCTGAACGACTGAAATGATCTGAACGACGGAAACGATCTGAACGACGGAAACGATCTGAACGACGGAAACGATCTGAACGACGGAAACGATCTGAACGACTTAAAAGAGCTGAACGACTGAAAAGAGCTGATGAGGGAAACGATCTGCACGACTGAAACGATCTGAACGACTGAAACGATCTGAACGAGTGAAACGATCTGAAAGACTGAAAAGAGCTGAACGACTGAAACGATCTGAACGACTGAAACGATCTGAACGAGTGAAACGAGTGAAACGATCTCAACGACTGAAACTATCTGAACGAGTGAAACGATCTGAACGACTGAAACGATCTGAACGACTGAAACGATCTGAACGAAGGAAACGATCTGAACGACTGAAACGATCTGAACGACTGAAACGATCTGAAAGACAGAAACGAACTGAACGACTGAAACGATCTGAACGACTGAAACGATCTGAACGACTTAAAAGAGCTGAACGACTGAAAAGAGCTGATGAGGGAAACGATCTGAACGACTGAAACGATCTGAACGACGGAAACGATCTGAACGACTGAAAAGAGCTGATGAGGGAAACGATCTGAACGACTGAAACGATCTGAACGACTGAAAAGAGCTGATGAGGGAAACGATCTGAACGACGGAAACGATCTGAACGACTGAAACGATCTGAACGACTGAAACGAGCTGAATGACGGAAACGAACTGAACGACTGAAACGATCTGAACGACTTAAAAGAGCTGATGAGGTAAACGATCTGAACGACGGAAACGATCTGAACGACTGAAACGAGCTGAACGACTGAAACGATCTGAACGACTGAAACAATCTGAACGACGGAAACGTTCTGAACGACTGAAACGATCTGAACGACTGAAACAATGTGAACGACGGAAACGATCTGAACGACTGAAACGATCTGAACGACTGAAACAATGTGAACGACGGAAACGATCTGAACGACTGAAACGATCTGAACGACTGAAACAATCTGAACGACGGAAAAGAGCTGATGAGGTAAACGATCTGAACGACTGAAATGAGCTGAACGACTGAAACGATCTGAACGACTGAAACAATCTGAACGACGGAAAAGAGCTGATGAGGTAAACGATCTGAACGACTGAAACGATCTGAACGACGGAAACGATCTGAACGACTGAAACGATCTGAACGACGGAAACGATCTGAACGACTGAAACGATCTGAACGACGGAAACGATCTGAACGACTTAAAAGAGCTGATGAGGGAAACGATCTGAACGACTGAAACGATCTGGACGACAGAAACGATCTGAACGACTGAAACGATCTGGACGACAGAAACGATCTGAACGACTGAAACGATCTGAACGACTGAAAAGAGCTGATGAGGGAAACGATCTGAACGACTGAAACGATCTGAACGACGGAAACGATCTGAACGACTGAAAAGAGCTGAACGACTGAAAAGAGCTGATGAGGGAAACGATCTGAACGACTGAAACGATCTGAACGACGGAAACGATCTGAACGACTGAAAAGAGCTGATGAGGGAAACGATCTGAACGACTGAAACGATCTGAACGACGGAAACGATCTGAACGACTTAAAAGAGCTGAACGACAGAAACGATCTGAACGACTGAAACGATCTGAACGACTGAAACGAACTGAACGACGGAAACGATCTGAACGACGGAAACGATCTGAACGAGTGAAACGATCTGAACGACTGAAAAGAGCTGATGAGGGAAACGATCTGAACGACTTAAATGATCTGAACGACGGAAACGATCTGAACGACGGAAACGATCTGAACGACGGAAACGATCTGAACGACTTAAAAGAGCTGAACGACTGAAAAGAGCTGATGAGGGAAACGATCTGCACGACTGAAACGGTCTGAACGACTGAAACGATCTGAACGACTGAAACGATCTGAACGAGTGAAACGATCTGAAAGACTGAAAAGAGCTGAACGACTGAAACGATCTGAACGACGGAAAAGAGCTGATGAGGTAAACGATCTGAACGACTGAAACGATCTGAACGACGGAAACGATCTGAACGACTGAAACGATCTGAACGACGGAAACGATCTGAACGACTGAAACGATCTGAACGACGGAAACGATCTGAACGACTTAAAAGAGCTGATGAGGGAAACGATCTGAACGACTGAAACGATCTGGACGACAGAAACGATCTGAACGACTGAAACGATCTGGACGACAGAAACGATCTGAACGACTGAAACGATCTGAACGACTGAAAAGAGCTGATGAGGGAAACGATCTGAACGACGGAAACGATCTGAACGATGGAAACGAACTGAACGACGGAAACGAACTGAACGACTGAAACGATCTGAACGACTGAAACGATCTGAACGACTTAAAAGAGCTGAACGACAGAAACGATCTGAACGACTGAAACGATCTGAACGACTGAAACGAACTGAACGACGGAAACGATCTGAACGACTGAAACGATCTGAACGACGGAAACGAACTGAACGACTGAAACGATCTGAACGACTGAAACGATCTGAACGACTTAAAAGAGCTGAACGACAGAAACGATCTGAACGACTGAAACGATCAAAACGACTGAAACGAACTGAACGACGGAAACGATCTGAACGACGGAAACGATCTGAACGACTGAAACGATCTGAACGACTTAAAAGAGCTGAACGACAGAAACGATCTGAACGACTGAAACGATCTGAACGACGGAAACGATCTGAACGACTGAAACGATCTGAACGACGGAAACGATCTGAACGACTTAAAAGAGCTGATGAGGGAAACGATCTGAACGACTGAAACGATCTGGACGACAGAAACGATCTGAACGACTGAAACGATCTGGACGACAGAAACGATCTGAACGACTGAAACGATCTGAACGACTGAAAAGAGCTGATGAGGGAAACGATCTGAACGACTGAAACGATCTGAACGACGGAAACGATCTGAACGACTGAAAAGAGCTGAACGACTGAAAAGAGCTGATGAGGGAAACGATCTGAACGACTGAAACGATCTGAACGACGGAAACGATCTGAACGACTGAAAAGAGCTGATGAGGGAAACGATCTGAACGACTGAAACGATCTGAACGACGGAAACGATCTGAACGACTTAAAAGAGCTGAACGACAGAAACGATCTGAACGACTGAAACGATCTGAACGACTGAAACGAACTGAACGACGGAAACGATCTGAACGACGGAAACGATCTGAACGAGTGAAACGATCTGAACGACTGAAAAGAGCTGATGAGGGAAACGATCTGAACGACTTAAATGATCTGAACGACGGAAACGATCTGAACGACGGAAACGATCTGAACGACGGAAACGATCTGAACGACTTAAAAGAGCTGAACGACTGAAAAGAGCTGATGAGGGAAACGATCTGCACGACTGAAACGGTCTGAACGACTGAAACGATCTGAACGACTGAAACGATCTGAACGAGTGAAACGATCTGAAAGACTGAAAAGAGCTGAACGACTGAAACGATCTGAACGACGGAAAAGAGCTGATGAGGTAAACGATCTGAACGACTGAAACGATCTGAACGACGGAAACGATCTGAACGACTGAAACGATCTGAACGACGGAAACGATCTGAACGACTGAAACGATCTGAACGACGGAAACGATCTGAACGACTTAAAAGAGCTGATGAGGGAAACGATCTGAACGACTGAAACGATCTGGACGACAGAAACGATCTGAACGACTGAAACGATCTGGACGACAGAAACGATCTGAACGACTGAAACGATCTGAACGACTGAAAAGAGCTGATGAGGGAAACGATCTGAACGACGGAAACGATCTGAACGACGGAAACGAACTGAACGACGGAAACGAACTGAACGACTGAAACGATCTGAACGACTGAAACGATCTGAACGACTTAAAAGAGCTGAACGACAGAAACGATCTGAACGACTGAAACGATCTGAACGACTGAAACGAACTGAACGACGGAAACGATCTGAACGACTGAAACGATCTGAACGACGGAAACGAACTGAACGACTGAAACGATCTGAACGACTGAAACGATCTGAACGACTTAAAAGAGCTGAACGACAGAAACGATCTGAACGACTGAAACGATCAAAACGACTGAAACGAACTGAACGACGGAAACGATCTGAACGACGGAAACGATCTGAACGACTGAAACGATCTGAACGACTTAAAAGAGCTGAACGACAGAAACGATCTGAACGACTGAAAAGAGCTGATGAGGGAAACGATCTGAACGACGGAAACGATCTGAACGACTGAAACGATCTGAACGACGGAAACGATCTGAACGACTGAAACGATCTGAACGACTGAAACGATCTGAACGACTGAAACGATCTGAACGACTGAAACGATCTGAACAACTTAAAAGAGCTGAACGAATTAAAAGAGCTGAACGAATTAAAAGAGCTGAACGACGGAAACGACCTGAACGACGGAAACGATCTGAACGAATTAAAAGAGCTGAACGACGGAAACGACCTGAACGACGGAAAAGAGCTGAACGACTGAAAAGAGCTGATGAGGTAAACGATCTGAACGAGTGAAACGATCTGAACGACGGAAACGAACTGAACGACTTAAAAGAGCTGAACGACGGAAAAGAACTGAACGACGTAAAAGAGCTGAACGACTGAAACGAACTGAACGACGGAAAAGAACTGAACGACGTAAAAGAGCTGAACGACTGAAAAGAGCTGAACGACGGAAAAGAACTGAACGACGTAAAAGAGCTGAACGACTGAAACGATCTGAACGACTTAAAATAGCTGAACGACTGAAACGATCTGAACGACTGAAACGATCTGAACGACGGAAACGATCTGAACGACTGAAACGATCTGAACGACGGAAACGATCTGAACGACTGAAACGATCTGAACGACGGAAACGATCTGTACGACTTAAAAGAGCTGATGAGGGAAACGATCTGAACGACTGAAACGATCTGGACGACTGAAACGATCTGGACGACAGAAACGATCTGAACGACTGAAACGATCTGAACGACTGAAAAGAGCTGATGAGGGAAACGATCTGAACGACTTAAAAGAGCTGAACGACGGAAACGAACTGAACGACGGAAACGATCTGCACGACGGAAACGAACTGAACGACTGAAACGATCTGAACGACGGAAACGATCTGAACGACGGAAACGAGCTGAACGACGGAAACGATCTGCACGACGGAAATGAACTGAACGACTGAAACGATCTGAACGACTGAAACGATCTGAACAACTTAAAAGAGCTGAACGAATTAAAAGAGCTGAACGACGGAAACGAACTGAACGACGGAAACGATCTGAACGATTGAAACGATCTGAACGACTTAAAATAGCTGAACGACTGAAACGATCTGAACGACTGAAACGATCTGAACGACAGAAACGATCTGAACGACTGAAACGATCTGGACGACAGAAACGATCTGAACGACTGAAACGAGCTGAACGACTGAAAAGAGCTGAACGACGGAAACGAGCTGAACGACGGAAACGATCTGCACGACGGAAACGAACTGAACGACTGAAACGATCTGAACGACTGAAACGATCTGAACAACTTAAAAGAGCTGAACGAATTAAAAGAGCTGAACGACGGAAACGACCTGAACGACGGAAACGATCTGAATGACGGAAACGATCTGCACGACGGAAACGAACTGAACGACGTAAAAGAGCTGAACGACTGAAAAGAGCTGAACGACTGAAACGAACTGAACGACGGAAACGATCTGAACGATTGAACCGATCTGAACGACTTAAAATAGCTGAACGACTGAAACGATCTGAACGACTGAAACGATCTGAACGACGGAAACGATCTGAACGACTGAAACGATCTGAACGACGGAAACGATCTGAACGACTGAAACGATCTGAACGACGGAAACGATCTGAACGACTGAAACGATCTGAACGACGGAAACGATCTGAACGACGGAAACGAGCTGAACGACGGAAACGATCTGCACGACGGAAATGAACTGAACGACTGAAACGATCTGAACGACTGAAACGAGCTGAACGACTGAAAAGAGCTGAACGACGGAAACGAGCTGAACGACGGAAACGATCTGCACGACGGAAACGAACTGAACGACTGAAACGATCTGAACGACTGAAACGATCTGAACAACTTAAAAGAGCTGAACGAATTAAAAGAGCTGAACGACGGAAAAGAACTGAACGACGTAAAAGAGCTGAACGACTGAAAAGAGCTGAACGACTGAAACGAACTGAACGACGGAAACGATCTGAACGATTGAAACGATCTGAACGACTTAAAATAGCTGAACGACTGAAACGATCTGAACGACTGAAACGATCTGAACGACGGAAACGATCTGAACGACTGAAACGATCTGAACGACGGAAACGATCTGAACGACTGAAACGATCTGAACGACGGAAACGATCTGAACGACTGAAACGATCTGAACGACGGAAACGATCTGAACGACTGAAACGATCTGAACGACGGAAACGATCTGAACGACTGAAACGATCTGAACGACGGAAACGATCTGAACGACTGAAACGATCTGAACGACGGAAACGATCTGAACGACTTAAAAGAGCTGATGAGGGAAAATGATCTGAACGACTGAAACGATCTGGACGACAGAAACGATCTGAACGACTTAAAAGAGCTGAACGACAGAAACGATCTGAACGACTGAAACGATCTGAACGACTGAAACGAACTGAACGACGGAAACGATCTGAACGACGGAAAAGAGCTGATGAGGGAAACGATCTGAACGACTGAAATGATCTGAACGACGGAAACGATCTGAACGACGGAAACGATCTGAACGACGGAAACGATCTGAACGACGGAAACGATCTGAACGACTTAAAAGAGCTGAACGACTGAAAAGAGCTGATGAGGGAAACGATCTGCACGACTGAAACGATCTGAACGACTGAAACGATCTGAACGACTGAAACGATCTGAACGAGTGAAACGATCTGAAAGACTGAAAAGAGCTGAACGACTGAAACGATCTGAACGACTGAAACGATCTGAACGAGTGAAACGAGTGAAACGATCTCAACGACTGAAACTATCTGAACGAGTGAAACGATCTGAACGACTGAAACGATCTGAACGACTGAAACGATCTGAACGAAGGAAACGATCTGAACGACTGAAACGATCTGAACGACTGAAACGATCTGAAAGACAGAAACGAACTGAACGACTGAAACGATCTGAACGGCTGAAACGATCTGAACGACTTAAAAGAGCTGAACGACTGAAAAGAGCTGATGAGGGAAACGATCTGAACGACTGAAACGATCTGAACGACGGAAACGATCTGAACGACTGAAAAGAGCTGATGAGGGAAACGATCTGAACGACTGAAACGATCTGAACGACTGAAAAGAGCTGATGAGGGAAACGATCTGAACGACGGAAACGATCTGAACGACTGAAACGATCTGAACGACTGAAACGAGCTGAATGACGGAAACGAACTGAACGACTGAAACGATCTGAACGACTTAAAAGAGCTGATGAGGTAAACGATCTGAACGACGGAAACGATCTGAACGACTGAAACGAGCTGAAAGACTGAAACGATCTGAACGACTGAAACAATCTGAACGACGGAAACGTTCTGAACGACTGAAACGATCTGAACGACTGAAACAATGTGAACGACGGAAACGATCTGAACGACTGAAACGATCTGAACGACTGAAACAATGTGAACGACGGAAACGATCTGAACGACTGAAACGATCTGAACGACTGAAACAATCTGAACGACGGAAAAGAGCTGATGAGGTAAACGATCTGAACGACTGAAACGAGCTGAACGACTGAAACGATCTGAACGACTGAAACAATCTGAACGACGGAAAAGAGCTGATGAGGTAAACGATCTGAACGACTGAAACGATCTGAACGACGGAAACGATCTGAACGACTGAAACGATCTGAACGACGGAAACGATCTGAACGACTGAAACGATCTGAACGACGGAAACGATCTGGACGACTTAAAAGAGCTGATGAGGGAAACGATCTGAACGACTGAAACGATCTGGACGACAGAAACGATCTGAACGACTGAAACGATCTGGACGACAGAAACGATCTGAACGACTGAAACGATCTGAACGACTGAAAAGAGCTGATGAGGGAAACGATCTGAACGACTGAAACGATCTGAACGACGGAAACGATCTGAACGACTGAAAAGAGCTGAACGACTGAAAAGAGCTGATGAGGGAAACGATCTGAACGACTGAAACGATCTGAACGACGGAAACGATCTGAACGACTGAAAAGAGCTGATGAGGGAAACGATCTGAACGACTGAAACGATCTGAACGACGGAAACGATCTGAACGACTTAAAAGAGCTGAACGACAGAAACGATCTGAACGACTGAAACGATCTGAACGACTGAAACGAACTGAACGACGGAAACGATCTGAACGACGGAAACGATCTGAACGAGTGAAACGATCTGAACGACTGAAAAGAGCTGATGAGGGAAACGATCTGAACGAGTGAAACGATCTGAACGACTGAAAAGAGCTGATGAGGGAAACGATCTGAACGACTGAAATGATCTGAACGACGGAAACGATCTGAACGACGGAAACGATCTGAACGACGGAAACGATCTGAACGACTTAAAAGAGCTGAACGACTGAAAAGAGCTGATGAGGGAAACGATCTGCACGACTGAAACGGTCTGAACGACTGAAACGATCTGAACGACTGAAACGATCTGAACGAGTGAAACGATCTGAAAGACTGAAAAGAGCTGAACGACTGAAACGATCTGAACGACGGAAAAGAGCTGATGAGGTAAACGATCTGAACGACTGAAACGATCTGAACGACGGAAACGATCTGAACGACTGAAACGATCTGAACGACGGAAACGATCTGAACGACTGAAACGATCTGAACGACGGAAACGATCTGAACGACTTAAAAGAGCTGATGAGGGAAACGATCTGAACGACTGAAACGATCTGGACGACAGAAACGATCTGAACGACTGAAACGATCTGGACGACAGAAACGATCTGAACGACTGAAACGATCTGAACGACTGAAAAGAGCTGATGAGGCAAACGATCTGAACGACTGAAACGATCTGAACGACGGAAACGATCTGAACGAGTGAAACGGTCTGAACGACTGAAAAGAGCTGAACGACTGAAAAGAGCTGATGAGGGAAACGATCTGAACGACTGAAACGATCTGAACGACGGAAACGATCTGAACGACTGAAAAGAGCTGATGAGGGAAACGATCTGAACAACTGAAATGATCTGAACGACGGAAACGATCTGAACGACTTAAAAGAGCTGAACGACAGAAACGAACTGAACGACGGAAACGATCTGAACGACGGAAACGATCTGAACGAGTGAAACGATCTGAACGACTGAAAAGAGCTGATGAGGGAAACGATCTGAACGACTGAAATGATCTGAACGACGGAAACGATCTGAACGACGGAAACGATCTGAACGACGGAAACGATCTGAACGACTTAAAAGAGCTGAACGACTGAAAAGAGCTGATGAGGGAAACGATCTGCACGACTGAAACGATCTGAACGACTGAAACGATCTGAACGACTGAAACGATCTGAACGACTGAAACGATCTGAACGACTGAAACGATCTGAAAGACAGAAACGATCTGAACGACAGAAACGATCTGAAAGACTGAAACGATCTGAACGACTTAAAAAAGCTGAACGACGGAAACGATCTCAACGACGGAAACGATCTGAACGACTGAAACGATCTGAACGAAGGAAACGATCTGAACGACTGAAACGATCTGAACGACTGAAACGATCTGAAAGACAGAAACGAACTGAACGACTGAAACGATCTGAACGACTGAAACGATCTGAACGACTTAAAAGAGCTGAACGACTGAAAAGAGCTGATGAGGGAAACGATCTGAACGACTGAAACGATCTGAACGACGGAAACGATCTGAACGACTGAAAAGAGCTGATGAGGGAAACGATCTGAACGACTGAAACGATCTGAACGACTGAAAAGAGCTGATGAGGGAAACGATCTGAACGACGGAAACGATCTGAACGACTGAAACGATCTGAACGACTGAAACAATGTGAACGACGGAAACGATCTGAACGACTGAAACGATCTGAACGACTGAAACAATCTGAACGACGGAAAAGAGCTGATGAGGTAAACGATCTGAACGACGGAAACGATCTGAACGACTGAAACGATCTGAACGACGGAAACGAACTGAACGACTGAAACGATCTGGACGACAGAAACGATCTGAACGACTGAAACGATCTGGACGACAGAAACGATCTGAACGACTGAAACGATCTGAACGACTGAAAAGAGCTGATGAGGGAAACGATCTGAACGACTGAAACGATCTGAACGACGGAAACGATCTGAACGAGTGAAACGGTCTGAACGACTGAAAAGAGCTGAACGACTGAAAAGAGCTGATGAGGGAAACGATCTGAACGACTGAAACGATCTGAACGACGGAAACGATCTGAACGACTGAAAAGAGCTGATGAGGGAAACGATCTGAACAACTGAAATGATCTGAACGACGGAAACGATCTGAACGACTTAAAAGAGCTGAACGACAGAAACGATCTGAACGACTGAAACGATCTGAACGACTGAAACGAACTGAACGACGGAAACGATCTGAACGACGGAAACGATCTGAACGAGTGAAACGATCTGAACGACTGAAAAGAGCTGATGAGGGAAACGATCTGAACGACTGAAATGATCTGAACGACGGAAACGATCTGAACGACGGAAACGATCTGAACGACGGAAACGATCTGAACGACTTAAAAGAGCTGAACGACTGAAAAGAGCTGATGAGGGAAACGATCTGCACGACTGAAACGATCTGAACGACTGAAACGATCTGAACGACTGAAACGATCTGAACGACTGAAACGATCTGAACGACTGAAACGATCTGAAAGACAGAAACGATCTGAACGACAGAAACGATCTGAAAGACTGAAACGATCTGAACGACTTAAAAAAGCTGAACGACGGAAACGATCTCAACGACGGAAACGATCTGAACGACTGAAACGATCTGAACGAAGGAAACGATCTGAACGACTGAAACGATCTGAACGACTGAAACGATCTGAAAGACAGAAACGAACTGAACGACTGAAACGATCTGAACGACTGAAACGATCTGAACGACTTAAAAGAGCTGAACGACTGAAAAGAGCTGATGAGGGAAACGATCTGAACGACTGAAACGATCTGAACGACGGAAACGATCTGAACGACTGAAAAGAGCTGATGAGGGAAACGATCTGAACGACTGAAACGATCTGAACGACTGAAAAGAGCTGATGAGGGAAACGATCTGAACGACGGAAACGATCTGAACGACTGAAACGATCTGAACGACTGAAACAATGTGAACGACGGAAACGATCTGAACGACTGAAACGATCTGAACGACTGAAACAATCTGAACGACGGAAAAGAGCTGATGAGGTAAACGATCTGAACGACGGAAACGATCTGAACGACTGAAACGATCTGAACGACGGAAACGAACTGAACGACTGAAACGATCTGAACGACTGAAACGATCTGAACGACTTAAAAGAGCTGAACGACAGAAACGATCTGAACGACTGAAACGATCAAAACGACTGAAACGAACTGAACGACGGAAACGATCTGAACGACGGAAACGATCTGAACGACTGAAACGATCTGAACGACTTAAAAGAGCTGAACGACAGAAACGATCTGAACGACTGAAAAGAGCTGATGAGGGAAACGATCTGAACGACGGAAACGATCTGAACGACGGAAACGAACTGAACGACTGAAACGATCTGAACGACTGAAACGATCTGAACGACTTAAAAGAGCTGAACGACAGAAACGATCTGAACGACTGAAACGATCTGAACGACTGAAACGAACTGAACGACGGAAACGATCTGAACGACTGAAACGATCTGAACGACGGAAACGATCTGAACGACGGAAACGATCTGAACGACTGAAACGATCTGAACGACTGAAACGATCTGAACGACTGAAACGATCTGAACGACGGAAACGAACTGAACGACTGAAACGATCTGAACGACTGAAAAGAGCTGATGAGGGAAACGATCTGAACGACGGAAACGATCTGAACGACGGAAACGATCTGAACGACTGAAACGATCTGAACGACTGAAACGATCTGATAGACGGAAACGATCTGAACGACAGAAACGATCTGAACGAGTGAAACGATCTGAACGACTGAAAAGAGCTGAACGACTGAAAAGAGCTGATGAGGGAAACGATCTGAACGACTGAAACGATCTGAACGACGGAAACGATCTGAACGACTGAAAAGAGCTGATGAGGGAAACGATCTGAACGACTGAAACGATCTGAACGACTGAAAAGAGCTGATGAGGGAAACGATCTGAACGACGGAAACGATCTGAACGACTTAAAAGAGCTGAACGACAGAAACGATCTGAACGACTGAAACGATCTGAACGACTGAAACGATCTGAACGACTTAAAAGAGCTGAACGACAGAAACGATCTGAACGACTGAAAAGAGCTGATGAGGGAAACGATCTGAACGACGGAAACGATCTGAACGACTGAAACGATCTGAACGACTGAAACGATCTGAACGACGGAAACGAACTGAACGACTGAAACGATCTGAACGACTGAAACGATCTGAACGACTTAAAAGAGCTGAACGACAGAAACGATCTGAACGACTGAAACGATCTGAACGACTGAAACGAACTGAACGACGGAAACGATCTGAACGACGGAAACGATCTGAACGACTGAAACGATCTGAACGACTTAAAAGAGCTGAACGACAGAAACGATCTGAACGATTGAAACGATCTGAACGACTGAAACGATCTGAACGAGTGAAACGATCTGAAAGACTGAAAAGAGCTGAACGACTGAAACGATCTGAACGACTGAAACGATCTGAACGACTTAAAAGAGCTGAACGACAGAAACGATCTGAACGACTGAAACGATCAAAACGACTGAAACGAACTGAACGACGGAAACGATCTGAACGACGGAAACGATCTGAACGACTGAAACGATCTGAACGACTTAAAAGAGCTGAACGACAGAAACGATCTGAACGACTGAAAAGAGCTGATGAGGGAAACGATCTGAACGACGGAAACGATCTGAACGACTGAAACGATCTGAACGACTGAAACGATCTGAACGACGGAAACGAACTGAACGACTGAAACGATCTGAACGACTGAAACGATCTGAACGACTTAAAAGAGCTGAACGACAGAAACGATCTGAACGACTGAAACGATCTGAACGACTGAAACGAACTGAACGACGGAAACGATCTGAACGACTGAAACGATCTGAACGACGGAAACGATCTGAACGACGGAAACGATCTGAACGACTGAAACGATCTGAACGACTGAAACGATCTGAACGACGGAAACGAACTGAACGACTGAAACGATCTGAACGACTGAAACGATCTGAACGACTTAAAAGAGCTGAACGACAGAAACGATCTGAACGACTGAAACGATCTGAACGACTGAAACGAACTGAACGACGGAAACGATCTGAACGACGGAAACGATCTGAACGACTTAAAAGAGCTGATGAGGGAAACGATCTGAACGACGGAAACGATCTGAACGACTGAAACGATCTGAACGACTGAAACGATCTGAACGACGGAAACGAACTGAACGACTGAAACGATCTGAACGATTGAAAAGAGCTGATGAGGGAAACGATCTGAACGACGGAAACGATCTGAACGACTGAAACGATCTGAACGACTGAAACGATCTGAACGACGGAAACGAACTGAACGACTGAAACGATCTGAACGACTGAAACGATCTGAACGACTTAAAAGAGCTGAACGACGGAAACGATCTGAACGACTGAAACGATCTGAACGATGGAAACGATCTGAACGACGGAAACGATCTGAACGAGTGAAACGATCTGAACGACTGAAAAGAGCTGATGAGGGAAACGATCTGAACGACTGAAACGATCTGAACGACGGAAACGATCTGAACGACTGAAAAGAGCTGATGAGGGAAACGATCTGAACGACTGAAACGATCTGAACGACGGAAACGATCTGTATGACTTAAAAGAGCTGAACGACAGAAACGATCTGAACGACTGAAACGATCTGAACGACTGAAACGAACTGAACGACGGAAACGATCTGAACGACTTAAAAGAGCTGATGAGGGAAACGATCTGAACGACTGAAACGAACTGAACGACAGAAACGATCTGAACGACTGAAAAGAGCTGATGAGGGAAACGATCTGAACGACGGAAACGATCTGAACGACGGAAACGAACTGAACGACTGAAACGATCTGAACGACTGAAACGATCTGAACGACTTAAAAGAGCTGAACGACAGAAACGATCTGAACGACTGAAACGATCTGAACGACTGAAACGAACTGAACGACGGAAACGATCTGAACGACTGAAACGATCTGAACGACGGAAACGATCTGAACGACGGAAACGATCTGAACGACTGAAACGATCTGAACGACTGAAACGATCTGAACGACTGAAACGATCTGAACGACGGAAACGAACTGAACGACTGAAACGATCTGAACGACTGAAAAGAGCTGATGAGGGAAACGATCTGAACGACGGAAACGATCTGAACGACGGAAACGATCTGAACGACTGAAACGATCTGAACGACTGAAACGATCTGATAGACGGAAACGATCTGAACGACAGAAACGATCTGAACGAGTGAAACGATCTGAACGACTGAAAAGAGCTGAACGACTGAAAAGAGCTGATGAGGGAAACGATCTGAACGACTGAAACGATCTGAACGACGGAAACGATCTGAACGACTGAAAAGAGCTGATGAGGGAAACGATCTGAACGACTGAAACGATCTGAACGACTGAAAAGAGCTGATGAGGGAAACGATCTGAACGACGGAAACGATCTGAACGACTTAAAAGAGCTGAACGACAGAAACGATCTGAACGACTGAAACGATCTGAACGACTGAAACGATCTGAACGACTTAAAAGAGCTGAACGACAGAAACGATCTGAACGACTGAAAAGAGCTGATGAGGGAAACGATCTGAACGACGGAAACGATCTGAACGACTGAAACGATCTGAACGACTGAAACGATCTGAACGACGGAAACGAACTGAACGACTGAAACGATCTGAACGACTGAAACGATCTGAACGACTTAAAAGAGCTGAACGACAGAAACGATCTGAACGACTGAAACGATCTGAACGACTGAAACGAACTGAACGACGGAAACGATCTGAACGACGGAAACGATCTGAACGACTGAAACGATCTGAACGACTTAAAAGAGCTGAACGACAGAAACGATCTGAACGATTGAAACGATCTGAACGACTGAAACGATCTGAACGAGTGAAACGATCTGAAAGACTGAAAAGAGCTGAACGACTGAAACGATCTGAACGACTGAAACGATCTGAACGACTTAAAAGAGCTGAACGACAGAAACGATCTGAACGACTGAAACGATCAAAACGACTGAAACGAACTGAACGACGGAAACGATCTGAACGACGGAAACGATCTGAACGACTGAAACGATCTGAACGACTTAAAAGAGCTGAACGACAGAAACGATCTGAACGACTGAAAAGAGCTGATGAGGGAAACGATCTGAACGACGGAAACGATCTGAACGACTGAAACGATCTGAACGACTGAAACGATCTGAACGACGGAAACGAACTGAACGACTGAAACGATCTGAACGACTGAAACGATCTGAACGACTTAAAAGAGCTGAACGACAGAAACGATCTGAACGACTGAAACGATCTGAACGACTGAAACGAACTGAACGACGGAAACGATCTGAACGACTGAAACGATCTGAACGACGGAAACGATCTGAACGACGGAAACGATCTGAACGACTGAAACGATCTGAACGACTGAAACGATCTGAACGACGGAAACGAACTGAACGACTGAAACGATCTGAACGACTGAAACGATCTGAACGACTTAAAAGAGCTGAACGACAGAAACGATCTGAACGACTGAAACGATCTGAACGACTGAAACGACCTGAACGACGGAAACGATCTGAACGACGGAAACGATCTGAACGACTTAAAAGAGCTGAACGACAGAAACGATCTGAACGATTGAAAAGAGCTGATGAGGGAAACGATCTGAACGACGGAAACGATCTGAACGACTGAAACGATCTGAACGACTGAAACGATCTGAACGACGGAAACGAACTGAACGACTGAAACGATCTGAACGACTGAAACGATCTGAACGACTTAAAAGAGCTGAACGACGGAAACGATCTGAACGACTGAAACGATCTGAACGATGGAAACGATCTGAACGACGGAAACGATCTGAACGAGTGAAACGATCTGAACGACTGAAAAGAGCTGATGAGGGAAACGATCTGAACGACTGAAACGATCTGAACGACGGAAACGATCTGAACGACTGAAAAGAGCTGATGAGGGAAACGATCTGAACGACTGAAACGATCTGAACGACGGAAACGATCTGTATGACTTAAAAGAGCTGAACGACAGAAACGATCTGAACGACTGAAACGATCTGAACGACTGAAACGAACTGAACGACGGAAACGATCTGAACGACTTAAAAGAGCTGATGAGGGAAACGATCTGAACGACTGAAACGAACTGAACGACAGAAACGATCTGAACGACTGAAAAGAGCTGATGAGGGAAACGATCTGAACGACGGAAACGATCTGAACGACGGAAACGATCTGAACGACTGAAACGATCTGAACGACTGAAACGATCTGATAGACGGAAACGATCTGAACGACAGAAACGATCTGAACGACTGAAAAGAGCTGAACGACAGAAACGATCTGAACGATGGAAACGATCTGAACGACGGAAACGATCTGAACGAGTGAAACGATCTGAACGACTGAAAAGAGCTGAACGACTGAAAAGAGCTGATGAGGGAAACGATCTGAACGACTGAAACGATCTGAACGACGGAAACGATCTGAACGACTGAAAAGAGCTGATGAGGGAAACGATCTGAACGACTGAAACGATCTGAACGACTGAAAAGAGCTGATGAGGGAAACGATCTGAACGACGGAAACGATCTGAACGACTTAAAAGAGCTGAACGACAGAAACGATCTGAACGACTGAAACGATCTGAACGACTGAAACGATCTGAACGACTTAAAAGAGCTGAACGACAGAAACGATCTGAACGACTGAAAAGAGCTGATGAGGGAAACGATCTGAACGACGGAAACGATCTGAACGACTGAAACGATCTGAACGACTGAAACGATCTGAACGACGGAAACGAACTGAACGACTGAAACGATCTGAACGACTGAAACGATCTGAACGACGGAAACGATCTGAACGACTGAAAAGAGCTGATGAGGGAAACAATCTGAACGACTGAAACGATCTGAACGACTGAAAAGAGCTGATGAGGGAAACGATCTGAACGACGGAAACGATCTGAACGACTGAAAAGAGCTGAACGACTGAAACGATCTGAACGACGGAAACGATCTGAACGAGTGAAACGGTCTGAACGACTGAAAAGAGCTGAACGACTGAAAAGAGCTGATGAGGGAAACGATCTGAACGACTGAAACGATCTGAACGACGGAAACGATCTGAACGACTGAAAAGAGCTGATGAGGGAAACGATCTGAACAACTGAAATGATCTGAACGACGGAAACGATCTGAACGACTTAAAAGAGCTGAACGACAGAAACGATCTGAACGACTGAAACGATCTGAACGACTGAAACGAACTGAACGACGGAAACGATCTGAACGACGGAAACGATCTGAACGAGTGAAACGATCTGAACGACTGAAAAGAGCTGATGAGGGAAACGATCTGAACGACTGAAATGATCTGAACGACGGAAACGATCTGAACGACGGAAACGATCTGAATGACGGAAACGATCTGAACGACTTAAAAGAGCTGAACGACTGAAAAGAGCTGATGAGGGAAACGATCTGCACGACTGAAACGATCTGAACGACTGAAACGATCTGCACGACTGAAACGATCTGAACGACTGAAACGATCTGAACGACTGAAACGATCTGAACGACTGAAACGATCTGAACGACTGAAACGATCTGAAAGACAGAAACGATCTGAACGACAGAAACGATCTGAAAGACTGAAACGATCTGAACGACTTAAAAAAGCTGAACGACGGAAACGATCTCAACGACGGAAACGATCTGAACGACTGAAACGATCTGAACGAAGGAAACGATCTGAACGACTGAAACGATCTGAAAGACAGAAACGAACTGAACGACTGAAACGATCTGAACGACTGAAACGATCTGAACGACTTAAAAGAGCTGAACGACTGAAAAGAGCTGATGAGGGAAACGATCTGAACGACTGAAACGATCTGAACGACGGAAACGATCTGAACGACTGAAAAGAGCTGATGAGGGAAACGATCTGAACGACTGAAACGATCTGAACGACTGAAAAGAGCTGATGAGGGAAACGATCTGAACGACGGAAACGATCTGAACGACTGAAACGATCTGAACGACTGAAACAATGTGAACGACGGAAACGATCTGAACGACTGAAACGATCTGAACGACTGAAACAATCTGAACGACGGAAAAGAGCTGATGAGGTAAACGATCTGAACGACGGAAACGATCTGAACGACTGAAACGATCTGAACGACGGAAACGAACTGAACGACTGAAACGATCTGAACGACTGAAACGATCTGAACGACTTAAAAGAGCTGAACGACAGAAACGATCTGAACGACTGAAACGATCAAAACGACTGAAACGAACTGAACGACGGAAACGATCTGAACGACGGAAACGATCTGAACGACTGAAACGATCTGAACGACTTAAAAGAGCTGAACGACAGAAACGATCTGAACGACTGAAAAGAGCTGATGAGGGAAACGATCTGAACGACGGAAACGATCTGAACGACGGAAACGAACTGAACGACTGAAACGATCTGAACGACTGAAACGATCTGAACGACTTAAAAGAGCTGAACGACAGAAACGATCTGAACGACTGAAACGATCTGAACGACTGAAACGAACTGAACGACGGAAACGATCTGAACGACTGAAACGATCTGAACGACGGAAACGATCTGAACGACGGAAACGATCTGAACGACTGAAACGATCTGAACGACTGAAACGATCTGAACGACTGAAACGATCTGAACGACGGAAACGAACTGAACGACTGAAACGATCTGAACGACTGAAAAGAGCTGATGAGGGAAACGATCTGAACGACGGAAACGATCTGAACGACGGAAACGATCTGAACGACTGAAACGATCTGAACGACTGAAACGATCTGATAGACGGAAACGATCTGAACGACAGAAACGATCTGAACGAGTGAAACGATCTGAACGACTGAAAAGAGCTGAACGACTGAAAAGAGCTGATGAGGGAAACGATCTGAACGACTGAAACGATCTGAACGACGGAAACGATCTGAACGACTGAAAAGAGCTGATGAGGGAAACGATCTGAACGACTGAAACGATCTGAACGACGGAAACGATCTGAACGACTTAAAAGAGCTGAACGACAGAAACGATCTGAACGACTGAAAAGAGCTGATGAGGGAAACGATCTGAACGACGGAAACGATCTGAACGACTGAAACGATCTGAACGACTGAAACGATCTGAACGACGGAAACGAACTGAACGACTGAAACGATCTGAACGACTGAAACGATCTGAACGACTTAAAAGAGCTGAACGACAGAAACGATCTGAACGACTGAAACGATCTGAACGACTGAAACGAACTGAACGACGGAAACGATCTGAACGACGGAAACGATCTGAACGACTGAAACGATCTGAACGACTTAAAAGAGCTGAACGACAGAAACGATCTGAACGATTGAAACGATCTGAACGACTGAAACGATCTGAACGAGTGAAACGATCTGAAAGACTGAAAAGAGCTGAACGACTGAAACTATCTGAACGACTGAAACGATCTGAACGACTTAAAAGAGCTGAACGACAGAAACGATCTGAACGACTGAAACGATCAAAACGACTGAAACGAACTGAACGACGGAAACGATCTGAACGACGGAAACGATCTGAACGACTGAAACGATCTGAACGACTTAAAAGAGCTGAACGACAGAAACGATCTGAACGACTGAAAAGAGCTGATGAGGGAAACGATCTGAACGACGGAAACGATCTGAACGACTGAAACGATCTGAACGACTGAAACGATCTGAACGACGGAAACGAACTGAACGACTGAAACGATCTGAACGACTGAAACGATCTGAACGACTTAAAAGAGCTGAACGACAGAAACGATCTGAACGACTGAAACGATCTGAACGACTGAAACGAACTGAACGACGGAAACGATCTGAACGACTGAAACGATCTGAACGACGGAAACGATCTGAACGACGGAAACGATCTGAACGACTGAAACGATCTGAACGACTGAAACGATCTGAACGACGGAAACGAACTGAACGACTGAAACGATCTGAACGACTGAAACGATCTGAACGACTTAAAAGAGCTGAACGACAGAAACGATCTGAACGACTGAAACGATCTGAACGACTGAAACGAACTGAACGACGGAAACGATCTGAACGACGGAAACGATCTGAACGACTGAAACGATCTGAACGACTTAAAAGAGCTGAACGACAGAAACGATCTGAACGATTGAAAAGAGCTGATGAGGGAAACGATCTGAACGACGGAAACGATCTGAACGACTGAAACGATCTGAACGACTGAAACGATCTGAACGACGGAAACGAACTGAACGACTGAAACGATCTGAACGACTGAAACGATCTGAACGACTTAAAAGAGCTGAACGACAGAAACGATCTGAACGACTGAAACGATCTGAACGACTGAAACGATCTGAACGATGGAAACGATCTGAACGACGGAAACGATCTGAACGAGTGAAACGATCTGAACGACTGAAAAGAGCTGATGAGGGAAACGATCTGAATGACTGAAACGATCTGAACGACGGAAACGATCTGAACGACTGAAAAGAGCTGATGAGGGAAACGATCTGAACGACTGAAACGATCTGAACGACGGAAACGATCTGTATGACTTAAAAGAGCTGAACGACAGAAACGATCTGAACGACTGAAACGATCAAAACGACTGAAACGAACTGAACGACGGAAACGATCTGAACGACGGAAACGATCTGAACGACTGAAACGATCTGAACGACTTAAAAGAGCTGAACGACAGAAACGATCTGAACGACTGAAAAGAGCTGATGAGGGAAACGATCTGAACGACGGAAACGATCTGAACGACGGAAACGAACTGAACGACTGAAACGATCTGAACGACTGAAACGATCTGAACGACTTAAAAGAGCTGAACGACAGAAACGATCTGAACGACTGAAACGATCTGAACGACTGAAACGAACTGAACGACGGAAACGATCTGAACGACTGAAACGATCTGAACGACGGAAACGATCTGAACGACGGAAACGATCTGAACGACTGAAACGATCTGAACGACTGAAACGATCTGAACGACTGAAACGATCTGAACGACGGAAACGAACTGAACGACTGAAACGATCTGAACGACTGAAAAGAGCTGATGAGGGAAACGATCTGAACGACGGAAACGATCTGAACGACGGAAACGATCTGAACGACTGAAACGATCTGAACGACTGAAACGATCTGATAGACGGAAACGATCTGAACGACAGAAACGATCTGAACGAGTGAAACGATCTGAACGACAGAAACGATCTGAACGAGTGAAACGATCTGAACGACTGAAAAGAGCTGAACGACTGAAAAGAGCTGATGAGGGAAACGATCTGAACGACTGAAACGATCTGAACGACGGAAACGATCTGAACGACTGAAAAGAGCTGATGAGGGAAACGATCTGAACGACTGAAACGATCTGAACGACTGAAAAGAGCTGATGAGGGAAACGATCTGAACGACGGAAACGATCTGAACGACTTAAAAGAGCTGAACGACAGAAACGATCTGAACGACTGAAACGATCTGAACGACTGAAACGATCTGAACGACTTAAAAGAGCTGAACGACAGAAACGATCTGAACGACTGAAAAGAGCTGATGAGGGAAACGATCTGAACGACGGAAACGATCTGAACGACTGAAACGATCT
This sequence comes from Blennius ocellaris, assembly GCF_963422515.1. Taxonomy (NCBI): domain Eukaryota; kingdom Metazoa; phylum Chordata; class Actinopteri; order Blenniiformes; family Blenniidae; genus Blennius; species Blennius ocellaris. The sequence continues at coordinate 694,207 of NW_027662273.1, read as the reverse complement.
GAACGACTGAAACGATCTGAACGACGGAAACGAACTGAACGACTGAAACGATCTGAACGACTGAAACGATCTGAACGACTTAAAAGAGCTGAACGACAGAAACGATCTGAACGACTGAAACGATCTGAACGACTGAAACGAACTGAACGACGGAAACGATCTGAACGACGGAAACGATCTGAACGACTGAAACGATCTGAACGACTTAAAAGAGCTGAACGACAGAAACGATCTGAACGATTGAAACGATCTGAACGACTGAAACGATCTGAACGAGTGAAACGATCTGAAAGACTGAAAAGAGCTGAACGACTGAAACGATCTGAACGACTGAAACGATCTGAACGACTTAAAAGAGCTGAACGACAGAAACGATCTGAACGACTGAAACGATCAAAACGACTGAAACGAACTGAACGACGGAAACGATCTGAACGACGGAAACGATCTGAACGACTGAAACGATCTGAACGACTTAAAAGAGCTGAACGACAGAAACGATCTGAACGACTGAAAAGAGCTGATGAGGGAAACGATCTGAACGACGGAAACGATCTGAACGACTGAAACGATCTGAACGACTGAAACGATCTGAACGACGGAAACGAACTGAACGACTGAAACGATCTGAACGACTGAAACGATCTGAACGACTTAAAAGAGCTGAACGACAGAAACGATCTGAACGACTGAAACGATCTGAACGACTGAAACGAACTGAACGACGGAAACGATCTGAACGACTGAAACGATCTGAACGACGGAAACGATCTGAACGACGGAAACGATCTGAACGACTGAAACGATCTGAACGACTGAAACGATCTGAACGACGGAAACGAACTGAACGACTGAAACGATCTGAACGACTGAAACGATCTGAACGACTTAAAAGAGCTGAACGACAGAAACGATCTGAACGACTGAAACGATCTGAACGACTGAAACGAACTGAACGACGGAAACGATCTGAACGACGGAAACGATCTGAACGACTGAAACGATCTGAACGACTTAAAAGAGCTGAACGACAGAAACGATCTGAACGATTGAAAAGAGCTGATGAGGGAAACGATCTGAACGACGGAAACGATCTGAACGACTGAAACGATCTGAACGACTGAAACGATCTGAACGACGGAAACGAACTGAACGACTGAAACGATCTGAACGACTGAAACGATCTGAACGACTTAAAAGAGCTGAACGACGGAAACGATCTGAACGACTGAAACGATCTGAACGATGGAAACGATCTGAACGACGGAAACGATCTGAACGAGTGAAACGATCTGAACGACTGAAAAGAGCTGATGAGGGAAACGATCTGAATGACTGAAACGATCTGAACGACGGAAACGATCTGAACGACTGAAAAGAGCTGATGAGGGAAACGATCTGAACGACTGAAACGATCTGAACGACGGAAACGATCTGTATGACTTAAAAGAGCTGAACGACAGAAACGATCTGAACGACTGAAACGATCTGAACGACTGAAACGAACTGAACGACGGAAACGATCTGAACGACTTAAAAGAGCTGATGAGGGAAACGATCTGAACGACTGAAACGAACTGAACGACAGAAACGATCTGAACGACTGAAAAGAGCTGATGAGGGAAACGATCTGAACGACGGAAACGATCTGAACGACGGAAACGATCTGAACGACTGAAACGATCTGAACGACTGAAACGATCTGATAGACGGAAACGATCTGAACGACAGAAACGATCTGAACGACTGAAAAGAGCTGAACGACAGAAACGATCTGAACGATGGAAACGATCTGAACGACGGAAACGATCTGAACGAGTGAAACGATCTGAACGACTGAAAAGAGCTGAACGACTGAAAAGAGCTGATGAGGGAAACGATCTGAACGACTGAAACGATCTGAACGACGGAAACGATCTGAACGACTGAAAAGAGCTGATGAGGGAAACGATCTGAACGACTGAAACGATCTGAACGACTGAAAAGAGCTGATGAGGGAAACGATCTGAACGACGGAAACGATCTGAACGACTTAAAAGAGCTGAACGACAGAAACGATCTGAACGACTGAAACGATCTGAACGACTGAAACGATCTGAACGACTTAAAAGAGCTGAACGACAGAAACGATCTGAACGACTGAAAAGAGCTGATGAGGGAAACGATCTGAACGACGGAAACGATCTGAACGACTGAAACGATCTGAACGACTGAAACGATCTGAACGACGGAAACGAACTGAACGACTGAAACGATCTGAACGACGGAAACGATCTGAACGACTGAAAAGAGCTGATGAGGGAAACGATCTGAACGACTGAAACGATCTGAACGACTGAAAAGAGCTGATGAGGGAAACAATCTGAACGACGGAAACGATCTGAACGACTGAAACGATCTGAACGACTGAAACAATGTGAACGACGGAAACGATCTGAACGACTGAAACGATCTGAACGACTGAAACAATCTGAACGACGGAAAAGAGCTGATGAGGTAAACGATCTGAACGACTGAAACGAGCTGAACGACTGAAACGATCTGAACGACTGAAACAATCTGAACGACGGAAAAGAGCTGATGAGGTAAACGATCTGAACGACTGAAACGATCTGAACGACAGAAACGATCTGAACGACTGAAACGATCTGAACGACTGAAACGAACTGAACGACGGAAACGATCTGAACGACGGAAACGATCTGAACGACTGAAACGATCTGAACGACTGAAACAATCTGAACGACGGAAAAGAGCTGATGAGGTAAACGATCTGAACGACTGAAACGAGCTGAACGACTGAAACGATCTGAACGACTGAAACGATCTGAACGACTGAAACGAACTGAACGACTGAAACGATCTGAACGACTTAAAAGAGCTGAACGACAGAAACGATCTGAACGATTGAAAAGAGCTGATGAGGGAAACGATCTGAACGACGGAAACGATCTGAACGACTGAAACGATCTGAACGACTGAAACGATCTGAACGACTGAAACGATCTGAACGACTTAAAAGAGCTGAACGACGGAAACGATCTGAACGACTGAAACGATCTGAACGATGGAAACGATCTGAACGACGGAAACGATCTGAACGAGTGAAACGATCTGAACGACTGAAAAGAGCTGATGAGGGAAACGATCTGAACGACTGAAACGATCTGAACGACGGAAACGATCTGAACGACTGAAAAGAGCTGATGAGGGAAACGATCTGAACGACTGAAACGATCTGAACGACGGAAACGATCTGTACGACTTAAAAGAGCTGAACGACAGAAACGATCTGAACGACTGAAACGATCTGAACGACTGAAACGAACTGAACGACGGAAACGATCTGAACGACTTAAAAGAGCTGATGAGGGAAACGATCTGAACGACTGAAACGAACTGAACGACAGAAACGATCTGAACGACTGAAAAGAGCTGATGAGGGAAACGATCTGAACGACGGAAACGATCTGAACGACGGAAACGATCTGAACGACTGAAACGATCTGAACGACTGAAACGATCTGATAGACGGAAACGATCTGAACGACAGGAACGATCTGAACGACTGAAAAGAGCTGAACGACAGAAACGATCTGAACGATGGAAACGATCTGAACGACGGAAACGATCTGAACGAGTGAAACGATCTGAACGACTGAAAAGAGCTGAACGACTGAAAAGAGCTGATGAGGGAAACGATCTGAACGACTGAAACGATCTGAACGACGGAAACGATCTGAACGACTGAAAAGAGCTGATGAGGGAAACGATCTGAACGACTGAAACGATCTGAACGACTGAAAAGAGCTGATGAGGGAAACGATCTGAACGACGGAAACGATCTGAACGACTTAAAAGAGCTGAACGACAGAAACGATCTGAACGACTGAAACGATCTGAACGACTGAAACGATCTGAACGACTTAAAAGAGCTGAACGACAGAAACGATCTGAACGACTGAAACGATCTGAACGACTGAAACGATCTGAACGACTGAAAAGAGCTGATGAGGGAAACGATCTGAACGACGGAAACGATCTGAACGACTGAAACGATCTGAACGACTGAAACGATCTGAACGACGGAAACGAAGTGAACGACTGAAACGATCTGAACGACTGAAACGATCTGAACGACTTAAAAGAGCTGAACTACAGAAACGATCTGAACGACAGAAACGATCTGAACGACTGAAACGATCTGAACGACTGAAACGAACTGAACGACGGAAACGATCTGAACGACTGAAACGATCTGAACGACGGAAACGATCTGAACGACTGAAACGATCTGAACGACTGAAATGATCTGAACGACTTAAAAGAGCTGAACGACAGAAACGATCTGAACGACTGAAACGATCTGAACGACTGAAACGAACTGAACGACGGAAACGATCTGAACGACGGAAACGATCTGAACAACTGAAACGATCTGAACGACTTAAAAGAGCTGAACGACAGAAACGATCTGAACGATTGAAACGATCTGAACGACGGAAACGATCTGAACGACTGAAAAGAGCTGATGAGGGAAACGATCTGAACGACTGAAACGATCTGAACGACTGAAAAGAGCTGATGAGGGAAACAATCTGAACGACGGAAACGATCTGAACGACTGAAACGATCTGAACGACTGAAACAATGTGAACGACGGAAACGATCTGAACGACTGAAACGATCTGAACGACTGAAACAATCTGAACGACGGAAAAGAGCTGATGAGGTAAACGATCTGAACGACTGAAACGAGCTGAACGACTGAAACGATCTGAACGACTGAAACAATCTGAACGACGGAAAAGAGCTGATGAGGTAAACGATCTGAACGACTGAAACGATCTGAACGACAGAAACGATCTGAACGACTGAAACGATCTGAACGACTGAAACGAACTGAACGACGGAAACGATCTGAACGACGGAAACGATCTGAACGACTGAAACGATCTGAACGACTGAAACAATCTGAACGACGGAAAAGAGCTGATGAGGTAAACGATCTGAACGACTGAAACGAGCTGAACGACTGAAACGATCTGAACGACTGAAACAATCTGAACGACGGAAAAGAGCTGATGAGGTAAACGATCTGAACGACTGAAACGATCTGAACGACAGAAACGATCTGAACGACTGAAACGATCTGAACGACTGAAACGAACTGAACGACTGAAACGATCTGAACGACTTAAAAGAGCTGAACGACAGAAACGATCTGAACGATTGAAAAGAGCTGATGAGGGAAACGATCTGAACGACGGAAACGATCTGAACGACTGAAACGATCTGAACGACTGAAACGATCTGAACGACTGAAACGATCTGAACGACTTAAAAGAGCTGAACGACGGAAACGATCTGAACGACTGAAACGATCTGAACGATGGAAACGATCTGAACGACGGAAACGATCTGAACGAGTGAAACGATCTGAACGACTGAAAAGAGCTGATGAGGGAAACGATCTGAACGACTGAAACGATCTGAACGACGGAAACGATCTGAACGACTGAAAAGAGCTGATGAGGGAAACGATCTGAACGACTGAAACGATCTGAACGACGGAAACGATCTGTACGACTTAAAAGAGCTGAACGACAGAAACGATCTGAACGACTGAAACGATCTGAACGACTGAAACGAACTGAACGACGGAAACGATCTGAACGACTTAAAAGAGCTGATGAGGGAAACGATCTGAACGACTGAAACGAACTGAACGACAGAAACGATCTGAACGACTGAAAAGAGCTGATGAGGGAAACGATCTGAACGACGGAAACGATCTGAACGACGGAAACGATCTGAACGACTGAAACGATCTGAACGACTGAAACGATCTGATAGACGGAAACGATCTGAACGACAGGAACGATCTGAACGACTGAAAAGAGCTGAACGACAGAAACGATCTGAACGATGGAAACGATCTGAACGACGGAAACGATCTGAACGAGTGAAACGATCTGAACGACTGAAAAGAGCTGAACGACTGAAAAGAGCTGATGAGGGAAACGATCTGAACGACTGAAACGATCTGAACGACGGAAACGATCTGAACGACTGAAAAGAGCTGATGAGGGAAACGATCTGAACGACTGAAACGATCTGAACGACTGAAAAGAGCTGATGAGGGAAACGATCTGAACGACGGAAACGATCTGAACGACTTAAAAGAGCTGAACGACAGAAACGATCTGAACGACTGAAACGATCTGAACGACTGAAACGATCTGAACGACTTAAAAGAGCTGAACGACAGAAACGATCTGAACGACTGAAACGATCTGAACGACTGAAACGATCTGAACGACTGAAAAGAGCTGATGAGGGAAACGATCTGAACGACGGAAACGATCTGAACGACTGAAACGATCTGAACGACTGAAACGATCTGAACGACGGAAACGAAGTGAACGACTGAAACGATCTGAACGACTGAAACGATCTGAACGACTTAAAAGAGCTGAACTACAGAAACGATCTGAACGACAGAAACGATCTGAACGACTGAAACGATCTGAACGACTGAAACGAACTGAACGACGGAAACGATCTGAACGACTGAAACGATCTGAACGACGGAAACGATCTGAACGACTGAAACGATCTGAACGACTGAAATGATCTGAACGACTTAAAAGAGCTGAACGACAGAAACGATCTGAACGACTGAAACGATCTGAACGACTGAAACGAACTGAACGACGGAAACGATCTGAACGACGGAAACGATCTGAACAACTGAAACGATCTGAACGACTTAAAAGAGCTGAACGACAGAAACGATCTGAACGATTGAAACGATCTGAACGACTGAAACGATCTGAACGAGTGAAACGATCTGAAAGACTGAAAAGAGCTGAACGACTGAAACGATCTGAACGACTGAAACGATCTGAACGAGTGAAACGAGTGAAACGATCTCAACGACTGAAACTATCTGAACAAGTGAAACGATCTGAACGACTGAAACGATCTGAACGACTGAAACGATCTGAACGACTGAAACGATCTGAAAGACAGAAACGATCTGAACGACAGAAACGATCTGAAAGACTGAAACGATCTGAACGACTTAAAAAAGCTGAACGACGGAAACGATCTCAACGACGGAAACGATCTGAACGACTGAAACGATCTGAACGAAGGAAACGATCTGAACGACTGAAACGATCTGAACGACTGAAACGATCTGAAAGACAGAAACGAACTGAACGACTGAAACGATCTGAACGACTGAAACGATCTGAACGACTTAAAAGAGCTGAACGACTGAAAAGAGCTGATGAGGGAAACGATCTGAACGACTGAAACGATCTGAACGACGGAAACGATCTGAACGACTGAAAAGAGCTGATGAGGGAAACGATCTGAACGACTGAAACGATCTGAACGACTGAAAAGAGCTGATGAGGGAAACAATCTGAACGACGGAAACGATCTGAACGACTGAAACGATCTGAACGACTGAAACAATGTGAACGACGGAAACGATCTGAACGACTGAAACGATCTGAACGACTGAAACAATCTGAACGACGGAAAAGAGCTGATGAGGTAAACGATCTGAACGACTGAAACGAGCTGAACGACTGAAACGATCTGAACGACTGAAACAATCTGAACGACGGAAAAGAGCTGATGAGGTAAACGATCTGAACGACTGAAACGATCTGAACGACTGAAACGAACTGAACGACGGAAACGATCTGAACGACGGAAACGATCTGAACGACTGAAACGATCTGAACGACTTAAAAGAGCTGAACGACAGAAACGATCTGAACGATTGAAAAGAGCTGATGAGGGAAACGATCTGAACGACGGAAACGATCTGAACGACTGAAACGATCTGAACGACTGAAACGATCTGAACGACGGAAACGAACTGAACGACTGAAACGATCTGAACGACTGAAACGATCTGAACGACTTAAAAGAGCTGAACGACGGAAACGATCTGAACGACTGAAACGATCTGAACGATGGAAACGATCTGAACGACGGAAACGATCTGAACGAGTGAAACGATCTGAACGACTGAAAAGAGCTGATGAGGGAAACGATCTGAACGACTGAAACGATCTGAACGACGGAAACGATCTGAACGACTGAAAAGAGCTGATGAGGGAAACGATCTGAACGACTGAAACGATCTGAACGACGGAAACGATCTGTACGACTTAAAAGAGCTGAACGACAGAAACGATCTGAACGACTGAAACGATCTGAACGACTGAAACGAACTGAACGACGGAAACGATCTGAACGACTTAAAAGAGCTGATGAGGGAAACGATCTGAACGACTGAAACGAACTGAACGACAGAAACGATCTGAACGACTGAAAAGAGCTGATGAGGGAAACGATCTGAACGACGGAAACGATCTGAACGACGGAAACGATCTGAACGACTGAAACGATCTGAACGACTGAAACGATCTGATAGACGGAAACGATCTGAACGACAGAAACGATCTGAACGACTGAAAAGAGCTGAACGACAGAAACGATCTGAACGATGGAAACGATCTGAACGACGGAAACGATCTGAACGAGTGAAACGATCTGAACGACTGAAAAGAGCTGAACGACTGAAAAGAGCTGATGAGGGAAACGATCTGAACGACTGAAACGATCTGAACGACGGAAACGATCTGAACGACTGAAAAGAGCTGATGAGGGAAACGATCTGAACGACTGAAACGATCTGAACGACTGAAAAGAGCTGATGAGGGAAACGATCTGAACGACGGAAACGATCTGAACGACTGAAACGATCTGAACGACTGAAACGATCTGAACGACGGAAACGAACTGAACGACTGAAACGATCTGAACGACTGAAACGATCTGAACGACTTAAAAGAGCTGAACTACAGAAACGATCTGAACGACAGAAACGATCTGAACGACTGAAACGATCTGAACGACTGAAACGAACTGAACGACGGAAACGATCTGAACGACTGAAACGATCTGAACGACGGAAACGATCTGAACGACGGAAACGATCTGAACGACTGAAACGATCTGAACGACTGAAACGATCTGAACAACGGAAACGAACTGAACGACTGAAACGATCTGAACGACTGAAACGATCTGAACGACTTAAAAGAGCTGAACGACAGAAACGATCTGAACGACTGAAACGATCTGAACGACTGAAACGAACTGAACGACGGAAACGATCTGAACGACGGAAACGATCTGAACGACTGAAACGATCTGAACGACTTAAAAGAGCTGAACGACAGAAACGATCTGAACGATTGAAACGATCTGAACGACTGAAACGATCTGAACGAGTGAAACGATCTGAAAGACTGAAAAGAGCTGAACGACTGAAACGATCTGAACGACTGAAACGATCTGAACGAGTGAAACGAGTGAAACGATCTCAACGACTGAAACTATCTGAACAAGTGAAACGATCTGAACGACTGAAACGATCTGAACGACTGAAACGATCTGAACGACTGAAACGATCTGAAAGACAGAAACGATCTGAACGACAGAAACGATCTGAAAGACTGAAACGATCTGAACGACTTAAAAAAGCTGAACGACGGAAACGATCTCAACGACGGAAACGATCTGAACGACTGAAACGATCTGAACGAAGGAAACGATCTGAACGACTGAAACGATCTGAACGACTGAAACGATCTGAAAGACAGAAACGAACTGAACGACTGAAACGATCTGAACGACTGAAACGATCTGAACGACTTAAAAGAGCTGAACGACTGAAAAGAGCTGATGAGGGAAACGATCTGAACGACTGAAACGATCTGAACGACGGAAACGATCTGAACGACTGAAAAGAGCTGATGAGGGAAACGATCTGAACGACTGAAACGATCTGAACGACTGAAAAGAGCTGATGAGGGAAACAATCTGAACGACGGAAACGATCTGAACGACTGAAACGATCTGAACGACTGAAACAATGTGAACGACGGAAACGATCTGAACGACTGAAACGATCTGAACGACTGAAACAATCTGAACGACGGAAAAGAGCTGATGAGGTAAACGATCTGAACGACTGAAACGAGCTGAACGACTGAAACGATCTGAACGACTGAAACAATCTGAACGACGGAAAAGAGCTGATGAGGTAAACGATCTGAACGACTGAAACGATCTGAACGACGGAAACGATCTGAACTACGAAAACGATCTGAACGACGGAAACGATCTGAACGACTGAAACGATCTGAACGACGGAAACGAACTGAACGACTGAAACGATCTGAACGACTGAAACGATCTGAACGACTTAAAAGAGCTGAACGACAGAAACGATCTGAACGACTGAAACGATCAAAACGACTGAAACGAACTGAACGACGGAAACGATCTGAACGACGGAAACGATCTGAACGACTGAAACGATCTGAACGACTTAAAAGAGCTGAACGACAGAAACGATCTGAACGACTGAAAAGAGCTGATGAGGGAAACGATCTGAACGACGGAAACGATCTGAACGACTGAAACGATCTGAACGACTGAAACGATCTGAACGACTTAAAAGAGCTGAACGACAGAAACGATCTGAACGACTGAAACGATCTGAACGACTGAAACGAACTGAACGACGGAAACGATCTGAACGACTGAAACGATCTGAACGACGGAAACGATCTGAACGACGGAAACGATCTGAACGACTGAAACGATCTGAACGACTGAAACGATCTGAACGACGGAAACGAACTGAACGACTGAAACGATCTGAACGACTGAAACGATCTGAACGACTTAAAAGAGCTGAACGACAAACGATCTGAACGACTGAAACGATCTGAACGACTGAAACGAACTGAACGACGGAAACGATCTGAACGACGGAAACGATCTGAACGACTGAAACGATCTGAACGACTTAAAAGAGCTGAACGACAGAAACGATCTGAACGACTAAAAAGAGCTGATGAGGGAAACGATCTGAACGACGGAAACGATCTGAACGACTGAAACGATCTGAACGACTGAAACGATCTGAACGACGGAAACGAACTGAACGACTGAAACGATCTGAACGACTGAAACGATCTGAACGACTTAAAAGAGCTGAACGACAGAAACGATCTGAACGACTGAAACGATCTGAACGACTGAAACGAACTGAACGACGGAAACGATCTGAACGACGGAAACGATCTGAACGACTGAAACGATCTGAACGACTTAAAAGAGCTGAACGACAGAAACGATCTGAACGACTAAAAAGAGCTGATGAGGGAAACGATCTGAACGACGGAAACGATCTGAACGACTGAAACGATCTGAACGACTGAAACGATCTGAACGACGGAAACGAACTGAACGACTGAAACGATCTGAACGACTGAAACGATCTGAACGACTTAAAAGAGCTGAACGACAGAAACGATCTGAACGACGGAAACGATCTGAACGACTGAAACGATCTGAACGATGGAAACGATCTGAACGACGGAAACGATCTGAACGAGTGAAACGATCTGAACGACTGAAAAGAGCTGATGAGGGAAACGATCTGAACGACTGAAACGATCTGAACGACGGAAACGATCTGAACGACTGAAAAGAGCTGATGAGGGAAACGATCTGAACGACTGAAACGATATGAACGACGGAAACGATCTGTACGACTTAAAAGAGCTGAACGACAGAAACGATCTGAACGACTGAAACGATCTGAACGACGGAAACGATCTGAACGACTTAAAAGAGCTGATGAGGGAAACGATCTGAACGACTGAAACGATCTGAACGACTTAAAAGAGCTGATGAGGGAAACGATCTGAACGACTGAAACGAACTGAACGACAGAAACGATCTGAACGACTGAAAAGAGCTGATGAGGGAAACGATCTGAACGACGGAAACGATCTGAACGACGGAAACGATCTGAACGACTGAAACGATCTGAACGACTGAAACGATCTGATAGACGGAAACGATCTGAACGACAGAAACGATCTGAACGACTGAAAAGAGCTGAACGACAGAAACGATCTGAACGATGGAAACGATCTGAACGACGGAAACGATCTGAACGACTGAAAAGAGCTGATGAGGGAAACGATCTGAACGACTGAAACGATCTGAACGACGGAAACGATCTGAACGACTGAAAAGAGCTGATGAGGGAAACGATCTGAACGACGGAAACGATCTGAACGACTTAAAAGAGCTGAACGACAGAAACGATCTGAACGACTGAAACGATCTGAACGACTGAAACGATCTGAACGACTTAAAAGAGCTGAACGACAGAAACGATCTGAACGACTGAAACGATCTGAACGACTGAAACGAACTGAACGACGGAAACGATCTGAACGACTGAAACGATCTGAACGACGGAAACGATCTGAACGACGGAAACGATCTGAACGACTGAAACGATCTGAACGACTGAAACGATCTGAACGACGGAAACGAACTGAACGACTGAAACGATCTGAACGACTGAAACGATCTGAACGACTTAAAAGAGCTGAACGACAGAAACGATCTGAACGACTGAAACGATCTGAACGACTGAAACGAACTGAACGACGGAAACGATCTGAACGACGGAAACGATCTGAACGACTGAAACGATCTGAACGACTTAAAAGAGCTGAACGACAGAAACGATCTGAACGACTGAAAAGAGCTGATGAGGGAAACGATCTGAACGACGGAAACGATCTGAACGACTGAAACGATCTGAACGACTGAAACGATCTGAACGACGGAAACGAACTGAACGACTGAAACGATCTGAACGACTGAAACGATCTGAACGACTTAAAAGAGCTGAACGACAGAAACGATCTGAACGACTGAAACGATCTGAACGACTGAAACGAACTGAACGACGGAAACGATCTGAACGACTGAAACGATCTGAACGATGGAAACGATCTGAACGACGGAAACGATCTGAACGAGTGAAACGATCTGAACGACGGAAACGATCTGAACGACTGAAAAGAGCTGATGAGGGAAACGATCTGAACGACTGAAACGATCTGAACGACGGAAACGATCTGTACGACTTAAAAGAGCTGAACGACAGAAACGATCTGAACGACTGAAACGATCTGAACGACTGAAACGAACTGAACGACGGAAACGATCTGAACGACTTAAAAGAGCTGATGAGGGAAACGATCTGAACGACTGAAACGAACTGAACGACAGAAACGATCTGAACGACTGAAAAGAGCTGATGAGGGAAACGATCTGAACGACGGAAACGATCTGAACGACGGAAACGATCTGAACGACTGAAACGATCTGAACGACTGAAACGATCTGATAGACGGAAACGATCTGAACGACAGAAACGATCTGAACGACTGAAAAGAGCTGAACGACAGAAACGATCTGAACGATGGAAACGATCTGAACGACGGAAACGATCTGAACGAGTGAAACGATCTGAACGACTGAAAAGAGCTGAACGACTGAAAAGAGCTGATGAGGGAAACGATCTGAACGACTGAAACGATCTGAACGACTTAAAAGAGCTGAACGACAGAAACGATCTGAACGACTGAAACGATCTGAACGACTGAAACGATCTGAACGACTTAAAAGAGCTGAACGACAGAAACGATCTGAACGACTGAAACGATCTGAACGACTGAAACGAACTGAACGACGGAAACGATCTGAACGACTGAAACGATCTGAACGACGGAAACGATCTGAACGACGGAAACGAACTGAACGACTGAAACGATCTGAACGACTGAAACGATCTGAACGACTGAAACGATCTGAACGACTTAAAAGAGCTGAACGACAGAAACGATCTGAACGACTGAAACGATCTGAACGACTGAAACGAACTGAACGACGGAAACGATCTGAACGACTGAAACGATCTGAACGACGGAAACGATCTGAACGACGGAAACGAACTGAACGACTGAAACGATCTGAACGACTGAAACGATCTGAACGACTTAAAAGAGCTGAACGACAGAAACGATCTGAACGACTGAAACGATCTGAACGACTGAAACGAACTGAACGACGGAAACGATCTGAACGACGGAAACGATCTGAACGACTGAAACGATCTGAACGACTTAAAAGAGCTGAACGACAGAAACGATCTGAACGACTGAAAAGAGCTGATGAGGGAAACGATCTGAACGACGGAAACGATCTGAACGACTGAAACGATCTGAACGACTGAAACGATCTGAACGACGGAAACGAACTGAACGACTGAAACGATCTGAACGACTGAAACGATCTGAACGACTTAAAAGAGCTGAACGACAGAAACGATCTGAACGACTGAAACGATCTGAACGACTGAAACGAACTGAACGACGGAAACGATCTGAACGACTGAAACGATCTGAACGATGGAAACGATCTGAACGACGGAAACGATCTGAACGAGTGAAACGATCTGAACGACTGAAAAGAGCTGATGAGGGAAACGATCTGAACGACTGAAACGATCTGAACGACGGAAACGATCTGAACGACTGAAAAGAGCTGATGAGGGAAACGATCTGAACGACTGAAACGATCTGAACGACGGAAACGATCTGTACGACTTAAAAGAGCTGAACGACAGAAACGATCTGAACGACTGAAACGATCTGAACGACTGAAACGAACTGAACGACGGAAACGATCTGAACGACTTAAAAGAGCTGATGAGGGAAACGATCTGAACGACTGAAACGATCTGAACGACTTAAAAGAGCTGATGAGGGAAACGATCTGAACGACTGAAACGAACTGAACGACAGAAACGATCTGAACGACTGAAAAGAGCTGATGAGGGAAACGATCTGAACGACGGAAACGATCTGAACGACGGAAACGATCTGAACGACTGAAACGATCTGAACGACTGAAACGATCTGATAGACGGAAACGATCTGAACGACAGAAACGATCTGAACGACTGAAAAGAGCTGAACGACAGAAACGATCTGAACGATGGAAACGATCTGAACGACGGAAACGATCTGAACGAGTGAAACGATCTGAACGACTGAAAAGAGCTGAACGACTGAAAAGAGCTGATGAGGGAAACGATCTGAACGACTGAAACGATCTGAACGACGGAAACGATCTGAACGACTGAAAAGAGCTGATGAGGGAAACGATCTGAACGACGGAAACGATCTGAACGACTTAAAAGAGCTGAACGACAGAAACGATCTGAACGACTGAAACGATCTGAACGACTGAAACGATCTGAACGACTTAAAAGAGCTGAACGACAGAAACGATCTGAACGACTGAAAAGAGCTGATGAGGGAAACGATCTGAACGACGGAAACGATCTGAACGACTGAAACGATCTGAACGACTGAAACGATCTGAACGACGGAAACGAACTGAACGACGGAAACGATCTGAACGACTGAAACGATCTGAACGACTGAAACGATCTGAACGACTTAAAAGAGCTGAACGACAGAAACGATCTGAACGACTGAAACGATCTGAACGACTGAAACGAACTGAACGACGGAAACGATCTGAACGACGGAAACGATCTGAACGACTGAAACGATCTGAACGACTTAAAAGAGCTGAACGACAGAAACGATCTGAACGACTGAAACGATCTGAACGACTGAAACGATCTGAACGACGGAAACGAACTGAACGACTGAAACGATCTGAACGACTGAAACGATCTGAACGACGGAAACGAACTGAACGACTGAAACGATCTGAACGACTGAAACGATCTGAACGACTTAAAAGAGCTGAACGACAGAAACGATCTGAACGACTGAAACGATCTGAACGACTGAAACGAACTGAACGACGGAAACGATCTGAACGACTGAAACGATCTGAACGACTGAAACGATCTGAAAGACGGAAACGATCTGAACGACTGAAACGATCTGAACGATGGAAACGATCTGAACGACGGAAACGATCTGAACGAGTGAAACGATCTGAACGACTGAAAAGAGCTGATGAGGGAAACGATCTGAACGACTGAAACGATCTGAACGACGGAAACGATCTGAACGACTGAAAAGAGCTGATGAGGGAAACGATCTGAACGACTGAAACGATCTGAACGACGGAAACGATCTGTACGACTTAAAAGAGCTGAACGACAGAAACGATCTGAACGACTGAAACGATCTGAACGACTGAAACGAACTGAACGACGGAAACGATCTGAACGACTTAAAAGAGCTGATGAGGGAAACGATCTGAACGACTGAAATGATCTGAACGACGGAAACGATCTGAACGAGTGAAATGATCTGAACGACTGAAATGATCTGAACGACGGAAACGATCTGAACGACTGAAACGATCTGAACGACGGAAACGATCTGAACGACTGAAATGATCTGAACGACGGAAACGATCTGAACGACGGAAACGATCTGAACGACTGAAACGATCTGAACGACTGAAACGATCTGAACGACGGAAACGATCTGAACGACTGAAACGATCTGAAAGACAGAAACGATCTGAAAGACTGAAACAATTTGAACGACGGAAAAGAGCTGATGAGGGAAACGATCTGAACGACTGAAACGATCTGAACGACTGAAACGATCTGAACGACGGAAACGATCTGAACGACTTAAAAGAGCTGAACGACAGAAACGATCTGAACGACTGAAAAGAGCTGATGAGGGAAACGATCTGAAAGACTGAAACGATCTGAAAGACAGAAACGATCTGAACGATGGACACGATCTGAACGACGGAAACGATCTGAACGACTGAAACGAACTGAACGACGGAAACGATCTGAACGACTGAAACGATCTGAACGATGGACACGATCTGAACGACTGAAACGATCTGAACGACTGAAACGATCTGAACGACTGAAAAGAGCTGATGAGGGAAACGATCTGAACGACTGAAACAATCTGAACGACGGAAACGATCTGAACGACTGAAAAGAGCTGATGAGGGAAACGATCTGAACGACTGAAACGATCTGAACGACGGAAACGATCTGAACGACTTAAAAGAGCTGAACGACAGAAACGATCTGAACGACTGAAACGATCTGAACGACTGAAACGAACTGAACGACGGAAACGATCTGAACGACTTAAAAGAGCTGATGAGGGAAACGATCTGAACGACTGAAACGAACTGAACGACAGAAACGATCTGAACGACGGAAACGAACTGAACGACTGAAACGATCTGAACGACTGAAACGATCTGAATGACTTAAAAGAGCTGAACGACAGAAACGATCTGAACGACTGAAACGATCAAAACGACTGAAACGAACTGAACGACGGAAACGATCTGAACGACGGAAACGATCTGAACGACTGAAACGATCTGAACGACTTAAAAGAGCTGAACGACAGAAACGATCTGAACGACTGAAAAGAGCTGATGAGGGAAACGATCTGAACGACGGAAACGATCTGAACGACTGAAACGATCTGAACGACTGAAACGATCTGAACGACGGAAACGAACTGAACGACTGAAACAATCTGAACGACTGAGACGATCTGAACGACTTAAAAGAGCTGAACGACAGAAACGATCTGAACGACTGAAACGATCTGAACGACTGAAACGAACTGAACGACGGAAACGATCTGAACGACTGAAACGATCTGAACGACGGAAACGATCTGAACGACGGAAACGATCTGAACGACTGAAACGATCTGAACGACGGAAACGAACTGAACGACTGAAACGATCTGAACGACTGAAACGATCTGAACGACTTAAAAGAGCTGAACGACAGAAACGATCTGAACGACTGAAACGATCTGAACGACTGAAACGAACTGAACGACGGAAACGATCTGAACGACGGAAACGATCTGAACGACTGAAACGATCTGAACGACTTAAAAGAGCTGAACGACAGAAACGATCTGAACGACTGAAAAGAGCTGATGAGGGAAACGATCTGAACGACGGAAACGATCTGAACGACGGAAACGAACTGAACGACTGAAACGATCTGAACGACTGAAACGATCTGAACGACTTAAAAGAGCTGAACGACAGAAACGATCTGAACGACTGAAACGATCTGAACGACTGAAACGAACTGAACGACGGAAACGATCTGAACGACTGAAACGATCTGAACGACTGAAACGATCTGAAAGACGGAAACGATCTGAACGACTGAAACGATCTGAACGACTTAAAAGAGCTGAACGACAGAAACGATCTGAACGACTGAAAAGAGCTGATGAGGGAAACGATCTGAACGACGGAAACGATCTGAACGACTGAAACGATCTGAACGACTGAAACGATCAAAACGACTGAAACGAACTGAACGACGGAAACGATCTGAACGACGGAAACGATCTGAACGACTGAAACGATCTGAACGACTTAAAAGAGCTGAACGACAGAAACGATCTGAACGACTGAAAAGAGCTGATGAGGGAAACGATCTGAACGACGGAAACGATCTGAACGACTGAAACGATCTGAACGACTGAAACGATCTGAACGACGGAAACGAACTGAACGACTGAAACGATCTGAACGACTGAAACGATCTGAACGACGGAAACGATCTGAACGACTGAAACGATCTGAACGACTTAAAAGAGCTGAACGACAGAAACGATCTGAACGACTGAAAAGAGCTGATGAGGGAAACGATCTGAACGACGGAAACGATCTGAACGACGGAAACGAACTGAACGACTGAAACGATCTGAAAGACGGAAACGATCTGAACGACTGAAACGATCTGAACGACTGAAACGATCTGAAAGACGGAAACGATCTGAACGACTGAAACGATCTGAACGACTTAAAAGAGCTGAACGACAGAAACGATCTGAACGACTGAAAAGAGCTGATGAGGGAAACGATCTGAACGACTGAAACGAGCTGAACGACTGAAACGATCTGAACGACTGAAACAATCTGAACGACGGAAACGTTCTGAACGACTGAAACGATCTGAACGACTGAAACAATGTGAACGACGGAAACGATCTGAACGACTGAAACGATCTGAACGACTGAAACAATGTGAACGACGGAAACGATCTGAACGACTGAAACGATCTGAACGACTGAAACAATCTGAACGACGGAAAAGAGCTGATGAGGTAAACGATCTGAACGACTGAAACGATCTGAACGACGGAAACGATCTGAACGACGAAAACGATCTGAACGACGGAAACGATCTGAACGACTGAAACGATCTGAACGACTGAAACGATCTGAACGACGTAAACGATCTGAACGACGGAAACGAACTGAACGACTGAAACGATCTGAACGACTGAAACGATCTGAACGACTTAAAAGAGCTGAACGACAGAAACGATCTGAACGACTGAAACGATCAAAACGACTGAAACGAACTGAACGACGGAAACGATCTGAACGACGGAAACGATCTGAACGACTGAAACGATCTGAACGACTTAAAAGAGCTGAACGACAGAAACGATCTGAACGACTGAAAAGAGCTGATGAGGGAAACGATCTGAACGACGGAAACGATCTGAACGACTGAAACGATCTGAACGACTGAAACGATCTGAACGACGGAAACGAACTGAACGACTGAAACGATCTGAACGACTGAAACGATCTGAACGACGGAAACGAACTGAACGACTGAAACGATCTGAACGACTGAAACGATCTGAACGACTTAAAAGAGCTGAACGACAGAAACGATCTGAACGACTGAAACGATCTGAACGACTGAAACGAACTGAACGACGGAAACGATCTGAACGACTGAAACGATCTGAACGACGGAAACGATCTGAACGACGGAAACGATCTGAACGACTGAAACGATCTGAACGACTGAAACGATCTGAACGACGGAAACGAACTGAACGACAGAAACGATCTGAACGACTGAAACGATCTGAACGACTGAAACGAACTCAACGACGGAAACGATCTGAACGACGGAAACGATCTGAACGACTGAAACGATCTGAACGACTTAAAAGAGCTGAACGACGGAAACGATCTGAACGACTGAAAAGAGCTGATGAGGGAAACGATCTGAACGACGGAAACGATCTGAACGACGGAAACGAACTGAACGACTGAAACGATCTGAACGACTGAAACGATCTGAACGACTTAAAAGAGCTGAACGACAGAA
Organism: Blennius ocellaris; assembly: GCF_963422515.1. NCBI lineage: Eukaryota > Metazoa > Chordata > Actinopteri > Blenniiformes > Blenniidae > Blennius > Blennius ocellaris. Next base: position 674,082 of record NW_027662273.1, on the reverse strand, counting down.
ACGATCTGAACGACTGAAACGATCTGAACGACTGAAACGAACTGAACGACGGAAACGATCTGAACGACTGAAACGATCTGAACGATGGAAACGATCTGAACGACGGAAACGATCTGAACGAGTGAAACAATCTGAACGACTGAAAAGAGCTGATGAGGGAAACGATCTGAACGACTGAAACGATCTGAACGACTGAAAAGAGCTGAACGACAGAAACGATCTGAACGACTGAAACGATCTGAACGACTGAAACGAACTGAACGACGGAAACGATCTGAACGACTTAAAAGAGCTGATGAGGGAAACGATCTGAACGAATGAAACGAACTGAACGACAGAAACGATCTGAACGACTGAAAAGAGCTGATGAGGGAAACGATCTGAACGACGGAAACGATCTGAACGACGGAAACGATCTGAACGACTGAAACGATCTGAACGACTGAAACGATCTGATAGACGGAAACGATCTGAACGACAGAAACGATCTGAACGACTGAAAAGAGCTGAACGACAGAAACGATCTGAACGATGGAAACGATCTGAACGACGGAAACGATCTGAACGAGTGAAACGATCTGAACGACTGAAAAGAGCTGAACGACTGAAAAGAGCTGATGAGGGAAACGATCTGAACGACTGAAACGATCTGAACGACTGAAAAGAGCTGATGAGGGAAACGATCTGAACGACGGAAACGATCTGAACGACTTAAAAGAGCTGAACGACAGAAACGATCTGAACGACTGAAACGATCTGAACGACTGAAACGATCTGAACGACTTAAAAGAGCTGAACGACAGAAACGATCTGAACGACTGAAAAGAGCTGATGAGGAAAACGATCTGAACGACGGAAACGAACTGAACGACTGAAACGATCTGAACGACTGAAACGATCTGAACGACTTAAAAGAGCTGAACGACAGAAACGATCTGAACGACTGAAACGATCAAAACGACTGAAACGAACTGAACGACGGAAACGATCTGAACGACGGAAACGATCTGAACGACTGAAACGATCTGAACGACTTAAAAGAGCTGAACGACAGAAACGATCTGAACGACTGAAAAGAGCTGATGAGGGAAACGATCTGAACGACGGAAACGATCTGAACGACGGAAACGAACTGAACGACTGAAACGATCTGAACGACTGAAACGATCTGAACGACTTAAAAGAGCTGAACGACAGAAACGATCTGAACGACTGAAACGATCTGAACGACTGAAACGAACTGAACGACGGAAACGATCTGAACGACTGAAACGATCTGAACGACGGAAACGATCTGAACGACGGAAACGATCTGAACGACTGAAACGATCTGAACGACGGAAACGAACTGAACGACTGAAACGATCTGAACGACTGAAACGATCTGAACGACTTAAAAGAGCTGAACGACAGAAACGATCTGAACGACTGAAACGATCTGAACGACTGAAACGAACTGAACGACGGAAACGATCTGAACGACGGAAACGATCTGAACGACTGAAACGATCTGAACGACTTAAAAGAGCTGAACGACAGAAACGATCTGAACGACTGAAAAGAGCTGATGAGGGAAACGATCTGAACGACGGAAACGATCTGAACGACGGAAACGAACTGAACGACTGAAACGATCTGAACGACTGAAACGATCTGAACGACTTAAAAGAGCTGAACGACAGAAACGATCTGAACGACTGAAACGATCTGAACGACTGAAACGAACTGAACGACGGAAACGATCTGAACGACTGAAACGATCTGAACGACTGAAACGATCTGAAAGACGGAAACGATCTGAACGACTGAAACGATCTGAACGACTTAAAAGAGCTGAACGACAGAAACGATCTGAACGACTGAAAAGAGCTGATGAGGGAAACGATCTGAACGACTGAAACGAGCTGAACGACTGAAACGATCTGAACGACTGAAACAATCTGAACGACGGAAACGTTCTGAACGACTGAAACGATCTGAACGACTGAAACAATGTGAACGACGGAAACGATCTGAACGACTGAAACGATCTGAACGACTGAAACAATGTGAACGACGGAAACGATCTGAACGACTGAAACGATCTGAACGACTGAAACAATCTGAACGACGGAAAAGAGCTGATGAGGTAAACGATCTGAACGACTGAAACGATCTGAACGACGGAAACGATCTGAACGACGAAAACGATCTGAACGACGGAAACGATCTGAACGACTGAAACGATCTGAACGACTGAAACGATCTGAACGACGTAAACGATCTGAACGACGGAAACGATCTGAACGACTGAAACGATCTGAACGACTGAAACGATCTGAACGACGGAAACGAACTGAACGACTGAAACGATCTGAACGACTGAAACGATCTGAACGACTTAAAAGAGCTGAACGACAGAAACGATCTGAACGACTGAAACGATCAAAACGACTGAAACGAACTGAACGACGGAAACGATCTGAACGACGGAAACGATCTGAACGACTGAAACGATCTGAACGACTTAAAAGAGCTGAACGACAGAAACGATCTGAACGACTGAAAAGAGCTGATGAGGGAAACGATCTGAACGACGGAAACGATCTGAACGACTGAAACGATCTGAACGACTGAAACGATCTGAACGACGGAAACGAACTGAACGACTGAAACGATCTGAACGACTGAAACGATCTGAACGACTGAAACGATCTGAACGACTTAAAAGAGCTGAACGACAGAAACGATCTGAACGACTGAAACGATCTGAACGACTGAAACGAACTGAACGACGGAAACGATCTGAACGACTGAAACGATCTGAACGACGGAAACGATCTGAACGACGGAAACGATCTGAACGACTGAAACGATCTGAACGACTGAAACGATCTGAACGACGGAAACGAACTGAACGACAGAAACGATCTGAACGACTGAAACGATCTGAACGACTGAAACGAACTCAACGACGGAAACGATCTGAACGACGGAAACGATCTGAACGACTGAAACGATCTGAACGACTTAAAAGAGCTGAACGACGGAAACGATCTGAACGACTGAAAAGAGCTGATGAGGGAAACGATCTGAACGACGGAAACGATCTGAACGACGGAAACGAACTGAACGACTGAAACGATCTGAACGACTGAAACGATCTGAACGACTTAAAAGAGCTGAACGACAGAAACGATCTGAACGACTGAAACGATCTGAACGACTGAAACGAACTGAACGACGGAAACGATCTGAACGACTGAAACGATCTGAACGATGGAAACGATCTGAACGACGGAAACGATCTGAACGAGTGAAACGATCTGAACGACTGAAAAGAGCTGATGAGGGAAACGATCTGAACGACTGAAACGATCTGAACGACTGAAAAGAGCTGAACGACAGAAACGATCTGAACGACTGAAACGATCTGAACGACTGAAACGAACTGAACGACGGAAACGATCTGAACGACTTAAAAGAGCTGATGAGGGAAACGATCTGAACGAATGAAACGAACTGAACGACAGAAACGATCTGAACGACTGAAAAGAGCTGATGAGGGAAACGATCTGAACGACGGAAACGATCTGAACGACGGAAACGATCTGAACGACTGAAACGATCTGAACGACTGAAACGATCTGATAGACGGAAACGATCTGAACGACAGAAACGATCTGAACGACTGAAAAGAGCTGAACGACAGAAACGATCTGAACGACTGAAACGAACTGAACGACGGAAACGATCTGAACGACTGAAACGATCTGAACGACGGAAACGATCTGAACGACGGAAACGATCTGAACGACTGAAACGATCTGAACGACTGAAACGATCTGAACGACGGAAACGAACTGAACGACTGAAACGATCTGAACGACTGAAACGATCTGAACGACTTAAAAGAGCTGAACGACAGAAACGATCTGAACGACTGAAACGATCTGAACGACTGAAACGATCTGAACGACTTAAAAGAGCTGAACGACAGAAACGATCTGAACGACTGAAACGATCTGAACGACTGAAACGATCTGAACGACTGAAAAGAGCTGATGAGGGAAACGATCTGAACGACGGAAACGATCTGAACGACGGAAACGAACTGAACGACTGAAACGATCTGAACGACTGAAACGATCTGAACGACTTAAAAGAGCTGAACGACAGAAACGATCTGAACGACTGAAACGATCTGAACGACTGAAACGAACTGAACGACGGAAACGATCTGAACGACTGAAACGATCTGAACGATGGAAACGATCTGAACGACGGAAACGATCTGAACGAGTGAAACGATCTGAACGACTGAAAAGAGCTGATGAGGGAAACGATCTGAACGACTGAAACGATCTGAACGACTGAAAAGAGCTGAACGACAGAAACGATCTGAACGACTGAAACGATCTGAACGACTGAAACGAACTGAACGACGGAAACGATCTGAACGACTTAAAAGAGCTGATGAGGGAAACGATCTGAACGAATGAAACGAACTGAACGACAGAAACGATCTGAACGACTGAAAAGAGCTGATGAGGGAAACGATCTGAACGACGGAAACGATCTGAACGACGGAAACGATCTGAACGACTGAAACGATCTGAACGACTGAAACGATCTGATAGACGGAAACGATCTGAACGACAGAAACGATCTGAACGACTGAAAAGAGCTGAACGACAGAAACGATCTGAACGATGGAAACGATCTGAACGACGGAAACGATCTGAACGAGTGAAACGATCTGAACGACTGAAAAGAGCTGAACGACTGAAAAGAGCTGATGAGGGAAACGATCTGAACGACTGAAACGATCTGAACGACTGAAAAGAGCTGATGAGGGAAACGATCTGAACGACGGAAACGATCTGAACGACTTAAAAGAGCTGAACGACAGAAACGATCTGAACGACTGAAACGATCTGAACGACTGAAACGATCTGAACGACTTAAAAGAGCTGAACGACAGAAACGATCTGAACGACTGAAAAGAGCTGATGAGGAAAACGATCTGAACGACGGAAACGATCTGAACGACTGAAACGATCTGAACGACTGAAACGATCTGAACGACGGAAACGAACTGAACGACTGAAAAAGATCTGAACGACTGAAACGATCTGAACGACTTAAAAGAGCTGAACGACAGAAACGATCTGAACGACTGAAACGATCTGAACGACTGAAACGAACTGAACGACGGAAACGATCTGAACGACTGAAACGATCTGAACGACGGAAACGATCTGAACGACGGAAACGATCTGAACGACTGAAACGATCTGAACGACTGAAACGATCTGAACGACGGAAACGAACTGAACGACTGAAACGATCTGAACGACTGAAACGATCTGAACGACTGAAACGATCTGAACGACTTAAAAGAGCTGAACGACAGAAACGATCTGAACGACTGAAACGATCTGAACGACTGAAACGAACTGAACGACGGAAACGATCTGAACGACGGAAACGATCTGAACGACTGAAACGATCTGAACGACTTAAAAGAGCTGAACGACAGAAACGATCTGAACGACTGAAACGATCTGAACGACTGAAACGAACTGAACGACGGAAACGATCTGAACGACGGAAACGATCTGAACAACTGAAACGATCTGAACGACTTAAAAGAGCTGAACGACAGAAACGATCTGAACGATTGAAACGATCTGAACGACTGAAACGATCTGAACGAGTGAAACGATCTGAAAGACTGAAAAGAGCTGATGAGGGAAACGATCTGAACGACGGAAACGATCTGAACGACTGAAACGATCTGAACGACTGAAACGATCTGAACGACGGAAACGAACTGAACGACTGAAACGATCTGAACGACTGAAACGATCTGAACGACTTAAAAGAGCTGAACGACAGAAACGATCTGAACGACTGAAACGATCTGAACGACTGAAACGAACTGAACGACGGAAACGATCTGAACGACTGAAACGATCTGAACGATGGAAACGATCTGAACGACGGAAACGATCTGAACGAGTGAAACGATCTGAACGACTGAAAAGAGCTGATGAGGGAAACGATCTGAACGACTGAAACGATCTGAACGACGGAAACGATCTGAACGACTGAAAAGAGCTGATGAGGGAAACGATCTGAACGACTGAAACGATCTGAACGACGGAAACGATCTGTACGACTTAAAAGAGCTGAACGACAGAAACGATCTGAACGACTGAAACGATCTGAACGACTGAAACGAACTGAACGACGGAAACGATCTGAACGACTTAAAAGAGCTGATGAGGGAAACGATCTGAACGACTGAAACGAACTGAACGACAGAAACGATCTGAACGACTGAAAAGAGCTGATGAGGGAAACGATCTGAACGACGGAAACGATCTGAACGACAGAAACGATCTGAACGACTGAAAAGAGCTGAACGACAGAAACGATCTGAACGATGGAAACGATCTCAACGACGGAAACGATCTGAACGAGTGAAACGATCTGAACGACTGAAAAGAGCTGAACGAATGAAAAGAGCTGATGAGGGAAACGATCTGAACGACTGAAACGATCTGAACGACGGAAACGATCTGAACGACTGAAAAGAGCTGATGAGGGAAACGATCTGAACGACTGAAACGATCTGAACGACTGAAAAGAGCTGATGAGGGAAACGATCTGAACGACGGAAACGATCTGAACGACTTAAAAGAGCTGAACGACAGAAACGATCTGAACGACTGAAACGATCTGAACGACTGAAACGATCTGAACGACTTAAAAGAGCTGAACGACAGAAACGATCTGAACGACTGAAAAGAGCTGATGAGGGAAACGATCTGAACGACGGAAACGATCTGAACGACTGAAACGATCTGAACGACTGAAACGATCTGAACGACGGAAACGAACTGAACGACTGAAACGATCTGAACGACTGAAACGATCTGAACGACTTAAAAGAGCTGAACGACAGAAACGATCTGAACGACTGAAACGATCTGAACGACTGAAACGAACTGAACGACGGAAACGATCTGAACGACTTAAAAGAGCTGATGAGGGAAACGATCTGAACGACTGAAACGAACTGAACGACAGAAACGATCTGAACGACTGAAAAGAGCTGATGAGGGAAACGATCTGAACGACGGAAACGATCTGAACGACGGAAACGATCTGAACGACTGAAACGATCTGAACGACTGAAACGATCTGATAGACGGAAACGATCTGAACGACAGAAACGATCTGAACGACTGAAAAGAGCTGAACGACAGAAACGATCTGAACGATGGAAACGATCTGAACGACGGAAACGATCTGAACGAGTGAAACGATCTGAACGACTGAAAAGAGCTGAACGACTGAAAAGAGCTGATGAGGGAAACGATCTGAACGACTGAAACGATCTGAACGACTGAAAAGAGCTGATGAGGGAAACGATCTGAACGACGGAAACGATCTGAACGACTTAAAAGAGCTGAACGACAGAAACGATCTGAACGACTGAAACGATCTGAACGACTGAAACGATCCGAACGACTTAAAAGAGCTGAACGACAGAAACGATCTGAACGACTGAAAAGAGCTGATGAGGGAAACGATCTGAACGACGGAAACGATCTGAACGACTGAAACGATCTGAACGACTGAAACGATCTGAACGACGGAAACGAACTGAACGACTGAAAAAGATCTGAACGACTGAAACGATCTGAACGACTTAAAAGAGCTGAACGACAGAAACGATCTGAACGACTGAAACGATCTGAACGACTGAAACGAACTGAACGACGGAAACGATCTGAACGACTGAAACGATCTGAACGACGGAAACGATCTGAACGACGGAAACGATCTGAACGACTGAAACGATCTGAACGACGGAAACGATCTGAACGACGGAAACGATCTGAACGACTGAAACGATCTGAACGACTTAAAAGAGCTGAACGACAGAAACGATCTGAACGACTGAAACGATCTGAACGACTGAAACGAACTGAACGACGGAAACGATCTGAACGACGGAAACGATCTGAACGACTGAAACGATCTGAACGACTTAAAAGAGCTGAACGACAGAAACGATCTGAACGACTGAAAAGAGCTGATGAGGGAAACGATCTGAACGACGGAAACGATCTGAACGACTGAAACGATCTGAACGACTGAAACGATCTGAACGACTTAAAAGAGCTGAACGACAGAAACGATCTGAACGACTGAAAAGAGCTGATGAGGGAAACGATCTGAACGACGGAAACGATCTGAACGACTGAAACGATCTGAACGACTGAAACGATCTGAACGACGGAAACGAACTGAACGACTGAAACGATCTGAACGACTGAAACGATCTGAACGACTTAAAAGAGCTGAACGACAGAAACGATCTGAACGACTGAAACGATCTGAACGACTGAAACGAACTGAACGACGGAAACGATCTGAACGACGGAAACGATCTGAACGAGTGAAACGATCTGAACGACTGAAAAGAGCTGATGAGGGAAACGATCTGAACGACTGAAACGATCTGAACGACGGAAACGATCTGAACGACTGAAAAGAGCTGATGAGGGAAACGATCTGAACGACTGAAACGATCTGAACGACGGAAACGATCTGTACGACTTAAAAGAGCTGAACGACAGAAACGATCTGAACGACTGAAACGATCTGAACGACTGAAACGAACTGAACGACGGAAACGATCTGAACGACTTAAAAGAGCTGATGAGGGAAACGATCTGAACGACTGAAACGAACTGAACGACAGAAACGATCTGAACGACTGAAAAGAGCTGATGAGGGAAACGATCTGAACGACGGAAACGATCTGAACGACAGAAACGATCTGAACGACTGAAAAGAGCTGAACGACAGAAACGATCTGAACGATGGAAACGATCTCAACGACGGAAACGATCTGAACGACTGAAAAGAGCTGATGAGGGAAACGATCTGAACGACTGAAACGATCTGAACGACTGAAAAGAGCTGATGAGGGAAACGATCTGAACGACGGAAACGATCTGAACGACTTAAAAGAGCTGAACGACAGAAACGATCTGAACGACTGAAACGATCTGAACGACTGAAACGATCTGAACGACTTAAAAGAGCTGAACGACAGAAACGATCTGAACGACTGAAAAGAGCTGATGAGGGAAACGATCTGAACGACGGAAACGATCTGAACGACTGAAACGATCTGAACGACTGAAACGATCTGAACGACGGAAACGAACTGAACGACTGAAACGATCTGAACGACTGAAACGATCTGAACGACGGAAACGATCTGAACGACGGAAACGATCTGAACGACTGAAACGATCTGAACGACTGAAACGATCTGAACGACGGAAACGAACTGAACGACTGAAACAATCTGAACGACTGAGACGATCTGAACGACTTAAAAGAGCTGAACGACAGAAACGATCTGAACGACTGAAACGATCTGAACGACTGAAACGAACTGAACGACGGAAACGATCTGAACGACTGAAACGATCTGAACGACGGAAACGATCTGAACGACGGAAACGATCTGAACGACTGAAACGATCTGAACGACGGAAACGAACTGAACGACTGAAACGATCTGAACGACTGAAACGATCTGAACGACTTAAAAGAGCTGAACGACAGAAACGATCTGAACGACTGAAACGATCTGAACGACTGAAACGAACTGAACGACGGAAACGATCTGAACGACGGAAACGATCTGAACGACTGAAACGATCTGAACGACTTAAAAGAGCTGAACGACAGAAACGATCTGAACGACTGAAAAGAGCTGATGAGGGAAACGATCTGAACGACGGAAACGATCTGAACGACGGAAACGAACTGAACGACTGAAACGATCTGAACGACTGAAACGATCTGAACGACTTAAAAGAGCTGAACGACAGAAACGATCTGAACGACTGAAACGATCTGAACGACTGAAACGAACTGAACGACGGAAACGATCTGAACGACTGAAACGATCTGAACGACTGAAACGATCTGAAAGACGGAAACGATCTGAACGACTGAAACGATCTGAACGACTTAAAAGAGCTGAACGACAGAAACGATCTGAACGACTGAAAAGAGCTGATGAGGGAAACGATCTGAACGACTGAAACGAGCTGAACGACTGAAACGATCTGAACGACTGAAACAATCTGAACGACGGAAACGTTCTGAACGACTGAAACGATCTGAACGACTGAAACAATGTGAACGACGGAAACGATCTGAACGACTGAAACGATCTGAACGACTGAAACAATGTGAACGACGGAAACGATCTGAACGACTGAAACGATCTGAACGACTGAAACAATCTGAACGACGGAAAAGAGCTGATGAGGTAAACGATCTGAACGACTGAAACGATCTGAACGACGGAAACGATCTGAACGACGAAAACGATCTGAACGACGGAAACGATCTGAACGACTGAAACGATCTGAACGACTGAAACGATCTGAACGACGGAAACGATCTGAACGACGTAAACGATCTGAACGACGGAAACGATCTGAACGACTGAAACGATCTGAACGACTGAAACGATCTGAACGACGGAAACGAACTGAACGACTGAAACGATCTGAACGACTGAAACGATCTGAACGACTTAAAAGAGCTGAACGACAGAAACGATCTGAACGACTGAAACGATCAAAACGACTGAAACGAACTGAACGACGGAAACGATCTGAACGACGGAAACGATCTGAACGACTGAAACGATCTGAACGACTTAAAAGAGCTGAACGACAGAAACGATCTGAACGACTGAAAAGAGCTGATGAGGGAAACGATCTGAACGACGGAAACGATCTGAACGACTGAAACGATCTGAACGACTGAAACGATCTGAACGACGGAAACGAACTGAACGACTGAAACGATCTGAACGACTGAAACGATCTGAACGACTTAAAAGAGCTGAACGACAGAAACGATCTGAACGACTGAAACGATCTGAACGACTGAAACGAACTGAACGACGGAAACGATCTGAACGACTGAAACGATCTGAACGACGGAAACGATCTGAACGACGGAAACGATCTGAACGACTGAAACGATCTGAACGACTGAAACGATCTGAACGACGGAAACGAACTGAACGACAGAAACGATCTGAACGACTGAAACGATCTGAACGACTGAAACGAACTCAACGACGGAAACGATCTGAACGACGGAAACGATCTGAACGACTGAAACGATCTGAACGACTTAAAAGAGCTGAACGACGGAAACGATCTGAACGACTGAAAAGAGCTGATGAGGGAAACGATCTGAACGACGGAAACGATCTGAACGACGGAAACGAACTGAACGACTGAAACGATCTGAACGACTGAAACGATCTGAACGACTTAAAAGAGCTGAACGACAGAAACGATCTGAACGACTGAAACGATCTGAACGACTGAAACGAACTGAACGACGGAAACGATCTGAACGATGGAAACGATCTGAACGACGGAAACGATCTGAACGAGTGAAACGATCTGAACGACTGAAAAGAGCTGATGAGGGAAACGATCTGAACGACTGAAACGATCTGAACGACGGAAACGATCTGAACGACTGAAAAGAGCTGATGAGGGAAACGATCTGAACGACTGAAACGATCTGAACGACGGAAACGATCTGTACGACTTAAAAGAGCTGAACGACAGAAACGATCTGAACGACTGAAACGATCTGAACGACTGAAACGAACTGAACGACGGAAACGATCTGAACGACTTAAAAGAGCTGATGAGGGAAACGATCTGAACGACTGAAACGAACTGAACGACAGAAACGATCTGAACGACTGAAAAGAGCTGATGAGGGAAACGATCTGAACGACTGAAACGATCTGAACGACTGAAAAGAGCTGATGAGGGAAACGATCTGAACGACGGAAACGATCTGAACGACTTAAAAGAGCTGAACGACAGAAACGATCTGAACGACTGAAACGATCTGAACGACTGAAACGATCTGAACGACTTAAAAGAGCTGAACGACAGAAACGATCTGAACGACTGAAAAGAGCTGATGAGGGAAACGATCTGAACGACGGAAACGATCTGAACGACTGAAACGATCTGAACGACTGAAACGATCTGAACGACGGAAACGAACTGAACGACTGAAAAAGATCTGAACGACTGAAACGATCTGAACGACTTAAAAGAGCTGAACGACAGAAACGATCTGAACGACTGAAACGATCTGAACGACTGAAACGAACTGAACGACGGAAACGATCTGAACGACTGAAACGATCTGAACGACGGAAACGATCTGAACGACGGAAACGATCTGAACGACTGAAACGATCTGAACGACGGAAACGATCTGAACGACGGAAACGAACTGAACGACTGAAACGATCTGAACGACTGAAACGATCTGAACGACTTAAAAGAGCTGAACGACAGAAACGATCTGAACGACTGAAACGATCTGAACGACTGAAACGAACTGAACGACGGAAACGATCTGAACGACGGAAACGATCTGAACGACTGAAACGATCTGAACGACTTAAAAGAGCTGAACGACAGAAACGATCTGAACGACTGAAAAGAGCTGATGAGGGAAACGATCTGAACGACGGAAACGATCTGAACGACTGAAACGATCTGAACGACTGAAACGATCTGAACGACTTAAAAGAGCTGAACGACAGAAACGATCTGAACGACTGAAAAGAGCTGATGAGGGAAACGATCTGAACGACGGAAACGATCTGAACGACTGAAACGATCTGAACGACTGAAACGATCTGAACGACGGAAACGAACTGAACGACTGAAACGATCTGAACGACTGAAACGATCTGAACGACTTAAAAGAGCTGAACGACAGAAACGATCTGAACGACTGAAACGATCTGAACGACTGAAACGAACTGAACGACGGAAACGATCTGAACGACTGAAACGATCTGAACGATGGAAACGATCTGAACGACGGAAACGATCTGAACGAGTGAAACGATCTGAACGACTGAAAAGAGCTGATGAGGGAAACGATCTGAACGACTGAAACGATCTGAACGACGGAAACGATCTGAACGACTGAAAAGAGCTGATGAGGGAAACGATCTGAACGACTGAAACGATCTGAACGACTGAAACGATCTGAACGACTTAAAAGAGCTGAACGACAGAAACGATCTGAACGACTGAAAAGAGCTGATGAGGGAAACGATCTGAACGACGGAAACGATCTGAACGACTGAAACGATCTGAACGACTGAAACGATCTGAACGACTTAAAAGAGCTGAACGACAGAAACGATCTGAACGACTGAAAAGAGCTGATGAGGGAAACGATCTGAACGACGGAAACGATCTGAACGACTGAAACGATCTGAACGACTGAAACGATCTGAACGACGGAAACGAACTGAACGACTGAAACGATCTGAACGACTGAAACGATCTGAACGACTTAAAAGAGCTGAACGACAGAAACGATCTGAACGACTGAAACGATCTGAACGACTGAAACGAACTGAACGACGGAAACGATCTGAACGACTGAAACGATCTGAACGATGGAAACGATCTGAACGACGGAAACGATCTGAACGAGTGAAACGATCTGAACGACTGAAAAGAGCTGATGAGGGAAACGATCTGAACGACTGAAACGATCTGAACGACGGAAACGATCTGAACGACTGAAAAGAGCTGATGAGGGAAACGATCTGAACGACTGAAACGATCTGAACGACGGAAACGATCTGTACGACTTAAAAGAGCTGAACGACAGAAACGATCTGAACGACTGAAACGATCTGAACGACTGAAACGAACTGAACGACGGAAACGATCTGAACGACTTAAAAGAGCTGATGAGGGAAACGATCTGAACGACTGAAACGAACTGAACGACAGAAACGATCTGAACGACTGAAAAGAGCTGATGAGGGAAACGATCTGAACGACGGAAACGATCTGAACGACAGAAACGATCTGAACGACTGAAAAGAGCTGAACGACAGAAACGATCTGAACGATGGAAACGATCTCAACGACGGAAACGATCTGAACGAGTGAAACGATCTGAACGACTGAAAAGAGCTGAACGAATGAAAAGAGCTGATGAGGGAAACGATCTGAACGACTGAAACGATCTGAACGACGGAAACGATCTGAACGACTGAAAAGAGCTGATGAGGGAAACGATCTGAACGACTGAAACGATCTGAACGACTGAAAAGAGCTGATGAGGGAAACGATCTGAACGACGGAAACGATCTGAACGACTTAAAAGAGCTGAACGACAGAAACGATCTGAACGACTGAAACGATCTGAACGACTGAAACGATCTGAACGACTTAAAAGAGCTGAACGACAGAAACGATCTGAACGACTGAAAAGAGCTGATGAGGGAAACGATCTGAACGACGGAAACGATCTGAACGACGGAAACGATCTGAACGACTGAAACGATCTGAACGACGGAAACGATCTGAACGACGGAAACGATCTGAACGACTGAAACGATCTGAACGACTGAAACGATCTGAACGACGGAAACGAACTGAACGACTGAAACGATCTGAACGACTGAAACGATCTGAACGACTTAAAAGAGCTGAACGACAGAAACGATCTGAACGACTGAAACGATCTGAACGACTGAAACGAACTGAACGACGGAAACGATCTGAACGACGGAAACGATCTGAACGACTGAAACGATCTGAACGACTTAAAAGAGCTGAACGACAGAAACGATCTGAACGACTGAAAAGAGCTGATGAGGGAAACGATCTGAACGACGGAAACGATCTGAACGACTGAAACGATCTGAACGACTGAAACGATCTGAACGACGGAAACGAACTGAACGACTGAAACGATCTGAACGACTGAAACGATCTGAACGACTGAAACGATCTGAACGACGGAAACGAACTGAACGACTGAAACGATCTGAACGACTGAAACGATCTGAACGACTTAAAAGAGCTGAACGACAGAAACGATCTGAACGACTGAAACGATCTGAACGACTGAAACGAACTGAACGACGGAAACGATCTGAACGACTGAAACGATCTGAACGACTGAAACGATCTGAACGACGGAAACGATCTGAACGACTGAAACGATCTGAACGATGGAAACGATCTGAACGACGGAAACGATCTGAACGACTGAAACGATCTGAACGATGGAAACGATCTGAACGACGGAAACGATCTGAACGAGTGAAACGATCTGAACGACTGAAAAGAGCTGATGAGGGAAACGATCTGAACGACTGAAACGATCTGAACGACGGAAACGATCTGAACGACTGAAAAGAGCTGATGAGGGAAACGATCTGAACGACTGAAACGATCTGAACGACGGAAACGATCTGTACGACTTAAAAGAGCTGAACGACAGAAACGATCTGAACGACTGAAACGATCTGAACGACTGAAACGAACTGAACGACGGAAACGATCTGAACGACTTAAAAGAGCTGATGAGGGAAACGATCTGAACGACTGAAATGATCTGAACGACTTAAAAGAGCTGAACGACAGAAACGATCTGAACGACTGAAACGATCTGAACGACTGAAACGAACTGAACGACGGAAACGATCTGAACGACGGAAACGATCTGAACGACTGAAACGATCTGAACGACTTAAAAGAGCTGAACGACAGAAACGATCTGAACGACTGAAAAGAGCTGATGAGGGAAACGATCTGAACGACGGAAACGATCTGAACGACTGAAACGATCTGAACGACTGAAACGATCTGAACGACGGAAACGAACTGAACGACTGAAACGATCTGAACGACTGAAACGATCTGAACGACTGAAACGATCTGAACGACGGAAACGAACTGAACGACTGAAACGATCTGAACGACTGAAACGATCTGAACGACTTAAAAGAGCTGAACGACAGAAACGATCTGAACGACTGAAACGATCTGAACGACTGAAACGAACTGAACGACGGAAACGATCTGAACGACTGAAACGATCTGAACGACTGAAACGATCTGAAAGACGGAAACGATCTGAACGACTGAAACGATCTGAACGATGGAAACGATCTGAACGACGGAAACGATCTGAACGAGTGAAACGATCTGAACGACTGAAAAGAGCTGATGAGGGAAACGATCTGAACGACTGAAACGATCTGAACGACGGAAACGATCTGAACGACTGAAAAGAGCTGATGAGGGAAACGATCTGAACGACTGAAACGATCTGAACGACGGAAACGATCTGTACGACTTAAAAGAGCTGAACGACAGAAACGATCTGAACGACTGAAACGATCTGAACGACTGAAACGAACTGAACGACGGAAACGATCTGAACGACTTAAAAGAGCTGATGAGGGAAACGATCTGAACGACTGAAACGAGCTGAACGACTGAAACGATCTGAACGACTGAAACAATCTGAACGACGGAAAAGAGCTGATGAGGTAAACGATCTGAACGACTGAAACGATCTGAACGACGGAAACGATCTGAACGACGAAAACGATCTGAACGACGGAAACGATCTGAACGACTGAAACGATCTGAACGACGGAAACGATCTGAACGACGAAAACGATCTGAACGACGGAAACGATCTGAACGACTGAAACGATCTGAACGACTGAAACGATCTGAACGACGGAAACGAACTGAACGACTGAAACGATCTGAACGACTGAAACGATCTGAACGACTTAAAAGAGCTGAACGACAGAAACGATCTGAACGACTGAAAAGAGCTGATGAGGGAAACGATCTGAACGACGGAAACGATCTGAACGACTGAAACGATCTGAACGACTGAAACGATCTGAACGACGGAAACGAACTGAACGACTGAAACGATCTGAACGACTGAAACGATCTGAACGACTTAAAAGAGCTGAACGACAGAAACGATCTGAACGACTGAAAAGAGCTGATGAGGGAAACGATCTGAACGACGGAAACGATCTGAACGACTGAAACGATCTGAACGACTGAAACGATCTGAACGACGGAAACGAACTGAACGACTGAAACGATCTGAACGACTGAAACGATCTGAACGACTTAAAAGAGCTGATGAGGGAAACGATCTGAACGACTGAAACGAACTGAACGACAGAAACGATCTGAACGACTGAAAAGAGCTGATGAGGGAAACGATCTGAACGACGGAAACGATCTGAACGACGGAAACGATCTGAACGACTGAAACGATCTGAACGACTGAAACGATCTGATAGACGGAAACGATCTGAACGACAGAAACGATCTGAACGACTGAAAAGAGCTGAAAGACAGAAACGATCTGAACGATGGAAACGATCTGAACGACGGAAACGATCTGAACGAGTGAAACGATCTGAACGACTGAAACGATCTGAATGACTTAAAAGAGCTGAACGACAGAAACGATCTGAACGACTGAAATGATCAAAACGACTGAAACGAACTGAACGACGGAAACGATCTGAACGACGGAAACGATCTGAACGACTGAAACGATCTGAACGACTTAAAAGAGCTGAACGACAGAAACGATCTGAACGACTGAAACGATCTGAACGACTTAAAAGAGCTGAACGACAGAAACGATCTGAACGACTGAAACGATCTGAACGACTGAAACGAACTGAACGACGGAAACGATCTGAACGACGGAAAGGATCTGAACGACTGAAACGATCTGAACGACGGAAACGAACTGAACGACTGAAACGATCTGAACGACTGAAACGATCTGAACGACTTAAAAGAGCTGAACGACAGAAACGATCTGAACGACGGAAACGATCTGAACGACGGAAACGATCTGAACGACTGAAACGATCTGAACGACTTAAAAGAGCTGAACGACAGAAACGATCTGAACGACTGAAAAGAGCTGATGAGGGAAACGATCTGAACGACGGAAACGATCTGAACGACTGAAACGATCTGAACGACTGAAACGATCTGAACGACGGAAACGAACTGAACGACTGAAACGATCTGAACGACTGAAACGATCTGAACGACTGAAACGATCTGAACGACGGAAACGAACTGAACGACTGAAACGATCTGAACGACTGAAACGATCTGAACGACTTAAAAGAGCTGAACGACAGAAACGATCTGAACGACTGAAACGATCTGAACGACTGAAACGAACTGAACGACGGAAACGATCTGAACGACTGAAACGATCTGAACGACTGAAACGATCTGAAAGACGGAAACGATCTGAACGACTGAAACGATCTGAACGATGGAAACGATCTGAACGACGGAAACGATCTGAACGAGTGAAACGATCTGAACGACTGAAAAGAGCTGATGAGGGAAACGATCTGAACGACTGAAACGATATGAACGACGGAAACGATCTTAACGACTGAAAAGAGCTGATGAGGGAAACGATCTGAACGACTGAAACGATCTGAACGACGGAAACGATCTGTACGACTTAAAAGAGCTGAACGACAGAAACGATCTGAACGACTGAAACGATCTGAACGACTGAAACGAACTGAACGACGGAAACGATCTGAACGACTTAAAAGAGCTGATGAGGGAAACGATCTGAACGACTGAAATGATCTGAACGACGGAAACGATCTGAACGAGTGAAATGATCTGAACGACTGAAATGATCTGAACGACGGAAACGATCTGAACGACTGAAACGATCTGAACGACGGAAACGATCTGAACGACTGAAATGATCTGAACGACGGAAACGATCTGAACGACGGAAACGATCTGAATGAGTGAAACGATCTGAACGACTGAAAAGAGCTGATGAAGGAAACGATCTGAACGACGGAAACGATATGAACGACGGAAACGATCTGAACGACGGAAACGATCTGAACGAGTGAAACGATCTGAACGACTGAAACGATCTGAACGACTTAAAAGAGCTGAACGACAGAAACGATCTGAACGACTGAAACGAACTGAACGACGGAAACGATCTGAACGACGGAAACGATCTGAACGACTGAAACGATCTGAACGACTTAAAAGAGCTGAACGACAGAAACGATCTGAACGACTGAAAAGAGCTGATGAGGGAAACGATCTGAACGACGGAAACGATCTGAACGACTGAAACGATCTGAACGACTGAAACGATCTGAACGACGGAAACGAACTGAACGACTGAAACGATCTGAACGACTGAAACGATCTGAACGACTGAAACGATCTGAACGACTGAAAAGAGCTGATGAGGGAAACGATCTGAACGACGGAAACGATCTGAACGACTGAAACGATCTGAACGACTGAAACGATCTGAACGACGGAAACGAACTGAACGACTGAAACGATCTGAACGACTGAAACGATCTGAACGACGGAAACGAACTGAACGACTGAAACGATCTGAACGACTGAAACGATCTGAACGACTTAAAAGAGCTGAACGACAGAAACGATCTGAACGACTGAAACGATCTGAACGACTGAAACGAACTGAACGACGGAAACGATCTGAACGACTGAAACGATCTGAACGACTGAAACGATCTGAAAGACGGAAACGATCTGAACGACTGAAACGATCTGAACGATGGAAACGATCTGAACGACGGAAACGATCTGAACGAGTGAAACGATCTGAACGACTGAAAAGAGCTGATGAGGGAAACGATCTGAACGACTGAAACGATATGAACGACGGAAACGATCTTAACGACTGAAAAGAGCTGATGAGGGAAACGATCTGAACGACTGAAACGATCTGAACGACGGAAACGATCTGTACGACTTAAAAGAGCTGAACGACAGAAACGATCTGAACGACTGAAACGATCTGAACGACTGAAACGAACTGAACGACGGAAACGATCTGAACGACTTAAAAGAGCTGATGAGGGAAACGATCTGAACGACTGAAATGATCTGAACGACGGAAACGATCTGAACGAGTGAAATGATCTGAACGACTGAAATGATCTGAACGACGGAAACGATCTGAACGACTGAAACGATCTGAACGACGGAAACGATCTGAACGACTGAAATGATCTGAACGACGGAAACGATCTGAACGACGGAAACGATCTGAATGAGTGAAACGATCTGAACGACTGAAAAGAGCTGATGAAGGAAACGATCTGAACGACGGAAACGATATGAACGACGGAAACGATCTGAACGACGGAAACGATCTGAACGAGTGAAACGATCTGAACGACTGAAACGATCTGAACGACTTAAAAGAGCTGAACGACAGAAACGATCTGAACGACTGAAACGAACTGAACGACGGAAACGATCTGAACGACGGAAACGATCTGAACGACTGAAACGATCTGAACGACTTAAAAGAGCTGAACGACAGAAACGATCTGAACGACTGAAAAGAGCTGATGAGGGAAACGATCTGAACGACGGAAACGATCTGAACGACTGAAACGATCTGAACGACTGAAACGATCTGAACGACGGAAACGAACTGAACGACTGAAACGATCTGAACGACTGAAACGATCTGAACGACTGAAACGATCTGAACGACGGAAACGAACTGAACGACTGAAACGATCTGAACGACTGAAACGATCTGAACGACTTAAAAGAGCTGAACGACAGAAACGATCTGAACGACTGAAACGATCTGAACGACTGAAACGAACTGAACGACGGAAACGATCTGAACGACTGAAACGATCTGAACGACTGAAAAGAGCTGATGAGGGAAACGATCTGAACGACTGAAACGATCTGAACGACGGAAACGATCTGAACGACTGAAAAGAGCTGATGAGGGAAACGATCTGAACGACTGAAACGATCTGAACGACGGAAACGATCTGTACGACTTAAAAGAGCTGAACGACAGAAACGATCTGAACGACTGAAACGATCTGAACGACTGAAACGAACTGAACGACGGAAACGATCTGAACGACTTAAAAGAGCTGATGAGGGAAACGATCTGAACGACTGAAACGAGCTGAACGACTGAAACGATCTGAACGACTGAAACGATCTGAACGACGGAAAAGAGCTGATGAGGTAAACGATCTGAACGACTGAAACGATCTGAACGACGAAAACGATCTGAACGACGGAAACGATCTGAACGACTGAAACAATCTGAACGACTGAAACGATCTGAACGACGGAAACGATCTGAACGACGAAAACGATCTGAACGACGGAAACGATCTGAACGACTGAAACGATCTGAACGACTGAAACGATCTGAACGACGGAAACGAACTGAACGACTGAAACGATCTGAACGACTGAAACGATCTGAACGACTTAAAAGAGCTGAACGACAGAAACGATCTGAACGACTGAAAAGAGCTGATGAGGGAAACGATCTGAACGACGGAAACGATCTGAACGACTGAAACGATCTGAACGACTGAAACGATCTGAACGACGGAAACGAACTGAACGACTGAAACGATCTGAACGACTGAAACGATCTGAACGACTTAAAAGAGCTGAACGACAGAAACGATCTGAACGACTGAAACGATCTGAACGACTGAAACGAACTGAACGACGGAAACGATCTGAACGACTGAAACGATCTGAACGACGGAAACGATCTGAACGACGGAAACGATCTGAACGACTGAAACGATCTGAACGACTGAAACGATCTGAACGACGGAAACGAACTGAACGACTGAAACGATCTGAACGACTGAAACGAACTGAACGACGGAAACGATCTGAACGACGGAAACGATCTGAACGACTGAAACGATCTGAACGACTTAAAAGAGCTGAACGACAGAAACGATCTGAACGACTGAAAAGAGCTGATGAGGGAAACGATCTGAACGACGGAAACGATCTGAACGACTGAAACGATCTGAACGACTGAAACGATCTGAACGACGGAAACGAACTGAACGACTGAAACGATCTGAACGACTGAAACGATCTGAACGACTTAAAAGAGCTGAACGACAGAAACGATCTGAACGACTGAAACGATCTGAACGACTGAAGCGAACTGAAAGACGGAAACGATCTGAACGACTGAAACGATCTGAACGATGGAAACGATCTGAACGACGGAAACGATCTGAACGAGTGAAACGATCTGAACGACTGAAAAGAGCTGATGAGGGAAACGATCTGAACGACTGAAACGATCTGAACGACGGAAACGATCTGAACGACTGAAAAGAGCTGATGAGGGAAACGATCTGAACGACTGAAACGATCTGAACGACGGAAACGATCTGTACGACTTAAAAGAGCTGAACGACAGAAACGATCTGAACGACTGAAACGATCTGAACGACTGAAACGAACTGAACGACGGAAACGATCTGAACGACTTAAAAGAGCTGATGAGGGAAACGATCTGAACGACTGAAACGAACTGAACGACAGAAACGATCTGAACGACTGAAAAGAGCTGATGAGGGAAACGATCTGAACGACGGAAACGATCTGAACGACGGAAACGATCTGAACGACTGAAACGATCTGAACGACTGAAACGATCTGATAGACGGAAACGATCTGAACGACAGAAACGATCTGAACGACTGAAACGATCTGAACGACTTAAAAGAGCTGAACGACAGAAACGATCTGAACGACTGAAACGATCTGAACGACTTAAAAGAGCTGAACGACAGAAACGATCTGAACGACTGAAACGATCTGAACGACTGAAACGAACTGAACGACGGAAAGGATCTGAACGACGGAAAGGATCTGAACGACTGAAACGATCTGAACGACGGAAACGAACTGAACGACTGAAACGATCTGAACGACTGAAACGATCTGAACGACTTAAAAGAGCTGAACGACAGAAACGATCTGAACGACTGAAACGATCTGAACGACTGAAACGAACTGAACGACTGAAACGATCTGAACGACTGAAACGATCTGAACGACTTAAAAGAGCTGAACGACAGAAACGATCTGAACGACTGAAACGATCTGAACGACTGAAACGAACTGAACGACGGAAACGATCTGAACGACTGAAACGATCTGAACGACTGAAACGATCTGAAAGACGGAAACGATCTGAACGACTGAAACGATCTGAACGACTTAAAAGAGCTGAACGACAGAAACGATCTGAACGACTGAAAAGAGCTGATGAGGGAAACGATCTGAACGACTGAAACGATCTGAAAGACAGAAACGATCTGAACGATGGAAACGATCTGAACGACGGAAACGATCTGAACGAGTGAAACGATCTGAACGACTGAAACGATCTGAACGACTGAAACGATCTGAACGACTGAAACGAACTGAACGACGGAAACGATCTGAACGACTTAAAAGAGCTGATGAGGGAAACGATCTGAACGACTGAAATGATCTGAACGACGGAAACGATCTGAACGACTTAAAAGAGCTGATGAGGGAAACGATCTGAACGACTGAAACGAACTGAACGACAGAAACGATCTGAACGACTGAAAAGAGCTGATGAGGGAAACGATCTGAACGACTGAAACGATCTGAACGACGGAAACGATCTGAACGACTGAAATGATCTGAACGACTGATATGATCTGAACGACGGAAACGATCTGAACGACTGAAATGATCTGAACGACGGAAACGATCTGAACGACTGAAATGATCTGAACGACGGAAACGATCTGAACGACTGAAAAGATCTGAACGACTGAAATGATCTGAACGACGGAAACGATCTGAACGACTGAAACGATCTGAACGACGGAAACGATCTGAACGACTGAAATGATCTGAACGACGGAAACGATCTGAATGACGTAAACGATCTGAACGAGTGAAACGATCTGAACGACTGAAAAGAGCTGATGAAGGAAACGATCTGAACGACGGAAACGATATGAACGACGGAAACGATCTGAACGACGGAAACGATCTGAACGATGGACACGATCTGAACGACTGAAACGATCTGAACGACTGAAACGATCTGAACGACTGAAACGATCTGAACGACGGAAACGATCTGAACGACTTAAAAGAGCTGAACGATGGAAACGATCTGAACGACTTAAAAGAGCTGATGAGGGAAACGATCTGAACGACTGAAACGAACTGAACGACAGAAACGATCTGAACGACTGAAAAGAGCTGATGAGGGAAACGATCTGAACGACTGAAACGATCTGAACGACGGAAACGATCTGAACGACGGAAACGAACTGAACGACTGAAACGATCTGAACGACTGAAACGATCTGAACGACTTAAAAGAGCTGAACGACAGAAACGATCTGAACGACTGAAAAGAGCTGATGAGGGAAACGATCTGAACGACGGAAACGATCTGAACGACTGAAACGATCTGAACGACTGAAACGATCTGAACGACGGAAACGAACTGAACGACTGAAACGATCTGAACGACTGAAACGATCTGAACGACTTAAAAGAGCTGAACGACAGAAACGATCTGAACGACTGAAAAGAGCTGATGAGGGAAACGATCTGAACGACGGAAA
Source organism: Blennius ocellaris (assembly GCF_963422515.1). NCBI lineage: Eukaryota > Metazoa > Chordata > Actinopteri > Blenniiformes > Blenniidae > Blennius > Blennius ocellaris. Next base: position 649,640 of record NW_027662273.1, on the reverse strand, counting down.
CGATCTGAACGACTGAAACGATCTGAACGACTGAAACGATCTGAACGACGGAAACGAACTGAACGACTGAAACGATCTGAACGACTGAAACGATCTGAACGACTTAAAAGAGCTGATGAGGGAAACGATCTGAACGACTGAAACGAACTGAACGACAGAAACGATCTGAACGACTGAAAAGAGCTGATGAGGGAAACGATCTGAACGACGGAAACGATCTGAACGACGGAAACGATCTGAACGACTGAAACGATCTGAACGACTGAAACGATCTGATAGACGGAAACGATCTGAACGACAGAAACGATCTGAACGACTGAAAAGAGCTGAAAGACGGAAACGATCTGAACGATGGAAACGATCTGAACGACGGAAACGATCTGAACGAGTGAAACGATCTGAACGACTGAAACGATCTGAATGACTTAAAAGAGCTGAACGACAGAAACGATCTGAACGACTGAAATGATCAAAACGACTGAAACGAACTGAACGACGGAAACGATCTGAACGACGGAAACGATCTGAACGACTGAAACGATCTGAACGACTTAAAAGAGCTGAACGACAGAAACGATCTGAACGACTGAAACGATCTGAACGACTTAAAAGAGCTGAACGACAGAAACGATCTGAACGACTGAAACGATCTGAACGACTGAAACGAACTGAACGACGGAAACGATCTGAACGACGGAAAGGATCTGAACGACTGAAACGATCTGAACGACGGAAACGAACTGAACGACTGAAACGATCTGAACGACTGAAACGATCTGAACGACTTAAAAGAGCTGAACGACAGAAACGATCTGAACGACGGAAACGATCTGAACGACGGAAACGATCTGAACGACTGAAACGATCTGAACGACTTAAAAGAGCTGAACGACAGAAACGATCTGAACGACTGAAAAGAGCTGATGAGGGAAACGATCTGAACGACGGAAACGATCTGAACGACTGAAACGATCTGAACGACTGAAACGATCTGAACGATGGAAACGAACTGAACGACTGAAACGATCTGAACGACTGAAACGATCTGAACGACTGAAACGATCTGAACGACGGAAACGAACTGAACGACTGAAACGATCTGAACGACTGAAACGATCTGAACGACTTAAAAGAGCTGAACGACAGAAACGATCTGAACGACTGAAACGATCTGAACGACTGAAACGAACTGAACGACGGAAACGATCTGAACGACAGAAACGATCTGAACGACTGAAAAGAGCTGAAAGACGGAAACGATCTGAACGATGGAAACGATCTGAACGACGGAAACGATCTGAACGAGTGAAACGATCTGAACGACTGAAACGATCTGAATGACTTAAAAGAGCTGAACGACAGAAACGATCTGAACGACTGAAATGATCAAAACGACTGAAACGAACTGAACGACGGAAACGATCTGAACGACGGAAACGATCTGAACGACTGAAACGATCTGAACGACTTAAAAGAGCTGAACGACAGAAACGATCTGAACGACTGAAACGATCTGAACGACTTAAAAGAGCTGAACGACAGAAACGATCTGAACGACTGAAACGATCTGAACGACTGAAACGAACTGAACGACGGAAACGATCTGAACGACGGAAAGGATCTGAACGACTGAAACGATCTGAACGACGGAAACGAACTGAACGACTGAAACGATCTGAACGACTGAAACGATCTGAACGACTTAAAAGAGCTGAACGACAGAAACGATCTGAACGACGGAAACGATCTGAACGACGGAAACGATCTGAACGACTGAAACGATCTGAACGACTTAAAAGAGCTGAACGACAGAAACGATCTGAACGACTGAAAAGAGCTGATGAGGGAAACGATCTGAACGACGGAAACGATCTGAACGACTGAAACGATCTGAACGACTGAAACGATCTGAACGATGGAAACGAACTGAACGACTGAAACGATCTGAACGACTGAAACGATCTGAACGACTGAAACGATCTGAACGACGGAAACGAACTGAACGACTGAAACGATCTGAACGACTGAAACGATCTGAACGACTTAAAAGAGCTGAACGACAGAAACGATCTGAACGACTGAAACGATCTGAACGACTGAAACGAACTGAACGACGGAAACGATCTGAACGACTGAAACGATCTGAACGACTGAAACGAACTGAACGACGGAAACGATCTGAACGACTGAAAAGAGCTGATGAGGGAAACGATCTGAACGACTGAAACGATCTGAACGACGGAAACGATCTGAACGACTGAAATGATCTGAACGACTGAAATGATCTGAACGACGGAAACGATCTGAACGACTGAAATGATCTGAACGACGGAAACGATCTGAACGACTGAAATGATCTGAACGACGGAAACGATCTGAACGACTGAAAAGATCTGAACGACTGAAATGATCTGAACGACGGAAACGATCTGAATGACGGAAACGATCTGAACGAGTGAAACGATCTGAACGACTTAAAAGAGCTGAACGACGGAAACGATCTGAACGACTTAAAAGAGCTGATGAGGGAAACGATCTGAACGACTGAAACGAACTGAACGACAGAAACGATCTGAACGACTGAAAAGAGCTGATGAGGGAAACGATCTGAACGACTGAAACGATCTGAACGACTTAAAAGAGCTGAACGACAGAAACGATCTGAACGACTGAAACGATCTGAACGACTGAAACGAACTGAACGACGGAAACGATCTGAACGACGGAAACGATCTGAACGACTGAAACGATCTCAACGACTTAAAAGAGCTGAACGACAGAAACGATCTGAACGACTGAAACGATCTGAACGACTGAAACGAACTGAACGACGGAAACGATCTGAACGACTGAAACGATCTGAACGACTGAAACGATCTGAACGACTGAAACGATCTGAAAGACGGAAACGATCTGAACGACTTAAAAGAGCTGAACGACTTAAAAGAGCTGAACGACAGAAACGATCTGAACGACTGAAAAGAGCTGATGAGGGAAACGATCTGAACGATGGAAACGATCTGAACGACGGAAAAGAGCTGATGAGGGAAACGATCTGAACGACTGAAACGATCTGAACGACGGAAACGATCTGAACGACTGAAAAGAGCTGATGAGGGAAACGATCTGAACGACTGAAACGATCTGAACGACGGAAACGATCTGTACGACTTAAAAGAGCTGAACGACAGAAACGATCTGAACGACTGAAACGATCTGAACGACTGAAACGAACTGAACGACGGAAACGATCTGAACGACTTAAAAGAGCTGATGAGGGAAACGATCTGAACGACTGAAACGAACTGAACGACAGAAACGATCTGAACGACTGAAAAGAGCTGATGAGGGAAACGATCTGAACGACGGAAACGATCTGAACGACGGAAACGATCTGAACGAGTGAAACGATCTGAACGACTGAAAAGAGCTGATGAGGGAAACGATCTGAACGACTGAAACGATATGAACGACGGAAACGATCTTAACGACTGAAAAGAGCTGATGAGGGAAACGATCTGAACGACTGAAACGATCTGAACGACGGAAACGATCTGTACGACTTAAAAGAGCTGAACGACAGAAACGATCTGAACGACTGAAACGATCTGAACGACTGAAACGAACTGAACGACGGAAACGATCTGAACGACTTAAAAGAGCTGATGAGGGAAACGATCTGAACGACTGAAATGATCTGAACGACGGAAACGATCTGAACGAGTGAAATGATCTGAACGACTGAAATGATCTGAACGACGGGAACGATCTGAACGACTGAAACGATCTGAACGACGGAAACGATCTGAACGACTGAAATGATCTGAACGACGGAAACGATCTGAACGACGGAAACGATCTGAATGAGTGAAACGATCTGAACGACTGAAAAGAGCTGATGAAGGAAACGATCTGAACGACGGAAACGATATGAACGACGGAAACGATCTGAACGACGGAAACGATCTGAACGAGTGAAACGATCTGAACGACTGAAACGATCTGAACGACTTAAAAGAGCTGAACGACAGAAACGATCTGAACGACTGAAACGAACTGAACGACGGAAACGATCTGAACGACGGAAACGATCTGAACGACTGAAACGATCTGAACGACTTAAAAGAGCTGAACGACAGAAACGATCTGAACGACTGAAAAGAGCTGATGAGGGAAACGATCTGAACGACGGAAACGATCTGAACGACTGAAACGATCTGAACGACTGAAACGATCTGAACGACGGAAACGAACTGAACGACTGAAACGATCTGAACGACTGAAACGATCTGAACGACTGAAACGATCTGAACGACTGAAAAGAGCTGATGAGGGAAACGATCTGAACGACGGAAACGATCTGAACGACTGAAACGATCTGAACGACTGAAACGATCTGAACGACGGAAACGAACTGAACGACTGAAACGATCTGAACGACTGAAACGATCTGAACGACGGAAACGAACTGAACGACTGAAACGATCTGAACGACTGAAACGATCTGAACGACTTAAAAGAGCTGAACGACAGAAACGATCTGAACGACTGAAACGATCTGAACGACTGAAACGAACTGAACGACGGAAACGATCTGAACGACTGAAACGATCTGAACGACTGAAACGATCTGAAAGACGGAAACGATCTGAACGACTGAAACGATCTGAACGATGGAAACGATCTGAACGACGGAAACGATCTGAACGAGTGAAACGATCTGAACGACTGAAAAGAGCTGATGAGGGAAACGATCTGAACGACTGAAACGATATGAACGACGGAAACGATCTTAACGACTGAAAAGAGCTGATGAGGGAAACGATCTGAACGACTGAAACGATCTGAACGACTGAAACGATCTGAACGACTTAAAAGAGCTGAACGACAGAAACGATCTGAACGACTGAAAAGAGCTGATGAGGGAAACGATCTGAACGACTGAAACGATCTGAAAGACAGAAACGATCTGAACGATGGAAACGATCTGAACGACGGAAACGATCTGAACGAGTGAAACGATCTGAACGACTGAAACGATCTGAACGACTGAAACGATCTGAACGACTGAAACGAACTGAACGACGGAAACGATCTGAACGACTTAAAAGAGCTGATGAGGGAAACGATCTGAACGACTGAAACGATCTGAACGACGGAAACGATCTGAACGACTTAAAAGAGCTGATGAGGGAAACGATCTGAACGACTGAAACGAACTGAACGACAGAAACGATCTGAACGACTGAAAAGAGCTGATGAGGGAAACGATCTGAACGACTGAAACGATCTGAACGACGGAAACGATCTGAACGACTGAAATGATCTGAACGACTGATATGATCTGAACGACGGAAACGATCTGAACGACTGAAATGATCTGAACGACGGAAACGATCTGAACGACTGAAATGATCTGAACGACGGAAACGATCTGAACGACTGAAAAGATCTGAACGACTGAAATGATCTGAACGACGGAAACGATCTGAACGACTGAAACGATCTGAACGACGGAAACGATCTGAACGACTGAAATGATCTGAACGACGGAAACGATCTGAATGACGTAAACGATCTGAACGAGTGAAACGATCTGAACGACTGAAAAGAGCTGATGAAGGAAACGATCTGAACGACGGAAACGATATGAACGACGGAAACGATCTGAACGACGGAAACGATCTGAACGATGGACACGATCTGAACGACTGAAACGATCTGAACGACTGAAACGATCTGAACGACTGAAACGATCTGAACGACGGAAACGATCTGAACGACTTAAAAGAGCTGAACGATGGAAACGATCTGAACGACTTAAAAGAGCTGATGAGGGAAACGATCTGAACGACTGAAACGAACTGAACGACAGAAACGATCTGAACGACTGAAAAGAGCTGATGAGGGAAACGATCTGAACGACTGAAACGATCTGAACGACGGAAACGATCTGAACGACGGAAACGAACTGAACGACTGAAACGATCTGAACGACTGAAACGATCTGAACGACTTAAAAGAGCTGAACGACAGAAACGATCTGAACGACTGAAAAGAGCTGATGAGGGAAACGATCTGAACGACGGAAACGATCTGAACGACTGAAACGATCTGAACGACTGAAACGATCTGAACGACGGAAACGAACTGAACGACTGAAACGATCTGAACGACTGAAACGATCTGAACGACTTAAAAGAGCTGAACGACAGAAACGATCTGAACGACTGAAAAGAGCTGATGAGGGAAACGATCTGAACGACGGAAACGATCTGAACGACTGAAACGATCTGAACGACTGAAACGATCTGAACGACGGAAACGAACTGAACGACTGAAACGATCTGAACGACTGAAACGATCTGAACGACTTAAAAGAGCTGATGAGGGAAACGATCTGAACGACTGAAACGAACTGAACGACAGAAACGATCTGAACGACTGAAAAGAGCTGATGAGGGAAACGATCTGAACGACGGAAACGATCTGAACGACGGAAACGATCTGAACGACTGAAACGATCTGATAGACGGAAACGATCTGAACGACAGAAACGATCTGAACGACTGAAAAGAGCTGAAAGACGGAAACGATCTGAACGATGGAAACGATCTGAACGACGGAAACGATCTGAACGAGTGAAACGATCTGAACGACTGAAACGATCTGAATGACTTAAAAGAGCTGAACGACAGAAACGATCTGAACGACTGAAATGATCAAAACGACTGAAACGAACTGAACGACGGAAACGATCTGAACGACGGAAACGATCTGAACGACTGAAACGATCTGAACGACTTAAAAGAGCTGAACGACAGAAACGATCTGAACGACTGAAACGATCTGAACGACTTAAAAGAGCTGAACGACAGAAACGATCTGAACGACTGAAACGATCTGAACGACTGAAACGAACTGAACGACGGAAACGATCTGAACGACGGAAAGGATCTGAACGACTGAAACGATCTGAACGACGGAAACGAACTGAACGACTGAAACGATCTGAACGACTGAAACGATCTGAACGACTTAAAAGAGCTGAACGACAGAAACGATCTGAACGACGGAAACGATCTGAACGACGGAAACGATCTGAACGACTGAAACGATCTGAACGACTTAAAAGAGCTGAACGACAGAAACGATCTGAACGACTGAAAAGAGCTGATGAGGGAAACGATCTGAACGACGGAAACGATCTGAACGACTGAAACGATCTGAACGACTGAAACGATCTGAACGATGGAAACGAACTGAACGACTGAAACGATCTGAACGACTGAAACGATCTGAACGACGGAAACGAACTGAACGACTGAAACGATCTGAACGACTGAAACGATCTGAACGACTTAAAAGAGCTGAACGACAGAAACGATCTGAACGACTGAAACGATCTGAACGACTGAAACGAACTGAACGACGGAAACGATCTGAACGACTGAAACGATCTGAACGACTGAAACGAACTGAACGACGGAAACGATCTGAACGACTGAAAAGAGCTGATGAGGGAAACGATCTGAACGACTGAAACGATCTGAACGACGGAAACGATCTGAACGACTGAAATGATCTGAACGACTGAAATGATCTGAACGACGGAAACGATCTGAACGACTGAAATGATCTGAACGACGGAAACGATCTGAACGACTGAAATGATCTGAACGACGGAAACGATCTGAACGACTGAAAAGATCTGAACGACTGAAATGATCTGAACGACGGAAACGATCTGAATGACGGAAACGATCTGAACGAGTGAAACGATCTGAACGACTGAAAAGAGCTGATGAAGGAAACGATCTGAACGACGGAAACGATATGAACGACGGAAACGATCTGAACGACGGAAACGATCTGAACGATGGACACGATCTGAACGACTGAAACGATCTGAACGACTGAAACGATCTGAACGACTGAAACGATCTGAACGACGGAAACGATCTGAACGACTTAAAAGAGCTGAACGACGGAAACGATCTGAACGACTTAAAAGAGCTGATGAGGGAAACGATCTGAACGACTGAAACGAACTGAACGACAGAAACGATCTGAACGACTGAAAAGAGCTGATGAGGGAAACGATCTGAACGACTGAAACGATCTGAACGACTTAAAAGAGCTGAACGACAGAAACGATCTGAACGACTGAAACGATCTGAACGACTGAAACGAACTGAACGACGGAAACGATCTGAACGACGGAAACGATCTGAACGACTGAAACGATCTCAACGACTTAAAAGAGCTGAACGACAGAAACGATCTGAACGACTGAAACGATCTGAACGACTGAAACGAACTGAACGACGGAAACGATCTGAACGACTGAAACGATCTGAACGACTGAAACGATCTGAACGACTGAAACGATCTGAAAGACGGAAACGATCTGAACGACTTAAAAGAGCTGAACGACTTAAAAGAGCTGAACGACAGAAACGATCTGAACGACTGAAAAGAGCTGATGAGGGAAACGATCTGAACGATGGAAACGATCTGAACGACGGAAAAGAGCTGATGAGGGAAACGATCTGAACGACTGAAACGATCTGAACGACGGAAACGATCTGAACGACTGAAAAGAGCTGATGAGGGAAACGATCTGAACGACTGAAACGATCTGAACGACGGAAACGATCTGTACGACTTAAAAGAGCTGAACGACAGAAACGATCTGAACGACTGAAACGATCTGAACGACTGAAACGAACTGAACGACGGAAACGATCTGAACGACTTAAAAGAGCTGATGAGGGAAACGATCTGAACGACTGAAACGAACTGAACGACAGAAACGATCTGAACGACTGAAAAGAGCTGATGAGGGAAACGATCTGAACGACGGAAACGATCTGAACGACGGAAACGATCTGAACGAGTGAAACGATCTGAACGACTGAAAAGAGCTGATGAGGGAAACGATCTGAACGACTGAAACGATATGAACGACGGAAACGATCTTAACGACTGAAAAGAGCTGATGAGGGAAACGATCTGAACGACTGAAACGATCTGAACGACGGAAACGATCTGTACGACTTAAAAGAGCTGAACGACAGAAACGATCTGAACGACTGAAACGATCTGAACGACTGAAACGAACTGAACGACGGAAACGATCTGAACGACTTAAAAGAGCTGATGAGGGAAACGATCTGAACGACTGAAATGATCTGAACGACGGAAACGATCTGAACGAGTGAAATGATCTGAACGACTGAAATGATCTGAACGACGGAAACGATCTGAACGACTGAAACGATCTGAACGACGGAAACGATCTGAACGACTGAAATGATCTGAACGACGGAAACGATCTGAACGACGGAAACGATCTGAATGAGTGAAACGATCTGAACGACTGAAAAGAGCTGATGAAGGAAACGATCTGAACGACGGAAACGATATGAACGACGGAAACGATCTGAACGACGGAAACGATCTGAACGAGTGAAACGATCTGAACGACTGAAACGATCTGAACGACTTAAAAGAGCTGAACGACAGAAACGATCTGAACGACTGAAACGAACTGAACGACGGAAACGATCTGAACGACGGAAACGATCTGAACGACTGAAACGATCTGAACGACTTAAAAGAGCTGAACGACAGAAACGATCTGAACGACTGAAAAGAGCTGATGAGGGAAACGATCTGAACGACGGAAACGATCTGAACGACTGAAACGATCTGAACGACTGAAACGATCTGAACGACGGAAACGAACTGAACGACTGAAACGATCTGAACGACTGAAACGATCTGAACGACTGAAACGATCTGAACGACTGAAAAGAGCTGATGAGGGAAACGATCTGAACGACGGAAACGATCTGAACGACTGAAACGATCTGAACGACTGAAACGATCTGAACGACGGAAACGAACTGAACGACTGAAACGATCTGAACGACTGAAACGATCTGAACGACGGAAACGAACTGAACGACTGAAACGATCTGAACGACTGAAACGATCTGAACGACTTAAAAGAGCTGAACGACAGAAACGATCTGAACGACTGAAACGATCTGAACGACTGAAACGAACTGAACGACGGAAACGATCTGAACGACTGAAACGATCTGAACGACTGAAACGATCTGAAAGACGGAAACGATCTGAACGACTGAAACGATCTGAACGATGGAAACGATCTGAACGACGGAAACGATCTGAACGAGTGAAACGATCTGAACGACTGAAAAGAGCTGATGAGGGAAACGATCTGAACGACTGAAACGATATGAACGACGGAAACGATCTTAACGACTGAAAAGAGCTGATGAGGGAAACGATCTGAACGACTGAAACGATCTGAACGACGGAAACGATCTGTACGACTTAAAAGAGCTGAACGACAGAAACGATCTGAACGACTGAAACGATCTGAACGACTGAAACGAACTGAACGACGGAAACGATCTGAACGACTTAAAAGAGCTGATGAGGGAAACGATCTGAACGACTGAAATGATCTGAACGACGGAAACGATCTGAACGAGTGAAATGATCTGAACGACTGAAATGATCTGAACGACGGAAACGATCTGAACGACTGAAACGATCTGAACGACGGAAACGATCTGAACGACTGAAATGATCTGAACGACGGAAACGATCTGAACGACGGAAACGATCTGAATGAGTGAAACGATCTGAACGACTGAAAAGAGCTGATGAAGGAAACGATCTGAACGACGGAAACGATATGAACGACGGAAACGATCTGAACGACGGAAACGATCTGAACGAGTGAAACGATCTGAACGACTGAAACGATCTGAACGACTTAAAAGAGCTGAACGACAGAAACGATCTGAACGACTGAAACGAACTGAACGACGGAAACGATCTGAACGACGGAAACGATCTGAACGACTGAAACGATCTGAACGACTTAAAAGAGCTGAACGACAGAAACGATCTGAACGACTGAAAAGAGCTGATGAGGGAAACGATCTGAACGACGGAAACGATCTGAACGACTGAAACGATCTGAACGACTGAAACGATCTGAACGACGGAAACGAACTGAACGACTGAAACGATCTGAACGACTGAAACGATCTGAACGACTGAAACGATCTGAACGACGGAAACGAACTGAACGACTGAAACGATCTGAACGACTGAAACGATCTGAACGACTTAAAAGAGCTGAACGACAGAAACGATCTGAACGACTGAAACGATCTGAACGACTGAAACGAACTGAACGACGGAAACGATCTGAACGACTGAAACGATCTGAACGACTGAAAAGAGCTGATGAGGGAAACGATCTGAACGACTGAAACGATCTGAACGACGGAAACGATCTGAACGACTGAAAAGAGCTGATGAGGGAAACGATCTGAACGACTGAAACGATCTGAACGACGGAAACGATCTGTACGACTTAAAAGAGCTGAACGACAGAAACGATCTGAACGACTGAAACGATCTGAACGACTGAAACGAACTGAACGACGGAAACGATCTGAACGACTTAAAAGAGCTGATGAGGGAAACGATCTGAACGACTGAAACGAGCTGAACGACTGAAACGATCTGAACGACTGAAACGATCTGAACGACGGAAAAGAGCTGATGAGGTAAACGATCTGAACGACTGAAACGATCTGAACGACGAAAACGATCTGAACGACGGAAACGATCTGAACGACTGAAACAATCTGAACGACTGAAACGATCTGAACGACGGAAACGATCTGAACGACGAAAACGATCTGAACGACGGAAACGATCTGAACGACTGAAACGATCTGAACGACTGAAACGATCTGAACGACGGAAACGAACTGAACGACTGAAACGATCTGAACGACTGAAACGATCTGAACGACTTAAAAGAGCTGAACGACAGAAACGATCTGAACGACTGAAAAGAGCTGATGAGGGAAACGATCTGAACGACGGAAACGATCTGAACGACTGAAACGATCTGAACGACTGAAACGATCTGAACGACGGAAACGAACTGAACGACTGAAACGATCTGAACGACTGAAACGATCTGAACGACTTAAAAGAGCTGAACGACAGAAACGATCTGAACGACTGAAACGATCTGAACGACTGAAACGAACTGAACGACGGAAACGATCTGAACGACTGAAACGATCTGAACGACGGAAACGATCTGAACGACGGAAACGATCTGAACGACTGAAACGATCTGAACGACTGAAACGATCTGAACGACGGAAACGAACTGAACGACTGAAACGATCTGAACGACTGAAACGAACTGAACGACGGAAACGATCTGAACGACGGAAACGATCTGAACGACTGAAACGATCTGAACGACTTAAAAGAGCTGAACGACAGAAACGATCTGAACGACTGAAAAGAGCTGATGAGGGAAACGATCTGAACGACGGAAACGATCTGAACGACTGAAACGATCTGAACGACTGAAACGATCTGAACGACGGAAACGAACTGAACGACTGAAACGATCTGAACGACTGAAACGATCTGAACGACTTAAAAGAGCTGAACGACAGAAACGATCTGAACGACTGAAACGATCTGAACGACTGAAGCGAACTGAAAGACGGAAACGATCTGAACGACTGAAACGATCTGAACGATGGAAACGATCTGAACGACGGAAACGATCTGAACGAGTGAAACGATCTGAACGACTGAAAAGAGCTGATGAGGGAAACGATCTGAACGACTGAAACGATCTGAACGACGGAAACGATCTGAACGACTGAAAAGAGCTGATGAGGGAAACGATCTGAACGACTGAAACGATCTGAACGACGGAAACGATCTGTACGACTTAAAAGAGCTGAACGACAGAAACGATCTGAACGACTGAAACGATCTGAACGACTGAAACGAACTGAACGACGGAAACGATCTGAACGACTTAAAAGAGCTGATGAGGGAAACGATCTGAACGACTGAAACGAACTGAACGACAGAAACGATCTGAACGACTGAAAAGAGCTGATGAGGGAAACGATCTGAACGACGGAAACGATCTGAACGACGGAAACGATCTGAACGACTGAAACGATCTGAACGACTGAAACGATCTGATAGACGGAAACGATCTGAACGACAGAAACGATCTGAACGACTGAAACGATCTGAACGACTTAAAAGAGCTGAACGACAGAAACGATCTGAACGACTGAAACGATCTGAACGACTTAAAAGAGCTGAACGACAGAAACGATCTGAACGACTGAAACGATCTGAACGACTGAAACGAACTGAACGACGGAAAGGATCTGAACGACGGAAAGGATCTGAACGACTGAAACGATCTGAACGACGGAAACGAACTGAACGACTGAAACGATCTGAACGACTGAAACGATCTGAACGACTTAAAAGAGCTGAACGACAGAAACGATCTGAACGACTGAAACGATCTGAACGACTGAAACGAACTGAACGACTGAAACGATCTGAACGACTGAAACGATCTGAACGACTTAAAAGAGCTGAACGACAGAAACGATCTGAACGACTGAAACGATCTGAACGACTGAAACGAACTGAACGACGGAAACGATCTGAACGACTGAAACGATCTGAACGACTGAAACGATCTGAAAGACGGAAACGATCTGAACGACTAAAACGATCTGAACGACTTAAAAGAGCTGAACGACAGAAACGATCTGAACGACTGAAAAGAGCTGATGAGGGAAACGATCTGAACGACTGAAACGATCTGAAAGACAGAAACGATCTGAACGATGGAAACGATCTGAACGACGGAAACGATCTGAACGAGTGAAACGATCTGAACGACTGAAACGATCTGAACGACTGAAACGATCTGAACGACTGAAACGAACTGAACGACGGAAACGATCTGAACGACTTAAAAGAGCTGATGAGGGAAACGATCTGAACGACTGAAACGATCTGAACGACGGAAACGATCTGAACGACTTAAAAGAGCTGATGAGGGAAACGATCTGAACGACTGAAACGAACTGAACGACAGAAACGATCTGAACGACTGAAAAGAGCTGATGAGGGAAACGATCTGAACGACTGAAACGATCTGAACGACGGAAACGATCTGAACGACTGAAATGATCTGAACGACTGATATGATCTGAACGACGGAAACGATCTGAACGACTGAAATGATCTGAACGACGGAAACGATCTGAACGACTGAAATGATCTGAACGACGGAAACGATCTGAACGACTGAAAAGATCTGAACGACTGAAATGATCTGAACGACGGAAACGATCTGAACGACTGAAACGATCTGAACGACGGAAACGATCTGAACGACTGAAATGATCTGAACGACGGAAACGATCTGAATGACGTAAACGATCTGAACGAGTGAAACGATCTGAACGACTGAAAAGAGCTGATGAAGGAAACGATCTGAACGACGGAAACGATATGAACGACGGAAACGATCTGAACGACGGAAACGATCTGAACGATGGACACGATCTGAACGACTGAAACGATCTGAACGACTGAAACGATCTGAACGACTGAAACGATCTGAACGACGGAAACGATCTGAACGACTTAAAAGAGCTGAACGATGGAAACGATCTGAACGACTTAAAAGAGCTGATGAGGGAAACGATCTGAACGACTGAAACGAACTGAACGACAGAAACGATCTGAACGACTGAAAAGAGCTGATGAGGGAAACGATCTGAACGACTGAAACGATCTGAACGACGGAAACGATCTGAACGACGGAAACGAACTGAACGACTGAAACGATCTGAACGACTGAAACGATCTGAACGACTTAAAAGAGCTGAACGACAGAAACGATCTGAACGACTGAAAAGAGCTGATGAGGGAAACGATCTGAACGACGGAAACGATCTGAACGACTGAAACGATCTGAACGACTGAAACGATCTGAACGACGGAAACGAACTGAACGACTGAAACGATCTGAACGACTGAAACGATCTGAACGACTTAAAAGAGCTGAACGACAGAAACGATCTGAACGACTGAAAAGAGCTGATGAGGGAAACGATCTGAACGACGGAAACGATCTGAACGACTGAAACGATCTGAACGACTGAAACGATCTGAACGACGGAAACGAACTGAACGACTGAAACGATCTGAACGACTGAAACGATCTGAACGACTTAAAAGAGCTGATGAGGGAAACGATCTGAACGACTGAAACGAACTGAACGACAGAAACGATCTGAACGACTGAAAAGAGCTGATGAGGGAAACGATCTGAACGACGGAAACGATCTGAACGACGGAAACGATCTGAACGACTGAAACGATCTGAACGACTGAAACGATCTGATAGACGGAAACGATCTGAACGACAGAAACGATCTGAACGACTGAAAAGAGCTGAAAGACGGAAACGATCTGAACGATGGAAACGATCTGAACGACGGAAACGATCTGAACGAGTGAAACGATCTGAACGACTGAAACGATCTGAATGACTTAAAAGAGCTGAACGACAGAAACGATCTGAACGACTGAAATGATCAAAACGACTGAAACGAACTGAACGACGGAAACGATCTGAACGACGGAAACGATCTGAACGACTGAAACGATCTGAACGACTTAAAAGAGCTGAACGACAGAAACGATCTGAACGACTGAAACGATCTGAACGACTTAAAAGAGCTGAACGACAGAAACGATCTGAACGACTGAAACGATCTGAACGACTGAAACGAACTGAACGACGGAAACGATCTGAACGACGGAAAGGATCTGAACGACTGAAACGATCTGAACGACGGAAACGAACTGAACGACTGAAACGATCTGAACGACTGAAACGATCTGAACGACTTAAAAGAGCTGAACGACAGAAACGATCTGAACGACGGAAACGATCTGAACGACGGAAACGATCTGAACGACTGAAACGATCTGAACGACTTAAAAGAGCTGAACGACAGAAACGATCTGAACGACTGAAAAGAGCTGATGAGGGAAACGATCTGAACGACGGAAACGATCTGAACGACTGAAACGATCTGAACGACTGAAACGATCTGAACGACGGAAACGAACTGAACGACTGAAACGATCTGAACGACTGAAACGATCTGAACGACTGAAACGATCTGAACGACGGAAACGAACTGAACGACTGAAACGATCTGAACGACTGAAACGATCTGAACGACTTAAAAGAGCTGAACGACAGAAACGATCTGAACGACTGAAACGATCTGAACGACTGAAACGAACTGAACGACGGAAACGATCTGAACGACTGAAACGATCTGAACGACTGAAACGAACTGAACGACGGAAACGATCTGAACGACTTAAAAGAGCTGATGAGGGAAACGATCTGAACGACTGAAATGATCTGAACGACGGAAACGATCTGAACGAGTGAAATGATCTGAACGACTGAAATGATCTGAACGACGGAAACGATCTGAACGACTGAAACGATCTGAACGACGGAAACGATCTGAACGACTGAAATGATCTGAACGACGGAAACGATCTGAACGACGGAAACGATCTGAATGAGTGAAACGATCTGAACGACTGAAAAGAGCTGATGAAGGAAACGATCTGAACGACGGAAACGATATGAACGACGGAAACGATCTGAACGACGGAAACGATCTGAACGAGTGAAACGATCTGAACGACTGAAACGATCTGAACGACTGAAACGATCTGAACGACGGAAACGATCTGAACGACTGAAACGATCTGAACGACTGAAACGATCTGAACGACTGAAACGATCTGAACGACGGAAACGAACTGAACGACTGAAACGATCTGAACGACTGAAACGATCTGAACGACTTAAAAGAGCTGAACGACAGAAACGATCTGAACGACTGAAACGAACTGAACGACGGAAACGATCTGAACGACGGAAACGATCTGAACGACTGAAACAATCTGAACGACTTAAAAGAGCTGAACGACAGAAACGATCTGAACGACTGAAAAGAGCTGATGAGGGAAACGATCTGAACGACGGAAACGATCTGAACGACTGAAACGATCTGAACGACTGAAACGATCTGAACGACGGAAACGAACTGAACGACTGAAACGATCTGAACGACTGAAACGATCTGAACGACTGAAACGATCTGAACGACGGAAACGAACTGAACGACTGAAACGATCTGAACGACTGAAACGATCTGAACGACTTAAAAGAGCTGAACGACAGAAACGATCTGAACGACTGAAACGATCTGAACGACTGAAACGAACTGAACGACGGAAACGATCTGAACGACTGAAACGATCTGAACGACTGAAACGATCTGAAAGACGGAAACGATCTGAACGACTGAAACGATCTGAACGATGGAAACGATCTGAACGACGGAAACGATCTGAACGAGTGAAACGATCTGAACGACTGAAAAGAGCTGATGAGGGAAACGATCTGAACGACTGAAACGATCTGAACGACGGAAACGATCTGAACGACTGAAAAGAGCTGATGAGGGAAACGATCTGAACGACTGAAACGATCTGAACGACGGAAACGATCTGTACGACTTAAAAGAGCTGAACGACAGAAACGATCTGAACGACTGAAAAGAGCTGATGAGGGAAACGATCTGAACGACGGAAACGATCTGAACGACTGAAACGATCTGAACGACTGAAACGATCTGAACGACGGAAACGAACTGAACGACTGAAACGATCTGAACGACTGAAACGATCTGAACGACTTAAAAGAGCTGAACGACAGAAACGATCTGAACGACTGAAAAGAGCTGATGAGGGAAACGATCTGAACGACGGAAACGATCTGAACGACTGAAACGATCTGAACGACTGAAACGATCTGAACGACGGAAACGAACTGAACGACTGAAACGATCTGAACGACTGAAACGATCTGAACGACTTAAAAGAGCTGATGAGGGAAACGATCTGAACGACTGAAACGAACTGAACGACAGAAACGATCTGAACGACTGAAAAGAGCTGATGAGGGAAACGATCTGAACGACGGAAACGATCTGAACGACGGAAACGATCTGAACGACTGAAACGATCTGAACGACTGAAACGATCTGATAGACGGAAACGATCTGAACGACAGAAACGATCTGAACGACTGAAAAGAGCTGAAAGACGGAAACGATCTGAACGATGGAAACGATCTGAACGACGGAAACGATCTGAACGAGTGAAACGATCTGAACGACTGAAACGATCTGAATGACTTAAAAGAGCTGAACGACAGAAACGATCTGAACGACTGAAATGATCAAAACGACTGAAACGAACTGAACGACGGAAACGATCTGAACGACGGAAACGATCTGAACGACTGAAACGATCTGAACGACTTAAAAGAGCTGAACGACAGAAACGATCTGAACGACTGAAACGATCTGAACGACTTAAAAGAGCTGAACGACAGAAACGATCTGAACGACTGAAACGATCTGAACGACTGAAACGAACTGAACGACGGAAACGATCTGAACGACGGAAAGGATCTGAACGACTGAAACGATCTGAACGACGGAAACGAACTGAACGACTGAAACGATCTGAACGACTGAAACGATCTGAACGACTTAAAAGAGCTGAACGACAGAAACGATCTGAACGACGGAAACGATCTGAACGACGGAAACGATCTGAACGACTGAAACGATCTGAACGACTTAAAAGAGCTGAACGACAGAAACGATCTGAACGACTGAAAAGAGCTGATGAGGGAAACGATCTGAACGACGGAAACGATCTGAACGACTGAAACGATCTGAACGACTGAAACGATCTGAACGACGGAAACGAACTGAACGACTGAAACGATCTGAACGACTGAAACGATCTGAACGACTGAAACGATCTGAACGACGGAAACGAACTGAACGACTGAAACGATCTGAACGACTGAAACGATCTGAACGACTTAAAAGAGCTGAACGACAGAAACGATCTGAAAGACGGAAACGATCTGAACGACTGAAACGATCTGAACGATGGAAACGATCTGAACGACGGAAACGATCTGAACGAGTGAAACGATCTGAACGACTGAAAAGAGCTGATGAGGGAAACGATCTGAACGACTGAAACGATCTGAACGACGGAAACGATCTGTACGACTTAAAAGAGCTGAACGACAGAAACGATCTGAACGACTGAAACGATCTGAACGACTGAAACGAACTGAACGACGGAAACGATCTGAACGACTTAAAAGAGCTGATGAGGGAAACGATCTGAACGACTGAAATGATCTGAACGACGGAAACGATCTGAACGAGTGAAATGATCTGAACGACTGAAATGATCTGAACGACGGAAACGATCTGAACGACTGAAACGATCTGAACGACGGAAACGATCTGAACGACTGAAATGATCTGAACGACGGAAACGATCTGAACGACGGAAACGATCTGAATGAGTGAAACGATCTGAACGACTGAAAAGAGCTGATGAAGGAAACGATCTGAACGACGGAAACGATATGAACGACGGAAACGATCTGAACGACGGAAACGATCTGAACGAGTGAAACGATCTGAACGACTGAAACGATCTGAACGACTGAAACGATCTGAACGACGGAAACGATCTGAACGACTGAAACGATCTGAACGACTGAAACGATCTGAACGACTGAAACGATCTGAACGACGGAAACGAACTGAACGACTGAAACGATCTGAACGACTGAAACGATCTGAACGACTTAAAAGAGCTGAACGACAGAAACGATCTGAACGACTGAAACGAACTGAACGACGGAAACGATCTGAACGACGGAAACGATCTGAACGACTGAAACAATCTGAACGACTTAAAAGAGCTGAACGACAGAAACGATCTGAACGACTGAAAAGAGCTGATGAGGGAAACGATCTGAACGACGGAAACGATCTGAACGACTGAAACGATCTGAACGACTGAAACGATCTGAACGACGGAAACGAACTGAACGACTGAAACGATCTGAACGACTGAAACGATCTGAACGACTGAAACGATCTGAACGACGGAAACGAACTGAACGACTGAAACGATCTGAACGACTGAAACGATCTGAACGACTTAAAAGAGCTGAACGACAGAAACGATCTGAACGACTGAAACGATCTGAACGACTGAAGCGAACTGAAAGACGGAAACGATCTGAACGACTGAAACGATCTGAACGATGGAAACGATCTGAGCGACGGAAACGATCTGAACGAGTGAAACGATCTGAACGACTGAAAAGAGCTGATGAGGGAAACGATCTGAACGACTGAAACGATCTGAACGACGGAAACGATCTGAACGACTGAAAAGAGCTGATGAGGGAAACGATCTGAACGACTGAAATGATCTGAACGACGGAAACGATCTGTACGACTTAAAAGAGCTGAACGACAGAAACGATCTGAACGACTGAAACGATCTGAACGACTGAAACGAACTGAACGACGGAAACGATCTGAACGACTTAAAAGAGCTGATGAGGGAAACGATCTGAACGACTGAAACGAACTGAACGACAGAAACGATCTGAACGACTGAAAAGAGCTGATGAGGGAAACGATCTGAACGACGGAAACGATCTGAACGACGGAAACGATCTGAACGACTGAAACGATCTGAACGACTGAAACGATCTGATAGACGGAAACGATCTGAACGACAGAAACGATCTGAACGACTGAAACGATCTGAACGACTTAAAAGAGCTGAACGACAGAAACGATCTGAACGACTGAAACGATCTGAACGACTTAAAAGAGCTGAACGACAGAAACGATCTGAACGACTGAAACGATCTGAACGACTGAAATGAACTGAACGACGGAAAGGATCTGAACGACGGAAAGGATCTGAACGACTGAAACGATCTGAACGACGGAAACGAACTGAACGACTGAAACGATCTGAACGACTGAAACGATCTGAACGACTTAAAAGAGCTGAACGACAGAAACGATCTGAACGACTGAAACGATCTGAACGACTGAAACGAACTGAACGACTGAAACGATCTGAACGACTGAAACGATCTGAACGACTTAAAAGAGCTGAACGACAGAAACGATCTGAACGACTGAAACGATCTGAACGACTGAAACGAACTGAACGACGGAAACGATCTGAACGACTGAAACGATCTGAACGACTGAAACGATCTGAAAGACGGAAACGATCTGAACGACTGAAACGATCTGAACGACTTAAAAGAGCTGAACGACAGAAACGATCTGAACGACTGAAAAGAGCTGATGAGGGAAACGATCTGAACGACTGAAACGATCTGAAAGACAGAAACGATCTGAACGATGGAAACGATCTGAACGACGGAAACGATCTGAACGAGTGAAACGATCTGAACGACTGAAACGATCTGAACGACTGAAACGATCTGAACGACTGAAACGAACTGAACGACGGAAACGATCTGAACGACTTAAAAGAGCTGATGAGGGAAACGATCTGAACGACTGAAACGAACTGAACGACAGAAACGATCTGAACGACTGAAAAGAGCTGATGAGGGAAACGATCTGAACGACTGAAACGATCTGAACGACGGAAACGATCTGAACGACTGAAATGATCTGAACGACTGATATGATCTGAACGACGGAAACGATCTGAACGACTGAAATGATCTGAACGACGGAAACGATCTGAACGACTGAAATGATCTGAACGACGGAAACGATCTGAACGACTGAAAAGATCTGAACGACTGAAATGATCTGAACGACGGAAACGATCTGAACGACTGAAACGATCTGAACGACGGAAACGATCTGAACGACTGAAATGATCTGAACGACGGAAACGATCTGAATGACGTAAACGATCTGAACGAGTGAAACGATCTGAACGACTGAAAAGAGCTGATGAAGGAAACGATCTGAACGACGGAAACGATATGAACGACGGAAACGATCTGAACGACGGAAACGATCTGAACGATGGACACGATCTGAACGACTGAAACGATCTGAACGACTGAAACGATCTGAACGACTGAAACGATCTGAACGACGGAAACGATCTGAACGACTTAAAAGAGCTGAACGACGGAAACGATCTGAACGACTTAAAAGAGCTGATGAGGGAAACGATCTGAACGACTGAAACGAACTGAACGACAGAAACGATCTGAACGACTTAAAAGAGCTGAACGACAGAAACGATCTGAACGACTGAAACGATCTGAACGACTGAAACGATCTGAACGACTTAAAAGAGCTGAACGACAGAAACGATCTGAACGACTGAAACGATCTGAACGACTGAAACGAACTGAACGACGGAAACGATCTGAACGACGGAAACGATCTGAACGACTGAAACGATCTGAACGACTTAAAAGAGCTGAACGACAGAAACGATCTGAACGACTGAAACGATCTGAACGACTGAAACGAACTGAACGACGGAAACGATCTGAACGACTGAAACGATCTGAACGACTGAAACGATCTGAAAGACGGAAACGATCTGAACGACTGAAACGATCTGAACGACTTAAAAGAGCTGAACGACAGAAACGATCTGAACGACTGAAAAGAGCTGATGAGGGAAACGATCTGAACGATGGAAACGATCTGAACGACGGAAACGATCTGAACGACGGAAACGATCTGAACGACTGAAAAGAGCTGATGAGGGAAACGATCTGAACGACTGAAACGATCTGAACGACGGAAACGATCTGTACGACTTAAAAGAGCTGAACGACAGAAACGATCTGAACGACTGAAACGATCTGAACGACTTAAAAGAGCTGATGAGGGAAACGATCTGAACGACTGAAACGAACTGAACGACAGAAACGATCTGAACGACTGAAAAGAGCTGATGAGGGAAACGATCTGAACGACGGAAACGATCTGAACGACGGAAACGATCTGAACGACTGAAACGATCTGAACGACAGAAACGATCTGAACGACTGAAACGAACTGAACGACAGAAACGATCTGAACGACTGAAAAGAGCTGATGAGGGAAACGATCTGAACGACGGAAACGATCTGAACGACGGAAACGATCTGAACGACTGAAACGATCTGAACGACAGAAACGATCTGAACGACTGAAAAGAGCTGAAAGACAGAAACGATCTGAACGATGGAAACGATCTGAACGACGGAAACGATCTGAACGAGTGAAACGATCTGAACGACTGAAAAGAGCTGAACGACTGAAAAGAGCTGATGAGGGAAACGATCTGAACGACTGAAACGATCTGAACGACGGAAACGATCTGAACGACTGAAATGATCTGAACGACTGAAATGATCTGAACGACGGAAACGATCTGAACGACTGAAATGATCTGAACGACGGAAACGATCTGAACGACTGAAATGATCTGAACGACGGAAACGATCTGAACGACTGAAAAGATCTGAACGACTGAAATGATCTGAACGACGGAAACGATCTGAATGACGGAAACGATCTGAACGAGTGAAACGATCTGAACGACTGAAAAGAGCTGATGAAGGAAACGATCTGAACGACGGAAACGATATGAACGACGGAAACGATCTGAACGACGGAAACGATCTGAACGATGGACACGATCTGAACGACTGAAACGATCTGAACGACTGAAACGATCTGAACGACTGAAACGATCTGAACGACGGAAACGATCTGAACGACTTAAAAGAGCTGAACGACGGAAACGATCTGAACGACTTAAAAGAGCTGATGAGGGAAACGATCTGAACGACTGAAACGAACTGAACGACAGAAACGATCTGAACGACTGAAAAGAGCTGATGAGGGAAACGATCTGAACGACTGAAACGATCTGAACGACTTAAAAGAGCTGAACGACAGAAACGATCTGAACGACTGAAACGATCTGAACGACTGAAACGAACTGAACGACGGAAACGATCTGAACGACGGAAACGATCTGAACGACTGAAACGATCTCAACGACTTAAAAGAGCTGAACGACAGAAACGATCTGAACGACTGAAACGATCTGAACGACTGAAACGAACTGAACGACGGAAACGATCTGAACGACTGAAACGATCTGAACGACTGAAACGATCTGAACGACTGAAACGATCTGAAAGACGGAAACGATCTGAACGACTTAAAAGAGCTGAACGACTTAAAAGAGCTGAACGACAGAAACGATCTGAACGACTGAAAAGAGCTGATGAGGGAAACGATCTGAACGATGGAAACGATCTGAACGACGGAAAAGAGCTGATGAGGGAAACGATCTGAACGACTGAAACGATCTGAACGACGGAAACGATCTGAACGACTGAAAAGAGCTGATGAGGGAAACGATCTGAACGACTGAAACGATCTGAACGACGGAAACGATCTGTACGACTTAAAAGAGCTGAACGACAGAAACGATCTGAACGACTGAAACGATCTGAACGACTGAAACGAACTGAACGACGGAAACGATCTGAACGACTTAAAAGAGCTGATGAGGGAAACGATCTGAACGACTGAAACGAACTGAACGACAGAAACGATCTGAACGACTGAAAAGAGCTGATGAGGGAAACGATCTGAACGACGGAAACGATCTGAACGACGGAAACGATCTGAACGACTGAAACGATCTGAACGACTGAAACGATCTGATAGACGGAAACGATCTGAACGACAGAAACGATCTGAACGACTGAAAAGAGCTGAAAGACAGAAACGATCTGAACGATGGAAACGATCTGAACGACGGAAACGATCTGAACGAGTGAAACTATCTGAACGACTGAAAAGAGCTGAATGACTGAAAAGAGCTGATGAGGGAAACGATCTGAACGACTGAAACGATCTGAACGACGGAAACGATCTGAACGACTGAAAAGAGCTGATGAGGGAAACGATCTGAACGACTGAAACGATCTGAACGACTGAAAAGAGCTGATGAGGGAAACGATCTGAACGACGGAAACGATCTGAACGACTTAAAAGAGCTGATGAGGGAAACGATCTGAACGACTGAAACGAACTGAACGACAGAAACGATCTGAACGACTGAAAAGAGCTGATGAGGGAAACGATCTGAACGACTGAAACGATCTGAACGACGGAAACGATCTGAACGAGTGAAACGATCTGAACGAGTGAAACGATCTGAACGACTGAAATGATCTGAACGACGGAAACGATCTGAACGAGTGAAATGATCTGAACGACTGAAATGATCTGAACGACGGAAACGATCTGAACGACTGAAACGATCTGAACGACGGAAACGATCTGAACGACTGAAATGATCTGAACGACGGAAACGATCTGAACGACGGAAACGATCTGAACGAGTGAAACGATCTGAACGACTGAAAAGAGCTGATGAAGGAAACGATCTGAACGACGGAAACGATATGAACGACGGAAACGGTCTGAACGACGGAAACGATCTGAACGACTGAAACGATCTGAACGACGGAAACGATCTGAACGACTGAAACGATCTGAAAGACAGAAACGATCTGAAAGACTGAAACAATTTGAACGACGGAAAAGAGCTGATGAGGGAAACGATCTGAACGACTGAAACGATCTGAACGACTGAAACGATCTGAACGACGGAAACGATCTGAACGACTTAAAAGAGCTGAACGACAGAAACGATCTGAACGACTGAAACGATCTGAACGACTGAAACGAACTGAACGACGGAAACGATCTGAACGACTGAAACGATCTGAACGACTTAAAAGAGCTGAACGACAGAAACGATCTGAACGACTGAAAAGAGCTGATGAGGGAAACGATCTGAACGACTGAAACGATCTGAAAGACAGAAACGTTCTGAACGACTTAAAAGAGCTGAACGACAGAAACGATCTGAACGACTGAAACGATCTGAACGACTGAAACGAACTGAACGACGGAAACGATCTGAACGACTGAAACGATCTGAACGACTTAAAAGAGCTGAACGACAGAAACGATCTGAACGACTGAAAAGAGCTGATGAGGGAAACGATCTGAACGACTGAAACGATCTGAAAGACAGAAACGTTCTGAACGATGGACACGATCTGAACGACGGAAACGATCTGAACGACTGAAACGAACTGAACGACGGAAACGATCTGAACGACTGAAACGATCTGAACGATGGACACGATCTGAACGACTGAAACGATCTGAACGACTGAAACGATCTGAACGACTGAAACGATCTGAACGACTTAAAAGAGCTGAACGACAGAAACGATCTGAACGACTGAAACGATCTGAACGACTGAAACGAACTGAACGACGGAAACGATCTGAACGACTGAAACGATCTGAACGACTTAAAAGAGCTGAACGACAGAAACGATCTGAACGACTGAAAAGAGCTGATGAGGGAAACGATCTGAACGACTGAAACGATCTGAAAGACAGAAACGTTCTGAACGATGGACACGATCTGAACGACGGAAACGATCTGAACGACTGAAACGAACTGAACGACGGAAACGATCTGAACGACTGAAACGATCTGAACGATGGACACGATCTGAACGACTGAAACGATCTGAACGACTGAAACGATCTGAACGACTGAAACGATCTGAACGACGGAAACGATCTGAATGAGTGAAACTATCTGAACGACTGAAAAGAGCTGAATGACTGAAAAGAGCTGATGAGGGAAACGATCTGAACGACTTAAAAGAGCTGAACGACAGAAACGATCTGAACGACTGAAAAGAGCTGATGAGGGAAACGATCTGAACGACTGAAACGATCTGAAAGACAGAAACGTTCTGAACGATGGACACGATCTGAACGACGGAAACGATCTGAACGACTGAAACGAACTGAACGACGGAAACGATCTGAACGACTGAAACGATCTGAACGATGGACACGATCTGAACGACTGAAACGATCTGAACGACTGAAACGATCTGAACGACTGAAACGATCTGAACGACGGAAACGATCTGAATGAGTGAAACTATCTGAACGACTGAAAAGAGCTGAATGACTGAAAAGAGCTGTTGAGGGAAACGATCTGAACGACTGAAACGATCTGAACGACGGAAACGATCTGAACGACTGAAAAGAGCTGATGAGGGAAACGATCTGAACGACTGAAACGATCTGAACGACTGAAAAGAGCTGATGAGGGAAACGATCTGAACGACGGAAACGATCTGAACGACTTAAAAGAGCTGATGAGGGAAACGATCTGAACGACTGAAACGAACTGAACGACAGAAACGATCTGAACGACTGAAAAGAGCTGATGAGGGAAACGATCTGAACGACTGAAACGATCTGAACGACGGAAACGATCTGAACGAGTGAAACGATCTGAACGAGTGAAACGATCTGAACGACTGAAATGATCTGAACGACGGAAACGATCTGAACGAGTGAAATGATCTGAACGACTGAAATGATCTGAACGACGGAAACGATCTGAACGACTGAAACGATCTGAACGACGGAAACGATCTGAACGACTGAAATGATCTGAACGACGGAAACGATCTGAACGACGGAAACGATCTGAACGAGTGAAACGATCTGAACGACTGAAAAGAGCTGATGAAGGAAACGATCTGAACGACGGAAACGATATGAACGACGGAAACGATCTGAACGACGGAAACGATCTGAACGACTGAAACGATCTGAACGACGGAAACGATCTGAACGACTGAAACGATCTGAACGACTTAAAAGAGCTGAACGACAGAAACGATCTGAACGACTGAAACGATCTGAACGACTGAAACGAACTGAACGACGGAAACGATCTGAACGACTGAAACGATCTGAACGACTGAAACGATCTGAACGACTGAAACGATCTGAAAGACGGAAACGATCTGAACGACTTAAAAGAGCTGAACGACTTAAAAGAGCTGAACGACAGAAACGATCTGAACGACTGAAAAGAGCTGATGAGGGAAACGATCTGAACGATGGAAACGATCTGAACGACGGAAACGATCTGAACGACGGAAACGATCTGAACGACTGAAAAGAGCTGATGAGGGAAACGATCTGAACGACTGAAACGATCTGAACGACGGAAACGATCTGTACGACTTAAAAGAGCTGAACGACAGAAACGATCTGAACGACTGAAACGATCTGAACGACTTAAAAGAGCTGATGAGGGAAACGATCTGAACGACTGAAACGAACTGAACGACAGAAACGATCTGAACGACTGAAAAGAGCTGATGAGGGAAACGATCTGAACGACGGAAACGATCTGAACGACGGAAACGATCTGAACGACTGAAACGATCTGAACGACTGAAACGATCTGATAGACGGAAACGATCTGAACGACAGAAACGATCTGAACGACTGAAAAGAGCTGAAAGACAGAAACGATCTGAACGATGGAAACGATCTGAACGACGGAAACGATCTGAACGAGTGAAACGATCTGAACGACTGAAAAGAGCTGAACGACTGAAAAGAGCTGATGAGGGAAACGATCTGAACGACTGAAACGATCTGAACGACGGAAACGATCTGAACGACTGAAATGATCTGAACGACTGAAATGATCTGAACGACGGAAACGATCTGAACGACTGAAATGATCTGAACGACGGAAACGATCTGAACGACTGAAAAGATCTGAACGACTGAAATGATCTGAACGACGGAAACGATCTGAATGACGGAAACGATCTGAACGAGTGAAACGATCTGAACGACTGAAAAGAGCTGATGAAGGAAACGATCTGAACGACGGAAACGATATGAACGACGGAAACGATCTGAACGACGGAAACGATCTGAACGATGGACACGATCTGAACGACTGAAACGATCTGAACGACTGAAACGATCTGAACGACTGAAACGATCTGAACGACGGAAACGATCTGAACGACTTAAAAGAGCTGAACGACGGAAACGATCTGAACGACTTAAAAGAGCTGATGAGGGAAACGATCTGAACGACTGAAACGAACTGAACGACAGAAACGATCTGAACGACTGAAAAGAGCTGATGAGGGAAACGATCTGAACGACTGAAACGATCTGAACGACTTAAAAGAGCTGAACGACAGAAACGATCTGAACGACTGAAACGATCTGAACGACTGAAACGAACTGAACGACGGAAACGATCTGAACGACGGAAACGATCTGAACGACTGAAACGATCTCAACGACTTAAAAGAGCTGAACGACAGAAACGATCTGAACGACTGAAACGATCTGAACGACTGAAACGAACTGAACGACGGAAACGATCTGAACGACTGAAACGATCTGAACGACTGAAACGATCTGAACGACTGAAACGATCTGAAAGACGGAAACGATCTGAACGACTTAAAAGAGCTGAACGACTTAAAAGAGCTGAACGACAGAAACGATCTGAACGACTGAAAAGAGCTGATGAGGGAAACGATCTGAACGATGGAAACGATCTGAACGACGGAAAAGAGCTGATGAGGGAAACGATCTGAACGACTGAAACGATCTGAACGACGGAAACGATCTGAACGACTGAAAAGAGCTGATGAGGGAAACGATCTGAACGACTGAAACGATCTGAACGACGGAAACGATCTGTACGACTTAAAAGAGCTGAACGACAGAAACGATCTGAACGACTGAAACGATCTGAACGACTGAAACGATCTGAACGACGGAAACGATCTGTACGACTTAAAAGAGCTGAACGACAGAAACGATCTGAACGACTGAAACGATCTGAACGACTGAAACGAACTGAACGACGGAAACGATCTGAACGACTTAAAAGAGCTGATGAGGGAAACGATCTGAACGACTGAAACGAACTGAACGACAGAAACGATCTGAACGACTGAAAAGAGCTGATGAGGGAAACGATCTGAACGACGGAAACGATCTGAACGACGGAAACGATCTGAACGACTGAAACGATCTGAACGACTGAAACGATCTGATAGACGGAAACGATCTGAACGACTTAAAAGAGCTGATGAGGGAAACGATCTGAACGACTGAAACGAACTGAACGACAGAAACGATCTGAACGACTGAAAAGAGCTGATGAGGGAAACGATCTGAACGACTGAAACGATCTGAACGACGGAAACGATCTGAACGAGTGAAACGATCTGAACGAGTGAAACGATCTGAACGACTGAAATGATCTGAACGACGGAAACGATCTGAACGAGTGAAATGATCTGAACGACTGAAATGATCTGAACGACGGAAACGATCTGAACGACTGAAACGATCTGAACGACGGAAACGATCTGAACGACTGAAATGATCTGAACGACGGAAACGATCTGAACGACGGAAACGATCTGAACGAGTGAAACGATCTGAACGACTGAAAAGAGCTGATGAAGGAAACGATCTGAACGACGGAAACGATATGAACGACGGAAACGGTCTGAACGACGGAAACGATCTGAACGACTGAAACGATCTGAACGACGGAAACGATCTGAACGACTGAAACGATCTGAAAGACAGAAACGATCTGAAAGACTGAAACAATTTGAACGACGGAAAAGAGCTGATGAGGGAAACGATCTGAACGACTGAAACGATCTGAACGACTGAAACGATCTGAACGACGGAAACGATCTGAACGACTTAAAAGAGCTGAACGACAGAAACGATCTGAACGACTGAAACGATCTGAACGACTGAAACGAACTGAACGACGGAAACGATCTGAACGACTGAAACGATCTGAACGACTTAAAAGAGCTGAACGACAGAAACGATCTGAACGACTGAAAAGAGCTGATGAGGGAAACGATCTGAACGACTGAAACGATCTGAAAGACAGAAACGTTCTGAACGACTTAAAAGAGCTGAACGACAGAAACGATCTGAACGACTGAAACGATCTGAACGACTGAAACGAACTGAACGACGGAAACGATCTGAACGACTGAAACGATCTGAACGACTTAAAAGAGCTGAACGACAGAAACGATCTGAACGACTGAAAAGAGCTGATGAGGGAAACGATCTGAACGACTGAAACGATCTGAAAGACAGAAACGTTCTGAACGATGGACACGATCTGAACGACGGAAACGATCTGAACGACTGAAACGAACTGAACGACGGAAACGATCTGAACGACTGAAACGATCTGAACGATGGACACGATCTGAACGACTGAAACGATCTGAACGACTGAAACGATCTGAACGACTGAAACGATCTGAACGACTTAAAAGAGCTGAACGACAGAAACGATCTGAACGACTGAAACGATCTGAACGACTGAAACGAACTGAACGACGGAAACGATCTGAACGACTGAAACGATCTGAACGACTTAAAAGAGCTGAACGACAGAAACGATCTGAACGACTGAAAAGAGCTGATGAGGGAAACGATCTGAACGACTGAAACGATCTGAAAGACAGAAACGTTCTGAACGATGGACACGATCTGAACGACGGAAACGATCTGAACGACTGAAACGAACTGAACGACGGAAACGATCTGAACGACTGAAATGATCTGAACGACGGAAACGATCTGAACGACTGAAATGATCTGAACGACGGAAACGATCTGAACGACTGAAAAGATCTGAACGACTGAAATGATCTGAACGACGGAAACGATCTGAACGACTGAAACGATCTGAACGACGGAAACGATCTGAACGACTGAAATGATCTGAACGACGGAAACGATCTGAATGACGTAAACGATCTGAACGAGTGAAACGACCTGAACGACTGAAAAGAGCTGATGAAGGAAACGATCTGAACGACGGAAACGATATGAACGACGGAAACGATCTGAACGACGGAAACGATCTGAACGATGGACACGATCTGAACGACTGAAACGATCTGAACGACTGAAACGATCTGAACGACTGAAACGATCTGAACGACGGAAACGATCTGAACGACTTAAAAGAGCTGAACGACGGAAACGATCTGAACGACTTAAAAGAGCTGATGAGGGAAACGATCTGAACGACTGAAACGAACTGAACGACAGAAACGATCTGAACGACTGAAAAGAGCTGATGAGGGAAACGATCTGAACGACTGAAACGATCTGAACGACGGAAACGATCTGAACGACGGAAACGAACTGAACGACTGAAACGATCTGAACGACTGAAACGATCTGAACGACTTAAAAGAGCTGAACGACAGAAACGATCTGAACGACTGAAACGATCTGAACGACTGAAACGAACTGAACGACGGAAACGATCTGAACGACGGAAACGATCTGAACGACTGAAACGATCTGAACGACTTAAAAGAGCTGAACGACAGAAACGATCTGAACGACTGAAACGATCTGAACGACTGAAACGAACTGAACGACGGAAACGATCTGAACGACTGAAACGATCTGAACGACTGAAACGATCTGAAAGACGGAAACGATCTGAACGACTGAAACGATCTGAACGACTTAAAAGAGCTGAACGACAGAAACGATCTGAACGACTGAAAAGAGCTGATGAGGGAAACGATCTGAACGATGGAAACGATCTGAACGACGGAAACGATCTGAACGACGGAAACGATCTGAACGACTGAAAAGAGCTGATGAGGGAAACGATCTGAACGACTGAAACGATCTGAACGACGGAAACGATCTGTACGACTTAAAAGAGCTGAACGACAGAAACGATCTGAACGACTGAAACGATCTGAACGACTTAAAAGAGCTGATGAGGGAAACGATCTGAACGACTGAAACGAACTGAACGACAGAAACGATCTGAACGACTGAAAAGAGCTGATGAGGGAAACGATCTGAACGACGGAAACGATCTGAACGACGGAAACGATCTGAACGACTGAAACGATCTGAACGACTGAAACGATCTGATAGACGGAAACGATCTGAACGACAGAAACGATCTGAACGACTGAAAAGAGCTGAAAGACAGAAACGATCTGAACGATGGAAACGATCTGAACGACGGAAACGATCTGAACGAGTGAAACGATCTGAACGACTGAAAAGAGCTGAACGACTGAAAAGAGCTGATGAGGGAAACGATCTGAACGACTGAAACGATCTGAACGACGGAAACGATCTGAACGACTGAAATGATCTGAACGACTGAAATGATCTGAACGACGGAAACGATCTGAACGACTGAAATGATCTGAACGACGGAAACGATCTGAACGACTGAAAAGATCTGAACGACTGAAATGATCTGAACGACGGAAACGATCTGAATGACGGAAACGATCTGAACGAGTGAAACGATCTGAACGACTGAAAAGAGCTGATGAAGGAAACGATCTGAACGACGGAAACGATATGAACGACGGAAACGATCTGAACGACGGAAACGATCTGAACGATGGACACGATCTGAACGACTGAAACGATCTGAACGACTGAAACGATCTGAACGACTGAAACGATCTGAACGACGGAAACGATCTGAACGACTTAAAAGAGCTGAACGACGGAAACGATCTGAACGACTTAAAAGAGCTGATGAGGGAAACGATCTGAACGACTGAAACGAACTGAACGACAGAAACGATCTGAACGACTGAAAAGAGCTGATGAGGGAAACGATCTGAACGACTGAAACGATCTGAACGACTTAAAAGAGCTGAACGACAGAAACGATCTGAACGACTGAAACGATCTGAACGACTGAAACGAACTGAACGACGGAAACGATCTGAACGACGGAAACGATCTGAACGACTGAAACGATCTCAACGACTTAAAAGAGCTGAACGACAGAAACGATCTGAACGACTGAAACGATCTGAACGACTGAAACGAACTGAACGACGGAAACGATCTGAACGATCTGAACGACTGAAACGATCTGAACGACTGAAACGATCTGAACGACTGAAACGATCTGAAAGACGGAAACGATCTGAACGACTTAAAAGAGCTGAACGACTTAAAAGAGCTGAACGACAGAAACGATCTGAACGACTGAAAAGAGCTGATGAGGGAAACGATCTGAACGATGGAAACGATCTGAACGACGGAAAAGAGCTGATGAGGGAAACGATCTGAACGACTGAAACGATCTGAACGACGGAAACGATCTGAACGACTGAAAAGAGCTGATGAGGGAAACGATCTGAACGACTGAAACGATCTGAACGACGGAAACGATCTGTACGACTTAAAAGAGCTGAACGACAGAAACGATCTGAACGACTGAAACGATCTGAACGACTGAAACGAACTGAACGACGGAAACGATCTGAACGACTTAAAAGAGCTGATGAGGGAAACGATCTGAACGACTGAAACGAACTGAACGACAGAAACGATCTGAACGACTGAAAAGAGCTGATGAGGGAAACGATCTGAACGACGGAAACGATCTGAACGACGGAAACGATCTGAACGACTGAAACGATCTGAACGACTGAAACGATCTGATAGACGGAAACGATCTGAACGACTTAAAAGAGCTGATGAGGGAAACGATCTGAACGACTGAAACGAACTGAACGACAGAAACGATCTGAACGACTGAAAAGAGCTGATGAGGGAAACGATCTGAACGACTGAAACGATCTGAACGACGGAAACGATCTGAACGAGTGAAACGATCTGAACGAGTGAAACGATCTGAACGACTGAAATGATCTGAACGACGGAAACGATCTGAACGAGTGAAATGATCTGAACGACTGAAATGATCTGAACGACGGAAACGATCTGAACGACTGAAACGATCTGAACGACGGAAACGATCTGAACGACTGAAATGATCTGAACGACGGAAACGATCTGAACGACGGAAACGATCTGAACGAGTGAAACGATCTGAACGACTGAAAAGAGCTGATGAAGGAAACGATCTGAACGACGGAAACGATATGAACGACGGAAACGGTCTGAACGACGGAAACGATCTGAACGACTGAAACGATCTGAACGACGGAAACGATCTGAACGACTGAAACGATCTGAAAGACAGAAACGATCTGAAAGACTGAAACAATTTGAACGACGGAAAAGAGCTGATGAGGGAAACGATCTGAACGACTGAAACGATCTGAACGACTGAAACGATCTGAACGACGGAAACGATCTGAACGACTTAAAAGAGCTGAACGACAGAAACGATCTGAACGACTGAAACGATCTGAACGACTGAAACGAACTGAACGACGGAAACGATCTGAACGACTGAAACGATCTGAACGACTTAAAAGAGCTGAACGACAGAAACGATCTGAACGACTGAAAAGAGCTGATGAGGGAAACGATCTGAACGACTGAAACGATCTGAAAGACAGAAACGTTCTGAACGACTTAAAAGAGCTGAACGACAGAAACGATCTGAACGACTGAAACGATCTGAACGACTGAAACGAACTGAACGACGGAAACGATCTGAA
Source organism: Blennius ocellaris (assembly GCF_963422515.1). NCBI lineage: Eukaryota > Metazoa > Chordata > Actinopteri > Blenniiformes > Blenniidae > Blennius > Blennius ocellaris. The sequence goes on along the minus strand of NW_027662273.1, from coordinate 614,332 downwards.
CGACTGAAACGATCTGAACGACTTAAAAGAGCTGAACGACAGAAACGATCTGAACGACTGAAAAGAGCTGATGAGGGAAACGATCTGAACGACTGAAACGATCTGAAAGACAGAAACGTTCTGAACGATGGACACGATCTGAACGACGGAAACGATCTGAACGACTGAAACGAACTGAACGACGGAAACGATCTGAACGACTGAAACGATCTGAACGATGGACACGATCTGAACGACTGAAACGATCTGAACGACTGAAACGATCTGAACGACTGAAACGATCTGAACGACTTAAAAGAGCTGAACGACAGAAACGATCTGAACGACTGAAACGATCTGAACGACTGAAACGAACTGAACGACGGAAACGATCTGAACGACTGAAACGATCTGAACGACTTAAAAGAGCTGAACGACAGAAACGATCTGAACGACTGAAAAGAGCTGATGAGGGAAACGATCTGAACGACTGAAACGATCTGAAAGACAGAAACGTTCTGAACGATGGACACGATCTGAACGACGGAAACGATCTGAACGACTGAAACGAACTGAACGACGGAAACGATCTGAACGACTGAAACGATCTGAACGATGGACACGATCTGAACGACTGAAACGATCTGAACGACTGAAACGATCTGAACGACTGAAACGATCTGAACGACGGAAACGATCTGAATGAGTGAAACTATCTGAACGACTGAAAAGAGCTGAATGACTGAAAAGAGCTGATGAGGGAAACGATCTGAACGACTTAAAAGAGCTGAACGACAGAAACGATCTGAACGACTGAAAAGAGCTGATGAGGGAAACGATCTGAACGACTGAAACGATCTGAAAGACAGAAACGTTCTGAACGATGGACACGATCTGAACGACGGAAACGATCTGAACGACTGAAACGAACTGAACGACGGAAACGATCTGAACGACTGAAACGATCTGAACGATGGACACGATCTGAACGACTGAAACGATCTGAACGACTGAAACGATCTGAACGACTGAAACGATCTGAACGACGGAAACGATCTGAATGAGTGAAACTATCTGAACGACTGAAAAGAGCTGAATGACTGAAAAGAGCTGTTGAGGGAAACGATCTGAACGACTGAAACGATCTGAACGACGGAAACGATCTGAACGACTGAAAAGAGCTGATGAGGGAAACGATCTGAACGACTGAAACGATCTGAACGACTGAAAAGAGCTGATGAGGGAAACGATCTGAACGACGGAAACGATCTGAACGACTTAAAAGAGCTGATGAGGGAAACGATCTGAACGACTGAAACGAACTGAACGACAGAAACGATCTGAACGACTGAAAAGAGCTGATGAGGGAAACGATCTGAACGACTGAAACGATCTGAACGACGGAAACGATCTGAACGAGTGAAACGATCTGAACGAGTGAAACGATCTGAACGACTGAAATGATCTGAACGACGGAAACGATCTGAACGAGTGAAATGATCTGAACGACTGAAATGATCTGAACGACGGAAACGATCTGAACGACTGAAACGATCTGAACGACGGAAACGATCTGAACGACTGAAATGATCTGAACGACGGAAACGATCTGAACGACGGAAACGATCTGAACGAGTGAAACGATCTGAACGACTGAAAAGAGCTGATGAAGGAAACGATCTGAACGACGGAAACGATATGAACGACGGAAACGATCTGAACGACGGAAACGATCTGAACGACTGAAACGATCTGAACGACGGAAACGATCTGAACGACTGAAACGATCTGAACGACTTAAAAGAGCTGAACGACAGAAACGATCTGAACGACTGAAACGATCTGAACGACTGAAACGAACTGAACGACGGAAACGATCTGAACGACTGAAACGATCTGAACGACTGAAACGATCTGAACGACTGAAACGATCTGAAAGACGGAAACGATCTGAACGACTTAAAAGAGCTGAACGACTTAAAAGAGCTGAATGACAGAAACGATCTGAACGACTGAAAAGAGCTGATGAGGGAAACGATCTGAACGATGGAAACGATCTGAACGACGGAAAAGAGCTGATGAGGGAAACGATCTGAACGACTGAAACGATCTGAACGACGGAAACGATCTGAACGACTGAAAAGAGCTGATGAGGGAAACGATCTGAACGACTGAAACGATCTGAACGACGGAAACGATCTGTACGACTTAAAAGAGCTGAACGACAGAAACGATCTGAACGACTGAAACGATCTGAACGACTGAAACGAACTGAACGACGGAAACGATCTGAACGACTTAAAAGAGCTGATGAGGGAAACGATCTGAACGACTGAAACGAACTGAACGACAGAAACGATCTGAACGACGGAAACGATCTGAACGACTGAAACGATCTGAACGACTGAAACGATCTGATAGACGGAAACGATCTGAACGACAGAAACGATCTGAACGACTGAAAAGAGCTGAAAGACAGAAACGATCTGAACGACGGAAACGATCTGAACGACGGAAACGATCTGAACGAGTGAAACTATCTGAACGACTGAAAAGAGCTGAACGACAGAAACGATCTGAACGACTGAAAAGAGCTGATGAGGGAAACGATCTGAACGACGGAAACGATCTGAACGACTGAAACGATCTGAACGACTGAAACGATCTGAACGACGGAAACGAACTGAACGACTGAAACGATCTGAACGACTGAAACGATCTGAACGACTTAAAAGAGCTGAACGACAGAAACGATCTGAACGACTGAAACGATCTGAACGACTGAAGCGAACTGAAAGACGGAAACGATCTGAACGACTGAAACGATCTGAACGAGTGAAACGATCTGAACGACTGAAAAGAGCTGATGAGGGAAACGATCTGAACGACTGAAACGATCTGAACGACGGAAACGATCTGAACGACTGAAAAGAGCTGATGAGGGAAACGATCTGAACGACTGAAACGATCTGAACGACGGAAACGATCTGTACGACTTAAAAGAGCTGAACGACAGAAACGATCTGAACGACTGAAACGATCTGAACGACTGAAACGAACTGAACGACGGAAACGATCTGAACGACTTAAAAGAGCTGATGAGGGAAACGATCTGAACGACTGAAACGAACTGAACGACAGAAACGATCTGAACGACTGAAAAGAGCTGATGAGGGAAACGATCTGAACGACGGAAACGATCTGAACGACGGAAACGATCTGAACGACTGAAACGATCTGAACGACTGAAACGATCTGATAGACGGAAACGATCTGATAGACGGAAACGATCTGAACGACAGAAACGATCTGAACGACTGAAACGATCTGAACGACTTAAAAGAGCTGAACGACAGAAACGATCTGAACGACTGAAACGATCTGAACGACTGAAACGAACTGAACGACGGAAACGATCTGAACGACGGAAAGGATCTGAACGACTGAAACGATCTGAACGACGGAAACGAACTGAACGACTGAAACGATCTGAACGACTGAAACGATCTGAACGACTTAAAAGAGCTGAACGACAGAAACGATCTGAACGACTGAAACGATCTGAACGACTGAAACGAACTGAACGACTGAAACGATCTGAACGACTGAAACGATCTGAACGACTTAAAAGAGCTGAACGACAGAAACGATCTGAACGACTGAAACGATCTGAACGACTGAAACGAACTGAACGACGGAAACGATCTGAACGACTGAAACGATCTGAACGACTGAAACGATCTGAAAGACGGAAACGATCTGAACGACTGAAACGATCTGAACGACTTAAAAGAGGTGAACGACAGAAACGATCTGAACGACTGAAAAGAGCTGATGAGGGAAACGATCTGAACGACTGAAACGATCTGAAAGACAGAAACGATCTGAACGATGGAAACGATCTGAACGACGGAAACGATCTGAACGAGTGAAACGATCTGAACGACTGAAACGATCTGAACGACTGAAACGATCTGAACGACTGAAACGAACTGAACGACGGAAACGATCTGAACGACTTAAAAGAGCTGATGAGGGAAACGATCTGAACGACTGAAACGATCTGAACGACGGAAACGATCTGAACGACTTAAAAGAGCTGATGAGGGAAACGATCTGAACGACTGAAACGAACTGAACGACAGAAACGATCTGAACGACTGAAAAGAGCTGATGAGGGAAACGATCTGAACGACTGAAACGATCTGAACGACGGAAACGATCTGAACGACTGAAATGATCTGAACGACTGATATGATCTGAACGACGGAAACGATCTGAACGACTGAAATGATCTGAACGACGGAAACGATCTGAACGACTGAAATGATCTGAACGACGGAAACGATCTGAACGACTGAAAAGATCTGAACGACTGAAATGATCTGAACGACGGAAACGATCTGAACGACTGAAACGATCTGAACGACGGAAACGATCTGAACGACTGAAATGATCTGAACGACGGAAACGATCTGAATGACGTAAACGATCTGAACGAGTGAAACGACCTGAACGACTGAAAAGAGCTGATGAAGGAAACGATCTGAACGACGGAAACGATATGAACGACGGAAACGATCTGAACGACGGAAACGATCTGAACGATGGACACGATCTGAACGACTGAAACGATCTGAACGACTGAAACGATCTGAACGACTGAAACGATCTGAACGACGGAAACGATCTGAACGACTTAAAAGAGCTGAACGACGGAAACGATCTGAACGACTTAAAAGAGCTGATGAGGGAAACGATCTGAACGACTGAAACGAACTGAACGACAGAAACGATCTGAACGACTGAAAAGAGCTGATGAGGGAAACGATCTGAACGACTGAAACGATCTGAACGACGGAAACGATCTGAACGACGGAAACGAACTGAACGACTGAAACGATCTGAACGACTGAAACGATCTGAACGACTTAAAAGAGCTGAACGACAGAAACGATCTGAACGACTGAAACGATCTGAACGACTGAAACGAACTGAACGACGGAAACGATCTGAACGACGGAAACGATCTGAACGACTGAAACGATCTGAACGACTTAAAAGAGCTGAACGACAGAAACGATCTGAACGACTGAAACGATCTGAACGACTGAAACGAACTGAACGACGGAAACGATCTGAACGACTGAAACGATCTGAACGACTGAAACGATCTGAAAGACGGAAACGATCTGAACGACTGAAACGATCTGAATGACTTAAAAGAGCTGAACGACAGAAACGATCTGAACGACTGAAAAGAGCTGATGAGGGAAACGATCTGAACGATGGAAACGATCTGAACGACGGAAACGATCTGAACGACGGAAACGATCTGAACGACTGAAAAGAGCTGATGAGGGAAACGATCTGAACGACTGAAACGATCTGAACGACGGAAACGATCTGTACGACTTAAAAGAGCTGAACGACGGAAACGATCTGAACGACTGAAACGATCTGAACGACGGAAACGATCTGAACGACTGAAATGATCTGAACGACGGAAACGATCTGAATGACGTAAACGATCTGAACGAGTGAAACGACCTGAACGACTGAAAAGAGCTGATGAAGGAAACGATCTGAACGACGGAAACGATATGAACGACGGAAACGATCTGAACGACGGAAACGATCTGAACGATGGACACGATCTGAACGACTGAAACGATCTGAACGACTGAAACGATCTGAACGACTGAAACGATCTGAACGACGGAAACGATCTGAACGACTTAAAAGAGCTGAACGACGGAAACGATCTGAACGACTTAAAAGAGCTGATGAGGGAAACGATCTGAACGACTGAAACGAACTGAACGACAGAAACGATCTGAACGACTGAAAAGAGCTGATGAGGGAAACGATCTGAACGACTGAAACGATCTGAACGACGGAAACGATCTGAACGACGGAAACGAACTGAACGACTGAAACGATCTGAACGACTGAAACGATCTGAACGACTTAAAAGAGCTGAACGACAGAAACGATCTGAACGACTGAAACGATCTGAACGACTGAAACGAACTGAACGACGGAAACGATCTGAACGACGGAAACGATCTGAACGACTGAAACGATCTGAACGACTTAAAAGAGCTGAACGACAGAAACGATCTGAACGACTGAAACGATCTGAACGACTGAAACGAACTGAACGACGGAAACGATCTGAACGACTGAAACGATCTGAACGACTGAAACGATCTGAAAGACGGAAACGATCTGAACGACTGAAACGATCTGAACGACTTAAAAGAGCTGAACGACAGAAACGATCTGAACGACTGAAAAGAGCTGATGAGGGAAACGATCTGAACGATGGAAACGATCTGAACGACGGAAACGATCTGAACGACGGAAACGATCTGAACGACTGAAAAGAGCTGATGAGGGAAACGATCTGAACGACTGAAACGATCTGAACGACGGAAACGATCTGTACGACTTAAAAGAGCTGAACGACAGAAACGATCTGAACGACTGAAACGATCTGAACGACTTAAAAGAGCTGATGAGGGAAACGATCTGAACGACTGAAACGAACTGAACGACAGAAACGATCTGAACGACTGAAAAGAGCTGATGAGGGAAACGATCTGAACGACGGAAACGATCTGAACGACGGAAACGATCTGAACGACTGAAACGATCTGAACGACTGAAACGATCTGATAGACGGAAACGATCTGAACGACAGAAACGATCTGAACGACTGAAAAGAGCTGAAAGACAGAAACGATCTGAACGATGGAAACGATCTGAACGACGGAAACGATCTGAACGAGTGAAACGATCTGAACGACTGAAAAGAGCTGAACGACTGAAAAGAGCTGATGAGGGAAACGATCTGAACGACTGAAACGATCTGAACGACGGAAACGATCTGAACGACTGAAATGATCTGAACGACTGAAATGATCTGAACGACGGAAACGATCTGAACGACTGAAATGATCTGAACGACGGAAACGATCTGAACGACTGAAAAGATCTGAACGACTGAAATGATCTGAACGACGGAAACGATCTGAATGACGGAAACGATCTGAACGAGTGAAACGATCTGAACGACTGAAAAGAGCTGATGAAGGAAACGATCTGAACGACGGAAACGATATGAACGACGGAAACGATCTGAACGACGGAAACGATCTGAACGATGGACACGATCTGAACGACTGAAACGATCTGAACGACTGAAACGATCTGAACGACTGAAACGATCTGAACGACGGAAACGATCTGAACGACTTAAAAGAGCTGAACGACGGAAACGATCTGAACGACTTAAAAGAGCTGATGAGGGAAACGATCTGAACGACTGAAACGAACTGAACGACAGAAACGATCTGAACGACTGAAAAGAGCTGATGAGGGAAACGATCTGAACGACTGAAACGATCTGAACGACTTAAAAGAGCTGAACGACAGAAACGATCTGAACGACTGAAACGAACTGAACGACGGAAACGATCTGAACGACGGAAACGATCTGAACGACTGAAACGATCTCAACGACTTAAAAGAGCTGAACGACAGAAACGATCTGAACGACTGAAACGATCTGAACGACTGAAACGAACTGAACGACGGAAACGATCTGAACGACTGAAACGATCTGAACGACTGAAACGATCTGAACGACTGAAACGATCTGAAAGACGGAAACGATCTGAACGACTTAAAAGAGCTGAACGACTTAAAAGAGCTGAACGACAGAAACGATCTGAACGACTGAAAAGAGCTGATGAGGGAAACGATCTGAACGATGGAAACGATCTGAACGACGGAAAAGAGCTGATGAGGGAAACGATCTGAACGACTGAAACGATCTGAACGACGGAAACGATCTGAACGACTGAAAAGAGCTGATGAGGGAAACGATCTGAACGACTGAAACGATCTGAACGACGGAAACGATCTGTACGACTTAAAAGAGCTGAACGACAGAAACGATCTGAACGACTGAAACGATCTGAACGACTGAAACGAACTGAACGACGGAAACGATCTGAACGACTTAAAAGAGCTGATGAGGGAAACGATCTGAACGACTGAAACGAACTGAACGACAGAAACGATCTGAACGACTGAAAAGAGCTGATGAGGGAAACGATCTGAACGACGGAAACGATCTGAACGACGGAAACGATCTGAACGACTGAAACGATCTGAACGACTGAAACGATCTGATAGACGGAAACGATCTGAACGACAGAAACGATCTGAACGACTGAAAAGAGCTGAAAGACAGAAACGATCTGAACGATGGAAACGATCTGAACGACGGAAACGATCTGAACGAGTGAAACTATCTGAACGACTGAAAAGAGCTGAATGACTGAAAAGAGCTGATGAGGGAAACGATCTGAACGACTGAAACGATCTGAACGACGGAAACGATCTGAACGACTGAAAAGAGCTGATGAGGGAAACGATCTGAACGACTGAAACGATCTGAACGACTGAAAAGAGCTGATGAGGGAAACGATCTGAACGACGGAAACGATCTGAACGACTTAAAAGAGCTGATGAGGGAAACGATCTGAACGACTGAAACGAACTGAACGACAGAAACGATCTGAACGACTGAAAAGAGCTGATGAGGGAAACGATCTGAACGACTGAAACGATCTGAACGACGGAAACGATCTGAACGAGTGAAACGATCTGAACGAGTGAAACGATCTGAACGACTGAAATGATCTGAACGACGGAAACGATCTGAACGAGTGAAATGATCTGAACGACTGAAATGATCTGAACGACGGAAACGATCTGAACGACTGAAACGATCTGAACGACGGAAACGATCTGAACGACTGAAATGATCTGAACGACGGAAACGATCTGAACGACGGAAACGATCTGAACGAGTGAAACGATCTGAACGACTGAAAAGAGCTGATGAAGGAAACGATCTGAACGACGGAAACGATATGAACGACGGAAACGATCTGAACGACGGAAACGATCTGAACGACTGAAACGATCTGAACGACGGAAACGATCTGAACGACTGAAACGATCTGAAAGACAGAAACGATCTGAAAGACTGAAACAATTTGAACGACGGAAAAGAGCTGATGAGGGAAACGATCTGAACGACTGAAACGATCTGAACGACTGAAACGATCTGAACGACGGAAACGATCTGAACGACTTAAAAGAGCTGAACGACAGAAACGATCTGAACGACTGAAACGATCTGAACGACTGAAACGAACTGAACGACGGAAACGATCTGAACGACTGAAACGATCTGAACGACTTAAAAGAGCTGAACGACAGAAACGATCTGAACGACTGAAAAGAGCTGATGAGGGAAACGATCTGAACGACTGAAACGATCTGAAAGACAGAAACGTTCTGAACGATGGACACGATCTGAACGACGGAAACGATCTGAACGACTGAAACGAACTGAACGACGGAAACGATCTGAACGACTGAAACGATCTGAACGATGGACACGATCTGAACGACTGAAACGATCTGAACGACTGAAACGATCTGAACGACTGAAACGATCTGAACGACTTAAAAGAGCTGAACGACAGAAACGATCTGAACGACTGAAACGATCTGAACGACTGAAACGAACTGAACGACGGAAACGATCTGAACGACTGAAACGATCTGAACGACTTAAAAGAGCTGAACGACAGAAACGATCTGAACGACTGAAAAGAGCTGATGAGGGAAACGATCTGAACGACTGAAACGATCTGAAAGACAGAAACGTTCTGAACGATGGACACGATCTGAACGACGGAAACGATCTGAACGACGGAAACGATCTGAACGACTGAAACGATCTGAACGACTGAAACGATCTGAACGACGGAAACGATCTGAACGACTGAAACGATCTGAAAGACAGAAACGATCTGAAAGACTGAAACAATTTGAACGACGGAAAAGAGCTGATGAGGGAAACGATCTGAACGACTGAAACGATCTGAACGACTGAAACGATCTGAACGACGGAAACGATCTGAACGACTTAAAAGAGCTGAACGACAGAAACGATCTGAACGACTGAAACGATCTGAACGACTGAAACGATCTGAACGACTGAAAAGAGCTGATGAGGGAAACGATCTGAACGACTGAAACGATCTGAACGACGGAAACGATCTGAACGACTGAAAAGAGCTGATGAGGGAAACGATCTGAACGACTGAAACGATCTGAACGACGGAAATGATCTGAACGACTTAAAAGAGCTGAACGACAGAAACGATCTGAACGACTGAAACGAACTGAACGACGGAAACGATCTGAACGACTTAAAAGAGCTGATGAGGGAAACGATCTGAACGACTGAAACGAACTGAACGACAGAAACGATCTGAACGACGGAAACGAACTGAACGACTGAAACGATCTGAACGACTGAAACGATCTGAATGACTTAAAAGAGCTGAACGACAGAAACGATCTGAACGACTGAAACGATCAAAACGACTGAAACGAACTGAACGACGGAAACGATCTGAACGACGGAAACGATCTGAACGACTGAAACGATCTGAACGACTTAAAAGAGCTGAACGACAGAAACGATCTGAACGACTGAAAAGAGCTGATGAGGGAAACGATCTGAACGACGGAAACGATCTGAACGACTGAAACGATCTGAACGACTGAAACGATCTGAACGACGGAAACGAACTGAACGACTGAAACGATCTGAACGACTTAAAAGAGCTGAACGACAGAAACGATCTGAACGACTGAAACGATCTGAACGACTGAAACGAACTGAACGACGGAAACGATCTGAACGACTGAAACGATCTGAACGACGGAAACGATCTGAACGACGGAAACGATCTGAACGACTGAAACGATCTGAACGATGGAAACGAACTGAACGACTGAAACGATCTGAACGACTGAAACGATCTGAACGACTTAAAAGAGCTGAACGACAGAAACGATCTGAACGACTGAAACGATCTGAACGACTGAAACGAACTGAACGACGGAAACGATCTGAACGACGGAAACGATCTGAACGACTGAAACGATCTGAACGACTTAAAAGAGCTGAACGACAGAAACGATCTGAACGACTGAAAAGAGCTGATGAGGGAAACGATCTGAACGACGGAAACGATCTGAACGACGGAAACGAACTGAACGACTGAAACGATCTGAACGACTGAAACGATCTGAACGACTTAAAAGAGCTGAACGACAGAAACGATCTGAACGACTGAAACGATCTGAACGACTGAAACGAACTGAACGACGGAAACGATCTGAACGACTGAAACGATCTGAACGACTGAAAAGAGCTGATGAGGGAAACGATCTGAACGACTGAAACGATCTGAAAGACAGAAACGATCTGAACGATGGAAACGATCTGAACGACGGAAACGATCTGAACGAGTGAAACGATCTGAACGACTGAAACGATCTGAACGACTGAAACGATCTGAACGACTGAAACGAACTGAACGACGGAAACGATCTGAACGACTTAAAAGAGCTGATGAGGGAAACGATCTGAACGACTGAAACGATCTGAACGACGGAAACGATCTGAACGACTGAAACGAACTGAACGACGGAAACGATCTGAACGACTTAAAAGAGCTGATGAGGGAAACGATCTGAACGACTGAAACGAACTGAACGACAGAAACGATCTGAACGACTGAAAAGAGCTGATGAGGGAAACGATCTGAACGACTGAAACGATCTGAACGACGGAAACGATCTGAACGACTGAAATGATCTGAACGACTGAAACGATCTGAACGACGGAAACGATCTGAACGACTGAAATGATCTGAACGACGGAAACGATCTGAACGACTGAAACGATCTGAACGACGGAAACGATCTGAACGACTGAAATGATCTGAACGACTGAAATGATCTGAACGACGGAAACGATCTGAACGACTGAAACGATCTGAACGACGGAAACGATCTGAACGACTGAAATGATCTGAACGACGGAAACGATCTGAACGACGGAAACGATCTGAACGACGGAAACGATCTGAACGAGTGAAACGATCTGAACGACTGAAAAGAGCTGATGAAGGAAACGATCTGAACGACGGAAACGATATGAACGACGGAAACGATCTGAACGACGGAAACGATCTGAACGAGTGAAACGATCTGAACGACTGAAACGATCTGAACGACTGAAACGATCTGAACGACTGAAACGATCTGAACGACTGAAACGATCGAACGACGGAAACGATCTGAACGACTTAAAAGAGATGAACGACAGAAACGATCTGAACGACTGAAACGATCTGAACGACTTAAAAGAGCTGATGAGGGAAACGATCTGAACGACTGAAACGAACTGAACGACAGAAACGATCTGAACGACTGAAAAGAGCTGATGAGGGAAACGATCTGAACGACTGAAACGATCTGAACGACTGAAAAGAGCTGATGAGGGAAACGATCTGAACGACTGAAACGATCTGAACGATGGAAACGATCTGAACGACTGAAAAGAGCTGAAAGACAGAAACGATCTGAACGATGGAAACGATCTGAACGACGGAAACGATCTGAACGAGTGAAACGATCTGAACGACTGAAAAGAGCTGAACGACTGAAAAGAGCTGATGAGGGAAACGATCTGAACGACTGAAACGATCTGAACGACGGAAACGATCTGAACGACTGAAAAGAGCTGATGAGGGAAACGATCTGAACGACTGAAACGATCTGAACGACTGAAAAGAGCTGATGAGGGAAACGATCTGAACGACGGAAACGATCTGAACGACTGAAAAGAGCTGATGAGGGAAACGATCTGAACGACAGAAACGATCTGAACGACTGAAACGATCTGAACGACTGAAACGATCTGAACGACTGAAACGAACTGAACGACGGAAACGATCTGAACGACGGAAACGATCTGAACGACTGAAACGATCTGAACGACTGAAACGATCTGAACGACTGAAACGATCTGAACGACTGAAACGATCTGAACGACTTAAAAGAGCTGAACGACAGAAATGATCTGAACGACTGAAACGATCTGAACGACTGAAACGAACTGAACGACGGAAACGATCTGAACGACGGAAACGATCTGAACGACTGAAACGATCTGAACGACTTAAAAGAGCTGAACGACAGAAACGATCTGAACGACTGAAAAGAGCTGATGAGGGAAACGATCTGAACGACGGAAACGATCTGAACGACTGAAACGATCTGAACGACAGAAACGATCTGAACGACGGAAACGAACTGAACGACTGAAACGATCTGAACGACTGAAACGATCTGAACGACTTAAAAGAGCTGAACGACAGAAACGATCTGAACGACTGAAACGATCTGAACGACTGAAACGAACTGAACGACGGAAACGATCTGAACGAGTGAAACGATCTGAACGACTGAAACGATCTGAACGACTGAAAAGAGCTGATGAGGGAAACGATCTGAACGACTGAAACGATCTGAACGACGGAAACGATCTGAACGACTGAAAAGAGCTGATGAGGGAAACGATCTGAACGACTGAAACGATCTGAAAGACAGAAACGATCTGAACGATGGAAACGATCTGAACGACGGAAACGATCTGAACGAGTGAAACGATCTGAACGACTGAAACGATCTGAACGACTGAAAAGAGCTGATGAGGGAAACGATCTGAACGACTGAAACGATCTGAACGACTGAAACGATCTGAACGACTGAAAAGAGCTGATGAGGGAAACGATCTGAACGACTGAAACGATCTGAACGACTGAAACGATCTGAACGACTTAAAAGAGCTGAACGACAGAAACGATCTGAACGACTGAAACGATCTGAACGACTGAAACGAACTGAACGACGGAAACGATCTGAACGACTTAAAAGAGCTGATGAGGGAAACGATCTGAACGACTGAAACGATCTGAACGACGGAAACGATCTGAACGACTTAAAAGAGCTGAACGACAGAAACGATCTGAACGACTGAAACGATCTGAACGACTGAAACGAACTGAACGACGGAAACGATCTGAACGACTTAAAAGAGCTGATGAGGGAAACGATCTGAACGACTGAAAAGAACTGAACGACAGAAACGATCTGAACGACTGAAAAGAGCTGATGAGGGAAACGATCTGAACGACTGAAACGATCTGAACGACGGAAACGATCTGAACGACGGAAACGATCTGAACGACTTAAAAAAGCTGAACGACAGAAACGATCTGAACGACTGAAAAGAGCTGATGAGGGAAACGATCTGAACGACTGAAACGATCTGAAAGACAGAAACGATCTGAACGACGAAAACGATCTGAACGACTGAAACGATCTGAACGACTGAAACGATCTGAACGACGGAAACGAACTGAACGACTGAAACGATCTGAACGACTGAAACGATCTGAACGACTTAAAAGAGCTGAACGACAGAAACGATCTGAACGACTGAAACGATCTGAACGACTGAAACGAACTGAACGACGGAAACGATCTGAACGACTGAAACGATCTGAACGACTGAAACGATCTGAAAGACGGAAACGATCTGAACGACTTAAAAAAGCTGAACGACAGAAACGATCTGAACGACTGAAAAGAGCTGATGAGGGAAACGATCTGAACGACTGAAACGATCTGAAAGACAGAAACGATCTGAACGACGAAAACGATCTGAACGACTGAAACGATCTGAACGACGGAAACGATCTGAACGACTTAAAAGAGCTGAACGACGGAAACGATCTGAACGACTTAAAAGAGCTGATGAGGGAAACGATCTGAACGACTGAAACGAACTGAACGACAGAAACGATCTGAACGACTGAAAAGAGCTGATGAGGGAAACGATCTGAACGACTGAAACGATCTGAACGACGGAAACGATCTGAACGAGTGAAACGATCTGAACGAGTGAAACGATCTGAACGACGGAAACGATCTGAACGACTTAAAAGAGCTGAACGACGGAAACGATCTGAACGACTTAAAAGAGCTGATGAGGGAAACGATCTGAACGACTGAAACGAACTGAACGACAGAAACGATCTGAACGACTGAAAAGAGCTGATGAGGGAAACGATCTGAACGACTGAAACGATCTGAACGAGTGAAACGATCTGAACGACGGAAACGATCTGAACGACTGAAATGATCTGAACGACGGAAACGATCTGAACGACTGAAACGATCTGAACGACGGAAACGATCTGAACGACTGAAATGATCTGAACGACGGAAACGATCTGAACGACGGAAACGATCTGAACGAGTGAAACGATCTGAACTACTGAAAAGAGCTGATGAAGGAAACGATCTGAACGACGGAAACGATATGAACGACGGAAACGATCTGAACGACGGAAACGATCTGAACGAGTGAAACGATCTGAACGACTGAAACGATCTGAACGACTGAAACGATCTCAACGACGGAAACGATCTGAACGACTGAAACGATCTGAACGACGGAAACGATCTGAACGACGGAAACGATCTGAACGACTGAAACGATCTGAACGACGGAAACGATCTGAACGACTGAAACGATCTGAAAGACAGAAACGATCTGAAAGACTGAAACAATTTGAACGACGGAAAAGAGCTGATGAGGGAAACGATCTGAACGACTGAAACGATCTGAACGACTGAAACGATCTGAACGACGGAAACGATCTGAACGACTTAAAAGAGCTGAACGACAGAAACGATCTGAACGACTGAAACGATCTGAACGACTGAAACGAACTGAACGACGGAAACGATCTGAACGACTGAAACGATCTGAACGACTTAAAAGAGCTGAACGACAGAAACGATCTGAACGATGGACACGATCTGAACGACTGAAACGATCTGAACGACTGAAACGATCTGAACGACTGAAACGATCTGAACGACTGAAAAGAGCTGATGAGGGAAACGATCTGAACGACTTAAAAGAGCTGATGAGGGAAACGATCTGAACGACTGAAACGATCTGAACGACGGAAACGATCTGAACGACTTAAAAGAGCTGAACGACAGAAACGATCTGAACGACTGAAACGATCTGAACGACTGAAACGAACTGAACGACGGAAACGATCTGAACGACGGAAACGAACTGAACGACTGAAACGATCTGAACGACTGAAACGATCTGAATGACTTAAAAGAGCTGAACGACAGAAACGTTTTGAACGACTGAAACGATCAAAACGACTGAAACGAACTGAACGACGGAAACGATCTGAACGACGGAAACGATCTGAACGACTGAAACGATCTGAACGACTTAAAAGAGCTGAACGACAGAAACGATCTGAACGACTGAAAAGAGCTGATGAGGGAAACGATCTGAACGACGGAAACGATCTGAACGACTGAAACGATCTGAACGACTGAAACGATCTGAACGACGGAAACGAACTGAACGACTGAAACGATCTGAACGACTTAAAAGAGCTGAACGACAGAAACGATCTGAACGACTGAAACGATCTGAACGACTGAAACGAACTGAACGACGGAAACGATCTGAACGACTGAAACGATCTGAACGACGGAAACGATCTGAACGACAGAAACGATCTGAACGACTGAAACGATCTGAACGATGGAAACGAACTGAACGACTGAAACGATCTGAACGACTGAAACGATCTGAACGACTTAAAAGAGCTGAACGACAGAAACGATCTGAACGACTGAAACGATCTGAACGACTGAAACGAACTGAACGACGGAAACGATCTGAACGACGGAAACGATCTGAACGACTGAAACGATCTGAACGACTTAAAAGAGCTGAACGACAGAAACGATCTGAACGACTGAAAAGAGCTGATGAGGGAAACGATCTGAACGACGGAAACGATCTGAACGACGGAAACGAACTGAACGACTGAAACGATCTGAACGACTGAAACGATCTGAACGACTTAAAAGAGCTGAACGACAGAAACGATCTGAACGACTGAAACGATCTGAACGACTGAAACGAACTGAACGACGGAAACGATCTGAACGACTGAAACGATCTGAACGACTGAAACGATCTGAAAGACGGAAACGATCTGAACGACTGAAACGATCTGAACGACTTAAAAGAGCTGAACGACAGAAACGATCTGAACGACTGAAAAGAGCTGATGAGGGAAACGATCTGAACGACTGAAACGATCTGAAAGACAGAAACGATCGGAACGATGGAAACGATCTGAACGACGGAAACGATCTGAACGAGTGAAACGATCTGAACGACTGAAACGATCTGAACGACTGAAACGATCTGAACGACTGAAACGAACTGAACGACGGAAACGATCTGAACGACTTAAAAGAGCTGATGAGGGAAACGATCTGAACGACTGAAACGATCTGAACGACGGAAACGATCTGAACGACTGAAACGAACTGAACGACGGAAACGATCTGAACGACTTAAAAGAGCTGATGAGGGAAACGATCTGAACGACTGAAACGAACTGAACGACAGAAACGATCTGAACGACTGAAAAGAGCTGATGAGGGAAACGATCTGAACGACGGAAACGATCTGAACGACTGAAACGATCTGAACGACTGAAATGATCTGAACGACGGAAACGATCTGAACGACTGAAACGATCTGAACGACGGAAACGATCTGAACGACTGAAACGATCTGAACGACGGAAACGATCTGAACGACTGAAATGATCTGAACGACTGAAATGATCTGAACGACGGAAACGATCTGAACGACTGAAACGATCTGAACGACGGAAACGATCTGAACGACTGAAATGATCTGAACGACGGAAACGATCTGAACGACGGAAACGATCTGAACGAGTGAAACGATCTGAACGACTGAAAAGAGCTGATGAAGGAAACGATCTGAACGACGGAAACGATATGAACGACGGAAACGATCTGAACGACGGAAACGATCTGAACGAGTGAAACGATCTGAACGACTGAAACGATCTGAACGACTGAAACGATCTGAACGACTGAAACGATCTGAACAACGGAAACGATCTGAACGACTTAAAAGAGATGAACGACAGAAACGATCTGAACGACTGAAACGATCTGAACGACTGAAACGAACTGAACGACGGAAACGATCTGAACGACTTAAAAGAGCTGATGAGGGAAACGATCTGAACGACTGAAACGAACTGAACGACAGAAACGATCTGAACGACTGAAAAGAGCTGATGAGGGAAACGATCTGAACGACTGAAACGATCTGAACGATGGAAACGATCTGAACGACTGAAAAGAGCTGAACGACTGAAAAGAGCTGATGAGGGAAACGATCTGAACGACTGAAACGATCTGAACGACGGAAACGATCTGAACGACTGAAAAGAGCTGATGAGGGAAACGATCTGAACGACTGAAACGATCTGAACGACTGAAAAGAGCTGATGAGGGAAACGATCTGAACGACGGAAACGATCTGAACGACTGAAAAGAGCTGATGAGGGAAACGATCTGAACGACTGAAACGATCTGAACGACGGAAACGATCTGTACGACTTAAAAGAGCTGAACGACAGAAACGATCTGAACGACTGAAACGATCTGAACGACTGAAACGAACTGAACGACGGAAACGATCTGAACGACTTAAAAGAGCTGATGAGGGAAACGATCTGAACGACTGAAACGAACTGAACGACAGAAACGATCTGAACGACTGAAAAGAGCTGATGAGGGAAACGATCTGAACGACGGAAACGATCTGAACGACGGAAACGATCTGAACGACTGAAACGATCTGAACGACTGAAACGATCTGATAGACGGAAACGATCTGAACGACAGAAACGATCTGAACGACTGAAAAGAGCTGAAAGACAGAAACGATCTGAACGATGGAAACGATCTGAACGACGGAAACGATCTGAACGAGTGAAACTATCTGAACGACTGAAAAGAGCTGAATGACTTAAAAGAGCTGATGAGGGAAACGATCTGAACGACTGAAACGAACTGAACGACAGAAACGATCTGAACGACTGAAAAGAGCTGATGAGGGAAACGATCTGAACGACTGAAACGATCTGAACGACGGAAACGATCTGAACGAGTGAAACGATCTGAACGAGTGAAACGATCTGAACGAGTGAAACGATCTGAACGACTGAAAAGAGCTGATGAAGGAAACGATCTGAACGACGGAAACGATCTGAACGACGGAAACGATCTGAACGACGGAAACGATCTGAACGAGTGAAACGATCTGAACGACTGAAACGATCTGAACGACTTAAAAGAGCTGAACGACAGAAACGATCTGAACGACTGAAAAGAGCTGATGAGGGAAACGATCTGAACGACGGAAACGATCTGAACGACGGAAACGAACTGAACGACTGAAACGATCTGAACGACTGAAACGATCTGAACGACTTAAAAGAGCTGAACGACAGAAACGATCTGAACGACTGAAACGATCTGAACGACTGAAACGAACTGAACGACGGAAACGATCTGAACGACTGAAACGATCTGAACGACTGAAACGATCTGAAAGACGGAAACGATCTGAACGACTGAAACGATCTGAACGACTTAAAAGAGCTGAACGACAGAAACGATCTGAACGACTGAAAAGAGCTGATGAGGGAAACGATCTGAACGACTGAAACGATCTGAAAGACAGAAACGATCGGAACGATGGAAACGATCTGAACGACGGAAACGATCTGAACGAGTGAAACGATCTGAACGACTGAAACGATCTGAACGACTGAAACGATCTGAACGACTGAAACGAACTGAACGACGGAAACGATCTGAACGACTTAAAAGAGCTGATGAGGGAAACGATCTGAACGACTGAAACGATCTGAACGACGGAAACGATCTGAACGACTGAAACGAACTGAACGACGGAAACGATCTGAACGACTTAAAAGAGCTGATGAGGGAAACGATCTGAACGACTGAAACGAACTGAACGACAGAAACGATCTGAACGACTGAAAAGAGCTGATGAGGGAAACGATCTGAACGACGGAAACGATCTGAACGACTGAAACGATCTGAACGACTGAAATGATCTGAACGACGGAAACGATCTGAACGACTGAAACGATCTGAACGACGGAAACGATCTGAACGACTGAAACGATCTGAACGACGGAAACGATCTGAACGACTGAAATGATCTGAACGACTGAAATGATCTGAACGACGGAAACGATCTGAACGACAGAAACGATCTGAACGACTGAAAAGAGCTGATGAGGGAAACGATCTGAACGACGGAAACGATCTGAACGACTGAAACGATCTGAACGACTGAAATGATCTGAACGACGGAAACGATCTGAACGACTGAAACGATCTGAACGACGGAAACGATCTGAACGACTGAAACGATCTGAACGACGGAAACGATCTGAACGACTGAAATGATCTGAACGACTGAAATGATCTGAACGACGGAAACGATCTGAACGACTGAAACGATCTGAACGACGGAAACGATCTGAACGACTGAAATGATCTGAACGACGGAAACGATCTGAACGACGGAAACGATCTGAACGAGTGAAACGATCTGAACGACTGAAAAGAGCTGATGAAGGAAACGATCTGAACGACGGAAACGATATGAACGACGGAAACGATCTGAACGACGGAAACGATCTGAACGAGTGAAACGATCTGAACGACTGAAACGATCTGAACGACTGAAACGATCTGAACGACTGAAACGATCTGAACGACGGAAACGATCTGAACGACTTAAAAGAGATGAACGACAGAAACGATCTGAACGACTGAAACGATCTGAACGACTGAAACGAACTGAACGACGGAAACGATCTGAACGACTTAAAAGAGCTGATGAGGGAAACGATCTGAACGACTGAAACGAACTGAACGACAGAAACGATCTGAACGACTGAAAAGAGCTGATGAGGGAAACGATCTGAACGACTGAAACGATCTGAACGATGGAAACGATCTGAACGACTGAAAAGAGCTGAACGACTGAAAAGAGCTGATGAGGGAAACGATCTGAACGACTGAAACGATCTGAACGACGGAAACGATCTGAACGACTGAAAAGAGCTGATGAGGGAAACGATCTGAACGACTGAAACGATCTGAACGACTGAAAAGAGCTGATGAGGGAAACGATCTGAACGACGGAAACGATCTGAACGACTGAAAAGAGCTGATGAGGGAAACGATCTGAACGACTGAAACGATCTGAACGACGGAAACGATCTGTACGACTTAAAAGAGCTGAACGACAGAAACGATCTGAACGACTGAAACGATCTGAACGACTGAAACGAACTGAACGACGGAAACGATCTGAACGACTTAAAAGAGCTGATGAGGGAAACGATCTGAACGACTGAAACGAACTGAACGACAGAAACGATCTGAACGACTGAAAAGAGCTGATGAGGGAAACGATCTGAACGACGGAAACGATCTGAACGACGGAAACGATCTGAACGACTGAAACGATCTGAACGACTGAAACGATCTGATAGACGGAAACGATCTGAACGACAGAAACGATCTGAACGACTGAAAAGAGCTGAAAGACAGAAACGATCTGAACGATGGAAACGATCTGAACGACGGAAACGATCTGAACGAGTGAAACTATCTGAACGACTGAAAAGAGCTGAATGACTTAAAAGAGCTGATGAGGGAAACGATCTGAACGACTGAAACGAACTGAACGACAGAAACGATCTGAACGACTGAAAAGAGCTGATGAGGGAAACGATCTGAACGACTGAAACGATCTGAACGACGGAAACGATCTGAACGAGTGAAACGATCTGAACGAGTGAAACGATCTGAACGAGTGAAACGATCTGAACGACTGAAAAGAGCTGATGAAGGAAACGATCTGAACGACGGAAACGATCTGAACGACGGAAACGATCTGAACGACGGAAACGATCTGAACGAGTGAAACGATCTGAACGACTGAAACGATCTGAACGACTTAAAAGAGCTGAACGACAGAAACGATCTGAACGACTGAAAAGAGCTGATGAGGGAAACGATCTGAACGACGGAAACGATCTGAACGACGGAAACGAACTGAACGACTGAAACGATCTGAACGACTGAAACGATCTGAACGACTTAAAAGAGCTGAACGACAGAAACGATCTGAACGACTGAAACGATCTGAACGACTGAAACGAACTGAACGACGGAAACGATCTGAACGACTGAAACGATCTGAACGACTGAAACGATCTGAAAGACGGAAACGATCTGAACGACTGAAACGATCTGAACGACTTAAAAGAGCTGAACGACAGAAACGATCTGAACGACTGAAAAGAGCTGATGAGGGAAACGATCTGAACGACTGAAACGATCTGAAAGACAGAAACGATCGGAACGATGGAAACGATCTGAACGACGGAAACGATCTGAACGAGTGAAACGATCTGAACGACTGAAACGATCTGAACGACTGAAACGATCTGAACGACTGAAACGAACTGAACGACGGAAACGATCTGAACGACTTAAAAGAGCTGATGAGGGAAACGATCTGAACGACTGAAACGATCTGAACGACGGAAACGATCTGAACGACTGAAACGAACTGAACGACGGAAACGATCTGAACGACTTAAAAGAGCTGATGAGGGAAACGATCTGAACGACTGAAACGAACTGAACGACAGAAACGATCTGAACGACTGAAAAGAGCTGATGAGGGAAACGATCTGAACGACGGAAACGATCTGAACGACTGAAACGATCTGAACGACTGAAACGATCTGAACGACGGAAACGATCTGAACGACTGAAACGATCTGAACGACGGAAACGATCTGAACGACTGAAACGATCTGAACGACGGAAACGATCTGAACGACTGAAATGATCTGAACGACTGAAATGATCTGAACGACGGAAACGATCTGAACGACTGAAACGATCTGAACGACGGAAACGATCTGAACGACTGAAATGATCTGAACGAC
This sequence comes from Blennius ocellaris, assembly GCF_963422515.1. Taxonomy (NCBI): domain Eukaryota; kingdom Metazoa; phylum Chordata; class Actinopteri; order Blenniiformes; family Blenniidae; genus Blennius; species Blennius ocellaris. Next base: position 591,383 of record NW_027662273.1, on the reverse strand, counting down.
GGAAACGATCTGAACGACGGAAACGATCTGAACGAGTGAAACGATCTGAACGACTGAAAAGAGCTGATGAAGGAAACGATCTGAACGACGGAAACGATATGAACGACGGAAACGATCTGAACGACGGAAACGATCTGAACGAGTGAAACGATCTGAACGACTGAAACGATCTGAACGACTGAAACGATCTGAACGACTGAAACGATCTGAACGACGGAAACGATCTGAACGACTTAAAAGAGATGAACGACAGAAACGATCTGAACGACGGAAACGATCTGAACGACTTAAAAGAGCTGATGAGGGAAACGATCTGAACGACTTAAAAGAGCTGATGAGGGAAACGATCTGAACGACTGAAACGAACTGAACGACAGAAACGATCTGAACGACTGAAAAGAGCTGATGAGGGAAACGATCTGAACGACTGAAACGATCTGAACGATGGAAACGATCTGAACGACGGAAACGATCTGAACGACGGAAACGATCTGAACGACTGAAACGATCTGAACGACGGAAACGATCTGAACGACGGAAACGATCTGAACGACTGAAACGATCTGAACGACTGAAACGATCTGAACGACGGAAACGAACTGAACGACTGAAACGATCTGAACGACTGAAACGATCTGAACGACTTAAAAGAGCTGAACGACAGAAACGATCTGAACGACTGAAACGATCTGAACGACTGAAACGAACTGAACGACGGAAACGATCTGAACGACTTAAAAGAGCTGATGAAGGAAACGATCTGAACGACTGAAACGAACTGAACGACAGAAACGATCTGAACGACTGAAAAGATCTGAACGACGGAAACGATCTGAACGACTGAAATGATCTGAACGACGGAAACGATCTGAACGACTGAAATGATCTGAACGACTGAAATGATCTGAACGACGGAAACGATCTGAACGACTGAAACGATCTGAACGACGGAAACGATCTGAACGACTGAAACGATCTGAACGACTGAAACGATCTGAACGACTTAAAAGAGCTGAACGACAGAAATGATCTGAACGACTGAAACGATCTGAACGACTGAAACGAACTGAACGACGGAAACGATCTGAACGACGGAAACGATCTGAACGACTGAAACGATCTGAACGACTTAAAAGAGCTGAACGACAGAAACGATCTGAACGACTGAAAAGAGCTGATGAGGGAAACGATCTGAACGACTGAAACGATCTGAACGACTGAAACGATCTGAACGACAGAAACGATCTGAACGAGTGAAACGATCTGAACGACTGAAAAGAGCTGATGAAGGAAACGATCTGAACGACGGAAACGATCTGAACGACGGAAACGATCTGAACGACGGAAACGATCTGAACGAGTGAAACGATCTGAACGACTGAAACGATCTGAACGACTTAAAAGAGCTGAACGACAGAAACGATCTGAACGACTGAAAAGAGCTGATGAGGGAAACGATCTGAACGACGGAAACGATCTGAACGACGGAAACGAACTGAACGACTGAAACGATCTGAACGACTGAAACGATCTGAACGACTTAAAAGAGCTGAACGACAGAAACGATCTGAACGACTGAAACGATCTGAACGACTGAAACGAACTGAACGACGGAAACGATCTGAACGACTGAAACGATCTGAACGACTGAAACGATCTGAAAGACGGAAACGATCTGAACGACTGAAACGATCTGAACGACTTAAAAGAGCTGAACGACAGAAACGATCTGAACGACTGAAAAGAGCTGATGAGGGAAACGATCTGAACGACTGAAACGATCTGAAAGACAGAAACGATCGGAACGATGGAAACGATCTGAACGACGGAAACGATCTGAACGAGTGAAACGATCTGAACGACTGAAACGATCTGAACGACTGAAACGATCTGAACGACTGAAACGAACTGAACGACGGAAACGATCTGAACGACTTAAAAGAGCTGATGAGGGAAACGATCTGAACGACTGAAACGATCTGAACGACGGAAACGATCTGAACGACTGAAACGAACTGAACGACGGAAACGATCTGAACGACTTAAAAGAGCTGATGAGGGAAACGATCTGAACGACTGAAACGAACTGAACGACAGAAACGATCTGAACGACTGAAAAGAGCTGATGAGGGAAACGATCTGAACGACGGAAACGATCTGAACGACTGAAACGATCTGAACGACTGAAATGATCTGAACGACGGAAACGATCTGAACGACTGAAACGATCTGAACGACGGAAACGATCTGAACGACTGAAACGATCTGAACGACGGAAACGATCTGAACGACTGAAATGATCTGAACGACTGAAATGATCTGAACGACGGAAACGATCTGAACGACTGAAACGATCTGAACGACGGAAACGATCTGAACGACTGAAATGATCTGAACGACGGAAACGATCTGAACGACGGAAACGATCTGAACGAGTGAAACGATCTGAACGACTGAAAAGAGCTGATGAAGGAAACGATCTGAACGACGGAAACGATATGAACGACGGAAACGATCTGAACGACGGAAACGATCTGAACGAGTGAAACGATCTGAACGACTGAAACGATCTGAACGACTGAAACGATCTGAACGACTGAAACGATCTGAACGACGGAAACGATCTGAACGACTTAAAAGAGATGAACGACAGAAACGATCTGAACGACGGAAACGATCTGAACGACTTAAAAGAGCTGATGAGGGAAACGATCTGAACGACTGAAACGAACTGAACGACAGAAACGATCTGAACGACTGAAAAGAGCTGATGAGGGAAACGATCTGAACGACTGAAACGATCTGAACGATGGAAACGATCTGAACGACGGAAACGATCTGAACGACGGAAACGATCTGAACGACTGAAACGATCTGAACGACGGAAACGATCTGAACGACGGAAACGATCTGAACGACTGAAACGATCTGAACGACTGAAACGATCTGAACGACGGAAACGAACTGAACGACTGAAACGATCTGAACGACTGAAACGATCTGAACGACTTAAAAGAGCTGAACGACAGAAACGATCTGAACGACTGAAACGATCTGAACGACTGAAATGATCTGAACGACGGAAACGATCTGAACGACGGAAACGATCTGAACGAGTGAAACGATCTGAACGACTGAAAAGAGCTGATGAAGGAAACGATCTGAACGACGGAAACGATATGAACGACGGAAACGATCTGAACGACGGAAACGATCTGAACGAGTGAAACGATCTGAACGACTGAAACGATCTGAACGACTGAAACGATCTGAACGACTGAAACGATCTGAACGACGGAAACGATCTGAACGACTTAAAAGAGATGAACGACAGAAACGATCTGAACGACGGAAACGATCTGAACGACTTAAAAGAGCTGATGAGGGAAACGATCTGAACGACTGAAACGAACTGAACGACAGAAACGATCTGAACGACTGAAAAGAGCTGATGAGGGAAACGATCTGAACGACTGAAACGATCTGAACGATGGAAACGATCTGAACGACTGAAAAGAGCTGAACGACTGAAAAGAGCTGATGAGGGAAACGATCTGAACGACTGAAACGATCTGAACGACGGAAACGATCTGAACGACTGAAAAGAGCTGATGAGGGAAACGATCTGAACGACTGAAACGATCTGAACGACTGAAAAGAGCTGATGAGGGAAACGATCTGAACGACGGAAACGATCTGAACGACTGAAAAGAGCTGATGAGGGAAACGATCTGAACGACTGAAACGATCTGAACGACGGAAACGATCTGTACGACTTAAAAGAGCTGAACGACAGAAACGATCTGAACGACTGAAACGATCTGAACGACTGAAACGAACTGAACGACGGAAACGATCTGAACGACTTAAAAGAGCTGATGAGGGAAACGATCTGAACGACTGAAACGAACTGAACGACAGAAACGATCTGAACGACTGAAAAGAGCTGATGAGGGAAACGATCTGAACGACGGAAACGATCTGAACGACGGAAACGATCTGAACGACTGAAACGATCTGAACGACTGAAACGATCTGATAGACGGAAACGATCTGAACGACAGAAACGATCTGAACGACTGAAAAGAGCTGAAAGACAGAAACGATCTGAACGATGGAAACGATCTGAACGACGGAAACGATCTGAACGAGTGAAACTATCTGAACGACTGAAAAGAGCTGAATGACTTAAAAGAGCTGATGAGGGAAACGATCTGAACGACTGAAACGAACTGAACGACAGAAACGATCTGAACGACTGAAAAGAGCTGATGAGGGAAACGATCTGAACGACTGAAACGATCTGAACGACGGAAACGATCTGAACGAGTGAAACGATCTGAACGAGTGAAACGATCTGAACGAGTGAAACGATCTGAACGACTGAAAAGAGCTGATGAAGGAAACGATCTGAACGACGGAAACGATATGAACGACGGAAACGATCTGAACGACGGAAACGATCTGAACGAGTGAAACGATCTGAACGACTGAAACGATCTGAACGACTGAAACGATCTGAACGACTGAAACGATCTCAACGACGGAAACGATCTGAACGACTGAAACGATCTGAACGACGGAAACGATCTGAACGACGGAAACGATCTGAACGACTGAAACGATCTGAACGACTGAAACGATCTGAACGACGGAAACGATCTGAACGACTGAAACGATCTGAAAGACAGAAACGATCTGAAAGACTGAAACAATTTGAACGACGGAAAAGAGCTGATGAGGGAAACGATCTGAACGACTGAAACGATCTGAACGACTGAAACGATCTGAACGACGGAAACGATCTGAACGACTTAAAAGAGCTGAACGACAGAAACGATCTGAACGACTGAAACGATCTGAACGACAGAAACGATCTGAACGACTGAAAAGAGCTGATGAGGGAAACGATCTGAACGACTGAAACGATCTGAAAGACAGAAACGATCTGAACGATGGACACGATCTGAACGACGGAAACGATCTGAACGACTGAAACGAACTGAACGACGGAAACGATCTGAACGACTGAAACGATCTGAACGATGGACACGATCTGAACGACTGAAACGATCTGAACGACTGAAACGATCTGAACGACTGAAACGATCTGAACGACTGAAAAGAGCTGATGAGGGAAACGATCTGAACGACTGAAACGATCTGAACGACGGAAACGATCTGAACGACTGAAAAGAGCTGATGAGGGAAACGATCTGAACGACTGAAACGATCTGAACGACGGAAACGATCTGAACGACTTAAAAGAGCTGAACGACAGAAACGATCTGAACGACTGAAACGAACTGAACGACGGAAACGATCTGAACGACTTAAAAGAGCTGATGACGGAAACGATCTGAACGACTGAAACGATCTGAACGACGGAAACGATCTGAACGACTTAAAAGAGCTGAACGACAGAAACGATCTGAACGACTGAAACGATCTGAACGACTGAAACGAACTGAACGACGGAAACGATCTGAACGACTGAAACGATCTGAACGACTTAAAAGAGCTGAACGACAGAAACGATCTGAACGACTGAAAAGAGCTGATGAGGGAAACGATCTGAACGACTGAAACGATCTGAAAGACAGAAACGATCTGAACGATGGACACGATCTGAACGACGGAAACGATCTGAACGACTGAAACGAACTGAACGACGGAAACGATCTGAACGACTGAAACGATCTGAACGATGGACACGATCTGAACGACTGAAACGATCTGAACGACTGAAACGATCTGAACGACTGAAACGATCTGAACGACTGAAAAGAGCTGATGAGGGAAACGATCTGAACGACGGAAACGATCTGAACGACTGAAAAGAGCTGATGAGGGAAACGAACTGAACGACTGAAACGATCTGAACGACGGAAACGATCTGTACGACTTAAAAGAGCTGAACGACAGAAACGATCTGAACGACTGAAACGATCTGAACGACTGAAACGAACTGAACGACGGAAACGATCTGAACGACTTAAAAGAGCTGATGAGGGAAACGATCTGAACGACTGAAACGAACTGAACGACGGAAACGATCTGAACGACGGAAACGATCTGAACGACTGAAACGATCTGAACGACTGAAACGATCTGATAGACGGAAACGATCTGAACGACAGAAACGATCTGAACGACTGAAAAGAGCTGAAAGACAGAAACGATCTGAACGATGGAAACGATCTGAACGACGGAAACGATCTGAACGAGTGAAACTATCTGAACGACTGAAAAGAGCTGAATGACTTAAAAGAGCTGATGAGGGAAACGATCTGAACGACTGAAACGAACTGAACGACAGAAACGATCTGAACGACTGAAAAGAGCTGATGAGGGAAACGATCTGAACGACTGAAACGATCTGAACGACGGAAACGATCTGAACGAGTGAAACGATCTGAACGAGTGAAACGATCTGAACGAGTGAAACGATCTGAACGACTGAAAAGAGCTGATGAAGGAAACGATCTGAACGACGGAAACGATATGAACGACGGAAACGATCTGAACGACGGAAACGATCTGAACGAGTGAAACGATCTGAACGACTGAAACGATCTGAACGACTGAAACGATCTGAACGACTGAAACGATCTCAACGACGGAAACGATCTGAACGACTGAAACGATCTGAACGACGGAAACGATCTGAACGACGGAAACGATCTGAACGACTGAAACGATCTGAACGACTGAAACGATCTGAACGACGGAAACGATCTGAACGACTGAAACGATCTGAAAGACAGAAACGATCTGAAAGACTGAAACAATTTGAACGACGGAAAAGAGCTGATGAGGGAAACGATCTGAACGACTGAAACGATCTGAACGACTGAAACGATCTGAACGACGGAAACGATCTGAACGACTTAAAAGAGCTGAACGACAGAAACGATCTGAACGACTGAAACGATCTGAACGACAGAAACGATCTGAACGACTGAAAAGAGCTGATGAGGGAAACGATCTGAACGACTGAAACGATCTGAAAGACAGAAACGATCTGAACGATGGACACGATCTGAACGACGGAAACGATCTGAACGACTGAAACGAACTGAACGACGGAAACGATCTGAACGACTGAAACGATCTGAACGATGGACACGATCTGAACGACTGAAACGATCTGAACGACTGAAACGATCTGAACGACTGAAACGATCTGAACGACTGAAAAGAGCTGATGAGGGAAACGATCTGAACGACTGAAACGATCTGAACGACGGAAACGATCTGAACGACTGAAAAGAGCTGATGAGGGAAACGATCTGAACGACTGAAACGATCTGAACGACGGAAACGATCTGAACGACTTAAAAGAGCTGAACGACAGAAACGATCTGAACGACTGAAACGAACTGAACGACGGAAACGATCTGAACGACTTAAAAGAGCTGATGACGGAAACGATCTGAACGACTGAAACGATCTGAACGACGGAAACGATCTGAACGACTTAAAAGAGCTGAACGACAGAAACGATCTGAACGACTGAAACGATCTGAACGACTGAAACGAACTGAACGACGGAAACGATCTGAACGACTGAAACGATCTGAACGACTTAAAAGAGCTGAACGACAGAAACGATCTGAACGACTGAAAAGAGCTGATGAGGGAAACGATCTGAACGACTGAAACGATCTGAAAGACAGAAACGATCTGAACGATGGACACGATCTGAACGACGGAAACGATCTGAACGACTGAAACGAACTGAACGACGGAAACGATCTGAACGACTGAAACGATCTGAACGACTGAAACGATCTGAACGACTGAAACGATCTGAACGACTGAAAAGAGCTGATGAGGGAAACGATCTGAACGACTGAAACGATCTGAACGACGGAAACGATCTGAACGACTGAAAAGAGCTGATGAGGGAAACGATCTGAACGACTGAAACGATCTGAACGACGGAAACGATCTGAACGACTTAAAAGAGCTGAACGACAGAAACGATCTGAACGACTGAAACGAACTGAACGACGGAAACGATCTGAACGACTTAAAAGAGCTGATGAGGGAAACGATCTGAACGACTGAAACGATCTGAACGACGGAAACGATCTGAACGACTTAAAAGAGCTGAACGACAGAAACGATCTGAACGACTGAAACGATCTGAACGACTGAAACGAACTGAACGACGGAAACGATCTGAACGACTTAAAAGAGCTGATGAGGGAAACGATCTGAACGACTGAAACGAACTGAACGACAGAAACGATCTGAACGACTGAAAAGAGCTGATGAGGGAAACGATCTGAACGACTGAAACGATCTGAACGACGGAAACGATCTGAAAGACGGAAACGATCTGAACGACGAAAACGATCTGAACGACTGAAACGATCTGAAAGACGGAAACGATCTGAACGACTGAAACGATCTGAAAGACAGAAACGATCTGAACGACGGAAACGATCTGAACGACGGAAACGATCTGAACGACTTAAAAGAGCTGATGAGGGAAACGATCTGAACGACTGAAACGATCTGAACGACGGAAACGATCTGAACGACTGAAAAGAGCTGATGAGGGAAACGATCTGAACGACGGAAACGATCTGAACGACTGAAACGATCTGAACGACTTAAAAGAGCTGAACGACAGAAACGATCTGAACGACTGAAACGATCTGAACGACTGAAACGAACTGAACGACTGAAACGATCTGAACGACTTAAAAGAGCTGAACGACAGAAACGATCTGAACGACTGAAACGATCTGAACGACTGAAACGAACTGAACGACGGAAACGATCTGAACGACTGAAACGATCTGAACGACTGAAACGATCTGAAAGACGGAAACGATCTGAACGACTGAAACGATCTGAACGACTTAAAAGAGCTGAACGACAGAAACGATCTGAAAGACAGAAACGATCTGAACGATGGAAACGATCTGAACGACGGAAACGATCTGAACGAGTGAAACGATCTGAACGACTGAAACGATCTGAACGACTGAAACGATCTGAACGACTGAAACGAACTGAACGACGGAAACGATCTGAACGACTTAAAAGAGCTGATGAGGGAAACGATCTGAACGACTGAAACGATCTGAACGACGGAAACGATCTGAACGACTGAAACGAACTGAACGACGGAAACGATCTGAACGACTTAAAAGAGCTGATGAGGGAAACGATCTGAACGACTGAAACGAACTGAACGACGGAAACGATCTGAACGACGGAAACGATCTGAACGACTGAAACGATCTGAACGATGGAAACGAACTGAACGACTGAAACGATCTGAACGACTGAAACGATCTGAACGACTTAAAAGAGCTGAACGACAGAAACGATCTGAACGACTGAAACGATCTGAACGACTGAAACGAACTGAACGACGGAAACGATCTGAACGACGGAAACGATCTGAACGACTGAAACGATCTGAACGACTTAAAAGAGCTGAACGACAGAAACGATCTGAACGACTGAAAAGAGCTGATGAGGGAAACGATCTGAACGACGGAAACGATCTGAACGACGGAAACGAACTGAACGACTGAAACGATCTGAACGACTGAAACGATCTGAACGACTTAAAAGAGCTGAACGACAGAAACGATCTGAACGACTGAAACGATCTGAACGACTGAAACGAACTGAACGACGGAAACGATCTGAACGACTGAAACGATCTGAACGACTGAAACGATCTGAAAGACGGAAACGATCTGAACGACTGAAACGATCTGAACGACTTAAAAGAGCTGAACGACAGAAACGATCTGAACGACTGAAAAGAGCTGATGAGGGAAACGATCTGAACGACTGAAACGATCTGAAAGACAGAAACGATCTGAACGATGGAAACGATCTGAACGACGGAAACGATCTGAACGAGTGAAACGATCTGAACGACTGAAACGATCTGAACGACTGAAACGATCTGAACGACTGAAACGAACTGAACGACGGAAACGATCTGAACGACTTAAAAGAGCTGATGAGGGAAACGATCTGAACGACTGAAACGATCTGAACGACGGAAACGATCTGAACGACTGAAACGAACTGAACGACGGAAACGATCTGAACGACTTAAAAGAGCTGATGAGGGAAACGATCTGAACGACTGAAACGAACTGAACGACAGAAACGATCTGAACGACTGAAAAGAGCTGATGAGGGAAACGATCTGAACGACTGAAACGATCTGAACGACGGAAACGATCTGAACGACTGAAATGATCTGAACGACTGAAACGATCGAACGACGGAAACGATCTGAACGACTTAAAAGAGATGAACGACAGAAACGATCTGAACGACTGAAACGATCTGAACGACTTAAAAGAGCTGATGAGGGAAACGATCTGAACGACTGAAACGAACTGAACGACAGAAACGATCTGAACGACTGAAAAGAGCTGATGAGGGAAACGATCTGAACGACTGAAACGAGCTGATGAGGGAAACGATCTGAACGACTGAAACGATCTGAACGATGGAAACGATCTGAACGACTGAAAAGAGCTGAAAGACAGAAACGATCTGAACGATGGAAACGATCTGAACGACGGAAACGATCTGAACGAGTGAAACGATCTGAACGACTGAAAAGAGCTGAACGACTGAAAAGAGCTGATGAGGGAAACGATCTGAACGACTGAAACGATCTGAACGACTGAAACGATCTGAACGACGGAAACGATCTGAACGACGGAAACGATCTGAACGACTGAAACGATCTGAACGACGGAAACGAACTGAACGACTGAAACGATCTGAACGACTGAAACGATCTGAACGACTTAAAAGAGCTGAACGACAGAAATGATCTGAACGACTGAAACGATCTGAACGACTGAAACGAACTGAACGACGGAAACGATCTGAACGACGGAAACGATCTGAACGACTGAAACGATCTGAACGACTGAAACGATCTGAACGACTGAAACGATCTGAACGACTGAAACGATCTGAACGACTTAAAAGAGCTGAACGACAGAAATGATCTGAACGACTGAAACGATCTGAACGACTGAAACGAACTGAACGACGGAAACGATCTGAACGACGGAAACGATCTGAACGACTGAAACGATCTGAACGACTTAAAAGAGCTGAACGACAGAAACGATCTGAACGACTGAAAAGAGCTGATGAGGGAAACGATCTGAACGACGGAAACGATCTGAACGACTGAAACGATCTGAACGACAGAAACGATCTGAACGACGGAAACGAACTGAACGACTGAAACGATCTGAACGACTGAAACGATCTGAACGACTTAAAAGAGCTGAACGACAGAAACGATCTGAACGACTGAAAAGAGCTGATGAGGGAAACGATCTGAACGACTGAAACGATCTGAAAGACAGAAACGATCTGAACGATGGAAACGATCTGAACGACGGAAACGATCTGAACGAGTGAAACGATCTGAACGACTGAAACGATCTGAACGACTGAAAAGAGCTGATGAGGGAAACGATCTGAACGACTGAAACGATCTGAACGACGGAAACGATCTGAACGACTGAAAAGAGCTGATGAGGGAAACGATCTGAACGACTGAAACGATCTGAAAGACAGAAACGATCTGAACGATGGAAACGATCTGAACGACGGAAACGATCTGAACGAGTGAAACGATCTGAACGACTGAAACGATCTGAACGACTGAAAAGAGCTGATGAGGGAAACGATCTGAACGACTGAAACGATCTGAACGACTGAAACGATCTGAACGACTGAAAAGAGCTGATGAGGGAAACGATCTGAACGACTGAAACGATCTGAACGACTGAAACGATCTGAACGACTTAAAAGAGCTGAACGACAGAAACGATCTGAACGACTGAAACGATCTGAACGACTGAAACGAACTGAACGACGCAAACGATCTGAACGACTTAAAAGAGCTGATGAGGGAAACGATCTGAACGACTGAAACGATCTGAACGACGGAAACGATCTGAACGACTTAAAAGAGCTGAACGACAGAAACGATCTGAACGACTGAAACGATCTGAACGACTGAAACGAACTGAACGACGGAAACGATCTGAACGACGGAAACGATCTGAACGACTGAAACGATCTGAACGACTTAAAAGAGCTGAACGACAGAAACGATCTGAACGACTGAAAAGAGCTGATGAGGGAAACGATCTGAACGACGGAAACGATCTGAACGACGGAAACGAACTGAACGACTGAAACGATCTGAACGACTGAAACGATCTGAACGACTTAAAAGAGCTGAACGACAGAAACGATCTGAACGACTGAAACGATCTGAACGACTGAAACGAACTGAACGACGGAAACGATCTGAACGACTGAAACGATCTGAACGACTGAAACGATCTGAAAGACGGAAACGATCTGAACGACTGAAACGATCTGAACGACTGAAACGATCTGAACGACTGAAACGAACTGAACGACGGAAACGATCTGAACGACTTAAAAGAGCTGATGAGGGAAACGATCTGAACGACTGAAACGATCTGAACGACGGAAACGATCTGAACGACTGAAACGAACTGAACGACGGAAACGATCTGAACGACTTAAAAGAGCTGATGAGGGAAACGATCTGAACGACTGAAACGAACTGAACGACAGAAACGATCTGAACGACTGAAAAGAGCTGATGAGGGAAACGATCTGAACGACTGAAACGATCTGAACGACGGAAACGATCTGAACGACTGAAATGATCTGAACGACTGAAACGATCGAACGACGGAAACGATCTGAACGACTTAAAAGAGATGAACGACAGAAACGATCTGAACGACTGAAACGATCTGAACGACTTAAAAGAGCTGATGAGGGAAACGATCTGAACGACTGAAACGAACTGAACGACAGAAACGATCTGAACGACTGAAAAGAGCTGATGAGGGAAACGATCTGAACGACTGAAACGAGATGATGAGGGAAACGATCTGAACGACTGAAACGATCTGAACGATGGAAACGATCTGAACGACTGAAAAGAGCTGAAAGACAGAAACGATCTGAACGATGGAAACGATCTGAATGACGGAAACGATCTGAACGAGTGAAACGATCTGAACGACTGAAAAGAGCTGAACGACTGAAAAGAGCTGATGAGGGAAACGATCTGAACGACTGAAACGATCTGAACGACGGAAACGATCTGAACGACTGAAACGAACTGAACGACGGAAACGATCTGAACGACTTAAAAGAGCTGATGAGGGAAACGATCTGAACGACTGAAACGAACTGAACGACAGAAACGATCTGAACGACTGAAAAGAGCTGATGAGGGAAACGATCTGAACGACTGAAACGATCTGAACGACGGAAACGATCTGAACGACTGAAATGATCTGAACGACTGAAACGATCGAACGACGGAAACGATCTGAACGACTTAAAAGAGATGAACGACAGAAACGATCTGAACGACTGAAACGATCTGAACGACTTAAAAGAGCTGATGAGGGAAACGATCTGAACGACTGAAACGAACTGAACGACAGAAACGATCTGAACGACTGAAAAGAGCTGATGAGGGAAACGATCTGAACGACTGAAACGAGATGATGAGGGAAACGATCTGAACGACTGAAACGATCTGAACGATGGAAACGATCTGAACGACTGAAAAGAGCTGAAAGACGGAAACGATCTGAACGATGGAAACGATCTGAACGACGGAAACGATCTGAACGAGTGAAACGATCTGAACGACTGAAAAGAGCTGAACGACTGAAAAGAGCTGATGAGGGAAACGATCTGAACGACTGAAACGATCTGAACGACGGAAACGATCTGAACGACTGAAAAGAGCTGATGAGGGAAACGATCTGAACGACTGAAACGATCTGAACGACTGAAAAGAGCTGATGAGGGAAACGATCTGAACGACGGAAACGATCTGAACGACTGAAAAGAGCTGATGAGGGAAACGATCTGAACGACAGAAACGATCTGAACGACTGAAACGATCTGAACGACTGAAACGATCTGAACGACTGAAACGATCTGAACGACGGAAACGATCTGAACGACTGAAACGATCTGAACGACGGAAACGATCTGAACGACGGAAACGATCTGAACGACTGAAACGATCTGAACGACGGAAACGAACTGAACGACTGAAACGATCTGAACGACTGAAACGATCTGAACGACTTAAAAGAGCTGAACGACAGAAATGATCTGAACGACTGAAACGATCTGAACGACTGAAACGAACTGAACGACGGAAACGATCTGAACGACGGAAACGATCTGAACGACTGAAACGATCTGAACGACTGAAACGATCTGAACGACTGAAACGATCTGAACGACTGAAACGATCTGAACGACTTAAAAGAGCTGAACGACAGAAATGATCTGAACGACTGAAACGATCTGAACGACTGAAACGAACTGAACGACGGAAACGATCTGAACGACGGAAACGATCTGAACGACTGAAACGATCTGAACGACTTAAAAGAGCTGAACGACAGAAACGATCTGAACGACTGAAAAGAGCTGATGAGGGAAACGATCTGAACGACGGAAACGATCTGAACGACTGAAACGATCTGAACGACAGAAACGATCTGAACGACGGAAACGAACTGAACGACTGAAACGATCTGAACGACTGAAACGATCTGAACGACTTAAAAGAGCTGAACGACAGAAACGATCTGAACGACTGAAAAGAGCTGATGAGGGAAACGATCTGAACGACTGAAACGATCTGAAAGACAGAAACGATCTGAACGATGGAAACGATCTGAACGACGGAAACGATCTGAACGAGTGAAACGATCTGAACGACTGAAACGATCTGAACGACTGAAAAGAGCTGATGAGGGAAACGATCTGAACGACTGAAACGATCTGAACGACGGAAACGATCTGAACGACTGAAAAGAGCTGATGAGGGAAACGATCTGAACGACTGAAACGATCTGAAAGACAGAAACGATCTGAACGATGGAAACGATCTGAACGACGGAAACGATCTGAACGAGTGAAACGATCTGAACGACTGAAACGATCTGAACGACTGAAAAGAGCTGATAAGGGAAACGATCTGAACGACTGAAACGATCTGAACGACTGAAACGATCTGAACGACTGAAAAGAGCTGATGAGGGAAACGATCTGAACGACTGAAACGATCTGAACGACTGAAACGATCTGAACGACTTAAAAGAGCTGAACGACAGAAACGATCTGAACGACTGAAACGATCTGAACGACTGAAACGAACTGAACGACGCAAACGATCTGAACGACTTAAAAGAGCTGATGAGGGAAACGATCTGAACGACTGAAACGATCTGAACGACGGAAACGATCTGAACGACTTAAAAGAGCTGAACGACAGAAACGATCTGAACGACTGAAACGATCTGAACGACTGAAACGAACTGAACGACGGAAACGATCTGAACGACGGAAACGATCTGAACGACTGAAACGATCTGAACGACTTAAAAGAGCTGAACGACAGAAACGATCTGAACGACTGAAAAGAGCTGATGAGGGAAACGATCTGAACGACGGAAACGATCTGAACGACGGAAACGAACTGAACGACTGAAACGATCTGAACGACTGAAACGATCTGAACGACTTAAAAGAGCTGAACGACAGAAACGATCTGAACGACTGAAACGATCTGAACGACTGAAACGAACTGAACGACGGAAACGATCTGAACGACTGAAACGATCTGAACGACTGAAAAGAGCTGATGAGGGAAACGATCTGAACGACTGAAACGATCTGAAAGACAGAAACGATCTGAACGATGGAAACGATCTGAACGACGGAAACGATCTGAACGAGTGAAACGATCTGAACGACTGAAACGATCTGAACGACTGAAACGATCTGAACGACTGAAACGAACTGAACGACGGAAACGATCTGAACGACTTAAAAGAGCTGATGAGGGAAACGATCTGAACGACTGAAACGATCTGAACGACGGAAACGATCTGAACGACTGAAACGAACTGAACGACGGAAACGATCTGAACGACTTAAAAGAGCTGATGAGGGAAACGATCTGAACGACTGAAACGAACTGAACGACAGAAACGATCTGAACGACTGAAAAGAGCTGATGAGGGAAACGATCTGAACGACGGAAACGATCTGAACGACTGAAATGATCTGAACGACTGAAATGATCTGAACGACGGAAACGATCTGAACGACTGAAATGATCTGAACGACGGAAACGATCTGAACGACGGAAACGATCTGAACGACTGAAAAGAGCTGATGAAGGAAACGATCTGAACGACGGAAACGATATGAACGACGGAAACGATCTGAACGACGGAAACGATCTGAACGAGTGAAACGATCTGAACGACTGAAACGATCTGAACGACTGAAACGATCTGAACGACTGAAACGATCTGAACGACGGAAACGATCTGAATGACTTAAAAGAGATGAACGACAGAAACGATCTGAACGACTGAAACGATCTGAACGACTGAAACGAACTGAACGACGGAAACGATCTGAACGACTTAAAAGAGCTGATGAGGGAAACGATCTGAACGACTGAAACGAACTGAACGACAGAAACGATCTGAACGACTGAAAAGAGCTGATGAGGGAAACGATCTGAACGACTGAAACGATCTGAACGATGGAAACGATCTGAACGACTGAAAAGAGCTGAACGACTGAAAAGAGCTGATGAGGGAAACGATCTGAACGACTGAAACGATTTGAACGACGGAAACGATCTGAACGACTGAAAAGAGCTGATGAGGGAAACGATCTGAACGACTGAAACGATCTGAACGACTGAAAAGAGCTGATGAGGGAAACGATCTGAACGACGGAAACGATCTGAACGACTGAAAAGAGCTGATGAGGGAAACGATCTGAACGACAGAAACGATCTGAACGACTGAAACGATCTGAACGACTGAAACGATCTGAACGACTGAAACGATCTGAACGACGGAAACGATCTGAACGACTGAAACGATCTGAACGACGGAAACGATCTGAACGACGGAAACGATCTGAACGACTGAAACGATCTGAACGACGGAAACGAACTGAACGACTGAAACGATCTGAACGACTGAAACGATCTGAACGACTTAAAAGAGCTGAACGACAGAAATGATCTGAACGACTGAAACGATCTGAACGACTGAAACGAACTGAACGACTGAAACGATCTGAACGACTTAAAAGAGCTGAACGACAGAAATGATCTGAACGACAGAAACGATCTGAACGACTGAAACGATCTGAACGACTGAAACGAACTGAACGACGGAAACGATCTGAACGACTGAAACGATCTGAACGACTTAAAAGAGCTGAACGACAGAAACGATCTGAACGACAGAAACGATCTGAACGATGGAAACGATCTGAACGACGGAAACGATCTGAACGAGTGAAACGATCTGAACGACTGAAACGATCTGAACGACTGAAAAGAGCTGATGAGGGAAACGATCTGAACGACTGAAACGATCTGAACGACGGAAACGATCTGAACGACTGAAAAGAGCTGATGAGGGAAACGATCTGAACGACTGAAACGATCTGAACGACGGAAACGATCTGAACGACTTAAAAGAGCTGAACGACAGAAACGATCTGAACGACTGAAACGATCTGAACGACTGAAACGAACTGAACGAGGGAAACGATCTGAACGACTGAAACGATCTGAACGACTTAAAAGAGCTGATGAGGGAAACGATCTGAACGACTTAAAAGAGCTGATGAGGGAAACGATCTGAACGACTGAAACGATCTGAACGACGGAAACGATCTGAACGACTTAAAAGAGCTGAACGACAGAAACGATCTGAACGACTGAAACGATCTGAACGACTGAAACGAACTGAACGACGGAAACGATCTGAACGACTTAAAAGAGCTGATGAGGGAAACGATCTGAACGACTGAAACGAACTGAACGACAGAAACGATCTGAACGACGGAAACGAACTGAACGACTGAAACGATCTGAACGACTGAAACGATCTGAATGACTTAAAAGAGCTGAACGACAGAAACGTTTTGAACGACTGAAACGATCAAAACGACTGAAACGAACTGAACGACGGAAACGATCTGAACGACGGAAACGATCTGAACGACTGAAACGATCTGAACGACTTAAAAGAGCTGAACGACAGAAACGATCTGAACGACTGAAAAGAGCTGATGAGGGAAACGATCTGAACGACGGAAACGAACTGAATGACTGAAACGATCTGAACGACTGAAACGATCTGAACGACTTAAAAGAGCTGAACGACAGAAACGATCTGAACGACTGAAACGATCTGAACGACTGAAACGAACTGAAAGACGGAAACGATCTGAACGACTGAAACGATCTGAACGACTGAAACGATCTGAAAGACGGAAACGATCTGAACGACTGAAACGATCTGAACGACTTAAAAGAGCTAAACGACAGAAACGATCTGAACGACTGAAAAGAGCTGATGAGGGAAACGATCTGAACGACTGAAACGATCTGAAAGACAGAAACGATCTGAACGATGGAAACGATCTGAACGACGGAAACGATCTGAACGAGTGAAACGATCTGAACGACTGAAACGATCTGAACGACTGAAACGATCTGAACGACTGAAACGAACTGAACGACGGAAACGATCAAAACGACTTAAAAGAGCTGATGAGGGAAACGATCTGAACGACTGAAACGATCTGAACGACGGAAACGATCTGAACGACTGAAACGAACTGAACGACGGAAACGATCTGAACGACTTAAAAGAGCTGATGAGGGAAACGATCTGAACGACTGAAACGAACTGAACGACAGAAACGATCTGAACGACTGAAAAGAGCTGATGAGGGAAACGATCTGAACGACGGAAACGATCTGAACGACGGAAACGATCTGAACGACTGAAACGATCTGAACGACGGAAACGATCTGAACGACTGAAATGATCTGAACGACTGAAATGATCTGAACGACGGAAACGATCTGAACGACTGAAATGATCTGAACGACGGAAACGATCTGAACGACGGAAACGATCTGAACGAGTGAAACGATCTGAACGACTGAAAAGAGCTGATGAAGGAAACGATCTGAACGACGGAAACGATATGAACGACGGAAACGATCTGAACGACGGAAACGATCTGAACGAGTGAAACGATCTGAACGACTGAAACGATCTGAACGACTGAAACGATCTGAACGACTGAAACGATCTGAACGACGGAAACGATCTGAACGACTTAAAAGAGATGAACGACAGAAACGATCTGAACGACTAAAACGATCTGAACGACTGAAACGAACTGAACGACGGAAACGATCTGAACGACTTAAAAGAGCTGATGAGGGAAACGATCTGAACGACTGAAACGAACTGAACGACAGAAACGATCTGAACGACTGAAAAGAGCTGATGAGGGAAACGATCTGAACGACTGAAACGATCTGAACGATGGAAACGATCTGAACGACTGAAAAGAGCTGAACGACTGAAAAGAGCTGATGAGGGAAACGATCTGAACGACTGAAACGATCTGAACGACGGAAACGATCTGAACGACTGAAAAGAGCTGATGAGGGAAACGATCTGAACGACTGAAACGATCTGAAAGACAGAAACGATCTGAACGATGGAAACGATCTGAACGACGGAAACGATCTGAACGAGTGAAACGATCTGAACGACTGAAACGATCTGAACGACTGAAACGATCTGAACGACTGAAACGAACTGAACGACGGAAACGATCTGAACGACTTAAAAGAGCTGATGAGGGAAACGATCTGAACGACTGAAACGATCTGAACGACGGAAACGATCTGAACGACTGAAACGAACTGAACGACGGAAACGATCTGAACGACTTAAAAGAGCTGATGAGGGAAACGATCTGAACGACTGAAACGAACTGAACGACAGAAACGATCTGAACGACTGAAAAGAGCTGATGAGGGAAACGATCTGAACGACGGAAACGATCTGAACGACGGAAACGATCTGAACGACTGAAACGATCTGAACGACGGAAACGATCTGAACGACTGAAATGATCTGAACGACTGAAATGATCTGAACGACGGAAACGATCTGAACGACTGAAACGATCTGAACGACGGAAACGATCTGAACGACTGAAATGATCTGAACGACGGAAACGATCTGAACGACGGAAACGATCTGAACGAGTGAAACGATCTGAACGACTGAAAAGAGCTGATGAAGGAAACGATCTGAACGACGGAAACGATATGAACGACGGAAACGATCTGAACGACGGAAACGATCTGAACGAGTGAAACGATCTGAACGACTGAAACGATCTGAACGACTGAAACGATCTGAACGACTGAAACGATCTGAACGACGGAAACGATCTGAACGACTTAAAAGAGATGAACGACAGAAACGATCTGAACGACTAAAACGATCTGAACGACTGAAACGAACTGAACGACGGAAACGATCTGAACGACTTAAAAGAGCTGATGAGGGAAACGATCTGAACGACTGAAACGAACTGAACGACAGAAACGATCTGAACGACTGAAAAGAGCTGATGAGGGAAACGATCTGAACGACTGAAACGATCTGAACGATGGAAACGATCTGAACGACTGAAAAGAGCTGAACGACTGAAAAGAGCTGATGAGGGAAACGATCTGAACGACTGAAACGATCTGAACGACGGAAACGATCTGAACGACTGAAAAGAGCTGATGAGGGAAACGATCTGAACGACTGAAACGATCTGAACGACTGAAACGATCTGAACGACTTAAAAGAGCTGAACGACAGAAATGATCTGAACGACTGAAACGATCTGAACGACTGAAACGAACTGAACGACGGAAACGATCTGAACGACGGAAACGATCTGAACGACTGAAACGATCTGAACGACTGAAACGATCTGAACGACTGAAACGATCTGAACGACTGAAACGATCTGAACGACTTAAAAGAGCTGAACGACAGAAATGATCTGAACGACAGAAACGATCTGAACGACTGAAACGATCTGAACGACTGAAACGAACTGAACGACGGAAACGATCTGAACGACTGAAACGATCTGAACGACTTAAAAGAGCTGAACGACAGAAACGATCTGAACGACAGAAACGATCTGAACGATGGAAACGATCTGAACGACGGAAACGATCTGAACGAGTGAAACGATCTGAACGACTGAAACGATCTGAACGACTGAAAAGAGCTGATGAGGGAAACGATCTGAACGACTGAAACGATCTGAACGACGGAAACGATCTGAACGACTGAAAAGAGCTGATGAGGGAAACGATCTGAACGACTGAAACGATCTGAACGACGGAAACGATCTGAACGACTTAAAAGAGCTGAACGACAGAAACGATCTGAACGACTGAAACGATCTGAACGACTGAAACGAACTGAACGACGGAAACGATCTGAACGACTTAAAAGAGCTGATGAGGGAAACGATCTGAACGACTGAAACGATCTGAACGACGGAAACGATCTGAACGACTTAAAAGAGCTGAACGACAGAAACGATCTGAACGACTGAAACGATCTGAACGACTGAAACGAACTGAACGACGGAAACGATCTGAACGACTTAAAAGAGCTGATGAGGGAAACGATCTGAACGACTGAAACGAACTGAACGACAGAAACGATCTGAACGACTGAAAAGAGCTGATGAGGGAAACGATCTGAACGACTGAAACGATCTGAACGACGGAAACGATCTGAAAGACGGAAACGATCTGAACGACGAAAACGATCTGAACGACTGAAACGATCTGAAAGACGGAAACGATCTGAACGACTGAAACGATCTGAAAGACAGAAACGATCTGAACGACGGAAACGATCTGAACGACGGAAACGATCTGAACGACTGAAACGATCTGAACGACGGAAACGATCTGAACGACGGAAACGATCTGAACGACTGAAACGATCTGAACGACTGAAACGATCTGAACGACGGAAACGAACTGAACGACTGAAACGATCTGAACGACTGAAACGATCTGAACGACTTAAAAGAGCTGAACGACAGAAACGATCTGAACGACTGAAACGATCTGAACGACTGAAACGAACTGAACGACGGAAACGATCTGAACGACTTAAAAGAGCTGATGAAGGAAACGATCTGAACGACTGAAACGAACTGAACGACAGAAACGATCTGAACGACTGAAAAGATCTGAACGACGGAAACGATCTGAACGACTGAAATGATCTGAACGACGGAAACGATCTGAACGACTGAAATGATCTGAACGACTGAAATGATCTGAACGACGGAAACGATCTGAACGACTGAAACGATCTGAACGACGGAAACGATCTGAACGACTGAAATGATCTGAACGACGGAAACGATCTGAACGACGGAAACGATCTGAACGAGTGAAACGATCTGAACGACTGAAAAGAGCTGATGAAGGAAACGATCTGAACGACGGAAACGATATGAACGACGGAAACGATCTGAACGACGGAAACGATCTGAACGAGTGAAACGATCTGAACGACTGAAACGATCTGAACGACTGAAACGATCTGAACGACTGAAACGATCTGAACGACGGAAACGATCTGAACGACTTAAAAGAGCTGAACGACAGAAACGATCTGAACGACGGAAACGATCTGAACGACTGAAAAGAGCTGATGAGGGAAACGATCTGAACGACAGAAACGATCTGAACGACTGAAACGATCTGAACGACTGAAACGATCTGAACGACTGAAACGATCTGAACGACGGAAATGATCTGAACGACTGAAACGATCTGAACGACGGAAACGATCTGAACGACGGAAACGATCTGAACGACTGAAACGATCTGAACGACGGAAACGAACTGAACGACTGAAACGATCTGAACGACTGAAACGATCTGAACGACTTAAAAGAGCTGAACGACAGAAATGATCTGAACGACTGAAACGATCTGAACGACTGAAACGAACTGAACGACGGAAACGATCTGAACGACGGAAACGATCTGAACGACTGAAACGATCTGAACGACTGAAACGATCTGAACGACTGAAACGATCTGAACGACTGAAACGATCTGAACGACTTAAAAGAGCTGAACGACAGAAATGATCTGAACGACAGAAACGATCTGAACGACTGAAACGATCTGAACGACTGAAACGAACTGAACGACGGAAACGATCTGAACGACTGAAACGATCTGAACGACTTAAAAGAGCTGAACGACAGAAACGATCTGAACGACAGAAACGATCTGAACGATGGAAACGATCTGAACGACGGAAACGATCTGAACGAGTGAAACGATCTGAACGACTGAAACGATCTGAACGACTGAAAAGAGCTGATGAGGGAAACGATCTGAACGACTGAAACGATCTGAACGACGGAAACGATCTGAACGACTGAAAAGAGCTGATGAGGGAAACGATCTGAACGACTGAAACGATCTGAACGACGGAAACGATCTGAACGACTTAAAAGAGCTGAACGACAGAAACGATCTGAACGACTGAAACGATCTGAACGACTGAAACGAACTGAACGACGGAAACGATCTGAACGACTTAAAAGAGCTGATGAGGGAAACGATCTGAACGACTGAAACGATCTGAACGACGGAAACGATCTGAACGACTTAAAAGAGCTGAACGACAGAAACGATCTGAACGACTGAAACGATCTGAACGACTGAAACGAACTGAACGACGGAAACGATCTGAACGACTTAAAAGAGCTGATGAGGGAAACGATCTGAACGACTGAAACGAACTGAACGACAGAAACGATCTGAACGACTGAAAAGAGCTGATGAGGGAAACGATCTGAACGACTGAAACGATCTGAACGACGGAAACGATCTGAAAGACGGAAACGATCTGAACGACGAAAACGATCTGAACGACTGAAACGATCTGAAAGACGGAAACGATCTGAACGACTGAAACGATCTGAAAGACAGAAACGATCTGAACGACGGAAACGATCTGAACGACGGAAACGATCTGAACGACTGAAACGATCTGAACGACGGAAACGATCTGAACGACGGAAACGATCTGAACGACTGAAACGATCTGAACGACTGAAACGATCTGAACGACGGAAACGAACTGAACGACTGAAACGATCTGAACGACTGAAACGATCTGAACGACTTAAAAGAGCTGAACGACAGAAACGATCTGAACGACTGAAACGATCTGAACGACTGAAACGAACTGAACGACGGAAACGATCTGAACGACTTAAAAGAGCTGATGAAGGAAACGATCTGAACGACTGAAACGAACTGAACGACAGAAACGATCTGAACGACTGAAAAGATCTGAACGACGGAAACGATCTGAACGACTGAAATGATCTGAACGACGGAAACGATCTGAACGACTGAAATGATCTGAACGACTGAAATGATCTGAACGACGGAAACGATCTGAACGACTGAAACGATCTGAACGACGGAAACGATCTGAACGACTGAAATGATCTGAACGACGGAAACGATCTGAACGACGGAAACGATCTGAACGAGTGAAACGATCTGAACGACTGAAAAGAGCTGATGAAGGAAACGATCTGAACGACGGAAACGATATGAACGACGGAAACGATCTGAACGACGGAAACGATCTGAACGAGTGAAACGATCTGAACGACTGAAACGATCTGAACGACTGAAACGATCTGAACGACTGAAACGATCTGAACGACGGAAACGATCTGAACGACTTAAAAGAGCTGAACGACAGAAACGATCTGAACGACGGAAACGATCTGAACGACTGAAAAGAGCTGATGAGGGAAACGATCTGAACGACAGAAACGATCTGAACGACTGAAACGATCTGAACGACTGAAACGATCTGAACGACTGAAACGATCTGAACGACGGAAATGATCTGAACGACTGAAACGATCTGAACGACGGAAACGATCTGAACGACGGAAACGATCTGAACGACTGAAACGATCTGAACGACGGAAACGAACTGAACGACTGAAACGATCTGAACGACTGAAACGATCTGAACGACTTAAAAGAGCTGAACGACAGAAATGATCTGAACGACTGAAACGATCTGAACGACTGAAACGAACTGAACGACGGAAACGATCTGAACGACGGAAACGATCTGAACGACTGAAACGATCTGAACGACTGAAACGATCTGAACGACTGAAACGATCTGAACGACTGAAACGATCTGAACGACTTAAAAGAGCTGAACGACAGAAATGATCTGAACGACAGAAACGATCTGAACGACTGAAACGATCTGAACGACTGAAACGAACTGAACGACGGAAACGATCTGAACGACTGAAACGATCTGAACGACTTAAAAGAGCTGAACGACAGAAACGATCTGAACGACAGAAACGATCTGAACGATGGAAACGATCTGAACGACGGAAACGATCTGAACGAGTGAAACGATCTGAACGACTGAAACGATCTGAACGACTGAAAAGAGCTGATGAGGGAAACGATCTGAACGACTGAAACGATCTGAACGACGGAAACGATCTGAACGACTGAAAAGAGCTGATGAGGGAAACGATCTGAACGACTGAAACGATCTGAACGACGGAAACGATCTGAACGACTTAAAAGAGCTGAACGACAGAAACGATCTGAACGACTGAAACGATCTGAACGACTGAAACGAACTGAACGACGGAAACGATCTGAACGACTTAAAAGAGCTGATGAGGGAAACGATCTGAACGACTGAAACGATCTGAACGACGGAAACGATCTGAACGACTTAAAAGAGCTGAACGACAGAAACGATCTGAACGACTGAAACGATCTGAACGACTGAAACGAACTGAACGACGGAAACGATCTGAACGACTTAAAAGAGCTGATGAGGGAAACGATCTGAACGACTGAAACGAACTGAACGACAGAAACGATCTGAACGACTGAAAAGAGCTGATGAGGGAAACGATCTGAACGACTGAAACGATCTGAACGACGGAAACGATCTGAAAGACGGAAACGATCTGAACGACGAAAACGATCTGAACGACTGAAACGATCTGAAAGACGGAAACGATCTGAACGACTGAAACGATCTGAAAGACAGAAACGATCTGAACGACGGAAACGATCTGAACGACGGAAACGATCTGAACGACTGAAACGATCTGAACGACGGAAACGATCTGAACGACGGAAACGATCTGAACGACTGAAACGATCTGAACGACTGAAACGATCTGAACGACGGAAACGAACTGAACGACTGAAACGATCTGAACGACTGAAACGATCTGAACGACTTAAAAGAGCTGAACGACAGAAACGATCTGAACGACTGAAACGATCTGAACGACTGAAACGAACTGAACGACGGAAACGATCTGAACGACTTAAAAGAGCTGATGAAGGAAACGATCTGAACGACTGAAACGAACTGAACGACAGAAACGATCTGAACGACTGAAAAGATCTGAACGACGGAAACGATCTGAACGACTGAAATGATCTGAACGACGGAAACGATCTGAACGACTGAAATGATCTGAACGACTGAAATGATCTGAACGACGGAAACGATCTGAACGACTGAAACGATCTGAACGACGGAAACGATCTGAACGACTGAAACGATCTGAACGACTGAAACGATCTGAACGACTTAAAAGAGCTGAACGACAGAAATGATCTGAACGACTGAAACGATCTGAACGACTGAAACGAACTGAACGACGGAAACGATCTGAACGACGGAAACGATCTGAACGACTGAAACGATCTGAACGACTTAAAAGAGCTGAACGACAGAAACGATCTGAACGACTGAAAAGAGCTGATGAGGGAAACGATCTGAACGACTGAAACGATCTGAACGACTGAAACGATCTGAACGACAGAAACGATCTGAACGACTTAAAAGAGCTGAACGACAGAAACGATCTGAACGACTGAAACGATCTGAACGACTGAAACGAACTGAACGACGGAAACGATCTGAACGACTTAAAAGAGCTGATGAGGGAAACGATCTGAACGACTGAAACGAACTGAACGACGGAAACGATCTGAACGACTTAAAAGAGCTGATGAGGGAAACGATCTGAACGACTGAAACGATCTGAAAGACAGAAACGATCTGAACGACAGAAATGATCTGAACGACTGAAACGATCTGAACGACTGAAACGATCTGAACGACGGAAACGAACTGAACGACTGAAACGATCTGAACGACTGAAACGATCTGAACGACTGAAACGAACTGAACGACGGAAACGATCTGAACGACTTAAAAGAGCTGATGAGGGAAACGATCTGAACGACTGAAACGAACTGAACGACGGAAACGATCTGAACGACTTAAAAGAGCTGATGAGGGAAACGATCTGAACGACTGAAACGATCTGAAAGACAGAAACGATCTGAACGACTGAAACGAACTGAACGACGGAAACGATCTGAACGACTTAAAAGAGCTGATGAGGGAAACGATCTGAACGACTGAAACGATCTGAAAGACAGAAACGATCTGAACGACAGAAATGATCTGAACGACTGAAACGATCTGAACGACTGAAACGATCTGAACGACGGAAACGAACTGAACGACTGAAACGATCTGAACGACTGAAACGATCTGAACGACTGAAACGAACTGAACGACGGAAACGATCTGAACGACTTAAAAGAGCTGATGAGGGAAACGATCTGAACGACTGAAACGATCTGAACGACGGAAACGATCTGAACGACTTAAAAGAGCTGAACGACAGAAACGATCTGAACGACTGAAACGATCTGAACGACTGAAACGAACTGAACGACGGAAACGATCTGAACGACTTAAAAGAGCTGATGAGGGAAACGATCTGAACGACTGAAACGAACTGAACGACAGAAACGATCTGAACGACTGAAAAGAGCTGATGAGGGAAACGATCTGAACGACTGAAACGATCTGAACGACGGAAACGATCTGAAAGACGGAAACGATCTGAACGACGAAAACGATCTGAACGACTGAAACGATCTGAAAGACGGAAACGATCTGAACGACTGAAACGATCTGAAAGACAGAAACGATCTGAACGACGGAAACGATCTGAACGACGGAAACGATCTGAACGACTGAAACGATCTGAACGACGGAAACGATCTGAACGACGGAAACGATCTGAACGACTGAAACGATCTGAACGACTGAAACGATCTGAACGACGGAAACGAACTGAACGACTGAAACGATCTGAACGACTGAAACGATCTGAACGACTTAAAAGAGCTGAACGACAGAAACGATCTGAACGACTGAAACGATCTGAACGACTGAAACGAACTGAACGACGGAAACGATCTGAACGACTTAAAAGAGCTGATGAAGGAAACGATCTGAACGACTGAAACGAACTGAACGACAGAAACGATCTGAACGACTGAAAAGATCTGAACGACGGAAACGATCTGAACGACTGAAATGATCTGAACGACGGAAACGATCTGAACGACTGAAATGATCTGAACGACTGAAATGATCTGAACGACGGAAACGATCTGAACGACTGAAACGATCTGAACGACGGAAACGATCTGAACGACTGAAACGATCTGAACGACTGAAACGATCTGAACGACTTAAAAGAGCTGAACGACAGAAATGATCTGAACGACTGAAACGATCTGAACGACTGAAACGAACTGAACGACGGAAACGATCTGAACGACGGAAACGATCTGAACGACTGAAACGATCTGAACGACTTAAAAGAGCTGAACGACAGAAACGATCTGAACGACTGAAAAGAGCTGATGAGGGAAACGATCTGAACGACTGAAACGATCTGAACGACTGAAACGATCTGAACGACAGAAACGATCTGAACGACTTAAAAGAGCTGATGAGGGAAACGATCTGAACGACTGAAACGATCTGAACGACTGAAACGATCTGAACGACTGAAACGATCTGAACGACTGAAACGATCTGAACGACAGAAAAGAGCTGATGAGGGAAACGATCTGAACGACTGAAACGATCTGAACGACTGAAACGATCTGAACGACTGAAACGATCTGAACGACTGAAACGATCTGAACGACAGAAACGATCTGAACGACTGAAACGATCTGAACGACTGAAACGAACTGAACGACGGAAACGATCTGAACGACTTAAAAGAGCTGATGAGGGAAACGATCTGAACGACTGAAACGAACTGAACGACGGAAACGATCTGAACGACTTAAAAGAGCTGATGAGGGAAACGATCTGAACGACTGAAACGATCTGAAAGACAGAAACGATCTGAACGACAGAAATGATCTGAACGACTGAAACGATCTGAACGACTGAAACGATCTGAACGACGGAAACGAACTGAACGACTGAAACGATCTGAACGACTGAAACGATCTGAACGACTGAAACGAACTGAACGACGGAAACGATCTGAACGACTTAAAAGAGCTGATGAGGGAAACGATCTGAACGACTGAAACGAACTGAACGACGGAAACGATCTGAACGACTTAAAAGAGCTGATGAGGGAAACGATCTGAACGACTGAAACGATCTGAAAGACAGAAACGATCTGAACGATGGAAACGATCTGAACGACGGAAACGATCTGAACGAGTGAAACGATCTGAACGACTGAAACGATCTGAACGACTGAAAAGAGCTGATGAGGGAAACGATCTGAACGACTGAAACGATCTGAACGACGGAAACGATCTGAACGACTGAAAAGAGCTGATGAGGGAAACGATCTGAACGACTGAAACGATCTGAACGACGGAAACGATCTGAACGACTTAAAAGAGCTGAACGACGGAAACGATCTGAACGACTGAAACGATCTGAACGACTGAAACGAACTGAACGACGGAAACGATCTGAACGACTTAAAAGAGCTGATGAGGGAAACGATCTGAACGACTGAAACGAACTGAACGACGGAAACGATCTGAACGACTTAAAAGAGCTGATGAGGGAAACGATCTGAACGACTGAAACGATCTGAAAGACAGAAACGATCTGAACGACAGAAATGATCTGAACGACTGAAACGATCTGAACGACTGAAACGATCTGAACGACGGAAACGAACTGAACGACTGAAACGATCTGAACGACTGAAACGATCTGAACGACTTAAAAGAGCTGAACGACAGAAATGATCTGAACGACTGAAACGATCTGAACGACTGAAACGAACTGAACGACGGAAACGATCTGAACGACGGAAACGATCTGAACGACTGAAACGATCTGAACGACTTAAAAGAGCTGAACGACAGAAACGATCTGAACGACTGAAAAGAGCTGATGAGGGAAACGATCTGAACGACGGAAACGATCTGAACGACTGAAACGATCTGAACGACTGAAACGATCTGAACGACGGAAACGAACTGAACGATCTGAACGACTGAAACGATCTGAACGACTGAAACGAACTGAACGACGGAAACGATCTGAACGACTGAAACGATCTGAACGACTTAAAAGAGCTGAACGACAGAAACGATCTGAACGACTGAAAAGAGCTGATGAGGGAAACGATCTGAACGACTGAAACGATCTGAAAGACAGAAACGATCTGAACGATGGAAACGATCTGAACGACGGAAACGATCTGAACGAGTGAAACGATCTGAACGACTGAAACGATCTGAACGACTGAAAAGAGCTGATGAGGGAAACGATCTGAACGACTGAAACGATCTGAACGACGGAAACGATCTGAACGACTGAAAAGAGCTGATGAGGGAAACGATCTGAACGACTGAAACGATCTGAACGACGGAAACGATCTGAACGACTTAAAAGAGCTGAACGACAGAAACGATCTGAACGACTGAAACGATCTGAACGACTGAAACGAACTGAACGACGGAAACGATCTGAACGACTTAAAAGAGCTGATGAGGGAAACGATCTGAACGACTGAAACGAACTGAACGACGGAAACGATCTGAACGACTTAAAAGAGCTGATGAGGGAAACGATCTGAACGACTGAAACGAACTGAACGACAGAAACGATCTGAACGACTGAAAAGAGCTGATGAGGGAAACGATCTGAACGACTGAAACGATCTGAACGATGGAAACGATCTGAACGACTGAAAAGAGCTGAAAGACAGAAACGATCTGAACGATGGAAACGATCTGAACGACGGAAACGATCTGAACGAGTGAAACGATCTGAACGACTGAAAAGAGCTGAACGACTGAAAAGAGCTGATGAGGGAAACGATCTGAACGACTGAAACGATCTGAACGACGGAAACGATCTGAACGACTGAAAAGAGCTGATGAGGGAAACGATCTGAACGACTGAAACGATCTGAACGACTGAAAAGAGCTGATGAGGGAAACGATCTGAACGACGGAAACGATCTGAACGACTGAAAAGAGCTGATGAGGGAAACGATCTGAACGACAGAAACGATCTGAACGACTGAAACGATCTGAATGACTGAAACGATCTGAACGACTTAAAAGAGCTGAACGACTGAAAAGAGCTGATGAGGGAAACGATCTGAACGACTGAAACGATCTGAATGACGGAAACGATCTGAACGACTGAAACGATCTGAACGACGGAAACGATCTGAACGACGGAAACGATCTGAACGACTGAAACGATCTGAACGACGGAAACGAACTGAACGACTGAAACGATCTGAACGACTGAAACGATCTGAACGACTTAAAAGAGCTGAACGACAGAAATGATCTGAACGACTGAAACGATCTGAACGACTGAAACGAACTGAACGACGGAAACGATCTGAACGACGGAAACGATCTGAACGACTGAAACGATCTGAACGACGGAAACGAACTGAACGACTGAAACGATCTGAACGACTGAAACGATCTGAACGACTTAAAAGAGCTGAACGACAGAAATGATCTGAACGACTGAAACGATCTGAACGACTGAAACGAACTGAACGACGGAAACGATCTGAACGACGGAAACGATCTGAACGACTGAAACGATCTGAACGACTTAAAAGAGCTGAACGACAGAAACGATCTGAACGACTGAAAAGAGCTGATGAGGGAAACGATCTGAACGACGGAAACGATCTGAACGACTGAAACGATCTGAACGACTGAAAAGAGCTGATGAGGGAAACGATCTGAACGACTGAAACGATCTGAACGACTGAAACGATCTGAAAGACGGAAACGATCTGAACGACTGAAACGATCTGAAAGACAGAAACGATCTGAACGACAGAAATGATCTGAACGACTGAAACGATCTGAACGACTGAAACGAACTGAACGACGGAAACGATCTGAACGACGGAAACGATCTGAACGACTGAAACGATCTGAACGACGGAAACGAACTGAACGACTGAAACGATCTGAACGACTGAAACGATCTGAACGACTTAAAAGAGCTGAACGACAGAAATGATCTGAACGACTGAAACGATCTGAACGACTGAAACGAACTGAACGACGGAAACGATCTGAACGACGGAAACGATCTGAACGACTGAAACGATCTGAACGACTTAAAAGAGCTGAACGACAGAAACGATCTGAACGACTGAAAAGAGCTGATGAGGGAAACGATCTGAACGACGGAAACGATCTGAACGACTGAAACGATCTGAACGACTGAAACGATCTGAACGACGGAAACGAACTGAACGACTGAAACGATCTGAACGACTGAAACGATCTGAACGACTTAAAAGAGCTGAACGACAGAAACGATCTGAACGACTGAAACGATCTGAACGACTGAAACGAACTGAACGACGGAAACGATCTGAACGACTGAAACGATCTGAACGACTTAAAAGAGCTGAACGACAGAAACGATCTGAACGACTGAAAAGAGCTGATGAGGGAAACGATCTGAACGACTGAAACGATCTGAAAGACAGAAACGATCTGAACGATGGAAACGATCTGAACGACGGAAACGATCTGAACGAGTGAAACGATCTGAACGACTGAAACGATCTGAACGACTGAAAAGAGCTGATGAGGGAAACGATCTGAACGACTGAAACGATCTGAACGACGGAAACGATCTGAACGACTGAAAAGAGCTGATGAGGGAAACGATCTGAACGACTGAAACGAACTGAACGACGGAAACGATCTGAACGACTTAAAAGAGCTGATGAGGGAAACGATCTGAACGACTGAAACGAACTGAACGACGGAAACGATCTGAACGACTTAAAAGAGCTGATGAGGGAAACGATCTGAACGACTGAAACGATCTGAAAGACAGAAACGATCTGAACGACAGAAATGATCTGAACGACTGAAACGATCTGAACGACTGAAACGATCTGAACGACGGAAACGAACTGAACGACTGAAACGATCTGAACGACTGAAACGATCTGAACGACTGAAACGAACTGAACGACGGAAACGATCTGAACGACTTAAAAGAGCTGATGAGGGAAACGATCTGAACGACTGAAACGAACTGAACGACGGAAACGATCTGAACGACTTAAAAGAGCTGATGAGGGAAACGATCTGAACGACTGAAACGATCTGAAAGACAGAAACGATCTGAACGACAGAAATGATCTGAACGACTGAAACGATCTGAACGACTGAAACGATCTGAACGACGGAAACGAACTGAACGACTGAAACGATCTGAACGACTGAAACGATCTGAACGACTTAAAAGAGCTGAACGACAGAAATGATCTGAACGACTGAAACGATCTGAACGACTGAAACGAACTGAACGACGGAAACGATCTGAACGACGGAAACGATCTGAACGACTGAAACGATCTGAACGACTTAAAAGAGCTGAACGACAGAAACGATCTGAACGACTGAAAAGAGCTGATGAGGGAAACGATCTGAACGACGGAAACGATCTGAACGACGGAAACGAACTGAACGACTGAAACGATCTGAACGACTGAAACGATCTGAACGACTTAAAAGAGCTGAACGACAGAAATGATCTGAACGACTGAAACGATCTGAACGACTGAAACGAACTGAACGACGGAAACGATCTGAACGACGGAAACGATCTGAACGACTGAAACGATCTGAACGACTTAAAAGAGCTGAACGACAGAAACGATCTGAACGACTGAAAAGAGCTGATGAGGGAAACGATCTGAACGACGGAAACGATCTGAACGACTGAAACGATCTGAACGACTGAAACGATCTGAACGACGGAAACGAACTGAACGATCTGAACGACTGAAACGATCTGAACGACTGAAACGATCTGAACGACTGAAACGAACTGAACGACGGAAACGATCTGAACGACTGAAACGATCTGAACGACTTAAAAGAGCTGAACGACAGAAACGATCTGAACGACTGAAAAGAGCTGATGAGGGAAACGATCTGAACGACTGAAACGATCTGAAAGACAGAAACGATCTGAACGATGGAAACGATCTGAACGACGGAAACGATCTGAACGAGTGAAACGATCTGAACGACTGAAACGATCTGAACGACTGAAAAGAGCTGATGAGGGAAACGATCTGAACGACTGAAACGATCTGAACGACGGAAACGATCTGAACGACTGAAAAGAGCTGATGAGGGAAACGATCTGAACGACTGAAACGATCTGAACGACGGAAACGATCTGAACGACTTAAAAGAGCTGAACGACAGAAACGATCTGAACGACTGAAACGATCTGAACGACTGAAACGAACTGAACGACGGAAACGATCTGAACGACTTAAAAGAGCTGATGAGGGAAACGATCTGAACGACTGAAACGAACTGAACGACGGAAACGATCTGAACGACTTAAAAGAGCTGATGAGGGAAACGATCTGAACGACTGAAACGAACTGAACGACAGAAACGATCTGAACGACTGAAAAGAGCTGATGAGGGAAACGATCTGAACGACTGAAACGATCTGAACGATGGAAACGATCTGAACGACTGAAAAGAGCTGAAAGACAGAAACGATCTGAACGATGGAAACGATCTGAACGACGGAAACGATCTGAACGAGTGAAACGATCTGAACGACTGAAAAGAGCTGAACGACTGAAAAGAGCTGATGAGGGAAACGATCTGAACGACTGAAACGATCTGAACGACGGAAACGATCTGAACGACTGAAAAGAGCTGATGAGGGAAACGATCTGAACGACTGAAACGATCTGAACGACTGAAAAGAGCTGATGAGGGAAACGATCTGAACGACGGAAACGATCTGAACGACTGAAAAGAGCTGATGAGGGAAACGATCTGAACGACAGAAACGATCTGAACGACTGAAACGATCTGAACGACTGAAACGATCTGAACGACTGAAACGAACTGAACGACAGAAACGATCTGAATGACTGAAACGATCTGAACGACTTAAAAGAGCTGAACGACTGAAAAGAGCTGATGAGGGAAACGATCTGAACGACTGAAACGATCTGAACGACGGAAACGATCTGAACGACTGAAACGATCTGAACGACGGAAACGATCTGAACGACGGAAACGATCTGAACGACTGAAACGATCTGAACGACGGAAACGAACTGAACGACTGAAACGATCTGAACGACTGAAACGATCTGAACGACTGAAACGATCTGAACGACGGAAACGATCTGAACGACTTAAAAGAGCTGAACGACAGAAACGATCTGAACGACTGAAACGATCTGAACGACTGAAACGATCTGAACGACTGAAAAGAGCTGATGAGGGAAACGATCTGAACGACTGAAACGATCTGAACGACAGAAACGATCTGAACGACTGAAAAGAGCTGATGAGGGAAACGATCTGAACGACTGAAACGATCTGAACGAGTGAAACGATCTGAACGACTGAAAAGAGCTGAACGACTGAAAAGAGCTGATGAGGGAAACGATCTGAACGACTGAAACGATCTGAACGACGGAAACGATCTGAACGACTGAAAAGAGCTGATGAGGGAAACGATCTGAACGACTGAAACGATCTGAACGACTGAAAAGAGCTGATGAGGGAAACGATCTGAACGACGGAAACGATCTGAACGACTGAAAAGAGCTGATGAGGGAAACGATCTGAACGACGGAAACGATCTGAAAGACTGAAAAGAGCTGATGAGGGAAACGATCTGAACGACAGAAACGATCTGAACGACTGAAACGATCTGAACGACTGAAACGATCTGAACGACTGAAACGAACTGAACGACAGAAACGATCTGAATGACTGAAACGATCTGAACGACGGAAACGATCTGAACGACTGAAACGATCTGAACGACGGAAACGATCTGAACGACTGAAACGATCTGAACGACGGAAACGAACTGAACGACTGAAACGATCTGAACGACTGAAACGATCTGAACGACTTAAAAGAGCTGAACGACAGAAATGATCTGAACGACTGAAACGATCTGAACGACTGAAACGAACTGAACGACGGAAACGATCTGAACGACGGAAACGATCTGAACGACTGAAACGATCTGAACGACGGAAACGAACTGAACGACTGAAACGATCTGAACGACTGAAACGATCTGAACGACTTAAAAGAGCTGAACGACAGAAATGATCTGAACGACTGAAACGATCTGAACGACTGAAACGAACTGAACGACGGAAACGATCTGAACGACGGAAACGATCTGAACGACTGAAACGATCTGAACGACTTAAAAGAGCTGAACGACAGAAACGATCTGAACGACTGAAAAGAGCTGATGAGGGAAACGATCTGAACG
Source organism: Blennius ocellaris (assembly GCF_963422515.1). NCBI lineage: Eukaryota > Metazoa > Chordata > Actinopteri > Blenniiformes > Blenniidae > Blennius > Blennius ocellaris. The sequence continues at coordinate 554,613 of NW_027662273.1, read as the reverse complement.
ACGGAAACGATCTGAACGACTGAAACGATCTGAACGACTGAAACGATCTGAACGACGGAAACGAACTGAACGACTGAAACGATCTGAACGACTGAAACGATCTGAACGACTTAAAAGAGCTGAACGACAGAAACGATCTGAACGACTGAAACGATCTGAACGACTGAAACGAACTGAACGACTGAAAAGAGCTGATGAGGGAAACGATCTGAACGACTTAAAAGAGCTGAACGACAGAAACAATCTGAACGACTGAAACGATCTGAACGACTGAAACGAACTGAACGACGGAAACGATCTGAACGACTGAAACGATCTGAACGACTTAAAAGAGCTGAACGACAGAAACGATCTGAACGACTGAAAAGAGCTGATGAGGGAAACGATCTGAACGACTGAAACGATCTGAAAGACAGAAACGATCTGAACGATGGAAACGATCTGAACGACGGAAACGATCTGAACGAGTGAAACGATCTGAACGACTGAAACGATCTGAACGACTGAAAAGAGCTGATGAGGGAAACGATCTGAACGACTGAAACGATCTGAACGACGGAAACGATCTGAACGACTGAAAAGAGCTGATGAGGGAAACGATCTGAACGACTGAAACGATCTGAACGACGGAAACGATCTGAACGACTTAAAAGAGCTGAACGACAGAAACGATCTGAACGACTGAAACGATCTGAACGACTGAAACGAACTGAACGACGGAAACGATCTGAACGACTTAAAAGAGCTGATGAGGGAAACGATCTGAACGACTGAAACGATCTGAACGACGGAAACGATCTGAACGACTTAAAAGAGCTGAACGACAGAAACGATCTGAACGACTGAAACGAACTGAACGACGGAAACGATCTGAACGACTTAAAAGAGCTGATGAGGGAAACGATCTGAACGACTGAAACGAACTGAACGACAGAAACGATCTGAACGACTGAAAAGAGCTGATGAGGGAAACGATCTGAACGACTGAAACGATCTGAACGACGGAAACGATCTGAAAGACGGAAACGATCTGAACGACGAAAACGATCTGAACGACTGAAACGATCTGAAAGACGGAAACGATCTGAACGACTGAAACGATCTGAAAGACAGAAACGATCTGAACGACGGAAACGATCTGAACGACGGAAACGATCTGAACGACGGAAACGATCTGAACGACGGAAACGATCTGAACGACTGAAACGATCTGAACGACTGAAACGATCTGAACGACGGAAACGAACTGAACGACTGAAACGATCTGAACGACTGAAACGATCTGAACGACTTAAAAGAGCTGAACGACATAAACGATCTGAACGACTGAAACGATCTGAACGACTGAAACGAACTGAACGACGGAAACGATCTGAACGACTGAAACGATCTGAACGACTGAAACGATCTGAAAGACGGAAACGATCTGAACGACTGAAACGATCTGAACGACTTAAAAGAGCTGAACGACAGAAACGATCTGAACGACTGAAAAGAGCTGATGAGGGAAACGATCTGAACGACTGAAACGATCTGAAAGACAGAAACGATCTGAACGACGAAAACGATCTGAACGACGGAAACGATCTGAACGACTGAAACGATCTGAACGACTTAAAAGAGCTGAACGACGGAAATGATCTGAACGACTGAAACGATCTGAACGACGGAAACGATCTTAACGACTGAAACGATCTGAACGACTGAAACGATCTGAACGACTGAAAAGAGCTGAACGACTGAAAAGAGCTGATGAGGGAAACGATCTGAACGACTGAAACGATCTGAACGACGGAAACGATCTGAACGACTGAAAAGAGCTGATGAGGAAAACGATCTGAAGGACTGAAACGATCTGAACGACGGAAACGATCTGAACGACGGAAACGATCTGAACGACTGAAAAGAGCTGATGAGGGAAACGATCTGAACGACTGAAACGATCTGAACGACGGAAACGATCTGAACGACTGAAAAGAGCTGATGAGGAAAACAATCTGAACGACTGAAACGATCTGAACGACGGAAACGATCTGAACGACGGAAACGATCTGAACGACTGAAACGATCTGAACGACGGAAACGAACTGAACGACTGAAACGATCTGAACGACTTGAAAGAGCTGAACGACAGAAACGATCTGAACGACTGAAACGATCTGAACGACTGAAACGAACTGAACGACGGAAACGATCTGAACGACTGAAACGTTCTGAACGACTGAAACGATCTGAAAGACGGAAACGATCTGAACGACTGAAACGATCTGAACGAGTGAAACGATCTGAAAGACAGAAACGATCTGAACGACGGAAACGATCTGAACGACGGAAACGATCTGAACGACTGAAACGATCTGAACAACTGAAAAGAGCTGATGAGGGAAACGATCTGAACGACTGAAACGATCTGAACGACGGAAACGATCTGAACGACGGAAACGATCTGAACGACTGAAACGATCTGAACGACTGAAACGATCTGAACGACGGAAACGAACTGAACGACTGAAACGATCTGAACGACTGAAACGATCTGAACGACTTAAAAGAGCTGAACGACAGAAACGATCTGAACGACTGAAACGATCTGAACGACTGAAACGAACTGAACGACGGAAACGATCTGAACGACTGAAACGATCTGAACGACTGAAACGATCTGAAAGACGGAAACGATCTGAACGACCAAAACGATCTGAACGACTTAAAAGAGCTGAATGACAGAAACGATCTGAACGACTGAAAAGAGCTGATGAGGGAAACGATCTGAACGACTGAAACGATCTGAAAGACAGAAACGATCTGAACGACTTAAAAGGGCTGAATGACAGAAACGATCTGAACGACTGAAAAGAGCTGATGAGGGAAACGATCTGAACGAGTGAAACGATCTGAAAGACAGAAACGATCTGAACGATGGAAACGATCTGAACGACGGAAACGATCTGAACGAGTGAAACGATCTGAACGACTGAAAAGAGCTGAACGACTGAAAAGAGCTGATGAGGGAAACGATCTGAACGACTGAAACGATCTGAACGACGGAAACGATCTGAACTACTTAAAAGAGCTGAACGACAGAAACGATCTGAACGAATAAAACGATCTGAACGACTGAAACGAACTGAACGACGGAAACGATCTGAACGACTTAAAAGAGCTGATGAGGGAAACGATCTGAACGACTGAAACGATCTGAACGACTGAAACGATCTGAAAGACGGAAACGATCTGAACGACTGAAACGATCTGAACGACGGAAACGATCTGAACGAGTGAAACGATCTGAATGACTGAAAAGAGCTCAACGACTGAAAAGAGCTGATGAGGGAAACGATCTGAACGACTGAAACGATCTGAACGACGGAAACGATCTGAACGACGAAAACGATCTGAACGACGGAAACGATCTGAACGACTGAAACGATCTGAACGACTTAAAAGATCTGAACGACGGAAACGATCTGAACGACTGAAACGATCTGAACGACTGAAACAATCTGAACGACTGAAACGATCTGAACGACTGAAACGAACTGAACGACTGAAACGATCTGAACGACTGAAACGATCTGAAAGACGGAAACGATCTGAACGACTGAAACGATCTGAACGACTTAAAAGAGCTGAACGACAGAAACGATCTGAACGACTGAAAAGAGCTGATGAGGGAAACGATCTGAACGACTGAAACGATCTGAAAGACAGAAACGATCTGAACGACGAAAACGATCTGAACGACGGAAACGATCTGAACGACTGAAACGATCTGAACGACTTAAAAGAGCTGAACGACTGAAATGATCTGAACGACTGAAAAGAGCTGAACGACTGAAAAGAGCTGATGAGGGAAACGATCTGAACGACTGAAACGATCTGAACGACGGAAACGATCTGAACGACTGAAAAGAGCTGATGAGGAAAACGATCTGAACGACTGAAACGATCTGAACGACGGAAACGATCTGAACGACGGAAACGATCTGAACGACGGAAACGATCTGAACGACTGAAACGATCTGAACGACGGAAACGAACTGAACGACTGAAACGATCTGAACGACTTGAAAGAGCTGAACGACAGAAACGATCTGAACGACTGAAACGATCTGAACGACTGAAACGAACTGAACGACGGAAACGATCTGAACGACTGAAACGATCTGAACGACTGAAACGATCTGAAAGACGGAAACGATCTGAACGACTGAAACGATCTGAACGAGTGAAACGATCTGAAAGACAGAAACGATCTGAACGACGGAAACGATCTGAACGACGGAAACGATCTGAACGACTGAAACGATCTGAACGACTGAAACGATCTGAACGACGGAAACGAACTGAACGACTGAAACGATCTGAACGACTGAAACGAACTGAACGACTTAAAAGAGCTGAACGACAGAAACGATCTGAACGACTGAAACGAACTGAACGACGGAAACGATCTGAACGACTGAAACGATCTGAACGACTGAAACGATCTGAAAGACGGAAACGATCTGAACGACTGAAACGATCTGAACGACTTAAAAGAGCTGAATGACAGAAACGATCTGAACGACTGAAAAGAGCTGATGAGGGAAACGATCTGAACGACTGAAACGATCTGAAAGACAGAAACGATCTGAACGATGGAAACGATCTGAACGACGGAAACGATCTGAACGAGTGAAACGATCTGAACGACTTAAAAGAGCTGAATGACAGAAACGATCTGAACGACTGAAAAGAGCTGATGAGGGAAACGATCTGAACGACTGAAACGATCTGAAAGACAGAAACGATCTGAACGATGGAAACGATCTGAACGACGGAAACGATCTGAACGAGTGAAACGATCTGAACGACTGAAAAGAGCTGAACGACTGAAAAGAGCTGATGAGGGAAACGATCTGAACGACTGAAACGATCTGAACGACGGAAACGATCTGAACTACTTAAAAGAGCTGAACGACAGAAACGATCTGAACGAATAAAACGATCTGAACGACTGAAACGAACTGAACGACGGAAACGATCTGAACGACTTAAAAGAGCTGATGAGGGAAACGATCTGAACGACTGAAACGATCTGAACGACTGAAACGATCTGAAAGACGGAAACGATCTGAACGACTGAAACGATCTGAACGACGGAAACGATCTGAACGAGTGAAACGATCTGAATGACTGAAAAGAGCTCAACGACTGAAAAGAGCTGATGAGGGAAACGATCTGAACGACTGAAACGATCTGAACGACGGAAACGATCTGAACGACTGAAACGATCTGAACGACTTAAAAGATCTGAACGACGGAAACGATCTGAACGACTGAAACGATCTGAACGACTGAAACAATCTGAACGACTGAAACGATCTGAACGACTGAAACGAACTGAACGACTGAAACGATCTGAACGACTGAAACGATCTGAAAGACGGAAACGATCTGAACGACTGAAACGATCTGAACGACTTAAAAGAGCTGAACGACAGAAACGATCTGAACGACTGAAAAGAGCTGATGAGGGAAACGATCTGAACGACTGAAACGATCTGAAAGACAGAAACGATCTGAACGACGAAAACGATCTGAACGACGGAAACGATCTGAACGACTGAAACGATCTGAACGACTTAAAAGAGCTGAACGACTGAAATGATCTGAACGACTGAAAAGAGCTGAACGACTGAAAAGAGCTGATGAGGGAAACGATCTGAACGACTGAAACGATCTGAACGACGGAAATGATCTGAACGACTGAAAAGAGCTGATGAGGAAAACGATCTGAACGACTGAAACGATCTGAACGACGGAAACGATCTGAACGACGGAAACGATCTGAACGACGGAAACGATCTGAACGACTGAAACGATCTGAACGACGGAAACGAACTGAACGACTGAAACGATCTGAACGACTTGAAAGAGCTGAACGACAGAAACGATCTGAACGACTGAAACGATCTGAACGACTGAAACGAACTGAACGACGGAAACGATCTGAACGACTGAAACGATCTGAACGACTGAAACGATCTGAAAGACGGAAACGATCTGAACGACTGAAACGATCTGAACGAGTGAAACGATCTGAAAGACAGAAACGATCTGAACGACGGAAACGATCTGAACGACGGAAACGATCTGAACGACTGAAACGATCTGAACGACTGAAACGATCTGAACGACGGAAACGAACTGAACGACTGAAACGATCTGAACGACTGAAACGAACTGAACGACTTAAAAGAGCTGAACGACAGAAACGATCTGAACGACTGAAACGAACTGAACGACGGAAACGATCTGAACGACTGAAACGATCTGAACGACTGAAACGATCTGAAAGACGGAAACGATCTGAACGACTGAAACGATCTGAACGACTTAAAAGAGCTGAATGACAGAAACGATCTGAACGACTGAAAAGAGCTGATGAGGGAAACGATCTGAACGACTGAAACGATCTGAAAGACAGAAACGATCTGAACGATGGAAACGATCTGAACGACGGAAACGATCTGAACGAGTGAAACGATCTGAACGACTTAAAAGAGCTGAATGACAGAAACGATCTGAACGACTGAAAAGAGCTGATGAGGGAAACGATCTGAACGACTGAAACGATCTGAAAGACAGAAACGATCTGAACGATGGAAACGATCTGAACGACGGAAACGATCTGAACGAGTGAAACGATCTGAACGACTGAAAAGAGCTGAACGACTGAAAAGAGCTGATGAGGGAAACGATCTGAACGACTGAAACGATCTGAACGACGGAAACGATCTGAACTACTTAAAAGAGCTGAACGACAGAAACGATCTGAACGAGTGAAACGATCTAAATGACTGAAAAGAGCTGAACGACTGAAAAGAGCTGATGAGGGAAACGATCTGAACGACTGAAACGATCTGAACGACGGAAACGATCTGAACGACGAAAACGATCTGAACGACGGAAACGATCTGAACGACTGAAACGATCTGAACGACTTAAAAGATCTGAACGACGGAAACGATCTGATCGACTGAAACGATCTGAACGACTGAAACTATCTGAAAGACTGAAACGATCTGAACGACGGAAACGATCTGAAAGACGGAAATGATCTGAACGACGGAAACGATCTGAAAGACGGAAACGATCTGAACGACTGAAACGATCTGAACGACTTAAAAGAGCTGAACGACTTAAAAGATCTGAACGACGGAAACGATCTGAACGACTGAAACGATCTGAACGACTGAAACGATCTGAACGACTGAAACGATCTGAACGACGGAAACGATCTGAAAGACGGAAACGATCTGAACGACGGAAACGATCTGAAAGACGGAAACGATCTGAACGACTGAAACGATCTGAACGACTTAAAAGAGCTGAACTACAGAAACGATCTGAACGACTGAAAAGAGCTGATGAGGGAAACGATCTGAACGACTGAAACGATCTGAACGACTGAAACGATCTGAACGACGGAAACGATCTGAACGACTTAAAAGAGCTGATGAGGGAAACGATCTGAACGACTGAAACGATCTGAACGACGGAAACGATCTGAACGACTTAAAAGAGCTGAACGACAGAAACGATCTGAACGACTGAAACGATCTGAACGACTGAAACGAACTGAACGACGGAAACGATCTGAACGACTTAAAAGAGCTGATGAGGGAAACGATCTGAAAAAATGAAACGAACTGAACGACAGAAACGATCTGAACGACTGAAAAGAGCTGATGAGGGAAACGATCTGAACGACTGAAACGATCTGAACGACGGAAACGATCTGAACGACTGAAACGATCTGAAAGACAGAAACGATCTGAACGATGTAAACGATCTGAACGACGGAAACGATCTGAACGAGTGAAACGATCTGAACGACTGAAACGATCTGAACGACTGAAAAGAGCTGATGAGGGAAACGATCTGAACGACTGAAACGATCTGAACGACGGAAACGATCTGAACGACTGAAAAGAGCTGATGAGGGAAACGATCTGAACGACTGAAACGATCTGAACGACTGAAACGATCTGAACGACTGAAACGATCTGAACGACTTAAAAGAGCTGATGAGGGAAACGATCTGAACGACTGAAACGATCTGAAAGACGGAAACGATCTGAACGACGAAAACGATCTGAACGACGGAAACGATCTGAACGACTGAAACGATCTGAACGACTGAAACGATCTGAACGACGGAAACGATCTGAAAGACGGAAACGATCTGAACGACTGAAACGATCTGAATGACTGAAACGATCTGAACGACTGAAACGATCTGAACGACTGAAACGAACTGAACGACGGAAACGATCTGAACGACTTAAAAGAGCTGATGAGGGAAACGATCTGAAAAAATGAAACGAACTGAACGACAGAAACGATCTGAACGACTGAAAAGAGCTGATGAGGGAAACGATCTGAACGACTGAAACGATCTGAACGACGGAAACGATCTGAACGACTGAAACGATCTGAAAGACAGAAACGATCTGAACGATGTAAACGATCTGAACGACGGAAACGATCTGAACGAGTGAAACGATCTGAACGACTGAAACGATCTGAACGACTGAAAAGAGCTGATGAGGGAAACGATCTGAACGACTGAAACGATCTGAACGACGGAAACGATCTGAACGACTGAAAAGAGCTGATGAGGGAAACGATCTGAACGACTGAAATGATCTGAACGACGGAAACGATCTGAACGACTTAAAAGAGCTGAACGACAGAAACGATCTGAACGACTGAAACGATCTGAACGACTGAAACGAACTGAACGACGGAAACGATCTGAACGACTTAAAAGAGCTGATGAGGGAAACGATCTGAACGACTGAAACGATCTGAACGACGGAAACGATCTGAACGACTGAAACGATCTGAAAGACGGAAGCGATCTGAACGACGAAAACGATCTGAACGACGGAAACGATCTGAACGACTGAAACGATCTGAACGACTTAAAAGAGCTGATGAGGGAAACGATCTGAACGACTGAAACGATCTGAAAGACGGAAACGATCTGAACGACGAAAACGATCTGAACGACGGAAACGATCTGAACGACTGAAACGATCTGAACGACTGAAACGATCTGAACGACGGAAACGATCTGAAAGACGGAAACGATCTGAACGACTGAAACGATCTGAATGACTGAAACGATCTGAAAGACGGAAACGATCTGAATGACTGAAACGATCTGAACGACTGAAAAGAGCTGATGAGGGAAACGATCTGAACGACTGAAACGATCTGAAAGACGGAAACGATCTGAACGACGAAAACGATCTGAACGACGGAAACGATCTGAACGACTGAAACGATCTGAACGACTGAAACGATCTGAACGACGGAAACGATCTGAAAGACGGAAACGATCTGAATGACTGAAACGATCTGAAAGACGGAAACGATCTGAACGACTGAAACGATCTGAACGACTTAAAAGAGCTGATGAGGGAAACGATCTGAACGAGTGAAACGATCTGAACGACTGAAACGATCTGAAAGACAGAAACGATCTGAAAGACTGAAACAATTTGAACGACGGAAAAGAGCTGATGAGGGAAACGATCTGAACGACTGAAACGATCTGAACGACTGAAACGATCTGAACGACTGAAACGATCTGAACGACGGAAACGATCTGAACGAGTGAAACGATCTGAACGACTGAAAAGAGCTGATGAGGGAAACGATCTGAACGACTGAAACGATCTGAACGACGGAAACGATCTGAACGACTGAAAAGAGCTGATGAGGGAAACGATCTGAACGACGGAAACGATCTGAACGACGGAAACGATCTGAACGACTGAAACGATCTGAACGACGGAAACGAACTGAAACGATCTGAACGACTTGAAAGAGCTGAACGACAGAAACGATCTGAACGACTGAAACGATCTGAACGACTGAAACGAACTGAACGACGGAAACGATCTGAACGACTGAAACGATCTGAACGACTGAAACGATCTGAAAGACGGAAACGATCTGAACGACTGAAACGATCTGAACGAGTGAAACGATCTGAAAGACAGAAACGATCTGAACGACGGAAACGATCTGAACGACGGAAACGATCTGAACGACGGAAACGATCTGAACGACTGAAACGATCTGAACGACTTAAAAGAGCTGAACGACTGAAACGATCTGAACGACTGAAACGAACTGAACGACGGAAACGATCTGAACGACTGAAACGATCTGAACGACTGAAACGATCTGAAAGACGAAAACGATCTGAACGACTGAAACGATCTGAACGACTTAAAAGAGCTGAATGACAGAAACGATCTGAACGACTGAAAAGAGCTGATGAGGGAAACGATCTGAACGACGGAAACGATCTGAACGAGTGAAACGATCTGAACGACTGAAAAGAGCTGAACGACTGAAAAGAGCTGATGAGGGAAACGATCTGAACGACTGAAACGATCTGAAAGACAGAAACGATCTGAACGATGGAAACGATCTGAACGACGGAAACGATCTGAACGAGTGAAACGATCTGAACGACTGAAAAGAGCTGAACGACTGAAAAGAGCTGATGAGGGAAACGATCTGAACGACTGAAACGATCTGAACGACGGAAACGATCTGAACTACTTAAAAGAGCTGAACGACAGAAACGATCTGAACGAATAAAACGATCTGAACGACTGAAACGAACTGAACGACGGAAACGATCTGAACGACTTAAAAGAGCTGATGAGGGAAACGATCTGAACGACTGAAACGATCTGAACGACTGAAACGATCTGAACGACGGAAACGATCTGAAAGACGGAAACGATCTGAACGACTGAAACGATCTGAACGACGGAAACGATCTGAACGAGTGAAACGATCTGAATGACTGAAAAGAGCTGAACGACGGAAACGATCTGAACGACTGAAACGATCTGAACGACTTAAAAGATCTGAACGACGGAAACGATCTGATCGACTGAAACGATCTGAACGACTGAAACAATCTGAACGACTGAAACGATCTGAACGACGGAAACGATCTGAAAGACGGAAACGATCTGAACGACGGAAACGATCTGAAAGACGGAAACGATCTGAACGACTGAAACGATCTGAATGACTTAAAAGAGCTGAACGACTTAAAAGATCTGAACGACGGAAACGATCTGAACGACTGAAACGATCTGAACGACTGAAACGATCTGAACGACGGAAACGATCTGAAAGACGGAAACGATCTGAACGACGGAAACGATCTGAAAGACGGAAACGATCTGAACGACTGAAACGATCTGAACGACTTAAAAGAGCTGAACTACAGAAACGATCTGAACGACTGAAAAGAGCTGATGAGGGAAACGATCTGAACGACTGAAACGATGTGAACGACTGAAACGATCTGAACGACGGAAACGATCTGAACGACTTAAAAGAGCTGATGAGGGAAACGATCTGAACGACTGAAACGATCTGAACGACGGAAACGATCTGAACGACTTAAAAGAGCTGAACGACAGAAACGATCTGAACGACTGAAACGATCTGAACGACTGAAACGATCTGAACGACTGAAACGATCTGAACGACGGAAACGATCTGAACGACAGAAACGATCTGAACGACTGAAAAGAGCTGATGAGGGAAACGATCTGAACGACTGAAACGATCTGAAAGACAGAAACGATCTGAACGATGTAAACGATCTGAACGACGGAAACGATCTGAACGAGTGAAACGATCTGAACGACTGAAACGATCTGAAAGACTGAAACAATTTGAACGACGGAAAAGAGCTGATGAGGGAAACGATCTGAACAACGGAAACGATCTGAACGACTGAAACGATCTGAACGACGGAAACGATCTGAACGACTGAAATGATCTGAACGACGGAAACGATCTGAACGACGGAAACGATCTGAACGAGTGAAACGATCTGAACGACTGAAAAGAGCTGATGAGGGAAACGATCTGAACGACGGAAACGATCTGAACGACGGAAACGAACTGAACGACTGAAACGATCTGAACGACTTAAAAGAGCTGAACGACAGAAACGATTTGAACGACTGAAACGATCTGAACGACTGAAACGAACTGAACGACGGAAACGATCTGAACGACTGAAACGATCTGAACGACTGAAACGATCTGAAAGACGGAAACGATCTGAACGACTGAAACGATCTGAAAGACAGAAACGATCTGAACGACGGAAACGATCTGAACGACTGAAACGATCTGAACGACTGAAACGATCTGAACGACTTAAAAGAGCTGAACGACGGAAATGATCTGAACGACTGAAACGATCTGAACGACTGAAACGATCTGAACGACTGAAACGATCTGAACGACTGAAATGATCTGAACGACTGAAAAGAGCTGAACGACTGAAAAGAGCTGATGAGGGAAACGATCTGAACGACTGAAACGATCTGAACGACGGAAACGATCTGAACGACTGAAAAGAGCTGATGAGGAAAACGATCTGAACGACTGAAACGATCTGAACGACGGAAACGATCTGAACGACTGAAACGATCTGAATGACTGAAACGATCTGAACGACTGAAACGATCTGAACGACTGAAACGAACTGAACGACGGAAACGATCTGAACGACTTAAAAGAGCTGATGAGGGAAACGATCTGAAAAAATGAAACGAACTGAACGACAGAAACGATCTGAACGACTGAAAAGAGCTGATGAGGGAAACGATCTGAACGACTGAAACGATCTGAAAGACAGAAACGATCTGAACGATGTAAACGATCTGAACGACGGAAACGATCTGAACGAGTGAAACGATCTGAACGACTGAAACGATCTGAACGACTGAAAAGAGCTGATGAGGGAAACGATCTGAACGACTGAAACGATCTGAACGACGGAAACGATCTGAACGACTGAAAAGAGCTGATGAGGGAAACGATCTGAACGACTGAAATGATCTGAACGACGGAAACGATCTGAACGACTTAAAAGAGCTGAACGACAGAAACGATCTGAACGACTGAAACGATCTGAACGACTGAAACGAACTGAACGACGGAAACGATCTGAACGACTTAAAAGAGCTGATGAGGGAAACGATCTGAACGACTGAAACGATCTGAACGACGGAAACGATCTGAACGACTGAAACGATCTGAAAGACGGAAGCGATCTGAACGACGAAAACGATCTGAACGACGGAAACGATCTGAACGACTGAAACGATCTGAACGACTTAAAAGAGCTGATGAGGGAAACGATCTGAACGACTGAAACGATCTGAAAGACGGAAACGATCTGAACGACGAAAACGATCTGAACGACGGAAACGATCTGAACGACTGAAACGATCTGAACGACTGAAACGATCTGAACGACGGAAACGATCTGAAAGACGGAAACGATCTGAACGACTGAAACGATCTGAATGACTGAAACGATCTGAAAGACGGAAACGATCTGAATGACTGAAACGATCTGAACGACTGAAAAGAGCTGATGAGGGAAACGATCTGAACGACTGAAACGATCTGAAAGACGGAAACGATCTGAACGACGAAAACGATCTGAACGACGGAAACGATCTGAACGACTGAAACGATCTGAACGACTGAAACGATCTGAACGACGGAAACGATCTGAAAGACGGAAACGATCTGAACGACTGAAACGATCTGAATGACTGAAACGATCTGAAAGACGGAAACGATCTGAACGACTGAAACGATCTGAACGACTTAAAAGAGCTGATGAGGGAAACGATCTGAACGAGTGAAACGATCTGAACGACTGAAACGATCTGAAAGACAGAAACGATCTGAAAGACTGAAACAATTTGAACGACGGAAAAGAGCTGATGAGGGAAACGATCTGAACGACTGAAACGATCTGAACGACTGAAACGATCTGAACGACTGAAACGATCTGAACGACGGAAACGATCTGAACGACTGAAATGATCTGAACGACGGAAACGATCTGAACGACTGAAATGATCTGAACGACTGAAATGATCTGAACGACGGAAACGATCTGAACGACGGAAACGATCTGAACGAGTGAAACGATCTGAACGACTGAAAAGAGCTGATGAGGGAAACGATCTGAACGACTGAAACGATCTGAACGACGGAAACGATCTGAACGACTGAAAAGAGCTGATGAGGGAAACGATCTGAACGACGGAAACGATCTGAACGACGGAAACGATCTGAACGACTGAAACGATCTGAACGACGGAAACGAACTGAAACGATCTGAACGACTTGAAAGAGCTGAACGACAGAAACGATCTGAACGACTGAAACGATCTGAACGACTGAAACGAACTGAACGACGGAAACGATCTGAACGACTGAAACGATCTGAACGACTGAAACGATCTGAAAGACGGAAACGATCTGAACGACTGAAACGATCTGAACGAGTGAAACGATCTGAAAGACAGAAACGATCTGAACGACGGAAACGATCTGAACGACGGAAACGATCTGAACGACGGAAACGATCTGAACGACTGAAACGATCTGAACGACGGAAACGAACTGAACGACTGAAACGATCTGAACGACTGAAACGATCTGAACGACTTAAAAGAGCTGAACGACTGAAACGATCTGAACGACTGAAACGAACTGAACGACGGAAACGATCTGAACGACTGAAACGATCTGAACGACTGAAACGATCTGAAAGACGAAAACGATCTGAACGACTGAAACGATCTGAACGACTTAAAAGAGCTGAATGACAGAAACGATCTGAACGACTGAAAAGAGCTGATGAGGGAAACGATCTGAACGACGGAAACGATCTGAACGAGTGAAACGATCTGAACGACTGAAAAGAGCTGAACGACTGAAAAGAGCTGATGAGGGAAACGATCTGAACGACTGAAACGATCTGAAAGACAGAAACGATCTGAACGATGGAAACGATCTGAACGACGGAAACGATCTGAACGAGTGAAACGATCTGAACGACTGAAAAGAGCTGAACGACTGAAAAGAGCTGATGAGGGAAACGATCTGAACGACTGAAACGATCTGAACGACGGAAACGATCTGAACTACTTAAAAGAGCTGAACGACAGAAACGATCTGAACGAATAAAACGATCTGAACGACTGAAACGAACTGAACGACGGAAACGATCTGAACGACTTAAAAGAGCTGATGAGGGAAACGATCTGAACGACTGAAACGATCTGAACGACTGAAACGATCTGAACGACGGAAACGATCTGAAAGACGGAAACGATCTGAACGACTGAAACGATCTGAACGACGGAAACGATCTGAACGAGTGAAACGATCTGAATGACTGAAAAGAGCTGAACGACGGAAACGATCTGAACGACTGAAACGATCTGAACGACTTAAAAGATCTGAACGACGGAAACGATCTGATCGACTGAAACGATCTGAACGACTGAAACTATCTGAACGACTGAAACGATCTGAACGACGGAAACGATCTGAAAGACGGAAACGATCTGAACGACGGAAACGATCTGAAAGACGGAAACGATCTGAACGACTGAAACGATCTGAATGACTTAAAAGAGCTGAACGACTTAAAAGATCTGAACGACGGAAACGATCTGAACGACTGAAACGATCTGAACGACTGAAACGATCTGAACGACGGAAACGATCTGAAAGACGGAAACGATCTGAACGACGGAAACGATCTGAAAGACGGAAACGATCTGAACGACTGAAACGATCTGAACGACTTAAAAGAGCTGAACTACAGAAACGATCTGAACGACTGAAAAGAGCTGATGAGGGAAACGATCTGAACGACTGAAACGATGTGAACGACTGAAACGATCTGAACGACGGAAACGATCTGAACGACTTAAAAGAGCTGATGAGGGAAACGATCTGAACGACTGAAACGATCTGAACGACGGAAACGATCTGAACGACTTAAAAGAGCTGAACGACAGAAACGATCTGAACGACTGAAACGATCTGAACGACTGAAACGATCTGAACGACTGAAACGATCTGAACGACGGAAACGATCTGAACGACAGAAACGATCTGAACGACTGAAAAGAGCTGATGAGGGAAACGATCTGAACGACTGAAACGATCTGAAAGACAGAAACGATCTGAACGATGTAAACGATCTGAACGACGGAAACGATCTGAACGAGTGAAACGATCTGAACGACTGAAACGATCTGAAAGACTGAAACAATTTGAACGACGGAAAAGAGCTGATGAGGGAAACGATCTGAACAACGGAAACGATCTGAACGACTGAAACGATCTGAACGACGGAAACGATCTGAACGACTGAAATGATCTGAACGACGGAAACGATCTGAACGACGGAAACGATCTGAACGAGTGAAACGATCTGAACGACTGAAAAGAGCTGATGAGGGAAACGATCTGAACGACGGAAACGATCTGAACGACGGAAACGAACTGAACGACTGAAACGATCTGAACGACTTAAAAGAGCTGAACGACAGAAACGATTTGAACGACTGAAACGATCTGAACGACTGAAACGAACTGAACGACGGAAACGATCTGAACGACTGAAACGATCTGAACGACTGAAACGATCTGAAAGACGGAAACGATCTGAACGACTGAAACGATCTGAAAGACAGAAACGATCTGAACGACGGAAACGATCTGAACGACTGAAACGATCTGAACGACTGAAACGATCTGAACGACTTAAAAGAGCTGAACGACGGAAATGATCTGAACGACTGAAACGATCTGAACGACTGAAACGATCTGAACGACTGAAACGATCTGAACGACTGAAATGATCTGAACGACTGAAAAGAGCTGAACGACTGAAAAGAGCTGATGAGGGAAACGATCTGAACGACTGAAACGATCTGAACGACGGAAACGATCTGAACGACTGAAAAGAGCTGATGAGGAAAACGATCTGAACGACTGAAACGATCTGAACGACGGAAACGATCTGAACGACGGAAACGATCTGAACGACTGAAACGATCTGAACGACGGAAACGAACTGAACGACTGAAACGATCTGAACGACTTGAAAGAGCTGAACGACAGAAACGATCTGAACGACTGAAACGATCTGAACGACTGAAACGAACTGAACGACGGAAACGATCTGAACGACTGAAACGATCTGAACGACTGAAACGATCTGAAAGACGGAAACGATCTGAACGACTGAAACGATCTGAACGAGTGAAACGATCTGAAAGACAGAAACGATCTGAACGACGGAAACGATCTGAACGACGGAAACGATCTGAACGACGGAAACGATCTGAACGACTGAAACGATCTGAACGACGGAAACGAACTGAACGACTGAAACGATCTGAACGACTGAAACGATCTGAACGACTTAAAAGAGCTGAACGACTGAAACGATCTGAACGACTGAAACGAACTGAACGACGGAAACGATCTGAACGACTGAAACGATCTGAACGACTGAAACGATCTGAAAGACGGAAACGATCTGAACGACTGAAACGATCTGAACGACTTAAAAGAGCTGAATGACAGAAACGATCTGAACGACTGAAAAGAGCTGATGAGGGAAACGATCTGAACGACTGAAACGATCTGAAAGACAGAAACGATCTGAACGATGGAAACGATCTGAACGACGGAAACGATCTGAACGAGTGAAACGATCTGAACGACTTAAAAGAGCTGAATGACAGAAACGATCTGAACGACTGAAAAGAGCTGATGAGGGAAACGATCTGAACGACTGAAACGATCTGAAAGACAGAAACGATCTGAACGATGGAAACGATCTGAACGACGGAAACGATCTGAACGAGTGAAACGATCTGAACGACTGAAAAGAGCTGAACGACTGAAAAGAGCTGATGAGGGAAACGATCTGAACGACTGAAACGATCTGAACGACGGAAACGATCTGAACTACTTAAAAGAGCTGAACGACAGAAACGATCTGAACGAATAAAACGATCTGAACGACTGAAACGAACTGAACGACGGAAACGATCTGAACGACTTAAAAGAGCTGATGAGGGAAACGATCTGAACGACTGAAACGATCTGAACGACTGAAACGATCTGAACGACGGAAACGATCTGAAAGACGGAAACGATCTGAACGACTGAAACGATCTGAATGACGGAAACGATCTGAACGAGTGAAACGATCTGAATGACTGAAAAGAGCTGAACGACGGAAACGATCTGAACGACTGAAACGATCTGAACGACTTAAAAGATCTGAACGACGGAAACGATCTGATCGACTGAAACGATCTGAACGACTGAAACAATCTGAACGACTGAAACGATCTGAACGACGGAAACGATCTGAAAGACGGAAACGATCTGAACGACGGAAACGATCTGAAAGACGGAAACGATCTGAACGACTGAAACGATCTGAACGACTTAAAAGAGCTGAACGACTTAAAAGATCTGAACGACGGAAACGATCTGAACGACTGAAACGATCTGAACGACTGAAACGATCTGAACGACTGAAACGATCTGAACGACGGAAACGATCTGAAAGACGGAAACGATCTGATCGACGGAAACGATCTGAAAGACGGAAACGATCTGAACGACTGAAACGATCTGAACGACTTAAAAGAGCTGAACTACAGAAACGATCTGAACGACTGAAAAGAGCTGATGAGGGAAACGATCTGAACGACTGAAACGATCTGAACGAGTGAAACGATCTGAACGACTGAAACGATCTGAACGACTGAAAAGAGCTGATGAGGGAAACGATCTGAACGACTGAAACGATCTGAACGACGGAAACGATCTGAACGACTTAAAAGAGCTGAACGACTTAAAAGATCTGAACGACGGAAACGATCTGAACGACTGAAACGATCTGAACGACTGAAACGATCTGAACGACGGAAACGATCTGAAAGACGGAAACGATCTGAACGACGGAAACGATCTGAAAGACGGAAACGATCTGAACGACTGAAACGATCTGAACGACTTAAAAGAGCTGAACTACAGAAACGATCTGAACGACTGAAAAGAGCTGATGAGGGAAACGATCTGAACGACTGAAACGATGTGAACGACTGAAACGATCTGAACGACGGAAACGATCTGAACGACTTAAAAGAGCTGATGAGGGAAACGATCTGAACGACTGAAACGATCTGAACGACGGAAACGATCTGAACGACTTAAAAGAGCTGAACGACAGAAACGATCTGAACGACTGAAACGATCTGAACGACTGAAACGATCTGAACGACTGAAACGATCTGAACGACTGAAACGATCTGAAAGACAGAAACGATCTGAACGATGTAAACGATCTGAACGACGGAAACGATCTGAACGAGTGAAACGATCTGAACGACTGAAACGATCTGAAAGACTGAAACAATTTGAACGACGGAAAAGAGCTGATGAGGGAAACGATCTGAACAACGGAAACGATCTGAACGACTGAAACGATCTGAACGACGGAAACGATCTGAACGACTGAAATGATCTGAACGACGGAAACGATCTGAACGACGGAAACGATCTGAACGAGTGAAACGATCTGAACGACTGAAAAGAGCTGATGAGGGAAACAATCTGAACGACGGAAACGATCTGAACGACGGAAACGAACTGAACGACTGAAACGATCTGAACGACTTAAAAGAGCTGAACGACAGAAACGATTTGAACGACTGAAACGATCTGAACGACTGAAACGAACTGAACGACGGAAACGATCTGAACGACTGAAACGATCTGAACGACTGAAACGATCTGAAAGACGGAAACGATCTGAACGACTGAAACGATCTGAAAGACAGAAACGATCTGAACGACGGAAACGATCTGAACGACTGAAACGATCTGAACGACTGAAACGATCTGAACGACTTAAAAGAGCTGAACGACGGAAATGATCTGAACGACTGAAACGATCTGAACGACTGAAACGATCTGAACGACTGAAACGATCTGAACGACTGAAATGATCTGAACGACTGAAAAGAGCTGAACGACTGAAAAGAGCTGATGAGGGAAACGATCTGAACGACTGAAACGATCTGAACGACGGAAACGATCTGAACGACTGAAAAGAGCTGATGAGGAAAACGATCTGAACGACTGAAACGATCTGAACGACGGAAACGATCTGAACGACGGAAACGATCTGAACGACTGAAACGATCTGAACGACGGAAACGAACTGAACGACTGAAACGATCTGAACGACTTGAAAGAGCTGAACGACAGAAACGATCTGAACGACTGAAACGATCTGAACGACTGAAACGAACTGAACGACGGAAACGATCTGAACGACTGAAACGATCTGAACGACTGAAACGATCTGAAAGACGGAAACGATCTGAACGACTGAAACGATCTGAACGAGTGAAACGATCTGAAAGACAGAAACGATCTGAACGACGGAAACGATCTGAACGACGGAAACGATCTGAACGACGGAAACGATCTGAACGACTGAAACGATCTGAACGACGGAAACGAACTGAACGACTGAAACGATCTGAACGACTGAAACGATCTGAACGACTTAAAAGAGCTGAACGACTGAAACGATCTGAACGACTGAAACGAACTGAACGACGGAAACGATCTGAACGACTGAAACGATCTGAACGACTGAAACGATCTGAAAGACGGAAACGATCTGAACGACTGAAACGATCTGAACGACTTAAAAGAGCTGAATGACAGAAACGATCTGAACGACTGAAAAGAGCTGAACGACTGAAACAATCTGAACGACTGAAACGATCTGAACGACGGAAACGATCTGAACGACGGAAACGATCTGAAAGACGGCAACGATTTGAACGACTGAAACGATCTGAACGACTTAAAAGAGCTGAACGACTTAAAAGATCTGAACGACGGAAACGATCTGAACGACTGAAACGATCTGAACGACTGAAACGATCTGAACGACTGAAACGATCTGAACGACTGAAACGATCTGAACGACGGAAACGATCTGAAAGACGGAAACGATCTGAACGACGGAAACGATCTGAAAGACGGAAACGATCTGAACGACTTAAAAGAGCTGATGAGGGAAACGATCTGAACGACTGAAACGATGTGAACGACTGAAACGATCTGAACGACGGAAACGATCTGAACGACTTAAAAGAGCTGATGAGGGAAACGATCTGAACGACTGAAACGATCTGAACGACGGAAACGATCTGAACGACTTAAAAGAGCTGAACGACAGAAACGATCTGAACGACTGAAACGATCTGAACGACTGAAACGATCTGAACGACTGAAACGATCTGAACGACGGAAACGATCTGAACGACAGAAACGATCTGAACGACTGAAAAGAGCTGATGAGGGAAACGATCTGAACGACTGAAACGATCTGAAAGACAGAAACGATCTGAACGATGTAAACGATCTGAACGACGGAAACGATCTGAACGAGTGAAACGATCTGAACGACTGAAACGATCTGAACGACTGAAAAGAGCTGATGAGGGAAACGATCTGAACGACTGAAACGATCTGAACGACGGAAACGATCTGAACGACTGAAAAGAGCTGATGAGGGAAACGATCTGAACGACTGAAATGATCTGAACGACGGAAACGATCTGAACGACTTAAAAGAGCTGAACGACAGAAACGATCTGAACGACTGAAACGATCTGAACGACTGAAACGAACTGAACGACGGAAACGATCTGAACGACTTAAAAGAGCTGATGAGGGAAACGATCTGAACGACTGAAACGATCTGAACGACGGAAACGATCTGAACGACTGAAACGATCTGAAAGACGGAAACGATCTGAACGACGAAAACGATCTGAACGACGGAAACGATCTGAACGAGTGAAACGATCTGAATGACTGAAAAGAGCTGAACGACGGAAACGATCTGAACGACTGAAACGATCTGAACGACTTAAAAGATCTGAACGACGGAAACGATCTGATCGACTGAAACGATCTGAACGACTGAAACAATCTGAACGACTGAAACGATCTGAACGACGGAAACGATCTGAAAGACGGAAACGATCTGAACGAAGGAAACGATCTGAAAGACGGAAACGATCTGAACGACGGAAACGATCTGAACGACTTAAAAGAGCTGAACGACTTAAAAGATCTGAACGACGGAAACGATCTGAACGACTGAAACGATCTGAACGACTGAAACGATCTGAACGACTGAAACGATCTGAACGACGGAAACGATCTGAAAGACGGAAACGATCTGAACGACGGAAACGATCTGAAAGACGGAAACGATCTGAACGACTGAAACGATCTGAACGACTTAAAAGAGCTGAACTACAGAAACGATCTGAACGACTGAAAAGAGCTGATGAGGGAAACGATCTGAACGACTGAAACGATGTGAACGACTGAAACGATCTGAACGACGGAAACGATCTGAACGACTTAAAAGAGCTGATGAGGGAAACGATCTGAACGACTGAAACGATCTGAACGACGGAAACGATCTGAACGACTTAAAAGAGCTGAACGACAGAAACGATCTGAACGACTGAAACGATCTGAACGACTGAAACGATCTGAACGACTGAAACGATCTGAACGACGGAAACGATCTGAACGACAGAAACGATCTGAACGACTGAAAAGAGCTGATGAGGGAAACGATCTGAACGACGGAAACGATCTGAACGACGGAAACGAACTGAACGACTGAAACGATCTGAACGACTTAAAAGAGCTGAACGACAGAAACGATCTGAACGACTGAAACGATCTGAACGACTGAAACGAACTGAACGACGGAAACGATCTGAACGACTGAAACGATCTGAACGACTGAAACGATCTGAAAGACGGAAACGATCTGAACGACTGAAACGATCTGAAAGACGGAAACGATCTGAACGACGGAAACGATCTGAACGACTGAAACGATCTGAACGACTGAAACGATCTGAACGACTTAAAAGAGCTGAACGACGGAAATGATCTGAACGACTGAAACGATCTGAACGACTGAAACGATCTGAACGACTGAAACGATCTGAACGACTGAAATGATCTGAACGACTGAAAAGAGCTGAACGACTGAAAAGAGCTGATGAGGGAAACGATCTGAACGACTGAAACGATCTGAACGACGGAAACGATCTGAACGACTGAAAAGAGCTGATGAGGAAAACGATCTGAACGACTGAAACGATCTGAACGACGGAAACGATCTGAACGACGGAAACGATCTGAACGACTGAAACGATCTGAACGACGGAAACGAACTGAACGACTGAAACGATCTGAACGACTTTAAAGAGCTGAACGACAGAAACGATCTGAACGACTGAAACGATCTGAACGGCTGAAACGAACTCAACGACGGAAACGATCTGAACGACTGAAACGATCTGAACGACTGAAACGATCTGAAAGACGGAAACGATCTGAACGACTGAAACGACCTAAACGACGGAAACGATATGAACGACTGAAACGATCTGAACGACGGAAACGAACTGAACGACTTAAAAGAGCTGAACTACAGAAACGATCTGAACGACTGAAAAGAGCTGATGAGGGAAACGATCTGAACGACTGAAACGATGTGAACGACTGAAACGATCTGAACGACGGAAACGATCTGAACGACTTAAAAGAGCTGATGAGGGAAACGATCTGAACGACTGAAACGATCTGAACGACGGAAACGATCTGAACGACTTAAAAGAGCTGAACGACAGAAACGATCTGAACGACTGAAACGATCTGAACGACTGAAACGATCTGAACGACGGAAACGATCTGAACGACAGAAACGATCTGAACGACTGAAAAGAGCTGATGAGGGAAACGATCTGACCGACTGAAACGATCTGAAAGACAGAAACGATCTGAACGATGTAAACGATCTGAACGACGGAAACGATCTGAACGAGTGAAACGATCTGAACGACTGAAACGATCTGAACGACTGAAAAGAGCTGATGAGGGAAACGATCTGAACGACTGAAACGATCTGAACGACGGAAACGATCTGAACGACTGAAAAGAGCTGATGAGGGAAACGATCTGAACGACTGAAATGATCTGAACGACGGAAACGATCTGAACGACTTAAAAGAGCTGAACGACAGAAACGATCTGAACGACTGAAAAGAGCTGATGAGGGAAACGATCTGAACGACTGAAACGATCTGAACGACGGAAACGATCTGAACGACTGAAACGATCTGAAAGACGGAAACGATCTGAACGACGAAAACGATCTGAACGACGGAAACGATCTGAACGACTGAAACGATCTGAACGACTTAAAAGAGCTGATGAGGGAAACGATCTGAACGACTGAAACGATCTGAAAGACGGAAACGATCTGAACGACGAAAACGATCTGAACGACGGAAACGATCTGAACGACTGAAACGATCTGAACGACTGAAACGATCTGAACGACTGAAATGATCTGAACGACGGAAACGATCTGAAAGACGGAAACGATCTGAACGACTGAAACGATCTGAATGACTGAAACGATCTGAAAGACGGAAACGATCTGAACGACTGAAACGATCTGAACGACTGAAAAGAGCTGATGAGGGAAACGATCTGAACGACTGAAACGATCTGAAAGACGGAAACGATCTGAACGACGAAAACGATCTGAACGACGGAAACGATCTGAACGACTGAAACGATCTGAACGACTGAAATGATCTGAACGACGGAAACGATCTGAAAGACGGAAACGATCTGAACGACTGAAACGATCTGAATGACTGAAACGATCTGAACGACTGAAACGATCTGAACGACGGAAACGATCTGAACGACTGAAACGAACTGAACGATGGAAACGATCTTTACGACGGAAACGATCTGCACGACGGAAACGAACTGAACGACGGAAACGATCTGAACGATTGAAACGATCTGAACGACTGAAAAGAGCTGAACGACGGAAACGATCTGAACGATTGAAAAGAGCTGAACGACGGAAACGATCTGAACGATTGAAACGATCTGAACGACGGAAACGATCTGAACGATTGAAACGATCTGAACGACGGAAACGATCTGAACGACTGAAAAGAGCTGATGATGGAAACGATCTGAGCGACTGAAACGATCTGAACGACTGAAATGATCTGAACGACGGAAACGATCTGAACGAGTGAAACGATCTGAACGACGGAAACGATCTGAACGAGTGAAACGATCTGAACGACGGAAACGATCTGAACGACTTAAACGGTCTGAACGACAGAAACGATCTGAACGACTTAAACGATCTGAACGACGTAAACGATCTGAACGACGTAAACGATCTGAACGACTTAAAAGAGCTGATGAGGGAAACGATCTGAACGACGTAAACGATCTGAACGACTTAAAAGAGCTGATGAGGGAAACGATCTGAACGACGGAAACGATCTGAACGACAGAAACGATCTGAACGACGGAAACGATCTGAACGACAGAAACGATCTGAACGACGGAAACGATCTGAACGACAGAAACGATCTGAACGACTGAAAAGAGCTGATGAGGGAAACGATCTGAACGACGGAAACGATCTGAACGAGTGAAACGATCTGAACGACTTAAAAGAGCTGAATGACAGAAACGATCTGAACGACTGAAAAGAGCTGATGAGGGAAACGATCTGAACGACTGAAACGATCTGAAAGACAGAAACGATCTGAACGATGGAAACGATCTGAATGACAGAAACGATCTGAACGACTGAAAAGAGCTGATGAGGGAAACGATCTGAACGACTGAAACGATCTGAAAGACAGAAACGATCTGAACGAGTGAAACGATCTGAACGACTGAAAAGAGCTGAACGACTGAAAAGAGCTGATGAGGGAAACGATCTGAACGACTGAAACGATCTGAACGACGGAAACGATCTGAACTACTTAAAAGAGCTGAACGACAGAAACGATCTGAACGAATAAAACGATCTGAACGACTGAAACGAACTGAACGACGGAAACGATCTGAACGACTTAAAAGAGCTGATGAGGGAAACGATCTGAACGACTGAAACGATCTGAACGACTGAAACGATCTGAACGACGGAAACGATCTGAAAGACGGAAACGATCTGAACGACTGAAACGATCTGAACGACGGAAACGATCTGAACGAGTGAAACGATCTAAATGACTGAAAAGAGCTGAACGACTGAAAAGAGCTGATGAGGGAAACGATCTGAACGACTGAAACGATCTGAACGACGGAAACGATCTGAACGACGAAAACGATCTGAACGACTGAAACGATCTGAACGACTGAAACGATCTGAAAGACGGAAACGATCTGAACGACTGAAACGATCTGAACGACTTAAAAGAGCTGAACGACTGAAAAGAGCTGATGAGGGAAACGATCTGAACGACTGAAACGATCTGAACGACGGAAACGATCTGAACGACTGAAACGATCTGAACGACCGAAACGATCTGAAAGACGGAAACGATCTGAACGACGAAAACGATCTGAACGACTGAAACGATCTGAACGACGGAAACGAACTGAACGACTGAAATGATCTGAACGACTTAAAAGAGCTGAACGACAGAAACGATCTGAACGACTGAAACGATCTGAACGACTGAAACGAACTGAACGACGGAAACGATCTGAACGACTGAAACGATCTGAACGACTGAAACGATCTGAAAGACGGAAACGATCTGAACGACTGAAACGATCTGAAAGACAGAAACGATCTGAACGACGGAAACGATCTGAACGACGGAAACGATCTGAACGACTGAAACGATCTGAACGACGGAAACGATCTGAACGACGGAAACGATCTGAACGAGTGAAACGATCTGAACGACTGAAAAGAGCTGAACGACGGAAACGATCTGAACGACGGAAACGATCTGAACGACTGAAACGATCTGAACGACGGAAACGAACTGAACGACGGAAACGATCTGAACGACTGAAATGATCTGAACGAGGGAAACGATCTGAACGACGGAAACGATCTGAACGAGTGAAACGATCTGAACGACTTAAAAGAGCTGATGAGGGAAACGATCTGAACGACTGAAACGATCTGAACGACTGAAACGATCTGAAAGACGGAAACGATCTGAACGACTGAAACGATCTGAACGACGGAAACGATCTGAACGAGTGAAACGATCTGAATGACTGAAAAGAGCTGAACGACTGAAAAGAGCTGATGAGGGAAACGATCTGAACGACTGAAACGATCTGAACGACGGAAACGATCTGAACGACGAAAACGATCTGAACGACGGAAACGATCTGAACGACTGAAACGATCTGAACGACTTAAAAGATCTGAACGACGGAAACGATCTGAACGACGGAAACGATCTGAACGACTGAAAAGAGCTGATGATGGAAACGATCTGAGCGACTGAAACGATCTGAACGACTGAAATGATCTGAACGACGGAAACGATCTGAACGAGTGAAACGATCTGAACGACGGAAACGATCTGAACGAGTGAAACGATCTGAACGACGGAAACGATCTGAACGACTTAAACGGTCTGAACGACAGAAACGATCTGAACGACTTAAACGATCTGAACGACGTAAACGATCTGAACGACTTAAAAGAGCTGATGAGGGAAACGATCTGAACGACGGAAACGATCTGAACGACAGAAACGATCTGAACGACGGAAACGATCTGAACGACAGAAACGATCTGAACGACGGAAACGATCTGAACGACAGAAACGATCTGAACGACTGAAAAGAGCTGATGAGGGAAACGATCTGAACGACGGAAACGATCTGAACGAGTGAAACGATCTGAACGACTTAAAAGAGCTGAATGACAGAAACGATCTGAACGACCGAAAAGAGCTGATGAGGGAAACGATCTGAACGACTGAAACGATCTGAAAGACAGAAACGATCTGAACGATGGAAACGATCTGAACGACGGAAACGATCTGAACGAGTGAAACGATCTGAACGACTGAAAAGAGCTGAACGACTGAAAAGAGCTGATGAGGGAAACGATCTGAACGACTGAAACGATCTGAACGACGGAAACGATCTGAACTACTTAAAAGAGCTGAACGACAGAAACGATCTGAACGAATAAAACGATCTGAACGACTGAAACGAACTGAACGACGGAAACGATCTGAACGACTTAAAAGAGCTGATGAGGGAAACGATCTGAACGACTGAAACGATCTGAACGACTGAAACGATCTGAACGACGGAAACGATCTGAAAGACGGAAACGATCTGAACGACTGAAACGATCTGAACGACGGAAACGATCTGAACGAGTGAAACGATCTAAATGACTGAAAAGAGCTGAACGACTGAAAAGAGCTGATGAGGGAAACGATCTGAACGACTGAAACGATCTGAACGACGGAAACGATCTGAACGACGAAAACGATCTGAACGACTGAAACGATCTGAACGACTGAAACGATCTGAAAGACGGAAACGATCTGAACGACTGAAACGATCTGAACGACTTAAAAGAGCTGAACGACTGAAATGATCTGAACGACGGAAACGATCTGAACGACGGAAACGATCTGAACGAGTGAAACGATCTGAACGACTTAAAAGAGCTGATGATGGAAACGATCTGAGCGACTGAAACGATCTGAACGACTGAAATGATCTGAACGACGGAAACGATCTGAACGAGTGAAACGATCTGAACGACGGAAACGATCTGAACGAGTGAAACGATCTGAACGACGGAAACGATCTGAACGACTTAAACGGTCTGAACGACAGAAACGATCTGAACGACTTAAACGATCTGAACGACGTAAACGATCTGAACGACTTAAAAGAGCTGATGAGGGAAACGATCTGAACGACGGAAACGATCTGAACGACAGAAACGATCTGAACGACGGAAACGATCTGAACGACAGAAACGATCTGAACGACGGAAACGATCTGAACGACAGAAACGATCTGAACGACTGAAAAGAGCTGATGAGGGAAACGATCTGAACGACGGAAACGATCTGAACGAGTGAAACGATCTGAACGACTTAAAAGAGCTGAATGACAGAAACGATCTGAACGACCGAAAAGAGCTGATGAGGGAAACGATCTGAACGACTGAAACGATCTGAAAGACAGAAACGATCTGAACGATGGAAACGATCTGAACGACGGAAACGATCTGAACGAGTGAAACGATCTGAACGACTGAAAAGAGCTGAACGACTGAAAAGAGCTGATGAGGGAAACGATCTGAACGACTGAAACGATCTGAACGACGGAAACGATCTGAACTACTTAAAAGAGCTGAACGACAGAAACGATCTGAACGAATAAAACGATCTGAACGACTGAAACGAACTGAACGACGGAAACGATCTGAACGACTTAAAAGAGCTGATGAGGGAAACGATCTGAACGACTGAAACGATCTGAACGACTGAAACGATCTGAACGACGGAAACGATCTGAAAGACGGAAACGATCTGAACGACTGAAACGATCTGAACGACGGAAACGATCTGAACGAGTGAAACGATCTAAATGACTGAAAAGAGCTGAACGACTGAAAAGAGCTGATGAGGGAAACGATCTGAACGACTGAAACGATCTGAACGACGGAAACGATCTGAACGACGAAAACGATCTGAACGACTGAAACGATCTGAACGACTGAAACGATCTGAAAGACGGAAACGATCTGAACGACTGAAACGATCTGAACGACTTAAAAGAGCTGAACGACTGAAAAGAGCTGATGAGGGAAACGATCTGAACGACTGAAACGATCTGAACGACGGAAACGATCTGAACGACTGAAAAGAGCTGATGAGGGAAACGATCTGAACGACTGAAACGATCTGAACGACCGAAACGATCTGAAAGACGGAAACGATCTGAACGACGAAAACGATCTGAACGACTGAAACGATCTGAACGACGGAAACGAACTGAACGACTGAAATGATCTGAACGACTTAAAAGAGCTGAACGACAGAAACGATCTGAACGACTGAAACGATCTGAACGACTGAAACGAACTGAACGACGGAAACGATCTGAACGACTGAAACGATCTGAACGACTGAAACGATCTGAAAGACGGAAACGATCTGAACGACTGAAACGATCTGAAAGACAGAAACGATCTGAACGACGGAAACGATCTGAACGACGGAAACGATCTGAACGACTGAAACGATCTGAACGACGGAAACGATCTGAACGACGGAAACGATCTGAACGAGTGAAACGATCTGAACGACTGAAAAGAGCTGAACGACGGAAACGATCTGAACGACGGAAATGATCTGAACGACTGAAACGATCTGAACGACGGAAACGAACTGAACGACGGAAACGATCTGAACGACTGAAATGATCTGAACGACGGAAACGATCTGAACGACGGAAACGATCTGAACGAGTGAAACGATCTGAACGACTTAAAAGAGCTGATGAGGGAAACGATCTGAACGACTGAAACGATCTGAACGACTGAAACGATCTGAAAGACGGAAACGATCTGAACGACTGAAACGATCTGAACGACGGAAACGATCTGAACGAGTGAAACGATCTGAATGACTGAAAAGAGCTGAACGACTGAAAAGAGCTGAACGACGGAAACGATCTGAACGACGAAAACGATCTGAACGACGGAAACGATCTGAACGACTGAAACGATCTGAACGACTGAAACGAACTGAACGACGGAAACGATCTGAACGACTGAAACGATCTGAACGACTGAAACGATCTGAAAGACGGAAACGATCTGAACGACTGAAACAATCTGAACGACTTAAAAGAGCTGAACGAGTGAAACGATCTGAACGACGGAAACGATCTGAACGACTTAAACGGTCTGAACGACAGAAACGATCTGAACGACTTAAACGATCTGAACGACGTAAACGATCTGAACGACGTAAACGATCTGAACGACTTAAAAGAGCTGATGAGGGAAACGATCTGAACGACGTAAACGATCTGAACGACTTAAAAGAGCTGATGAGGGAAACGATCTGAACGACGGAAACGATCTGAACGACAGAAACGATCTGAACGACGGAAACGATCTGAACGACAGAAACGATCTGAACGACGGAAACGATCTGAACGACAGAAACGATCTGAACGACGGAAACGATCTGAACGACAGAAACGATCTGAACGACTGAAAAGAGCTGATGAGGGAAACGATCTGAACGACGGAAACGATCTGAACGAGTGAAACGATCTGAACGACTTAAAAGAGCTGAATGACAGAAACGATCTGAACGACTGAAAAGAGCTGATGAGGGAAACGATCTGAACGACTGAAACGATCTGAAAGACAGAAACGATCTGAACGATGGAAACGATCTGAATGACAGAAACGATCTGAACGACTGAAAAGAGCTGATGAGGGAAACGATCTGAACGACTGAAACGATCTGAAAGACAGAAACGATCTGAACGAGTGAAACGATCTGAACGACTGAAAAGAGCTGAACGACTGAAAAGAGCTGATGAGGGAAACGATCTGAACGACTGAAACGATCTGAACGACGGAAACGATCTGAACTACTTAAAAGAGCTGAACGACAGAAACGATCTGAACGAATAAAACGATCTGAACGACTGAAACGAACTGAACGACGGAAACGATCTGAACGACTTAAAAGAGCTGATGAGGGAAACGATCTGAACGACTGAAACGATCTGAACGACTGAAACGATCTGAACGACGGAAACGATCTGAAAGACGGAAACGATCTGAACGACTGAAACGATCTGAACGACGGAAACGATCTGAACGAGTGAAACGATCTAAATGACTGAAAAGAGCTGAACGACTGAAAAGAGCTGATGAGGGAAACGATCTGAACGACTGAAACGATCTGAACGACGGAAACGATCTGAACGACGAAAACGATCTGAACGACTGAAACGATCTGAACGACTGAAACGATCTGAAAGACGGAAACGATCTGAACGACTGAAACGATCTGAACGACTTAAAAGAGCTGAACGACTGAAAAGAGCTGATGAGGGAAACGATCTGAACGACTGAAACGATCTGAACGACGGAAACGATCTGAACGACTGAAACGATCTGAACGACCGAAACGATCTGAAAGACGGAAACGATCTGAACGACGAAAACGATCTGAACGACTGAAACGATCTGAACGACGGAAACGAACTGAACGACTGAAATGATCTGAACGACTTAAAAGAGCTGAACGACAGAAACGATCTGAACGACTGAAACGATCTGAACGACTGAAACGAACTGAACGACGGAAACGATCTGAACGACTGAAACGATCTGAACGACTGAAACGATCTGAAAGACGGAAACGATCTGAACGACTGAAACGATCTGAAAGACAGAAACGATCTGAACGACGGAAACGATCTGAACGACGGAAACGATCTGAACGACTGAAACGATCTGAACGACGGAAACGATCTGAACGACGGAAACGATCTGAACGAGTGAAACGATCTGAACGACTGAAAAGAGCTGAACGACGGAAACGATCTGAACGACGGAAACGATCTGAACGACTGAAACGATCTGAACGACGGAAACGAACTGAACGACGGAAACGATCTGAACGACTGAAATGATCTGAACGAGGGAAACGATCTGAACGACGGAAACGATCTGAACGAGTGAAACGATCTGAACGACTTAAAAGAGCTGATGAGGGAAACGATCTGAACGACTGAAACGATCTGAACGACTGAAACGATCTGAAAGACGGAAACGATCTGAACGACTGAAACGATCTGAACGACGGAAACGATCTGAACGAGTGAAACGATCTGAATGACTGAAAAGAGCTGAACGACTGAAAAGAGCTGATGAGGGAAACGATCTGAACGACTGAAACGATCTGAACGACGGAAACGATCTGAACGACGAAAACGATCTGAACGACGGAAACGATCTGAACGACTGAAACGATCTGAACGACTTAAAAGATCTGAACGACGGAAACGATCTGAACGACGGAAACGATCTGAACGACTGAAAAGAGCTGATGATGGAAACGATCTGAGCGACTGAAACGATCTGAACGACTGAAATGATCTGAACGACGGAAACGATCTGAACGAGTGAAACGATCTGAACGACGGAAACGATCTGAACGAGTGAAACGATCTGAACGACGGAAACGATCTGAACGACTTAAACGGTCTGAACGACAGAAACGATCTGAACGACTTAAACGATCTGAACGACGTAAACGATCTGAACGACTTAAAAGAGCTGATGAGGGAAACGATCTGAACGACGGAAACGATCTGAACGACAGAAACGATCTGAACGACGGAAACGATCTGAACGACAGAAACGATCTGAACGACGGAAACGATCTGAACGACAGAAACGATCTGAACGACTGAAAAGAGCTGATGAGGGAAACGATCTGAACGACGGAAACGATCTGAACGAGTGAAACGATCTGAACGACTTAAAAGAGCTGAATGACAGAAACGATCTGAACGACCGAAAAGAGCTGATGAGGGAAACGATCTGAACGACTGAAACGATCTGAAAGACAGAAACGATCTGAACGATGGAAACGATCTGAACGACGGAAACGATCTGAACGAGTGAAACGATCTGAACGACTGAAAAGAGCTGAACGACTGAAAAGAGCTGATGAGGGAAACGATCTGAACGACTGAAACGATCTGAACGACGGAAACGATCTGAACTACTTAAAAGAGCTGAACGACAGAAACGATCTGAACGAATAAAACGATCTGAACGACTGAAACGAACTGAACGACGGAAACGATCTGAACGACTTAAAAGAGCTGATGAGGGAAACGATCTGAACGACTGAAACGATCTGAACGACTGAAACGATCTGAACGACGGAAACGATCTGAAAGACGGAAACGATCTGAACGACTGAAACGATCTGAACGACGGAAACGATCTGAACGAGTGAAACGATCTAAATGACTGAAAAGAGCTGAACGACTGAAAAGAGCTGATGAGGGAAACGATCTGAACGACTGAAACGATCTGAACGACGGAAACGATCTGAACGACGAAAACGATCTGAACGACTGAAACGATCTGAACGACTGAAACGATCTGAAAGACGGAAACGATCTGAACGACTGAAACGATCTGAACGACTTAAAAGAGCTGAACGACTGAAATGATCTGAACGACGGAAACGATCTGAACGACGGAAACGATCTGAACGAGTGAAACGATCTGAACGACTTAAAAGAGCTGATGATGGAAACGATCTGAGCGACTGAAACGATCTGAACGACTGAAATGATCTGAACGACGGAAACGATCTGAACGAGTGAAACGATCTGAACGACGGAAACGATCTGAACGAGTGAAACGATCTGAACGACGGAAACGATCTGAACGACTTAAACGGTCTGAACGACAGAAACGATCTGAACGACTTAAACGATCTGAACGACGTAAACGATCTGAACGACTTAAAAGAGCTGATGAGGGAAACGATCTGAACGACGGAAACGATCTGAACGACAGAAACGATCTGAACGACGGAAACGATCTGAACGACAGAAACGATCTGAACGACGGAAACGATCTGAACGACAGAAACGATCTGAACGACTGAAAAGAGCTGATGAGGGAAACGATCTGAACGACGGAAACGATCTGAACGAGTGAAACGATCTGAACGACTTAAAAGAGCTGAATGACAGAAACGATCTGAACGACCGAAAAGAGCTGATGAGGGAAACGATCTGAACGACTGAAACGATCTGAAAGACAGAAACGATCTGAACGATGGAAACGATCTGAACGACGGAAACGATCTGAACGAGTGAAACGATCTGAACGACTGAAAAGAGCTGAACGACTGAAAAGAGCTGATGAGGGAAACGATCTGAACGACTGAAACGATCTGAACGACGGAAACGATCTGAACTACTTAAAAGAGCTGAACGACAGAAACGATCTGAACGAATAAAACGATCTGAACGACTGAAACGAACTGAACGACGGAAACGATCTGAACGACTTAAAAGAGCTGATGAGGGAAACGATCTGAACGACTGAAACGATCTGAACGACTGAAACGATCTGAACGACGGAAACGATCTGAAAGACGGAAACGATCTGAACGACTGAAACGATCTGAACGACGGAAACGATCTGAACGAGTGAAACGATCTAAATGACTGAAAAGAGCTGAACGACTGAAAAGAGCTGATGAGGGAAACGATCTGAACGACTGAAACGATCTGAACGACGGAAACGATCTGAACGACGAAAACGATCTGAACGACTGAAACGATCTGAACGACTGAAACGATCTGAAAGACGGAAACGATCTGAACGACTGAAACGATCTGAACGACTTAAAAGAGCTGAACGACTGAAAAGAGCTGATGAGGGAAACGATCTGAACGACTGAAACGATCTGAACGACGGAAACGATCTGAACGACTGAAAAGAGCTGATGAGGGAAACGATCTGAACGACTGAAACGATCTGAACGACCGAAACGATCTGAAAGACGGAAACGATCTGAACGACGAAAACGATCTGAACGACTGAAACGATCTGAACGACGGAAACGAACTGAACGACTGAAATGATCTGAACGACTTAAAAGAGCTGAACGACAGAAACGATCTGAACGACTGAAACGATCTGAACGACTGAAACGAACTGAACGACGGAAACGATCTGAACGACTGAAACGATCTGAACGACTGAAACGATCTGAAAGACGGAAACGATCTGAACGACTGAAACGATCTGAAAGACAGAAACGATCTGAACGACGGAAACGATCTGAACGACGGAAACGATCTGAACGACTGAAACGATCTGAACGACGGAAACGATCTGAACGACGGAAACGATCTGAACGAGTGAAACGATCTGAACGACTGAAAAGAGCTGAACGACGGAAACGATCTGAACGACGGAAACGATCTGAACGACTGAAACGATCTGAACGACGGAAACGAACTG
Source organism: Blennius ocellaris (assembly GCF_963422515.1). Lineage (NCBI taxonomy): Eukaryota > Metazoa > Chordata > Actinopteri > Blenniiformes > Blenniidae > Blennius > Blennius ocellaris. Next base: position 518,660 of record NW_027662273.1, on the reverse strand, counting down.
AACGACGGAAACGATCTGAACGACTGAAATGATCTGAACGACGGAAACGATCTGAACGACGGAAACGATCTGAACGAGTGAAACGATCTGAACGACTTAAAAGAGCTGATGAGGGAAACGATCTGAACGACTGAAACGATCTGAACGACTGAAACGATCTGAAAGACGGAAACGATCTGAACGACTGAAACGATCTGAACGACGGAAACGATCTGAACGAGTGAAACGATCTGAATGACTGAAAAGAGCTGAACGACTGAAAAGAGCTGAACGACGGAAACGATCTGAACGACGAAAACGATCTGAACGACGGAAACGATCTGAACGACTGAAACGATCTGAACGACTGAAACGAACTGAACGACGGAAACGATCTGAACGACTGAAACGATCTGAACGACTGAAACGATCTGAAAGACGGAAACGATCTGAACGACTGAAACAATCTGAACGACTTAAAAGAGCTGAACGAGTGAAACGATCTGAACGACGGAAACGATCTGAACGACTTAAACGGTCTGAACGACAGAAACGATCTGAACGACTTAAACGATCTGAACGACGTAAACGATCTGAACGACGTAAACGATCTGAACGACTTAAAAGAGCTGATGAGGGAAACGATCTGAACGACGTAAACGATCTGAACGACTTAAAAGAGCTGATGAGGGAAACGATCTGAACGACGGAAACGATCTGAACGACATAAACGATCTGAACGACGGAAACGATCTGAACGACAGAAACGATCTGAACGACAGAAACGATCTGAACGACTGAAAAGAGCTGATGAGGGAAACGATCTGAACGACGGAAACGATCTGAACGAGTGAAACGATCTGAACGACTTAAAAGAGCTGAATGACAGAAACGATCTGAACGACTGAAAAGAGCTGATGAGGGAAACGATCTGAACGACTGAAACGATCTGAAAGACAGAAACGATCTGAACGATGGAAACGATCTGAACGACGGAAACGATCTGAACGAGTGAAACGATCTGAACGACTGAAAAGAGCTGAACGACTGAAAAGAGCTGATGAGGGAAACGATCTGAACGACTGAAACGATCTGAAAGACGGAAACGATCTGAACGACTGAAACGATCTGAACGACTTAAAAGAGCTGAACGACTGAAAAGAGCTGATGAGGGAAACGATCTGAACGACTGAAACGATCTGAACGACGGAAACGATCTGAACGACTGAAAAGAGCTGATGAGGGAAACGATCTGAACGACTGAAACGATCTGAACGACCGAAACGATCTGAAAGACGGAAACGATCTGAACGACGAAAACGATCTGAACGACTGAAACGATCTGAACGACGGAAACGAACTGAACGACTGAAATGATCTGAACGACTTAAAAGAGCTGAACGACAGAAACGATCTGAACGACTGAAACGATCTGAACGACTGAAACGAACTGAACGACGGAAACGATCTGAACGACTGAAACGATCTGAACGACTGAAACGATCTGAAAGACGGAAACGATCTGAACGACTGAAACGATCTGAAAGACAGAAACGATCTGAACGACGGAAACGATCTGAACGACGGAAACGATCTGAACGACTGAAACGATCTGAACGACGGAAACGATCTGAACGACGGAAACGATCTGAACGAGTGAAACGATCTGAACGACTGAAAAGAGCTGAACGACGGAAACGATCTGAACGACGGAAACGATCTGAACGACTGAAACGATCTGAACGACTTAAAAGAGCTGAATGACAGAAACGATCTGAACGACTGAAAAGAGCTGATGAGGGAAACGATCTGAACGACTGAAACGATCTGAAAGACAGAAACGATCTGAACGATGGAAACGATCTGAACGACGGAAACGATCTGAACGAGTGAAACGATCTGAACGACTGAAAAGAGCTGAACGACTGAAAAGAGCTGATGAGGGAAACGATCTGAACGACTGAAACGATCTGAAAGACGGAAACGATCTGAACGACTGAAACGATCTGAACGACTTAAAAGAGCTGAACGACTGAAAAGAGCTGATGAGGGAAACGATCTGAACGACTGAAACGATCTGAACGACGGAAACGATCTGAACGACGGAAACGATCTGAACGAGTGAAACGATCTGAACGACTGAAAAGAGCTGAACGACGGAAACGATCTGAACGACGGAAACGATCTGAACGACTGAAACGATCTGAACGACGGAAACGATCTGAACGACGGAAACGATCTGAACGACTGAAACGATCTGAACGACGGAAACGAACTGAACGACGGAAACGATCTGAACGACTGAAATGATCTGAACGACGGAAACGATCTGAACGACGGAAACGATCTGAACGAGTGAAACGATCTGAACGACTTAAAAGAGCTGATGAGGGAAACGATCTGAACGACTGAAACGATCTGAACGACTGAAACGATCTGAAAGACGGAAACGATCTGAACGACTGAAACGATCTGAACGACGGAAACGATCTGAACGAGTGAAACGATCTGAATGACTGAAAAGAGCTGAACGACTGAAAAGAGCTGATGAGGGAAACGATCTGAACGACTGAAACGATCTGAACGACGGAAACGATCTGAACGACGAAAACGATCTGAACGACGGAAACGATCTGAACGACTGAAACGATCTGAACGACTGAAACGAACTGAACGACGGAAACGATCTGAACGACTGAAACGATCTGAACGACTGAAACGATCTGAAAGACGGAAACGATCTGAACGACTGAAACAATCTGAACGACTTAAAAGAGCTGAACGACAGAAACGATCTGAACGACTGAAAAGAGCTGATGAGGGAAACGATCTGAACGACTGAAATGATCTGAACGACGGAAACGATCTGAACGAGTGAAACGATCTGAACGACGGAAACGATCTGAACGAGTGAAACGATCTGAACGACGGAAACGATCTGAACGACTTAAACGGTCTGAACGACAGAAACGATCTGAACGACTTAAACGATCTGAACGACGTAAACGATCTGAACGACGTAAACGATCTGAACGACTTAAAAGAGCTGATGAGGGAAACGATCTGAACGACGTAAACGATCTGAACGACTTAAAAGAGCTGATGAGGGAAACGATCTGAACGACGGAAACGATCTGAACGACAGAAACGATCTGAACGACGGAAACGATCTGAACGACAGAAACGATCTGAACGACAGAAACGATCTGAACGACTGAAACGATCTGAACGACTTAAAAGATCTGAACGACGGAAACGATCTGAACGACTGAAACGATCTGAACGACTGAAACAATCTGAACGACTGAAACGATCTGAACGACTGAAACGAACTGAACGACGGAAACGATCTGAACGACTGAAACGATCTGAACGACTGAAACGATCTGAAAGACGGAAACGATCTGAACGACTGAAACAATCTGAACGACTTAAAAGAGCTGAACGACAGAAACGATCTGAACGACTTAAAAGAGCTGAACGACTGAAAAGAGCTGATGAGGGAAACGATCTGAACGACTGAAACGATCTGAACGACGGAAACGATCTGAACGACTGAAAAGAGCTGATGAGGGAAACGATCTGAACGACTGAAACGATCTGAACGACCGAAACGATCTGAAAGACGGAAACGATCTGAACGACGAAAACGATCTGAACGACTGAAACGATCTGAACGACGGAAACGAACTGAACGACTGAAATGATCTGAACGACTTAAAAGAGCTGAACGACAGAAACGATCTGAACGACTGAAACGATCTGAACGACTGAAACGAACTGAACGACGGAAACGATCTGAACGACTGAAACGATCTGAACGACTGAAACGATCTGAAAGACGGAAACGATCTGAACGACTGAAACGATCTGAAAGACAGAAACGATCTGAACGACGGAAACGATCTGAACGACGGAAACGATCTGAACGACTGAAACGATCTGAACGACGGAAACGATCTGAACGACGGAAACGATCTGAACGACTGAAACGATCTGAACGACGGAAACGAACTGAACGACGGAAACGATCTGAACGACTGAAATGATCTGAACGACGGAAACGATCTGAACGACGGAAACGATCTGAACGAGTGAAACGATCTGAACGACTTAAAAGAGCTGATGAGGGAAACGATCTGAACGACTGAAACGATCTGAACGACTGAAACGATCTGAAAGACGGAAACGATCTGAACGACTGAAACGATCTGAACGACGGAAACGATCTGAACGAGTGAAACGATCTGAATGACTGAAAAGAGCTGAACGACTGAAAAGAGCTGATGAGGGAAACGATCTGAACGACTGAAACGATCTGAACGACGGAAACGATCTGAACGACTGAAACGAACTGAACGACGGAAACGATCTGAACGACTGAAACGATCTGAACGACTGAAACGATCTGAAAGACGGAAACGATCTGAACGACTGAAACAATCTGAACGACTTAAAAGAGCTGAACGACAGAAACGATCTGAACGACTGAAAAGAGCTGATGAGGGAAACGATCTGAACGACTGAAATGATCTGAACGACGGAAACGATCTGAACGAGTGAAACGATCTGAACGACTTAAACGGTCTGAACGACAGAAACGATCTGAACGACTTAAACGATCTGAACGACGTAAACGATCTGAACGACGTAAACGATCTGAACGACTTAAAAGAGCTGATGAGGGAAACGATCTGAACGACGTAAACGATCTGAACGACTTAAAAGAGCTGATGAGGGAAACGATCTGAACGACGGAAACGATCTGAACGACAGAAACGATCTGAACGACGGAAACGATCTGAACGACAGAAACGATCTGAACGACGGAAACGATCTGAACGACAGAAACGATCTGAACGACTGAAAAGAGCTGATGAGGGAAACGATCTGAACGACGGAAACGATCTGAACGAGTGAAACGATCTGAACGACTTAAAAGAGCTGAATGACAGAAACGATCTGAACGACTGAAAAGAGCTGATGAGGGAAACGATCTGAACGACTGAAACGATCTGAAAGACAGAAACGATCTGAACGATGGAAACGATCTGAACGACGGAAAAGAGCTGAACGACTGAAAAGAGCTGATGAGGGAAACGATCTGAACGACTGAAACGATCTGAACGACGGAAACGATCTGAACTACTTAAAAGAGCTGAACGACAGAAACGATCTGAACGAATAAAACGATCTGAACGACTGAAACGAACTGAACGACGGAAACGATCTGAACGACTTAAAAGAGCTGATGAGGGAAACGATCTGAACGACTGAAACGATCTGAACGACTGAAACGATCTGAAAGACGGAAACGATCTGAACGACTGAAACGATCTGAACGACGGAAACGATCTGAACGAGTGAAACGATCTGAATGACTGAAAAGAGCTGAACGACTGAAAAGAGCTGATGAGGGAAACGATCTGAACGACTGAAACGATCTGAACGACGGAAACGATCTGAACGACTGAAAAGAGCTGATGAGGAAAACGATCTGAACGACTGAAACGATCTGAACGACGGAAACGATCTGAACGACGGAAACGATCTGAACGACTGAAACGATCTGAACGACGGAAACGAACTGAACGACTGAAACGATCTGAACGACTTGAAAGAGCTGAACGACAGAAACGATCTGAACGACTGAAACGATCTGAACGACTGAAACGAACTGAACGACGGAAACGATCTGAACGAGTGAAACGATCTGAACGACTGAAACGATCTGAAAGACGGAAACGATCTGAACGACTGAAACGATCTGAACGAGTGAAACGATCTGAAAGACAGAAACGATCTGAACGACGGAAACGATCTGAACGACGGAAACGATCTGAACGACGGAAACGATCTGAACGACTGAAACGATCTGAACGACTGAAACGATCTGAACGACGGAAACGATCTGAACGACTGAAACGATCTGAACGACGGAAACGATCTGAACTACTTAAAAGAGCTGAACGACAGAAACGATCTGAACGAATAAAACGATCTGAACGACTGAAACGAACTGAACGACGGAAACGATCTGAACGACTTAAAAGAGCTGATGAGGGAAATGATCTGAACGACTGAAACGATCTGAACGACTGAAACGATCTGAACGACGGAAACGATCTGAAAGACGGAAACGATCTGAACGACTGAAACGATCTGAACGACGGAAACGATCTGAACGAGTGAAACGATCTAAATGACTGAAAAGAGCTGAACGACTGAAAAGAGCTGATGAGGGAAACGATCTGAACGACTGAAACGATCTGAACGACGGAAACGATCTGAACGACGAAAACGATCTGAACGACTGAAACGATCTGAAAGACGGAAACGATCTGAACGACTGAAACGATCTGAATGACTGAAACGATCTGAACGACGGAAACGATCTGAACGACGGAAACGATCTGAACGAGTGAAACGATCTGAACGACTGAAAAGAGCTGATGAGGGAAACGATCTGAACGACGGAAACGATCTGAACGACGGAAACGATCTGAACGACGGAAACGATCTGAACGAAGGAAACGATCTGAACGAGTGAAACGATCTGAACGACTGAAAAGAGCTGAACGACTGAAAAGAGCTGATGAGGGAAACGATCTGAACGACTGAAACGAACTGAACGACGGAAACGATCTGAACGACTGAAACGATCTGAATGACCGAAACGATCTGAAAGACGGAAACGATCTGAACGACGAAAACGATCTGAACGACTGAAACGATCTGAACGACGGAAACGAACTGAACGACTGAAATGATCTGAACGACTTAAAAGAGCTGAACGACAGAAACGATCTGAACGACTGAAACGATCTGAACTACTGAAACGAACTGAACGACGGAAACGATCTGAACGACTGAAACGATCTGAACGACTGAAACGATCTGAAAGACGGAAACGATCTGAACGACTGAAACGATCTGAAAGACAGAAACGATCTGAACGACGGAAACGATCTGAACGACGGAAACGATCTGAACGACTGAAACGATCTGAACGACTGAAAAGAGCTGAACGACGGAAACGATCTGAACGACGGAAACGATCTGAACGACTGAAACGATCTGAACGACGGAAACGAACTGAACGACGGAAACGATCTGAACGACTGAAATGATCTGAACGACGGAAACGATCTGAACGACGGAAACGATCTGAACGAGTGAAACGATCTGAACGACTGAAAAGAGCTGATGAGGGAAACGATCTGAACGACGGAAACGATCTGAACGACGGAAACGATCTGAACGACGGAAACGATCTGAACGAAGGAAACGATCTGAACGAGTGAAACGATCTGAACGACTGAAAAGAGCTGAACGACTGAAAAGAGCTGATGAGGGAAACGATCTGAACGACTGAAACGAACTGAACGACGGAAACGATCTGAACGACTGAAACGATCTGAACGACTGAAACGATCTGAAAGACGGAAACGATCTGAACGACTGAAACGATCTGAAAGACAGAAACGATCTGAAAGACGGAAACGATCTGAACGACGGAAACGATCTGAACGACTGAAACGATCTGAACGACGGAAACGATCTGAACGACGGAAACGATCTGAACGAGTGAAACGATCTGAACGACTGAAAAGAGCTGAACGACTGAAAAGAGCTGAACGACGGAAACGATCTGAACGACTGAAACGATCTGAACGACGGAATCGATCTGAACGACGGAAACGATCTGAACGACTGAAACGATCTGAACGACGGAAACGATCTGAACGACGGAAACGATCTGAACGACTGAAACGATCTGAACGACTGAAACGAACTGAACGACGGAAACGATCTGAACGACTGAAACGATCTGAACGACTGAAACGATCTGAAAGACGGAAACGATCTGAACGACTGAAACGATCTGAACGACTTAAAAGAGCTGAACGACTGAAAAGAGCTGATGAGGGAAACGATCTGAACGACTGAAACGATCTGAACGACGGAAACGATCTGAACGACTGAAAAGAGCTGATGAGGGAAACGATCTGAACGACTGAAACGATCTGAACGACCGAAACGATCTGAAAGACGGAAACGATCTGAACGACGAAAACGATCTGAACGACTGAAACGATCTGAACGACGGAAACGAACTGAACGACTGAAATGATCTGAACGACTTAAAAGAGCTGAACGACAGAAACGATCTGAACGACTGAAACGATCTGAACGACTGAAACGAACTGAACGACGGAAACGATCTGAACGACTGAAACGATCTGAACGACTGAAACGATCTGAAAGACGGAAACGATCTGAACGACTGAAACGATCTGAAAGACAGAAACGATCTGAACGACGGAAACGATCTGAACGACGGAAACGATCTGAACGACTGAAACGATCTGAACGACGGAAACGATCTGAACGACGGAAACGATCTGAACGAGTGAAACGATCTGAACGACTGAAAAGAGCTGAACGACGGAAACGATCTGAACGACGGAAACGATCTGAACGACTGAAACGATCTGAACGACGGAAACGAACTGAACGACTGAAACGATCTGAACGACTGAAACGATCTGAACGACTTAAAAGAGCTGAACGACAGAAACGATCTGAACGACTGAAACGATCTGAACGACTGAAGCGAACTGAACGACGGAAACGATCTGAACGAGTGAAACGATCTGAACGACTGAAAGGATCTGAACAACGGAAACGATCTGAACGACTGAAACGATCTGAACGACGGAAACGATCTGAACGACTGAAATGATCTGAACGACGGAAACGATCTGAACGACGGAAACGATCTGAACGAGTGAAACGATCTGAACGACTGAAAAGAGCTGATGAGGGAAACGATCTGAACGACGGAAACGATCTGAACGATGGAAACGATCTGAACGACGGAAACGATCTGAACGAAGGAAACGATCTGAACGAGTGAAACGATCTGAACGACTGAAAAGAGCTGAACGACTGAAAAGAGCTGATGAGGGAAACGATCTGAACGACTGAAACGAACTGAACGACGGAAACGATCTGAACGACTGAAACGATCTGAACGACTGAAACGATCTGAAAGACGGAAACGATCTGAACGACTGAAACGATCTGAAAGACAGAAACGATCTGAACGACGGAAACGATCTGAACGACGGAAACGATCTGAACGACTGAAACGATCTGAACGACGGAAACAATCTGAACGACGGAAACGATCTGAACGAGCGAAACGATCTGAACGACTGAAAAGAGCTGAACGACTGAAAAGAGCTGAACGACGGAAACGATCTGAACGACTGAAACGATCTGAACGACGGAAACGATCTGAACGACGGAAACGATCTGAACGACTGAAACGATCTGAACGACGGAAACGATCTGAACGACGGAAACGATCTGAACGACTGAAACGATCTGAACGACTGAAACGAACTGAACGACGGAAACGATCTGAACGACTGAAACGATCTGAACGACTGAAACGATCTGAAAGACTGAAACGATCTGAACGACTGAAACGATCTGAAAGACGGAAACGATCTGAACGACTGAAACGATCTGAAAGACGGAAACGATCTGAACGACGGAAACGATCTGAACGACGGAAACGATCTGAACGACTGAAACGATCTGAACGACGGAAACGATCTGAACGACGGAAACGATCTGAACGAGTGAAACGATCTGAACGACTGAAAAGAGCTGAACGACGGAAACGATCTGAACGACGGAAACGATCTGAACGACTGAAACGATCTGAACGACGGAAACGAACTGAACGACTGAAACGATCTGAACGACTGAAACGATCTGAACGACTTAAAAGAGCTGAACGACAGAAACGATCTGAACGACTGAAACGATCTGAACGACTGAAGCGAACTGAACGACGGAAACGATCTGAACGAGTGAAACGATCTGAACGACTGAAAGGATCTGAACAACGGAAACGATCTGAACGACTGAAACGATCTGAACGACGGAAACGATCTGAACGACTGAAATGATCTGAACGACGGAAACGATCTGAACGACGGAAACGATCTGAACGAGTGAAACGATCTGAACGACTGAAAAGAGCTGATGAGGGAAACGATCTGAACGACGGAAACGATCTGAACGATGGAAACGATCTGAACGACGGAAACGATCTGAACGAAGGAAACGATCTGAACGAGTGAAACGATCTGAACGACTGAAAAGAGCTGAACGACTGAAAAGAGCTGATGAGGGAAACGATCTGAACGACTGAAACGAACTGAACGACGGAAACGATCTGAACGACTGAAACGATCTGAACGACTGAAACGATCTGAAAGACGGAAACGATCTGAACGACTGAAACGATCTGAAAGACAGAAACGATCTGAACGACGGAAACGATCTGAACGACGGAAACGATCTGAACGACTGAAACGATCTGAACGACGGAAACGATCTGAACGACGGAAACGATCTGAACGAGCGAAACGATCTGAACGACTGAAAAGAGCTGAACGACTGAAAAGAGCTGAACGACGGAAACGATCTGAACGACTGAAACGATCTGAACGACGGAAACGATCTGAACGACGGAAACGATCTGAACGACTGAAACGATCTGAACGACGGAAACGATCTGAACGACGGAAACGATCTGAACGACTGAAACGATCTGAACGACTGAAACGAACTGAACGACGGAAACGATCTGAACGACTGAAACGATCTGAACGACTGAAACGATCTGAAAGACGGAAACGATCTGAACGACTGAAACGATCTGAACGACTTAAAAGAGCTGAACGACTGAAAAGAGCTGATGAGGGAAACGATCTGAACGACTGAAACGATCTGAACGACGGAAACGATCTGAACGACTGAAAAGAGCTGATGAGGGAAACGATCTGAACGACTGAAACGATCTGAACGACCGAAACGATCTGAAAGACGGAAACGATCTGAACGACGAAAACGATCTGAACGACTGAAACGATCTGAACGACGGAAACGAACTGAACGACTGAAATGATCTGAACGACTTAAAAGAGCTGAACGACAGAAACGATCTGAACGACTGAAACGATCTGAACGACTGAAACGAACTGAACGACTGAAACGATCTGAAAGACGGAAACGATCTGAACGACTGAAACAATCTGAAAGACAGAAACGATCTGAACGACGGAAACGATCTGAACGACGGAAACGAACTGAACGACTGAAATGATCTGAACGACTTAAAAGAGCTGAACGACAGAAACGATCTGAACGACTGAAACGATCTGAACGACTGAAACGAACTGAACGACGGAAACGATCTGAACGACTGAAACGATCTGAACGACTGAAACGATCTGAAAGACGGAAACGATCTGAACGACTGAAACAATCTGAAAGACAGAAACGATCTGAACGACGGAAACGATCTGAACGACGGAAACGATCTGAACGACTGAAACGATCTGAACGACGGAAACGATCTGAACGACGGAAACGATCTGAACGAGTGAAACGATCTGAACGACTGAAAAGAGCTGAACGACGGAAACGATCTGAACGACGGAAACGATCTGAACGACTGAAACGATCTGAACGACGGAAACGAACTGAACGACGGAAACGATCTGAACGACTGAAATGATCTGAACGACGGAAACGATCTGAACGACGGAAACGATCTGAACGAGTGAAACGATCTGAACGACTGAAAAGAGCTGATGAGGGAAACGATCTGAACGACGGAAACGATCTGAACGACGGAAACGATCTGAACGACGGAAACGATCTGAACGACGGAAACGATCTGAACGACGGAAACGATCTGAACGAGTGAAACGATCTGAACGACTGAAAAGAGCTGAACGACTGAAAAGAGCTGATGAGGGAAACGATCTGAACGACTGAAACGAACTGAACGACGGAAACGATCTGAACGACTGAAACGAACTGAACGACGGAAACGATCTGAACGACTGAAACGATCTGAACGACTGAAACGATCTGAAAGACGGAAACGATCTGAACGACTGAAACGAACTGAACGACGGAAACGATCTGAACGACTGAAACGATCTGAACGACTGAAACGATCTGAAAGACGGAAACGATCTGAACGACTGAAACGATCTGAACGACTTAAAAGAGCTGAACGACTGAAAAGAGCTGATGAGGGAAACGATCTGAACGACTGAAACGATCTGAACGACGGAAACGATCTGAACGACTGAAAAGAGCTGATGAGGGAAACGATCTGAACGACTGAAACGATCTGAACGACCGAAACGATCTGAAAGACGGAAACGATCTGAACGACGAAAACGATCTGAACGACTGAAACGATCTGAACGACGGAAACGAACTGAACGACTGAAATGATCTGAACGACTTAAAAGAGCTGAACGACAGAAACGATCTGAACGACTGAAACGATCTGAACGACTGAAACGAACTGAACGACGGAAACGATCTGAACGACTGAAACGATCTGAACGACTGAAACGATCTGAAAGACGGAAACGATCTGAACGACGGAAACGATCTGAACGACTGAAACGATCTGAACGACGGAAACGAACTGAACGACTGAAACGATCTGAACGACTGAAACGATCTGAACGACTTAAAAGAGCTGAACGACAGAAACGATCTGAACGACTGAAACGATCTGAACGACTGAAGCGAACTGAACGACGGAAACGATCTGAACGAGTGAAACGATCTGAACGACTGAAAAGAGCTGAACGACTGAAAAGAGCTGATGAGGGAAACGATCTGAACGACGGAAACGATCTGAAAGACAGAAACGAACTGAACGACAGAAACGATCTGAACGACTGAGAAGAGCTGATGAGGGAAACGATCTGAACGACTGAAACGATCTGAACGACGGAAACGATCTGAAAGACGGAAACGATCTGAACGACGAAAACGATCTGAACGACGGAAACGATCTGAACGACTGAAACGATCTGAACGACTTAAAAGAGCTGAACGACAGAAACGATCTGAACGACTGAAACGATCTGAACGACTGAAACGATCTGAACGACTGAAACGATCTGAACGACGGAAACGATCTGAAAGACGGAAACGATCTGAACGACGGAAACGATCTGAACGAGTGAAACGATCTGAACGACTGAAAAGAGCTGAACGACGGAAACGATCTGAACGACGGAAACGATCTGAACGACTGAAACGATCTGAACGACGGAAACGAACTGAACGACTGAAACGATCTGAACGACTGAAACGATCTGAACGACTTAAAAGAGCTGAACGACAGAAACGATCTCAACGACTGAAACGATCTGAACGACTGAAGCGAACTGAACGACGGAAACGATCTGAACGAGTGAAACGATCTGAACGACTGAAAAGAGCTGAACGACTGAAAAGAGCTGATGAGGGAAACGATCTGAACGACGGAAACGATCTGAAAGACGGAAACGAACTGAACGACAGAAACGATCTGAACGACTGAGAAGAGCTGATGAGGGAAACGATCTGAACGACTGAAACGATCTGAACGACGGAAACGATCTGAAAGACGGAAACGATCTGAACGACGAAAACGATCTGAACGACGGAAACGATCTGAACGACTGAAACGATCTGAACGACTTAAAAGAGCTGAACGACAGAAACGATCTGAACGACTGAAACGATCTGAACGACTGAAACGATCTGAACGACTGAAACGATCTGAACGACGGAAACGATCTGAAAGACGGAAACGATCTGAACGACGGAAACGATCTGAATGACTGAAACGATCTGAAAGACGGAAACGATCTGAACGACTGAAACGATCTGAACGACTTAAAAGAGCTGATGAGGGAAACGATCTGAACGACTGAAACGATCTGAACGACTGAAACGATCTGAAAGACAGAAACGATCTGAAAGACTGAAACAATTTGAACGACGGAAAAGAGCTGATGAGGGAAACGATCTGAACGACTGAAACGATCTGAACGACGGAAACGATCTGAACGACTGAAATGATCTGAACGACGGAAACGATCTGAACGAGTGAAACGATCTGAACGACTGAAACGATCTGAACGACTGAAACGATCTGAACGACGGAAACGATCTGAACGACGGGAACGATCTGAACGACAGAAACGATCTGAACGACTGAAACGACCTCATCGATGTAAACGATCTGAACGACGTAAACGATCTGAACGACGGAAACGATCTGAACGACTGAAACGATCTGAACGACTGAAACGAACTGAACGACGGAAACGATCTGAACGACTGAAACGATCTGAACGACTGAAACGATCTGAAAGACGGAAACGATCTGAACGACTGAAACGATCTGAACGACTTAAAAGAGCTGAATGACTGAAAAGAGCTGATGAGGGAAACGATCTGAACGACTGAAACGATCTGAATGACTGAAACGATCTGAAAGACGGAAACGATCTGAACGACTGAAACGATCTGAACGACTTAAAAGAGCTGATGAGGGAAACGATCTGAACGACTGAAACGATCTGAACGACTGAAACGATCTGAAAGACAGAAACGATCTGAAAGACTGAAACAATTTGAACGACGGAAACGATCTGAACGACGGAAACGATCTGAACGACTGAAATGATCTGAACGACGGAAACGATCTGAACGAGTGAAACGATCTGAACGACTGAAACGATCTGAACGACGGAAACGATCTGAACGACGGGAACGATCTGAACGACAGAAACGATCTGAACGACTGAAACGACCTCATCGACGTAAACGATCTGAACGACGGAAACGATCTGAACGACGGAAACGATCTGAACGACGGAAACGATCTGCACGACGGAAACGAACTGAACGACGGAAACGATCTGAACGACGGAAACGATCTGCACGACGGAAACGAACTGAACGATGGAAACGATCTTTACGACGGAAACGATCTGCACGACGGAAACGAACTGAACGACGGAAACGATCTGAACGATTGAAACGATCTGAACGACGGAAACGATCTGAACGACTGAAAAGAGCTGAACGACGGAAACGATCTGAACGATTGAAACGATCTGAACGACGGAAACGATCTGAACGACTGAAAAGAGCTGATGATGGAAACGATCTGAGCGACTGAAACGATCTGAACGAATTAAAAGAGCTGATGAGGGAAACGATCTGAACGACTGAAATGATCTGAACGACGGAAACGATCTGAACGAGTGAAACGATCTGAACGACGGAAACGATCTGAACGAGTGAAACGATCTGAACGACGGAAACGATCTGAACGACTTAAACGGTCTGAACGACAGAAACGATCTGAACGACTTAAACGATCTGAACGACGTAAACGATCTGAACGACGTAAACGATCTGAACGACTTAAAAGAGCTGATGAGGGAAACGATCTGAACGACGTAAACGATCTGAACGACTTAAAAGAGCTGATGAGGGAAACGATCTGAACGACGGAAACGATCTGAACGACAGAAACGATCTGAACGACGGAAACGATCTGAACGACAGAAACGATCTGAACGACGGAAACGATCTGAACGACAGAAACGATCTGAACGACTGAAAAGAGCTGATGAGGGAAACGATCTGAACGACGGAAACGATCTGAACGAGTGAAACGATCTGAACGACTTAAAAGAGCTGAATGACAGAAACGATCTGAACGACTGAAAAGAGCTGATGAGGGAAACGATCTGAACGACTGAAACGATCTGAAAGACAGAAACGATCTGAACGATGGAAACGATCTGAACGACGGAAACGATCTGAACGAGTGAAACGATCTGAACGACTGAAAAGAGCTGAACGACTGAAAAGAGCTGATGAGGGAAACGATCTGAACGACTGAAACGATCTGAACGACGGAAACGATCTGAACTACTTAAAAGAGCTGAACGACAGAAACGATCTGAACGAATAAAACGATCTGAACGACTGAAACGAACTGAACGACGGAAACGATCTGAACGACTTAAAAGAGCTGATGAGGGAAACGATCTGAACGACTGAAACGATCTGAACGACGGAAACGATCTGAACGACGGAAACGAACTGAACGACGGAAACGATCTGAACGACTTAAACGATCTGAACGACGGAAACTATCTGAACGACAGAAACGATCTGAACGACTGAAACGATCTGAAAGACTGAAAAGAGCTGATGAGGGAAACGATCTGAACGACGTAAACGATCTGAACGACGTAAACGATCTGAACGACTTAAAAGAGCTGATGAGGGAAACGATCTGAACGACGTAAACGATCTGAACGACTTAAAAGAGCTGATGAGGGAAACGATCTGAACGACGGAAACGATCTGAACGACAGAAACGATCTGAACGACGGAAACGATCTGAACGACAGAAACGATCTGAACGACGGAAACGATCTGAACGACAGAAACGATCTGAACGACTGAAAAGAGCTGATGAGGGAAACGATCTGAACGACGGAAACGATCTGAACGAGTGAAACGATCTGAACGACTTAAAAGAGCTGAATGACAGAAACGATCTGAACGACTGAAAAGAGCTGATGAGGGAAACGATCTGAACGACTGAAACGATCTGAAAGACAGAAACGATCTGAACGATGGAAACGATCTGAACGACGGAAACGATCTGAACGAGTGAAACGATCTGAACGACTGAAAAGAGCTGAACGACTGAAAAGAGCTGATGAGGGAAACGATCTGAACGACTGAAACGATCTGAACGACGGAAACGATCTGAACTACTTAAAAGAGCTGAACGACAGAAACGATCTGAACGAATAAAACGATCTGAACGACTGAAACGAACTGAACGACGGAAACGATCTGAACGACTTAAAAGAGCTGATGAGGGAAACGATCTGAACGACTGAAACGATCTGAACGACGGAAACGATCTGAAAGACGGAAACGATCTGAACGACTGAAACGATCTGAACGACGGAAACGATCTGAACGAGTGAAACGATCTGAATGACTGAAAAGAGCTGAACGACTGAAAAGAGCTGATGAGGGAAACGATCTGAACGACTGAAACGATCTGAACGACGGAAACGATCTGAACGACGAAAACGATCTGAACGACGGAAACGATCTGAACGACTTAAAAGAGCTGAACGACGGAAACGATCTGAACGACTGAAACGATCTGAAAGACAGAAACGATCTGAACGACTGAAACGATCTGAACGACTGAAAAGAGCTGATGAGGGAAACGATCTGAACGACTGAAACGATCTGAACGACGGAAACGATCTGAACGACTGAAAAGAGCTGATGAGGGAAACGATCTGAACGACTGAAATGATCTGAACGACGGAAACGATCTGAACGACTTAAAAGAGCTGAACGACAGAAACGATCTGAACGACTGAAACGATCTGAACGACTGAAACGAACTGAACGACGGAAACGATCTGAACGACTTAAAAGAGCTGATGAGGGAAACGATCTGAACGACTGAAACGATCTGAACGACGGAAACGATCTGAACGACTGAAACGATCTGAAAGACGGAAACGATCTGAACGACGAAAACGATCTGAACGACGGAAACGATCTGAACGACTGAAACGATCTGAACGACTTAAAAGAGCTGATGAGGGAAACGATCTGAACGACTGAAACGATCTGAACGACTGAAACGAACTGAACGACGGAAACGATCTCAACGACTGAAACGATCTGAACGACTGAAACGATCTGAAAGACGGAAACGATCTGAACGACTGAAACGATCTGAACGAGTGAAACGATCTGAAAGACGGAAACGATCTGAACGACGGAAACGATCTGAACGACGGAAACGATCTGAACGACGGAAACGATCTGAACGACTGAAACGATCTGAACGACGGAAACGAACTGAACGACTGAAACGATCTGAACGACTGAAACGATCTGAACGACTTAAAAGAGCTGAACGACAGAAACGATCTGAACGACTGAAACGATCTGAACGACTGAAACGAACTGAACGACGGAAACGATCTGAACGACTGAAACGATCTGAACGACTGAAACGATCTGAACGACTTAAAAGAGCTGAATGACAGAAACGATCTGAACGACTGAAAAGAGCTGATGAGGGAAACGATCTGAACGACTGAAACGATCTGAACGACGGAAACGATCTGAACTACTTAAAAGAGCTGAACGACAGAAACGATCTGAACGAATAAAACGATCTGAACGACTGAAACGAACTGAACGACGGAAACGATCTGAACGACTTAAAAGAGCTGATGAGGGAAACGATCTGAACGACTGAAACGATCTGAACGACGGAAACGATCTGAAAGACGGAAACGATCTGAACGACTGAAACGATCTGAACGACGGAAACGATCTGAACGAGTGAAACGATCTGAATGACTGAAAAGAGCTGAACGACTGAAAAGAGCTGATGAGGGAAACGATCTGAACGACTGAAACGATCTGAACGACGGAAACGATCTGAACGACGAAAACGATCTGAACGACGGAAACGATCTGAACGACTTAAAAGAGCTGAACGACGGAAACGATCTGAACGACTGAAACGATCTGAAAGACGGAAACGATCTGAACGACTGAAACGATCTGAACGACTGAAAAGAGCTGATGAGGGAAACGATCTGAACGACTGAAACGATCTGAACGACGGAAACGATCTGAACGACTGAAAAGAGCTGATGAGGGAAACGATCTGAACGACTGAAATGATCTGAACGACGGAAACGATCTGAACGACTTAAAAGAGCTGAACGACAGAAACGATCTGAACGACTGAAACGATCTGAACGACTGAAACGAACTGAACGACGAAAACGATCTGAACGACGGAAACGATCTGAACGACTGAAACGATCTGAACGACTTAAAAGAGCTGATGAGGGAAACGATCTGAACGACTGAAACGATCTGAAAGACGGAAACGATCTGAACGACGAAAACGATCTGAACGACGGAAACGATCTGAACGACTGAAACGATCTGAACGACTGAAACGATCTGAACGACGGAAACGATCTGAACGACTGAAACGATCTGAACGACTTAAAAGAGCTGATGAGGGAAACGATCTGAACGACTGAAACGATCTGAAAGACGGAAACGATCTGAACGACGAAAACGATCTGAACGACGGAAACGATCTGAACGACTGAAACGATCTGAACGACTGAAACGATCTGAACGACGGAAACGATCTGAACGACTGAAACGATCTGAACGACGGAAACGATCTGAACGACTGAAACGATCTGAATGACTGAAACGATCTGAAAGACGGAAACGATCTGAACGACTGAAACGATCTGAACGACTTAAAAGAGCTGATGAGGGAAACGATCTGAACGAGTGAAACGATCTGAACGACTGAAACGATCTGAAAGACAGAAACGATCTGAAAGACTGAAACAATTTGAACGACGGAAAAGAGCTGATGAGGGAAACGATCTGAACGACTGAAACGATCTGAACGACTGAAACGATCTGAACGACGGAAACGATCTGAACGACTGAAATGATCTGAACGACGGAAACGATCTGAACGACGGAAACGATCTGAACGACGGAAACGATCTGAACGACTGAAACGATCTGAACGACTGAAAAGAGCTGATGAGGGAAACGATCTGAACGACTGAAACGATCTGAAAGACGGAAACGATCTGAACGACGAAAACGATCTGAACGACGGAAACGATCTGAACGACTGAAACGATCTGAACGACTGAAACGATCTGAACGACTGAAACGATCTGAACGACGGAAACGATCTGAAAGACGGAAACGATCTGAACGACTGAAACGATCTGAATGACTGAAACGATCTGAAAGACGGAAACGATCTGAACGACTGAAACGATCTGAACGACTTAAAAGAGCTGATGAGGGAAACGATCTGAACGAGTGAAACGATCTGAACGACTGAAACGATCTGAAAGACTGAAACAATTTGAACGACGGAAAAGAGCTGATGAGGGAAACGATCTGAACGACTGAAACGATCTGAACGACTGAAACGATCTGAACGACTGAAACGATCTGAACGACGGAAACGATCTGAACGACAGAAACGATCTGAACGACGGAAACGATCTGAACGACAGAAACGATCTGAACGACTGAAAAGAGCTGATGAGGGAAACGATCTGAACGACGGAAACGATCTGAACGACTGAAACGATCTGAACGACTGAAACGATCTGAACGACGGAAACGATCTGAACGACTTAAAAGAGCTGAACGACGGAAACGATCTGACCGACGGGAACGATCTGAACGACAGAAACGATCTGAACGACTGAAACGACCTCATCGATGTAAACGATCTGAACGACGTAAACGAACTGAACGACGTAAACGATCTGAACGACTTAAAAGAGCTGATGAGGGAAACGATCTGAACGACGTAAACGATCTGAACGACTTAAAAGAGCTGATGAGGGAAACGATCTGAACGACGGAAACGATCTGAACGACAGAAACGATCTGAACGACGGAAACGATCTGAACGACAGAAACGATCTGAACGACTGAAAAGAGCTGATGAGGGAAACGATTTGAAGGACTGAAACGATCTGAACGACTGAAACGATCTGAACGACGGAAACGATCTGAACGACCGAAACGATCTGAACGACGGAAACGATCTGCACGACAGAAACGATCTGAACGACCGAAACGATCTGAACGACTTAAAAGAGCTGAACTACAGAAACGATCTGAACGACGGAAACGATCTGAACGACTTAAACGATCTGAACGACTTAAAAGAGCTGAACGACAGAAACGATCTGAACGACTGAAAAGAGCTGAACGACAGAAACGATCTGAACGACTGAAAAGAGCTGATGAGGGAAACGATCTGAACGACTTAAACGACCTCATCGACGTAAACGATCTGAACGACTGAAACGATCTGAACGACAGAAACGATCTGAACGACGGAAACGAGCTGGTGAGGGAAACGATTTGAAGGACTGAAACGATCTGAACGACTGAAACGATCTGAACGACGGAAACGATCTGCACGACAGAAACGATCTGAACGACCGAAACGATCTGAACGACTTAAAAGTGCTGAACGATGGAATCGACCTGAACGACGGAAACGATCTGAACGACGGAAACGATCTGCACGACGGAAACGATCTGAACAACGGAAACGAGCTGCACGACGGAAAGGAACTGAACGACGGAAACGATCTGCATGACGGAAACGAACTGAACAACGGAAACGAGCTGAACGACTGAAACGATCTGAACGACGGAAATGAGCTGAACGACTGAAAAGAGCTGATGAGGGAAACGATCTGAACGACAGAAACGATCTGAACGACTGAAACGATCTGAACGACGGAAACGATCTGAACGACGTAAACGATCTGAACGACTTAAAAGAGCTGAACGATGTAAACGATCTGAACGACGGAAACGAACTGAACGACGGAAACGATCTGAACGACTTAAAAGAGCTGAACGATGGAAACGATCTGAACGACGGAAACGAACTGAACGACGGAAACGATCTGAACGACTGAAACGATCTGAACGACGGAAACGAACTGAACGACGGAAACGATCTGAACGACGGAAACGAACTGAACGACGGAAACGATCTGAACAACTTAAAAGAGCTGATGAGGGAAACGATCTCAATGACGGAAACGATCTGAACGACGGAAACAATCTGAACGACGGAAACGATCTGCTTGACGGAAACGAACTGAACGACGGAAACGAGCTGATGAGGGAAACAATTTGAAGGACTGAAACGATCTGAACGACGTAAACGATCTGAACGACGGAAACGAACTGAACGACGGAAACGATCTGCACGACGGAAACGAACTGAACGACGGAAACGAGCTGAACGACGGAAACGAGCTGAACGACGGAAACGATCTGAACGATTGAAACGAACTGAACGACGGAAACGAGCTGAACGACTGAAACGATCTCATCGACGAAAACGATCTGAACGACTGAAACGACCTCATCGACGAAAACGAACTGAAAGACAGAAACGATCTGAACGACTTAAAAGAGCTGAACGACAGAAACGATCTGAACGACTGAAAAGAGCTGATGAGGGAAACGATCTGAACGACTGAAACGATCTGAAAGACAGAAACGATCTGAACGATGTAAACGATCTGAACGACGGAAACGATCTGAACGAGTGAAACGATCTGAACGACTGAAACGATCTGAACGACTGAAAAGAGCTGATGAGGGAAACGATCTGAACGACTGAAACGATCTGAACGACGGAAACGATCTGAACGACTGAAAAGAGCTGATGAGGGAAACGATCTGAACGACTGAAACGATCTGAACGACGGAAACGTTCTGGACGACTTAAAAGAGCTGAACGACAGAAACGATCTGAACGACTGAAACGATCTGAACGACTGAAACGAACTGAACGACGGAAACGATCTGAACGACTTAAAAGAGCTGATGAGGGAAACGATCTGAACGACTGAAACGATCTGAACGACGGAAACGATCTGAACGACTTAAAAGAGCTGAACGACGGAAACGATCTGAACGACTGAAACGATCTGAACGACTGAAACGAACTGAACGACGGAAACGATCTGAACGACTTAAAAGAGCTGATGAGGGAAACGATCTGAAAAAATGAAACGAACTGAACGACAGAAACGATCTGAACGACTGAAAAGAGCTGATGAAGGAAACGATCTGAACGACGGAAACGATATGAACGACGGAAACGATCTGAACGACGGAAACGATCTGAACGAGTGAAACGATCTGAACGACTGAAACGATCTGAACGACTGAAACGCTCTGAACGACTGAAACGATCTGAACGACGGAAACGATCTGAACGACTGAAACGATCTGAACGACGGAAACGATCTGAACGACTGAAAAGAGCTGATGAGGGAAACGATCTGAACGACTGAAACGATCTGAACGACGGAAACGATCTGAACGACTTAAAAGAGCTGAACGACAGAAACGATCTGAACGACTGAAACGATCTGAACGACTGAAACGAACTGAACGACGGAAACGATCTGAACGACTTAAAAGAGCTGATGAGGGAAACGATCTGAACGACTGAAACGAACTGAACGACAGAAACGATCTGAACGACGGAAACGAACTGAACGACTGAAACGATCTGAACGACTGAAACGATCTGAATGACTTAAAAGAGCTGAACGACAGAAACGATCTGAACGACTGAAACGATCAAAACGACTGAAACGAACTGAACGACGGAAACGATCTGAACGACGGAAACGATCTGAACGACTGAAACGATCTGAACGACTTAAAAGAGCTGAACGACAGAAACGATCTGAACGACTGAAAAGAGCTGATGAGGGAAACGATCTGAACGACGGAAACGATCTGAACGACTGAAACGATCTGAACGACTGAAACGATCTGAACGACGGAAACGAACTGAACGACTGAAACAATCTGAACGACTGAGACGATCTGAACGACTTAAAAGAGCTGAACGACAGAAACGATCTGAACGACTGAAACGATCTGAACGACTGAAACGAACTGAACGACGGAAACGATCTGAACGACTCAAACGATCTGAACGACGGAAACGATCTGAACGACGGAAACGATCTGAACGACTGAAACGATCTGAACGACGGAAACGAACTGAACGACTGAAACGATCTGAACGACTGAAACGATCTGAACGACTTAAAAGAGCTGAACGACAGAAACGATCTGAACGACGGAAACGATCTGAACAACTTAAAAGAGCTGATGAGGGAAACGATCTCAATGACGGAAACGATCTGAACGACGGAAACGATCTGAACGACGGAAACGATCTGCTTGACGGAAACGAACTGAACGACGGAAACGAGCTGAACGACGGAAACGAACTGAAAGACAGAAACGATCTGAACGACTTAAAAGAGCTGAACGACAGAAACGATCTGAACGACTGAAAAGAGCTGATGAGGGAAACGATCTGAACGACTGAAACGATCTGAAAGACAGAAACGATCTGAACGATGTAAACGATCTGAACGACGGAAACGATCTGAACGAGTGAAACGATCTGAACGACTGAAACGATCTGAACGACTGAAAAGAGCTGATGAGGGAAACGATCTGAACGACTGAAACGATCTGAACGACGGAAACGATCTGAACGACTGAAAAGAGCTGATGAGGGAAACGATCTGAACGACTGAAACGATCTGAACGACGGAAACGTTCTGGACGACTTAAAAGAGCTGAACGACAGAAACGATCTGAACGACTGAAACGATCTGAACGACTGAAACGAACTGAACGACGGAAACGATCTGAACGACTTAAAAGAGCTGATGAGGGAAACGATCTGAACGACTGAAACGATCTGAACGACGGAAACGATCTGAACGACTTAAAAGAGCTGAACGACAGAAACGATCTGAACGACTGAAACGATCTGAACGACTGAAACGAACTGAACGACGGAAACGATCTGAACGACTTAAAAGAGCTGATGAGGGAAACGATCTGAACGACTGAAACGAACTGAACGACAGAAACGATCTGAACGACGGAAACGAACTGAACGACTGAAACGATCTGAACGACTGAAACGATCTGAATGACTTAAAAGAGCTGAACGACAGAAACGATCTGAACGACTGAAACTATCAAAACGACTGAAACGAACTGAACGACGGAAACGATCTGAACGACGGAAACGATCTGAACGACTGAAACGATCTGAACGACTTAAAAGAGCTGAACGACAGAAACGATCTGAACGACTGAAAAGAGCTGATGAGGGAAACGATCTGAACGACGGAAACGATCTGAACGACTGAAACGATCTGAACGACTGAAACGATCTGAACGACGGAAACGAACTGAACGACTGAAACAATCTGAACGACTGAGACGATCTGAACGACTTAAAAGAGCTGAACGACAGAAACGATCTGAACGACTGAAACGATCTGAACGACTGAAACGAACTGAACGACGGAAACGATCTGAACGACTGAAACGATCTGAACGACGGAAACGATCTGAACGACGGAAACGATCTGAACGACTGAAACGATCTGAACGACGGAAACGAACTGAACGACTGAAACGATCTGAACGACTGAAACGATCTGAACGACTTAAAAGAGCTGAACGACAGAAACGATCTGAACGACGGAAACGATCTGAACAACTTAAAAGAGCTGATGAGGGAAACGATCTCAATGACGGAAACGATCTGAACGACGGAAACGATCTGAACGACGGAAACGATCTGCTTGACGGAAACGAACTGAACGACGGAAACGAGCTGAACGACGGAAACGAACTGAAAGACAGAAACGATCTGAACGACTTAAAAGAGCTGAACGACAGAAACGATCTGAACGACTGAAAAGAGCTGATGAGGGAAACGATCTGAACGACTGAAACGATCTGAAAGACAGAAACGATCTGAACGATGTAAACGATCTGAACGACGGAAACGATCTGAACGAGTGAAACGATCTGAACGACTGAAACGATCTGAACGACTGAAAAGAGCTGATGAGGGAAACGATCTGAACGACTGAAACGATCTGAACGACGGAAACGATCTGAACGACTGAAAAGAGCTGATGAGGGAAACGATCTGAACGACTGAAACGATCTGAACGACGGAAACGTTCTGGACGACTTAAAAGAGCTGAACGACAGAAACGATCTGAACGACTGAAACGATCTGAACGACTGAAACGAACTGAACGACGGAAACGATCTGAACGACTTAAAAGAGCTGATGAGGGAAACGATCTGAACGACTGAAACGATCTGAACGACGGAAACGATCTGAACGACTTAAAAGAGCTGAACGACAGAAACGATCTGAACGACTGAAACGATCTGAACGACTGAAACGAACTGAACGACGGAAACGATCTGAACGACTTAAAAGAGCTGATGAGGGAAACGATCTGAAAAAATTAAACGAACTGAACGACAGAAACGATCTGAACGACTGAAAAGAGCTGATGAAGGAAACGATCTGAACGACGGAAACGATATGAACGACGGAAACGATCTGAACGACGGAAACGATCTGAACGAGTGAAACGATCTGAACGACTGAAACGATCTGAACGACTGAAACGATCTGAATGACTTAAAAGTGCTGAACGACAGAAACGATCTGAACGACTGAAACGATCAAAACGACTGAAACGAACTGAACGACGGAAACGATCTGAACGACGGAAACGATCTGAACGACTGAAACGATCTGAACGACTTAAAAGAGCTGAACGACAGAAACGATCTGAACGACTGAAAAGAGCTGATGAGGGAAACGATCTGAACGACGGAAACGATCTGAACGACTGAAACGATCTGAACGACTGAAACGATCTGAACGACGGAAACGAACTGAACGACTGAAACAATCTGAACGACTGAGACGATCTGAACGACTTAAAAGAGCTGAACGACAGAAACGATCTGAACGACTGAAACGATCTGAACGACTGAAACGAACTGAACGACGGAAACGATCTGAACGACTGAAACGATCTGAACGACGGAAACGATCTGAACGACGGAAACGATCTGAACGACTGAAACGATCTGAACGACGGAAACGAACTGAACGACTGAAACGATCTGAACGACTGAAACGATCTGAACGACTTAAAAGAGCTGAACGACAGAAACGATCTGAACGACGGAAACGATCTGAACAACTTAAAAGAGCTGATGAGGGAAACGATCTCAATGACGGAAACGATCTGAACGACGGAAACGATCTGAACGACGGAAACGATCTGCTTGACGGAAACGAACTGAACGACGGAAACGAGCTGAACGACGCAAACGAACTGAAAGACAGAAACGATCTGAACGACTTAAAAGAGCTGAACGACAGAAACGATCTGAACGACTGAAAAGAGCTGATGAGGGAAACGATCTGAACGACTGAAACGATCTGAAAGACAGAAACGATCTGAACGATGTAAACGATCTGAACGACGGAAACGATCTGAACGAGTGAAACGATCTGAACGACTGAAACGATCTGAACGACTGAAAAGAGCTGATGAGGGAAACGATCTGAACGACTGAAACGATCTGAACGACGGAAACGATCTGAACGACTGAAAAGAGCTGATGAGGGAAACGATCTGAACGACTGAAACGATCTGAACGACGGAAACGTTCTGGACGACTTAAAAGAGCTGAACGACAGAAACGATCTGAACGACTGAAACGATCTGAACGACTGAAACGAACTGAACGACGGAAACGATCTGAACGACTTAAAAGAGCTGATGAGGGAAACGATCTGAACGACTGAAACGATCTGAACGACGGAAACGATCTGAACGACTTAAAAGAGCTGAACGACAGAAACGATCTGAACGACTGAAACGATCTGAACGACTGAAACGAACTGAACGACGGAAACGATCTGAACGACTTAAAAGAGCTGATGAGGGAAACGATCTGAAAAAATTAAACGAACTGAACGACAGAAACGATCTGAACGACTGAAAAGAGCTGATGAAGGAAACGATCTGAACGACGGAAACGATATGAACGACGGAAACGATCTGAACGACGGAAACGATCTGAACGAGTGAAACGATCTGAACGACTGAAACGATCTGAACGACTGAAACGATCTGAACGACTGAAACGATCTCAACGACGGAAACGATCTGAACGACTGAAACGATCTGAACGACGGAAACGATCTGAACGACTGAAACGATCTGAACGACTGAAACGATCTGAACGACGGAAACGATCTGAACGACTGAAACGATCTGAAAGACAGAAACGATCTGAAAGACTGAAACAATTTGAACGACGGAAAAGAGCTGATGAGGGAAACGATCTGAACGACTGAAACGATCTGAACGACTGAAACGATCTGAACGACGGAAACGATCTGAACGACTTAAAAGAGCTGAACGACAGAAACGATCTGAACGACTGAAACGATCTGAACGACTGAAACGAACTGAACGACGGAAACGATCTGAACGACTGAAACGATCTGAACGACTTAAAAGAGCTGAACGACAGAAACGATCTGAACGACTGAAAAGAGCTGATGAGGGAAACGATCTGAACGACTGAAACGATCTGAAAGACAGAAACGATCTGAACGATGGACACGATCTGAACGACGGAAACGATCTGAACGACTGAAACGAACTGAACGACGGAAACGATCTGAACGACTGAAACGATCTGAACGATGGACACGATCTGAACGACTGAAACAATCTGAACGACTGAAACGATCTGAACGACTGAAAAGAGCTGATGAGGGAAACGATCTGAACGACTGAAACGATCTGAACGACGGAAACGATCTGAACGACTGAAAAGAGCTGATGAGGGAAACGATCTGAACGACTGAAACGATCTGAACGACGGAAACGATCTGAACGACTTAAAAGAGCTGAACGACAGAAACGATCTGAACGACTGAAACGATCTGAACGACTGAAACGAACTGAACGACGGAAACGATCTGAACGACTTAAAAGAGCTGATGAGGGAAACGATCTGAACGACTGAAACGAACTGAACGACAGAAACGATCTGAACGACGGAAACGAACTGAACGACTGAAACGATCTGAACGACTGAAACGATCTGAATGACTTAAAAGAGCTGAACGACAGAAACGATCTGAACGACTGAAACGATCAAAACGACTGAAACGAGCTGAACGACAAACGATCTGAACGACTGAAACGAGCTGAATTACGGAAAAGAGCTGAACGACCGAAACGATCTGAACGACGGAAACGAGCTGATGAGGGAAACAAGCTAAACGACTGAAACGATCTGAACGACAGAAACGAGCTGAACGACTGAAACGATCTGAACGACTGAAAAGAGCTGATGAGGGAATCGATCTGAACGACAGAAACGATCTGAACGACTGAAACGATCTGAACGACGGAAACGAGCTGAACCACAGAAACGATCTGATCGACCGAAAAGAGCTGATGAGGGAAACGATCTGAACGACTGAAACGATCTGAACGACGGAAACGATCTGAACGACTGAAAAGAGCTGATGAGGGAAACGATCTGAACGACTGAAACGATCTGAACGACGGAAACGTTCTGGACGACTTAAAAGAGCTGAACGACAGAAACGATCTGAACGACTGAAACGATCTGAACGACTGAAACGAACTGAACGACGGAAACGATCTGAACGACTTAAAAGAGCTGATGAGGGAAACGATCTGAACGACTGAAACGATCTGAACGACGGAAACGATCTGAACGACTTAAAAGAGCTGAACGACAGAAACGATCTGAACGACTGAAACGATCTGAACGACTGAAACGAACTGAACGACGGAAACGATCTGAACGACTTAAAAGAGCTGATGAGGGAAACGATCTGAAAAAATTAAACGAACTGAACGACAGAAACGATCTGAACGACTGAAAAGAGCTGATGAAGGAAACGATCTGAACGACGGAAACGATCTGAACGACGGAAACGATCTGAACGACGGAAACGATCTGAACGAGTGAAACGATCTGAACGACTGAAACGATCTGAAACGATCTGAACGACTGAAACGATCTGAACGACGGAAACGATCTGAACGACTGAAACGATCTGAACGACGGAAACGATCTGAACGACTGAAACGATCTGAACGACTGAAACGATCTGAACGACGGAAACGATCTGAACGACTGAAACGATCTGAAAGACAGAAACGATCTGAAAGACTGAAACAATTTGAACGACGGAAAAGAGCTGATGAGGGAAACGATCTGAACGACTGAAACGATCTGAACGACTGAAACGATCTGAACGACGGAAACGATCTGAACGACTTAAAAGAGCTGAACGACAGAAACGATCTGAACGACTGAAACGATCTGAACGACTGAAACGAACTGAACGACGGAAACGATCTGAACGACTGAAACGATCTGAACGACTTAAAAGAGCTGAACGACAGAAACGATCTGAACGACTGAAAAGAGCTGATGAGGGAAACGATCTGAACGACTGAAACGATCTGAAAGACAGAAACGATCTGAACGATGGACACGATCTGAACGACGGAAACGATCTGAACGACCGAAACGAACTGAACGACGGAAACGATCTGAACGACTGAAACGATCTGAACGATGGACACGATCTGAACGACTGAAACAATCTGAACGACTGAAAAGATCTGAACGACTGAAAAGAGCTGATGAGGGAAACGATCTGAACGACTGAAACGATCTGAACGACGGAAACGATCTGAACGACTGAAAAGAGCTGATGAGGGAAACGATCTGAACGACTGAAACGATCTGAACGACGGAAACGATCTGAACGACTTAAAAGAGCTGAACGACAGAAACGATCTGAACGACTGAAACGATCTGAACGACTGAAACGAACTGAACGACGGAAACGATCTGAACGACTTAAAAGAGCTGATGAGGGAAACGATCTGAACGACTGAAACGAACTGAACGACAGAAACGATCTGAACGACGGAAACGAACTGAACGACTTAAAAGAGCTGAACGACAGAAACGATCTGAACGACTGAAACGATCAAAACGACTGAAACGAACTGAACGACGGAAACGATCTGAACGACGGGAACGATCTGAACGACTGAAACGATCTGAACGACTTAAAAGAGCTGAACGACAGAAACGATCTGAACGACTGAAAAGAGCTGATGAGGGAAACAATTTGAAGGACTGAAACGATCTGAACGACTGAAACGATCTGAACGACTGAAACGAGGTGATGAGGGAAACAATTTGAACGACTGAAACGATCTGAACGACTTAAAAGAGCTGAACGACAGAAACGATCTGAACGACTGAAAAGAGCTGATGAGGGAAACGATCTGAACGACGGAAACGAACTGAACAACGGAAACGATCTGAACGACTGAAACGATCTGAACGACGGAAACGAACTGAACGACGGAAACGATCTGAACGACGGAAACGAACTGAACGACGGAAACGATCTGAACAACTTAAAAGAGCTGATGAGGGAAACGATCTCAATGACGGAAACGATCTGAACGACGGAAACGATCTGAACGACGGAAACGATCTGCTTGACGGAAACGAACTGAACGACGGAAACGAGCTGAACGACGGAAACGAACTGAAAGACAGAAACGATCTGAACGACTTAAAAGAGCTGAACGACAGAAACGATCTGAACGACTGAAAAGAGCTGATGAGGGAAACGATCTGAACGACTGAAACGATCTGAAAGACAGAAACGATCTGAACGATGTAAACGATCTGAACGACGGAAACGATCTGAACGAGTGAAACGATCTGAACGACTTAAAAGAGCTGAACGACAGAAACGATCTGAACGACTGAAAAGAGCTGATGAGGGAAACGATCTGAACGACTGAAACGATCTGAAAGACAGAAACGATCTGAACGATGTAAACGATCTGCTTGACGGAAACGAACTGAACGACGGAAACGAGCTGAACGACGGAAACGAACTGAAAGACAGAAACGATCTGAACGACTTAAAAGAGCAGAACGACAGAAACGATCTGAACGACTGAAAAGAGCTGATGAGGGAAACGATCTGAACGACTGAAACGATCTGAACGACTGAAAAGAGCTGATGAGGGAAACGATCTGAACGACTGAAACGATCTGAACGACGGAAACGATCTGAACGACTGAAAAGAGCTGATGAGGGAAACGATCTGAACGACTGAAACGATCTGAACGACGGAAACGTTCTGGACGACTTAAAAGAGCTGAACGACAGAAACGATCTGAACGACTGAAACGATCTGAACGACTGAAACGAACTGAACGACGGAAACGATCTGAACGACTTAAAAGAGCTGATGAGGGAAACGATCTGAACGACTGAAACGATCTGAACGACGGAAACGATCTGAACGACTTAAAAGAGCTGAACGACAGAAACGATCTGAACGACTGAAACGATCTGAACGACTGAAACGAACTGAACGACGGAAACGATCTGAACGACTTAAAAGAGCTGATGAGGGAAACGATCTGAACGACTGAAACGAACTGAACGACAGAAACGATCTGAACGACGGAAACGAACTGAACGACTGAAACGATCTGAACGACTGAAACGATCTGAATGACTTAAAAGAGCTGAACGACAGAAACGATCTGAACGACTGAAACGATCAAAACGACTGAAACGAACTGAACGACGGAAACGATCTGAACGACGGAAACGATCTGAACGACTGAAACGATCTGAACGACTTAAAAGAGCTGAACGACAGAAACGATCTGAACGACTGAAAAGAGCTGATGAGGGAAACGATCTGAACGACGGAAACGATCTGAACGACTGAAACGATCTGAACGACTGAAACGATCTGAACGACGGAAACGAACTGAACGACTGAAACAATCTGAACGACTGAAAAGAGCTGAACGACAGAAACGATCTGAACGACTGAAACGATCTGAACGACTGAAACGAACTGAACGACGGAAACGATCTGAACGACTGAAACGATCTGAACGACGGAAACGATCTGAACGACGGAAACGATCTGAACGACTGAAACGATCTGAACGACGGAAACGAACTGAACGACTGAAACGATCTGAACGACTGAAACGATCTGAACGACTTAAAAGAGCTGAACGACAGAAACGATCTGAACGACGGAAACGATCTGAACAACTTAAAAGAGCTGATGAGGGAAACGATCTCAATGACGGAAACGATCTGAACGACGGAAACGATCTGAACGACGGAAACGATCTGCTTGACGGAAACGAACTGAACGACGGAAACGAGCTGAACGACGGAAACGAACTGAAAGACAGAAACGATCTGAACGACTTAAAAGAGCTGAACGACAGAAACGATCTGAACGACTGAAAAGAGCTGATGAGGGAAACGATCTGAACGACTGAAACGATCTGAAAGACAGAAACGATCTGAACGATGTAAACGATCTGAACGACGGAAACGATCTGAACGAGTGAAACGATCTGAACGACTGAAACGATCTGAACGACTGAAAAGAGCTGATGAGGGAAACGATCTGAACGACTGAAACGATCTGAACGACGGAAACGATCTGAACGACTGAAAAGAGCTGATGAGGGAAACGATCTGAACGACTGAAACGATCTGAACGACGGAAACGTTCTGGACGACTTAAAAGAGCTGAACGACAGAAACGATCTGAACGACTGAAACGATCTGAACGACTGAAACGAACTGAACGACGGAAACGATCTGAACGACTTAAAAGAGCTGATGAGGGAAACGATCTGAACGACTGAAACGATCTGAACGACGGAAACGATCTGAACGACTTAAAAGAGCTGAACGACAG
This sequence comes from Blennius ocellaris, assembly GCF_963422515.1. Taxonomy (NCBI): domain Eukaryota; kingdom Metazoa; phylum Chordata; class Actinopteri; order Blenniiformes; family Blenniidae; genus Blennius; species Blennius ocellaris. The sequence continues at coordinate 485,379 of NW_027662273.1, read as the reverse complement.
AAACGATCTGAACGACTGAAACGATCTGAACGACTGAAACGAACTGAACGACGGAAACGATCTGAACGACTTAAAAGAGCTGATGAGGGAAACGATCTGAAAAAATTAAACGAACTGAACGACAGAAACGATCTGAACGACTGAAAAGAGCTGATGAAGGAAACGATCTGAACGACGGAAACGATATGAACGACGGAAACGATCTGAACGACGGAAACGATCTGAACGAGTGAAACGATCTGAACGACTGAAACGATCTGAACGACTGAAACGATCTGAACGACGGAAACGATCTGAACGACTGAAACGATCTGAACGACGGAAACGATCTGAACGACTGAAACGATCTGAACGACTGAAACGATCTGAACGACGGAAACGATCTGAACGACTGAAACGATCTGAAAGACAGAAACGATCTGAAAGACTGAAACAATTTGAACGACGGAAAAGAGCTGATGAGGGAAACGATCTGAACGACTGAAACGATCTGAACGACTGAAACGATCTGAACGACGGAAACGATCTGAACGACTTAAAAGAGCTGAACGACAGAAACGATCTGAACGACTGAAACGATCTGAACGACTGAAACGAACTGAACGACGGAAACGATCTGAACGACTGAAACGATCTGAACGACTTAAAAGAGCTGAACGACAGAAACGATCTGAACGACTGAAAAGAGCTGATGAGGGAAACGATCTGAACGACTGAAACGATCTGAAAGACAGAAACGATCTGAACGATGGACACGATCTGAACGACGGAAACGATCTGAACGACTGAAACGAACTGAACGACGGAAACGATCTGAACGACTGAAACGATCTGAACGATGGACACGATCTGAACGACTGAAACAATCTGAACGACTGAAACGATCTGAACGACTGAAAAGAGCTGATGAGGGAAACGATCTGAACGACTGAAACGATCTGAACGACGGAAACGATCTGAACGACTGAAAAGAGCTGATGAGGGAAACGATCTGAACGACTGAAACGATCTGAACGACGGAAACGATCTGAACGACTTAAAAGAGCTGAACGACAGAAACGATCTGAACGACTGAAACGATCTGAACGACTGAAACGAACTGAACGACGGAAACGATCTGAACGACTTAAAAGAGCTGATGAGGGAAACGATCTGAACGACTGAAACGAACTGAACGACAGAAACGATCTGAACGACGGAAACGAACTGAACGACTGAAACGATCTGAACGACTGAAACGATCTGAATGACTTAAAAGAGCTGAACGACAGAAACGATCTGAACGACTGAAACGATCAAAACGACTGAAACGAACTGAACGACGGAAACGATCTGAACGACGGGAACGATCTGAACGACTGAAACGATCTGAACGACTTAAAAGAGCTGAACGACAGAAACGATCTGAACGACTGAAACGATCTGAACGACTGAAACGAACTGAACGACGGAAACGATCTGAACGACTGAAACGATCTGAACGACTTAAAAGAGCTGAACGACAGAAACGATCTGAACGACAGAAACGATCTGAACGACTGAAACGATCTGAAAGACAGAAACGATCTGAACGATGGACACGATCTGAACGACGGAAACGATCTGAACGACTGAAACGAACTGAACGACGGAAACGATCTGAACGACTGAAACGATCTGATGAGGGAAACGATCTGAACGACTGAAACGATCTGAACGACGGAAACGATCTGAACGACTGAAAAGAGCTGATGAGGGAAACGATCTGAACGACTGAAACGATCTGAACGACGGAAACGATCTGAACGACTTAAAAGAGCTGAACGACAGAAACGATCTGAACGACTGAAACGATCTGAACGACTGAAACGAACTGAACGACGGAAACGATCTGAACGACTTAAAAGAGCTGATGAGGGAAACGATCTGAACGACTGAAACGAACTGAACGACAGAAACGATCTGAACGACGGAAACGAACTGAACGACTGAAACGATCTGAACGACTGAAACGATCTGAATGACTTAAAAGAGCTGAACGACAGAAACGATCTGAACGACTGAAACGATCCAAACGACTGAAACGAACTGAACGACGGAAACGATCTGAACGACGGGAACGATCTGAACGACTGAAACGATCTGAACGACTTAAAAGAGCTGAACGACAGAAACGATCTGAACGACTGAAAAGAGCTGATGAGGGAAACAATTTGAAGGACTGAAACGATCTGAACGACTGAAACGATCTGAACGACGGAAACGATCTGAACAACTTAAAAGAGCTGATGAGGGAAACGATCTGAACGACTGAAACGAGGTGATGAGGGAAACAATTTGAACGACTGAAACGATCTGAACGACTGAAAAGAGCTGATGAGGGAAACGATCTGAACGACTGAAACGATCTGAAAGACAGAAACGATCTGAACGACTTAAAAGAGCTGAACGACAGAAACGATCTGAACGACTGAAAAGAGCTGATGAGGGAAACGATCTGAACGACGGAAACGAACTGAACAACGGAAACGATCTGAACGACTGAAACGATCTGAACGACGGAAACGAACTGAACGACGGAAACGATCTGAACGACGGAAACGAACTGAACGACGGAAACGATCTGAACAACTTAAAAGAGCTGATGAGGGAAACGATCTCAATGACGGAAACGATCTGAACGACGGAAACGATCTGAACGACGGAAACGATCTGCTTGACGGAAACGAACTGAACGACGGAAACGAGCTGAACGACGGAAACGAACTGAAAGACAGAAACGATCTGAACGACTTAAAAGAGCTGAACGACAGAAACGATCTGAACGACTGAAAAGAGCTGATGAGGGAAACGATCTGAACGACTGAAACGATCTGAAAGACAGAAACGATCTGAACGATGTAAACGATCTGAACGACGGAAACGATCTGAACGAGTGAAACGATCTGAACGACTGAAACGATCTGAACGACTGAAAAGAGCTGATGAGGGAAACGATCTGAACGACTGAAACGATCTGAACGACGGAAACGATCTGAACGACTGAAAAGAGCTGATGAGGGAAACGATCTGAACGACTGAAACGATCTGAACGACGGAAACGTTCTGGACGACTTAAAAGAGCTGAACGACAGAAACGATCTGAACGACTGAAACGATCTGAACGACTGAAACGAACTGAACGACGGAAACGATCTGAACGACTTAAAAGAGCTGATGAGGGAAACGATCTGAACGACTGAAACGATCTGAACGACGGAAACGATCTGAACGACTTAAAAGAGCTGAACGACAGAAACGATCTGAACGACTGAAACGATCTGAACGACTGAAACGAACTGAACGACGGAAACGATCTGAACGACTGAAACGATCTGAACGACTTAAAAGAGCTGAACGACAGAAACGATCTGAACGACTGAAAAGAGCTGATGAGGGAAACGATCTGAACGACTTAAAAGAGCTGATGAGGGAAACGATCTGAAAAAATGAAACGAACTGAACGACAGAAACGATCTGAACGACTGAAAAGAGCTGATGAAGGAAACGATCTGAACGACGGAAACGATATGAACGACGGAAACGATCTGAACGACGGAAACGATCTGAACGAGTGAAACGATCTGAACGACTGAAACGATCTGAACGACTGAAACGATCTGAACGACTGAAACGATCTGAACGACGGAAACGATCTGAACGACTGAAACGATCTGAACGACGGAAACGATCTGAACGACTGAAAAGAGCTGATGAGGGAAACGATCTGAACGACTGAAATGATCTGAACGACGGAAACGATCTGAACGACTTAAAAGAGCTGAACGACGGAAACGATCTGAACGACTGAAACGATCTGAACGACTGAAACGAACTGAACGACGGAAACGATCTGAACGACTTAAAAGAGCTGATGAGGGAAACGATCTGAACGACTGAAACGAACTGAACGACAGAAACGATCTGAACGACGGAAACGAACTGAACGACTTAAAAGAGCTAAACGACAGAAACGATCTGAACGACTGAAAAGAGCTGATGAGGGAAACGATCTGAACGACGGAAACGATCTGAACGACTGAAACGATCTGAACGACTGAAACGATCTGAACGACGGAAACGAACTGAACGACTGAAACAATCTGAACGACTGAGACGATCTGAACGACTTAAAAGAGCTGAACGACAGAAACGATCTGAACGACTGAAACGATCTGAACGACTGAAACGAACTGAACGACGGAAACGATCTGAACGACTGAAACGATCTGAACGACGGAAACGATCTGAACGACGGAAACGATCTGAACGACTGAAACGATCTGAACGACGGAAACGAACTGAACGACTGAAACGATCTGAACGACTGAAACGATCTGAACGACTTAAAAGAGCTGAACGACAGAAACGATCTGAACGACGGAAACGATCTGCTTGACGGAAACGAACTGAACGACGGAAACGAGCTGAACGACGGAAACGAACTGAAAGACAGAAACGATCTGAACGACTTAAAAGAGCTGAACGACAGAAACGATCTGAACGACTGAAAAGAGCTGATGAGGGAAACGATCTGAACGACTGAAACGATCTGAAAGACAGAAACGATCTGAACGATGTAAACGATCTGAACGACGGAAACGATCTGAACGAGTGAAACGATCTGAACGACTGAAACGATCTGAACGACTGAAAAGAGCTGATGAGGGAAACGATCTGAACGACTGAAACGATCTGAACGACGGAAACGATCTGAACGACTGAAAAGAGCTGATGAGGGAAACGATCTGAACGACTGAAACGATCTGAACGACGGAAACGTTCTGGACGACTTAAAAGAGCTGAACGACAGAAACGATCTGAACGACTGAAACGATCTGAACGACTGAAACGAACTGAACGACGGAAACGATCTGAACGACTTAAAAGAGCTGAACGACAGAAACGATCTGAACGACTGAAACGATCTGAACGACTGAAACGAACTGAACGACTTAAAAGAGCTGATGAGGGAAACGATCTGAAAAAATAAAACGAACTGAACGACAGAAACGATCTGAACGACTGAAAAGAGCTGATGAAGGAAACGATCTGAACAACGGAAACGATATGAACGACGGAAACGATCTGAACGACGGAAACGATCTGAACGAGTGAAACGATCTGAACGACTGAAACGATCTGAACGACGGAAACGATCTGAACGACTGAAACGATCTGAACGACGGAAACGATCTGAACGACTGAAACGATCTGAACGACTGAAACGATCTGAACGACGGAAACGATCTGAACGACTGAAACGATCTGAAAGACAGAAACGATCTGAAAGACTGAAACAATTTGAACGACGGAAAAGAGCTGATGAGGGAAACGATCTGAACGACTGAAACGATCTGAACGACTGAAACGATCTGAACGACGGAAACGATCTGAACGACTTAAAAGAGCTGAACGACAGAAACGATCTGAACGACTGAAACGATCTGAACGACTGAAACGAACTGAACGACGGAAACGATCTGAACGACTGAAACGATCTGAACGACTTAAAAGAGCTGAACGACAGAAACGATCTGAACGACTGAAAAGAGCTGATGAGGGAAACGATCTGAACGACTGAAACGATCTGAAAGACAGAAACGATCTGAACGATGGACACGATCTGAACGACGGAAACGATCTGAACGACTGAAACGAACTGAACGACGGAAACGATCTGAACGACTGAAACGATCTGAACGATGGACACGATCTGAACGACTGAAACAATCTGAACGACTGAAACGATCTGAACGACTGAAAAGAGCTGATGAGGGAAACGATCTGAACGACTGAAACGATCTGAACGACGGAAACGATCTGAACGACTGAAAAGAGCTGATGAGGGAAACGATCTGAACGACTGAAACGATCTGAACGACGGAAACGATCTGAACGACTTAAAAGAGCTGAACGACGGAAACGATCTGAACGACTGAAACGATCTGAACGACTGAAACGAACTGAACGACGGAAACGATCTGAACGACGGAAACGAACTGAACGACTGAAACGATCTGAACGACTGAAACGATCTGAATGACTTAAAAGAGCTGAACGACAGAAACGATCTGAACGACGGAAAAGAGCTGATGAGGTAAACGATCTGAACGACTGAAACGATCTGAACGACGGAAACGATCTGAACTACGAAAACGATCTGAACGACGGAAACGATCTGAACGACTGAAACGATCTGAACGACTGAAACGATCTGAACGACGGAAACGATCTGAACGACGAAAACGATCTGAACGATGGAAACGATCTGAACGACGGAAACGAGCTGAACGACGGAAACGATCTGAACGACTGAAACGATCTGAAAGACTGAAACGATCTGAACGACTTAAAAGAGCTGAACGAGGGAAACGATCTGAACGACTGAAACGATCTGAACGACAGAAACGATCTGAACGACGGAAACGGACTGAAAGACTGAAACGATCTGAACGACGTAAACGATCTGAACGACAGAAACGATCTCATCGACGTAAACGATCTGAACGACGGAAACGATCTGAACGACGGAAACGAGATGAACGACCTAAACGATCTGAACGACCGAAACGATCTGATCGACGATAAAAGAGATGAACGACCGAAACGAGATGAACGACAGAAACAATGTGAACGACGGAAACGATCTGAACGACTGAAACGATCTGAACGACTGAAACAATGTGAACGACGGAAACGATCTGAACGACTGAAACGATCTGAACGACTGAAACAATCTGAACGACGGAAAAGAGCTGATGAGGTAAACGATCTGAACGACTGAAACGAGCTGAACGACTGAAACGATCTGAACGACTGAAACAATCTGAACGACGGAAAAGAGCTGATGAGGTAAACGATCTGAACGACTGAAACGATCTGAACGACGGAAACGATCTGAACGACGAAAACGATCTGAACGACGGAAAAGAGCTGATGAGGGAAACGATCTGAACGACGGAAACGATCTAAACGACGGAAACGATCTGAACAACGGAAAAGAGCTGATGAGGGAAACGATCTGAACGACGGAAACGATCTGAACGACGGAAACGAGCTGAACGACGGAAACGATCTGAACGACTGAAACGATCTGAAAGACTGAAACGATCTGAACGACTTAAAAGAGCTGAACGAGGGAAACGATATGAACGACTGAAACGATCTGAACGACAGAAACGATCTGAACGACGGAAACGGACTGAAAGACTGAAACGATCTGAACGACGTAAACGATCTGAACGACGGAAACGAGCTGAACGACGGAAACGATCTGAACGACAGAAACGATCTGAACGACTGAAACGATCTGAACGACTGAAACGAGCTGAACGACAAACGATCTGAACGACGGAAACGATCTGAACGACTGAAACGAACTGAACGAGGGAAACGATCTGAACGACTGAAACGATCTGAACGACGGAAACGAACTGAACGACGGAAACGATCTGAACGACTGAAACGATCTGAACGACTGAAACGATCTGAACGACTGAAAAGAGCTGATGAGGGAAACGATCTGAACGACTGAAACGATCTGAACGACTGAAACGATCTGAACGTCGGAAACGATCTGAACGACTGAAACGAGCTGAACGACGGAAACGATCTGAACAACGGAAAAGAGCTGATGAGGGAAACGATCTGAACGACGGAAACGAGCTGAACAACGGAAACGAGCTGATGAGGGAAACGATCTGAACGACAAACGATCTAAACGACTGAAACGATCTGAACGACTGAAAAGAGCTGATGAGGGAATCGATCTGAACGACAGAAACGATCTGAACGCCGGAAACGATCTGAACGACGGAAACGATCTGAACGACTGAAACGATCTGAACGACGGAAACGATCTGAACGACTGAAACGATCTGAACGACTGAAACGATCTGAACGACTGAAAAGATCTGAACGACGGAAACGATCTGAACGACGGAAAAGAGCTGATGAGGGAAACGATCTGAATGACTGAAACGATCTGAACGACTGAAACGATCTGAACGACTGAAACGATCTGAACGACTGAAAAGAGCTGATGAGGGAAACGATCTGAACGACGGAATCGAGCTGAACAACGGAAACGAGCTGATGAGGGAAACAAGCTAAACGACTGAAACGATCTGAACGACAGAAACGAGCTGAACGACTGAAACGATCTGAACGACTGAAACGATCTGAACGACGGAAACGATCTGAACGACGGAAAAAAGCTGATGAGGGAAACGATCTGAACGACTGAAACGATCTGAACGACGGAAACGATCTGAACGACGGAAAAGAGCTGATGAGGGAAACGAGCTGAACGACTGAAACGATCTGAACGACTGAAACGATCTGAACGACTGAAAAGAGCTGATGAGGGAAACGATCTGAACGACTGAAACCATCTGAACGACTGAAACGATCTGAACGACAGAAACGATCTGAACGCCGGAAACGATCTGAAAGACGGAAACGATCTGAACGACTGAAACGATCTGAACGACGGAAACGAGCTGAAGAGGGAAACGATATGAACGACGGAAACGATCTGAACGACTGAAACGATCTGAACGACGTAAACGAGCTGAACGACAAACGATCTGAATGACGGAGACGATCTGAACGACTGAAACGATCTGAATGACGGAAAAGAGCTGATCGACAAACGATCTGAATGACGGAAACGAGCTGAATGACGGAAACGATCTGAACGACGTAAACGATCTGAACGACGTAAACGATCTGAATGACGTAAACGATCTGAACGACTGAAACGATGTGAACGACAGAAACGAGCTGAACGACAAACGATCTGAATGACTGAAACGATCTGAACGACGGAAACGAGCTGAATGACGGAAACGATCTGAACGACTGAAACTATCTGAACGACAGAAACGAGCTGAACGACAAACGATCTGAACGACTGAAACGAGCTGAATTACAGAAAAGAGCTGAACGACTGAAACGATCTGAACGATTGAAACGAGCTGAACGACGGAAACGATCTGAACGACTGAAACGATCTAAACGACGGAAACGATCTGAACAACGGAAAAGAGCTGATGAGGGAAACGATCTGAACGACGGAAACGATCTGAACGACGGAAACGAGCTGAACGACGGAAACGATCTGAACGACTGAAACGATCTGAAAGACTGAAACGATCTGAACGACTTAAAAGAGCTGAACGAGGGAAACGATCTGAACGACAGAAACGATCTCATCGACGTAAACGATCTGAACGACGGAAACGATCTGAACGACTGAAACGATCTGAATGACGGAAAAGAGCTGAACGACTGAAACGATCTGAACGATTGAAACGAGCTGAACGACTGAAAAGAGCTGATGAGGGAAACGATCTGAACGACTGAAACGATCTGAACGACGGAAACGAGATGAACGACTGAAACGATCTGAACGACTGAAACAATCTGAACGACGGAAAAGAGCTGATGAGGTAAACGATCTGAACGACTGAAACGATCTGAACGACGGAAACGATCTGAACTACGAAAACGATCTGAACGACGGAAACGATCTGAACGACTGAAACGATCTGAACGACTGAAACGATCTGAACGACGGAAACGATCTGAACGACGAAAACGATCTGAACGATGGAAACGATCTGAACGACGGAAACGAGCTGAACGACGGAAACGATCTGAACGACTGAAACGATCTGAAAGACTGAAACGATCTGAACGACTTAAAAGAGCTGAACGAGGGAAACGATCTGAACGACTGAAACGATCTGAACGACAGAAACGATCTGAACGACGGAAACGGACTGAAAGACTGAAACGATCTGAACGACGTAAACGATCTGAACGACAGAAACGATCTCATCGACGTAAACGATCTGAACGACGGAAACGATCTGAACGACGGAAACGAGATGAACGACCTAAACGATCTGAACGACCGAAACGATCTGATCGACGATAAAAGAGATGAACGACCGAAACGAGATGAACGACAGAAACAATGTGAACGACGGAAACGATCTGAACGACTGAAACGATCTGAACGACTGAAACAATGTGAACGACGGAAACGATCTGAACGACTGAAACGATCTGAACGACTGAAACAATCTGAACGACGGAAAAGAGCTGATGAGGTAAACGATCTGAACGACTGAAACGAGCTGAACGACTGAAACGATCTGAACGACTGAAACAATCTGAACGACGGAAAAGAGCTGATGAGGTAAACGATCTGAACGACTGAAACGATCTGAACGACGGAAACGATCTGAACGACGAAAACGATCTGAACGACGGAAAAGAGCTGATGAGGGAAACGATCTGAACGACGGAAACGATCTAAACGACGAAAACGATCTGAACGACGGAAAAGAGCTGATGAGGGAAACGATCTGAACGACTGAAACGATCTGAACGACGGAAACGATCTGAACGACGAAAACGATCTGAACGACGGAAAAGAGCTGATGAGGGAAACGATCTGAACGATGTAAACGATCTGAACGACGGAAACGATCTGAACGAGTGAAACGATCTGAACGACTGAAACGATCTGAACGACTGAAAAGAGCTGATGAGGGAAACGATCTGAACGACTGAAACGATCTGAACGACGGAAACGATCTGAACGACTGAAAAGAGCTGATGAGGGAAACGATCTGAACGACTGAAACGATCTGAACGACGGAAACGTTCTGGACGACTTAAAAGAGCTGAACGACAGAAACGATCTGAACGACTGAAACGATCTGAACGACTGAAACGAACTGAACGACGGAAACGATCTGAACGACTTAAAAGAGCTGATGAGGGAAACGATCTGAACGACTGAAACGATCTGAACGACGGAAACGATCTGAACGACTTAAAAGAGCTGAACGACAGAAACGATCTGAACGACTGAAACGATCTGAACGACTGAAACGAACTGAACGACTTAAAAGAGCTGATGAGGGAAACGATCTGAAAAAATAAAACGAACTGAACGACAGAAACGATCTGAACGACTGAAAAGAGCTGATGAAGGAAACGATCTGAACAACGGAAACGATATGAACGACGGAAACGATCTGAACGACGGAAACGATCTGAACGAGTGAAACGATCTGAACGACTGAAACGATCTGAACGACTGAAACGATCTGAACGACGGAAACGATCTGAACGACTGAAACGATCTGAACGACGGAAACGATCTGAACGACTGAAACGATCTGAACGACTGAAACGATCTGAACGACGGAAACGATCTGAACGACTGAAACGATCTGAAAGACAGAAACGATCTGAAAGACTGAAACAATTTGAACGACGGAAAAGAGCTGATGAGGGAAACGATCTGAACGACTGAAACGATCTGAACGACTGAAACGATCTGAACGACGGAAACGATCTGAACGACTTAAAAGAGCTGAACGACAGAAACGATCTGAACGACTGAAACGATCTGAACGACTGAAACGAACTGAACGACGGAAACGATCTGAACGACTGAAACGATCTGAACGACTTAAAAGAGCTGAACGACAGAAACGATCTGAACGACTGAAAAGAGCTGATGAGGGAAACGATCTGAACGACTGAAACGATCTGAAAGACAGAAACGATCTGAACGATGGACACGATCTGAACGACGGAAACGATCTGAACGACTGAAACGAACTGAACGACGGAAACGATCTGAACGACTGAAACGATCTGAACGATGGACACGATCTGAACGACTGAAACAATCTGAACGACTGAAACGATCTGAACGACTGAAAAGAGCTGATGAGGGAAACGATCTGAACGACTGAAACGATCTGAACGACGGAAACGATCTGAATGACTGAAAAGAGCTGATGAGGGAAACGATCTGAACGACTGAAACGATCTGAACGACGGAAACGATCTGAACGACTTAAAAGAGCTGAACGACGGAAACGATCTGAACGACTGAAACGATCTGAACGACTGAAACGAACTGAACGACGGAAACGATCTGAACGACTTAAAAGAGCTGATGAGGGAAACGATCTGAACGACTGAAACGAACTGAACGACAGAAACGATCTGAACGACGGAAACGAACTGAACGACTGAAACGATCTGAACGACTGAAACGATCTGAATGACTTAAAAGAGCTGAACGACAGAAACGATCTGAACGACGGAAAAGAGCTGATGAGGTAAACGATCTGAACGACTGAAACGATCTGAACGACGGAAACGATCTGAACTACGAAAACGATCTGAACGACTGAAACGATCTGAATGACTTAAAAGAGCTGAACGACAGAAACGATCTGAACGACGGAAAAGAGCTGATGAGGTAAACGATCTGAACGACTGAAACGATCTGAACGACGGAAACGATCTGAACTACGAAAACGATCTGAACGACGGAAACGATCTGAACGACTGAAACGATCTGAACGACTGAAACGATCTGAACGACGGAAACGATCTGAACGACGAAAACGATCTGAACGATGGAAACGATCTGAACGACGGAAACGAGCTGAACGACGGAAACGATCTGAACGACTGAAACGATCTGAAAGACTGAAACGATCTGAACGACTTAAAAGAGCTGAACGAGGGAAACGATCTGAACGACTGAAACGATCTGAACGACAGAAACGATCTGAACGACGGAAACGGACTGAAAGACTGAAACGATCTGAACGACGTAAACGATCTGAACGACAGAAACGATCTCATCGACGTAAACGATCTGAACGACGGAAACGATCTGAACGACGGAAACGAGATGAACGACCTAAACGATCTGAACGACCGAAACGATCTGATCGACGATAAAAGAGATGAACGACCGAAACGAGATGAACGACAGAAACAATGTGAACGACGGAAACGATCTGAACGACTGAAACGATCTGAACGACTGAAACAATGTGAACGACGGAAACGATCTGAACGACTGAAACGATCTGAACGACTGAAACAATCTGAACGACGGAAAAGAGCTGATGAGGTAAACGATCTGAACGACTGAAACGAGCTGAACGACTGAAACGATCTGAACGACTGAAACAATCTGAACGACGGAAAAAAGCTGATGAGGTAAACGATCTGAACGACTGAAACGATCTGAACGACGGAAACGATCTGAACGACTAAAAACGATCTGAACGACGGAAAAGAGCTGATGAGGGAAACGATCTGAACGACGGAAACGATCTAAACGACGGAAACGATCTGAACAACGGAAAAGAGCTGATGAGGGAAACGATCTGAACGACGGAAACGATCTGAACGACGGAAACGAGCTGAACGACGGAAACGATCTGAACGACTGAAACGATCTGAAAGACTGAAACGATCTGAACGACTTAAAAGAGCTGAACGAGGGAAACGATATGAACGACTGAAACGATCTGAACGACAGAAACGATCTGAACGACGGAAACGGACTGAAAGACTGAAACGATCTGAACGACGTAAACGATCTGAACGACGGAAACGAGCTGAACGACGGAAACGATCTGAACGACAGAAACGATCTGAACGACTGAAACGATCTGAACGACTGAAACGAGCTGAACGACAAACGATCTGAACGACGGAAACGATCTGAACGACTGAAACGAACTGAACGACGGAAACGATCTGAACGACTGAAACGATCTGAAAGACTGAAACGATCTGAATGACTTAAAAGAGCTGAACGAGGGAAACGATCTGAACGACTGAAACGATCTGAACGACGGAAACGAACTGAACGACGGAAACGATCTGAACGACTGAAACGATCTGAACGACTGAAACGATCTGAACGACTGAAAAGAGCTGATGAGGGAAACGATCTGAACGACTGAAACGATCTGAACGACTGAAACGATCTGAACGTCGGAAACGATCTGAACGACTGAAACGAGCTGAACGACGGAAACGATCTGAACAACGGAAAAGAGCTGATGAGGGAAACGATCTGAACGACGGAAACGAGCTGAACAACGGAAACGAGCTGATGAGGGAAACGATCTGAACGACAAACGATCTAAACGACTGAAACGATCTGAACGACTGAAAAGAGCTGATGAGGGAATCGATCTGAACGACAGAAACGATCTGAACGCCGGAAACGATCTGAACGACGGAAACGATCTGAACGACTGAAACGATCTGAACGACGGAAACGATCTGAACGACTGAAACGATCTGAACGACTGAAACGATCTGAACGACTGAAAAGATCTGAACGACGGAAACGATCTGAACGACGGAAAAGAGCTGATGAGGGAAACGATCTGAATGACTGAAACGATCTGAACGACTGAAACGATCTGAACGACTGAAACGATCTGAACGACTGAAAAGAGCTGATGAGGGAAACGATCTGAACGACGGAATCGAGCTGAACAACGGAAACGAGCTGATGAGGGAAACAAGCTAAACGACTGAAACGATCTGAACGACAGAAACGAGCTGAACGACTGAAACGATCTGAACGACTGAAACGATCTGAACGACGGAAACGATCTGAACGACGGAAAAAAGCTGATGAGGGAAACGATCTGAACGACTGAAACGATCTGAACGACGGAAACGATCTGAACGACGGAAAAGAGCTGATGAGGGAAACGAGCTGAACGACTGAAACGATCTGAACGACTGAAACGATCTGAACGACTGAAAAGAGCTGATGAGGGAAACGATCTGAACGACTGAAACCATCTGAACGACTGAAACGATCTGAACGACAGAAACGATCTGAACGCCGGAAACGATCTGAAAGACGGAAACGATCTGAACGACTGAAACGATCTGAACGACGGAAACGAGCTGAAGAGGGAAACGATATGAACGACGGAAACGATCTGAACGACTGAAACGATCTGAACGACGTAAACGAGCTGAACGACAAACGATCTGAATGACGGAGACGATCTGAACGACTGAAACGATCTGAATGACGGAAAAGAGCTGATCGACAAACGATCTGAATGACGGAAACGAGCTGAATGACGGAAACGATCTGAACGACGTAAACGATCTGAACGACGTAAACGATCTGAATGACGTAAACGATCTGAACGACTGAAACGATGTGAACGACAGAAACGAGCTGAACGACAAACGATCTGAACGACTGAAACGATCTGAACGACGGAAACGAGCTGAATGACGGAAACGATCTGAACGACTGAAACTATCTGAACGACAGAAACGAGCTGAACGACAAACGATCTGAACGACTGAAACGAGCTGAATTACAGAAAAGAGCTGAACGACTGAAACGATCTGAACGATTGAAACGAGCTGAACGACGGAAACGATCTGAACGACTGAAACGATCTAAACGACGGAAACGATCTGAACAACGGAAAAGAGCTGATGAGGGAAACGATCTGAACGACGGAAACGATCTGAACGACGGAAACGAGCTGAACGACGGAAACGATCTGAACGACTGAAACGATCTGAAAGACTGAAACGATCTGAACGACTTAAAAGAGCTGAACGAGGGAAACGATCTGAACGACTGAAACGATCTGAACGACAGAAACGATCTGAACGACGGAAACGGACTGAACGACAGAAACGATCTCATCGACGTAAACGATCTGAACGACGGAAACGATCTGAACGACTGAAACGATCTGAATGACGGAAAAGAGCTGAACGACTGAAACGATCTGAACGATTGAAACGAGCTGAACGACTGAAAAGAGCTGATGAGGGAAACGATCTGAACGACTGAAACGATCTGAACGACGGAAACGAGATGAACGACGGAAAAGAGCTGAACAACTGAAACGATCTGAACGACGGAAACGAGCTGAACGACTGAAACGATCTGAACGACTGAAACGAGCTGAACGACGGAAACGATCTGAACGACGGAAACGATCTGAACGACGGAAACGAGCTGAACGACGGAAACGATCTGAACGACGGAAACGAGATGAACGACCTAAACGATCTGAACGACCGAAACGATCTGATCGACGATAAAAGAGATGAACGACCGAAACGAGATGAACGACAGAAACAATGTGAACGACGGAAACGATCTGAACGACTGAAACGATCTGAACGACTGAAACAATGTGAACGACGGAAACGATCTGAACGACTGAAACGATCTGAACGACTGAAACAATCTGAACGACGGAAAAGAGCTGATGAGGTAAACGATCTGAACGACTGAAACGATCTGAACGACGGAAACGATCTGAACTACGAAAACGATCTGAACGACGGAAACGATCTGAACGACTGAAACGATCTGAACGACTGAAACGATCTGAACGACGGAAACGATCTGAACGACGAAAACGATCTGAACGATGGAAACGATCTGAACGACGGAAACGAGCTGAACGACGGAAACGATCTGAACGACTGAAACGATCTGAAAGACTGAAACGATCTGAACGACTTAAAAGAGCTGAACGAGGGAAACGATCTGAACGACTGAAACGATCTGAACGACAGAAACGATCTGAACGACGGAAACGGACTGAAAGACTGAAACGATCTGAACGACGTAAACGATCTGAACGACAGAAACGATCTCATCGACGTAAACGATCTGAACGACGGAAACGATCTGAACGACGGAAACGAGATGAACGACCTAAACGATCTGAACGACCGAAACGATCTGATCGACGATAAAAGAGATGAACGACCGAAACGAGATGAACGACAGAAACAATGTGAACGACGGAAACGATCTGAACGACTGAAACGATCTGAACGACTGAAACAATGTGAACGACGGAAACGATCTGAACGACTGAAACGATCTGAACGACTGAAACAATCTGAACGACGGAAAAGAGCTGATGAGGTAAACGATCTGAACGACTGAAACGAGCTGAACGACTGAAACGATCTGAACGACTGAAACAATCTGAACGACGGAAAAGAGCTGATGAGGTAAACGATCTGAACGACTGAAACGATCTGAACGACGGAAACGATCTGAACGACGAAAACGATCTGAACGACGGAAAAGAGCTGATGAGGGAAACGATCTGAACGACGGAAACGATCTAAACGACGAAAACGATCTGAACGACGGAAAAGAGCTGATGAGGGAAACGATCTGAACGACTGAAACGATCTGAACGACGGAAACGATCTGAACGACGAAAACGATCTGAACGACGGAAAAGAGCTGATGAGGGAAACGATCTGAACGATGTAAACGATCTGAACGACGGAAACGATCTGAACGAGTGAAACGATCTGAACGACTGAAACGATCTGAACGACTGAAAAGAGCTGATGAGGGAAACGATCTGAACGACTGAAACGATCTGAACGACGGAAACGATCTGAACGACTGAAAAGAGCTGATGAGGGAAACGATCTGAACGACTGAAACGATCTGAACGACGGAAACGTTCTGGACGACTTAAAAGAGCTGAACGACAGAAACGATCTGAACGACTGAAACGATCTGAACGACTGAAACGAACTGAACGACGGAAACGATCTGAACGACTTAAAAGAGCTGATGAGGGAAACGATCTGAACGACTGAAACGATCTGAACGACGGAAACGATCTGAACGACTTAAAAGAGCTGAACGACAGAAACGATCTGAACGACTGAAACGATCTGAACGACTGAAACGAACTGAACGACTTAAAAGAGCTGATGAAGGAAACGATCTGAACAACGGAAACGATATGAACGACGGAAACGATCTGAACGACGGAAACGATCTGAACGAGTGAAACGATCTGAACGACTGAAACGATCTGAACGACTGAAACGATCTGAACGACGGAAACGATCTGAACGACTGAAACGATCTGAACGACGGAAACGATCTGAACGACTGAAACGATCTGAACGACTGAAACGATCTGAACGACGGAAACGATCTGAACGACTGAAACGATCTGAAAGACAGAAACGATCTGAAAGACTGAAACAATTTGAACGACGGAAAAGAGCTGATGAGGGAAACGATCTGAACGACTGAAACGATCTGAACGACTGAAACGATCTGAACGACGGAAACGATCTGAACGACTTAAAAGAGCTGAACGACAGAAACGATCTGAACGACTGAAACGATCTGAACGACTGAAACGAACTGAACGACGGAAACGATCTGAACGACTGAAACGATCTGAACGACTTAAAAGAGCTGAACGACAGAAACGATCTGAACGACTGAAAAGAGCTGATGAGGGAAACGATCTGAACGACTGAAACGATCTGAAAGACAGAAACGATCTGAACGATGGACACGATCTGAACGACGGAAACGATCTGAACGACTGAAACGAACTGAACGACGGAAACGATCTGAACGATTGAAACGATCTGAACGACTGAAACAATCTGAACGACTGAAACGATCTGAACGACTGAAACAATCTGAACGACTGAAACGATCTGAACGACTGAAAAGAGCTGATGAGGGAAACGATCTGAACGACTGAAACGATCTGAACGACGGAAACGATCTGAACGACTGAAAAGAGCTGATGAGGGAAACGATCTGAACGACTGAAACGATCTGAACGACGGAAACGATCTGAACGACTTAAAAGAGCTGAACGACGGAAACGATCTGAACGACTGAAACGATCTGAACGACTGAAACGAACTGAACGACGGAAACGATCTGAACGACTTAAAAGAGCTGATGAGGGAAACGATCTGAACGACTGAAACGAACTGAACGACAGAAACGATCTGAACGACGGAAACGAACTGAACGACTGAAACGATCTGAACGACTGAAACGATCTGAATGACTTAAAAGAGCTGAACGACAGAAACGATCTGAACGACGGAAAAGAGCTGATGAGGTAAACGATCTGAACGACTGAAACGATCTGAACGACGGAAACGATCTGAACTACGAAAACGATCTGAACGACGGAAACGATCTGAACGACTGAAACGATCTGAACGACTGAAACGATCTGAACGACGGAAACGATCTGAACGACGAAAACGATCTGAACGATGGAAACGATCTGAACGACGGAAACGAGCTGAACGACGGAAACGATCTGAACGACTGAAACGATCTGAAAGACTGAAACGATCTGAACGACTTAAAAGAGCTGAACGAGGGAAACGATCTGAACGACTGAAACGATCTGAACGACAGAAACGATCTCATCGACGTAAACGATCTGAACGACGGAAACGATCTGAACGACGGAAACGAGATGAACGACCTAAACGATCTGAACGACCGAAACGATCTGATCGACGATAAAAGAGATGAACGACCGAAACGAGATGAACGACAGAAACAATGTGAACGACGGAAACGATCTGAACGACTGAAACGATCTGAACGACTGAAACAATGTGAACGACGGAAACGATCTGAACGACTGAAACGATCTGAACGACTGAAACAATCTGAACGACGGAAAAGAGCTGATGAGGTAAACGATCTGAACGACTGAAACGAGCTGAACGACTGAAACGATCTGAACGACTGAAACAATCTGAACGACGGAAAAGAGCTGATGAGGTAAACGATCTGAACGACTGAAACGATCTGAACGACGGAAACGATCTGAACGACGAAAACGATCTGAACGACGGAAAAGAGCTGATGAGGGAAACGATCTGAACGACGGAAACGATCTAAACGACGGAAACGATCTGAACAACGGAAAAGAGCTGATGAGGGAAACGATCTGAACGACGGAAACGATCTGAACGACGGAAACGAGCTGAACGACGGAAACGATCTGAACGACTGAAACGATCTGAAAGACTGAAACGATCTGAACGACTTAAAAGAGCTGAACGAGGGAAACGATATGAACGACTGAAACGATCTGAACGACAGAAACGATCTGAACGACGGAAACGGACTGAAAGACTGAAACGATCTGAACGACGTAAACGATCTGAACGACGGAAACGAGCTGAACGACGGAAACGATCTGAACGACAGAAACGATCTGAACGACTGAAACGATCTGAACGACTGAAACGAGCTGAACGACAAACGATCTGAACGACGGAAACGATCTGAACGACTGAAACGAACTGAACGACGGAAACGATCTGAACGACTGAAACGATCTGAAAGACTGAAACGATCTGAATGACTTAAAAGAGCTGAACGAGGGAAACGATCTGAACGACTGAAACGATCTGAACGACGGAAACGAACTGAACGACGGAAACGATCTGAACGACTGAAACGATCTGAACGACTGAAACGATCTGAACGACTGAAAAGAGCTGATGAGGGAAACGATCTGAACGACTGAAACGATCTGAACGACTGAAACGATCTGAACGTCGGAAACGATCTGAACGACTGAAACGAGCTGAACGACGGAAACGATCTGAACAACGGAAAAGAGCTGATGAGGGAAACGATCTGAACGACGGAAACGAGCTGAACAACGGAAACGAGCTGATGAGGGAAACGATCTGAACGACAAACGATCTAAACGACTGAAACGATCTGAACGACTGAAAAGAGCTGATGAGGGAATCGATCTGAACGACAGAAACGATCTGAACGCCGGAAACGATCTGAACGACGGAAACGATCTGAACGACTGAAACGATCTGAACGACGGAAACGATCTGAACGACTGAAACGATCTGAACGACTGAAACGATCTGAACGACTGAAAAGATCTGAACGACGGAAACGATCTGAACGACGGAAAAGAGCTGATGAGGGAAACGATCTGAATGACTGAAACGATCTGAACGACTGAAACGATCTGAACGACTGAAACGATCTGAACGACTGAAAAGAGCTGATGAGGGAAACGATCTGAACGACAAACGATCTAAACGACTGAAACGATCTGAACGACTGAAAAGAGCTGATGAGGGAATCGATCTGAACGACAGAAACGATCTGAACGCCGGAAACGATCTGAACGACGGAAACGATCTGAACGACTGAAACGATCTGAACGACGGAAACGAGCTGATGAGGGAAACGATATGAACGACGGAAACGAGCTGAACGACAAACGATCTCAATGACGGAAACGATCTGAACGACTGAAACGATCTGAACGACTGAAATGATCTGAACGACTGAAACGATCTGAATGACGGAAACGATCTGAACGACAGAAAAGAGCTGAACGACAAACGATCTGAATGACGGAAATGATCTGAACGGCGGAAAAGAGCTGAACGACTGAAACGATCCGAACGACTGAAACGATCCGAACGACTGAAACGATCTGAACGTCGGAAACGATCTGAATGACGGAAAAGAGCTGAACGACTGAAACGATCTGAACGACTGAAACGATCTGAACGACTGAAACGATCTGAACGACTGAAACGATCTAAACGACGGAAACGATCTGAACAACGGAAAAGAGCTGATGAGGGAAACGATCTGAACGACGGAAACGATCTGAACGACGGAAACGAGCTGAACGACGGAAACGATCTGAACGACTGAAACGATCTGAAAGACTGAAACGATCTGAACGACTTAAAAGAGCTGAACGAGGGAAACGATCTGAACGACTGAAACGATCTGAAGGACAGAAACGATCTGAACGACGGAAACGGACTGAAAGACTGAAACGATCTGAACGACGTAAACGATCTGAACGACAGAAACGATCTCATCGACGTAAACGATCTGAACGACGGAAAAGAGCTGAACGACTGAAACGATCTGAACGATTGAAACGAGCTGAACGACTGAAAAGAGCTGATGAGGGAAACGATCTGAACGACTGAAACGATCTGAACGACGGAAACGAGATGAACGACGGAAAAGAGCTGAACAACTGAAACGATCTGAACGACGGAAACGAGCTGAACGACTGAAACGATCTGAACGACTGAAACGAGCTGAACGACGGAAACGATCTGAACGACGGAAACGATCTGAACGACGGAAACGAGCTGAACGACGGAAACGATCTGAACGACGGAAACGAGATGAACGACCTAAACGATCTGAACGACCGAAACGATCTGATCGACGATAAAAGAGATGAACGACCGAAACGAGATGAACGACAGAAACAATGTGAACGACGGAAACGATCTGAACGACTGAAACGATCTGAACGACTGAAACAATGTGAACGACGGAAACGATCAGAACGACTGAAACGATCTGAACGACTGAAACAATCTGAACGACGGAAAAGAGCTGATGAGGTAAACGATCTGAACGACTGAAACGATCTGAACGACGGAAACGATCTGAACTACGAAAACGATCTGAACGACGGAAACGATCTGAACGACTGAAACGATCTGAACGACTGAAACGATCTGAACGACGGAAACGATCTGAACGACGAAAACGATCTGAACGACGGAAACGATCTGAACGACGGAAACGAGCTGAACGACGGAAACGATCTGAACGACGGAAACGATCTGAACGACGGAAACGATCTAAACGACGGAAACGATCTGAACAACGGAAAAGAGCTGATGAGGGAAACGATCTGAACGACGGAAACGATCTGAACGACGGAAACGAGCTGAACGACGGAAACGATCTGAACGACTGAAACGATCTGAAAGACTGAAACGATCTGAACGACTTAAAAGAGCTGAACGAGGGAAACGATATGAACGACTGAAACGATCTGAACGACAGAAACGATCTGAACGACGGAAACGGACTGAAAGACTGAAACGATCTGAACGACGTAAACGATCTGAACGACGGAAACGAGCTGAACGACGGAAACGATCTGAACGACAGAAACGATCTGAACGACTGAAACGATCTGAACGACTGAAACGAGCTGAACGACAAACGATCTGAACGACGGAAACGATCTGAACGACTGAAACGAACTGAACGACGGAAACGATCTGAACGACTGAAACGATCTGAAAGACTGAAACGATCTGAACGACTTAAAAGAGCTGAACGAGGGAAACGATCTGAACGACTGAAACGATCTGAACGACGGAAACGAACTGAACGACGGAAACGATCTGAACGACTGAAACGATCTGAACGACTGAAACGATCTGAACGACTGAAAAGAGCTGATGAGGGAAACGATCTGAACGACTGAAACGATCTGAACGACTGAAACGATCTGAACGTCGGAAACGATCTGAACGACTGAAACGAGCTGAACGACGGAAACGATCTGAACAACGGAAAAGAGCTGATGAGGGAAACGATCTGAACGACGGAAACGAGCTGAACAACGGAAACGAGCTGATGAGGGAAACAAGCTAAACGACTGAAACGATCTGAACGACAGAAACGAGCTGAACGACTGAAACGATCTGAACGACTGAAAAGATCTGAACGACGGAAACGATCTGAACGATGGAAAAGAGCTGATGAGGGAAACGATCTGAATGACTGAAACGATCTGAACGACTGAAACGATCTGAACGACTGAAACGATCTGAACGACTGAAAAGAGCTGATGAGGGAAACGATCTGAATGACAAACGATCTGAACGACTGAAACGATCTGAACGACGGAAACGAGCTGATGAGGGAAACGATATGAACGACGGAAACGAGCTGAACGACAAACGATCTGAATGACGGAAACGATCTGAACGACTGAAACGATCTGAACGACTGAAATGATCTGAACGACTGAAACGATCTGAATGACGGAAACGATCTGAACGACAGAAAAGAGCTGAACGACAAACGATCTGAATGACGGAAATGATCTGAACGGCGGAAAAGAGCTGAACGACTGAAACGATCCGAACGACTGAAACGATCCGAACGACTGAAACGATCTGAACGACGGAAACGATCTGAATGACGGAAAAGAGCTGAACGACTGAAACGATCTGAACGACTGAAACGATCTGAACGACTGAAACGATCTGAACGACTGAAACGATCTAAACGACGGAAACGATCTGAACAACGGAAAAGAGCTGATGAGGGAAACGATCTGAACGACGGAAACGATCTGAACGACGGAAACGAGCTGAACGACGGAAACGATCTGAACGACTGAAACGATCTGAAAGACTGAAACGATCTGAACGACTTAAAAGAGCTGAACGAGGGAAACGATCTGAATGACTGAAACGATCTGAACGACAGAAACGATCTGAACGACGGAAACGGACTGAAAGACTGAAACGATCTGAACGACGTAAACGATCTGAACGACAGAAACGATCTCATCGACGTAAACGATCTGAACGACGGAAACGATCTGAACGACTGAAACGATCTGAATGACGGAAAAGAGCTGAACGACTGAAACGATCTGAACGATTGAAACGAGCTGAACGACTGAAAAGAGCTGATGAGGGAAACGATCTGAACGACTGAAACGATCTGAACGACGGAAACGAGATGAACGACGGAAAAGAGCTGAACAACTGAAACGATCTGAACGACGGAAACGAGCTGAACGACTGAAACGATCTGAACGACTGAAACGAGCTGAACGACGGAAACGATCTGAACGACGGAAACGAGATTGAACGACCTAAACGATCTGAACGACCGAAACGATCTGATCGACGATAAAAGAGATGAACGACCGAAACGAGATGAACGACAGAAACAATGTGAACGACGGAAACGATCTGAACGACTGAAACGATCTGAACGACTGAAACAATGTGAACGACGGAAACGATCAGAACGACTGAAACGATCTGAACGACTGAAACAATCTGAACGACGGAAAAGAGCTGATGAGGTAAACGATCTGAACGACTGAAACGATCTGAACGACGGAAACGATCTGAACTACGAAAACGATCTGAACGACGGAAACGATCTGAACGACTGAAACGATCTGAACGACTGAAACGATCTGAACGACGGAAACGATCTGAACGACGAAAACGATCTGAACGACGGAAACGATCTGAACGACGGAAACGAGCTGAACGACGGAAACGATCTGAACGACGGAAACGATCTGAACGACTGAAATGATCTGAACGACTGAAACGAGCTGAACGACAAACGATCTGAACGACGGAAACGATCTGAACGACTGAAACGATCTGAATGACGGAAAAGAGCTGAACGACGGAAACGATCTGAACGACGGAAACGAGATGAACGACTGTCAGAGTGTTTTTATATATATAGTTTCCATATTCATGCTTAATCTCAATCTTATTCCTTCTGTCTTTATTTCGCAGCGTAACTCAGACGCTGTTGTTTTAACTTTGTATAAACATGTGTTCTGCCTTGGCAGGGGCACTGTGACGGAGGCTGATAAGCAAGAACACTGCAACCTTGCCTCAGCTGATGTCTCGGTAGAATCCCACGCCTCCATCACACTGCGATTCTCTACAAATGTCTAGCATAGCAATGTGTTTCTTTTTCCTGTGTAAACCCTCCCATTTGTTAATCTAAATAAAAGCGCAGGAGAATGGCAGGGAGCTCAGAGTGGGTCGGAGGTGTAACTTGGGCGCCTCCTGTTCATTCTCCTCGCGAGTAAAACCAATGTTCATTCTTGTTGTCTTCTTCTTTCTTGCAGATTTAATAAATGTCTGTAGCCTAAACCTGACATTTAACTTGGTCCTTCGAGCCGGATGCCAACAACGCCTGGTGGTTCCAGCGCACGCGGTCGTCGCCAGCAAGCCCACGGCCGTGGCGGGCCTCACTAGGTGAGACCCAGCACCTTTTCCAGGAACTGACACTACTTCGTGTGCTGGGACCCGCAGGTTGACGGCATCCAACGGCGAGAGGAAGGAGACTCCGAGGGGTGAGCATTGTTTTGGGTTAAAAAGGAAACTGTGCGACTGAGGGTTGCAGGCGACTGAGGGTTGCAGGACAGTAAAACCCTGTGAATTCTAGACTCTGACAGGTAAAATAAAAGACGCTAAGGCAATGGACGCCTGTGAATTGTTCATGTTAAACGGACGGCGGAGTCCACGGTTGAGCGTCTACCGAAAATTCCGCGAGAAAGAAAATAAAAGTGTGCACGTTGAATGAGTGGGTGGACTGTGAACCACTAGGTTACAATCACCATTTAAAACAACAGGAAAGTAAGTAGTGGGCTGACGTGGATGCACAGGCAAGAATTCTCCACCTGAAAGGGTTGAAGTGAGAATTACCACGATCAGTAAAGATTAACCACTACCCTGTTGAAAGGTCGACCAACGGTACCATAGACTACCCCAAGTAGTACGGTCCGTCAAAATTTAAAAACAAAATGGGACAAGGGAACACCAAAAAAACCTAAACCGCGCGATAAATTAACTTGTAAAGATTGGAAATATGTAGAACGCTGCAGCGAAGAAAATGTAAAACATTTGGATAACTGGATTACAAAATACGACTTCGACGGGAGCCTCAATACACAAAAATAACAGTTTTACAAAATGCGATTAAAGAAAAAACTAAAAAGGATCCTAAAAAGATGCAAAAAGGTTATGACAGCACACAAAAATGGTATGCGTTGTATAAATAAAAACAAAAAGTACTCGAGTGACTGTGTGACTGACCAAAGGACTGTGTGTATGAAGAGAAATTATTTTCGAAACCCAGACGATCAGTAAAACCTCACGGTGTCAACTGAGCTCTACCTGGGGAGTAAAAATAGTCTCTTATTGCTGACTCATCAGGTGGAATTGTGGGAAAACAGTAAAGCAAAAGAAATACGGATTTAAACGAAAAACTGCAATCAGAAGAGTGTGTAAAATTAGTTATACAACTTAAAGTACAAGTGTGTGTGTTTTTGTGTGCGTGTGTATGTGTGTGTTTGTGTTTTTGTGTGTGTGCAGGAGACATGTCTCCACACTGAACGGCTTTAGACGAGAAAACACAAAAACAAAACAAAACTGCTCTGAGTAATGTGTCGGGACTACTTTAGTGTGTTTAGTGAAGAAATAAACTTATCTAAAGTAAACTTAAGTTATTTGGAATTTAAACTTAAAAAATCTATAAATAAAATTGCTAAATTAACTGAATAAAATAAATGGATGAAATAAATGAATCAATAAAGGAATCCTTGAACAAATACTTTGGGTGTATATGCATGAATCAGAGCTCCTCCTTATCAAACAGCTGTTATGGAGACCGAGGACATTGAATGAAAACAGAATCCACAGCTCCGATCCCATTCTGCTTCTACCAGACGTTGCTGGTGGAGGAATGAGAGGCTGTGGAGGCGCTAGGTTGGACTACAAACATGGAAACTCTCAACGTAATGACGAACATGCCGTGTCGCGACGTAAAATACACTTCAGCGTGCCAAGGTCGTACCATGAGAACGCACACACACACATAGTGGGAGAATGAAGGGATTCAAATGCACAGTGTTGAACATTTCAAGTAGATACAAGTTTGAACTTGAGAGTTTGAGGATCAAAATTAGAATTTGATGTGTGCAATGAAATTTAAGACCTTTTACAGAGGTCCAGGAATTAAATGGTTTATAAAATCAACAATAGATTAGTGAAACTAAACTAAACTAACATGGTGACTAAAACTAGACTAAACATTTAGATGAAGTTTGGAAAGAGTCAGTTTACAAAAAGAAACAAAACCTCAAACAAGAAATTAAAAAATAAGAAACTAATCAAATTATTCTCAATTTTTTTAAGATAATAGATTGTTACCTTTGCAGAAACAAAATAATGATTAACAGGCATAATCTGGCTAGTTTATGATGTGCTGCTATAACGGGACATGGAAGATCTCATGTCTCAACAGGGGGGAAGACACACATCATGAACAGATTTCTAATCACTTGAAAACATTTACCCCAAATCACATGCGCTGTCTGTGTGTACAAGTGGTGGGAGGTGCAGCCTCGGGGGAGCACTGCAGGCTTCATTGGTGCTGTTTCACCCACTAACGTTGAAAGTACTGCACACAGTGTCTGTGATATTACGTCAAAACAAACTATCTTATGCGAGACATGACAGTTTGACTGTCAACCAAAAACGTACATCCTTGACCAGATTTAAAAGGTGCGTCTAACAAAATCAGATTTAACAATATTTATAGATCATATAAAAAGAATACAGATGGGGTCAAACGTCAAAAAGCAATGTATTTGCAGATAAAACAGGAGCTAGATGGTTGTCTTATAAATCACTATATAAATAAGCAGAAATAATGAGCCATGGGCTTCGCCATGCCTCAACGATGATAATAATAATAATGATAATAATAATAATTTTTGAGCAGTATGTATAATCTGTATAAAACAGAAGACAAAAAAGGAGGTACATTTCCATAAACCGGAATAGTAATAATAGACACATTCTCTAATTGGGTAGAAATAATACCAACATAACATCCAGATACTGTAACATTAGCAAAAGCACTTTGCAAAAATTATAATCCCAACATATGGAATAGCAAAAACAATTTACAGCGATAATGGAAGCCATTCGGTAAACAAATTCACATAGAAGGTATCAGAAAATTTTGGAACAAAATAAAATAAAATAAAAAATCGTTGTGCTTTTTGTCCAGAAAGAGCTGGTTTAGTGGAAAAATATTCAAAATAGCAGAAAGGCAAACTTGGATACATTTATCACATTGTAAAATCATCACTGCTGAGTCTCCGACCCCACCTAGCGAGCAAAAGACTGATAATAGGGTGGATTCAGACGTTTAGAGCCTGGGTAGACCTGAAAGTCAGCAGAAGAACCATTCCAAGCCGTGAAGTGACTTAGCGGAAGCCAAACTGAGCAGTAATGACAAAGTCAAACGGTTGTGTGGTCCCCCGGACCCTAACCGTCGTAGCAATCGTAATAATGCTTTTTGCCTTAGTGTGGTTCCTGTGGGAACCGCCTCAACATAGCGAAAGAAACCAAACTAGATCAAACACACTACCAGCCATTATTCTAAAATAATGTTTTTAACTGATGTAGATTTAATCTAGCAAGTAAAATAAATGAAAAGAAACATGGCTAATATAAATTGATTAAATTAAACTAAATTAAATTAAAGTTATCACTTCCAACCAGCAGGTTTAGTTAAAAGAACTAACAGAACAGGTTCTAGTTAATACCGTCTACCTGGCAGACTCTGTCGTCTCGTTTAAAAAGGATTTGAAAACATGCTTATTTAGGAGAGCTTTTGGTTGATGGGTATTTTTTTCACTAGTGTCACTTAAATTTTACACATGTATATACATTTTATATTGTTGTTTTTACCTTTTCTCCTGTACAGCACTTTGTGATTTTTAGCGGTGAAAAGCGCTTTATAAATAAATTTTACTTACTTACTTACTAGGAGTAAAAGTTTGAGAAAGAGATCTTGTGGGTCTCATAACAATTAATATCAAAAGAACTGAACTAAAAGTCCAAATAACAAACCATCAGATGCAATTTAAACAGACCACCACCAGGGCAATACTTTCAAACTCCAAATTTAGTGATTCAACTTTCTACAGGAAAAAGTGTATGAATAAAGTTAATAAACCAATGAATGAACCAACCAGGAAATAAATAGAAAATACTTTAAATCAAAAGTAATGTTGAATTAAAGGTAACAGATTATTTAATGTTTTCTATTTCTGTTATAAAAAGGGGAATGCCAATAAATATATAAAAGCAATAAAAAAACATGATGAGAGTTAAAAGATAATCTTCAAAAGAGACATTTGGTAATAAGGAGCACATAGAATAAATTCTAATGACAATAATTTAAAGTCAGTATTTCTTTGGTGGTTGATCATTAATAAAATAATCGAACTGTCTAGTCTGATGTGAGATGTTGCAGGTGGATCCTGAACTGATGTTGCTGCACCGCCAACAAAATCAACTTCAATTGTTTAATATTAATAAATTCAGTTTAAATGACTGTTTAAGGAAAAACAAATACTTAGTTTACATTTAAATTTTTGGGGAAAATAATTTTCGAGACAGGAACAGATGCCTTAGATAGGAGGTACTTTTGATTTTTTAATTTTATTTCTTTTTAGACATTGTCTCATTGTCAACATATGAAAATGTGCTGTACTGTTATTCCAAACAGACTTACTGACTACTTAACTAATGACATAAAAGATACCAGCTGGGGAACTTTAATAGCGGAAGCATCGATCTGATGCAAGAAAACAACCCTGACGCAACCTGCAAACACCGAGACAAAACCTTTCCACTCACAACCATGACAAAGCTCAAGACACTCTTTCATAACACCGTAGCACCTCAGAACTTCACCTGCATAAACATCACGAGCACAAACCCTAAACATTTCCTTGGAAGCCTAAACAACTTCTGGTGCCTTGAAACAGTTCAAGCTCCAGCCAAATTCACACCATGAGCACGAGCAGACGTGTGGTGGTGGTGTGGCCCAAACAAAATCCATGATGGCCTTCCTAAGCCAGCTCAAGGATTTTGTGCACTAACTTTAATCATTCCAGTAGACTCCTTCCCCTGCAGGTAGCTCAAATCTCTGAGAAATTGTTGCAGACTGATGTTTACATGATTTTTCCTATCACTCCTAATAAAAATGTTGACAGAATAAACTACATTCACTATAATGTCCAGCGTTTGGGGAATTGGACAGAAGTGGGTTTTTCAGCAGTTCATGAGCAGCTTTCAGCAACATCGACAATGGCTTTTCAGACGCGTATCGCAGTTGATGTGTTGTTGGCGGAGAGGGGGGGCGTGTGCGCAAACACAGCAGCAGATGGAACACTCACACACGCCTTGGAGGGTCTTCGTACTTTGAATAAAAAGATGAAAGATCACTCTGGCGTCGACACATCGATGTGGAATGGTTGGGTTGACCTGTTTGGGAGATACAAAGCTCTAGTAATGTCTGTTTTGCTGTCCCTGGCTACCTTCACGGCCATCCTCACTCTGTGTGGCTGTTGTTGCGTTCCATGTATCCGCGCACTTCTCACCCGCCTAATCAACACTGCTATCTCTCCCATGAAACAGGACTTGGCGCCGGCTTATCCATTGTTGGGGAATGCTGACCATAGCTCTGAAATTAGCGAGGATGACGATTTTCCATCCTTGCCCGACCTTTTCCCAGACTCTGAAGATTCCTAGTAAAAGTAACAGTTGTGTTCTTGCAAAAATGATCTTACAGATGAAAAATAATAATAAAAAATAAGTGATGTGAGACTGTAGGCAAGAATATGAAAAACAGGGGGGATATGTCAGAGTGTTTTTATATATATAGTTTCCATATTCATGCTTAATCTCAATCTTATTCCTTCTGTCTTTATTTCGCAGCGTAACTCAGACGCTGTTGTTTTAACTTTGTATAAACATGTGTTCTGCCTTGGCAGGGGCACTGTGACGGAGGCTGATAAGCAAGAACACTGCAACCTTGCCTCAGCTGATGTCTCGGTAGAATCCCACGCCTCCATCACACTGCGATTCTCTACAAATGTCTAGCATAGCAATGTGTTTCTTTTTCCTGTGTAAACCCTCCCATTTGTTAATCTAAATAAAAGCGCAGGAGAATGGCAGGGAGCTCAGAGTGGGTCGGAGGTGTAACTTGGGCGCCTCCTGTTCATTCTCCTCGCAAGTAAAACCAATGTTCATTCTTGTTGTCTTCTTCTTTCTTGCAGATTTAATAAATGTCTGTAGCCTAAACCTGACAACGACCTAAACGATCTGAACGACCGAAACGATCTGATCGACGATAAAAGAGATGAACGACCGAAACGAGATGAACGACAGAAACAATGTGAACGACGGAAACGATCTGAACGACTGAAACGATCTGAACGACTGAAACAATGTGAACGACGGAAACGATCTGAACGACTGAAACGATCTGAACGACTGAAACAATCTGAACGACGGAAAAGAGCTGATGAGGTAAACGATCTGAACGACTGAAACGAGCTGAACGACTGAAACGATCTGAACGACTGAAACAATCTGAACGACGGAAACGATCTGAACGACGGAAACGATCTGAACGACGGAAACGATCTGAACGACTGAAACGATCTGAACGACTGAAACGATCTGAACGACGGAAACGAACTGAACGACTGAAACGATCTGAACGACTGAAACGATCTGAACGACTTAAAAGAGCTGAACGACAGAAACGATCTGAACGACTGAAACGATCTGAACGACTGAAACGAACTGAACGACGGAAACGATCTGAACGACTGAAACGATCTGAACGACGGAAACGATCTGAACGACGGAAACGATCTGAACGACTGAAACGATCTGAACGACTGAAACGATCTGAACGACGGAAACGAACTGAACGACTGAAACGATCTGAACGACTGAAACGATCTGAACGACTTAAAAGAGCTGAACGACAGAAACGATCTGAACGACTGAAACGATCTGAACGACTGAAACGAACTGAACGACGGAAATGATCTGAACGACGGAAACGATCTGAACGACTGAAACGATCTGAACGACTTAAAAGAGCTGAACGACAGAAACGATCTGAACGACTGAAAAGAGCTGATGAGGGAAACGATCTGAACGACGGAAACGATCTGAACGACGGAAACGATCTGAACGACTGAAACGATCTGAACGACTGAAACGATCTGAACGACGGAAACGAACTGAACGACTGAAACGATCTGAACGACTGAAACGATCTGAACGACTTAAAAGAGCTGAACGACAGAAACGATCTGAACGACTGAAAAGAGCTGATGAGGGAAACGATCTGAACGACGGAAACGATCTGAACGACTGAAACGATCTGAACGACTGAAACGATCTGAACGACGGAAACGAACTGAACGACTGAAACGATCTGAACGACTGAAACGATCTGAACGACTGAAACGATCTGAACGACTGAAACGAACTGAACGACGGAAACGATCTGAACGACGGAAACGATCTGAACGACTGAAACGATCTGAACGACTTAAAAGAGCTGAACGACAGAAACGATCTGAACGACTGAAAAGAGCTGATGAGGGAAACGATCTGAACGACGGAAACGATCTGAACGACTGAAACGATCTGAACGACTGAAACGATCTGAACGACGGAAACGAACTGAACGACTGAAACGATCTGAACGACTGAAACGATCTGAACGACTTAAAAGAGCTGAACGACTGAAACGATCTGAACGACAGAAACGATCTGAACGACGGAAACGGACTGAAAGACTGAAACGATCTGAACGACGTAAACGATCTGAACGACAGAAACGATCTCATCGACGGAAACGATCTGAACGACGGAAACGATCTGAACGACGGAAACGAGCTGAACGACGGAAACGATCTGAACGACGGAAACGATCTGAACGACTGAAACGATCTGAACGACTGAAACGATCTGAATGACGGAAAAGAGCTGAACGACTGAAACGATCTGAACGATTGAAACGAGCTGAACGACTGAAAAGAGCTGATGAGGGAAACGATCTGAACGACTGAAACGATCTGAACGACGGAAACGAGATGAACGACAGAAAAGAGCTGAACAACTGAAACGATCTGAACGACGGAAACGAGCTGAACGACTGAAACGATCTGAACGACTGAAACGAGCTGAACGACGGAAACGATCTGAACGACGGAAACGATCTGAACGACGGAAACGAGCTGAACGACGGAAACGATCTGAACGACGGAAACGAGATGAACGACCTAAACGATCTGAACGACCGAAACGATCTGATCGACGATAAAAGAGATGAACGACCGAAACGAGATGAACGACGGAAACGATCTGAACGACGGAAAAGAGCTGATGAGGTAAACGATCTGAACGACTGAAACGAGCTGAACGACTGAAACGATCTGAACGACTGAAACAATCTGAACGACGGAAAAGAGCTGATGAGGTAAACGATCTGAACGACTGAAACGATCTGAACGACGGAAACGATCTGAACGACGAAAACGATCTGAACGACGGAAACGATCTGAACGACTGAAACGATCTGAACGACTGAAACGATCTGAACGACGGAAACGATCTGAACGACTGAAACGATCTGAACGACTGAAACGATCTGAACGACGGAAACGAACTGAACGACTGAAACGATCTGAACGACTGAAACGATCTGAACGACTTAAAAGAGCTGAACGACAGAAAAGGATCTGAACGACTGAAACGATCTGAACGACTGAAACGAACTGAACGACGGAAACGATCTGAACGACTGAAACGATCTGAACGACGGAAACGATCTGAACGACGGAAACGATCTGAACGACTGAAACGATCTGAACGACTGAAACGATCTGAACGACGGAAACGAACTGAACGACTGAAACGATCTGAACGACTGAAACGATCTGAACGACTTAAAAGAGCTGAACGACAGAAACGATCTGAACGACTGAAACGATCTGAACGACTGAAACGAACTGAACGACGGAAATGATCTGAACGACGGAAACGATCTGAACGACTGAAACGATCTGAACGACTTAAAAGAGCTAAACGACAGAAACGATCTGAACGACTGAAAAGAGCTGATGAGGGAAACGATCTGAACGACGGAAACGATCTGAACGACTGAAACGATCTGAACGACTGAAACGATCTGAACGACGGAAACGAACTGAACGACTGAAACGATCTGAACGACTGAAACAATCTGAACGACTTAAAAGAGCTGAACGACAGAAACGATCTGAACGACTGAAACGATCTGAACGACTGAAACGAACTGAACGACGGAAACGATCTGAACGACTGAAACGATCTGAACGACGGAAACGATCTGAACGACGGAAACGATCTGAACGACTGAAACGATCTGAACGACTGAAACGATCTGAACGACGGAAACGAACTGAACGACTGAAACGATCTGAACGACTGAAACGATCTGAACGACTTAAAAGAGCTGAACGACAGAAACGATCTGAACGACTGAAAAGAGCTGATGAGGGAAACGATCTGAACGACGGAAACGATCTGAACGACTGAAACGATCTGAACGACTGAAACGATCTGAACGACGGAAACGAACTGAACGACTGAAACGATCTGAACGACTGAAACGATCTGAACGACTGAAACGAACTGAACGACGGAAACGATCTGAACGACGGAAACGATCTGAACGACTGAAACGATCTGAACGACTTAAAAGAGCTGAACGACAGAAACGATCTGAACGACTGAAAAGAGCTGATGAGGGAAACGATCTGAACGACGGAAACGATCTGAACGACTGAAACGATCTGAACGACTGAAACGATCTGAACGACGGAAACGAACTGAACGACTGAAACGATCTGAACGACTGAAACGATCTGAACGACTTAAAAGAGCTGAACGACTGAAACGATCTGAACGACAGAAACGATCTGAACGACGGAAACGGACTGAAAGACTGAAACGATCTGAACGACGTAAACGATCTGAACGACAGAAACGATCTCATCGACGTAAACGATCTGAACGACGGAAACGATCTGAACGACGGAAACGAGCTGAACGACGGAAACGATCTGAACGACGGAAACGATCTGAACGACTGAAACGATCTGAACGACTGAAACGATCTGAATGACGGAAAAGAGCTGAACGACTGAAACGATCTGAACGATTGAAACGAGCTGAACGACTGAAAAGAGCTGATGAGGGAAACGATCTGAACGACTGAAACGATCTGAACGACGGAAACGAGATGAACGACAGAAAAGAGCTGAACAACTGAAACGATCTGAACGACGGAAACGAGCTGAACGACTGAAACGATCTGAACGACTGAAACGAGCTGAACGACGGAAATGATCTGAACGACGGAAACGATCTGAACGACGGAAACGAGCTGAACGACGGAAACGATCTGAACGACGGAAACGAGATGAACGACCTAAACGATCTGAACGACCGAAACGATCTGATCGACGATAAAAGAGATGAACGACCGAAACGAGATGAACGACCGAAACGAGATGAACGACGGAAACGATCTGAACGACGGAAAAGAGCTGATGAGGTAAACGATCTGAACGACTGAAACGAGCTGAACGACTGAAACGATCTGAACGACTGAAACAATCTGAACGACGGAAAAGAGCTGATGAGGTAAACGATCTGAACGACTGAAACGATCTGAACGACGGAAACGATCTGAACGACGAAAATGATCTGAACGACGGAAACGATCTGAACGACTGAAACGATCTGAACGACTGAAACGATCTGAACGACGGAAACGATCTGAACGACGGAAACGATCTGAACGACGGAAACGATCTGAACGACTGAAACGATCTGAACGACGGAAACGAACTGAACGACTGAAACGATCTGAACGACTGAAACGATCTGAACGACTTAAAAGAGCTGAACGACAGAAACGATCTGAACGACTGAAACGATCTGAACGACTGAAACGATCTGAACGACTTAAAAGAGCTGAACGACAGAAACGATCTGAACGACTGAAACGATCTGAACGACTGAAACGAACTGAACGACGGAAACGATCTGAACGACTGAAACGATCTGAACGACGGAAACGATCTGAACGACGGAAACGATCTGAACGACTGAAACGATCTGAACGACTGAAACGATCTGAACGACGGAAACGAACTGAACGACTGAAACGATCTGAACGACTGAAACGATCTGAACGACTTAAAAGAGCTGAACGACAGAAACGATCTGAACGACTGAAACGATCTGAACGACTGAAACGAACTGAACGACGGAAATGATCTGAACGACGGAAACGATCTGAACGACTGAAACGATCTGAACGACTTAAAAGAGCTGAACGACAGAAACGATCTGAACGACTGAAAAGAGCTGATGAGGGAAACGATCTGAACGACGGAAACGATCTGAACGACTGAAACGATCTGAACGACTGAAACGATCTGAACGACGGAAACGAACTGAACGACTGAAACGATCTGAACGACTGAAACGATCTGAACGACTTAAAAGAGCTGAACGACAGAAACGATCTGAACGACT
Source organism: Blennius ocellaris (assembly GCF_963422515.1). NCBI lineage: Eukaryota > Metazoa > Chordata > Actinopteri > Blenniiformes > Blenniidae > Blennius > Blennius ocellaris. Next base: position 448,608 of record NW_027662273.1, on the reverse strand, counting down.
GAAACGATCTGAACGACTGAAACGAACTGAACGACGGAAACGATCTGAACGACTGAAACGATCTGAACGACGGAAACGATCTGAACGACGGAAACGATCTGAACGACTGAAACGATCTGAACGACTGAAACGATCTGAACGACGGAAACGAACTGAACGACTGAAACGATCTGAACGACTTAAAAGAGCTGAACGACAGAAACGATCTGAACGACTGAAAAGAGCTGATGAGGGAAACGATCTGAACGAGTGAAACGATCTGAACGACTGAAACGATCTGAACGACTGAAACGATCTGAACGACGGAAACGATCTGAACGACTGAAACGATCTGAACGACGGAAACGATCTGAACGACGGAAACGATCTGAACGACTGAAACGATCTGAACGACTGAAACGATCTGAACGACTGAAACGATCTGAACGACTGAAACGAACTGAACGACGGAAACGATCTGAACGACTGAAACGATCTGAACGACGGAAACGAACTGAACGACTGAAACGATCTGAACGACTGAAACGATCTGAACGACTTAAAAGAGCTGAACGACAGAAACGATCTGAACGACTGAAACGATCTGAACGACTGAAACGAACTGAACGACGGAAACGATCTGAACGACTTAAAAGAGCTGATGAGGGAAACGATCTGAACGACGGAAACGATCTGAACGACTGAAACGATCTGAACGACTGAAACGATCTGAACGACGGAAATGAACTGAACGACTGAAACGATCTGAACGACTGAAACGATCTGAACGACTTAAAAGAGCTGAACGACAGAAACGATCTGAACGACTGAAACGATCTGAACGACTGAAACGAACTGAACGACGGAAACGATCTGAACGACTTAAAAGAGCTGATGAGGGAAACGATCTGAACGACTGAAACGAACTGAACGACAGAAACGATCTGAACGACTGAAAAGAGCTGATGAGGGAAACGATCTGAACGAGTGAAACGATCTGAACGAGTGAAACGATCTGAACGACTGAAATGATCTGAACGACGGAAACGATCTGAACGAGTGAAATGATCTGAACGACTGAAATGATCTGAACGACGGAAACGATCTGAACGACTGAAACGATCTGAACGACGGAAACGATCTGAACGACTGAAATGATCTGAACGACGGAAACGATCTGAACGACGGAAACGATCTGAACGAGTGAAACGATCTGAACGACTGAAAAGAGCTGATGAAGGAAACGATCTGAACGACGGAAACGATATGAACGACGGAAACGATCTGAACGACGGAAACGATCTGAACGAGTGAAACGATCTGAACGACTGAAACGATCTGAACGACTGAAACGATCTGAACGACTGAAACGATCTGAACGACGGAAACGATCTGAACGACTGAAAAGAGCTGATGAGGGAAACGATCTGAACGACGGAAACGATCTGAACGACTTAAAAGAGCTGAACGACAGAAACGATCTGAACGACTGAAACGATCTGAACGACTGAAACGAACTGAACGACGGAAACGATCTGAACGACTTAAAAGAGCTTATGAGGGAAACGATCTGAACGACTGAAACGAACTGAACGACAGAAACGATCTGAACGACTGAAAAGAGCTGATGAGGGAAACGATCTGAACGACTGAAACGATCTGAACGACGGAAACGATCTGAACGAGTGAAACGATCTGAACGAGTGAAACGATCTGAACGACTGAAACGATCTGAACGACGGAAACGATCTGAACGAGTGAAACGATCTGAACGACTGAAACGATCTGAACGACGGAAACGATCTGAACGACTGAAACGATCTGAACGACGGAAACGATCTGAACGACTGAAATGATCTGAACGACGGAAACGATCTGAACGACTGAAACGATCTGAACGACGGAAACGATCTGAACGACGGAAACGATCTGAACGACTGAAACGATCTGAACGACTGAAACGATCTGAACGACGGAAACGATCTGAACGACTGAAACGATCTGAAAGACAGAAACGATCTGAAAGACTGAAACGATTTGAACGACGGAAAAGAGCTGATGAGGGAAACGATCTGAACGACTGAAACGATCTGAACGACTGAAACGATCTGAACGACGGAAACGATCTGAACGACTTAAAAGAGCTGAACGACAGAAACGATCTGAACGACTGAAAAGAGCTGATGAGGGAAACGATCTGAACGACGGAAACGATCTGAACGACTGAAACGATCTGAACGACTGAAACGATCTGAACGACGGAAATGAACTGAACGACTGAAACGATCTGAACGACTGAAACGATCTGAACGACTTAAAAGAGCTGAACGACAGAAACGATCTGAACGACTGAAACGATCTGAACGACTGAAACGAACTGAACGACGGAAACGATCTGAACGACTTAAAAGAGCTGATGAGGGAAACGATCTGAACGACTGAAACGAACTGAACGACAGAAACGATCTGAACGACTGAAAAGAGCTGATGAGGGAAACGATCTGAACGAGTGAAACGATCTGAACGAGTGAAACGATCTGAACGACTGAAATGATCTGAACGACGGAAACGATCTGAACGAGTGAAATGATCTGAACAAATGAAATGATCTGAACGACGGAAACGATCTGAACGACTGAAACGATCTGAACGACGGAAACGATCTGAACGACTGAAATGATCTGAACGACGGAAACGATCTGAACGACGGAAACGATCTGAACGAGTGAAACGATCTGAACGACTGAAAAGAGCTGATGAAGGAAACGATCTGAACGACGGAAACGATATGAACGACGGAAACGATCTGAACGACGGAAACGATCTGAACGAGTGAAACGATCTGAACGACTGAAACGATCTGAACGACTGAAACGATCTGAACGACTGAAACGATCTGAACGACGGAAACGATCTGAACGACTGAAACGATCTGAACGACGGAAACGATCTGAACGACGGAAACGATCTGAACGACTGAAACGATCTGAACGACTGAAACGATCTGAACGACTGAAACGATCTGAACGACTGAAACGAACTGAACGACGGAAACGATCTGAACGACTTAAAAGAGCTGATGAGGGAAACGATCTGAACGACTGAAACGAACTGAACGACAGAAACGATCTGAAAGACTGAAAAGAGCTGATGAGGGAAACGATCTGAACGACGGAAACGATCTGAACGACGGAAACGATCTGAACGACTGAAACGATCTGAACGACTGAAACGATCTGATAGACGGAAACGATCTGAACGACAGAAACGATCTGAACGACTGAAAAGAGCTGAAAGACAGAAACGATCTGAACGATGGAAACGATCTGAACGACGGAAACGATCTGAACGAGTGAAACGATCTGAACGACTGAAAAGAGCTGAACGACTGAAAAGAGCTGATGAGGGAAACGATCTGAACGACTGAAACGATCTGAACGACGGAAACGATCTGAACGACTGAAAAGAGCTGATGAGGGAAACGATCTGAACGACGGAAACGATCTGAACGACTTAAAAGAGCTGAACGACAGAAACGATCTGAACGACTGAAACGATCTGAACGACTGAAACGAACTGAACGACGGAAACGATCTGAACGACTTAAAAGAGCTTATGAGGGAAACGATCTGAACGACTGAAACGAACTGAACGACAGAAACGATCTGAACGACTGAAAAGAGCTGATGAGGGAAACGATCTGAACGACTGAAACGATCTGAACGACGGAAACGATCTGAACGAGTGAAACGATCTGAACGAGTGAAACGATCTGAACGACTGAAACGATCTGAACGACGGAAACGATCTGAACGAGTGAAACGATCTGAACGACTGAAACGATCTGAACGACGGAAACGATCTGAACGACTGAAACGATCTGAACGACGGAAACGATCTGAACGACTGAAATGATCTGAACGACGGAAACGATCTGAACGACTGAAACGATCTGAACGACGGAAACGATCTGAACGACTGAAACGATCTGAAAGACAGAAACGATCTGAAAGACTGAAACTATTTGAACGACGGAAAAGAGCTGATGAGGGAAACGATCTGAACGACTGAAACGATCTGAACGACTGAAACGATCTGAACGACGGAAACGATCTGAACGACTTAAAAGAGCTGAACGACAGAAACGATCTGAACGACTGAAACGATCTGAACGACTGAAACGAACTGAACGACGGAAACGATCTGAACGACTGAAACGATCTGAACGACTTAAAAGAGCTGAACGACAGAAACGATCTGAACGAATGAAAAGAGCTGATGAGGGAAACGATCTGAACGACTGAAACGATCTGAAAGACAGAAACGATCTGAACGATGGACACGATCTGAACGACGGAAACGATCTGAACGACTGAAACGAACTGAACGACGGAAACGATCTGAACGACTGAAACGATCTGAACGATGGACACGATCTGAACGACTGAAACCATCTGAACGACTGAAACGATCTGAACGACTGAAAAGAGCTGATGAGGGAAACGATCTGAACGACTGAAACGATCTGAACGACGGAAACGATCTGAACGACTGAAAAGAGCTGATGAGGGAAACGATCTGAACGACTGAAACGATCTGAACGACGGAAACGATCTGAACGACTGAAACGAACTGAACGACGGAAACGATCTGAACGACTTAAAAGAGCTTATGAGGGAAACGATCTGAACGACTGAAACGAACTGAACGACAGAAACGATCTGAACGACGGAAACGAACTGAACGACTGAAACGATTTGAACGACTGAAACGATCTGAATGACTTAAAAGAGCTGAACGACAGAAACGATCTGAACGACTGAAACGATCGAAACGACTGAAACGAACTGAACGACGGAAACGATCTGAACGACGGAAACGATCTGAACGACTGAAACGATCTGAACGACTTAAAAGAGCTGAACGACAGAAACGATCTGAACGACTGAAAAGAGCTGATGAGGGAAACGATCTGAACGACGGAAACGATCTGAACGACTGAAACGATCTGAACGACTGAAACGATCTGAACGACGGAAACGAACTGAACGACTGAAACAATCTGAACGACTGAGACGATCTGAACGACTTAAAAGAGCTGAACGACAGAAACGATCTGAACGACTGAAACGATCTGAACGACGGAAACGAACTGAACGACTGAAACGATCTGAACGACTGAAACGATCTGAACGACGGAAACGATCTGAACGACGGAAACGATCTGAACGACTGAAACGATCTGAACGACGGAAACGAACTGAACGACTGAAACGATCTGAACGACTGAAACGATCTGAACGACGGAAACGATCTGAACGACTTAAAAGAGCTGAACGACAGAAACGATCTGAACGACTGAAAAGAGCTGATGAAGGAAACGATCTGAACGACGGAAACGATATGAACGACGGAAACGATCTGAACGACGGAAACGATCTGAACGAGTGAAACGATCTGAACGACTGAAACGATCTGAACGACTGAAACGATCTGAACGACGGAAACGATCTGAACGACTGAAACGATCTGAACGACGGAAACGATCTGAACGACGGAAACGATCTGAACGACTGAAACGATCTGAACGACTGAAACGATCTGAACGACGGAAACGATCTGAACGACTGAAACGATCTGAAAGACAGAAACGATCTGAAAGACTGAAACAATTTGAACGACGGAAAAGAGCTGATGAGGGAAACGATCTGAACGACTGAAACGATCTGAACGACTGAAACGATCTGAACGACGGAAACGATCTGAACGACTTAAAAGAGCTGAACGACAGAAACGATCTGAACGACTGAAACGATCTGAACGACTGAAACGAACTGAACGACGGAAACGATCTGAACGACTGAAACGATCTGAACGACTTAAAAGAGCTGAACGACAGAAACGATCTGAACGAATGAAAAGAGCTGATGAGGGAAACGATCTGAACGACTGAAACGATCTGAAAGACAGAAACGATCTGAACGATGGACACGATCTGAACGACGGAAACGATCTGAACGACTGAAACGAACTGAACGACGGAAACGATCTGAACGACTGAAACGATCTGAACGATGGACACGATCTGAACGACTGAAACCATCTGAACGACTGAAACGATCTGAACGACTGAAAAGAGCTGATGAGGGAAACGATCTGAACGACTGAAACGATCTGAACGACGGAAACGATCTGAACGACTGAAAAGAGCTGATGAGGGAAACGATCTGAACGACTGAAACGATCTGAACGACGGAAACGATCTGAACGACTGAAACGAACTGAACGACGGAAACGATCTGAACGACTTAAAAGAGCTTATGAGGGAAACGATCTGAACGACTGAAACGAGCTGAACGACAGAAACGATCTGAACGACGGAAACGAACTGAACGACTGAAACGATTTGAACGACTGAAACGATCTGAATGACTTAAAAGAGCTGAACGACAGAAACGATCTGAACGACTGAAACGATCAAAACGACTGAAACGAACTGAACGACGGAAACGATCTGAACGACGGAAACGATCTGAACGACTGAAACGATCTGAACGACTTAAAAGAGCTGATGAGGGAAACGATCTGAACGACGGAAACGATCTGAACGACTGAAACGATCTGAACGACTGAAACGATCTGAACGACGGAAACGAACTGAACGACTGAAACAATCTGAACGACTGAGACGATCTGAACGACTTAAAAGAGCTGAACGACAGAAACGATCTGAACGACTGAAACGATCTGAACGACTGAAACGAACTGAACGACGGAAACGATCTGAACGACTGAAACGATCTGAACGACGGAAACGATCTGAACGACGGAAACGATCTGAACGACTGAAACGATCTGAACGACGGAAACGAACTGAACGACTGAAACGATCTGAACGACTGAAACGATCTGAACGACTTAAAAGAGCTGAACGACAGAAACGATCTGAACGACTGAAACGATCTGAACGACTGAAACGATCTGAACGACTGAAACGATCTGAACGACTTAAAAGAGCTGAACGACAGAAACGATCTGAACGACTGAAAAGAGCTGATGAGGGAAACGATCTGAACGACGGAAACGATCTGAACGACGGAAACGAACTGAACGACTGAAACGATCTGAACGACTGAAACGATCTGAACGACTTAAAAGAGCTGAACGACAGAAACGATCTGAACTACTGAAACGATCTGAACGACTGAAACGATCTGAACGACTGAAACGATCTGAACGACTGAAACGATCTGAAAGACGGAAACGATCTGAACGACTGAAACGATCTGAACGACTTAAAAGAGCTGAACGACAGAAACGATCTGAACGACTGAAAAGAGCTGATGAGGGAAACGATCTGAACGACTGAAACGATCTGAAAGACAGAAACGATCTGAACGATGGAAACGATCTGAACGACGGAAACGATCTGAACGAGTGAAACGATCTGAACGACTGAAACGATCTGAACGACTGAAACGATCTGAACGACTGAAACGAACTGAACGACGGAAACGATCTGAACGACTTAAAAGAGCTGATGAGGGAAACGATCTGAACGACTGAAACGATCTGAACGACGGAAACGATCTGAACGACTTAAAAGAGCTGAACGACGGAAACGATCTGAACGACTTAAAAGAGCTGATGAGGGAAACGATCTGAACGACTGAAACGAACTGAACGACAGAAACGATCTGAACGACTGAAAAGAGCTGATTTGGGAAACGATCTGAACGACTGAAACGATCTGAACGACGGAAACGATCTGAACGACTGAAATGATCTGAACGACTGAAATGATCTGAACGACGGAAACGATCTGAACGACTTAAAAGAGCTGATGAGGGAAACGATCTGAACGACTGAAACGAACTGAACGACAGAAACGATCTGAACGACTGAAAAGAGCTGATGAGGGAAACGATCTGAACGACTGAAACGATCTGAACGACGGAAACGATCTGAACGACTGAAATGATCTGAACGACTGAAACGATCTGAACGACGGAAACGATCTGAACGACTGAAATGATCTGAACGACGGAAACGATCTGAACGACTGAAATGATCTGAACGACTGAAATGATCTGAACGACGGAAACGATCTGAACGACTGAAACGATCTGAACGACGGAAACGATCTGAACGACTGAAATGATCTGAACGACGGAAACGATCTGAACGACGGAAACGATCTGAACGAGTGAAACGATCTGAACGACTGAAAAGAGCTGATGAAGGAAACGATCTGAACGACGGAAACGAACTGAACGACGGAAACGATCTGAACGACTGAAACGATCTGAACGACTGAAACGAGATGAACGACCTAAACGATCTGAACGACCGAAACGATCTGAACGACGGAAACGAACTGAACGACTGAAAAGAGCTGATGAGGGAAACGAGCTGATGAGGGAATCAAGCTAAACGACTGAAACGATCTGAACGACAGAAACGAGCTGAACGACTGAAAAGAGCTGATGAGGGAAACGAGCTGAACGACTGAAATGATCTGAAGGACTGAAACGATCTGAACGAAAGAAACGATCTGAACGCCGGAAAAGAGCTGAACGACTGAAACGATCTGAACGACGGAAACGATCTGAACGAAAGAAACGATCTGAACTACCAAAACGATCTGAACGACGGAAACGATCTGAACGACGGAAACGATCTGAACGACGGAAACGAGCTGAATAACGGAAACGATCTGAACGAGTGAAACGATCTGAACGACGTAAACGATCTCATCGACGTAAACGATCTGAACGACGGAAACGAGATGAACGACTGAAAAGAGCTGAACGACTGAAACGATCTGAACGACGGAAACGAGCTGAACGACTGAAACGATCTGAACGACTGAAACGATCTGAACGACTGAAACGAGCTGAACGACGGAAACGATCTGAACGACGGAAACGGGATGAACGACGGAAACGAACTGAACGACGGAAACGATCTAAACGACGGAAACGATCTGAACGACTGAAACGATCTGAACGACGGAAACGATCTGAACGACTGAAATGATCTGAACGACGGAAACGATCTGAACGACGGAAACGATCTGAACGAGTGAAACGATCTGAACGACTGAAAAGAGCTGATGAAGGAAACGATCTGAACGACGGAAACGAACTGAACGACGGAAACGATCTGAACGACTGAAACGATCTGAACGACTGAAACGAGATGAACGACCTAAACGATCTGAACGACCGAAACGATCTGAACGACGGAAACGAACTGAACGACTGAAAAGAGCTGATGAGGGAAACGAGCTGATGAGGGAATCAAGCTAAACGACTGAAACGATCTGAACGACAGAAACGAGCTGAACGACTGAAAAGAGCTGATGAGGGAAACGAGCTGAACGACTGAAATGATCTGAAGGACTGAAACGATCTGAACGAAAGAAACGATCTGAACGCCGGAAAAGAGCTGAACGACTGAAACGATCTGAACGACGGAAACGATCTGAACGAAAGAAACGATCTGAACTACCAAAACGATCTGAACGACGGAAACGATCTGAACGACGGAAACGATCTGAACGACGGAAACGAGCTGAATAACGGAAACGATCTGAACGAGTGAAACGATCTGAACGACGTAAACGATCTCATCGACGTAAACGATCTGAACGACGGAAACGAGATGAACGACTGAAAAGAGCTGAACGACTGAAACGATCTGAACGACGTAAACGATCTCATCGACGTAAACGATCTGAACGACGGAAACGAGATGAACTACTGAAACGATCTGAACGACTGAAACGATCTGAACGACGTAAACGATCTCATCGACGTAAACGATCTGAACGACGGAAACGAGATGAACGACTGAAAAGAGCTGAACGACTGAAACGATCTGAACGACGGAAACGAGCTGAACGACTGAAACGATCTGAACGACTGAAACGATCTGAACGACTGAAACGAGCTGAACGACGGAAACGATCTGAACGACGGAAACGGGATGAACGACGGAAACGAACTGAACGACGGAAACGATCTAAACGACGGAAACGATCTGAACGACTGAAACGATCTGAACGACTGAAACGATCTGAACGACTGAAATGATCTGAACGACTGAAACGATCTGAACGACTGAAACGATCTGATCGACGGTAAAAGAGATGAACGACCAAAACGAGATGAACGACAGAAACGAGCTGAACGACAAACGATCTGAACGACTGAAACGATCTGAACGACGGAAACGAGCTGAATGACGGAAACGATCTGAACGACTGAAACGATCTGAACGACAGAAACGAGCTGAACGACAAACGATCTGAATGACTGAAACGAGCTGAATTACAGAAAAGAGCTGAACGACTGAAACGATCTGAACGATTGAAACGAGCTGAACGACGGAAACGATCTGAACGACAGAAACGAGCTGAACGACAAACGAGCTGAACGACGGAAACGATCTGAATGACGGAAACGATCTGAACGACGGAAACGAGCTGAACGACAAACGATCTGAATGACGGAAACGATCTGAACGGCGGAAAAGAGCTGAACGACTGAAACGATCCGAACGACTGAAACGATCTGAACGACGGAAACGATCTGAACGACTGAAACGAGCTGAATTACGGAAACGATCTGAACGACTGAAACGATCTGAATGACGGAAAAGAGCTGAACGACTGAAACGATCTGAACGACTGAAACGAGCTGAACGACTGAAATGATCTGAACGACGGAAACGAGCTGATGAGGGAATCAAGATAAACGACTGAAACGATCTGAACGACAGAAACGAGCTGAACGACTGAAACGATCTGAACGACTGAAACGATCTGAACGACGGAAACGATCTGAACGACGGAAAAGAGCTGATGAGGGAAACGATCTGAACGACTGAAAAGAGCTGATGAGGGAAACGATCTGAACGACTGAAACGATCTGAACGACTGAAACGATCTGAACGACTGAAAAGAGCTGATGAGGGAATCGATCTGAACGACTGAAACGATCTGAACGCCGGAAACGATCTGAACGACTGAAACGATCTGAACGACGGAAACGATCTGAACGACGGAAACGATCTGAACGACGGAAACGATCTGAACGACTGAAACGATCTGAACGACGGAAACGAGCTGAACCACAGAAACGATCTGATCGACGGAAACGAGCTGAACGACTGAAACGATCTGAACGACGGAAACGATCTAAACGACGGAAAACGATCTGAACGACTGAAACGATCTGAACGACTGAAATGATCTGAACGACTGAAACGAGCTGAACGACTGAAACGATCTGAACGACTGAAACGATCTGAACGACTGAAACGATCTGAACGACGTAAACGATCTCATCGACGTAAACGATCTGAACGACGGAAACGAGATGAACTACTGAAACGATCTGAACGACTGAAACGATCTGAACGACGTAAACGATCTCATCGACGTAAACGATCTGAACGACGGAAACGAGATGAACGACTGAAAACAGCTGAACGACTGAAACGATCTGAACGACAGAAACGAGCTGAACGACTGAAACGATCTGAACGACTGAAACGATCTGAACGACTGAAACGAGCTGAACGACGGAAACGATCTGAACGACGGAAACGGGATGAACGACGGAAACGAACTGAACGACGGAAACGATCTAAACGACGGAAACGATCTGAACGACTGAAACGATCTGAACGACTGAAATGATCTGAACGACTGAAACGAGCTGAACGACTGAAACGATCTGAACGACTGAAATGATCTGAACGACGGAAACGATCTGAACGACGGAAAAGAGCTGATGAGGGAAACGATCTGAACGACTGAAACGATCTGAACGACTGAAACGAGCTGAACGACAAACGATCTGAATGACGGAAACGATCTGAACGACTGAAACGATCTGAACGACGGAAACGATCTCAACGACGGAAACGAGATGAACGACTGAAAAGAGCTGAACAACTGAAACGATCTGAACGACGGAAACGATCTGAACGACGGAAACGAGCTGAACGACTGAAACGAGCTGAACGACGGAAACGATCTGAACGACGGAAACGAGATGAACGACCTAAACGATCTGAACGACTGAAACGATCTGATCGACGGTAAAAGAGATGAACGACCAAAACGAGATGAACGACAGAAACGAGCTGAACGACAAACGATCTGAACGACTGAAACGATCTGAACGACGGAAACGAGCTGAATGACGGAAACGATCTGAACGACTGAAACGATCTGAACGACAGAAACGAGCTGAACGACAAACGATCTGAATGACTGAAACGAGCTGAATTACAGAAAAGAGCTGAACGACTGAAACGATCTGAACGATTGAAACGAGCTGAACGACGGAAACGATCTGAACGACAGAAACGAGCTGAACGACAAACGAGCTGAACGACGGAAACGATCTGAATGACGGAAACGATCTGAACGACGGAAACGAGCTGAACGACAAACGATCTGAATGACGGAAACGATCTGAACGGCGGAAAAGAGCTGAACGACTGAAACGATCCGAACGACTGAAACGATCTGAACGACTGAAATGATCTGAACGACGGAAACGATCTGAACGACGGAAAAGAGCTGATGAGGGAAACGATCTGAACGACTGAAACGATCTGAACGACTGAAACGAGCTGAACGACAAACGATCTGAATGACGGAAACGATCTGAACGACTGAAACGATCTGAACGACGGAAACGATCTCAACGACGGAAACGAGATGAACGACTGAAAAGAGCTGAACAACTGAAACGATCTGAACGACGGAAACGATCTGAACGACGGAAACGAGCTGAACGACTGAAACGAGCTGAACGACGGAAACGATCTGAACGACGGAAACGAGATGAACGACCTAAACGATCTGAACGACTGAAACGATCTGATCGACGGTAAAAGAGATGAACGACCAAAACGAGATGAACGACAGAAACGAGCTGAACGACAAACGATCTGAACGACTGAAACGATCTGAACGACGGAAACGAGCTGAATGACGGAAACGATCTGAACGACTGAAACGATCTGAACGACAAACGATCTGAACGACTGAAACGATCTGAACGACGGAAACGAGCTGAATGACGGAAACGATCTGAACGACTGAAATGATCTGAACGACAGAAACGAGCTGAACGACAAACGATCTGAATGACTGAAACGAGCTGAATTACAGAAAAGAGCTGAACGACTGAAACGATCTGAACGATTGAAACGAGCTGAACGACGGAAACGATCTGAACGACAGAAACGAGCTGAACGACAAACGAGCTGAACGACGGAAACGATCTGAATGACGGAAACGATCTGAACGACGGAAACGAGCTGAACGACAAACGATCTGAATGACGGAAACGATCTGAACGGCGGAAAAGAGCTGAACGACTGAAACGATCCGAACGACTGAAACGATCTGAACGACGGAAACGATCTGAACGACTGAAACGAGCTGAATTACGGAAACGATCTGAACGACTGAAACGATCTGAATGACGGAAAAGAGCTGAACGACTGAAACGATCTGAACGACTGAAACGAGCTGAACGACTGAAATGATCTGAACGACGGAAACGAGCTGATGAGGGAATCAAGATAAACGACTGAAACGATCTGAACGACAGAAACGAGCTGAACGACTGAAACGATCTGAACGACTGAAACGATCTGAACGACGGAAACGATCTGAACGACGGAAAAGAGCTGATGAGGGAAACGATCTCAACGACTGAAAAGAGCTGATGAGGGAAACGATCTGAACGACTGAAACGATCTGAACGACTGAAACGATCTGAACGACTGAAAAGAGCTGATGAGGGAATCGATCTGAACGACTGAAACGATCTGAACGCCGGAAACGATCTGAACGACTGAAACGATCTGAACGACGGAAACGATCTGAACGACGGAAACGAGCTGAACGACTGAAACGAGCTGAACGACGGAAACGATCTGAACGACGGAAACGAGATGAACGACCTAAACGATCTGAACGACTGAAACGATCTGATCGACGGTAAAAGAGATGAACGACCAAAACGAGATGAACGACAGAAACGAGCTGAACGACAAACGATCTGAACGACTGAAACGATCTGAACGACGGAAACGAGCTGAATGACGGAAACGATCTGAACGACTGAAACGATCTGAACGACGGAAACGATCTGAACGACGGAAAAGAGCTGATGAGGGAAACGATCTGAACGACTGAAAAGAGCTGATGAGGGAAACGATCTGAACGACTGAAACGATCTGAACGACTGAAACGATCTGAACGACTGAAAAGAGCTGATGAGGGAATCGATCTGAACGACTGAAACGATCTGAACGCCGGAAACGATCTGAACGACTGAAACGATCTGAACGACGGAAACGATCTGAACGACGGAAACGATCTGAACGACTGAAACGAACTGAACGACTGAAACGATCTGAACGACTTGAAAGAGCTGAACGACAGAAATGATCTGAACGACTGAAACGATCTGAACGACTGAAACGAACTGAACGACGGAAACGATCTGAACGACTGAAACGATCTGAACGACGGAAACGATCTAAACGACGGAAAACGATCTGAACGACTGAAACGATCTGAACGACTGAAATGATCTGAACGACTGAAACGAGCTGAACGACTGAAACGATCTGAACGACTGAAACGATCTGAACGACTGAAACGAGCTGAACGACGGAAACGATCTGAACGACGGAAACGGGATGAACGACGGAAACGAACTGAACGACGGAAACGATCTAAACGACGGAAACGATCTGAACGACTGAAACGATCTGAACGACTGAAATGATCTGAACGACTGAAACGAGCTGAACGACTGAAACGATCTGAACGACTGAAATGATCTGAACGACGGAAACGATCTGAACGACGGAAAAGAGCTGATGAGGGAAACGATCTGAACGACTGAAACGATCTGAACGACTGAAACGAGCTGAACGACAAACGATCTGAATGACGGAAACGATCTGAACGACTGAAACGATCTGAACGACGGAAACGATCTCAACGACGGAAACGAGATGAACGACTGAAAAGAGCTGAACAACTGAAACGATCTGAACGACGGAAACGATCTGAACGACGGAAACGAGCTGAACGACTGAAACGAGCTGAACGACGGAAACGATCTGAACGACGGAAACGAGATGAACGACCTAAACGATCTGAACGACTGAAACGATCTGATCGACGGTAAAAGAGATGAACGACCAAAACGAGATGAACGACAGAAACGAGCTGAACGACAAACGATCTGAACGACTGAAACGATCTGAACGACTGAAACGATCTGAACGACAGAAACGAGCTGAACGACAAACGATCTGAATGACTGAAACGAGCTGAATTACAGAAAAGAGCTGAACGACTGAAACGATCTGAACGATTGATACGAGCTGAACGACGGAAACGATCTGAACGACAGAAACGAGCTGAACGACAAACGAGCTGAACGACGGAAACGATCTGAATGACGGAAACGATCTGAACGACGGAAACGAGCTGAACGACAAACGATCTGAATGACGGAAACGATCTGAACGGCGGAAAAGAGCTGAACGACTGAAACGATCCGAACGACTGAAACGATCTGAACGACGGAAACGATCTGAACGACTGAAACGAGCTGAATTACGGAAACGATCTGAACGACTGAAACGATCTGAATGACGGAAAAGAGCTGAACGACTGAAACGATCTGAACGACTGAAACGAGCTGAACGACTGAAATGATCTGAACGACGGAAACGAGCTGATGAGGGAATCAAGATAAACGACTGAAACGATCTGAACGACAGAAATGAGCTGAACGACTGAAACGATCTGAACGACTGAAACGATCTGAACGACGGAAACGATCTGAACGACGGAAAAGAGCTGATGAGGGAAACGATCTGAACGACTGAAAAGAGCTGATGAGGGAAACGATCTGAACGACTGAAACGATCTGAACGACTGAAACGATCTGAACGACTGAAAAGAGCTGATGAGGGAATCGATCTGAACGACTGAAACGATCTGAACGCCGGAAACGATCTGAACGACTGAAACGATCTGAACGACGGAAACGATCTGAACGACGGAAACGATCTGAACGACTGAAACGATCTGAACGACGGAAACGAGCTGAACCACAGAAACGATCTGATCGACGGAAACGAGCTGAACGACTGAAACGATCTGAACGACGGAAACGATCTAAACGACGGAAAACGATCTGAACGACTGAAACGATCTGAACGACTGAAATGATCTGAACGACTGAAACGAGCTGAACGACTGAAACGATCTGAACGACTGAAATGATCTGAACGACGGAAACGATCTGAACGACGGAAAAGAGCTGATGAGGGAAACGATCTGAACGACTGAAACGATCTGAACGACTGAAAAGAGCTGATAAGGGAAACGATCTGAACGACTGAAAAGAGCTGAACGACTGAAACGATCTGAACGACGGAAACGATCTGAACGACGGAAACGATCTGAACGACGGAAACGAGATGAACGACTGAAAAGAGCTGAACAACTGAAACGATCTGAACGACGGAAACGATCTGAACGACGGAAACGAGCTGAACGACGGAAACGAACTGAACGACGGAAACGATCTGAACGACTGAAACGAGCTGAACGACGGAAACGATCTGAACGACGGAAACGAGATGAATGACGGAAACGATCTGAACGACTGAAACGATCTGAACGACAGAAACGATCTGAACGACGGAAACGAGATGAATGACGGAAACGATCTGAACGACTGAAACGATCTGAACGACAGAAACGAGCTGAACGACAAACGATCTGAACGACTGAAACGAGCTGAATTACAGAAAAGAGCTGAACGACTGAAACGATCTGAACGATTGAAACGAGCTGAACGACGGAAACGATCTGAACGACAGAAACGAGCTGAACGACAAACGAGCTGAACGACGGAAACGATCTGAATGACGGAAACGATCTGAACGACGGAAACGAGCTGAACGACAAACGATCTGAATGACGGAAACGATCTGAACGGCGGAAAAGAGCTGAACGACTGAAACGATCTGAACGACGGAAACGATCTGAATGACGGAAACGATCTGAACGACGGAAACGAGCTGAACGACAAACGATCTGAATGACGGAAACGATCTGAACGGCGGAAAAGAGCTGAACGACTGAAACGATCCGAACGACTGAAACGATCTGAACGACGGAAATGATCTGAACGACTGAAACGAGCTGAATTACGGAAACGATCTGAACGACTGAAACGATCTGAATGACGGAAAAGAGCTGAACGACTGAAACGATCTGAACGACTGAAACGATCTGAACGACTGAAACGATCTGAACGACGGAGACGAGATGAACGACGGAAACGATCTGAACGACGGAAACGATCTGAACGACGGAAAAGAGCTGATGAGGGAAACGATCTGAACGACTGAAACTATCTGAACGACGGAAACGATCTGAACGACTGAAACGAGCTGAATTACGGAAACGATCTGAACGACTGAAACGATCTGAAGGACGGAAAAGAGCTGAACGACTGAAAAGAGCTGAACGACTGAAACGATCTGAACGACTGAAACGATCTGAACGACTGAAACGATCTAAACGACGGAAACGATCTGAACGACGGAAACGAGCTGAACGACGGAAACGATCTGAACGACGGAAACGATCTGAACGACGGAAACGAGCTGAACGACGGAAACGATCTGAACGACGGAAACGAGCTGAACGACGGAAACGATCTGAACGACTGAAACGATCTGAACGACTGAAACGATCTGAACGACTTAAAAGAGCTGAACGAGGGAAACGATCTGAACGACTGAAACGATCTGAACGACGGAAACGAACTGAACGACGGAAACGATCTGAACGACTGAAACGATCTGAACGACTGAAACGATCTGAACGACTGAAAAGAGCTGATGAGGGAAACGATCTGAACGACTGAAACGATCTGAACGACGGAAAAGAGCTGATGAGGGAAACGAGCTGAACGACTGAAACGATCTGAACGACTGAAACGATCTGAACGACTGAAAAGAGCTGATGAGGGAAACGATCTGAACGACTGAAACGATCTGAACGACTGAAACGATCTGAACGACTGAAAAGAGCTTATGAGGGAATCGATCTGAACGACAGAAACGATCTGAACGCCGGAAACGATCTGAAAGACGGAAACGATCTGAACGACTGAAACGATCTGAACGACGGAAACGAGCTGAAGAGGGAAACGATATGAACGACGGAAACGATATGAACGACTGAAACGATCTGAACGACGTAAACGAGCTGAACGACAAACGATCTGAATGACGGAGACGATCTGAACGACTGAAACGATCTGAACGACTGAAATGATCTGAACGACTGAAACGATCTGAATGACGGAAAAGAGCTGATCGACAAACGATCTGAATGACGGAAACGATCTGAACGACTGAAACGATCTGAACGACTGAAAAGAGCTGAACGACTGAAACGATCTGAACGACGGAAACGATCTCAACGACGGAAACGATCTGAACGACGGAAACGAGATGAACGACTGAAAAGAGCTGAACAACTGAAACGATCTGAACGACGGAAACGATCTGAACGACGGAAACGAGCTGAACGACTGAAACGAGCTGAACGACGGAAACGATCTGAACGACGGAAACGAGATGAACGACCTAAACGATCTGAACGACTGAAACGATCTGATCGACGGTAAAAGAGATGAACGACCAAAACGAGATGAACGACAGAAACGAGCTGAACGACAAACGATCTGAACGACTGAAACGATCTGAACGACGGAAACGAGCTGAATGACGGAAACGATCTGAACGACTGAAACGATCTGAACGACAGAAACGAGCTGAACGACAAACGATCTGAATGACTGAAACGAGCTGAATTACAGAAAAGAGCTGAACGACTGAAACGATCTGAACGATTGAAACGAGCTGAACGACGGAAACGATCTGAACGACAGAAACGAGCTGAACGACGGAAACGATCTGAATGACGGAAACGATCTGAACGACGGAAACGAGCTGAACGACAAACGATCTGAATGACGGAACGATCTGAACGGCGGAAAAGAGCTGAACGACTGAAACGATCCGAACGACTGAAACGATCTGAACGACGGAAACGATCTGAACGACTGAAACGAGCTGAATTACGGAAACGATCTGAACGACTGAAACGATCTGAATGACGGAAAAGAGCTGAACGACTGAAACGATCTGAACGACTGAAACGAGCTGAACGACTGAAATGATCTGAACGACGGAAACGAGCTGATGAGGGAATCAAGATAAACGACTGAAACGATCTGAACGACAGAAACGAGCTGAACGACTGAAACGATCTGAACGACTGAAACGATCTGAACGACGGAAACGATCTGAACGACGGAAAAGAGCTGATGAGGGAAACGATCTGAACGACTGAAAAGAGCTGATGAGGGAAACGATCTGAACGACTGAAACGATCTGAACGACTGAAACGATCTGAACGACTGAAAAGAGCTGATGAGGGAATCGATCTGAACGACTGAAACGATCTGAACGCCGGAAACGATCTGAACGACTGAAACGATCTGAACGACGGAAACGATCTGAACGACGGAAACGATCTGAACGACTGAAACGATCTGAACGACGGAAACGAGCTGAACCACAGAAACGATCTGATCGACGGAAACGAGCTGAACGACTGAAACGATCTGAACGACGGAAACGATCTAAACGACGGAAAACGATCTGAACGACTGAAACGATCTGAACGACTGAAATGATCTGAACGACTGAAACGAGCTGAACGACTGAAACGATCTGAACGACTGAAATGATCTGAACGACGGAAACGATCTGAACGACGGAAAAGAGCTGATGAGGGAAACGATCTGAACGACTGAAACGATCTGAACGACTGAAACGATCTGAACGACAGAAACGATCTGAATGACGGAAAAGAGCTGAACGACTGAAACGATCTGAACGATTGAAACGAGCTGAACGACAAACGATCTGAACGACTGAAACGAGCTGAATTACAGAAAAGAGCTGAACGACTGAAACGATCTGAACGATTGAAACGAGCTGAACGACGGAAACGATCTGAACGACAGAAACGAGCTGAACGACAAACGAGCTGAACGACGGAAACGATCTGAACGACGGAAACGATCTGAACGACGGAAACGAGCTGAACGACAAACGATCTGAATGACGGAAATGATCTGAACGGCGGAAAAGAGCTGAACGACTGAAACGATCTGAACGACGGAAACGATCTGAATGACGGAAACGATCTGAACGACGGAAACGAGCTGAACGACAAACGATCTGAATGACGGAAACGATCTGAACGGCGGAAAAGAGCTGAACGACTGAAACGATCCGAACGACTGAAACGATCTGAACGACGGAAATGATCTGAACGACTGAAACGAGCTGAATTACGGAAACGATCTGAACGACTGAAACGATCTGAATGACGGAAAAGAGCTGAACGACTGAAACGATCTGAACGACTGAAACGATCTGAACGACTGAAACGATCTGAACGACGGAAACGATCTGAACGACGGAAAAGAGCTGATGAGGGAAACGATCTGAACGACTGAAACGATCTGAACGACGGAAACGATCTGAACGACTGAAACGAGCTGAATTACGGAAACGATCTGAACGACTGAAACGATCTGAAGGACGGAAAAGAGCTGAACGACTGAAACGATCTGAACGACTGAAACGATCTGAACGACTGAAACGATCTAAACGACGGAAACGATCTGAACGACGGAAACGAGCTGAACGACGGAAACGATCTGAACGACGGAAACGATCTGAACGACGGAAACGAGCTGAACGACGGAAACGATCTGAACGACGGAAACGAGCTGAACGACGGAAACGATCTGAACGACTGAAACGATCTGAACGACTGAAACGATCTGAACGACTTAAAAGAGCTGAACGAGGGAAACGATCTGAACGACTGAAACGATCTGAACGACGGAAACGAACTGAACGACGGAAACGATCTGAACGACTGAAACGATCTGAACGACTGAAACGATCTGAACGACTGAAAAGAGCTGATGAGGGAAACGATCTGAACGACTGAAACGATCTGAACGACGGAAAAGAGCTGATGAGGGAAACGAGCTGAACGACTGAAACGATCTGAACGACTGAAACGATCTGAACGACTGAAACGATCTGAACGACTGAAAAGAGCTGATGAGGGAAACGATCTGAACGACTGAAACGATCTGAACGACGGAAACGAGCTGAAGAGGGAAACGATATGAACGACGGAAACGATCTGAACGACTGAAACGATCTGAACGACGTAAACGAGCTGAACGACAAACGATCTGAATGACGGAGACGATCTGAACGACTGAAACGATCTGAACGACTGAAATGATCTGAACGACTGAAACGATCTGAATGACGGAAAAGAGCTGATCGACAAACGATCTGAATGACGGAAACGATCTGAACGACTGAAACGATCTGAACGACTGAAAAGAGCTGAACGACTGAAACGATCTGAACGACGGAAACGATCTCAACGACGGAAACGAGCTGAACGACTGAAACGAGCTGAACGACGGAAACGATCTGAACGACGGAAACGAGATGAACGACCTAAACGATCTGAACGACTGAAACGATCTGATCGACGGTAAAAGAGATGAACGACCAAAACGAGATGAACGACAGAAACGAGCTGAACGACAAACGATCTGAACGACTGAAACGATCTGAACGACGGAAACGAGCTGAATGACGGAAACGATCTGAACGACTGAAACGATCTGAACGACAGAAACGAGCTGAACGACAAACGATCTGAATGACTGAAACGAGCTGAATTACAGAAAAGAGCTGAACGACTGAAACGATCTGAACGATTGAAACGAGCTGAACGACGGAAACGATCTGAACGACAGAAACGAGCTGAACGACAAACGAGCTGAACGACGGAAACGATCTGAATGACGGAAACGATCTGAACGACGGAAACGAGCTGAACGACAAACGATCTGAATGACGGAAACGATCTGAACGGCGGAAAAGAGCTGAACGACTGAAACGATCCGAACGACTGAAACGATCTGAACGACGGAAACGATCTGAACGACTGAAACGAGCTGAATTACGGAAACGATCTGAACGACTGAAACGATCTGAATGACGGAAAAGAGCTGAACGACTGAAACGATCTGAACGACTGAAACGAGCTGAACGACTGAAATGATCTGAACGACGGAAACGAGCTGATGAGGGAATTAAGATAAACGACTGAAACGATCTGAACGACAGAAACGAGCTGAACGACTGAAACGATCTGAACGACTGAAACGATCTGAACGACGGAAACGATCTGAACGACGGAAAAGAGCTGATGAGGGAAACGATCTGAACGACTGAAAAGAGCTGATGAGGGAAACGATCTGAACGACTGAAACGATCTGAACGACTGAAACGATCTGAACGACTGAAAAGAGCTGATGAGGGAATCGATCTGAACGACTGAAACGATCTGAACGCCGGAAACGATCTGAACGACTGAAACGATCTGAACGACGGAAACGATCTGAACGACGGAAACGATCTGAACGACTGAAACGATCTGAACGACGGAAACGAGCTGAACCACAGAAACGATCTGATCGACGGAAACGAGCTGAACGACGGAAAACGATCTGAACGACTGAAACGATCAAAACGACTGAAATGATCTGAACGACTGAAACGAGCTGAACGACTGAAACGATCTGAACGACTGAAAGGATCTGAACGACGGAAACGATCTGAACGACGGAAAAGAGCTGATGAGGGAAACGATCTGAACGACTGAAACGATCTGAACGACTGAAACGATCTGAACGACAGAAACGATCTGAATGACGGAAAAGAGCTGAACGACTGAAACGATCTGAACGATTGAAACGAGCTGAACGACAAACGATCTGAATGACGGAAACGATCTGAACGACTGAAACGATCTGAACGACTGAAAAGAGCTGATGAGGGAAACGATCTGAACGACTGAAAAGAGCTGAACGACTGAAACGATCTGAACGACGGAAATGATCTGAACGACGGAAACGATCTGAACGACGGAAACGAGATGAACGACTGAAAAGAGCTGAACAACTGAAACGATCTGAACGACGGAAACGATCTGAACGACGTAAACGAGCTGAACGACGGAAACGAACTGAACGACGGAAACGATCTGAACGACTGAAAAGAGCTGATGAGGGAATCGATCTGAACGACAGAAACGATCTGAACGCCGGAAACGATCTGAAAGACGGAAACGATCTGAACGACTGAAACGATCTGAACGACGGAAACGAGCTGAAGAGGGAAACGATATGAACGACGGAAACGATCTGAACGACTGAAACGATCTGAACGACGTAAACGAGCTGAACGACAAACGATCTGAATGACGGAGACGATCTGAACGACTGAAACGATCTGAACGACTGAAACGATCTGAACGAATGAAACGATCTGAATGACGGAAAAGAGCTGATCGACAAACGATCTGAATGACGGAAACGATCTGAACGACTGAAACGATCTGAACGACTGAAAAGAGCTGAACGACTGAAACGATCTGAACGACGGAAACGATCTCAACGACGGAAACGATCTGAACGACGGAAACGAGATGAACGACTGAAAAGAGCTGAACAACTGAAACGATCTGAACGACGGAAACGATCTGAACGACGGAAACGAGCTGAACGACTGAAACGAGCTGAACGACGGAAACGATCTGAACGACGGAAACGAGATGAACGACGGAAACGATCTGAACGACGGAAACGAGATGAACGACGGAAACGATCTGAACGACGGAAACGATCTGAACGACTGAAACGAGCTGAACGACGGAAACGATCTGAACGACGGAAACGAGATGAACGACCTAAACGATCTGAACGACTGAAACGATCTGATCGACGGTAAAAGAGATGAACGACCAAAACGAGATGAACGACAGAAACGAGCTGAACGACAAACGATCTGAACGACTGAAACGATCTGAACGACGGAAACGAGCTGAATGACGGAAACGATCTGAACGACTGAAACGATCTGAACGACAGAAACGAGCTGAACGACAAACGATCTGAATGACTGAAACGAGCTGAATTACAGAAAAGAGCTGAACGACTGAAACGATCTGAACGATTGAAACGAGCTGAACGACGGAAACGATCTGAACGACAGAAACGAGCTGAACGACAAACGAGCTGAACGACGGAAACGATCTGAATGACGGAAACGATCTGAACGACGGAAACGAGCTGAACGACAAACGATCTGAATGACGGAAACGATCTGAACGGCGGAAAAGAGCTGAACGACTGAAACGATCCGAACGACTGAAACGATCTGAACGACGGAAACGATCTGAACGACTGAAACGAGCTGAATTACGGAAACGATCTGAACGACTCAAACGATCTGAATGACGGAAAAGAGCTGAACGACTGAAACGATCTGAACGACTGAAACGAGCTGAACGACTGAAATGATCTGAACGACGGAAACGAGCTGATGAGGGAATCAAGATAAATGACTGAAACGATCTGAACGACAGAAACGAGCTGAACGACTGAAACGATCTGAACGACTGAAACGATCTGAACGACGGAAACGATCTGAACGACGGAAAAGAGCTGATGAGGGAAACGATCTGAACGACTGAAAAGAGCTGATGAGGGAAACGATCTGAACGACTGAAACGATCTGAACGACTGAAACGATCTGAACGACTGAAAAGAGCTGATGAGGGAATCGATCTGAACGACTGAAACGATCTGAACGCCGGAAACGATCTGAACGACTGAAACGATCTGAACGACGGAAACGATCTGAACGACGGAAACGATCTGAACGACTGAAACGATCTGAACGACGGAAACGAGCTGAACCACAGAAACGATCTGATCGACGGAAACGAGCTGAACGACTGAAACGATCTGAACGACGGAAACGATCTAAACGACGGAAAACGATCTGAACGACTGAAACGATCTGAACGACTGAAATGATCTGAACGACTGAAACGAGCTGAACGACTGAAACGATCTGAACGACTGAAATGATCTGAACGACGGAAACGATCTGAACGACGGAAAAGAGCTGATGAGGGAAACGATCTGAACGACTGAAACGATCTGAACGACTGAAACGATCTGAACGACAGAAACGATCTGAATGACGGAAAAGAGCTGAACGACTGAAACGATCTGAACGATTGAAACGAGCTGAACGACAAACGATCTGAATGACGGAAACGATCTGAACGACGGAAACGATCTGAACGACGGAAACGAGATGAACGACTGAAAAGAGCTGAACAACTGAAACGATCTGAACGACGGAAACGAGCTGAACGACTGAAACGAGCTGAACGACGGAAACGATCTGAACGACGGAAACGAGATGAACGACCTAAACGATCTGAACGACTGAAACGATCTGATCGACGGTAAAAGAGATGAACGACCAAAACGAGATGAACGACAGAAACGAGCTGAACGACAAACGATCTGAACGACTGAAACGATCTGAACGACGGAAACGAGCTGAATGACGGAAACGATCTGAACGACTGAAACGATCTGAACGACAGAAACGAGCTGAACGACAAACGATCTGAATGACTGAAACGAGCTGAATTACAGAAAAGAGCTGAACGACTGAAACGATCTGAACGATTGAAACGAGCTGAACGACGGAAACGATCTGAACGACAGAAACGAGCTGAACGACAAACGAGCTGAACGACGGAAACGATCTGAATGACGGAAACGATCTGAACGACGGAAACGAGCTGAACGACAAACGATCTGAATGACGGAAACGATCTGAACGGCGGAAAAGAGCTGAACGACTGAAACGATCCGAACGACTGAAACGATCTGAACGACGGAAACGATCTGAACGACTGAAACGAGCTGAATTACGGAAACGATCTGAACGACTGAAACGATCTGAATGACGGAAAAGAGCTGAACGACTGAAACGATCTGAACGACTGAAACGAGCTGAACGACTGAAATGATCTGAACGACGGAAACGAGCTGATGAGGGAATTAAGATAAACGACTGAAACGATCTGAACGACAGAAACGAGCTGAACGACTGAAACGATCTGAACGACTGAAACGATCTGAACGACGGAAACGATCTGAACGACGGAAAAGAGCTGATGAGGGAAACGATCTGAACGACTGAAAAGAGCTGATGAGGGAAACGATCTGAACGACTGAAACGATCTGAACGACTGAAACGATCTGAACGACTGAAAAGAGCTGATGAGGGAATCGATCTGAACGACTGAAACGATCTGAACGCCGGAAACGATCTGAACGACTGAAACGATCTGAACGACGGAAACGATCTGAACGACGGAAACGATCTGAACGACTGAAACGATCTGAACGACGGAAACGAGCTGAACCACAGAAACGATCTGATCGACGGAAACGAGCTGAACGACTGAAACGATCTGAACGACGGAAACGATCTAAACGACGGAAAACGATCTGAACGACTGAAACGATCAAAACGACTGAAATGATCTGAACGACTGAAACGAGCTGAACGACTGAAACGATCTGAACGACTGAAAGGATCTGAACGACGGAAACGATCTGAACGACGGAAAAGAGCTGATGAGGGAAACGATCTGAACGACTGAAACGATCTGAACGACTGAAACGATCTGAACGACAGAAACGATCTGAATGACGGAAAAGAGCTGAACGACTGAAACGATCTGAACGATTGAAACGAGCTGAACGACAAACGATCTGAATGACGGAAACGATCTGAACGACTGAAACGATCTGAACGACTGAAAAGAGCTGATGAGGGAAACGATCTGAACGACTGAAAAGAGCTGAACGACTGAAACGATCTGAACGACGGAAATGATCTGAACGACGGAAACGATCTGAACGACGGAAACGAGATGAACGACTGAAAAGAGCTGAACAACTGAAACGATCTGAACGACGGAAACGATCTGAACGACGGAAACGAGCTGAACGACGGAAACGAACTGAACGACGGAAACGATCTGAACGACTGAAAAGAGCTGATGAGGGAATCGATCTGAACGACAGAAACGATCTGAACGCCGGAAACGATCTGAAAGACGGAAACGATCTGAACGACTGAAACGATCTGAACGACGGAAACGAGCTGAAGAGGGAAACGATATGAACGACGGAAACGATCTGAACGACTGAAACGATCTGAACGACGTAAACGAGCTGAACGACAAACGATCTGAATGACGGAGACGATCTGAACGACTGAAACGATCTGAACGACTGAAATGATCTGAACGAATGAAACGATCTGAATGACGGAAAAGAGCTGATCGACAAACGATCTGAATGACGGAAACGATCTGAACGACTGAAACGATCTGAACGACTGAAAAGAGCTGAACGACTGAAACGATCTGAACGACGGAAACGATCTCAACGACGGAAACGATCTGAACGACGGAAACGAGATGAACGACTGAAAAGAGCTGAACAACTGAAACGATCTGAACGACGGAAACGATCTGAACGACGGAAACGAGCTGAACGACTGAAACGAGCTGAACGACGGAAACGATCTGAACGACGGAAACGAGATGAACGACGGAAACGATCTGAACGACGGAAACGAGATGAACGACGGAAACGATCTGAACGACGGAAACGATCTGAACGACTGAAACGAGCTGAACGACGGAAACGATCTGAACGACAGAAACGAGCTGAACGACAAACGAGCTGAACGACGGAAACGATCTGAATGACGGAAACGATCTGAACGACGGAAACGAGCTGAACGACAAACGATCTGAATGACGGAAACGATCTGAACGGCGGAAAAGAGCTGAACGACTGAAACGATCCGAACGACTGAAACGATCTGAACGACGGAAACGATCTGAACGACTGAAACGAGCTGAATTACGGAAACGATCTGAACGACTGAAACGATCTGAATGACGGAAAAGAGCTGAACGACTGAAACGATCTGAACGACTGAAACGAGCTGAACGACTGAAATGATCTGAACGACGGAAACGAGCTGATGAGGGAATTAAGATAAACGACTGAAACGATCTGAACGACAGAAACGAGCTGAACGACTGAAACGATCTGAACGACTGAAACGATCTGAACGACGGAAACGATCTGAACGACGGAAAAGAGCTGATGAGGGAAACGATCTGAACGACTGAAAAGAGCTGATGAGGGAAACGATCTGAACGACTGAAACGATCTGAACGACTGAAACGATCTGAACGACTGAAAAGAGCTGATGAGGGAATCGATCTGAACGACTGAAACGATCTGAACGCCGGAAACGATCTGAACGACTGAAACGATCTGAACGACGGAAACGATCTGAACGACGGAAACGATCTGAACGACTGAAACGATCTGAACGACGGAAACGAGCTGAACCACAGAAACGATCTGATCGACGGAAACGAGCTGAACGACTGAAACGATCTGAACGACGGAAACGATCTAAACGACGGAAAACGATCTGAACGACTGAAACGATCAAAACGACTGAAATGATCTGAACGACTGAAACGAGCTGAACGACTGAAACGATCTGAACGACTGAAAGGATCTGAACGACGGAAACGATCTGAACGACGGAAAAGAGCTGATGAGGGAAACGATCTGAACGACTGAAACGATCTGAACGACTGAAACGATCTGAACGACAGAAACGATCTGAATGACGGAAAAGAGCTGAACGACTGAAACGATCTGAACGATTGAAACGAGCTGAACGACAAACGATCTGAATGACGGAAACGATCTGAACGACTGAAACGATCTGAACGACTGAAAAGAGCTGATGAGGGAAACGATCTGAACGACTGAAAAGAGCTGAACGACTGAAACGATCTGAACGACGGAAACGAGATGAACGACTGAAAAGAGCTGAACAACTGAAACGATCTGAACGACGGAAACGATCTGAACGACGGAAACGAGCTGAACGACGGAAACGAACTGAACGACGGAAACGATCTGAACGACTGAAAAGAGCTGATGAGGGAATCGATCTGAACGACAGAAACGATCTGAACGCCGGAAACGATCTGAAAGACGGAAACGATCTGAACGACTGAAACGATCTGAACGACGGAAACGAGCTGAAGAGGGAAACGATATGAACGACGGAAACGATCTGAACGACTGAAACGATCTGAACGACGTAAACGAGCTGAACGACAAACGATCTGAATGACGGAGACGATCTGAACGACTGAAACGATCTGAACGACTGAAATGATCTGAACGAATGAAACGATCTGAATGACGGAAAAGAGCTGATCGACAAACGATCTGAATGACGGAAACGATCTGAACGACTGAAACGATCTGAACGACTGAAAAGAGCTGAACGACTGAAACGATCTGAACGACGGAAACGATCTCAACGACGGAAACGATCTGAACGACGGAAACGAGATGAACGACTGAAAAGAGCTGAACAACTGAAACGATCTGAACGACGGAAACGATCTGAACGACGGAAACGAGCTGAACGACTGAAACGAGCTGAACGACGGAAACGATCTGAACGACGGAAACGAGATGAACGACGGAAACGATCTGAACGACGGAAACGAGATGAACGACGGAAACGATCTGAACGACGGAAACGATCTGAACGACTGAAACGAGCTGAACGACGGAAACGATCTGAACGACGGAAACGAGATGAACGACCTAAACGATCTGAACGACTGAAACGATCTGATCGACGGTAAAAGAGATGAACGACCAAAACGAGATGAACGACAGAAACGAGCTGAACGACAAACGATCTGAACGACTGAAACGATCTGAACGACGGAAACGAGCTGAATGACGGAAACGATCTGAACGACTGAAACGATCTGAACGACAGAAACGAGCTGAACGACAAACGATCTGAATGACTGAAACGAGCTGAATTACAGAAAAGAGCTGAACGACTGAAACGATCTAAAAGATTGAAACGAGCTGAACGACGGAAACGATCTGAACGACAGAAACGAGCTGAACGACAAACGAGCTGAACGACGGAAACGATCTGAATGACGGAAACGATCTGAACGACGGAAACGAGCTGAACGACAAACGATCTGAATGACGGAAACGATCTGAACGGCGGAAAAGAGCTGAACGACTGAAACGATCCGAACGACTGAAACGATCTGAACGACGGAAACGATCTGAACGACTGAAACGAGCTGAATTACGGAAACGATCTGAACGACTGAAACGATCTGAATGACGGAAAAGAGCTGAACGACTGAAACGATCTGAACGACTGAAACGAGCTGAACGACTGAAATGATCTGAACGACGGAAACGAGCTGATGAGGGAATCAAGATAAATGACTGAAACGATCTGAACGACAGAAACGAGCTGAACGACTGAAACGATCTGAACGACTGAAACGATCTGAACGACGGAAACGATCTGAACGACGGAAAAGAGCTGATGAGGGAAACGATCTGAACGACTGAAAAGAGCTGATGAGGGAAACGATCTGAACGACTGAAACGATCTGAACGACTGAAACGATCTGAACGACTGAAAAGAGCTGATGAGGGAATCGATCTGAACGACTGAAACGATCTGAACGCCGGAAACGATCTGAACGACTGAAACGATCTGAACGACGGAAACGATCTGAACGACGGAAACGATCTGAACGACTGAAACGATCTGAACGACGGAAACGAGCTGAACCACAGAAACGATCTGATCGACGGAAACGAGCTGAACGACTGAAACGATCTGAACGACGGAAACGATCTAAACGACGGAAAACGATCTGAACGACTGAAACGATCTGAACGACTGAAATGATCTGAACGACTGAAACGAGCTGAACGACTGAAACGATCTGAACGACTGAAATGATCTGAACGACGGAAACGATCTGAACGACGGAAAAGAGCTGATGAGGGAAACGATCTGAACGACTGAAACGATCTGAACGACTGAAACGATCTGAACGACAGAAACGATCTGAATGACGGAAAAGAGCTGAACGACTGAAACGATCTGAACGATTGAAACGAGCTGAACGACAAACGATCTGAATGACGGAAACGATCTGAACGACGGAAACGATCTGAACGACGGAAACGAGATGAACGACTGAAAAGAGCTGAACAACTGAAACGATCTGAACGACGGAAACGATCTGAACGACGGAAACGAGCTGAACGACGGAAACGAACTGAACGACGGAAACGATCTGAACGACTGAAACGAGCTGAACGACGGAAATGATCTGAACGACGGAAACGAGATGAATGACGGAAACGATCTGAACGACTGAAACGATCTGAACGACAGAAACGATCTGAACGACGGAAACGAGATGAATGACGGAAACGATCTGAACGACTGAAACGATCTGAACGACAGAAACGAGCTGAACGACAAACGATCTGAACGACTGAAACGAGCTGAATTACAGAAAAGAGCTGAACGACTGAAACGATCTGAACAATTGAAACGAGCTGAACGACGGAAACGATCTGAACGACAGAAACGAGCTGAACGACAAACGAGCTGAACGACGGAAACGATCTGAACGACGGAAACGATCTGAACGACGGAAACGAGCTGAACGACAAACGATCTGAATGACGGAAACGATCTGAACGGCGGAAAAGAGCTGAACGACTGAAACGATCTGAACGACGGAAACGATCTGAATGACGGAAACGATCTGAACGACGGAAACGAGCTGAACGACAAACGATCTGAATGACGGAAACGATCTGAACGGCGGAAAAGAGCTGAACGACTGAAACGATCCGAACGACTGAAACGATCTGAACGACGGAAATGATCTGAACGACTGAAACGAGCTGAATTACGGAAACGATCTGAACGACTGAAACGATCTGAATGACGGAAAAGAGCTGAACGACTGAAACGATCTGAACGACTGAAACGATCTGAACGACTGAAACGATCTGAACGACGGAAACGAGATGAACGACGGAAACGATCTGAACGACGGAAACGATCTGAACGACGGAAAAGAGCTGATGAGGGAAACGATCTGAACGACTGAAACGATCTGAACGACGGAAACGAGCTGAAGAGGGAAACGATATGAACGACGGAAACGATCTGAACGACTGAAACGATCTGAACGACGTAAACGAGCTGAACGACAAACGATCTGAATGACGGAGACGATCTGAACGACTGAAACGATCTGAACGACTGAAATGATCTGAACGACTGAAACGATCTGAATGACGGAAAAGAGCTGATCGACAAACGATCTGAATGACGGAAACGAGCTGAATGACGGAAACGATCTGAACGACGTAAACGATCTGAACGACGTAAACGATCTGAATGACGTAAACGATCTGAACGACTGAAACGATGTGAACGACAGAAACGAGCTGAACGACAAACGATCTGAACGACTGAAACGATCTGAACGACTGAAACTATCTGAACGACAGAAACGAGCTGAACGACAAACGATCTGAACGACTGAAATGAGCTGAATTACAGAAAAGAGCTGAACGACTGAAACGATCTGAACGACTGAAACGATCTGAACGACGGAAACGATCTGAACGACTGAAACGAGCTGAATTACGGAAACGATCTGAACGACTGAAACGATCTGAACGACTGAAACGATCTGAACGACTGAAAAGAGCTGATGAGGGAAACGATCTGAACGACTGAAACGATCTGAACGACGGAAACGATCTGAATGACGGAAACGATCTGAACGACTGAAACGATCTGAACGACGGAAACGATCTGAACGACTGAAACGATCTGAACGACAGAAACGATCTGAATGACGGAAAAGAGCTGAACGACTGAAACGATCTGAACGATTGAAACGAGCTGAACGACAAACGATCTGAATGACGGAAACGATCTGAACGACGGAAACGATCTGAACGACGGAAACGAGATGAACGACTGAAAAGAGCTGAACAACTGAAACGATCTGAACGACGGAAACGATCTGAACGACGGAAACGAGCTGAACGACGGAAACGAACTGAACGACGGAAACGATCTGAACGACTGAAACGAGCTGAACGACGGAAACGATCTGAACGACGGAAACGAGATGAATGACGGAAACGATCTGAACGACTGAAACGATCTGAACGACAGAAACGATCTGAACGACGGAAACGAGATGAATGACGGAAACGATCTGAACGACTGAAACGATCTGAACGACAGAAACGAGCTGAACGACAAACGATCTGAACGACTGAAACGAGCTGAATTACAGAAAAGAGCTGAACGACTGAAACGATCTGAACAATTGAAACGAGCTGAACGACGGAAACGATCTGAACGACAGAAACGAGCTGAACGACAAACGAGCTGAACGACGGAAACGATCTGAACGACGGAAACGATCTGAACGACGGAAACGAGCTGAACGACAAACGATCTGAATGACGGAAACGATCTGAACGGCGGAAAAGAGCTGAACGACTGAAACGATCTGAACGACGGAAACGATCTGAATGACGGAAACGATCTGAACGACGGAAACGAGCTGAACGACAAACGATCTGAATGACGGAAACGATCTGAACGGCGGAAAAGAGCTGAACGACTGAAACGATCCGAACGACTGAAACGATCTGAACGACGGAAATGATCTGAACGACTGAAACGAGCTGAATTACGGAAACGATCTGAACGACTGAAACGATCTGAATGACGGAAAAGAGCTGAACGACTGAAACGATCTGAACGACTGAAACGATCTGAACGACTGAAACGATCTGAACGACGGAAACGAGATGAACGACGGAAACGATCTGAACGACGGAAACGATCTGAACGACGGAAAAGAGCTGATGAGGGAAACGATCTGAACGACTGAAACGATCTGAACGACGGAAACGAGCTGAAGAGGGAAACGATATGAACGACGGAAACGATCTGAACGACTGAAACGATCTGAACGACGTAAACGAGCTGAACGACAAACGATCTGAATGACGGAGACGATCTGAACGACTGAAACGATCTGAACGACTGAAATGATCTGAACGACTGAAACGATCTGAATGACGGAAAAGAGCTGATCGACAAACGATCTGAATGACGGAAACGAGCTGAATGACGGAAACGATCTGAACGACGTAAACGATCTGAACGACGTAAACGATCTGAATGACGTAAACGATCTGAACGACTGAAACGATGTGAACGACAGAAACGAGCTGAACGACAAACGATCTGAACGACTGAAACGATCTGAACGACTGAAACTATCTGAACGACAGAAACGAGCTGAACGACAAACGATCTGAACGACTGAAATGAGCTGAATTACAGAAAAGAGCTGAACGACTGAAACGATCTGAACGACTGAAACGATCTGAACGACGGAAACGATCTGAACGACTGAAACGAGCTGAATTACGGAAACGATCTGAACGACTGAAACGATCTGAACGACTGAAACGATCTGAACGACTGAAAAGAGCTGATGAGGGAAACGATCTGAACGACTGAAACGATCTGAACGACGGAAACGATCTGAATGACGGAAACGATCTGAACGACTGAAACGATCTGAACGACGGAAACGAGCTGAACGACGGAAAAGAGCTGATGAGGGAAACTATCTAAACGACGGAAACGATCTGAACGACAGAAACGATCTGAACGACGGAAACGAACTGAACGACGGAAACGATCTGAACGACTGAAACGATCTGAAAGACTGAAACGATCTGAACGACTGAAAAGAGCTGAACGAGGGAAACGATCTGAACGACTGAAACGATCTGAACGACGGAAACGAACTGAACGACGGAAACGATCTGAACGACTGAAACGATCTGAACGACTGAAACGATCTGAACGACTGAAAAGAGCTGATGAGGGAAACGATCTGAACGACTGAAACGATCTGAACGACTGAAACGATCTGAACGTCGGAAACGATCTGAACGACTGAAACGAGCTGAACGACGGAAACGATCTGAACAACGGAAAAGAGCTGATGAGGGAAACGATCTGAACGACGGAAACGAGCTGAACAACGGAAACGAGCTTATGAGGGAAACGATCTGAACGACAGAAACGAGCTGAACGACTGAAACGATCTGAACGACTGAAAAGATCTGAACGACGGAAACGATCTGAACGACGGAAAAGAGCTGATGAGGGAAACGATCTGAACGACTGAAACGATCTGAACGACGGAAACGATCTGAACGACGGAAAAGAGCTGATGAGGGAAACGAGCTGAACGACTGAAACGATCTGAACGACTGAAACGATCTGAACGACTGAAAAGAGCTGATGAGGGAAACGATATGAACGACTGAAACGATCTGAACGACTGAAACGATCTGAACGACTGAAAAGAGCTGAACGACAGAAACGATCTGAACGCCGGAAACGATCTGAACGACGGAAACGATCTGAACGACTGAAACGATCTGAACGACGGAAACGAGCTGATGAGGGAAACGATATGAACGACGGAAACGAGCTGAAAGACGGAAAAGAGCTGAATTACGTTAACGATCTGAACGACTGAAATTATCTGAACGACGGAAACGATCTGAACGACTGAAACGATCTGAACGACGGAAACGAGCTGAACAACGGAAACGAGCTGAACGACAAACGATCTGAACGACTGAAACGAGCTGAATTACGGAAAAGAGCTGAACGACCGAAACGATCTGAACGACGGAAACGAGCTGAACGACAAACGATCTGAATGACGGAAACGATCTGAACGACTGAAACGATCTGAACGACTGAAATGATCTGAACGACTGAAACGATCTGAACGACGGAAACGAGCTGAACGACGGAAAAGAGCTGATGAGGGAAACTATCTAAACGACGGAAACGATCTGAAAGACTGAAACGATCTAAACGACTTAAAAGAGCTGAACGAGGGAAACGATATGAACGACTGAAACGATCTGAACGACGGAAACGAACTGAACGACGGAAACGATCTGAACGACTGAAACGATCTGAACGACTGAAACGATCTGAACGACTGAAAAGAGCTGATGAGGGAAACGATCTGAACGACTGAAACGATCTGAACGACTGAAACGATCTGAACGTCGGAAACGATCTGAACGACTGAAACGAGCTGAACGCCGGAAACGATCTGAACGACGGAAACGATCTGAACGACTGAAACGATCTGAACGACGGAAACGAGCTGATGAGGGAAACGATATGAACGACGGAAACGAGCTGAATTACGGAAACGATCTGAACGACTGAAACGATCTGAATGACGGAAACGATCTGAACGACTGAAATTATCTGAACGACGGAAACGATCTGAACGACTGAAACGATCTGAACGACGGAAACGAGCTGAACAACGGAAACGAGCTGAACGACAAACGATCTGAACGACTGAAACGAGCTGAATTACGGAAAAGAGCTGAACGACTGAAACGATCTGAACGACGGAAACGATCTGAACGACGGAAAAGAGCTGATGAGGGAAACAAGCTGAACGACTGAAACGATCTGAACGACTGAAACGATCTGAACGACTGAAAAGAGCTGATGAGGGAAACGATCTGAACGACTGAAACTATCTGAACGACTGAAACGATCTGAACGACTGAAAAGAGCTGATGAGGGAATCGATCTGAACGACAGAAACGATCTGAACGCCGGAAACGATCTGAACGACGGAAACGATCTGAACGACTGAAACGATCTGAACGACGGAAACGAGCTGATGAGGGAAACGATATGAACGACGGAAACGATCTGAACGACTGAAATGATCTGAACGACGGAAACGATCTGAACGACGGAAACGATCTGAACGACGGAAAAGAGCTGATGAGGGAAACGATCTGAACGACTGAAACGATCTGAACGACGGAAACGATCTGAACGACGGAAAAGAGCTGATGAGGGAAACGACCTGAACGACTGAAACGATCTGAACGACTGAAACGATCTGAACGACTGAAAAGAGCTGATGAGGGAAACGATCTGAACGACTGAAACGATCTGAACGACTGAAACGATCTGAACGACGGAAACGATCTGAACGACTGAAACGATCTGAACGACGGAAACGAGCTGATGAGGGAAACGATATGAACGACGGAAACGATCTGAACGACTGAAACGATCTGAACGACGGAAACGATCTGAACGACAAACGATCTGAACGACTGAAACGAGCTGAATTACAGAAAAGAGCTGAACGACTGAAACGATCTGAACGATTGAAACGAGCTGAACGACGGAAACGAGCTGAACCACAGAAACGATCCGAACGACTGAAACGATCTGAACGACGGAAACGATCTGAACGACTGAAACGATCTGAACGACTGAAAAGAGCTGATGAGGGAATCGATCTGAACGACAGAAACGATCTGAACGCCGGAAACGATCTGAACGACGGAAACGATCTGAACGACTGAAACGATCTGAACGACGGAAACGAGCTGATGAGGGAAACGATATGAACGACGGAAACGATCTGAACGACTGAAACGATCTGAACGACGGAAACGATCTGAACGACTGAAACGATCTGAACGACGGAAACGAGCTGATGAGGGAAACGATATGAACGACGGAAACGATCTGAACGACTG
Source organism: Blennius ocellaris (assembly GCF_963422515.1). Taxonomy (NCBI): domain Eukaryota; kingdom Metazoa; phylum Chordata; class Actinopteri; order Blenniiformes; family Blenniidae; genus Blennius; species Blennius ocellaris. The sequence continues at coordinate 410,854 of NW_027662273.1, read as the reverse complement.
AAACGATCTGAACGACGGAAACGATCTGAACGACAGAAACGAGCTGAACGACAAACGATCTGAACGACTGAAACGAGCTGAATTACGGAAAAGAGCTGAACGACTGAAATGATCTGAACGACGGAAACGAGCTGAACCACAGAAACGATCTGATCGACGGAAACGAGCTGAACGACAGAAACGATCTGAACGACTGAAAAGAGCTGAACGAGGGAAACGATCCGAACGACTGAAACGATCTGAACGACGGAAACGATCTGAACGACTGAAACGAGCTGAATTACGGAAACGATCTGAACGACGGAAACGATCTGAACGACTGAAACGATCTGAACGACGGAAACGAGCTCATGAGGGAAACGATATGAACGACGGAAACGATCTGAACGACGGAAAAGAGCTGATGAGGGAAACGAGCTGAACGACTGAAACGATCTGAACGACTGAAACGATCTGAACGACTGAAAAGAGCTGATGAGGGAAACGATATGAACGACTGAAACGATCTGAACGACTGAAACGATCTGAACGACTGAAAAGAGCTGAACGACAGAAACGATCTGAACGCCGGAAACGATCTGAACGACGGAAACGATCTGAACGACTGAAACGATATGAACGACGGAAACGAGCTGATGAGGGAAACGATATGAACGACGGAAACGAGCTGAATTACGGAAACGATCTGAACGACTGAAACGATCTGAATGACGGAAACCATCTGAAAGACGGAAAAGAGCTGAATTACGGTAACGATCTGAACGACTGAAATTATCTGAACGACGGAAACGATCTGAACGACTGAAACGATCTGAACGACGGAAACGAGCTGAACGACGGAAACGAGCTGAACGACAAACGATCTGAACGACTGAAACGAGCTGAATTACGGAAAAGAGCTGAACGACCGAAACGATCTGAACGACGGAAACGAGCTGAACGACAAACGATCTGAATGACGGAAACGATCTGAACGACTGAAACGATCTGAACGACTGAAATGATCTGAACGACTGAAACGATCTGAACGACGGAAACGAGCTGAACGACGGAAAAGAGCTGATGAGGGAAACTATCTAAACGACGGAAACGATCTGAACGACAGAAACGATCTGAACGACGGAAACGAACTGAACGACGGAAACGATCTGAACGACTGAAACGATCTGAAAGACTGAAACGATCTAAACAACTTAAAAGAGCTGAACGAGGGAAACGATATGAACGACTGAAACGATCTGAACGACGGAAACGAACTGAACGACGGAAACGATCTGAACGACAGAAACGAGCTGAACGACAAACGATCTGAACGACTGAAACGAGCTGAATTACGGAAAAGAGCTGAACGACTGAAATGATCTGAACGACGGAAACGAGCTGAACCACAGAAACGATCTGATCGACGGAAACGAGCTGAACGACAGAAACGATCTGAACGACTGAAAAGAGCTGAACGAGGGAAACGATCCGAACGACTGAAACGATCTGAACGACGGAAACGATCTGAACGACTGAAACGAGCTGAATTACGGAAACGATCTGAACGACGGAAACGATCTGAACGACTGAAACGATCTGAACGACGGAAACGAGCTGATGAGGGAAACGATATGAACGACGGAAACGATCTGAACGACTGAAACGATCTGAACGACGGAAACGATCTGAACGACGGAAAAGAGCTGATGAGGGAAACGATCTGAACGACTGAAACGATCTGAACGACGGAAACGATCTGAACGACGGAAAAGAGCTGATGAGGGAAACGAGCCGAACGACTGAAACGATCTGAACGACGGAAACGATCTTAATGACGGAAACGATCTGAACGACTGAAACGATCTGAACGACGGAAACGAGCTGAACGACGGAAAAGAGCTGATGAGGGAAACTATCTAAACGACGGAAACGATCTGAACGACAGAAACGATCTGAACGACGGAAACGAACTGAACGACGGAAACGATCTGAACGACTGAAACGATCTGAAAGACTGAAACGATCTGAACGACTTAAAAGAGCTGAACGAGGGAAACGATCTGAACGACTGAAACGATCTGAACGACGGAAACGAACTGAACGACGGAAACGATCTGAACGACTGAAACGATCTGAACGACTGAAACGATCTGAACGACTGAAAAGAGCTGATGAGGGAAACGATCTGAACGACTGAAACGATCTGAACGACTGAAACGATCTGAAAGACGGAAACGATCTGAACGTCGGAAACGATCTGAACGACTGAAACGAGCTGAACGACGGAAACGATCTGAACAACGGAAAAGAGCTGATGAGGGAAACGATCTGAACGACGGAAACGAGCTGAACAACGGAAACGAGCTTATGAGGGAAACAAGCTAAACGACTGAAACGATCTGAACGACAGAAACGAGCTGAACGACTGAAACGATCTGAACGACTGAAAAGATCTGAACGACGGAAACGATCTGAACGACGGAAAAGAGCTGATGAGGGAAACGATCTGAACGACTGAAACGATCTGAACGACGGAAACGATCTGAACGACGGAAAAGAGCTGATGAGGGAAACGAGCTGAACGACTGAAACGATCTGAACGACTGAAACGATCTGAACGACTGAAAAGAGCTGATGAGGGAAACGATATGAACGACTGAAACGATCTGAACGACTGAAACGATCTGAACGACTGAAAAGAGCTGAACGACAGAAACGATCTGAACGCCGGAAACGATCTGAACGACGGAAACGATCTGAACGACTGAAACGATATGAACGACGGAAACGAGCTGATGAGGGAAACGATATGAACGACGGAAACGAGCTGAATTACGGAAACGATCTGAACGACTGAAACGATCTGAATGACGGAAACCATCTGAAAGACGGAAAAGAGCTGAATTACGGTAACGATCTGAACGACTGAAATTATCTGAACGACGGAAACGATCTGAACGACTGAAACGATCTGAACGACGGAAACGAGCTGAACGACGGAAACGAGCTGAACGACAAACGATCTGAACGACTGAAACGAGCTGAATTACGGAAAAGAGCTGAACGACCGAAACGATCTGAATGACGGAAACGAGCTGAACGACAAACGATCTGAATGACGGAAACGATCTGAACGACTGAAACGATCTGAACGACTGAAATGATCTGAACGACTGAAACGATCTGAACGACGGAAACGAGCTGAACGACGGAAAAGAGCTGATGAGGGAAACTATCTAAACGACGGAAACGATCTGAACGACAGAAACGATCTGAACGACGGAAACGAACTGAACGACGGAAACGATCTGAACGACTGAAACGATCTGAAAGACTGAAACGATCTAAACAACTTAAAAGAGCTGAACGAGGGAAACGATATGAACGACTGAAACGATCTGAACGACGGAAACGAACTGAACGACGGAAACGATCTGAACGACTGAAACGATCTGAACGACTGAAACGATCTGAACGACTGAAAAGAGCTGATGAGGGAAACGATCTGAACGACTGAAACGATCTGAACGACTGAAACGATCTGAACGTCGGAAACGATCTGAACGACTGAAACGAGCTGAACGCCGGAAACGATCTGAACGACGGAAACGATCTGAACGACTGAAACGATCTGAACGACGGAAACGAGCTGATGAGGGAAACGATATGAACGACGGAAACGAGCTGAATTACGGAAACGATCTGAACGACTGAAACGATCTGAATGACGGAAACGATCTGAACGACTGAAATTATCTGAACGACGGAAACGATCTGAACGACTGAAACGATCTGAACGACGGAAACGAGCTGAACAACGGAAACGAGCTGAACGACAAACGATCTGAATGACGGAAACGATCTGAACGGCGGAAAAGAGCTGAACGACTGAAACGATCTGAACGACGGAAACGATCTGAACGACGGAAAAGAGCTGATGAGGGAAACGAGCTGAACGACTGAAACGATCTGAACGACTGAAACAATCTGAACGACTGAAACGATCTGAACGACTGAAACGATCTGAACGACTGAAACGATCTGAACGACTGAAAAGAGCTGATGAGGGAAACGATCTGAACGACTGAAACGATCTGAACGACTGAAACGATCTGAACGTCGGAAACGATCTGAACGACTGAAACGAGCTGAACGCCGGAAACGATCTGAACGACGGAAACGATCTGAACGACTGAAACGATCTGAACGACGGAAACGAGCTGATGAGGGAAACGATATGAACGACGGAAACGAGCTGAATTACGGAAACGATCTGAACGACTGAAACGATCTGAATGACGGAAACGATCTGAACGACTGAAATTATCTGAACGACGGAAACGATCTGAACGACGGAAAAGAGCTGATGAGGGAAACGAGCTGAACGACTGAAACGATCTGAACGACTGAAACAATCTGAACGACTGAAACGATCTGAACGACTGAAACGATCTGAACGACTGAAAAGAGCTGATGAGGGAAACGATCTGAACGACGGAAACGATCTGAACGACGGAAACGATCTGAACGACAGAAACGAGCTGAACGACAAACGATCTGAACGACTGAAACGAGCTGAATTACGGAAAAGAGCTGAACGACTGAAATGATCTGAACGACGGAAACGAGCTGAACCACAGAAACGATCTGATCGACGGAAACGAGCTGAACGACAGAAACGATCTGAACGACTGAAAAGAGCTGAACGAGGGAAACGATCCGAACGACTGAAACGATCTGAACGACGGAAACGATCTGAACGACTGAAACGAGCTGAATTACGGAAACGATCTGAACGACGGAAACGATCTGAACGACTGAAACGATCTGAACGACGGAAACGAGCTGATGAGGGAAACGATATGAACGACGGAAACGATCTGAACGACTGAAACGATCTGAACGACGGAAACGATCTGAACGACGGAAAAGAGCTGATGAGGGAAACGATCTGAACGACTGAAACGATCTGAACGACGGAAACGATCTGAACGACGGAAAAGAGCTGATGAGGGAAACGAGCCGAACGACTGAAACGATCTGAACGACGGAAACGATCTGAATGACGGAAACGATCTGAACGACTGAAACGATCTGAACGACGGAAACGAGCTGAACGATGGAAAAGAGCTGATGAGGGAAACTATCTAAACGACGGAAACGATCTGAACGACAGAAACGATCTGAACGACGGAAACGAACTGAACGACGGAAACGATCTGAACGACTGAAACGATCTGAAAGACTGAAACGATCTGAACGACTTAAAAGAGCTGAACGAGGGAAACGATCTGAACGACTGAAACGATCTGAAAGACTGAAACGATCTGAACGACTTAAAAGAGCTGAACGAGGGAAACGATCTGAACGACTGAAACGATCTGAACGACGGAAACGAACTGAACGACGGAAACGATCTGAACGACTGAAACGATCTGAACGACTGAAACGATCTGAACGACTGAAAAGAGCTGATGAGGGAAACGATCTGAACGACTGAAACGATCTGAACGACTGAAACGATCTGAAAGACGGAAACGATCTGAACGTCGGAAACGATCTGAACGACTGAAACGAGCTGAACGACGGAAACGATCTGAACAACGGAAAAGAGCTGATGAGGGAAACGATCTGAACGACGGAAACGAGCTGAACAACGGAAACGAGCTTATGAGGGAAACAAGCTAAACGACTGAAACGATCTGAACGACAGAAACGAGCTGAACGACTGAAACGATCTGAACGACTGAAAAGATCTGAACGACGGAAACGATCTGAACGACGGAAAAGAGCTGATGAGGGAAACGATCTGAACGACTGAAACGATCTGAACGACGGAAACGATCTGAACGACGGAAAAGAGCTGATGAGGGAAACGAGCTGAACGACTGAAACGATCTGAACGACTGAAACGATCTGAACGACTGAAAAGAGCTGATGAGGGAAACGATATGAACGACTGAAACGATCTGAACGACTGAAACGATCTGAACGACTGAAAAGAGCTGAACGACAGAAACGATCTGAACGCCGGAAACGATCTGAACGACGGAAACGATCTGAACGACTGAAACGATATGAACGACGGAAAAGAGCTGATGAGGGAAACGAGCCGAACGACTGAAACGATCTGAACGACGGAAACGATCTGAATGACGGAAACGATCTGAACGACTGAAACGATCTGAACGACGGAAACGAGCTGAACGATGGAAAAGAGCTGATGAGGGAAACTATCTAAACGACGGAAACGATCTGAACGACAGAAACGATCTGAACGACGGAAACGAACTGAACGACGGAAACGATCTGAACGACTGAAACGATCTGAAAGACTGAAACGATCTGAACGACTTAAAAGAGCTGAACGAGGGAAACGATCTGAACGACTGAAACGATCTGAAAGACTGAAACGATCTGAACGACTTAAAAGAGCTGAACGAGGGAAACGATCTGAACGACTGAAACGATCTGAACGACGGAAACGAACTGAACGACGGAAACGATCTGAACGACTGAAACGATCTGAACGACTGAAACGATCTGAACGACTGAAAAGAGCTGATGAGGGAAACGATCTGAACGACTGAAACGATCTGAACGACTGAAACGATCTGAAAGACGGAAACGATCTGAACGTCGGAAACGATCTGAACGACTGAAACGAGCTGAACGACGGAAACGATCTGAACAACGGAAAAGAGCTGATGAGGGAAACGATCTGAACGACGGAAACGAGCTGAACAACGGAAACGAGCTTATGAGGGAAACAAGCTAAACGACTGAAACGATCTGAACGACAGAAACGAGCTGAACGACTGAAACGATCTGAACGACTGAAAAGATCTGAACGACGGAAACGATCTGAACGACGGAAAAGAGCTGATGAGGGAAACGATCTGAACGACTGAAACTATCTAAACGACGGAAACGATCTGAACGACAGAAACGATCTGAACGACGGAAACGAACTGAACGACGGAAACGATCTGAACGACTGAAACGATCTGAAAGACTGAAACGATCTAAACAACTTAAAAGAGCTGAACGAGGGAAACGATATGAACGACTGAAACGATCTGAACGACGGAAACGAACTGAACGACGGAAACGATCTGAACGACTGAAACGATCTGAACGACTGAAACGATCTGAACGACTGAAAAGAGCTGATGAGGGAAACGATCTGAACGACTGAAACGATCTGAACGACTGAAACGATCTGAACGTCGGAAACGATCTGAACGACTGAAACGAGCTGAACGCCGGAAACGATCTGAACGACGGAAACGATCTGAACGACTGAAACGATCTGAACGACGGAAACGAGCTGATGAGGGAAACGATATGAACGACGGAAACGAGCTGAATTACGGAAACGATCTGAACGACTGAAACGATCTGAATGACGGAAACGATCTGAACGACTGAAATTATCTGAACGACGGAAACGATCTGAACGACTGAAACGATCTGAACGACGGAAACGAGCTGAACAACGGAAACGAGCTGAACGACAAACGATCTGAATTACGGAAACGATCTGAACGACTGAAACGATCTGAATGACGGAAACGATCTGAACGACTGAAATTATCTGAACGACGGAAACGATCTGAACGACGGAAAAGAGCTGATGAGGGAAACGAGCTGAACGACTGAAACGATCTGAACGACTGAAACAATCTGAACGACTGAAACGATCTGAACGACTGAAACGATCTGAACGACTGAAAAGAGCTGATGAGGGAAACGATCTGAACGACGGAAACGATCTGAACGACGGAAACGATCTGAACGACAGAAACGAGCTGAACGACAAACGATCTGAACGACTGAAACGAGCTGAATTACGGAAAAGAGCTGAACGACTGAAATGATCTGAACGACGGAAACGAGCTGAACCACAGAAACGATCTGATCGACGGAAACGAGCTGAACGACAGAAACGATCTGAACGACTGAAAAGAGCTGAACGAGGGAAACGATCCGAACGACTGAAACGATCTGAACGACGGAAACGATCTGAACGACTGAAACGAGCTGAATTACGGAAACGATCTGAACGACGGAAACGATCTGAACGACTGAAACGATCTGAACGACGGAAACGAGCTGATGAGGGAAACGATATGAACGACGGAAACGATCTGAACGACTGAAACGATCTGAACGACGGAAACGATCTGAACGACGGAAAAGAGCTGATGAGGGAAACGATCTGAACGACTGAAACGATCTGAACGACGGAAACGATCTGAACGACGGAAAAGAGCTGATGAGGGAAACGAGCCGAACGACTGAAACGATCTGAACGACGGAAACGATCTGAATGACGGAAACGATCTGAACGACTGAAACGATCTGAACGACGGAAACGAGCTGAACGATGGAAAAGAGCTGATGAGGGAAACTATCTAAACGACGGAAACGATCTGAACGACAGAAACGATCTGAACGACGGAAACGAACTGAACGACGGAAACGATCTGAACGACTGAAACGATCTGAAAGACTGAAACGATCTGAACGACTTAAAAGAGCTGAACGAGGGAAACGATCTGAACGACTGAAACGATCTGAAAGACTGAAACGATCTGAACGACTTAAAAGAGCTGAACGAGGGAAACGATCTGAACGACTGAAACGATCTGAACGACGGAAACGAACTGAACGACGGAAACGATCTGAACGACTGAAACGATCTGAACGACTGAAACGATCTGAACGACTGAAAAGAGCTGATGAGGGAAACGATCTGAACGACTGAAACGATCTGAACGACTGAAACGATCTGAAAGACGGAAACGATCTGAACGTCGGAAACGATCTGAACGACTGAAACGAGCTGAACGACGGAAACGATCTGAACAACGGAAAAGAGCTGATGAGGGAAACGATCTGAACGACGGAAACGAGCTGAACAACGGAAACGAGCTTATGAGGGAAACAAGCTAAACGACTGAAACGATCTGAACGACAGAAACGAGCTGAACGACTGAAACGATCTGAACGACTGAAAAGATCTGAACGACGGAAACGATCTGAACGACGGAAAAGAGCTGATGAGGGAAACGATCTGAACGACTGAAACTATCTAAACGACGGAAACGATCTGAACGACAGAAACGATCTGAACGACGGAAACGAACTGAACGACGGAAACGATCTGAACGACTGAAACGATCTGAAAGACTGAAACGATCTAAACAACTTAAAAGAGCTGAACGAGGGAAACGATATGAACGACTGAAACGATCTGAACGACGGAAACGAACTGAACGACGGAAACGATCTGAACGACTGAAACGATCTGAACGACTGAAACGATCTGAACGACTGAAAAGAGCTGATGAGGGAAACGATCTGAACGACTGAAACGATCTGAACGACTGAAACGATCTGAACGTCGGAAACGATCTGAACGACTGAAACGAGCTGAACGCCGGAAACGATCTGAACGACGGAAACGATCTGAACGACTGAAACGATCTGAACGACGGAAACGAGCTGATGAGGGAAACGATATGAACGACGGAAACGAGCTGAATTACGGAAACGATCTGAACGACTGAAACGATCTGAATGACGGAAACGATCTGAACGACTGAAATTATCTGAACGACGGAAACGATCTGAACGACTGAAACGATCTGAACGACGGAAACGAGCTGAACAACGGAAACGAGCTGAACGACAAACGATCTGAATTACGGAAACGATCTGAACGACTGAAACGATCTGAATGACGGAAACGATCTGAACGACTGAAATTATCTGAACGACGGAAACGATCTGAACGACGGAAAAGAGCTGATGAGGGAAACGAGCTGAACGACTGAAACGATCTGAACGACTGAAACAATCTGAACGACTGAAACGATCTGAACGACTGAAACGATCTGAACGACTGAAAAGAGCTGATGAGGGAAACGATCTGAACGACGGAAACGATCTGAACGACGGAAACGATCTGAACGACAGAAACGAGCTGAACGACAAACGATCTGAACGACTGAAACGAGCTGAATTACGGAAAAGAGCTGAACGACTGAAATGATCTGAACGACGGAAACGAGCTGAACCACAGAAACGATCTGATCGACGGAAACGAGCTGAACGACAGAAACGATCTGAACGACTGAAAAGAGCTGAACGAGGGAAACGATCCGAACGACTGAAACGATCTGAACGACGGAAACGATCTGAACGACTGAAACGAGCTGAATTACGGAAACGATCTGAACGACGGAAACGATCTGAACGACTGAAACGATCTGAACGACGGAAACGAGCTGATGAGGGAAACGATATGAACGACGGAAACGATCTGAACGACTGAAACGATCTGAACGACGGAAACGATCTGAACGACGGAAAAGAGCTGATGAGGGAAACGATCTGAACGACTGAAACGATCTGAACGACGGAAACGATCTGAACGACGGAAAAGAGCTGATGAGGGAAACGAGCCGAACGACTGAAACGATCTGAACGACGGAAACGATCTGAATGACGGAAACGATCTGAACGACTGAAACGATCTGAACGACGGAAACGAGCTGAACGATGGAAAAGAGCTGATGAGGGAAACTATCTAAACGACGGAAACGATCTGAACGACAGAAACGATCTGAACGACGGAAACGAACTGAACGACGGAAACGATCTGAACGACTGAAACGATCTGAAAGACTGAAACGATCTGAACGACTTAAAAGAGCTGAACGAGGGAAACGATCTGAACGACTGAAACGATCTGAAAGACTGAAACGATCTGAACGACTTAAAAGAGCTGAACGAGGGAAACGATCTGAACGACTGAAACGATCTGAACGACGGAAACGAACTGAACGACGGAAACGATCTGAACGACTGAAACGATCTGAACGACTGAAACGATCTGAACGACTGAAAAGAGCTGATGAGGGAAACGATCTGAACGACTGAAACGATCTGAACGACTGAAACGATCTGAAAGACGGAAACGATCTGAACGTCGGAAACGATCTGAACGACTGAAACGAGCTGATGAGGGAAACGATATGAACGACGGAAACGAGCTGAATTACGGAAACGATCTGAACGACTGAAACGATCTGAATGACGGAAACGATCTGAACGACTGAAATTATCTGAACGACGGAAACGATCTGAACGACGGAAAAGAGCTGATGAGGGAAACGAGCTGAACGACTGAAACGATCTGAACGACTGAAACAATCTGAACGACTGAAACGATCTGAACGACTGAAACGATCTGAACGACTGAAAAGAGCTGATGAGGGAAACGATCTGAACGACGGAAACGATCTGAACGACGGAAACGATCTGAACGACAGAAACGAGCTGAACGACAAACGATCTGAACGACTGAAACGAGCTGAATTACGGAAAAGAGCTGAACGACTGAAATGATCTGAACGACGGAAACGAGCTGAACCACAGAAACGATCTGATCGACGGAAACGAGCTGAACGACAGAAACGATCTGAACGACTGAAAAGAGCTGAACGAGGGAAACGATCCGAACGACTGAAACGATCTGAACGACGGAAACGATCTGAACGACTGAAACGAGCTGAATTACGGAAACGATCTGAACGACGGAAACGATCTGAACGACTGAAACGATCTGAACGACGGAAACGAGCTGATGAGGGAAACGATATGAACGACGGAAACGATCTGAACGACTGAAACGATCTGAACGACGGAAACGATCTGAACGACGGAAACGATCTGAACGACTGAAACGATCTGAACGACGGAAACGAGCTGATGAGGGAAACGATATGAACGACGGAAACGAGCTGAATTACGGAAACGATCTGAACGACTGAAACGATCTGAATGACGGAAACGATCTGAACGACTGAAATTATCTGAACGACGGAAACGATCTGAACGACTGAAACGATCTGAACGACGGAAACGAGCTGAACAACGGAAACGAGCTGAACGACAAACGATCTGAATTACGGAAACGATCTGAACGACTGAAACGATCTGAATGACGGAAACGATCTGAACGACTGAAATTATCTGAACGACGGAAACGATCTGAACGACGGAAAAGAGCTGATGAGGGAAACGAGCTGAACGACTGAAACGATCTGAACGACTGAAACAATCTGAACGACTGAAACGATCTGAACGACTGAAACGATCTGAACGACTGAAAAGAGCTGATGAGGGAAACGATCTGAACGACGGAAACGATCTGAACGACGGAAACGATCTGAACGACAGAAACGAGCTGAACGACAAACGATCTGAACGACTGAAACGAGCTGAATTACGGAAAAGAGCTGAACGACTGAAATGATCTGAACGACGGAAACGAGCTGAACCACAGAAACGATCTGATCGACGGAAACGAGCTGAACGACAGAAACGATCTGAACGACTGAAAAGAGCTGAACGAGGGAAACGATCCGAACGACTGAAACGATCTGAACGACGGAAACGATCTGAACGACTGAAACGAGCTGAATTACGGAAACGATCTGAACGACGGAAACGATCTGAACGACTGAAACGATCTGAACGACGGAAACGAGCTGATGAGGGAAACGATATGAACGACGGAAACGATCTGAACGACTGAAACGATCTGAACGACGGAAACGATCTGAACGACGGAAAAGAGCTGATGAGGGAAACGATCTGAACGACTGAAACGATCTGAACGACGGAAACGATCTGAACGACGGAAAAGAGCTGATGAGGGAAACGAGCCGAACGACTGAAACGATCTGAACGACGGAAACGATCTGAATGACGGAAACGATCTGAACGACTGAAACGATCTGAACGACGGAAACGAGCTGAACGATGGAAAAGAGCTGATGAGGGAAACTATCTAAACGACGGAAACGATCTGAACGACAGAAACGATCTGAACGACGGAAACGAACTGAACGACGGAAACGATCTGAACGACTGAAACGATCTGAAAGACTGAAACGATCTGAACGACTTAAAAGAGCTGAACGAGGGAAACGATCTGAACGACTGAAACGATCTGAAAGACTGAAACGATCTGAACGACTTAAAAGAGCTGAACGAGGGAAACGATCTGAACGACTGAAACGATCTGAACGACGGAAACGAACTGAACGACGGAAACGATCTGAACGACTGAAACGATCTGAACGACTGAAACGATCTGAACGACTGAAAAGAGCTGATGAGGGAAACGATCTGAACGACTGAAACGATCTGAACGACTGAAACGATCTGAAAGACGGAAACGATCTGAACGTCGGAAACGATCTGAACGACTGAAACGAGCTGAACGACGGAAACGATCTGAACAACGGAAAAGAGCTGATGAGGGAAACGATCTGAACGACGGAAACGAGCTGAACAACGGAAACGAGCTTATGAGGGAAACAAGCTAAACGACTGAAACGATCTGAACGACAGAAACGAGCTGAACGACTGAAACGATCTGAACGACTGAAAAGATCTGAACGACGGAAACGATCTGAACGACGGAAAAGAGCTGATGAGGGAAACGATCTGAACGACTGAAACTATCTAAACGACGGAAACGATCTGAACGACAGAAACGATCTGAACGACGGAAACGAACTGAACGACGGAAACGATCTGAACGACTGAAACGATCTGAAAGACTGAAACGATCTAAACAACTTAAAAGAGCTGAACGAGGGAAACGATATGAACGACTGAAACGATCTGAACGACGGAAACGAACTGAACGACGGAAACGATCTGAACGACTGAAACGATCTGAACGACTGAAACGATCTGAACGACTGAAAAGAGCTGATGAGGGAAACGATCTGAACGACTGAAACGATCTGAACGACTGAAACGATCTGAACGTCGGAAACGATCTGAACGACTGAAACGAGCTGAACGCCGGAAACGATCTGAACGACGGAAACGATCTGAACGACTGAAACGATCTGAACGACGGAAACGAGCTGATGAGGGAAACGATATGAACGACGGAAACGAGCTGAATTACGGAAACGATCTGAACGACTGAAACGATCTGAATGACGGAAACGATCTGAACGACTGAAATTATCTGAACGACGGAAACGATCTGAACGACTGAAACGATCTGAACGACGGAAACGAGCTGAACAACGGAAACGAGCTGAACGACAAACGATCTGAATTACGGAAACGATCTGAACGACTGAAACGATCTGAATGACGGAAACGATCTGAACGACTGAAATTATCTGAACGACGGAAACGATCTGAACGACGGAAAAGAGCTGATGAGGGAAACGAGCTGAACGACTGAAACGATCTGAACGACTGAAACAATCTGAACGACTGAAACGATCTGAACGACTGAAACGATCTGAACGACTGAAAAGAGCTGATGAGGGAAACGATCTGAACGACGGAAACGATCTGAACGACGGAAACGATCTGAACGACAGAAACGAGCTGAACGACAAACGATCTGAACGACTGAAACGAGCTGAATTACGGAAAAGAGCTGAACGACTGAAATGATCTGAACGACGGAAACGAGCTGAACCACAGAAACGATCTGATCGACGGAAACGAGCTGAACGACAGAAACGATCTGAACGACTGAAAAGAGCTGAACGAGGGAAACGATCCGAACGACTGAAACGATCTGAACGACGGAAACGATCTGAACGACTGAAACGAGCTGAATTACGGAAACGATCTGAACGACGGAAACGATCTGAACGACTGAAACGATCTGAACGACGGAAACGAGCTGATGAGGGAAACGATATGAACGACGGAAACGATCTGAACGACTGAAACGATCTGAACGACGGAAACGATCTGAACGACGGAAAAGAGCTGATGAGGGAAACGATCTGAACGACTGAAACGATCTGAACGACGGAAACGATCTGAACGACGGAAAAGAGCTGATGAGGGAAACGAGCCGAACGACTGAAACGATCTGAACGACGGAAACGATCTGAATGACGGAAACGATCTGAACGACTGAAACGATCTGAACGACGGAAACGAGCTGAACGATGGAAAAGAGCTGATGAGGGAAACTATCTAAACGACGGAAACGATCTGAACGACAGAAACGATCTGAACGACGGAAACGAACTGAACGACGGAAACGATCTGAACGACTGAAACGATCTGAAAGACTGAAACGATCTGAACGACTTAAAAGAGCTGAACGAGGGAAACGATCTGAACGACTGAAACGATCTGAAAGACTGAAACGATCTGAACGACTTAAAAGAGCTGAACGAGGGAAACGATCTGAACGACTGAAACGATCTGAACGACGGAAACGAACTGAACGACGGAAACGATCTGAACGACTGAAACGATCTGAACGACTGAAACGATCTGAACGACTGAAAAGAGCTGATGAGGGAAACGATCTGAACGACTGAAACGATCTGAACGACTGAAACGATCTGAAAGACGGAAACGATCTGAACGTCGGAAACGATCTGAACGACTGAAACGAGCTGATGAGGGAAACGATATGAACGACGGAAACGAGCTGAATTACGGAAACGATCTGAACGACTGAAACGATCTGAATGACGGAAACGATCTGAACGACTGAAATTATCTGAACGACGGAAACGATCTGAACGACGGAAAAGAGCTGATGAGGGAAACGAGCTGAACGACTGAAACGATCTGAACGACTGAAACAATCTGAACGACTGAAACGATCTGAACGACTGAAACGATCTGAACGACTGAAAAGAGCTGATGAGGGAAACGATCTGAACGACGGAAACGATCTGAACGACGGAAACGATCTGAACGACAGAAACGAGCTGAACGACAAACGATCTGAACGACTGAAACGAGCTGAATTACGGAAAAGAGCTGAACGACTGAAATGATCTGAACGACGGAAACGAGCTGAACCACAGAAACGATCTGATCGACGGAAACGAGCTGAACGACAGAAACGATCTGAACGACTGAAAAGAGCTGAACGAGGGAAACGATCCGAACGACTGAAACGATCTGAACGACGGAAACGATCTGAACGACTGAAACGAGCTGAATTACGGAAACGATCTGAACGACGGAAACGATCTGAACGACTGAAACGATCTGAACGACGGAAACGAGCTGATGAGGGAAACGATATGAACGACGGAAACGATCTGAACGACTGAAACGATCTGAACGACGGAAACGATCTGAACGACGGAAAAGAGCTGATGAGGGAAACGATCTGAACGACTGAAACGATCTGAACGACGGAAACGATCTGAACGACGGAAAAGAGCTGATGAGGGAAACGAGCCGAACGACTGAAACGATCTGAACGACGGAAACGATCTGAATGACGGAAACGATCTGAACGACTGAAACGATCTGAACGACGGAAACGAGCTGAACGATGGAAAAGAGCTGATGAGGGAAACTATCTAAACGACGGAAACGATCTGAACGACAGAAACGATCTGAACGACGGAAACGAACTGAACGACGGAAACGATCTGAACGACTGAAACGATCTGAAAGACTGAAACGATCTGAACGACTTAAAAGAGCTGAACGAGGGAAACGATCTGAACGACTGAAACGATCTGAAAGACTGAAACGATCTGAACGACTTAAAAGAGCTGAACGAGGGAAACGATCTGAACGACTGAAACGATCTGAACGACGGAAACGAACTGAACGACGGAAACGATCTGAACGACTGAAACGATCTGAACGACTGAAACGATCTGAACGACTGAAAAGAGCTGATGAGGGAAACGATCTGAACGACTGAAACGATCTGAACGACTGAAACGATCTGAAAGACGGAAACGATCTGAACGTCGGAAACGATCTGAACAACGGAAACGAGCTTATGAGGGAAACAAGCTAAACGACTGAAACGATCTGAACGACAGAAACGAGCTGAACGACTGAAACGATCTGAACGACTGAAAAGATCTGAACGACGGAAACGATCTGAACGACGGAAAAGAGCTGATGAGGGAAACGATCTGAACGAGGGAAACGATCTGAACGACTGAAACAATCTGAACGACTGAAACGATCTGAACGACTGAAACGATCTGAACGACTGAAACGATCTGAACGACTGAAACAATCTGAACGACTGAAACGATCTGAACGACTGAAACGATCTGAACGACTGAAAAGAGCTGATGAGGGAAACGATCTGAACGACGGAAACGATCTGAACGACGGAAACGATCTGAACGACAGAAACGAGCTGAACGACAAACGATCTGAACGACTGAAACGAGCTGAATTACGGAAAAGAGCTGAACGACTGAAATGATCTGAACGACGGAAACGAGCTGAACCACAGAAACGATCTGATCGACGGAAACGAGCTGAACGACAGAAACGATCTGAACGACTGAAAAGAGCTGAACGAGGGAAACGATCCGAACGACTGAAACGATCTGAACGACGGAAACGATCTGAACGACTGAAACGAGCTGAATTACGGAAACGATCTGAACGACGGAAACGATCTGAACGACTGAAACGATCTGAACGACGGAAACGAGCTGATGAGGGAAACGATATGAACGACGGAAACGATCTGAACGACTGAAACGATCTGAACGACGGAAACGATCTGAACGACGGAAAAGAGCTGATGAGGGAAACGATCTGAACGACTGAAACGATCTGAACGACGGAAACGATCTGAACGACGGAAAAGAGCTGATGAGGGAAACGAGCCGAACGACTGAAACGATCTGAACGACGGAAACGATCTGAATGACGGAAACGATCTGAACGACTGAAACGATCTGAACGACGGAAACGAGCTGAACGATGGAAAAGAGCTGATGAGGGAAACTATCTAAACGACGGAAACGATCTGAACGACAGAAACGATCTGAACGACGGAAACGAACTGAACGACGGAAACGATCTGAACGACTGAAACGATCTGAAAGACTGAAACGATCTGAACGACTTAAAAGAGCTGAACGAGGGAAACGATCTGAACGACTGAAACGATCTGAAAGACTGAAACGATCTGAACGACTTAAAAGAGCTGAACGAGGGAAACGATCTGAACGACTGAAACGATCTGAACGACGGAAACGAACTGAACGACGGAAACGATCTGAACGACTGAAACGATCTGAACGACTGAAACGATCTGAACGACTGAAAAGAGCTGATGAGGGAAACGATCTGAACGACTGAAACGATCTGAACGACTGAAACGATCTGAAAGACGGAAACGATCTGAACGTCGGAAACGATCTGAACAACGGAAACGAGCTTATGAGGGAAACAAGCTAAACGACTGAAACGATCTGAACGACAGAAACGAGCTGAACGACTGAAACGATCTGAACGACTGAAAAGATCTGAACGACGGAAACGATCTGAACGACGGAAAAGAGCTGATGAGGGAAACGATCTGAACGAGGGAAACGATCCGAACGACTGAAACGATCTGAACGACGGAAACGATCTGAACGACTGAAACGAGCTGAATTACGGAAACGATCTGAACGACGGAAACGATCTGAACGACTGAAACGATCTGAACGACGGAAACGAGCTGATGAGGGAAACGATATGAACGACGGAAACGATCTGAACGACTGAAACGATCTGAACGACGGAAACGATCTGAACGACGGAAAAGAGCTGATGAGGGAAACGATCTGAACGACTGAAACGATCTGAACGACGGAAACGATCTGAACGACGGAAAAGAGCTGATGAGGGAAACGAGCCGAACGACTGAAACGATCTGAACGACGGAAACGATCTGAATGACGGAAACGATCTGAACGACTGAAACGATCTGAACGACGGAAACGAGCTGAACGATGGAAAAGAGCTGATGAGGGAAACTATCTAAACGACGGAAACGATCTGAACGACAGAAACGATCTGAACGACGGAAACGAACTGAACGACGGAAACGATCTGAACGACTGAAACGATCTGAAAGACTGAAACGATCTGAACGACTTAAAAGAGCTGAACGAGGGAAACGATCTGAACGACTGAAACGATCTGAAAGACTGAAACGATCTGAACGACTTAAAAGAGCTGAACGAGGGAAACGATCTGAACGACTGAAACGATCTGAACGACGGAAACGAACTGAACGACGGAAACGATCTGAACGACTGAAACGATCTGAACGACTGAAACGATCTGAACGACTGAAAAGAGCTGATGAGGGAAACGATCTGAACGACTGAAACGATCTGAACGACTGAAACGATCTGAAAGACGGAAACGATCTGAACGTCGGAAACGATCTGAACGACTGAAACGAGCTGATGAGGGAAACGATATGAACGACGGAAACGAGCTGAATTACGGAAACGATCTGAACGACTGAAACGATCTGAATGACGGAAACGATCTGAACGACTGAAATTATCTGAACGACGGAAACGATCTGAACGACGGAAAAGAGCTGATGAGGGAAACGAGCTGAACGACTGAAACGATCTGAACGACTGAAACAATCTGAACGACTGAAACGATCTGAACGACTGAAACGATCTGAACGACTGAAAAGAGCTGATGAGGGAAACGATCTGAACGACGGAAACGATCTGAACGACGGAAACGATCTGAACGACTGAAACGATCTGAACGACTGAAACGATCTGAACGACTGAAAAGAGCTGATGAGGGAAACGATCTGAACGACTGAAACGATCTGAACGACTGAAACGATCTGAAAGACGGAAACGATCTGAACGTCGGAAACGATCTGAACGACTGAAACGAGCTGATGAGGGAAACGATATGAACGACGGAAACGAGCTGAATTACGGAAACGATCTGAACGACTGAAACGATCTGAATGACGGAAACGATCTGAACGACTGAAATTATCTGAACGACGGAAACGATCTGAACGACGGAAAAGAGCTGATGAGGGAAACGAGCTGAACGACTGAAACGATCTGAACGACTGAAACAATCTGAACGACTGAAACGATCTGAACGACTGAAACGATCTGAACGACTGAAAAGAGCTGATGAGGGAAACGATCTGAACGACGGAAACGATCTGAACGACGGAAACGATCTGAACGACAGAAACGAGCTGAACGACAAACGATCTGAACGACTGAAACGAGCTGAATTACGGAAAAGAGCTGAACGACTGAAATGATCTGAACGACGGAAACGAGCTGAACCACAGAAACGATCTGATCGACGGAAACGAGCTGAACGACAGAAACGATCTGAACGACTGAAAAGAGCTGAACGAGGGAAACGATCCGAACGACTGAAACGATCTGAACGACGGAAACGATCTGAACGACTGAAACGAGCTGAATTACGGAAACGATCTGAACGACGGAAACGATCTGAACGACTGAAACGATCTGAACGACGGAAACGAGCTGATGAGGGAAACGATATGAACGACGGAAACGATCTGAACGACTGAAACGATCTGAACGACGGAAACGATCTGAACGACGGAAAAGAGCTGATGAGGGAAACGATCTGAACGACTGAAACGATCTGAACGACGGAAACGATCTGAACGACGGAAAAGAGCTGATGAGGGAAACGAGCCGAACGACTGAAACGATCTGAACGACGGAAACGATCTGAATGACGGAAACGATCTGAACGACTGAAACGATCTGAACGACGGAAACGAGCTGAACGATGGAAAAGAGCTGATGAGGGAAACTATCTGAACGACGGAAACGATCTGAACGACAGAAACGATCTGAACGACGGAAACGAACTGAACGACGGAAACGATCTGAACGACTGAAACGATCTGAAAGACTGAAACGATCTGAACGACTTAAAAGAGCTGAACGAGGGAAACGATCTGAACGACTGAAACGATCTGAAAGACTGAAACGATCTGAACGACTTAAAAGAGCTGAACGAGGGAAACGATCTGAACGACTGAAACGATCTGAACGACGGAAACGAACTGAACGACGGAAACGATCTGAACGACTGAAACGATCTGAACGACTGAAACGATCTGAACGACTGAAAAGAGCTGATGAGGGAAACGATCTGAACGACTGAAACGATCTGAACGACTGAAACGATCTGAAAGACGGAAACGATCTGAACGTCGGAAACGATCTGAACGACTGAAACGAGCTGAACGACGGAAACGATCTGAACAACGGAAAAGAGCTGATGAGGGAAACGATCTGAACGACGGAAACGAGCTGAACAACGGAAACGAGCTTATGAGGGAAACAAGCTAAACGACTGAAACGATCTGAACGACAGAAACGAGCTGAACGACTGAAACGATCTGAACGACTGAAAAGATCTGAACGACGGAAACGATCTGAACGACGGAAAAGAGCTGATGAGGGAAACGATCTGAACGACTGAAACGATCTGAACGACGGAAACGATCTGAACGACGGAAAAGAGCTGATGAGGGAAACGAGCTGAACGACTGAAACGATCTAAACAACTTAAAAGAGCTGAACGAGGGAAACGATATGAACGACTGAAACGATCTGAACGACGGAAACGAACTGAACGACGGAAACGATCTGAACGACTGAAACGATCTGAACGACTGAAACGATCTGAACGACTGAAAAGAGCTGATGAGGGAAACGATCTGAACGACTGAAACGATCTGAACGACTGAAACGATCTGAACGTCGGAAACGATCTGAACGACTGAAACGAGCTGAACGCCGGAAACGATCTGAACGACGGAAACGATCTGAACGACTGAAACGATCTGAACGACGGAAACGAGCTGATGAGGGAAACGATATGAACGACGGAAACGAGCTGAATTACGGAAACGATCTGAACGACTGAAACGATCTGAATGACGGAAACGATCTGAACGACTGAAATTATCTGAACAACGGAAACGAGCTGAACGACAAACGATCTGAATTACGGAAACGATCTGAACGACTGAAACGATCTGAATGACGGAAACGATCTGAACGACTGAAATTATCTGAACGACGGAAACGATCTGAACGACGGAAAAGAGCTGATGAGGGAAACGAGCTGAACGACTGAAACGATCTGAACGACTGAAACAATCTGAACGACTGAAACGATCTGAACGACTGAAACGATCTGAACGACTGAAAAGAGCTGATGAGGGAAACGATCTGAACGACGGAAACGATCTGAACGACGGAAACGATCTGAACGACAGAAACGAGCTGAACGACAAACGATCTGAACGACTGAAACGAGCTGAATTACGGAAAAGAGCTGAACGACTGAAATGATCTGAACGACGGAAACGAGCTGAACCACAGAAACGATCTGATCGACGGAAACGAGCTGAACGACAGAAACGATCTGAACGACTGAAAAGAGCTGAACGAGGGAAACGATCCGAACGACTGAAACGATCTGAACGACGGAAACGATCTGAACGACTGAAACGAGCTGAATTACGGAAACGATCTGAACGACGGAAACGATCTGAACGACTGAAACGATCTGAACGACGGAAACGAGCTGATGAGGGAAACGATATGAACGACGGAAACGATCTGAACGACTGAAACGATCTGAACGACGGAAACGATCTGAACGACGGAAAAGAGCTGATGAGGGAAACGATCTGAACGACTGAAACGATCTGAACGACGGAAACGATCTGAACGACGGAAAAGAGCTGATGAGGGAAACGAGCCGAACGACTGAAACGATCTGAACGACGGAAACGATCTGAATGACGGAAACGATCTGAACGACTGAAACGATCTGAACGACGGAAACGAGCTGAACGATGGAAAAGAGCTGATGAGGGAAACTATCTAAACGACGGAAACGATCTGAACGACAGAAACGATCTGAACGACGGAAACGAACTGAACGACGGAAACGATCTGAACGACTGAAACGATCTGAAAGACTGAAACGATCTGAACGACTTAAAAGAGCTGAACGAGGGAAACGATCTGAACGACTGAAACGATCTGAAAGACTGAAACGATCTGAACGACTTAAAAGAGCTGAACGAGGGAAACGATCTGAACGACTGAAACGATCTGAACGACGGAAACGAACTGAACGACGGAAACGATCTGAACGACTGAAACGATCTGAACGACTGAAACGATCTGAACGACTGAAAAGAGCTGATGAGGGAAACGATCTGAACGACTGAAACGATCTGAACGACTGAAACGATCTGAAAGACGGAAACGATCTGAACGTCGGAAACGATCTGAACGACTGAAACGAGCTGAACGACGGAAACGATCTGAACAACGGAAAAGAGCTGATGAGGGAAACGATCTGAACGACGGAAACGAGCTGAACAACGGAAACGAGCTTATGAGGGAAACAAGCTAAACGACTGAAACGATCTGAACGACAGAAACGAGCTGAACGACTGAAACGATCTGAACGACTGAAAAGATCTGAACGACGGAAACGATCTGAACGACGGAAAAGAGCTGATGAGGGAAACGATCTGAACGACTGAAACGATCTGAACGACGGAAACGATCTGAACGACGGAAAAGAGCTGATGAGGGAAACGAGCTGAACGACTGAAACGATCTGAACGACTGAAACGATCTGAACGACTGAAAAGAGCTGATGAGGGAAACGATATGAACGACTGAAACGATCTGAACGACTGAAACGATCTGAACGACTGAAAAGAGCTGAACGACAGAAACGATCTGAACGCCGGAAACGATCTGAACGACGGAAACGATCTGAACGACTGAAACGATATGAACGACGGAAAAGAGCTGATGAGGGAAACGAGCCGAACGACTGAAACGATCTGAACGACGGAAACGATCTGAATGACGGAAACGATCTGAACGACTGAAACGATCTGAACGACGGAAACGAGCTGAACGATGGAAAAGAGCTGATGAGGGAAACTATCTAAACGACGGAAACGATCTGAACGACAGAAACGATCTGAACGACGGAAACGAACTGAACGACGGAAACGATCTGAACGACTGAAACGATCTGAAAGACTGAAACGATCTGAACGACTTAAAAGAGCTGAACGAGGGAAACGATCTGAACGACTGAAACGATCTGAAAGACTGAAACGATCTGAACGACTTAAAAGAGCTGAACGAGGGAAACGATCTGAACGACTGAAACGATCTGAACGACGGAAACGAACTGAACGACGGAAACGATCTGAACGACTGAAACGATCTGAACGACTGAAACGATCTGAACGACTGAAAAGAGCTGATGAGGGAAACGATCTGAACGACTGAAACGATCTGAACGACTGAAACGATCTGAAAGACGGAAACGATCTGAACGTCGGAAACGATCTGAACGACTGAAACGAGCTGAACGACGGAAACGATCTGAACAACGGAAAAGAGCTGATGAGGGAAACGATCTGAACGACGGAAACGAGCTGAACAACGGAAACGAGCTTATGAGGGAAACAAGCTAAACGACTGAAACGATCTGAACGACAGAAACGAGCTGAACGACTGAAACGATCTGAACGACTGAAAAGATCTGAACGACGGAAACGATCTGAACGACGGAAAAGAGCTGATGAGGGAAACGATCTGAACGACTGAAACTATCTAAACGACGGAAACGATCTGAACGACAGAAACGATCTGAACGACGGAAACGAACTGAACGACGGAAACGATCTGAACGACTGAAACGATCTGAAAGACTGAAACGATCTAAACAACTTAAAAGAGCTGAACGAGGGAAACGATATGAACGACTGAAACGATCTGAACGACGGAAACGAACTGAACGACGGAAACGATCTGAACGACTGAAACGATCTGAACGACTGAAACGATCTGAACGACTGAAAAGAGCTGATGAGGGAAACGATCTGAACGACTGAAACGATCTGAACGACTGAAACGATCTGAACGTCGGAAACGATCTGAACGACTGAAACGAGCTGAACGCCGGAAACGATCTGAACGACGGAAACGATCTGAACGACTGAAACGATCTGAACGACGGAAACGAGCTGATGAGGGAAACGATATGAACGACGGAAACGAGCTGAATTACGGAAACGATCTGAACGACTGAAACGATCTGAATGACGGAAACGATCTGAACGACTGAAATTATCTGAACAACGGAAACGAGCTGAACGACAAACGATCTGAATTACGGAAACGATCTGAACGACTGAAACGATCTGAATGACGGAAACGATCTGAACGACTGAAATTATCTGAACGACGGAAACGATCTGAACGACGGAAAAGAGCTGATGAGGGAAACGAGCTGAACGACTGAAACGATCTGAACGACTGAAACAATCTGAACGACTGAAACGATCTGAACGACTGAAACGATCTGAACGACTGAAAAGAGCTGATGAGGGAAACGATCTGAACGACGGAAACGATCTGAACGACGGAAACGATCTGAACGACAGAAACGAGCTGAACGACAAACGATCTGAACGACTGAAACGAGCTGAATTACGGAAAAGAGCTGAACGACTGAAATGATCTGAACGACGGAAACGAGCTGAACCACAGAAACGATCTGATCGACGGAAACGAGCTGAACGACAGAAACGATCTGAACGACTGAAAAGAGCTGAACGAGGGAAACGATCCGAACGACTGAAACGATCTGAACGACGGAAACGATCTGAACGACTGAAACGAGCTGAATTACGGAAACGATCTGAACGACGGAAACGATCTGAACGACTGAAACGATCTGAACGACGGAAACGAGCTGATGAGGGAAACGATATGAACGACGGAAACGATCTGAACGACTGAAACGATCTGAATGACGGAAACGATCTGAACGACTGAAACGATCTGAACGACTGAAACGAGCTGAACGCCGGAAACGATCTGAACGACGGAAACGATCTGAACGACTGAAACGATCTGAACGACGGAAACGAGCTGATGAGGGAAACGATATGAACGACGGAAACGAGCTGAATTACGGAAACGATCTGAACGACTGAAACGATCTGAATGACGGAAACGATCTGAACGACTGAAATTATCTGAACAACGGAAACGAGCTGAACGACAAACGATCTGAATTACGGAAACGATCTGAACGACTGAAACGATCTGAATGACGGAAACGATCTGAACGACTGAAATTATCTGAACGACGGAAACGATCTGAACGACGGAAAAGAGCTGATGAGGGAAACGAGCTGAACGACTGAAACGATCTGAACGACTGAAACAATCTGAACGACTGAAACGATCTGAACGACTGAAACGATCTGAACGACTGAAAAGAGCTGATGAGGGAAACGATCTGAACGACGGAAACGATCTGAACGACGGAAACGATCTGAACGACAGAAACGAGCTGAACGACAAACGATCTGAACGACTGAAACGAGCTGAATTACGGAAAAGAGCTGAACGACTGAAATGATCTGAACGACGGAAACGAGCTGAACCACAGAAACGATCTGATCGACGGAAACGAGCTGAACGACAGAAACGATCTGAACGACTGAAAAGAGCTGAACGAGGGAAACGATCCGAACGACTGAAACGATCTGAACGACGGAAACGATCTGAACGACTGAAACGAGCTGAATTACGGAAACGATCTGAACGACGGAAACGATCTGAACGACTGAAACGATCTGAACGACGGAAACGAGCTGATGAGGGAAACGATATGAACGACGGAAACGATCTGAACGACTGAAACGATCTGAACGACGGAAACGATCTGAACGACGGAAAAGAGCTGATGAGGGAAACGATCTGAACGACTGAAACGATCTGAACGACGGAAACGATCTGAACGACGGAAAAGAGCTGATGAGGGAAACGAGCCGAACGACTGAAACGATCTGAACGACGGAAACGATCTGAATGACGGAAACGATCTGAACGACTGAAACGATCTGAACGACGGAAACGAGCTGAACGATGGAAAAGAGCTGATGAGGGAAACTATCTAAACGACGGAAACGATCTGAACGACAGAAACGATCTGAACGACGGAAACGAACTGAACGACGGAAACGATCTGAACGACTGAAACGATCTGAAAGACTGAAACGATCTGAACGACTTAAAAGAGCTGAACGAGGGAAACGATCTGAACGACTGAAACGATCTGAAAGACTGAAACGATCTGAACGACTTAAAAGAGCTGAACGAGGGAAACGATCTGAACGACTGAAACGATCTGAACGACGGAAACGAACTGAACGACGGAAACGATCTGAACGACTGAAACGATCTGAACGACTGAAACGATCTGAACGACTGAAAAGAGCTGATGAGGGAAACGATCTGAACGACTGAAACGATCTGAACGACTGAAACGATCTGAAAGACGGAAACGATCTGAACGTCGGAAACGATCTGAACGACTGAAACGAGCTGAACGACGGAAACGATCTGAACAACGGAAAAGAGCTGATGAGGGAAACGATCTGAACGACGGAAACGAGCTGAACAACGGAAACGAGCTTATGAGGGAAACAAGCTAAACGACTGAAACGATCTGAACGACAGAAACGAGCTGAACGACTGAAACGATCTGAACGACTGAAAAGATCTGAACGACGGAAACGATCTGAACGACGGAAAAGAGCTGATGAGGGAAACGATCTGAACGACTGAAACGATCTGAACGACGGAAACGATCTGAACGACGGAAAAGAGCTGATGAGGGAAACGAGCTGAACGACTGAAACGATCTGAACGACTGAAACGATCTGAACGACTGAAAAGAGCTGATGAGGGAAACGATATGAACGACTGAAACGATCTGAACGACTGAAACGATCTGAACGACTGAAAAGAGCTGAACGACAGAAACGATCTGAACGCCGGAAACGATCTGAACGACGGAAACGATCTGAACGACTGAAACGATATGAACGACGGAAAAGAGCTGATGAGGGAAACGAGCCGAACGACTGAAACGATCTGAACGACGGAAACGATCTGAATGACGGAAACGATCTGAACGACTGAAACGATCTGAACGACGGAAACGAGCTGAACGATGGAAAAGAGCTGATGAGGGAAACGAGCTGAACGACTGAAACGATCTGAACGACGGAAAAGAGCTGATGAGGGAAACGATCTGAACGACTGAAACGATCTGAACGACGGAAACGATCTGAACGACGGAAAAGAGCTGATGAGGGAAACGAGCTGAACGACTGAAACGATCTGAACGACTGAAACGATCTGAACGACTGAAAAGAGCTGATGAGGGAAACGATATGAACGACTGAAACGATCTGAACGACTGAAACGATCTGAACGACTGAAAAGAGCTGAACGACAGAAACGATCTGAACGCCGGAAACGATCTGAACGACGGAAACGATCTGAACGACTGAAACGATATGAACGACGGAAAAGAGCTGATGAGGGAAACGAGCCGAACGACTGAAACGATCTGAACGACGGAAACGATCTGAATGACGGAAACGATCTGAACGACTGAAACGATCTGAACGACGGAAACGAGCTGAACGATGGAAAAGAGCTGATGAGGGAAACTATCTAAACGACGGAAACGATCTGAACGACAGAAACGATCTGAACGACGGAAACGAACTGAACGACGGAAACGATCTGAACGACTGAAACGATCTGAAAGACTGAAACGATCTGAACGACTTAAAAGAGCTGAACGAGGGAAACGATCTGAACGACTGAAACGATCTGAAAGACTGAAACGATCTGAACGACTTAAAAGAGCTGAACGAGGGAAACGATCTGAACGACTGAAACGATCTGAACGACGGAAACGAACTGAACGACGGAAACGATCTGAACGACTGAAACGATCTGAACGACTGAAACGATCTGAACGACTGAAAAGAGCTGATGAGGGAAACGATCTGAACGACTGAAACGATCTGAACGACTGAAACGATCTGAAAGACGGAAACGATCTGAACGTCGGAAACGATCTGAACGACTGAAACGAGCTGAACGACGGAAACGATCTGAACAACGGAAAAGAGCTGATGAGGGAAACGATCTGAACGACGGAAACGAGCTGAACAACGGAAACGAGCTTATGAGGGAAACAAGCTAAACGACTGAAACGATCTGAACGACAGAAACGAGCTGAACGACTGAAACGATCTGAACGACTGAAAAGATCTGAACGACGGAAACGATCTGAACGACGGAAAAGAGCTGATGAGGGAAACGATCTGAACGACTGAAACTATCTAAACGACGGAAACGATCTGAACGACAGAAACGATCTGAACGACGGAAACGAACTGAACGACGGAAACGATCTGAACGACTGAAACGATCTGAAAGACTGAAACGATCTAAACAACTTAAAAGAGCTGAACGAGGGAAACGATATGAACGACTGAAACGATCTGAACGACGGAAACGAACTGAACGACGGAAACGATCTGAACGACTGAAACGATCTGAACGACTGAAACGATCTGAACGACTGAAAAGAGCTGATGAGGGAAACGATCTGAACGACTGAAACGATCTGAACGACTGAAACGATCTGAACGTCGGAAACGATCTGAACGACTGAAACGAGCTGAACGCCGGAAACGATCTGAACGACGGAAACGATCTGAACGACTGAAACGATCTGAACGACGGAAACGAGCTGATGAGGGAAACGATATGAACGACGGAAACGATCTGAACGACTGAAATTATCTGAACGACGGAAACGATCTGAACGACTGAAACGATCTGAACGACGGAAACGAGCTGAACAACGGAAACGAGCTGAACGACAAACGATCTGAATGACGGAAACGATCTGAACGGCGGAAAAGAGCTGAACGACTGAAACGATCTGAACGACGGAAACGATCTGAACGACGGAAAAGAGCTGATGAGGGAAACGAGCTGAACGACTGAAACGATCTGAACGACTGAAACAATCTGAACGACTGAAACGATCTGAACGACTGAAACGATCTGAACGACTGAAACGATCTGAACGACTGAAAAGAGCTGATGAGGGAAACGATCTGAACGACTGAAACGATCTGAACGACTGAAACGATCTGAACGTCGGAAACGATCTGAACGACTGAAACGAGCTGAACGCCGGAAACGATCTGAACGACGGAAACGATCTGAACGACTGAAACGATCTGAACGACGGATACGAGCTGATGAGGGAAACGATATGAACGACGGAAACGAGCTGAATTACGGAAACGATCTGAACGACTGAAACGATCTGAATGACGGAAACGATCTGAACGACTGAAATTATCTGAACGACGGAAACGATCTGAACGACGGAAAAGAGCTGATGAGGGAAACGAGCTGAACGACTGAAACGATCTGAACGACTGAAACAATCTGAACGACTGAAACGATCTGAACGACTGAAACGATCTGAACGACTGAAAAGAGCTGATGAGGGAAACGATCTGAACGACGGAAACGATCTGAACGACGGAAACGATCTGAACGACGGAAACGATCTGAACGACAGAAACGAGCTGAACGACAAACGATCTGAACGACTGAAACGAGCTGAATTACGGAAAAGAGCTGAACGACTGAAATGATCTGAACGACGGAAACGAGCTGAACCACAGAAACGATCTGATCGACGGAAACGAGCTGAACGACAGAAACGATCTGAACGACTGAAAAGAGCTGAACGAGGGAAACGATCCGAACGACTGAAACGATCTGAACGACGGAAACGATCTGAACGACTGAAACGAGCTGAATTACGGAAACGATCTGAACGACGGAAACGATCTGAACGACTGAAACGATCTGAACGACGGAAACGAGCTGATGAGGGAAACGATATGAACGACGGAAACGATCTGAACGACTGAAACGATCTGAACGACGGAAAAGAGCTGATGAGGGAAACGATCTGAACGACTGAAACGATCTGAACGACGGAAACGATCTGAACGACGGAAAAGAGCTGATGAGGGAAACGAGCCGAACGACTGAAACGATCTGAACGACGGAAACGATCTGAATGACGGAAACGATCTGAACGACTGAAACGATCTGAACGACGGAAACGAGCTGAACGATGGAAAAGAGCTGATGAGGGAAACTATCTAAACGACGGAAACGATCTGAACGACAGAAACGATCTGAACGACGGAAACGAACTGAACGACGGAAACGATCTGAACGACTGAAACGATCTGAAAGACTGAAACGATCTGAACGACTTAAAAGAGCTGAACGAGGGAAACGATCTGAACGACTGAAACGATCTGAAAGACTGAAACGATCTGAACGACTTAAAAGAGCTGAACGAGGGAAACGATCTGAACGACTGAAACGATCTGAACGACGGAAACGAACTGAACGACGGAAACGATCTGAACGACTGAAACGATCTGAACGACTGAAACGATCTGAACGACTGAAAAGAGCTGATGAGGGAAACGATCTGAACGACTGAAACGATCTGAACGACTGAAACGATCTGAAAGACGGAAACG
The DNA here is from genome assembly GCF_963422515.1 of Blennius ocellaris. Lineage (NCBI taxonomy): Eukaryota > Metazoa > Chordata > Actinopteri > Blenniiformes > Blenniidae > Blennius > Blennius ocellaris. The sequence goes on along the minus strand of NW_027662273.1, from coordinate 379,500 downwards.
ATCTGAACGTCGGAAACGATCTGAACGACTGAAACGAGCTGAACGACGGAAACGATCTGAACAACGGAAAAGAGCTGATGAGGGAAACGATCTGAACGACGGAAACGAGCTGAACAACGGAAACGAGCTTATGAGGGAAACAAGCTAAACGACTGAAACGATCTGAACGACAGAAACGAGCTGAACGACTGAAACGATCTGAACGACTGAAAAGATCTGAACGACGGAAACGATCTGAACGACGGAAAAGAGCTGATGAGGGAAACGATCTGAACGACTGAAACGATCTGAACGACGGAAACGATCTGAACGACGGAAAAGAGCTGATGAGGGAAACGAGCTGAACGACTGAAACGATCTGAACGACTGAAACGATCTGAACGACTGAAAAGAGCTGATGAGGGAAACGATATGAACGACTGAAACGATCTGAACGACTGAAACGATCTGAACGACTGAAAAGAGCTGAACGACAGAAACGATCTGAACGCCGGAAACGATCTGAACGACGGAAACGATCTGAACGACTGAAACGATATGAACGACGGAAAAGAGCTGATGAGGGAAACGAGCCGAACGACTGAAACGATCTGAACGACGGAAACGATCTGAATGACGGAAACGATCTGAACGACTGAAACGATCTGAACGACGGAAACGAGCTGAACGATGGAAAAGAGCTGATGAGGGAAACTATCTAAACGACGGAAACGATCTGAACGACAGAAACGATCTGAACGACGGAAACGAACTGAACGACGGAAACGATCTGAACGACTGAAACGATCTGAAAGACTGAAACGATCTGAACGACTTAAAAGAGCTGAACGAGGGAAACGATCTGAACGACTGAAACGATCTGAAAGACTGAAACGATCTGAACGACTTAAAAGAGCTGAACGAGGGAAACGATCTGAACGACTGAAACGATCTGAACGACGGAAACGAACTGAACGACGGAAACGATCTGAACGACTGAAACGATCTGAACGACTGAAACGATCTGAACGACTGAAAAGAGCTGATGAGGGAAACGATCTGAACGACTGAAACGATCTGAACGACTGAAACGATCTGAAAGACGGAAACGATCTGAACGTCGGAAACGATCTGAACGACTGAAACGAGCTGAACGACGGAAACGATCTGAACAACGGAAAAGAGCTGATGAGGGAAACGATCTGAACGACGGAAACGAGCTGAACAACGGAAACGAGCTTATGAGGGAAACAAGCTAAACGACTGAAACGATCTGAACGACAGAAACGAGCTGAACGACTGAAACGATCTGAACGACTGAAAAGATCTGAACGACGGAAACGATCTGAACGACGGAAAAGAGCTGATGAGGGAAACGACCTGAACGACTGAAACGATCTGAACGACGGAAACGATCTGAACGACGGAAAAGAGCTGATGAGGGAAACGAGCTGAACGACTGAAACGATCTGAACGACTGAAACGATCTGAACGACTGAAAAGAGCTGATGAGGGAAACGATATGAACGACTGAAACGATCTGAACGACTGAAACGATCTGAACGACTGAAAAGAGCTGAACGACAGAAACGATCTGAACGCCGGAAACGATCTGAACGACGGAAACGATCTGAACGACTGAAACGATATGAACGACGGAAAAGAGCTGATGAGGGAAACGATATGAACGACGGAAACGAGCTGAATTACGGAAACGATCTGAACGACTGAAACGATCTGAATGACGGAAACCATCTGAAAGACGGAAAAGAGCTGAATTACGGTAACGATCTGAACGACTGAAATTATCTGAACGACGGAAACGATCTGAACGACTGAAACGATCTGAACGACGGAAACGAGCTGAACGACGGAAACGAGCTGAACGACAAACGATCTGAACGACTGAAACGAGCTGAATTACGGAAACGATCTGAACGACGGAAACGAGCTGAACGACAAACGATCTGAATGACGGAAACGATCTGAACGACTGAAACGATCTGAACGACTGAAACGATCTGAACGACTGAAAAGAGCTGATGAGGGAAACGATCTGAACGACTGAAACGATCTGAACGACTGAAACGATCTGAACGTCGGAAACGATCTGAACGACTGAAACGAGCTGAACGCCGGAAACGATCTGAACGACGGAAACGATCTGAACGACTGAAACGATCTGAACGACGGAAACGAGCTGATGAGGGAAACGATATGAACGACGGAAACGAGCTGAATTACGGAAACGATCTGAACGACTGAAACGATCTGAATGACGGAAACGATCTGAACGACTGAAATTATCTGAACGACGGAAACGATCTGAACGACTGAAACGATCTGAACGACGGAAACGAGCTGAACAACGGAAACGAGCTGAACGACAAACGATCTGAATGACGGAAACGATCTGAACGGCGGAAAAGAGCTGAACGACTGAAACGATCTGAACGACGGAAACGATCTGAACGACGGAAAAGAGCTGATGAGGGAAACGAGCTGAACGACTGAAACGATCTGAACGACTGAAACAATCTGAACGACTGAAACGATCTGAACGACTGAAACGATCTGAACGACTGAAACGATCTGAACGACTGAAAAGAGCTGATGAGGGAAACGATCTGAACGACTGAAACGATCTGAACGACTGAAACGATCTGAACGTCGGAAACGATCTGAACGACTGAAACGAGCTGAACGCCGGAAACGATCTGAACGACGGAAACGATCTGAACGACTGAAACGATCTGAACGACGGAAACGAGCTGATGAGGGAAACGATATGAACGACGGAAACGATCTGAACGACAGAAACGAGCTGAACGACAAACGATCTGAACGACTGAAACGAGCTGAATTACGGAAAAGAGCTGAACGACTGAAATGATCTGAACGACGGAAACGAGCTGAACCACAGAAACGATCTGATCGACGGAAACGAGCTGAACGACAGAAACGATCTGAACGACTGAAAAGAGCTGAACGAGGGAAACGATCCGAACGACTGAAACGATCTGAACGACGGAAACGATCTGAACGACTGAAACGAGCTGAATTACGGAAACGATCTGAACGACGGAAACGATCTGAACGACTGAAACGATCTGAACGACGGAAACGAGCTGATGAGGGAAACGATATGAACGACGGAAACGATCTGAACGACTGAAACGATCTGAACGACGGAAACGATCTGAACGACGGAAAAGAGCTGATGAGGGAAACGATCTGAACGACTGAAACGATCTGAACGACGGAAACGATCTGAACGACGGAAAAGAGCTGATGAGGGAAACGAGCCGAACGACTGAAACGATCTGAACGACGGAAACGATCTGAATGACGGAAACGATCTGAACGACTGAAACGATCTGAACGACGGAAACGAGCTGAACGATGGAAAAGAGCTGATGAGGGAAACTATCTAAACGACGGAAACGATCTGAACGACAGAAACGATCTGAACGACGGAAACGAACTGAACGACGGAAACGATCTGAACGACTGAAACGATCTGAAAGACTGAAACGATCTGAACGACTTAAAAGAGCTGAACGAGGGAAACGATCTGAACGACTGAAACGATCTGAAAGACTGAAACGATCTGAACGACTTAAAAGAGCTGAACGAGGGAAACGATCTGAACGACTGAAACGATCTGAACGACGGAAACGAACTGAACGACGGAAACGATACGAACGACTGAAACGATCTGAACGACTGAAACGATCTGAACGACTGAAAAGAGCTGATGAGGGAAACGATCTGAACGACTGAAACGATCTGAACGACTGAAACGATCTGAAAGACGGAAACGATCTGAACGTCGGAAACGATCTGAACGACTGAAACGAGCTGAACGACGGAAACGATCTGAACAACGGAAAAGAGCTGATGAGGGAAACGATCTGAACGACGGAAACGAGCTGAACAACGGAAACGAGCTTATGAGGGAAACAAGCTAAACGACTGAAACGATCTGAACGACAGAAACGAGCTGAACGACTGAAACGATCTGAACGACTGAAACGATCTGAACGACTGAAAAGAGCTGATGAGGGAAACGATATGAACGACTGAAACGATCTGAACGACTGAAACGATCTGAACGACTGAAAAGAGCTGAACGACAGAAACGATCTGAACGCCGGAAACGATCTGAACGACGGAAACGATCTGAACGACTGAAACGATATGAACGACGGAAACGAGCTGATGAGGGAAACGATATGAACGACGGAAACGAGCTGAATTACGGAAACGATCTGAACGACTGAAACGATCTGAATGACGGAAACCATCTGAAAGACGGAAAAGAGCTGAATTACGGTAACGATCTGAACGACTGAAATTATCTGAACGACGGAAACGATCTGAACGACTGAAACGATCTGAACGACGGAAACGAGCTGAACGACGGAAACGAGCTGAACGACAAACGATCTGAACGACTGAAACGAGCTGAATTACGGAAAAGAGCTGAACGACCGAAACGATCTGAACGACGGAAACGAGCTGAACGACAAACGATCTGAATGACGGAAACGATCTGAACGACTGAAACGATCTGAACGACTGAAATGATCTGAACGACTGAAACGATCTGAACGACGGAAACGAGCTGAACGACGGAAAAGAGCTGATGAGGGAAACTATCTAAACGACGGAAACGATCTGAACGACAGAAACGATCTGAACGACGGAAACGAACTGAACGACGGAAACGATCTGAACGACTGAAACGATCTGAAAGACTGAAACGATCTAAACAACTTAAAAGAGCTGAACGAGGGAAACGATATGAACGACTGAAACGATCTGAACGACGGAAACGAACTGAACGACGGAAACGATCTGAACGACAGAAACGAGCTGAACGACAAACGATCTGAACGACTGAAACGAGCTGAATTACGGAAAAGAGCTGAACGACTGAAATGATCTGAACGACGGAAACGAGCTGAACCACAGAAACGATCTGATCGACGGAAACGAGCTGAACGACAGAAACGATCTGAACGACTGAAAAGAGCTGAACGAGGGAAACGATCCGAACGACTGAAACGATCTGAACGACGGAAACGATCTGAACGACTGAAACGAGCTGAATTACGGAAACGATCTGAACGACGGAAACGATCTGAACGACTGAAACGATCTGAACGACGGAAACGAGCTGATGAGGGAAACGATATGAACGACGGAAACGATCTGAACGACTGAAACGATCTGAACGACGGAAACGATCTGAACGACGGAAAAGAGCTGATGAGGGAAACGATCTGAACGACTGAAACGATCTGAACGACGGAAACGATCTGAACGACGGAAAAGAGCTGATGAGGGAAACGATCTGAACGACTGAAAAGAGCTGATGAGGGAAACGATCTGAACGACTGAAACGATCTGAACGACTGAAACGATCTGAAAGACGGAAACGATCTGAACGTCGGAAACGATCTGAACGACTGAAACGAGCTGAACGACGGAAACGATCTGAACAACGGAAAAGAGCTGATGAGGGAAACGATCTGAACGACGGAAACGAGCTGAACAACGGAAACGAGCTTATGAGGGAAACAAGCTAAACGACTGAAACGATCTGAACGACAGAAACGAGCTGAACGACTGAAACGATCTGAACGACGGAAAAGAGCTGATGAGGGAAACGATCTGAACGACTGAAACGATCTGAACGACGGAAACGATCTGAACGACGGAAAAGAGCTGATGAGGGAAACGAGCTGAACGACTGAAACGATCTGAACGACTGAAACGATCTGAACGACTGAAAAGAGCTGATGAGGGAAACGATATGAACGACTGAAACGATCTGAACGACTGAAACGATCTGAACGACTGAAAAGAGCTGAACGACAGAAACGATCTGAACGCCGGAAACGATCTGAACGACGGAAACGATCTGAACGACTGAAACGATATGAACGACGGAAACGAGCTGAATTACGGAAACGATCTGAACGACTGAAACGATCTGAATGACGGAAACCATCTGAAAGACGGAAAAGAGCTGAATTACGGTAACGATCTGAACGACTGAAATTATCTGAACGACGGAAACGATCTGAACGACTGAAACGATCTGAACGACGGAAACGAGCTGAACGACGGAAACGAGCTGAACGACAAACGATCTGAACGACTGAAACGAGCTGAATTACGGAAAAGAGCTGAACGACCGAAACGATCTGAACGACGGAAACGAGCTGAACGACAAACGATCTGAATGACGGAAACGATCTGAACGACTGAAACGATCTGAACGACTGAAATGATCTGAACGACTGAAACGATCTGAACGACGGAAACGAGCTGAACGACGGAAAAGAGCTGATGAGGGAAACTATCTAAACGACGGAAACGATCTGAACGACAGAAACGATCTGAACGACGGAAACGAACTGAACGACGGAAACGATCTGAACGACTGAAACGATCTGAAAGACTGAAACGATCTAAACAACTTAAAAGAGCTGAACGAGGGAAACGATATGAACGACTGAAACGATCTGAACGACGGAAACGAACTGAACGACGGAAACGATCTGAACGACTGAAACGATCTGAACGACTGAAACGATCTGAACGACTGAAAAGAGCTGATGAGGGAAACGATCTGAACGACTGAAACGATCTGAACGACTGAAACGATCTGAACGTCGGAAACGATCTGAACGACTGAAACGAGCTGAACGCCGGAAACGATCTGAACGACGGAAACGATCTGAACGACTGAAACGATCTGAACGACGGAAACGAGCTGATGAGGGAAACGATATGAACGACGGAAACGAGCTGAATTACGGAAACGATCTGAACGACTGAAACGATCTGAATGACGGAAACGATCTGAACGACGGAAACGATCTGAACGACTGAAACGATCTGAACGACGGAAACGAGCTGAACAACGGAAACGAGCTGAACGACAAACGATCTGAATGACGGAAACGATCTGAACGGCGGAAAAGAGCTGAACGACTGAAACGATCTGAACGACGGAAACGATCTGAACGACGGAAAAGAGCTGATGAGGGAAACGAGCTGAACGACTGAAACGATCTGAACGACTGAAACAATCTGAACGACTTAAACGATCTGAACGACTGAAACGATCTGAACGACTGAAACGATCTGAACGACTGAAAAGAGCTGATGAGGGAAACGATCTGAACGACTGAAACGATCTGAACGACTGAAACGATCTGAACGTCGGAAACGATCTGAACGACTGAAACGAGCTGAACGCCGGAAACGATCTGAACGACGGAAACGATCTGAACGACTGAAACGATCTGAACGACGGAAACGAGCTGATGAGGGAAACGATATGAACGACGGAAACGAGCTGAATTACGGAAACGATCTGAACGACTGAAACGATCTGAATGACGGAAACGATCTGAACGACTGAAATTATCTGAACGACGGAAACGATCTGAACGACGGAAAAGAGCTGATGAGGGAAACGAGCTGAACGACTGAAACGATCTGAACGACTGAAACAATCTGAACGACTGAAACGATCTGAACGACTGAAACGATCTGAACGACTGAAAAGAGCTGATGAGGGAAACGATCTGAACGACTGAAACAATCTGAACGACTGAAACGATCTGAACGACTGAAAAGAGCTGATGAGGGAATCGATCTGAACGACAGAAACGATCTGAACGCCGGAAACGATCTGAACGACGGAAACGATCTGAACGACTGAAACGATCTGAACGACGGAAACGAGCTGATGAGGGAAACGATCTGAACGACGGAAACGATCTGAACGACTGAAATGATCTGAACGACGGAAACGATCTGAACGACGGAAAAGAGCTGATGAGGGAAACGATCTGAACGACTGAAACGATCTGAACGACGGAAACGAGCTGATGAGGGAAACGATCTGAACGACTGAAACGATCTGAACGACTGAAACGATCTGAACGACTGAAAAGAGCTGATGAGGGAAACGATCTGAACGACTGAAACGATCTGAACGACTGAAACGATCTGAACGACTGAAAAGAGCTGATGAGGGAAACGATCTGAACGACGGAAACGATCTGAACGACGGAAAAGAGCTGATGAGGGAAACGAGCTGAACGACTGAAACGATCTGAACGACTGAAACGATCTGAACGACTGAAAAGAGCTGATGAGGGAAACGATCTGAACGACTGAAACGATCTGAACGACTGAAACGATCTGAACGACTGAAAAGAGCTGATGAGGGAATCGATCTGAACGACAGAAACGATCTGAACGCCGGAAATGATCTGAACGACGGAAACGATCTGAACGACTGAAACGATCTGAACGACGGAAACGAGCTGATGAGGGAAACGATATGAACGACGGAAACGATCTGAACGACTGAAACGATCTGAACGACGGAAACGATCTGAACGACTGAAACGATCTGAACGACGGAAACGAGCTGATGAGGGAAACGATATGAACGACGGAAACGAGCTGAACGACAAACGATCTGAACGACTGAAACGATCTGAACGACGGAAACGAGCTGAATGACGGAAACGATCTGAACGACTGAAACGATCTGAACGACAGAAACGAGCTGAACGACAAACGATCTGAACGACTGAAACGAGCTGAATTACGGAAAAGAGCTGAACGACTGAAATGATCTGAACGACGGAAACGAGCTGAACCACAGAAACGATCTGATCGACGGAAACGAGCTGAACGACAGAAACGATCTGAACGACTGAAAAGAGCTGAACGAGGGAAACGATCCGAACGACTGAAACGATCTGAACGACTGAAACGATCTGAATGACGGAAACCATCTGAAAGACGGAAAAGAGCTGAATTACGTTAACGATCTGAACGACTGAAATTATCTGAACGACGGAAACGATCTGAACGACTGAAACGATCTGAACGACGGAAACGAGCTGAACGACGGAAACGAGCTGAACGACAAACGATCTGAACGACTGAAACGAGCTGAATTACGGAAAAGAGCTGAACGACTGAAACGATCTGAACGACGGAAACGAGCTGAACGACAAACGATCTGAATGACGGAAACGATCTGAACGACTGAAACGATCTGAACGACTGAAATGATCTGAACGACTGAAACGATCTGAACGACGGAAACGAGCTGAACGACGGAAAAGAGCTGATGAGGGAAACTATCTAAACGACGGAAACGATCTGAACGACAGAAACGATCTGAACGACGGAAACGAACTGAACGACGGAAACGATCTGAACGACTGAAACGATCTGAAAGACTGAAACGATCTAAACGACTTAAAAGAGCTGAACGAGGGAAACGATATGAACGACTGAAACGATCTGAACGACGGAAACGAACTGAACGACGGAAACGATCTGAACGACTGAAACGATCTGAACGACTGAAACGATCTGAACGACTGAAAAGAGCTGATGAGGGAAACGATCTGAACGACTGAAACGATCTGAACGACTGAAACGATCTGAACGTCGGAAACGATCTGAACGACTGAAACGAGCTGAACGCCGGAAACGATCTGAACGACGGAAACGATCTGAACGACTGAAACGATCTGAACGACGGAAACGAGCTGATGAGGGAAACGATATGAACGACGGAAACGAGCTGAATTACGGAAACGATCTGAACGACTGAAACGATCTGAATGACGGAAACGATCTGAACGACTGAAATTATCTGAACGACGGAAACGATCTGAACGACTGAAACGATCTGAACGACGGAAACGAGCTGAACAACGGAAACGAGCTGAACGACAAACGATCTGAACGACTGAAACGAGCTGAATTACGGAAAAGAGCTGAACGACTGAAACGATCTGAACGACGGAAATGATCTGAACGACGGAAAAGAGCTGATGAGGGAAACGAGCTGAACGACTGAAACGATCTGAACGACTGAAACGATCTGAACGACTGAAAAGAGCTGATGAGGGAAACGATCTGAACGACTGAAACAATCTGAACGACTGAAACGATCTGAACGACTGAAAAGAGCTGATGAGGGAATCGATCTGAACGACAGAAACGATCTGAACGCCGGAAACGATCTGAACGACGGAAACGATCTGAACGACTGAAACGATCTGAACGACGGAAACGAGCTGATGAGGGAAACGATATGAACGACGGAAACGATCTGAACGACTGAAATGATCTGAACGACGGAAACGATCTGAACGACGGAAAAGAGCTGATGAGGGAAACGATCTGAACGACTGAAACGATCTGAACGACTGAAACGATCTGAACGACTGAAAAGAGCTGATGAGGGAAACGATCTGAACGACTGAAACGATCTGAACGACTGAAACGATCTGAACGACTGAAAAGAGCTGATGAGGGAATCGATCTGAACGACAGAAACGATCTGAACGCCGGAAACGATCTGAACGACGGAAACGATCTGAACGACTGAAACGATCTGAACGACGGAAACGAGCTGATGAGGGAAACGATATGAACGACGGAAACGATCTGAACGACTGAAACGATCTGAACGACGGAAACGATCTGAACGACTGAAACGATCTGAACGACGGAAACGAGCTGATGAGGGAAACGATATGAACGACGGAAACGATCTGAACGACTGAAACGATCTGAACGACGGAAACGATCTGAACGACGGAAACGATCTGAACGACGGAAACGATCTGAACGACAGAAACGAGCTGAACGACAAACGATCTGAACGACTGAAACGAGCTGAATTACGGAAAAGAGCTGAACGACTGAAATGATCTGAACGACGGAAACGAGCTGAACCACAGAAACGATCTGATCGACGGAAACGAGCTGAACGACAGAAACGATCTGAACGACTGAAAAGAGCTGAACGAGGGAAACGATCCGAACGACTGAAACGATCTGAACGACGGAAACGATCTGAACGACTGAAATGATCTGAACGACGGAAACGATCTGAACGACGGAAACGATCTGAACGAGTGAAACGATCTGAACGACTGAAAAGAGCTGATGAAGGAAACGATCTGAACGACGGAAACGATATGAACGACGGAAACGATCTGAACGACGGAAACGATCTGAACGAGTGAAACGATCTGAACGACTGAAACGATCTGAACGACTGAAACGATCTGAACGACTGAAACGATCTGAACGACGGAAACGATCTGAACGACTGAAACGATCTGAACGACGGAAACGATCTGAACGACTGAAACGATCTGAACGACTGAAACGATCTGAACGACTGAAAAGAGCTGATGAGGGAAACGATCTGAACGACTGAAACGATCTGAACGACTGAAACGATCTGAACGACTGAAAAGAGCTGATGAGGGAATCGATCTGAACGACAGAAACGATCTGAACGCCGGAAACGATCTGATGAGGGAAACGATATGAACGACGGAAACGATCTGAACGACTGAAACGATCTGAACGACGGAAACGATCTGAACGACGGAAACGATCTGAACGACGGAAACGATCTGAACGACAGAAACGAGCTGAACGACAAACGATCTGAACGACTGAAACGAGCTGAATTACGGAAAAGAGCTGAACGACTGAAATGATCTGAACGACGGAAACGAGCTGAACCACAGAAACGATCTGATCGACGGAAACGAGCTGAACGACAGAAACGATCTGAACGACTGAAAAGAGCTGAACGAGGGAAACGATCCGAACGACTGAAACGATCTGAACGACGGAAACGATCTGAACGACTGAAACGAGCTGAATTACGGAAACGATCTGAACGACGGAAACGATCTGAACGACTGAAACGATCTGAACGACGGAAACGAGCTGATGAGGGAAACGATATGAACGACGGAAACGATCTGAACGACTGAAACGATCTGAACGACGGAAACGATCTGAACGACGGAAAAGAGCTGATGAGGGAAACGATCTGAACGACTGAAACGATCTGAACGACGGAAACGATCTGAACGACGGAAAAGAGCGGATGAGGGAAACGAGCCGAACGACTGAAACGATCTGAACGACGGAAACGATCTGAATGACGGAAACGATCTGAACGACGGAAACGAACTGAACGACGGAAACGATCTGAACGACTGAAACGATCTGAAAGACTGAAACGATCTGAACGACAGAAACGATCTGAACGACTGAAAAGAGCTGAACGAGGGAAACGATCCGAACGACTGAAACGATCTGAACGACTGAAACGATCTGAATGACGGAAACCATCTGAAAGACGGAAAAGAGCTGAATTACGTTAACGATCTGAACGACTGAAATTATCTGAACGACGGAAACGATCTGAACGACTGAAACGATCTGAACGACGGAAACGAGCTGAACGACGGAAACGAGCTGAACGACAAACGATCTGAACGACTGAAACGAGCTGAATTACGGAAAAGAGCTGAACGACTGAAACGATCTGAACAACGGAAACGAGCTGAACGACAAACGATCTGAATGACGGAAACGATCTGAACGACTGAAACGATCTGAACGACTGAAATGATCTGAACGACTGAAACGATCTGAACGACGGAAACGAGCTGAACGACGGAAAAGAGCTGATGAGGGAAACTATCTAAACGACGGAAACGATCTGAACGACAGAAACGATCTGAACGACGGAAACGAACTGAACGACGGAAACGATCTGAACGACTGAAACGATCTGAAAGACTGAAACGATCTAAACGACTTAAAAGAGCTGAACGAGGGAAACGATATGAACGACTGAAACGATCTGAACGACGGAAACGAACTGAACGACGGAAACGATCTGAACGACAGAAACGATCTGAACGACTGAAAAGAGCTGATGAGGGAAACGATCTGAACGACTGAAACGATCTGAACGACTGAAACGATCTGAACGTCGGAAACGATCTGAACGACAGAAACGATCTGAACGACTGAAAAGAGCTGAACGAGGGAAACGATCCGAACGACTGAAACGATCTGAACGACTGAAACGATCTGAATGACGGAAACCATCTGAAAGACGGAAAAGAGCTGAATTACGTTAACGATCTGAACGACTGAAATTATCTGAACGACGGAAACGATCTGAACGACTGAAACGATCTGAACGACGGAAACGAGCTGAACGACGGAAACGAGCTGAACGACAAACGATCTGAACGACTGAAACGAGCTGAATTACGGAAAAGAGCTGAACGACTGAAACGATCTGAACGACGGAAACGAGCTGAACGACAAACGATCTGAATGACGGAAACGATCTGAACGACTGAAACGATCTGAACGACTGAAATGATCTGAACGACTGAAACGATCTGAACGACGGAAACGAGCTGAACGACGGAAAAGAGCTGATGAGGGAAACTATCTAAACGACGGAAACGATCTGAACGACAGAAACGATCTGAACGACGGAAACGAACTGAACGACGGAAACGATCTGAACGACTGAAACGATCTGAAAGACTGAAACGATCTAAACGACTTAAAAGAGCTGAACGAGGGAAACGATATGAACGACTGAAACGATCTGAACGACGGAAACGAACTGAACGACGGAAACGATCTGAACGACTGAAACGATCTGAACGACTGAAACGATCTGAACGACTGAAAAGAGCTGATGAGGGAAACGATCTGAACGACTGAAACGATCTGAACGACTGAAACGATCTGAACGTCGGAAACGATCTGAACGACTGAAACGAGCTGAACGCCGGAAACGATCTGAACGACGGAAACGATCTGAACGACTGAAACGATCTGAACGACGGAAACGAGCTGATGAGGGAAACGATATGAACGACGGAAACGAGCTGAATTACGGAAACGATCTGAACGACTGAAACGATCTGAATGACGGAAACGATCTGAACGACTGAAATTATCTGAACGACGGAAACGATCTGAACGACTGAAACGATCTGAACGACGGAAACGAGCTGAACAACGGAAACGAGCTGAACGACAAACGATCTGAACGACTGAAACGAGCTGAATTACGGAAAAGAGCTGAACGACTGAAACGATCTGAACGACGGAAATGATCTGAACGACGGAAAAGAGCTGATGAGGGAAACGAGCTGAACGACTGAAACGATCTGAACGACTGAAACGATCTGAACGACTGAAAAGAGCTGATGAGGGAAACGATCTGAACGACTGAAACAATCTGAACGACTGAAACGATCTGAACGACTGAAAAGAGCTGATGAGGGAATCGATCTGAACGACAGAAACGATCTGAACGCCGGAAACGATCTGAACGACGGAAACGATCTGAACGACTGAAACGATCTGAACGACGGAAACGAGCTGATGAGGGAAACGATATGAACGACGGAAACGATCTGAACGACTGAAATGATCTGAACGACGGAAACGATCTGAACGACGGAAAAGAGCTGATGAGGGAAACGATCTGAACGACTGAAACGATCTGAACGACTGAAACGATCTGAACGACTGAAAAGAGCTGATGAGGGAAACGATCTGAACGACTGAAACGATCTGAACGACTGAAACGATCTGAACGACTGAAAAGAGCTGATGAGGGAATCGATCTGAACGACAGAAACGATCTGAACGCCGGAAACGATCTGAACGACGGAAACGATCTGAACGACTGAAACGATCTGAACGACGGAAACGAGCTGATGAGGGAAACGATATGAACGACGGAAACGATCTGAACGACTGAAACGATCTGAACGACGGAAACGATCTGAACGACTGAAACGATCTGAACGACGGAAACGAGCTGATGAGGGAAACGATATGAACGACGGAAACGATCTGAACGACTGAAACGATCTGAACGACGGAAACGATCTGAACGACGGAAACGATCTGAACGACGGAAACGATCTGAACGACAGAAACGAGCTGAACGACAAACGATCTGAACGACTGAAACGAGCTGAATTACGGAAAAGAGCTGAACGACGGAAACGATCTGAACGACTGAAACGATCTGAACGACGGAAACGAGCTGATGAGGGAAACGATATGAACGACGGAAACGATCTGAACGACTGAAACGATCTGAACGACGGAAACGATCTGAACGAGTGAAATGATCTGAACGACTGAAATGATCTGAACGACGGAAACGATCTGAACGACGAAACGATCTGAACGACGGAAACGATCTGAACGACTGAAATGATCTGAACGACGGAAACGATCTGAACGACGGAAACGATCTGAACGAGTGAAACGATCTGAACGACTGAAAAGAGCTGATGAAGGAAACGATCTGAACGACGGAAACGATATGAACGACGGAAACGATCTGAACGACGGAAACGATCTGAACGAGTGAAACGATCTGAACGACTGAAACGATCTGAACGACTGAAACGATCTGAACGACTGAAACGATCTGAACGACGGAAACGATCTGAACGACTGAAACGATCTGAACGACGGAAACGATCTGAACGACTGAAACGATCTGAACGACTGAAACGATCTGAACGACTGAAAAGAGCTGATGAGGGAAACGATCTGAACGACTGAAACGATCTGAACGACTGAAACGATCTGAACGACTGAAAAGAGCTGATGAGGGAATCGATCTGAACGACAGAAACGATCTGAACGCCGGAAACGATCTGATGAGGGAAACGATATGAACGACGGAAACGATCTGAACGACTGAAACGATCTGAACGACGGAAACGATCTGAACGACTGAAACGATCTGAACGACGGAAACGAGCTGATGAGGGAAACGATATGAACGACGGAAACGATCTGAACGACTGAAACGATCTGAACGACGGAAACGATCTGAACGACGGAAACGATCTGAACGACGGAAACGATCTGAACGACAGAAACGAGCTGAACGACAAACGATCTGAACGACTGAAACGAGCTGAATTACGGAAAAGAGCTGAACGACTGAAATGATCTGAACGACGGAAACGAGCTGAACCACAGAAACGATCTGATCGACGGAAACGAGCTGAACGACAGAAACGATCTGAACGACTGAAAAGAGCTGAACGAGGGAAACGATCCGAACGACTGAAACGATCTGAACGACGGAAACGATCTGAACGACTGAAACGAGCTGAATTACGGAAACGATCTGAACGACGGAAACGATCTGAACGACTGAAACGATCTGAACGACGGAAACGAGCTGATGAGGGAAACGATATGAACGACGGAAACGATCTGAACGACTGAAACGATCTGAACGACGGAAACGATCTGAACGACGGAAAAGAGCTGATGAGGGAAATGATCTGAACGACTGAAACGATCTGAACGACGGAAACGATCTGAACGACGGAAAAGAGCTGATGAGGGAAACGAGCCGAACGACTGAAACGATCTGAACGACGGAAACGATCTGAATGACGGAAACGATCTGAACGACTGAAACGATCTGAACGACGGAAACGAGCTGAACGACGGAAAAGAGCTGATGAGGGAAACTATCTAAACGACGGAAACGATCTGAACGACAGAAACGATCTGAACGACGGAAACGAACTGAACGACGGAAACGATCTGAACGACTGAAACGATCTGAAAGACTGAAACGATCTGAACGACTTAAAAGAGCTGAACGAGGGAAACGATCTGAACGACTGAAACGATCTGAACGACGGAAACGAACTGAACGACGGAAACGATCTGAACGACTGAAACGATCTGAACGACTGAAACGATCTGAACGACTGAAAAGAGCTGATGAGGGAAACGATCTGAACGACTGAAACGATCTGAACGACTGAAACGATCTGAAAGACGGAAACGATCTGAACGTCGGAAACGATCTGAACGACTGAAACGAGCTGAACGACGGAAACGATCTGAACAACGGAAAAGAGCTGATGAGGGAAACGATCTGAACGACGGAAACGAGCTGAACAACGGAAACGAGCTTATGAGGGAAACAAGCTAAACGACTGAAACGATCTGAACGACAGAAACGAGCTGAATTACGGAAACGATCTGAACGACTGAAACGATCTGAATGACGGAAACCATCTGAAAGACGGAAAAGAGCTGAATTACGGTAACGATCTGAACGACTGAAATTATCTGAACGACGGAAACGATCTGAACGACTGAAACGATCTGAACGACGGAAACGAGCTGAACGACGGAAACGAGCTGAACGACAAACGATCTGAACGACTGAAACGAGCTGAATTACGGAAAAGAGCTGAACGACGGAAACGATCTGAACGACGGAAACGAGCTGAACGACAAACGATCTGAATGACGGAAACGATCTGAACGACGGAAACGATCTGAACGACTGAAACGATCTGAACGACGGAAACGAGCTGATGAGGGAAACGATATGAACGACGGAAACGATCTGAACGACTGAAATGATCTGAACGACGGAAACGATCTGAACGACGGAAAAGAGCTGATGAGGGAAACGATCTGAACGACTGAAACGATCTGAACGACGGAAACGATCTGAACGACGGAAAAGAGCTGATGAGGGAAACGAGCTGAACGACTGAAACGATCTGAACGACTGAAACGATCTGAACGACTGAAAAGAGCTGATGAGGGAAACAATCTGAACGACTGAAACGATCTGAACGACTGAAACGATCTGAACGACTGAAAAGAGCTGATGAGGGAATCGATCTGAACGACAGAAACGATCTGAACGCCGGAAACGATCTGAACGACGGAAACGATCTGAACGACTGAAACGATCTGAACGACGGAAACGAGCTGATGAGGGAAACGATATGAACGACGGAAACGATCTGAACGACTGAAACGATCTGAACGACGGAAACGATCTGAACGACTGAAACGATCTGAACGACGGAAACGAGCTGATGAGGGAAACGATATGAACGACGGAAACGATCTGAACGACTGAAACGATCTGAACGACGGAAACGATCTGAACGACGGAAACGATCTGAACGACGGAAACGATCTGAACGACAGAAACGAGCTGAACGACAAACGATCTGAACGACTGAAACGAGCTGAATTACGGAAAAGAGCTGAACGACTGAAATGATCTGAACGACGGAAACGAGCTGAACCACAGAAACGATCTGATCGACGGAAACGAGCTGAACGACAGAAACGATCTGAACGACTGAAAAGAGCTGAACGAGGGAAACGATCCGAACGACTGAAACGATCTGAACGACGGAAACGATCTGAACGACTGAAACGAGCTGAATTACGGAAACGATCTGAACGACGGAAACGATCTGAACGACTGAAACGATCTGAACGACGGAAACGAGCTGATGAGGGAAACGATATGAACGACGGAAACGATCTGAACGACTGAAACGATCTGAACGACGGAAACGATCTGAACGACGGAAAAGAGCTGATGAGGGAAACGATCTGAACGACTGAAACGATCTGAACGACGGAAACGATCTGAACGACGGAAAAGAGCTGATGAGGGAAACGAGCCGAACGACTGAAACGATCTGAACGACGGAAACGATCTGAATGACGGAAACGATCTGAACGACTGAAACGATCTGAACGACGGAAACGAGCTGAACGACGGAAAAGAGCTGATGAGGGAAACTATCTAAACGACGGAAACGATCTGAACGACAGAAACGATCTGAACGACGGAAACGAACTGAACGACGGAAACGATCTGAACGACTGAAACGATCTGAAAGACTGAAACGATCTGAACGACTTAAAAGAGCTGAACGAGGGAAACGATCTGAACGACTGAAACGATCTGAACGACGGAAACGAACTGAACGACGGAAACGATCTGAACGACTGAAACGATCTGAACGACTGAAACGATCTGAACGACTGAAAAGAGCTGATGAGGGAAACGATCTGAACGACTGAAACGATCTGAACGACTGAAACGATCTGAAAGACGGAAACGATCTGAACGTCGGAAACGATCTGAACGACTGAAACGAGCTGAACGACGGAAACGATCTGAACAACGGAAAAGAGCTGATGAGGGAAACGATCTGAACGACGGAAACGAGCTGAACAACGGAAACGAGCTTATGAGGGAAACAAGCTAAACGACTGAAACGATCTGAACGACAGAAACGAGCTGAATTACGGAAACGATCTGAACGACTGAAACGATCTGAATGACGGAAACCATCTGAAAGACGGAAAAGAGCTGAATTACGGTAACGATCTGAACGACTGAAATTATCTGAACGACGGAAACGAGCTGAATTACGGAAAAGAGCTGAACGACCGAAACGATCTGAACGACGGAAACGAGCTGAACGACAAACGATCTGAATGACGGAAACGATCTGAACGACGGAAACGATCTGAACGACTGAAACGATCTGAACGACGGAAACGAGCTGATGAGGGAAACGATATGAACGACGGAAACGATCTGAACGACTGAAATGATCTGAACGACGGAAACGATCTGAACGACGGAAAAGAGCTGATGAGGGAAACGATCTGAACGACTGAAACGATCTGAACGACGGAAACGATCTGAACGACGGAAAAGAGCTGATGAGGGAAACGAGCTGAACGACTGAAACGATCTGAACGACTGAAACGATCTGAACGACTGAAAAGAGCTGATGAGGGAAACGATCTGAACGACTGAAACGATCTGAACGACTGAAACGATCTGAACGACTGAAAAGAGCTGATGAGGGAATCGATCTGAACGACAGAAACGATCTGAACGCCGGAAACGATCTGAACGACGGAAACGATCTGAACGACTGAAACGATCTGAACGACGGAAACGAGCTGATGAGGGAAACGATATGAACGACGGAAACGATCTGAACGACTGAAACGATCTGAACGACGGAAACGATCTGAACGACTGAAACGATCTGAACGACGGAAACGAGCTGATGAGGGAAACGATATGAACGACGGAAACGATCTGAATGACGTAAACGATCTGAACGACTGAAACGATGTGAACGACAGAAACGAGCTGAACGACAAACGATCTGAACGACTGAAACGATCTGAACGACGGAAACGAGCTGAATGACGGAAACGATCTGAACGACTGAAACGATCTGAACGACAGAAACGAGCTGAACGACAAACGATCTGAACGACTGAAACGAGCTGAATTACGGAAAAGAGCTGAACGACTGAAATGATCTGAACGACGGAAACGAGCTGAACCACAGAAACGATCTGATCGACGGAAACGAGCTGAACGACAGAAACGATCTGAACGACTGAAAAGAGCTGAACGAGGGAAACGATCCGAACGACTGAAACGATCTGAACGACTGAAACGATCTGAATGACGGAAACCATCTGAAAGACGGAAAAGAGCTGAATTACGTTAACGATCTGAACGACAAACGATCTGAACGACTGAAACGAGCTGAATTACGGAAAAGAGCTGAACGACTGAAACGATCTGAACGACGGAAACGAGCTGAACGACAAACGATCTGAATGACGGAAACGATCTGAACGACTGAAACGATCTGAACGACTGAAATGATCTGAACGACTGAAACGATCTGAACGACGGAAACGAGCTGAACGACGGAAAAGAGCTGATGAGGGAAACTATCTAAACGACGGAAACGATCTGAACGACAGAAACGATCTGAACGACGGAAACGAACTGAACGACGGAAACGATCTGAACGACTGAAACGATCTGAAAGACTGAAACGATCTAAACGACTTAAAAGAGCTGAACGAGGGAAACGATATGAACGACTGAAACGATCTGAACGACGGAAACGAACTGAACGACGGAAACGATCTGAACGACTGAAACGATCTGAACGACTGAAACGATCTGAACGACTGAAAAGAGCTGATGAGGGAAACGATCTGAACGACTGAAACGATCTGAACGACTGAAACGATCTGAACGTCGGAAACGATCTGAACGACTGAAACGAGCTGAACGCCGGAAACGATCTGAACGACGGAAACGATCTGAACGACTGAAACGATCTGAACGACGGAAACGAGCTGATGAGGGAAACGATATGAACGACTGAAACGATCTGAACGACGGAAACGAACTGAACGACGGAAACGATCTGAACGACTGAAACGATCTGAACGACTGAAACGATCTGAACGACTGAAAAGAGCTGATGAGGGAAACGATCTGAACGACTGAAACGATCTGAACGACTGAAACGATCTGAACGTCGGAAACGATCTGAACGACTGAAACGAGCTGAACGCCGGAAACGATCTGAACGACGGAAACGATCTGAACGACTGAAACGATCTGAACGACGGAAACGAGCTGATGAGGGAAACGATATGAACGACGGAAACGAGCTGAATTACGGAAACGATCTGAACGACTGAAACGATCTGAATGACGGAAACGATCTGAACGACTGAAATTATCTGAACGACGGAAACGATCTGAACGACTGAAACGATCTGAACGACGGAAACGAGCTGAACAACGGAAACGAGCTGAACGACAAACGATCTGAACGACTGAAACGAGCTGAATTACGGAAAAGAGCTGAACGACTGAAACGATCTGAACGACGGAAACGATCTGAACGACGGAAAAGAGCTGATGAGGGAATCGATCTGAACGACAGAAACGATCTGAACGCCGGAAACGATCTGAACGACGGAAACGATCTGAACGACTGAAACGATCTGAACGACGGAAACGAGCTGATGAGGGAAACGATATGAACGACGGAAACGATCTGAACGACTGAAACGATCTGAACGACTGAAACGATCTGAACGACTGAAAAGAGCTGATGAGGGAAACGATCTGAACGACTGAAACGATCTGAACGACTGAAACGATCTGAACGTCGGAAACGATCTGAACGACTGAAACGAGCTGAACGCCGGAAACGATCTGAACGACGGAAACGATCTGAACGACTGAAACGATCTGAACGACGGAAACGAGCTGATGAGGGAAACGATATGAACGACGGAAACGAGCTGAATTACGGAAACGATCTGAACGACTGAAACGATCTGAATGACGGAAACGATCTGAACGACTGAAATTATCTGAACGACGGAAACGATCTGAACGACTGAAACGATCTGAACGACGGAAACGAGCTGAACAACGGAAACGAGCTGAACGACAAACGATCTGAACGACTGAAACGAGCTGAATTACGGAAAAGAGCTGAACGACTGAAACGATCTGAACGACGGAAACGATCTGAACGACGGAAAAGAGCTGATGAGGGAATCGATCTGAACGACAGAAACGATCTGAACGCCGGAAACGATCTGAACGACGGAAACGATCTGAACGACTGAAACGATCTGAACGACGGAAACGAGCTGATGAGGGAAACGATATGAACGACGGAAACGATCTGAACGACTGAAATGATCTGAACGACGGAAACGATCTGAACGACGGAAAAGAGCTGATGAGGGAAACGATCTGAACGACTGAAACGATCTGAACGACGGAAACGATCTGAACGACGGAAAAGAGCTGATGAGGGAAACGACCTGAACGACTGAAACGATCTGAACGACTGAAACGATCTGAACGACTGAAAAGAGCTGATGAGGGAAACGATCTGAACGACTGAAACGATCTGAACGACTGAAACGATCTGAACGACTGAAAAGAGCTGATGAGGGAATCGATCTGAACGACAGAAACGATCTGAACGCCGGAAACGATCTGAACGACGGAAACGATCTGAACGACTGAAACGATCTGAACGACGGAAACGAGCTGATGAGGGAAACGATATGAACGACGGAAACGATCTGAACGACTGAAACGAGCTGAATTACGGAAAAGAGCTGAACGACTGAAATGATCTGAACGACGGAAACGAGCTGAACCACAGAAACGATCTGATCGACGGAAACGAGCTGAACGACTGAAACGATCTGAACGACGGAAACGATCTGAACGACTGAAACGATCTGAACGACGGAAACGAGCTGATGAGGGAAACGATATGAACGACGGAAACGATCTGAACGACTGAAACGAGCTGAATTACGGAAAAGAGCTGAACGACTGAAATGATCTGAACGACGGAAACGAGCTGAACCACAGAAACGATCTGATCGACGGAAACGAGCTGAACGACAGAAACGATCTGAACGACTGAAAAGAGCTGAACGAGGGAAACGATCCGAACGACTGAAACGATCTGAACGACTGAAACGATCTGAATGACGGAAACCATCTGAAAGACGGAAAAGAGCTGAATTACGTTAACGATCTGAACGACAAACGATCTGAACGACTGAAACGAGCTGAATTACGGAAAAGAGCTGAACGACTGAAACGATCTGAACGACGGAAACGAGCTGAACGACAAACGATCTGAATGACGGAAACGATCTGAACGACTGAAACGATCTGAACGACTGAAATGATCTGAACGACTGAAACGATCTGAACGACGGAAACGAGCTGAACGACGGAAAAGAGCTGATGAGGGAAACTATCTAAACGACGGAAACGATCTGAACGACAGAAACGATCTGAACGACGGAAACGAACTGAACGACGGAAACGATCTGAACGACTGAAACGATCTGAAAGACTGAAACGATCTAAACGACTTAAAAGAGCTGAACGAGGGAAACGATATGAACGACTGAAACGATCTGAACGACGGAAACGAACTGAACGACGGAAACGATCTGAACGACTGAAACGATCTGAACGACTGAAACGATCTGAACGACTGAAAAGAGCTGATGAGGGAAACGATCTGAACGACTGAAACGATCTGAACGACTGAAACGATCTGAACGTCGGAAACGATCTGAACGACTGAAACGAGCTGAACGCCGGAAACGATCTGAACGACGGAAACGATCTGAACGACTGAAACGATCTGAACGACGGAAACGAGCTGATGAGGGAAACGATATGAACGACGGAAACGAGCTGAATTACGGAAACGATCTGAACGACTGAAACGATCTGAATGACGGAAACGATCTGAACGACTGAAATTATCTGAACGACGGAAACGATCTGAACGACTGAAACGATCTGAACGACGGAAACGAGCTGAACAACGGAAACGAGCTGAACGACAAACGATCTGAACGACTGAAACGAGCTGAATTACGGAAAAGAGCTGAACGTCTGAAACGATCTGAACGACGGAAACGATCTGAATGACGGAAAAGAGCTGATGAGGGAAACGAGCTGAACGACTGAAACGATCTGAACGACTGAACCGATCTGAACGACTGAAAAGAGCTGATGAGGGAAACGATCTGAACGACTGAAACAATCTGAACGACTGAAACGATCTGAACGACTGAAAAGAGCTGATGAGGGAATCGATCTGAACGACAGAAACGATCTGAACGCCGGAAACGATCTGAACGACGGAAACGATCTGAACGACTGAAACGATCTGAACGACGGAAACGAGCTGATGAGGGAAACGATATGAACGACGGAAACGATCTGAACGACTGAAATGATCTGAACGACGGAAACGATCTGAACGACGGAAAAGAGCTGATGAGGGAAACGATCTGAACGACAGAAACGATCTGAACGACTGAAAAGAGCTGAACGAGGGAAACGATCCGAACGACTGAAACGATCTGAACGACTGAAACGATCTGAATGACGGAAACCATCTGAAAGACGGAAAAGAGCTGAATTACGTTAACGATCTGAACGACAAACGATCTGAACGACTGAAACGAGCTGAATTACGGAAAAGAGCTGAACGACTGAAACGATCTGAACGACGGAAACGAGCTGAACGACAAACGATCTGAATGACGGAAACGATCTGAACGACTGAAACGATCTGAACGACTGAAATGATCTGAACGACTGAAACGATCTGAACGACGGAAACGAGCTGAACGACGGAAAAGAGCTGATGAGGGAAACTATCTAAACGACGGAAACGATCTGAACGACAGAAACGATCTGAACGACGGAAACGAACTGAACGACGGAAACGATCTGAACGACTGAAACGATCTGAAAGACTGAAACGATCTAAACGACTTAAAAGAGCTGAACGAGGGAAACGATATGAACGACTGAAACGATCTGAACGACGGAAACGAACTGAACGACGGAAACGATCTGAACGACTGAAACGATCTGAACGACTGAAACGATCTGAACGACTGAAAAGAGCTGATGAGGGAAACGATCTGAACGACTGAAACGATCTGAACGACTGAAACGATCTGAACGTCGGAAACGATCTGAACGACTGAAACGAGCTGAACGCCGGAAACGATCTGAACGACGGAAACGATCTGAACGACTGAAACGATCTGAACGACGGAAACGAGCTGATGAGGGAAACGATATGAACGACGGAAACGAGCTGAATTACGGAAACGATCTGAACGACTGAAACGATCTGAATGACGGAAACGATCTGAACGACTGAAATTATCTGAACGACGGAAACGATCTGAACGACTGAAACGATCTGAACGACGGAAACGAGCTGAACAACGGAAACGAGCTGAACGACAAACGATCTGAACGACTGAAACGAGCTGAATTACGGAAAAGAGCTGAACGACTGAAACGATCTGAACGACGGAAACGATCTGAACGACGGAAAAGAGCTGATGAGGGAAACGAGCTGAACGACTGAAACGATCTGAACGACTGAAACGATCTGAACGACTGAAAAGAGCTGATGAGGGAAACGATCTGAACGACTGAAACAATCTGAACGACTGAAACGATCCGAACGACTGAAAAGAGCTGATGAGGGAATCGATCTGAACGACAGAAACGATCTGAACGCCGGAAACGATCTGAACGACGGAAACGATCTGAACGACTGAAACGATCTGAACGACGGAAACGAGCTGATGAGGGAAACGATATGAACGACGGAAACGATCTGAACGACTGAAATGATCTGAACGACGGAAACGATCTGAACGACGGAAAAGAGCTGATGAGGGAAACGATCTGAACGACTGAAACGATCTGAACGACGGAAACGATCTGAACGACGGAAAAGAGCTGATGAGGGAAACGACCTGAACGACTGAAACGATCTGAACGACTGAAACGATCTGAACGACTGAAAAGAGCTGATGAGGGAAACGATCTGAACGACTGAAACGATCTGAACGACTGAAACGATCTGAACGACTGAAAAGAGCTGATGAGGGAAACGATCTGAACGACTGAAACGATCTGAACGACTGAAACGATCTGAACGACTGAAAAGAGCTGATGAGGGAATCGATCTGAACGACAGAAACGATCTGAACGCCGGAAACGATCTGAACGACGGAAACGATCTGAACGACTGAAACGATCTGAACGACGGAAACGAGCTGATGAGGGAAACGATATGAACGACGGAAACGATCTGAACGACTGAAACGATCTGAACGACGGAAACGATCTGAACGACTGAAACGATCTGAACGACGGAAACGAGCTGATGAGGGAAACGATATGAACGACGGAAACGATCTGAACGACTGAAACGATCTGAACGACGGAAACGATCTGAACGACGGAAACGATCTGAACGACGGAAACGATCTGAACGACAGAAACGAGCTGAACGACAAACGATCTGAACGACTGAAACGAGCTGAATTACGGAAAAGAGCTGAACGACTGAAATGATCTGAACGACGGAAACGAGCTGAACCACAGAAACGATCTGATCGACGGAAACGAGCTGAACGACAGAAACGATCTGAACGACTGAAAAGAGCTGAACGAGGGAAACGATCCGAACGACTGAAACGATCTGAACGACGGAAACGATCTGAACGGCTGAAACGAGCTGAATTACGGAAACGATCTGAACGACGGAAACGATCTGAACGACTGAAACGATCTGAACGACGGAAACGAGCTGATGAGGGAAACGATATGAACGACGGAAACGATCTGAACGACTGAAACGATCTTAACGACGGAAACGATCTGAACGAGTGAAATGATCTGAACGACTGAAATGATCTGAACGACGGAAACGATCTGAACGACGAAACGATCTGAACGACGGAAACGATCTGAACGACTGAAATGATCTGAACGACGGAAACGATCTGAACGACGGAAACGATCTGAACGAGTGAAACGATCTGAACGACTGAAAAGAGCTGATGAAGGAAACGATCTCAACGACGGAAACGATATGAACGACGGAAACGATCTGAACGACGGAAACGATCTGAACGAGTGAAACGATCTGAACGACTGAAACGATCTGAACGACTGAAACGATCTGAACGACTGAAACGATCTGAACGACGGAAACGATCTGAACGACTGAAACGATCTGAACGACGGAAACGATCTGAACGACTGAAACGATCTGAACGACTGAAACGATCTGAACGACTGAAAAGAGCTGATGAGGGAAACGATCTGAACGACTGAAACGATCTGAACGACTGAAACGATCTGAACGACTGAAAAGAGCTGATGAGGGAATCGATCTGAACGACAGAAACGATCTGAACGCCGGAAACGATCTGATGAGGGAAACGATATGAACGACGGAAACGATCTGAACGACTGAAACGATCTGAACGACGGAAACGATCTGAACGACTGAAACGATCTGAACGACGGAAACGAGCTGATGAGGGAAACGATATGAACGACGGAAACGATCTGAACGACTGAAACGATCTGAACGACGGAAACGATCTGAACGACGGAAACGATCTGAACGACGGAAACGATCTGAACGACAGAAACGAGCTGAACGACAAACGATCTGAACGACTGAAACGAGCTGAATTACGGAAAAGAGCTGAACGACTGAAATGATCTGAACGACGGAAACGAGCTGAACCACAGAAACGATCTGATCGACGGAAACGAGCTGAACGACAGAAACGATCTGAACGACTGAAAAGAGCTGAACGAGGGAAACGATCCGAACGACTGAAACGATCTGAACGACGGAAACGATCTGAACGACTGAAACGAGCTGAATTACGGAAACGATCTGAACGACGGAAACGATCTGAACGACTGAAACGATCTGAACGACGGAAACGAGCTGATGAGGGAAACGATATGAACGACGGAAACGATCTGAACGACTGAAACGATCTGAACGACGGAAACGATCTGAACGACGGAAAAGAGCTGATGAGGGAAACGATCTGAACGACTGAAACGATCTGAACGACGGAAACGATCTGAACGACGGAAAAGAGCTGATGAGGGAAACGAGCCGAACGACTGAAACGATCTGAACGACGGAAACGATCTGAATGACGGAAACGATCTGAACGACTGAAACGATCTGAACGACGGAAACGAGCTGAACGACGGAAAAGAGCTGATGAGGGAAACTATCTAAACGACGGAAACGATCTGAACGACAGAAACGATCTGAACGACGGAAACGAACTGAACGACGGAAACGATCTGAACGACTGAAACGATCTGAAAGACTGAAACGATCTGAACGACTTAAAAGAGCTGAACGAGGGAAACGATCTGAACGACTGAAACGATCTGAACGACTGAAACGATCTGAACGACTGAAAAGAGCTGATGAGGGAAACGATCTGAACGACTGAAACGATCTGAACGACTGAAACGATCTGAAAGACGGAAACGATCTGAACGTCGGAAACGATCTGAACGACTGAAACGAGCTGAACGACGGAAACGATCTGAACAACGGAAAAGAGCTGATGAGGGAAACGATCTGAACGACGGAAACGAGCTGAACAACGGAAACGAGCTTATGAGGGAAACAAGCTAAACGACTGAAACGATCTGAACGACGGAAACGATCTGAACGACGGAAAAGAGCTGATGAGGGAAACGATCTGAACGACTGAAACGATCTGAACGACGGAAACGATCTGAACGACGGAAAAGAGCTGATGAGGGAAACGACCTGAACGACTGAAACGATCTGAACGACTGAAACGATCTGAACGACTGAAAAGAGCTGATGAGGGAAACGATCTGAACGACTGAAACGATCTGAACGACTGAAACGATCTGAACGACTGAAAAGAGCTGATGAGGGAAACGATCTGAACGACTGAAACGATCTGAACGACTGAAAAGAGCTGATGAGGGAATCGATCTGAACGACAGAAACGATCTGAACGCCGGAAACGATCTGAACGACGGAAACGATCTGAACGACTGAAACGATCTGAACGACGGAAACGAGCTGATGAGGGAAACGATATGAACGACGGAAACGATCTGAACGACTGAAACGATCTGAACGACGGAAACGATCTGAACGACTGAAACGATCTGAACGACGGAAACGAGCTGATGAGGGAAACGATATGAACGACGGAAACGATCTGAACGACTGAAACGATCTGAACGACGGAAACGATCTGAACGACGGAAACGATCTGAACGACGGAAACGATCTGAACGACAGAAACGAGCTGAACGACAAACGATCTGAACGACTGAAACGAGCTGAATTACGGAAAAGAGCTGAACGACTGAAATGATCTGAACGACGGAAACGAGCTGAACCACAGAAACGATCTGATCGACGGAAACGAGCTGAACGACAGAAACGATCTGAACGACTGAAAAGAGCTGAACGAGGGAAACGATCCGAACGACTGAAACGATCTGAACGACGGAAACGATCTGAACGGCTGAAACGAGCTGAATTACGGAAACGATCTGAACGACGGAAACGATCTGAACGACTGAAACGATCTGAACGACGGAAACGAGCTGATGAGGGAAACGATATGAACGACGGAAACGATCTGAACGACTGAAACGATCTTAACGAC
Organism: Blennius ocellaris; assembly: GCF_963422515.1. Classification (NCBI taxonomy): domain Eukaryota; kingdom Metazoa; phylum Chordata; class Actinopteri; order Blenniiformes; family Blenniidae; genus Blennius; species Blennius ocellaris. The sequence continues at coordinate 349,845 of NW_027662273.1, read as the reverse complement.
GGAAACGATCTGAACGAGTGAAATGATCTGAACGACTGAAATGATCTGAACGACGGAAACGATCTGAACGACGAAACGATCTGAACGACGGAAACGATCTGAACGACTGAAATGATCTGAACGACGGAAACGATCTGAACGACGGAAACGATCTGAACGAGTGAAACGATCTGAACGACTGAAAAGAGCTGATGAAGGAAACGATCTCAACGACGGAAACGATATGAACGACGGAAACGATCTGAACGACGGAAACGATCTGAACGAGTGAAACGATCTGAACGACTGAAACGATCTGAACGACTGAAACGATCTGAACGACGGAAACGATCTGAACGACTGAAACGATCTGAACGACGGAAACGATCTGAACGACTGAAACGATCTGAACGACTGAAACGATCTGAACGACTGAAAAGAGCTGATGAGGGAAACGATCTGAACGACTGAAACGATCTGAACGACTGAAACGATCTGAACGACTGAAAAGAGCTGATGAGGGAATCGATCTGAACGACAGAAACGATCTGAACGCCGGAAACGATCTGATGAGGGAAACGATATGAACGACGGAAACGATCTGAACGACTGAAACGATCTGAACGACGGAAACGATCTGAACGACTGAAACGATCTGAACGACGGAAACGAGCTGATGAGGGAAACGATATGAACGACGGAAACGATCTGAACGACTGAAACGATCTGAACGACGGAAACGATCTGAACGACGGAAACGATCTGAACGACAGAAACGATCTGAACGACAGAAACGAGCTGAACGACAAACGATCTGAACGACTGAAACGAGCTGAATTACGGAAAAGAGCTGAACGACTGAAATGATCTGAACGACGGAAACGAGCTGAACCACAGAAACGATCTGATCGACGGAAACGAGCTGAACGACAGAAACGATCTGAACGACTGAAAAGAGCTGAACGAGGGAAACGATCCGAACGACTGAAACGATCTGAACGACGGAAACGATCTGAACGACTGAAACGAGCTGAATTACGGAAACGATCTGAACGACGGAAACGATCTGAACGACTGAAACGATCTGAACGACGGAAACGAGCTGATGAGGGAAACGATATGAACGACGGAAACGATCTGAACGACTGAAACGATCTGAACGACGGAAACGATCTGAACGACGGAAAAGAGCTGATGAGGGAAACGATCTGAACGACTGAAACGATCTGAACGACGGAAACGATCTGAACGACGGAAAAGAGCTGATGAGGGAAACGAGCCGAACGACTGAAACGATCTGAACGACGGAAACGATCTGAATGACGGAAACGATCTGAACGACTGAAACGATCTGAACGACGGAAACGAGCTGAACGACGGAAAAGAGCTGATGAGGGAAACTATCTAAACGACGGAAACGATCTGAACGACAGAAACGATCTGAACGACGGAAACGAACTGAACGACGGAAACGATCTGAACGACTGAAACGATCTGAAAGACTGAAACGATCTGAACGACTTAAAAGAGCTGAACGAGGGAAACGATCTGAACGACTGAAACGATCTGAACGACTGAAACGATCTGAACGACTGAAAAGAGCTGATGAGGGAAACGATCTGAACGACTGAAACGATCTGAACGACTGAAACGATCTGAAAGACGGAAACGATCTGAACGTCGGAAACGATCTGAACGACTGAAACGAGCTGAACGACGGAAACGATCTGAACAACGGAAAAGAGCTGATGAGGGAAACGATCTGAACGACGGAAACGAGCTGAACAACGGAAACGAGCTTATGAGGGAAACAAGCTAAACGACTGAAACGATCTGAACGACAGAAACGAGCTGAATTACGGAAACGATCTGAACGACTGAAACGATCTGAATGACGGAAACCATCTGAAAGACGGAAAAGAGCTGAATTACGGTAACGATCTGAACGACTGAAATTATCTGAACGACGGAAACGATCTGAACGACTGAAACGATCTGAACGACGGAAACGAGCTGAACGACGGAAACGAGCTGAACGACAAACGATCTGAACGACTGAAACGAGCTGAATTACGGAAAAGAGCTGAACGACCGAAACGATCTGAACGACGGAAACGAGCTGAACGACAAACGATCTGAATGACGGAAACGATCTGAACGACTGAAACGATCTGAACGACTGAAATGATCTGAACGACTGAAACGATCTGAACGACGGAAACGAGCTGAACGACGGAAAAGAGCTGATGAGGGAAACGATCTGAACGACGGAAACAAACTGAACAACGGAAACGATCTGAACGACTGAAACGATCTGAAAGACTGAAACGATCTAAACGACTTAAAAGAGCTGAACGAGGGAAACGAACTGAACGACGGAAACGATCTGAACGACTGAAACGATCTGAACGACTGAAACTATCTGAACGACTGAAAAGAGCTGATGAGGGAAACGATCTGAACGACTGAAACGATCTGAACGACTGAAACGATCTGAACGTCGGAAACGATCTGAACGACTGAAACGAGCTGAACGCCGGAAACGATCTGAACGACGGAAACGATCTGAACGACTGAAACGATCTGAACGACGGAAACGAGCTGATGAGGGAAACGATATGAACGACGGAAACGATCTGAATGACGGAAACGATCTGAACGACTGAAATTATCTGAACGACGGAAACGATCTGAACGACTGAAACGATCTGAACGACGGAAACGAGCTGAACAACGGAAACGAGCTGAACGACAAACGATCTGAATGACGGAAACGATCTGAACGGCGGAAAAGAGCTGAACGACTGAAACGATCTGAACGACGGAAACGATCTGAACGACGGAAAAGAGCTGATGAGGGAAACGAGCTGAACGACTGAAACGATCTGAACGACTGAAACAATCTGAACGACTGAAACGATCTGAACGACTGAAAAGAGCTGATGAGGGAATCGATCTGAACGACAGAAACGATCTGAACGCCGGAAACGATCTGAACGACTGAAACGATCTGAACGACGGAAACGAGCTGATGAGGGAAACGATATGAACGACGGAAACGAGCTGAATTACGGAAACGATCTGAACGACTGAAACGATCTGAATGACGGAAACGATCTGAACGACTGAAATTATCTGAACGACGGAAACGATCTGAACGACTGAAACGATCTGAACGACGGAAACGAGCTGAACAACGGAAACGAGCTGAACGACAAACGATCTGAATGACGGAAACGATCTGAACGGCGGAAAAGAGCTGAACGACTGAAACGATCTGAACGACGGAAACGATCTGAACGACGGAAAAGAGCTGATGAGGGAAACGAGCTGAACGACTGAAACGATCTGAACGACTGAAACAATCTGAACGACTGAAACGATCTGAACGACTGAAAAGAGCTGATGAGGGAATCGATCTGAACGACAGAAACGATCTGAACGCCGGAAAAGAGCTGAACGACTGAAACGATCTGAACGACGGAAACGATCTGAACGACGGAAAAGAGCTGATGAGGGAAACGAGCTGAACGACTGAAACGATCTGAACGACTGAAACAATCTGAACGACTGAAACGATCTGAACGACTGAAAAGAGCTGATGAGGGAATCGATCTGAACGACTGAAACGATCTGAACGACTGAAACGATCTGAACGACGGAAACGATCTGAACGACTGAAACGATCTGAACGACGGAAACGATCTGAACGACTGAAACGATCTGAACGACTGAAACGATCTGAACGACTGAAAAGAGCTGATGAGGGAAACGATCTGAACGACTGAAACGATCTGAACGACTGAAACGATCTGAACGACTGAAAAGAGCTGATGAGGGAATCGATCTGAACGACAGAAACGATCTGAACGCCGGAAACGATCTGATGAGGGAAACGATATGAACGACGGAAACGATCTGAACGACTGAAACGATCTGAACGACGGAAACGATCTGAACGACTGAAACGATCTGAACGACGGAAACGAGCTGATGAGGGAAACGATATGAACGACGGAAACGATCTGAACGACTGAAACGATCTGAACGACGGAAACGATCTGAACGACGGAAACGATCTGAACGACAGAAACGATCTGAACGACAGAAACGAGCTGAACGACAAACGATCTGAACGACTGAAACGAGCTGAATTACGGAAAAGAGCTGAACGACTGAAATGATCTGAACGACGGAAACGAGCTGAACCACAGAAACGATCTGATCGACGGAAACGAGCTGAACGACAGAAACGATCTGAACGACTGAAAAGAGCTGAACGAGGGAAACGATCCGAACGACTGAAACGATCTGAACGACGGAAACGATCTGAACGACTGAAACGAGCTGAATTACGGAAACGATCTGAACGACGGAAACGATCTGAACGACTGAAACGATCTGAACGACGGAAACGAGCTGATGAGGGAAACGATATGAACGACGGAAACGATCTGAACGACTGAAACGATCTGAACGACGGAAACGATCTGAACGACGGAAAAGAGCTGATGAGGGAAACGATCTGAACGACTGAAACGATCTGAACGACGGAAACGATCTGAACGACGGAAAAGAGCTGATGAGGGAAACGAGCCGAACGACTGAAACGATCTGAACGACGGAAACGATCTGAATGACGGAAACGATCTGAACGACTGAAACGATCTGAACGACGGAAACGAGCTGAACGACGGAAAAGAGCTGATGAGGGAAACTATCTAAACGACGGAAACGATCTGAACGACAGAAACGATCTGAACGACGGAAACGAACTGAACGACGGAAACGATCTGAACGACTGAAACGATCTGAAAGACTGAAACGATCTGAACGACTTAAAAGAGCTGAACGAGGGAAACGATCTGAACGACTGAAACGATCTGAACGACTGAAACGATCTGAACGACTGAAAAGAGCTGATGAGGGAAACGATCTGAACGACTGAAACGATCTGAACGACTGAAACGATCTGAAAGACGGAAACGATCTGAACGTCGGAAACGATCTGAACGACTGAAACGAGCTGAACGACGGAAACGATCTGAACAACGGAAAAGAGCTGATGAGGGAAACGATCTGAACGACGGAAACGAGCTGAACAACGGAAACGAGCTTATGAGGGAAACAAGCTAAACGACTGAAACGATCTGAACGACAGAAACGAGCTGAATTACGGAAACGATCTGAACGACTGAAACGATCTGAATGACGGAAACCATCTGAAAGACGGAAAAGAGCTGAATTACGGTAACGATCTGAACGACTGAAATTATCTGAACGACGGAAACGATCTGAACGACTGAAACGATCTGAACGACGGAAACGAGCTGAACGACGGAAACGAGCTGAACGACAAACGATCTGAACGACTGAAACGAGCTGAATTACGGAAAAGAGCTGAACGACCGAAACGATCTGAACGACGGAAACGAGCTGAACGACAAACGATCTGAATGACGGAAACGATCTGAACGACTGAAACGATCTGAACGACTGAAATGATCTGAACGACTGAAACGATCTGAACGACGGAAACGAGCTGAACGACGGAAAAGAGCTGATGAGGGAAACGATCTGAACGACGGAAACAAACTGAACAACGGAAACGATCTGAACGACTGAAACGATCTGAAAGACTGAAACGATCTAAACGACTTAAAAGAGCTGAACGAGGGAAACGAACTGAACGACGGAAACGATCTGAACGACTGAAACGATCTGAACGACTGAAACTATCTGAACGACTGAAAAGAGCTGATGAGGGAAACGATCTGAACGACTGAAACGATCTGAACGACTGAAACGATCTGAACGTCGGAAACGATCTGAACGACTGAAACGAGCTGAACGCCGGAAACGATCTGAACGACGGAAACGATCTGAACGACTGAAACGATCTGAACGACGGAAACGAGCTGATGAGGGAAACGATATGAACGACGGAAACGATCTGAATGACGGAAACGATCTGAACGACTGAAATTATCTGAACGACGGAAACGATCTGAACGACTGAAACGATCTGAACGACGGAAACGAGCTGAACAACGGAAACGAGCTGAACGACAAACGATCTGAATGACGGAAACGATCTGAACGGCGGAAAAGAGCTGAACGACTGAAACGATCTGAACGACGGAAACGATCTGAACGACGGAAAAGAGCTGATGAGGGAAACGAGCTGAACGACTGAAACGATCTGAACGACTGAAACAATCTGAACGACTGAAACGATCTGAACGACTGAAAAGAGCTGATGAGGGAATCGATCTGAACGACAGAAACGATCTGAACGCCGGAAACGATCTGAACGACTGAAACGATCTGAACGACGGAAACGAGCTGATGAGGGAAACGATATGAACGACGGAAACGAGCTGAATTACGGAAACGATCTGAACGACTGAAACGATCTGAATGACGGAAACGATCTGAACGACTGAAATTATCTGAACGACGGAAACGATCTGAACGACTGAAACGATCTGAACGACGGAAACGAGCTGAACAACGGAAACGAGCTGAACGACAAACGATCTGAATGACGGAAACGATCTGAACGGCGGAAAAGAGCTGAACGACTGAAACGATCTGAACGACGGAAACGATCTGAACGACGGAAAAGAGCTGATGAGGGAAACGAGCTGAACGACTGAAACGATCTGAACGACTGAAACAATCTGAACGACTGAAACGATCTGAACGACTGAAAAGAGCTGATGAGGGAATCGATCTGAACGACAGAAACGATCTGAACGCCGGAAACGATCTGAACGACGGAAACGATCTGAACGACTGAAACGATCTGAACGACGGAAACGAGCTGATGAGGGAAACGATCTGAACGACGGAAACGATCTGATGAGGGAAACGATATGAACGACGGAAACGAGCTGAATTACGGAAACGATCTGAACGACTGAAACGATCTGAATGACGGAAACCATCTGAAAGACGGAAAAGAGCTGAATTACGGTAACGATCTGAACGACTGAAATTATCTGAACGACGGAAACGATCTGAACGACTGAAACGATCTGAACGACGGAAACGAGCTGAACGACGGAAACGAGCTGAACGACAAACGATCTGAACGACTGAAACGAGCTGAATTACGGAAAAGAGCTGAACGACAAACGATCTGAATGACGGAAACGAGCTGAACGACAAACGATCTGAATGACGGAAACGATCTGAACGACTGAAACGATCTGAACGACTGAAATGATCTGAACGACTGAAACGATCTGAACGACGGAAACGAGCTGAACGACGGAAAAGAGCTGATGAGGGAAACTATCTAAACGACGGAAACGATCTGAACGACAGAAACGATCTGAACGACGGAAACGAACTGAACGACGGAAACGATCTGAACGACTGAAACGATCTGAAAGACTGAAACGATCTAAACGACTTAAAAGAGCTGAACGAGGGAAACGATATGAACGACTGAAACGATCTGAACGACGGAAACGAACTGAACGACGGAAACGATCTGAACGACTGAAACGATCTGAACGACTGAAACGATCTGAACGACTGAAAAGAGCTGATGAGGGAAACGATCTGAACGACTGAAACGATCTGAACGACTGAAACGATCTGAACGTCGGAAACGATCTGAACGACTGAAACGAGCTGAACGCCGGAAACGATCTGAACGACGGAAACGAGCTGATGAGGGAAACGATATGAACGACGGAAACGAGCTGAATTACGGAAACGATCTGAACGACTGAAACGATCTGAATGACGGAAACGATCTGAACGACTGAAATTATCTGAACGACGGAAACGATCTGAACGACTGAAACGATCTGAACGACGGAAACGAGCTGAACAATGGAAACGAGCTGAACGACAAACGATCTGAATGACGGAAACGATCTGAACGGCGGAAAAGAGCTGAACGACTGAAACGATCTGAACGACGGAAACGATCTGAACGACGGAAAAGAGCTGATGAGGGAAACGAGCTGAATGACTGAAACGATCTGAACGACTGAAACGATCTGAACGACTGAAAAGAGCTGATGAGGGAATCGATCTGAACGACGGAAACGATCTGAACGCCGGAAACGATCTGAACGACGGAAACGATCTGAACGACTGAAACGATCTGAACGACGGAAACGAGCTGATGAGGGAAACGATATGAACGACGGAAACGATCTGAACGACTGAAATGATCTGAACGACGGAAACGATCTGAACGACGGAAAAGAGCTGATGAGGGAAACGAGCTGAACGACTGAAACGATCTGAACGACTGAAACGATCTGAACGACTGAAAAGAGCTGATGAGGGAAACGATCTGAACGACTGAAACGATCTGAACGACTGAAACGATCTGAACGACTGAAAAGAGCTGATGAGGGAATCGATCTGAATGACAGAAACGATCTGAACGCCGGAAACGATCTGAACGCCGGAAACGATCTGAACGACTGAAACGATCTGAACGACGGAAACGAGCTGATGAGGGAAACGATATGAACGACGGAAACGATCTGAACGACTGAAACGATCTGAACGACGGAAACGATCTGAACGACTGAAACGATCTGAACGACGGAAACGAGCTGATGAGGGAAACGATATGAACGACGGAAACGATCTGAACGACTGAAACGATCTGAACGACGGAAACGATCTGAACGACCGAAACGATCTGAACGACGGAAACGATCTGAATGACGTAAACGATCTGAACGACTGAAACGATGTGAACGACAGAAACGAGCTGAACGACAAACGATCTGAACGACTGAAACGATCTGAACGACGGAAACGAGCTGAATGACGGAAACGATCTGAACGACTGAAACGATCTGAACGACAGAAACGAGCTGAACGACAAACGATCTGAACGACTGAAACGAGCTGAATTACGGAAAAGAGCTGAACGACTGAAATGATCTGAACGACGGAAACGAGCTGAACCACAGAAACGATCTGATCGACGGAAACGAGCTGAACGACAGAAACGATCTGAACGACTGAAAAGAGCTGAACGAGGGAAACGATCCGAACGACTGAAACGATCTGAACGACGGAAACGATCTGAACGACTGAAACGAGCTGAATTACGGAAACGATCTGAACGACTAAAACGATCTGAATGACGGAAACGATCTGAACGACTGAAACGAGCTGAATTACGGAAACGATCTGAACGACTGAAACGATCTGAATGACGGAAAAGAGCTGAACGACTGAAACGATCTGAACGACTGAAACGATCTGAACGACTGAAACGATCTGAACGACTGAAACGATCTAAACGACGGAAACGATCTGAACAACGGAAAAGAGCTGATGAGGGAAACGATCTGAACGACGGAAACGATCTGAACGACGGAAACGATCTGAACGACGGAAACGAACTGAACGACGGAAACGATCTGAACGACTGAAACGATCTGAAAGACTGAAACGATATGAACAACTTAAAAGAGCTGAACGAGGGAAACGATCTGAACGACGGAAACGAGCTGAAAAACGGAAACGAGCTGATGAGGGAAACAAGCTAAACGACTGAAACGATCTGAACGACAGAAACGAGCTGAACGACTGAAACGATCTGAACGACTGAAAAGATCTGAACGACGGAAACGATCTGAACGACGGAAAAGAGCTGATGAGGGAAACGATCTGAACGACTGAAACGATCTGAACGACGGAAACGATCTGAACGACGGAAAAGAGCTGATGAGGGAAACGAGCTGAACGACTGAAACGATCTGAACGACTGAAACGATCTGAACGACGGAAACGAGCTGATGAGGGAAACGATATGAACGACGGAAACGATCTGAACGACTGAAATGATCTGAACGACGGAAACGATCTGAACGACGGAAAAGAGCTGATGAGGGAAACGATCTGAACGACTGAAACGATCTGAACGACGGAAACGATCTGAACGACGGAAAAGAGCTGATGAGGGAAACGAGCTGAACGACTGAAACGATCTGAACGACTGAAACGATCTGAACGACTGAAAAGAGCTGATGAGGGAAACGATCTGAACGACTGAAACGATCTGAACGACTGAAACGATCTGAACGACTGAAAAGAGCTGATGAGGGAATCGATCTGAATGACGGAAACGATCTGAACGCCGGAAACGATCTGAACGACGGAAACGATCTGAACGACTGAAACGATCTGAACGACGGAAACGAGCTGATGAGGGAAACGATATGAACGACGGAAACGATCTGAACGACTGAAATGATCTGAACGACTGAAACGATCTGAACGACGGAAACGAGCTGAACGACGGAAAAGAGCTGATGAGGGAAACTATCTAAACGACGGAAACGATCTGAACGACAGAAACGATCTGAACGACGGAAACGAACTGAACGACGGAAACGATCTGAACGACTGAAACGATCTGAAAGACTGAAACGATCTAAACGACTTAAAAGAGCTGAACGAGGGAAACGATCTGAACGACGGAAACGAGCTGAAAAACGGAAACGAGCTGATGAGGGAAACAAGCTAAACGACTGAAACGATCTGAACGACAGAAACGAGCTGAACGACTGAAACGATCTGAACGACTGAAAAGATCTGAACGACGGAAACGATCTGAACGACGGAAAAGAGCTGATGAGGGAAACGATCTGAACGACTGAAACGATCTGAACGACGGAAACGATCTGAACGACGGAAAAGAGCTGATGAGGGAAACGAGCTGAACGACTGAAACGATCTGAACGACTGAAACGATCTGAACGACGGAAACGAGCTGATGAGGGAAACGATATGAACGACGGAAACGATCTGAACGACTGAAATGATCTGAACGACGGAAACGATCTGAACGACGGAAAAGAGCTGATGAGGGAAACGATCTGAACGACTGAAACGATCTGAACGACGGAAACGATCTGAACGACGGAAAAGAGCTGATGAGGGAAACGAGCTGAACGACTGAAACGATCTGAACGACTGAAACGATCTGAACGACTGAAAAGAGCTGATGAGGGAAACGATCTGAACGACTGAAACGATCTGAACGACTGAAACGATCTGAACGACTGAAAAGAGCTGATGAGGGAATCGATCTGAATGACGGAAACGATCTGAACGCCGGAAACGATCTGAACGACGGAAACGATCTGAACGACTGAAACGATCTGAACGACGGAAACGAGCTGATGAGGGAAACGATATGAACGACGGAAACGATCTGAACGACTGAAATGATCTGAACGACTGAAACGATCTGAACGACGGAAACGAGCTGAACGACGGAAAAGAGCTGATGAGGGAAACTATCTAAACGACGGAAACGATCTGAACGACAGAAACGATCTGAACGACGGAAACGAACTGAACGACGGAAACGATCTGAACGACTGAAACGATCTGAAAGACTGAAACGATCTAAACGACTTAAAAGAGTTGAACGAGGGAAACGATATGAACGACTGAAACGATCTGAACGACGGAAACGAACTGAACGACGGAAACGATCTGAACGACTGAAACGATCTGAACGACTGAAACGATCTGAACGACTGAAAAGAGCTGATGAGGGAAACGATCTGAACGACTGAAACGATCTGAACGACTGAAACGATCTGAACGTCGGAAACGATCTGAACGACTGAAACGAGCTGAACGCCGGAAACGATCTGAACGACGGAAACGATCTGAACGACTGAAACGATCTGAACGACGGAAACGAGCTGATGAGGGAAACGATATGAACGACGGAAACGAGCTGAATTACGGAAACGATCTGAACGACTGAAACGATCTGAATTACGGAAACGATCTGAACGACTGAAACGATCTGAATGACGGAAACGATCTGAACAACTGAAATTATCTGAACGACGGAAACGATCTGAACGACTGAAACGATCTGAACGACGGAAACGAGCTGAACAACGGAAACGAGCTGAACGACAAACGATCTGAATGACGGAAACGATCTGAACGGCGGAAAAGAGCTGAACGACTGAAACGATCTGAACGACGGAAACGATCTGAACGACGGAAAAGAGCTGATGAGGGAAACGAGCTGAATGACTGAAACGATCTGAACGACTGAAACGATCTGAACGACTGAAAAGAGCTGATGAGGGAAACGATCTGAACGACTGAAACAATCTGAACGACTGAAACGATCTGAACGACTGAAAAGAGCTGATGAGGGAATCGATCTGAACGACAGAAACGATCTGAACGCCGGAAACGATCTGAACGACGGAAACGATCTGAACGACTGAAACGATCTGAACGACGGAAACGAGCTGATGAGGGAAACGATATGAACGACGGAAACGATCTGAACGACTGATTTGATCTGAACGACGGAAACGATCTGAACGACGGAAAAGAGCTGATGAGGGAAACGAGCTGAACGACTGAAACGATCTGAACGACTGAAACGATCTGAACGACTGAAAAGAGCTGATGAGGGAATCGATCTGAATGACAGAAACGATCTGAACGCCGGAAACGATCTGAACGCCGGAAACGATCTGAACGACTGAAACGATCTGAACGACGGAAACGAGCTGATGAGGGAAACGATATGAACGACGGAAACGATCTGAACGACTGAAACGATCTGAACGACGGAAACGATCTGAACGACTGAAACGATCTGAACGACGGAAACGAGCTGATGAGGGAAACGATATGAACGACGGAAACGATCTGAACGACTGAAACGATCTGAACGACGGAAACGATCTGAACGACCGAAACGATCTGAACGACGGAAACGATCTGAATGACGTAAACGATCTGAACGACTGAAACGATGTGAACGACAGAAACGAGCTGAACGACAAACGATCTGAACGACTGAAACGATCTGAACGACGGAAACGAGCTGAATGACGGAAACGATCTGAACGACTGAAACGATCTGAACGACAGAAACGAGCTGAACGACAAACGATCTGAACGACTGAAACGAGCTGAATTACGGAAAAGAGCTGAACGACTGAAATGATCTGAACGACGGAAACGAGCTGAACCACAGAAACGATCTGATCGACGGAAACCAGCTGAACGACAGAAACGATCTGAACGACTGAAAAGAGCTGAACGAGGGAAACGATCCGAACGACTGAAACGATCTGAACGACGGAAACGATCTGAACGACTGAAACGAGCTGAATTACGGAAACGATCTGAACGACTGAAACGATCTGAATGACGGAAACGATCTGAACGACTGAAACGAGCTGAATTACGGAAACGATCTGAACGACTGAAACGATCTGAATGACGGAAAAGAGCTGAACGACTGAAACGATCTGAACGACTGAAACGATCTGAACGACTGAAACGATCTGAACGACTGAAACGATCTAAACGACGGAAACGATCTGAACAACGGAAAAGAGCTGATGAGGGAAACGATCTGAACGACGGAAACGATCTGAACGACGGAAACGATCTGAACGACGGAAACGAACTGAACGACGGAAACGATCTGAACGACTGAAACGATCTGAAAGACTGAAACGATATGAACAACTTAAAAGAGCTGAACGAGGGAAACGATCTGAACGACGGAAACGAGCTGAAAAACGGAAACGAGCTGATGAGGGAAACAAGCTAAACGACTGAAACGATCTGAACGACAGAAACGAGCTGAACGACTGAAACGATCTGAACGACTGAAAAGATCTGAACGACGGAAACGATCTGAACGACGGAAAAGAGCTGATGAGGGAAACGATCTGAACGACTGAAACGATCTGAACGACGGAAACGATCTGAACGACGGAAAAGAGCTGATGAGGGAAACGAGCTGAACGACTGAAACGATCTGAACGACAGAAACGATCTGAACGACGGAAACGAACTGAACGACGGAAACGATCTGAACGACTGAAACGATCTGAACGACTGAAAAGAGCTGATGAGGGAAACGATCTGAACGACTGAAACGATCTGAACGACTGAAACGATCTGAACGTCGGAAACGATCTGAACGACTGAAACGAGCTGAACGACGAAAACAATCTGAACAACGGAAAAGAGCTGATGAGGGAAACGATCTGAACGACGGAAACGAGCTGAACAACGGAAACGAGCTGATGAGGGAAACAAGCTAAACGACTGAAACGATCTGAACGACAGAAACGAGCTGAACGACTGAAACGATCTGAACGACGGAAAAGAGCTGATGAGGGAAACGAGCTGAACGACTGAAATGATCTGAACGACTGAAACGATCTGAACGAATGAAAAGAGCTGATGAGGGAAACGATCTGAACGACTGAAACGATCTGAACGACTGAAACGATCTGAACGACTGAAAAGAGCTGATGAGGGAATCGATCTGAACGACAGAAACGATCTGAACGCCGGAAACGATCTGAACGACGGAAACGATCTGAACGACTGAAACGATCTGAACGACGGAAACGAGCTGATGAGGGAAACGATATGAACGACGGAAACGATCTGAACGACTGAAACGATCTGAACGACGGAAACGAGCTAAATGACGGAAACGATCTGAACGACCGAAACGATCTGAACGACGGAAACGATCTGAATGACGGAAACGATCTGAACGATTGAAATGAGCTGAACGACGGAAACGATCTGAACGACAGAAACGAGCTGAACGACAAACGAGCTGAACGACGGAAACGATCTGAACGACGGAAAAGAGCTGATGAGGGAAACGAGCTGAACGACTGAAACGATCTGAACGACTGAAACGATCTGAACGAATGAAAAGAGCTGATGAGGGAATCGATCTGAACGACAGAAACGATCTGAACGCCGGAAACGATCTGAACGACGGAAACGATCTGAACGACTGAAACGATCTGAACGACGGAAACGAGCTGATGAGGGAAACGATATGAACGATGGAAACGATCTGAACGACGGAAACGATCTGAACGACGGAAACGATCTGAATGACGGAAACGATCTGAACGATTGAAACGAGCTGAACGACGGAAACGATCTGAACGACAGAAACGAGCTGAACGACAAACGAGCTGAACGACGGAAACGATCTGAATGACGGAAACGATCTGAACGACGGAAACGAGCTGAACGACTGAAACGATCTGAATGACGGAAAAGAGCTGAACGACTGAAATGATCTGAACGACGGAAACGAGCTGAACCACAGAAACGATCTGATCGACGGAAACGAGCTGAACGACAGAAACGATCTGAACGACGGAAACGAACTGAACGACGGAAACGATCTGAAAGACTGAAACGATCTGAACGACTGAAAAGAGCTGAACGAGGGAAACGATCTGAACGACTGAAACGATCTGAACGACGGAAACGAACTGAACGACGGAAACGATCTGAACGACTGAAACGATCTGAAAGACTGAAACGATCTGAACGACTGAAAAGAGCTGATGAGGGAAACGATCTGAACGACTGAAACGATCTGAACGACTGAAACGATCTGAACGACTGAAACGATCTGAACGACGGAAACGATCTGAATGACGGAAACGATCTGAACGACTGAAACGATCTGAACGACGGAAACGAGCTGAACCACAGAAACGATCTGATCGACCGAAACGAGCTGAACGACTGAAACGATCTGAACGACGGAAACGATCTGAACGACTGAAACGATCTGAACGACGGAAACGATCTGAACGACCGAAACGATCTGAACGACTGAAACGATGTGAACGACAGAAACGAGCTGAACGACAAACGATCTGAACGACTGAAACAATCTGAACGACGGAAACGAGCTGAATGACGGAAACGATCTGAACGACTGAAACGATCTGAACGACAGAAACGAGCTGAACGACAAACGATTTGAACGACTGAAACGAGCTGAATTACGGAAAAGAGCTGAACGACTGAAATGATCTGAACGACGGAAACGAGCTGATGAGGGAAACGATATGAACGACGGAAACGATCTGAACGACTGAAACGATCTGAACGACGGAAACGATCTGAACGACGGAAAAGAGCTGATGAGGGAAACGATCTGAACGACTGAAACGATCTGAACGACGGAAACGATCTGAACGACGGAAAAGAGCTGATGAGGGAAACGAGCTGAACGACTGAAACGATCTGAACGACTGAAACGATCTGAACGACTGAAAAGAGCTGATGAGGGAAACGATCTGAACGACTGAAACGATCTGAACGACTGAAACGATCTGAACGACTGAAAAGAGCTGATGAGGGAATCGATCTGAATGACGGAAACGATCTGAACGCCGGAAACGATCTGAACGACGGAAACGATCTGAACGACTGAAACGATCTGAACGACGGAAACGAGCTGATGAGGGAAACGATATGAACGACGGAAACGATCTGAACGACTGAAATGATCTGAACGACTGAAACGATCTGAACGACGGAAACGAGCTGAACGACGGAAAAGAGCTGAACGACGGAAACGAACTGAACGACGGAAACGATCTGAACGACTGAAACGATCTGAAAGACTGAAACGATCTAAACGACTTAAAAGAGCTGAACGAGGGAAACGATATGAACGACTGAAACGATCTGAACGACGGAAACGAACTGAACGACGGAAACGATCTGAACGACTGAAACGATCTGAACGACTGAAACGATCTGAACGACTGAAAAGAGCTGATGAGGGAAACGATCTGAACGACTGAAACGATCTGAACGACTGAAACGATCTGAACGTCGGAAAAGAGCTGAACGACTGAAACGATCTGAACGACGGAAACGATCTGAACGACGGAAAAGAGCTGATGAGGGAAACGAGCTGAACGACTGAAACGATCTGAACGACTGAAACGATCTGAACGACTGAAAAGAGCTGATGAGGGAAACGATCTGAACGACTGAAACGATCTGAACGACTGAAACGATCTGAAGGACTGAAAAGAGCTGATGAGGGAATCGATCTGAACGACAGAAACGATCTGAACGCCGGAAACGATCTGAACGACGGAAACGATCTGAACGACTGAAACGATCTGAACGACGGAAACGAACTGAACGACGGAAACGATCTGAACGACTGAAACGATCTGAAAGACTGAAACGATCTGAACGACTGAAAAGAGCTGATGAGGGAAACGATCTGAACGACTGAAACGAGCTGAATTACGGTAACGATCTGAACGACTGAAATTATCTGAACGACGGAAACGATCTGAACGACTGAAACGATCTGAACGACTGAAACAATCTGAACGACGGAAACGAGCTGAATGACGGAAACGATCTGAACGACTGAAACGATCTGAACGACAGAAACGAGCTGAACGACAAACGATCTGAACGACTGAAACGATCTGAACGACAGAAACGATCTGAACGACGGAAACGAACTGAACGACGGAAACGATCTGAACGACTGAAACGATCTGAAAGACTGAAACGATCTGAACGACTTAAAAGAGCTGAACGAGGGAAACGATCTGAACGACTGAAACGATCTGAACGACTGAAACGATCTGAACGACTGAAAAGAGCTGATGAGGGAAACGATCTGAACGACGGAAACGATCTGAACGACGGAAACGATCTGAACGACCGAAACGATCTGAACGACTGAAACGATGTGAACGACAGAAACGAGCTGAACGACAAACGATCTGAACGACTGAAACAATCTGAACGACGGAAACGAGCTGAATGACGGAAACGATCTGAACGACTGAAACGATCTGAACGACAGAAACGAGCTGAACGACAAACGATCTGAACGACTGAAACGAGCTGAATTACGGAAAAGAGCTGAACGACTGAAATGATCTGAACGACGGAAACGAGCTGATGAGGGAAACGATATGAACGACGGAAACGATCTGAACGACTGAAACGATCTGAACGACGGAAACGATCTGAACGACGGAAAAGAGCTGATGAGGGAAACGATCTGAACGACTGAAACGATCTGAACGACGGAAACGATCTGAACGACGGAAAAGAGCTGATGAGGGAAACGAGCTGAACGACTGAAACGATCTGAACGACTGAAACGATCTGAACGACTGAAAAGAGCTAATGAGGGAAACGATCTGAACGACTGAAACGATCTGAACGACTGAAACGATCTGAACGACTGAAAAGAGCTGATGAGGGAATCGATCTGAATGACGGAAACGATCTGAACGCCGGAAACGATCTGAACGACGGAAACGATCTGAACGACTGAAACGATCTGAACGACGGAAACGAGCTGATGAGGGAAACGATATGAACGACGGAAACGATCTGAACGACTGAAATGATCTGAACGACTGAAACGATCTGAACGACGGAAACGAGCTGAACGACGGAAAAGAGCTGATGAGGGAAACTATCTAAACGACGGAAACGATCTGAACGACAGAAACGATCTGAACGACGGAAACGAACTGAACGACGGAAACGATCTGAACGACTGAAACGATCTGAAAGACTGAAACGATCTAAACGACTTAAAAGAGCTGAACGAGGGAAACGATATGAACGACTGAAACGATCTGAACGACGGAAACGAACTGAACGACGGAAACGATCTGAACGACTGAAACGATCTGAACGACTGAAACGATCTGAACGACTGAAAAGAGCTGATGAGGGAAACGATCTGAACGACTGAAACGATCTGAACGACTGAAACGATCTGAACGTCGGAAACGATCTGAACGACTGAAACGAGCTGAACGCCGGAAACGATCTGAACGACGGAAACGATCTGAACGACTGAAACGATCTGAACGACGGAAACGAGCTGATGAGGGAAACGATATGAACGACGGAAACGAGCTGAATTACGGAAACGATCTGAACGACTGAAACGATCTGAATGACGGAAACGATCTGAACGACTGAAATTATCTGAACGACGGAAACGATCTGAACGACTGAAACGATCTGAACGACGGAAACGAGCTGAACAACGGAAACGAGCTGAACGACAAACGATCTGAATGACGGAAACGATCTGAACGGCGGAAAAGAGCTGAACGACTGAAACGATCTGAACGACGGAAACGATCTGAACGACGGAAAAGAGCTGATGAGGGAAACGAGCTGAATGACTGAAACGATCTGAACGACTGAAACGATCTGAACGACTGAAAAGAGCTGATGAGGGAAACGATCTGAACGACTGAAACGATCTGAACGACTGAAACGATCTGAACGACTGAAAAGAGCTGATGAGGGAATCGATCTGAACGACAGAAACGATCTGAACGCCGGAAACGATCTGAACGACGGAAACGATCTGAACGACTGAAACGATCTGAACGACGGAAACGAGCTGATGAGGGAAACGATATGAACGACGGAAACGATCTGAACGACTGAAATGATCTGAACGACGGAAACGATCTGAACGACGGAAAAGAGCTGATGAGGGAAACGAGCTGAACGACTGAAACGATCTGAACGACTGAAACGATCTGAACGACTGAAATGATCTGAACGACTGAAACGATCTGAACGACGGAAACGAGCTGAACGACGGAAAAGAGCTGATGAGGGAAACTATCTAAACGACGGAAACGATCTGAACGACTGAAACGATCTGAACGTCGGAAACGATCTGAACGACTGAAACGAGCTGAACGCCGGAAACGATCTGAACGACGGAAACGATCTGAACGACTGAAACGATCTGAACGACGGAAACGAGCTGAACGACAGAAACGATCTGAACGACGGAAACGAACTGAACGACGGAAACGATCTGAAAGACTGAAACGATCTGAATGACGGAAAAGAGCTGAACGACTGAAATGATCTGAACGACGGAAACGAGCTGAACCACAGAAACGATCTGATCGACGGAAACGAGCTGAACGACAGAAACGATCTGAACGACGGAAACGAACTGAACGACGGAAACGATCTGAAAGACTGAAACGATCTGAACGACTGAAAAGAGCTGAACGAGGGAAACGATCTGAACGACTGAAACGATCTGAACGACGGAAACGAACTGAACGACGGAAACGATCTGAACGACTGAAACGATCTGAAAGACTGAAACGATCTGAACGACTGAAAAGAGCTGATGAGGGAAACGATCTGAACGACTGAAACGATCTGAACGACTGAAACGATCTGAACGACTGAAACGATCTGAACGACGGAAACGATCTGAATGACGGAAACGATCTGAACGACTGAAACGATCTGAACGACGGAAACGAGCTGAACCACAGAAACGATCTGATCGACCGAAACGAGCTGAACGACTGAAACGATCTGAACGACGGAAACGATCTGAACGACTGAAACGATCTGAACGACGGAAACGATCTGAACGACCGAAACGATCTGAACGACTGAAACGATGTGAACGACAGAAACGAGCTGAACGACAAACGATCTGAACGACTGAAACAATCTGAACGACGGAAACGAGCTGAATGACGGAAACGATCTGAACGACTGAAACGATCTGAACGACAGAAACGAGCTGAACGACAAACGATTTGAACGACTGAAACGAGCTGAATTACGGAAAAGAGCTGAACGACTGAAATGATCTGAACGACGGAAACGAGCTGATGAGGGAAACGATATGAACGACGGAAACGATCTGAACGACTGAAACAATCTGAACGACGGAAACGATCTGAACGACGGAAAAGAGCTGATGAGGGAAACGATCTGAACGACTGAAACGATCTGAACGACGGAAACGATCTGAACGACGGAAAAGAGCTGATGAGGGAAACGAGCTGAACGACTGAAACGATCTGAACGACTGAAACGATCTGAACGACTGAAAAGAGCTG
Organism: Blennius ocellaris; assembly: GCF_963422515.1. Classification (NCBI taxonomy): domain Eukaryota; kingdom Metazoa; phylum Chordata; class Actinopteri; order Blenniiformes; family Blenniidae; genus Blennius; species Blennius ocellaris. Next base: position 329,125 of record NW_027662273.1, on the reverse strand, counting down.
ATGAGGGAAACGATCTGAACGACTGAAACGATCTGAACGACTGAAACGATCTGAACGACTGAAAAGAGCTGATGAGGGAATCGATCTGAATGACGGAAACGATCTGAACGCCGGAAACGATCTGAACGACGGAAACGATCTGAACGACTGAAACGATCTGAACGACGGAAACGAGCTGATGAGGGAAACGATATGAACGACGGAAACGATCTGAACGACTGAAATGATCTGAACGACTGAAACGATCTGAACGACGGAAACGAGCTGAACGACGGAAAAGAGCTGATGAGGGAAACTATCTAAACGACGGAAACGATCTGAACGACAGAAACGATCTGAACGACGGAAACGAACTGAACGACGGAAACGATCTGAACGACTGAAACGATCTGAAAGACTGAAACGATCTAAACGACTTAAAAGAGCTGAACGAGGGAAACGATATGAACGACTGAAACGATCTGAACGACGGAAACGAACTGAACGACGGAAACGATCTGAACGACTGAAACGATCTGAACGACTGAAACGATCTGAACGACTGAAAAGAGCTGATGAGGGAAACGATCTGAACGACTGAAACGAGCTGAACGACTGAAACGATCTGAACGTCGGAAAAGAGCTGAACGACTGAAACGATCTGAACGACGGAAACGATCTGAACGACGGAAAAGAGCTGATGAGGGAAACGAGCTGAACGACTGAAACGATCTGAACGACTGAAACGATCTGAACGACTGAAAAGAGCTGATGAGGGAAACGATCTGAACGACTGAAACGATCTGAACGACTGAAACGATCTGAAGGACTGAAAAGAGCTGATGAGGGAATCGATCTGAACGACAGAAACGATCTGAACGCCGGAAACGATCTGAACGACGGAAACGATCTGAACGACTGAAACGATCTGAACGACGGAAACGAACTGAACGACGGAAACGATCTGAACGACTGAAACGATCTGAAAGACTGAAACGATCTGAACGACTGAAAAGAGCTGATGAGGGAAACGATCTGAACGACTGAAACGAGCTGAATTACGGTAACGATCTGAACGACTGAAATTATCTGAACGACGGAAACGATCTGAACGACTGAAACGATCTGAACGACTGAAACAATCTGAACGACGGAAACGAGCTGAATGACGGAAACGATCTGAACGACTGAAACGATCTGAACGACAGAAACGAGCTGAACGACAAACGATCTGAACGACTGAAACGATCTGAACGACAGAAACGATCTGAACGACGGAAACGAACTGAACGACGGAAACGATCTGAACGACTGAAACGATCTGAAAGACTGAAACGATCTGAACGACTTAAAAGAGCTGAACGAGGGAAACGATCTGAACGACTGAAACGATCTGAACGACTGAAACGATCTGAACGACTGAAAAGAGCTGATGAGGGAAACGATCTGAACGACGGAAACGATCTGAACGACGGAAACGATCTGAACGACCGAAACGATCTGAACGACTGAAACGATGTGAACGACAGAAACGAGCTGAACGACAAACGATCTGAACGACTGAAACAATCTGAACGACGGAAACGAGCTGAATGACGGAAACGATCTGAACGACTGAAACGATCTGAACGACAGAAACGAGCTGAACGACAAACGATCTGAACGACTGAAACGAGCTGAATTACGGAAAAGAGCTGAACGACTGAAATGATCTGAACGACGGAAACGAGCTGATGAGGGAAACGATATGAACGACGGAAACGATCTGAACGACTGAAACGATCTGAACGACGGAAACGATCTGAACGACGGAAAAGAGCTGATGAGGGAAACGATCTGAACGACTGAAACGATCTGAACGACGGAAACGATCTGAACGACGGAAAAGAGCTGATGAGGGAAACGAGCTGAACGACTGAAACGATCTGAACGACTGAAACGATCTGAACGACTGAAAAGAGCTAATGAGGGAAACGATCTGAACGACTGAAACGATCTGAACGACTGAAACGATCTGAACGACTGAAAAGAGCTGATGAGGGAATCGATCTGAATGACGGAAACGATCTGAACGCCGGAAACGATCTGAACGACGGAAACGATCTGAACGACTGAAACGATCTGAACGACGGAAACGAGCTGATGAGGGAAACGATATGAACGACGGAAACGATCTGAACGACTGAAATGATCTGAACGACTGAAACGATCTGAACGACGGAAACGAGCTGAACGACGGAAAAGAGCTGATGAGGGAAACTATCTAAACGACGGAAACGATCTGAACGACAGAAACGATCTGAACGACGGAAACGAACTGAACGACGGAAACGATCTGAACGACTGAAACGATCTGAAAGACTGAAACGATCTAAACGACTTAAAAGAGCTGAACGAGGGAAACGATATGAACGACTGAAACGATCTGAACGACGGAAACGAACTGAACGACGGAAACGATCTGAACGACTGAAACGATCTGAACGACTGAAACGATCTGAACGACTGAAAAGAGCTGATGAGGGAAACGATCTGAACGACTGAAACGATCTGAACGACTGAAACGATCTGAACGTCGGAAACGATCTGAACGACTGAAACGAGCTGAACGCCGGAAACGATCTGAACGACGGAAACGATCTGAACGACTGAAACGATCTGAACGACGGAAACGAGCTGATGAGGGAAACGATATGAACGACGGAAACGAGCTGAATTACGGAAACGATCTGAACGACTGAAACGATCTGAATGACGGAAACGATCTGAACGACTGAAATTATCTGAACGACGGAAACGATCTGAACGACTGAAACGATCTGAACGACGGAAACGAGCTGAACAACGGAAACGAGCTGAACGACAAACGATCTGAATGACGGAAACGATCTGAACGGCGGAAAAGAGCTGAACGACTGAAACGATCTGAACGACTGAAACGATCTGAACGACTGAAAAGAGCTGATGAGGGAATCGATCTGAATGACGGAAACGATCTGAACGCCGGAAACGATCTGAACGACGGAAACGATCTGAACGACTGAAACGATCTGAACGACGGAAACGAGCTGATGAGGGAAACGATATGAACGACGGAAACGATCTGAACGACTGAAATGATCTGAACGACTGAAACGATCTGAACGACGGAAACGAGCTGAACGACGGAAAAGAGCTGATGAGGGAAACTATCTAAACGACGGAAACGATCTGAACGACAGAAACGATCTGAACGACGGAAACGAACTGAACGACGGAAACGATCTGAACGACTGAAACGATCTGAAAGACTGAAACGATCTAAACGACTTAAAAGAGCTGAACGAGGGAAACGATATGAACGACTGAAACGATCTGAACGACGGAAACGAACTGAACGACGGAAACGATCTGAACGACTGAAACGATCTGAACGACTGAAACGATCTGAACGACTGAAAAGAGCTGATGAGGGAAACGATCTGAACGACTGAAACGATCTGAACGACTGAAACGATCTGAACGTCGGAAACGATCTGAACGACTGAAACGAGCTGAACGCCGGAAACGATCTGAACGACGGAAACGATCTGAACGACTGAAACGATCTGAACGACGGAAACGAGCTGATGAGGGAAACGATATGAACGACGGAAACGAGCTGAATTACGGAAACGATCTGAACGACTGAAACGATCTGAATGACGGAAACGATCTGAACGACTGAAATTATCTGAACGACGGAAACGATCTGAACGACTGAAACGATCTGAACGACGGAAACGAGCTGAACAACGGAAACGAGCTGAACGACAAACGATCTGAATGACGGAAACGATCTGAACGGCGGAAAAGAGCTGAACGACTGAAACGATCTGAACGACGGAAACGATCTGAACGACGGAAAAGAGCTGATGAGGGAAACGAGCTGAATGACTGAAACGATCTGAACGACTGAAACGATCTGAACGACTGAAAAGAGCTGATGAGGGAAACGATCTGAACGACTGAAACGATCTGAACGACTGAAACGATCTGAACGACTGAAAAGAGCTGATGAGGGAATCGATCTGAACGACAGAAACGATCTGAACGCCGGAAACGATCTGAACGACGGAAACGATCTGAACGACTGAAACGATCTGAACGACGGAAACGAGCTGATGAGGGAAACGATATGAACGACGGAAACGATCTGAACGACTGAAATGATCTGAACGACGGAAACGATCTGAACGACGGAAAAGAGCTGATGAGGGAAACGAGCTGAACGACTGAAACGATCTGAACGACTGAAACGATCTGAACGACTGAAATGATCTGAACGACTGAAACGATCTGAACGACGGAAACGAGCTGAACGACGGAAAAGAGCTGATGAGGGAAACTATCTAAACGACGGAAACGATCTGAACGACTGAAACGATCTGAACGTCGGAAACGATCTGAACGACTGAAACGAGCTGAACGCCGGAAACGATCTGAACGACGGAAACGATCTGAACGACTGAAACGATCTGAACGACGGAAACGAGCTGATGAGGGAAACGATATGAACGACGGAAACGAGCTGAATTACGGAAACGATCTGAACAACTGAAACGATCTGAATGACGGAAACGATCTGAACGACTGAAATTATCTGAACGACGGAAACGATCTGAACGACTGAAACGATCTGAACGACGGAAACGAGCTGAACAACGGAAACGAGCTGAACGACAAACGATCTGAATGACGGAAACGATCTGAACGGCGGAAAAGAGCTGAACGACTGAAACGATCTGAACGACGGAAACGATCTGAACGACGGAAAAGAGCTGATGAGGGAAACGAGCTGAACGACTGAAACGATCTGAACGACTGAAACGATCTGAACGACTGAAAAGAGCTGATGAGGGAAACGATCTGAACGACTGAAACAATCTGAACGACTGAAACGATCTGAACGACTGAAAAGAGCTGATGAGGGAATCGATCTGAACGACAGAAACGATCTGAACGCCGGAAACGATCTGAACGACGGAAACGATCTGAACGACTGAAACGATCTGAACGACGGAAACGAGCTGATGAGGGAAATGATATGAACGACGGAAACGATCTGAACGACTGAAATGATCTGAACGACGGAAACGATCTGAACGACGGAAAAGAGCTGATGAGGGAAACGATCTGAACGACTGAAACGATCTGAACGACGGAAACGATCTGAACGACGGAAAAGAGCTGATGAGGGAAACGATCTGAACGACTGAAACGATCTGAACGACGGAAACGATCTGAACGACGGAAAAGAGCTGATGAGGGAAACGAGCTGAACGACTGAAACGATCTGAACGACTGAAACGATCTGAACGACTGAAAAGAGCTGATGAGGGAAACGATCTGAACGACTGAAACGATCTGAACGACTGAAACGATCTGAACGACTGAAAAGAGCTGATGAGGGAATCGATCTGAATGACGGAAACGATCTGAACGCCGGAAACGATCTGAACGACGGAAACGATCTGAACGACTGAAACGATCTGAACGACGGAAACGAGCTGATGAGGGAAACGATATGAACGACGGAAACGATCTGAACGACTGAAATGATCTGAACGACTGAAACGATCTGAACGACGGAAACGAGCTGAACGACGGAAAAGAGCTGATGAGGGAAACTATCTAAACGACGGAAACGATCTGAACGACAGAAACGATCTGAACGACGGAAACGAACTGAACGACGGAAACGATCTGAACGACTGAAACGATCTGAAAGACTGAAACGATCTAAACGACTTAAAAGAGCTGAACGAGGGAAACGATATGAACGACTGAAACGATCTGAACGACGGAAACGAACTGAACGACGGAAACGATCTGAACGACTGAAACGATCTGAACGACTGAAACGATCTGAACGACTGAAAAGAGCTGATGAGGGAAACGATCTGAACGACTGAAACGATCTGAACGACTGAAACGATCTGAACGTCGGAAACGATCTGAACGACTGAAACGAGCTGAACGCCGGAAACGATCTGAACGACGGAAACGATCTGAACGACTGAAACGATCTGAACGACGGAAACGAGCTGATGAGGGAAACGATATGAACGACGGAAACGAGCTGAATTACGGAAACGATCTGAACGACTGAAACGATCTGAATGACGGAAACGATCTGAACAACTGAAATTATCTGAACGACGGAAACGATCTGAACGACTGAAACGATCTGAACGACTTAAACGAGCTGAACAACGGAAACGAGCTGAACGACAAACGATCTGAATGACGGAAACGATCTGAACGGCGGAAAAGAGCTGAACGACTGAAACGATCTGAACGACGGAAACGATCTGAACGACGGAAAAGAGCTGATGAGGGAAACGAGCTGAATGACTGAAACGATCTGAACGACTGAAACGATCTGAACGACTGAAAAGAGCTGATGAGGGAAACGATCTGAACGACTGAAACGATCTGAACGACTGAAACGATCTGAACGACTGAAAAGAGCTGATGAGGGAATCGATCTGAACGACAGAAACGATCTGAACGCCGGAAACGATCTGAACGACGGAAACGATCTGAACGACTGAAACGATCTGAACGACGGAAACGAGCTGATGAGGGAAACGATATGAACGACGGAAACGATCTGAACGACTGAAATGATCTGAACGACGGACACGATCTGAACGACCGAAACGATCTGAACGACGGAAACGATCTGAATGACGTAAACGATCTGAACGACTGAAACGATGTGAACGACAGAAACGAGCTGAACGACAAACGATCTGAACGACTGAAACGATCTGAACGACGGAAACGAGCTGAATGACGGAAACGATCTGAACGACTGAAACGATCTGAACGACAGAAACGAGCTGAACGACAAACGATCTGAACGACTGAAACGAGCTGAATTACGGAAAAGAGCTGAACGACTGAAATGATCTGAACGACGGAAACGAGCTGAACCACAGAAACGATCTGATCGACGGAAACGAGCTGAACGACAGAAACGATCTGAACGACTGAAAAGAGCTGAACGAGGGAAACGATCCGAACGACTGAAACGATCTGAACGACGGAAACGATCTGAACGACTGAAACGAGCTGAATTACGGAAACGATCTGAACGACTGAAACGATCTGAATGACGGAAACGATCTGAACGACTGAAACGAGCTGAATTACGGAAACGATCTGAACGACTGAAACGATCTGAATGACGGAAAAGAGCTGAACGACTGAAACGATCTGAACGACTGAAACGATCTGAATGACTGAAACGATCTGAACGACTGAAACGATCTAAACGACGGAAACGATCTGAACAACGGAAAAGAGCTGATGAGGGAAACGAGCTGAATGACTGAAACGATCTGAACGACTGAAACGATCTGAACGACTGAAAAGAGCTGATGAGGGAAACGATCTGAACGACTGAAACGATCTGAACGACTGAAACGATCTGAACGACTGAAAAGAGCTGATGAGGGAATCGATCTGAACGACAGAAACGATCTGAACGCCGGAAACGATCTGAACGACGGAAACGATCTGAACGACTGAAACGATCTGAACGACGGAAACGAGCTGATGAGGGAAACGATATGAACGACGGAAACGATCTGAACGACTGAAATGATCTGAACGACGGACACGATCTGAACGACCGAAACGATCTGAACGACGGAAACGATCTGAATGACGTAAACGATCTGAACGACTGAAACGATGTGAACGACAGAAACGAGCTGAACGACAAACGATCTGAACGACTGAAACGATCTGAACGACGGAAACGAGCTGAATGACGGAAACGATCTGAACGACTGAAACGATCTGAACGACAGAAACGAGCTGAACGACAAACGATCTGAACGACTGAAACGAGCTGAATTACGGAAAAGAGCTGAACGACTGAAATGATCTGAACGACGGAAACGAGCTGAACCACAGAAACGATCTGATCGACGGAAACGAGCTGAACGACAGAAACGATCTGAACGACTGAAAAGAGCTGAACGAGGGAAACGATCCGAACGACTGAAACGATCTGAACGACGGAAACGATCTGAACGACTGAAACGAGCTGAATTACGGAAACGATCTGAACGACTGAAACGATCTGAATGACGGAAACGATCTGAACGACTGAAACGAGCTGAATTACGGAAACGATCTGAACGACTGAAACGATCTGAATGACGGAAAAGAGCTGAACGACTGAAACGATCTGAACGACTGAAACGATCTGAATGACTGAAACGATCTGAACGACTGAAACGATCTAAACGACGGAAACGATCTGAACGACGGAAACGATCTGAACGACGGAAACGATCTGAACGACGGAAACGAACTGAACGACGGAAACGATCTGAACGACTGAAACGATCTGAAAGACTGAAACGATATGAACAACTTAAAAGAGCTGAACGAGGGAAACGATCTGAACGACTGAAATGATCTCAACGACGGAAACGAACTGAACGACGGAAACGATCTGAACGACTGAAACGATCTGAACGACTGAAACGATCTGAACGACTGAAAAGAGCTGATGAGGGAAACGATCTGAACGACTGAAACGATCTGAACGACTGAAACGATCTGAACGTCGGAAACGATCTGAACGACTGAAACGAGCTGAACGACGAAAACAATCTGAACAACGGAAAAGAGCTGATGAGGGAAACGATCTGAACGACGGAAACGAGCTGAAAAACGGAAACGAGCTGATGAGGGAAACAAGCTAAACGACTGAAACGATCTGAACGACAGAAACGAGCTGAACGACTGAAACGATCTGAACGACTGAAAAGATCTGAACGACGGAAACGATCTGAACGACGGAAAAGAGCTGATGAGGGAAACGATCTGAACGACTGAAACGATCTGAACGACGGAAACGATCTGAACGACGGAAAAGAGCTGATGAGGGAAACGAGCTGAACGACTGAAACGATCTGAACGACTGAAACGATCTGAACGAATGAAAAGAGCTGATGAGGGAAACTATCTAAACGACGGAAACGATCTGAACGACAGAAACGATCTGAACGACGGAAACGAACTGAACGACGGAAACGAGCTGAACAACGGAAACGAGCTGAACGACAAACGATCTGAATGACGGAAACGAGCTGATGAGGGAATCGATCTGAACGACAGAAACGATCTGAACGCCGGAAACGATCTGAACGACGGAAACGATCTGAACGACTGAAACGATCTGAACGACGGAAACGAGCTGAACGACAGAAACGAGCTGAACGACAAACGATCTGAACGACTGAAACGAGCTGAATTACGGAAAAGAGCTGAACGACTGAAATGATCTGAACGACGGAAACGAGCTGAACCACAGAAACGATCTGATCGACGGAAACGAGCTGAACGACAGAAACGATCTGAACGACTGAAAAGAGCTGAACGAGGGAAACGATCCGAACGACTGAAACGATCTGAACGACGGAAACGATCTGAACGACTGAAACGAGCTGAATTACGGAAACGATCTGAACGACTGAAACGATCTGAATGACGGAAACGATCTGAACGACTGAAACGAGCTGAATTACGGAAACGATCTGAACGACTGAAACGATCTGAATGACGGAAAAGAGCTGAACGACTGAAACGATCTGAACGACTGAAACGATCTGAATGACTGAAACGATCTGAACGACTGAAACGATCTAAACTACGGAAACGATCTGAACAACGGAAAAGAGCTGATGAGGGAAACGATCTGAACGACGGAAACGATCTGAACGACGGAAACGATCTGAACGACGGAAACGAACTGAACGACGGAAACGATCTGAATGACGGAAACGATCTGAACGACGGAAACGAGCTGAAAAACGGAAACGAGCTGATGAGGGAAACAAGCTAAACGACTGAAACGATCTGAACGACAGAAACGAGCTGAACGACTGAAACGATCTGAACGACTGAAAAGATCTGAACGACGGAAACGATCTGAACGACGGAAAAGAGCTGATGAGGGAAACGATCTGAACGACTGAAACGATCTGAACGACGGAAACGATCTGAACGACGGAAAAGAGCTGATGAGGGAAACGAGCTGAACGACTGAAACGATCTGAACGACTGAAACGATCTGAACGAATGAAAAGAGCTGATGAGGGAAACTATCTAAACGACGGAAACGATCTGAACGACAGAAACGATCTGAACGACGGAAACGAACTGAACGACGGAAACGATCTGAACGACTGAAACGATCTGAAAGACTGAAACGATCTGAACGACTTAAAAGAGCTGAACGAGGGAAACGATCTGAACGACTGAAACGATCTGAACGACGGAAACGAACTGAACGACGGAAACGATCTGAACGACTGAAACGATCTGAACGACTGAAACGATCTGAACGACTGAAAAGAGCTGATGAGGGAAATGATCTGAACGACTGAAACGATCTGAACGACTGAAACGATCTGAACGACGGAAACGATCTGAACGACGGAAAAGAGCTGATGAGGGAAACGAGCTGAATGACTGAAACGATCTGAACGACTGAAACGATCTGAACGACTGAAAAGAGCTGATGAGGGAAACGATCTGAACGACTGAAACGATCTGAACGACTGAAACGATCTGAACGACTGAAAAGAGCTGATGAGGGAATCGATCTGAACGACAGAAACGATCTGAACGCCGGAAACGATCTGAACGACGGAAACGATCTGAACGACTGAAACGATCTGAACGACGGAAACGAGCTGATGAGGGAAACGATATGAACGACGGAAACGATCTGAACGACTGAAATGATCTGAACGACGGAAACGATCTGAACGACGGAAAAGAGCTGATGAGGGAAACGAGCTGAACGACTGAAACGATCTGAACGACTGAAACGATCTGAACGACTGAAATGATCTGAACGACTGAAACGATCTGAACGACGGAAACGAGCTGAACGACGGAAAAGAGCTGATGAGGGAAACTATCTAAACGACGGAAACGATCTGAACGACTGAAACGATCTGAACGTCGGAAACGATCTGAACGACTGAAACGAGCTGAACGCCGGAAACGATCTGAACGACGGAAACGATCTGAACGACTGAAACGATCTGAACGACGGAAACGAGCTGATGAGGGAAACGATATGAACGACGGAAACGAGCTGAATTACGGAAACGATCTGAACAACTGAAACGATCTGAATGACGGAAACGATCTGAACGACTGAAATTATCTGAACGACGGAAACGATCTGAACGACTGAAACGATCTGAACGACGGAAACGAGCTGAACAACGGAAACGAGCTGAACGACAAACGATCTGAATGACGGAAACGATCTGAACGGCGGAAAAGAGCTGAACGACTGAAACGATCTGAACGACGGAAACGATCTGAACGACGGAAAAGAGCTGATGAGGGAAACGAGCTGAACGACTGAAACGATCTGAACGACTGAAACGATCTGAACGACTGAAAAGAGCTGATGAGGGAAACGATCTGAACGACTGAAACAATCTGAACGACTGAAACGATCTGAACGACTGAAAAGAGCTGATGAGGGAATCGATCTGAACGACAGAAACGATCTGAACGCCGGAAACGATCTGAACGACGGAAACGATCTGAACGACTGAAACGATCTGAACGACGGAAACGAGCTGATGAGGGAAATGATATGAACGACGGAAACGATCTGAACGACTGAAATGATCTGAACGACGGAAACGATCTGAACGACGGAAAAGAGCTGATGAGGGAAACGATCTGAACGACTGAAACGATCTGAACGACGGAAACGATCTGAACGACGGAAAAGAGCTGATGAGGGAAACGATCTGAACGACTGAAACGATCTGAACGACGGAAACGATCTGAACGACGGAAAAGAGCTGATGAGGGAAACGAGCTGAACGACTGAAACGATCTGAACGACTGAAACGATCTGAACGACTGAAAAGAGCTGATGAGGGAAACGATCTGAACGACTGAAACGATCTGAACGACTGAAACGATCTGAACGACTGAAAAGAGCTGATGAGGGAATCGATCTGAATGACGGAAACGATCTGAACGCCGGAAACGATCTGAACGACGGAAACGATCTGAACGACTGAAACGATCTGAACGACGGAAACGAGCTGATGAGGGAAACGATATGAACGACGGAAACGATCTGAACGACTGAAATGATCTGAACGACTGAAACGATCTGAACGACGGAAACGAGCTGAACGACGGAAAAGAGCTGATGAGGGAAACTATCTAAACGACGGAAACGATCTGAACGACAGAAACGATCTGAACGACGGAAACGAACTGAACGACGGAAACGATCTGAACGACTGAAACGATCTGAAAGACTGAAACGATCTAAACGACTTAAAAGAGCTGAACGAGGGAAACGATATGAACGACTGAAACGATCTGAACGACGGAAACGAACTGAACGACGGAAACGATCTGAACGACTGAAACGATCTGAACGACTGAAACGATCTGAACGACTGAAAAGAGCTGATGAGGGAAACGATCTGAACGACTGAAACGATCTGAACGACTGAAACGATCTGAACGTCGGAAACGATCTGAACGACTGAAACGAGCTGAACGCCGGAAACGATCTGAACGACGGAAACGATCTGAACGACTGAAACGATCTGAACGACGGAAACGAGCTGATGAGGGAAACGATATGAACGACGGAAACGAGCTGAATTACGGAAACGATCTGAACGACTGAAACGATCTGAATGACGGAAACGATCTGAACAACTGAAATTATCTGAACGACGGAAACGATCTGAACGACTGAAACGATCTGAACGACTTAAACGAGCTGAACAACGGAAACGAGCTGAACGACAAACGATCTGAATGACGGAAACGATCTGAACGGCGGAAAAGAGCTGAACGACTGAAACGATCTGAACGACGGAAACGATCTGAACGACGGAAAAGAGCTGATGAGGGAAACGAGCTGAATGACTGAAACGATCTGAACGACTGAAACGATCTGAACGACTGAAAAGAGCTGATGAGGGAAACGATCTGAACGACTGAAACGATCTGAACGACTGAAACGATCTGAACGACTGAAAAGAGCTGATGAGGGAATCGATCTGAACGACAGAAACGATCTGAACGCCGGAAACGATCTGAACGACGGAAACGATCTGAACGACTGAAACGATCTGAACGACGGAAACGAGCTGATGAGGGAAACGATATGAACGACGGAAACGATCTGAACGACTGAAATGATCTGAACGACGGACACGATCTGAACGACCGAAACGATCTGAACGACGGAAACGATCTGAATGACGTAAACGATCTGAACGACTGAAACGATGTGAACGACAGAAACGAGCTGAACGACAAACGATCTGAACGACTGAAACGATCTGAACGACGGAAACGAGCTGAATGACGGAAACGATCTGAACGACTGAAACGATCTGAACGACAGAAACGAGCTGAACGACAAACGATCTGAACGACTGAAACGAGCTGAATTACGGAAAAGAGCTGAACGACTGAAATGATCTGAACGACGGAAACGAGCTGAACCACAGAAACGATCTGATCGACGGAAACGAGCTGAACGACAGAAACGATCTGAACGACTGAAAAGAGCTGAACGAGGGAAACGATCCGAACGACTGAAACGATCTGAACGACGGAAACGATCTGAACGACTGAAACGAGCTGAATTACGGAAACGATCTGAACGACTGAAACGATCTGAATGACGGAAACGATCTGAACGACTGAAACGAGCTGAATTACGGAAACGATCTGAACGACTGAAACGATCTGAATGACGGAAAAGAGCTGAACGACTGAAACGATCTGAACGACTGAAACGATCTGAATGACTGAAACGATCTGAACGACTGAAACGATCTAAACGACGGAAACGATCTGAACAACGGAAAAGAGCTGATGAGGGAAACGATCTGAACGACGGAAACGATCTGAACGACGGAAACGATCTGAACGACGGAAACGAACTGAACGACGGAAACGATCTGAACGACTGAAACGATCTGAAAGACTGAAACGATATGAACAACTTAAAAGAGCTGAACGAGGGAAACGATCTGAACGACTGAAATGATCTCAACGACGGAAACGAACTGAACGACGGAAACGATCTGAACGACTGAAACGATCTGAACGACTGAAACGATCTGAACGACTGAAAAGAGCTGATGAGGGAAACGATCTGAACGACTGAAACGATCTGAACGACTGAAACGATCTGAACGTCGGAAACGATCTGAACGACTGAAACGAGCTGAACGACGAAAACAATCTGAACAACGGAAAAGAGCTGATGAGGGAAACGATCTGAACGACGGAAACGAGCTGAAAAACGGAAACGAGCTGATGAGGGAAACAAGCTAAACGACTGAAACGATCTGAACGACAGAAACGAGCTGAACGACTGAAACGATCTGAACGACTGAAAAGATCTGAACGACGGAAACGATCTGAACGACGGAAAAGAGCTGATGAGGGAAACGATCTGAACGACTGAAACGATCTGAACGACGGAAACGATCTGAACGACGGAAAAGAGCTGATGAGGGAAACGAGCTGAACGACTGAAACGATCTGAACGACTGAAACGATCTGAACGAATGAAAAGAGCTGATGAGGGAAACTATCTAAACGACGGAAACGATCTGAACGACAGAAACGATCTGAACGACGGAAACGAACTGAACGACGGAAACGAGCTGAACAACGGAAACGAGCTGAACGACAAACGATCTGAATGACGGAAACGAGCTGATGAGGGAATCGATCTGAACGACAGAAACGATCTGAACGCCGGAAACGATCTGAACGACGGAAACGATCTGAACGACTGAAACGATCTGAACGACGGAAACGAGCTGATGAGGGAAACGATATGAACGACGGAAACGATCTGAACGACTGAAATGATCTGAACGACGGACACGATCTGAACGACCGAAACGATCTGAACGACGGAAACGATCTGAACGACGGAAACGAGCTGAATGACGGAAACGATCTGAACGACTGAAACGATCTGAACGACAGAAACGAGCTGAACGACAAACGATCTGAACGACTGAAACGAGCTGAATTACGGAAAAGAGCTGAACGACTGAAATGATCTGAACGACGGAAACGAGCTGAACCACAGAAACGATCTGATCGACGGAAACGAGCTGAACGACAGAAACGATCTGAACGACTGAAAAGAGCTGAACGAGGGAAACGATCCGAACGACTGAAACGATCTGAACGACGGAAACGATCTGAACGACTGAAACGAGCTGAATTACGGAAACGATCTGAACGACTGAAACGATCTGAATGACGGAAACGATCTGAACGACTGAAACGAGCTGAATTACGGAAACGATCTGAACGACTGAAACGATCTGAATGACGGAAAAGAGCTGAACGACTGAAACGATCTGAACGACTGAAACGATCTGAATGACTGAAACGATCTGAACGACTGAAACGATCTAAACTACGGAAACGATCTGAACAACGGAAAAGAGCTGATGAGGGAAACGATCTGAACGACGGAAACGATCTGAACGACGGAAACGATCTGAACGACGGAAACGAACTGAACGACGGAAACGATCTGAATGACGGAAACGATCTGAACGACGGAAACGAGCTGAAAAACGGAAACGAGCTGATGAGGGAAACAAGCTAAACGACTGAAACGATCTGAACGACAGAAACGAGCTGAACGACTGAAACGATCTGAACGACTGAAAAGATCTGAACGACGGAAACGATCTGAACGACGGAAAAGAGCTGATGAGGGAAACGATCTGAACGACTGAAACGATCTGAACGACGGAAACGATCTGAACGACGGAAAAGAGCTGATGAGGGAAACGAGCTGAACGACTGAAACGATCTGAACGACTGAAACGATCTGAACGAATGAAAAGAGCTGATGAGGGAAACTATCTAAACGACGGAAACGATCTGAACGACAGAAACGATCTGAACGACGGAAACGAACTGAACGACGGAAACGATCTGAACGACTGAAACGATCTGAAAGACTGAAACGATCTGAACGACTTAAAAGAGCTGAACGAGGGAAACGATCTGAACGACTGAAACGATCTGAACGACGGAAACGAACTGAACGACGGAAACGATCTGAACGACTGAAACGATCTGAACGACTGAAACGATCTGAACGACTGAAAAGAGCTGATGAGGGAAATGATCTGAACGACTGAAACGATCTGAACGACTGAAACGATCTGAACGTCGGAAACGATCTGAACGAATGAAACGAGCTGAACGACGAAAACAATCTGAACAACGGAAAAGAGCTGATGAGGGAAACGATCTGAACGACGGAAACGAGCTGAACAACGGAAACGAGCTGATGAGGGAAACAAGCTAAACGACTGAAACGATCTGAACGACAGAAACGAGCTGAACGACTGAAACGATCTGAACGACGGAAAAGAGCTGATGAGGGAAACGAGCTGAACGACTGAAACGATCTGAACGACTGAAACGATCTGAACGAATGAAAAGAGCTGATGAGGGAAACGATCTGAACGACTGAAACGATCTGAACGACTAAAAAGAGCTGATGAGGGAATCGATCTGAACGACAGAAACGATCTGAACGCCGGAAACGATCTGAACGACGGAAACGATCTGAACGACTGAAACGATCTGAACGACGGAAACGAGCTGATGAGGGAAACGATATGAACGACGGAAACGATCTGAACGACTGAAACGATCTGAACGATTGAAATGAGCTGAACGACGGAAACGATCTGAACGACAGAAACGAGCTGAACGACAAACGAGCTGAACGACGGAAACGATCTGAACGACGGAAAAGAGCTGATGAGGGAAACGAGCTGAACGACTGAAACGATCTGAACGACTGAAACGATCTGAACGAATGAAAAGAGCTGATGAGGGAATCGATCTGAACGACAGAAACGATCTGAACGCCGGAAACGATCTGAACGACGGAAACGATCTGAACGACTGAAACGATCTGAACGACGGAAACGAGCTGATGAGGGAAACGATATGAACGACGGAAACGATCTGAACGACTGAAACGATCTGAACGACGGAAACGAGCTGAATGACGGAAACGATCTGAACGACGGAAACGATCTGAACGACGGAAACGATCTGAATGACGGAAACGATCTGAACGATTGAAACGAGCTGAACGACGGAAACGATCTGAACGACAGAAATGAGCTGAACGACAAACGAGCTGAACGACGGAAACGATCTGAATGACGGAAACGATCTGAACGACGGAAACGAGCTGAACGACTGAAACGATCTGAATGACGGAAAAGAGCTGAACGACTGAAATGATCTGAACGACGGAAACGAGCTGAACCACAGAAACGATCTGATCGACGGAAACGAGCTGAACGACAGAAACGATAGAACGACGGAAACGAACTGAACGACGGAAACGATCTGAAAGACTGAAACGATCTGAACGACTGAAAAGAGCTGAACGAGGGAAACGATCTGAACGAATGAAACGATCTGAACGACGGAAACGAACTGAACGACGGAAACGATCTGAACGACTGAAACGATCTGAAAGACTGAAACGATCTGAACGACTGAAAAGAGCTGATGAGGGAAACGATCTGAACGACTGAAACGAGCTGAATTACGGTAACGATCTGAACGACTGAAATTATCTGAACGACGGAAACGATCTGAACGACTGAAACGATCTGAACGACTGAAACGATCTTAACGACGGAAACGATCTGAACGACGGAAACGATCTGAACGACTGAAACGATCTGAACGACGGAAACGAGCTGAACCACAGAAACGATCTGATCGACCGAAACGAGCTGAACGACTGAAACGATCTGAACGACGGAAACGATCTGAACGACCGAAACGATCTGAACGACTGAAACGATGTGAACGACTGAAACGATCTGAACGACTGAAACGATCTAAACGACGGAAACGATCTGAACAACGGAAAAGAGCTGATGAGGGAAACGATCTGAACGACGGAAACGATCTGAACGACGGAAACGATCTGAACGACGGAAACGAACTGAACGACGGAAACGATCTGAACGACTGAAACGATCTGAAAGACTGAAACGATATGAACAACTTAAAAGAGCTGAACGAGGGAAACGATCTGAACGACTGAAATGATCTCAACGACGGAAACGAACTGAACGACGGAAACGATCTGAACGACTGAAACGATCTGAACGACTGAAACGATCTGAACGACTGAAAAGAGCTGATGAGGGAAACGATCTGAACGACTGAAACGATCTGAACGACTGAAACGATCTGAACATCGGAAACGATCTGAACGATTGAAACGAGCTGAACGACGAAATCAATCTGAACAACGGAAAAGAGCTGATGAGGGAAACGATCTGAACGACGGAAACGAGCTGAAAAACGGAAACGAGCTGATGAGGGAAACAAGCTAAACGACTGAAACGATCTGAACGACAGAAACGAGCTGAACGACTGAAACGATCTGAAGGACTGAAAAGATCTGAACGACGGAAACGATCTGAATGACGGAAAAGAGCTGATGAGGGAAACGATCTGAACGACTGAAACGATCTGAACGACGGAAACGATCTGAACGACGGAAAAGAGCTGATGAGGGAAACGAGCTGAACGACTGAAACGATCTGAACGACTGAAACGATCTGAACGAATGAAAAGAGCTGATGAGGGAAACTATCTAAACGACGGAAACGATCTGAACGACAGAAACGATCTGAACGACGGAAACGAACTGAACGACGGAAACGAGCTGAACAACGGAAACGAGCTGAACGACAAACGATCTGAATGACGGAAACGAGCTGATGAGGGAATCGATCTGAACGACAGAAACGATCTGAACGCCGGAAACGATCTGAACGACGGAAACGATCTGAACGACTGAAACGATCTGAACGACGGAAACGAGCTGATGAGGGAAACGATATGAACGACGGAAACGATCTGAACGACTGAAATGATCTGAACGACGGACACGATCTGAACGACCGAAACGATCTGAACGACGGAAACGATCTGAACGACGGAAACGAGCTGAATGACGGAAACGATCTGAACGACTGAAACGATCTGAACGACAGAAACGAGCTGAACGACAAACGATCTGAACGACTGAAACGAGCTGAATTACGGAAAAGAGCTGAACGACTGAAATGATCTGAACGACGGAAACGAGCTGAACCACAGAAACGATCTGATCGACGGAAACGAGCTGAACGACAGAAACGATCTGAACGACTGAAAAGAGCTGAACGAGGGAAACGATCCGAACGACTGAAACGATCTGAACGACGGAAACGATCTGAACGACTGAAACGAGCTGAATTACGGAAACGATCTGAACGACTGAAACGATCTGAACGACTGAAACGATCTGAACGACTGAAAAGAGCTGATGAGGGAAATGATCTGAACGACTGAAACGATCTGAACGACTGAAACGATCTGAACGTCGGAAACGATCTGAACGAATGAAACGAGCTGAACGACGAAAACAATCTGAACAACGGAAAAGAGCTGATGAGGGAAACGATCTGAACGACGGAAACGAGCTGAACAACGGAAACGAGCTGATGAGGGAAACAAGCTAAACGACTGAAACGATCTGAACGACAGAAACGAGCTGAACGACTGAAACGATCTGAACGACGGAAAAGAGCTGATGAGGGAAACGAGCTGAACGACTGAAACGATCTGAACGACTGAAACGATCTGAACGAATGAAAAGAGCTGATGAGGGAAACGATCTGAACGACTGAAACGATCTGAACGACTAAAAAGAGCTGATGAGGGAATCGATCTGAACGACAGAAACGATCTGAACGCCGGAAACGATCTGAACGACGGAAACGATCTGAACGACTGAAACGATCTGAACGACGGAAACGAGCTGATGAGGGAAACGATATGAACGACGGAAACGATCTGAACGACTGAAACGATCTGAACGATTGAAATGAGCTGAACGACGGAAACGATCTGAACGACAGAAACGAGCTGAACGACAAACGAGCTGAACGACGGAAACGATCTGAACGACGGAAAAGAGCTGATGAGGGAAACGAGCTGAACGACTGAAACGATCTGAACGACTGAAACGATCTGAACGAATGAAAAGAGCTGATGAGGGAATCGATCTGAACGACAGAAACGATCTGAACGACGGAAACGAGCTGATGAGGGAAACGATATGAACGACGGAAACGATCTGAACGACTGAAACGATCTGAACGACGGAAACGAGCTGAATGACGGAAACGATCTGAACGACGGAAACGATCTGAACGACGGAAACGATCTGAATGACGGAAACGATCTGAACGATTGAAACGAGCTGAACGACGGAAACGATCTGAACGACAGAAACGAGCTGAACGACAAACGAGCTGAACGACGGAAACGATCTGAATGACGGAAACGATCTGAACGACGGAAACGAGCTGAACGACTGAAACGATCTGAATGACGGAAAAGAGCTGAACGACTGAAATGATCTGAACGACGGAAACGAGCTGAACCACAGAAACGATCTGATCGACGGAAACGAGCTGAACGACAGAAACGATAGAACGACGGAAACGAACTGAACGACGGAAACGATCTGAAAGACTGAAACGATCTGAACGACTGAAAAGAGCTGAACGAGGGAAACGATCTGAACGAATGAAACGATCTGAACGACGGAAACGAACTGAACGACGGAAACGATCTGAACGACTGAAACGATCTGAAAGACTGAAACGATCTGAACGACTGAAAAGAGCTGATGAGGGAAACGATCTGAACGACTGAAACGAGCTGAATTACGGTAACGATCTGAACGACTGAAATTATCTGAACGACGGAAACGATCTGAACGACTGAAACGATCTGAACGACTGAAACGATCTTAACGACGGAAACGATCTGAACGACGGAAACGATCTGAACGACTGAAACGATCTGAACGACGGAAACGAGCTGAACCACAGAAACGATCTGATCGACCGAAACGAGCTGAACGACTGAAACGATCTGAACGACGGAAACGATCTGAACGACTGAAACGATCTGAACGACGGAAACGATCTGAACGACCGAAACGATCTGAACGACTGAAACGATGTGAACGACAGAAACGAGCTGAACGACAAACGATCTGAACGACTGAAACAATCTGAACGACGGAAACGAGCTGAATGACGGAAACGATCTGAACGACTGAAACGATCTGAACGACGGAAACGAGCTGAACCACAGAAACGATCTGATCGACGGAAACGAGCTGAACGACTGAAACGAGCTGAGTTACGGAAACGATCTGAACGACTGAAACGAGCTGAATTACGGAAACGATCTGAACGACTGAAACGATCTGAACGACTGAAACGATCTGAACGACTGAAAAGAGCTGATGAGGGAAACGATCTGAACGACTGAAACGATCTGAACGACTGAAACGATCTGAACGTCGGAAACGATCTGAACGACGGAAACGATCTGAACAACGGAAAAGAGCTGATGAGGGAAACGATCTGAACGACGGAAACGAGCTGAACAACGGAAACGAGCTGATGAGGGAAACAAGCTAAACGACTGAAACGATCTGAACGACAGAAACGAGCTGAACGACTGAAACGATCTGAACGACTGAAAAGATCTGAACGACGGAAACGATCTGAACGACGGAAAAGAGCTGATGAGGGAAACGATCTGAACGACTGAAACGATCTGAACGACGGAAACGATCTGAACGACGGAAAAGAGCTGATGAGGGAAACGAGCTGAACGACTGAAACGATCTGAACGAATGAAAAGAGCTGATGAGGGAAACGATCTGAACGACTGAAACGATCTGAACGACTGAAACGAACTGAACGACGGAAACGATCTGAACGACTGAAACGATCTGAAAGACTGAAACGATCTGAACGACTGAAAAGAGCTGATGAGGGAAACGATCTGAACGACTGAAACGAGCTGAATTACGGTAACGATCTGAACGACTGAAATTATCTGAACGACGGAAACGATCTGAACGACTGAAACGATCTGAACGACTGAAACGATCTTAACGACGGAAACGATCTGAACGACGGAAACGATCTGAACGACTGAAACGATCTGAACGACGGAAACGAGCTGAACCACAGAAACGATCTGATCGACCGAAACGAGCTGAACGACTGAAACGATCTGAACGACGGAAACGATCTGAACGACTGAAACGATCTGAACGACGGAAACGATCTGAACGACCGAAACGATCTGAACGACTGAAACGATGTGAACGACAGAAACGAGCTGAACGACAAACGATCTGAACGACTGAAACAATCTGAACGACGGAAACGAGCTGAATGACGGAAACGATCTGAACGACTGAAACGATCTGAACGACGGAAACGAGCTGAACCACAGAAACGATCTGATCGACGGAAACGAGCTGAACGACTGAAACGAGCTGAGTTACGGAAACGATCTGAACGACTGAAACGAGCTGAATTACGGAAACGATCTGAACGACTGAAACGATCTGAACGACTGAAACGATCTGAACGACTGAAAAGAGCTGATGAGGGAAACGATCTGAACGACTGAAACGATCTGAACGACTGAAACGATCTGAACGTCGGAAACGATCTGAACGACGGAAACGATCTGAACAACGGAAAAGAGCTGATGAGGGAAACGATCTGAACGACGGAAACGAGCTGAACAACGGAAACGAGCTGATGAGGGAAACAAGCTAAACGACTGAAACGATCTGAACGACAGAAACGAGCTGAACGACTGAAACGATCTGAACGACTGAAAAGATCTGAACGACGGAAACGATCTGAACGACGGAAAAGAGCTGATGAGGGAAACGATCTGAACGACTGAAACGATCTGAACGACGGAAACGATCTGAACGACGGAAAAGAGCTGATGAGGGAAACGAGCTGAACGACTGAAACGATCTGAACGAATGAAAAGAGCTGATGAGGGAAACGATCTGAACGACTGAAACGATCTGAACGACTGAAAAGAGCTGATGAGGGAATCGATCTGAACGACGGAAACGATCTGAACGACGGAAACGAGCTGAATGACCGAAACGATCTGAACGACCGAAACGATCTGAACGACGGAAACGATCTGAACGACGGAAACGATCTGAACGATTGAAACGAGCTGAACGACGGAAACGATCTGAACGACAGAAACGAGCTGAACGACAAACGAGCTGAACGACGGAAACGATCTGAATGACGGAAACGATCTGAACGACGGAAACGAGCTGAACGACTGAAACGATCTGAATGACGGAAAAGAGCTGAACGACTGAAATGATCTGAACGACGGAAACGAGCTGAACCACAGAAACGAGCTGAACGACGGAAACGAACTGAACGACGGAAACGATCTGAACGACTGAAACGATCTGAACGACTGAAAAGAGCTGATGAGGGAAACGATCTGAACGACTGAAACGATCTGAACGACTGAAACGATCTGAACGTCGGAAACGATCTGAACGACTGAAACGAGCTGAACGACGAAAACAATCTGAACAACGGAAAAGAGCTGATGAGGGAAACGATCTGAACGACGGAAACGAGCTGAACAACGGAAACGAGCTGATGAGGGAAACAAGCTAAACGACTGAAACGATCTGAACGACTGAAACGATCTGAACGACAGAAACGAGCTGAACGACAAACGATCTGAACGACTGAAACGAGCTGAATTACGGAAAAGAGCTGAACGACCAAAACGATCTGAACGACGGAAACGAGCTGAACGACAAACGAGCTGAATGACGGAAACGATCTGAACGACCGAAACGAGCTGAACGACAAACGAGCTGAACGACGGAAACGATCTGAACGACTGAAACGATCTGAATGATGGAAAAGAGCTGAACGACTGAAACGAGCTGAACGATTGAAATGATCTGAACGACGGAAACGAGCTGAACCACAGAAACGATCTGAACGACTGAAAAGAGCTGATGAGGGAAACGATCTGAACGACAGAACCGAGCTGAACGACAAACGATCTGAATGACGGAAACGATCTGAACGACGGAAACGATCTGAACGAAAGAAACGATCTGAACGACCAAAACGATCTGAACGACGGAAACGATATGAACGACGGAAACGATCTGAACGACGGAAACGATCTGAACGACTGAAACGATCTGAACGACAGAAACGAGCTGAACGACAAACGATCTGAACGACTGAAACGAGCTGAATTACGGAAAAGAGCTGAACGACCGAAACGATCTGAACGACGGAAACGAGCTGAACGACAAACGATCTGAATGACGGAAACGATCTGAACGACTGAAACGATCTCAACGACCGAAACGAGCTGAATGACGGAAACGATCTGAACGACCGAAACGAGCTGAACGTCAAACGAGCTGAACGACAGAAACGATCTGAACGACTGAAACGAGCTGAATTAAGGAAACGATCTGAACGACAGAACCGAGCTGAACGACAAACGATCTGAATGACTGAAAAGATCTGAACGACGGAAACGATCTGAACGACGGAAAAGAGCTGATGAGGGAAACGATCTGAACGACTGAAACGATCTGAACGACAGAAACGATCTGAACGACGGAAACGAACTGAACGACGGAAACGATCTGAACGACTGAAACGATCTGAACGACTGAAACGATCTGAACGACTGAAAAGAGCTGATGAGGGAAACGATCTGAACGACTGAAACGATCTGAACGACTGAAACGATCTGAACGTTGGAAACGATCTGAACGACTGAAACGAGCTGAACGACGAAAACAATCTGAACAACGGAAAAGAGCTGATGAGGGAAACGATCTGAACGACGGAAACGAGCTGAACAACGGAAACGAGCTGATGAGGGAAACAAGCTAAACGACTGAAACGATCTGAACGACGGAAAAGAGCTGATGAGGGAAACGAGCTGAACGACTGAAACGATCTGAACGACTGAAACGATCTGAACGAATGAAAAGAGCTGATGAGGGAATCGATCTGAACGACAGAAACGATCTGAACGCCGGAAACGATCTGAACGACGGAAACGATCTGAACGACTGAAACGATCTGAACGACGGAAACGAGCTGATGAGGGAAACGATATGAACGACGGAAACGATCTGAACGACTGAAACGATCTGAACGACGGAAACGAGCTGAATGACGGAAACGATCTGAACGACCGAAACGATCTGAACGACGGAAACGATCTGAATGACGGAAATGATCTGAACGATTGAAACGAGCTGAACGACGGAAACGATCTGAACGACAGAAACGAGCTTAACGACAAACGAGCTGAACGACGGAAACGATCTGAACGACGGAAACGATCTGATCGACGGAAACGAGCTGAACGACAGAAACGATCTGAACGACGGAAACGAACTGAACGACGGAAACGATCTGAAAGACTGAAACGATCTGAACGACTGAAAAGAGCTGAACGAGGGAAACGATCTGAACGACTGAAACGATCTGAACGACGGAAACGAACTGAACGACGGAAACGATCTGAACGACTGAAACGATCTGAAAGACTGAAACGATCTGAACGACTGAAAAGAGCTGATGAGGGAAACGATCTGAACGACTGAAACGAGCTGAATTACGGTAACGATCTGAACGACTGAAATTATCTGAACGACGGAAACGATCTGAACGACTGAAACGATCTGAACGACTGAAACGATCTGAACGACGGAAACGATCTGAACGACGGAAACGATCTGAACGACGGAAACGAGCTGAACCACAGAAACGATCTGATCGACCGAAACGAGCTGAACGACTGAAACGATCTGAATGACGGAAACGATCTGAACGACGGAAACGACCTCATGACGGAAACGATCTGAACGACTGAAACGATCTGAACGACGGAAACGATCTGAACGACCGAAACGATCTGAACGACTGAAACGATGTGAACGACAGAAACGAGCTGAACGACAAACGATCTGAACGACTGAAACAATCTGAACGACGGAAACGAGCTGAATGACGGAAACGATCTGAACGACTGAAACGATCTGAACGACAGAAACGAGCTGAACGACAAACGATCTGAACGACTGA
Organism: Blennius ocellaris; assembly: GCF_963422515.1. NCBI lineage: Eukaryota > Metazoa > Chordata > Actinopteri > Blenniiformes > Blenniidae > Blennius > Blennius ocellaris. The sequence goes on along the minus strand of NW_027662273.1, from coordinate 302,987 downwards.
AACGAGCTGAATTACGGAAAAGAGCTGAACGACTGAAATGATCTGAACGACGGAAACGAGCTGAACGACGGAAAAGAGCTGATGAGGGAAACGATCTGAACGACTGAAACGATCTGAACGACGGAAACGATCTGAACGACGGAAAAGAGCTGATGAGGGAAACGAGCTGAACGACTGAAACGATCTGAATGAATGAAAAGAGCTGATGAGGGAAACGATCTGAACGACTGAAACGATCTGAACGACTGAAACGATCTGAACGACTGAAACGATCTGAACGTCGGAAACGATCTGAACGACTGAAACGAGCTGAACGACGAAAACAATCTGAACAACGGAAAAGAGCTGATGAGGGAAACGATCTGAACGACGGAAACGAGCTGAACAACGGAAACGAGCTGATGAGGGAAACAAGCTAAACGACTGAAACGATCTGAACGACAGAAACGAGCTGAACGACTGAAACGATCTGAACGACTGAAAAGATCTGAACGACGGAAACGATCTGAACGACGGAAAAGAGCTGATGAGGGAAACGATCTGAACGACTGAAACGATCTGAACGACGGAAATGATCTGAACGACGGAAAAGAGCTGATGAGGGAAACGAGCTGAACGACTGAAACGATCTGAACGATTGAAACGATCTGAACGAATGAAAAGAGCTGATGAGGGAAACGATCTGAACGACTGAAACGATCTGAACGACTGAAACGATCTGAACGACGGAAACGAGCTGAACCACAGAAACGATCTGATCGACCGAAACGAGCTGAACGACTGAAACGATCTGAACGACGGAAACGATCTGAACGACGGAAACGACCTCATGACGGAAACGATCTGAACGACTGAAACGATCTGAACGACAGAAACGAGCTGAACGACAAACGATCTGAACGACTGAAACGAGCTGAATTACGGAAAAGAGCTGAACGACCGAAACGATCTGAACGACGGAAACGAGCTGAACGACAAACGATCTGAATGACGGAAACGATCTGAACGACTGAAACGATCTGAACGACTGAAACGATCTGAACGACTGAAACGATCTGAATGACGGAAAAGAGCTGATCGACAAACGATCTGAATGACGGAAACGAGCTGAATGACGGAAACGATCTGAACGACCGAAACGAGCTGAATGACGGAAACGATCTGAACGACCGAAACGAGCTGAACGACAAACGAGCTGAACGACGGAAACGATCTGAACGACGGAAACGATCTGAACGACTGAAACGATCTGAATGACGGAAAAGAGCTGAACGACTGAAACGAGCTGAACGATTGAAATGATCTGAACGACGGAAACGAGCTGAACCACAGAAACGATCTGAACGACTGAAAAGAGCTGATGAGGGAAACGATCTGAACGACAGAACCGAGCTGAACGACAAACGATCTGAATGACGGAAACGATCTGAACGACGGAAACGATCTGAACGAAAGAAACGATCTGAACGACCAAAACGATCTGAACGACGGAAACGATATGAACGACGGAAACGATCTGAACGACTGAAACGAGCTGAACGACGAAAACAATCTGAACAACGGAAAAGAGCTGATGAGGGAAACGATCTGAACGACGGAAACGAGCTGAACAACGGAAACGAGCTGATGAGGGAAACAAGCTAAACGACTGAAACGATCTGAACGAATGAAAAGAGCTGATGAGGGAATCGATCTGAACGACAGAAACGATCTGAACGCCGGAAACGATCTGAACGACGGAAACGATCTGAACGACTGAAACGATCTGAACGACGGAAACGAGCTGATGAGGGAAACGATATGAACGACGGAAACGATCTGAACGACTGAAACGATCTGAACGACGGAAACGAGCTGAATGACGGAAACGATCTGAACGACCGAAACGATCTGAACGACGGAAACGATCTGAATGACGGAAATGATCTGAACGATTGAAACGAGCTGAACGACGGAAACGATCTGAACGACAGAAACGAGCTTAACGACAAACGAGCTGAACGACGGAAACGATCTGAACGACGGAAACGATCTGATCGACGGAAACGAGCTGAACGACAGAAACGATCTGAACGACGGAAACGAACTGAACGACGGAAACGATCTGAAAGACTGAAACGATCTGAACGACTGAAAAGAGCTGAACGAGGGAAACGATCTGAACGACTGAAACGATCTGAACGACGGAAACGAACTGAACGACGGAAACGATCTGAACGACTGAAACGATCTGAAAGACTGAAACGATCTGAACGACTGAAAAGAGCTGATGAGGGAAACGATCTGAACGACTGAAACGAGCTGAATTACGGTAACGATCTGAACGACTGAAATTATCTGAACGACGGAAACGATCTGAACGACTGAAACGATCTGAACGACTGAAACGATCTGAACGACGGAAACGATCTGAACGACGGAAACGATCTGAACGACGGAAACGAGCTGAACCACAGAAACGATCTGATCGACCGAAACGAGCTGAACGACTGAAACGATCTGAATGACGGAAACGATCTGAACGACGGAAACGACCTCATGACGGAAACGATCTGAACGACTGAAACGATCTGAACGACGGAAACGATCTGAACGACCGAAACGATCTGAACGACTGAAACGATGTGAACGACAGAAACGAGCTGAACGACAAACGATCTGAACGACTGAAACAATCTGAACGACGGAAACGAGCTGAATGACGGAAACGATCTGAACGACTGAAACGATCTGAACGACAGAAACGAGCTGAACGACAAACGATCTGAACGACTGAAACGAGCTGAATTACGGAAAAGAGCTGAACGACTGAAATGATCTGAACGACGGAAACGAGCTGAACGACGGAAAAGAGCTGATGAGGGAAACGATCTGAACGACTGAAACGATCTGAACGACGGAAACGATCTGAACGACGGAAAAGAGCTGATGAGGGAAACGAGCTGAACGACTGAAACGATCTGAATGAATGAAAAGAGCTGATGAGGGAAACGATCTGAACGACTGAAACGATCTGAACGACTGAAACGATCTGAACGACTGAAACGATCTGAACGTCGGAAACGATCTGAACGACTGAAACGAGCTGAACGACGAAAACAATCTGAACAACGGAAAAGAGCTGATGAGGGAAACGATCTGAACGACGGAAACGAGCTGAACAACGGAAACGAGCTGATGAGGGAAACAAGCTAAACGACTGAAACGATCTGAACGACAGAAACGAGCTGAACGACTGAAACGATCTGAACGACTGAAAAGATCTGAACGACGGAAACGATCTGAACGACGGAAAAGAGCTGATGAGGGAAACGATCTGAACGACTGAAACGATCTGAACGACGGAAATGATCTGAACGACGGAAAAGAGCTGATGAGGGAAACGAGCTGAACGACTGAAACGATCTGAACGATTGAAACGATCTGAACGAATGAAAAGAGCTGATGAGGGAAACGATCTGAACGACTGAAACGATCTGAACGACTGAAACGATCTGAACGACGGAAACGAGCTGAACCACAGAAACGATCTGATCGACCGAAACGAGCTGAACGACTGAAACGATCTGAACGACGGAAACGATCTGAACGACGGAAACGACCTCATGACGGAAACGATCTGAACGACTGAAACGATCTGAACGACAGAAACGAGCTGAACGACAAACGATCTGAACGACTGAAACGAGCTGAATTACGGAAAAGAGCTGAACGACCGAAACGATCTGAACGACGGAAACGAGCTGAACGACAAACGATCTGAATGACGGAAACGATCTGAACGACTGAAACGATCTGAACGACTGAAACGATCTGAACGACTGAAACGATCTGAATGACGGAAAAGAGCTGATCGACAAACGATCTGAATGACGGAAACGAGCTGAATGACGGAAACGATCTGAACGACCGAAACGAGCTGAATGACGGAAACGATCTGAACGACCGAAACGAGCTGAACGACAAACGAGCTGAACGACGGAAACGATCTGAACGACGGAAACGATCTGAACGACTGAAACGATCTGAATGACGGAAAAGAGCTGAACGACTGAAACGAGCTGAACGATTGAAATGATCTGAACGACGGAAACGAGCTGAACCACAGAAACGATCTGAACGACTGAAAAGAGCTGATGAGGGAAACGATCTGAACGACAGAACCGAGCTGAACGACAAACGATCTGAATGACGGAAACGATCTGAACGACGGAAACGATCTGAACGAAAGAAACGATCTGAACGACCAAAACGATCTGAACGACGGAAACGATATGAACGACGGAAACGATCTGAACGACGGAAACGATCTGAACGACTGAAACGATCTGAACGACAGAAACGAGCTGAACGACAAACGATCTGAACGACTGAAACGAGCTGAATTACGGAAAAGAGCTGAACGACCGAAACGATCTGAACGACGGAAACGAGCTGAACGACAAACGATCTGAATGACGGAAACGATCTGAACGACTGAAACGATCTGAACGACCGAAACGAGCTGAATGACGGAAACGATCTGAACGACCGAAACGAGCTGAACGACGGAAACGATCTGAACGACAGAACCGAGCTGAACGACAAACGATCTGAATGACTGAAAAGATCTGAACGACGGAAACGATCTGAACGACGGAAAAGAGCTGATGAGGGAAACGATCTGAACGACTGAAACGATCTGAACGACGGAAACGAGCTGATGAGGGAAACAAGCTAAACGACTGAAACGATCTGAACGACTGAAACGATCTGAACGACTGAAAAGAGCTGATGAGGGAAACGATCTGAACGACTGAAACGATCTGAACGACTGAAACGATCTGAACGACTGAAAAGAGCTGATGAGGGAATCGATCTGAACGACAGAAACGATCTGAACGACTGAAACGATCTGAACGACGGAAACGAGCTGAACCACAGAAACGATCTGATCGACCGAAACGAGCTGAACGACTGAAACGATCTGAACGACTGAAACGATCTGAACGACTGAAAAGAGCTGATGAGGGAATCGATCTGAACGACAGAAACGATCTGAACGACTGAAACGATCTGAACGACGGAAACGAACTGAACCACAGAAACGATCTGAACGACTGAAACGATCTGAACGACAGAAACGAGCTGAACGACAAACGATCTGAACGACTGAAACGAGCTGAATTACGGAAAAGAGCTGAACGACCGAAACGATCTGAACGACGGAAACGAGCTGATGAGGGAAACAAGCTAAACGACTGAAACGATCTGAACGACAGAAACGAGCTGAACGACTGAAACGATCTGAACGACTGAAAAGAGCTGATGAGGGAATCGATCTGAACGACAGAAACGATCTGAACGTCTGAAACGATCTGAACGACGGAAACGAGCTGAACCACAGAAACGATCTGATCGACCGAAACGATCTGAACGACTGAAACGATCTGAACGACTGAAACGATCTGAACGACTGAAAAGAGCTGATGAGGGAATCGATCTGAACGACAGAAACGATCTGAACGACTGAAACGATCTGAACGACGGAAACGAGCTGAACCACAGAAACGATCTGAACGACTGAAACGATCTGAATGACGGAAAAGAGCTGAACGACTGAAACGAGCTGAACGATTGAAATGATCTGAACGACGGAAACGAGCTGAACCACAGAAACGATCTGAACGACTGAAAAGAGCTGATGAGGGAAACGATCTGAACGACAGAACCGAGCTGAACGACAAACGATCTGAATGACGGAAACGATCTGAACGACGGAAACGATCTGAACGAAAGAAACGATCTGAACGACCAAAACGATCTGAACGACGGAAACGATATGAACGACGGAAACGATCTGAACGACGGAAACGATCTGAACGACTGAAACGATCTGAACGACAGAAACGAGCTGAACGACAAACGATCTGAACGACTGAAACGAGCTGAATTACGGAAAAGAGCTGAACGACCGAAACGATCTGAACGACGGAAACGAGCTGAACGACAAACGATCTGAATGACGGAAACGATCTGAACGACTGAAACGATCTGAACGACCGAAACGAGCTGAATGACGGAAACGATCTGAACGACCGAAACGAGCTGAACGACGGAAACGATCTGAACGACAGAACCGAGCTGAACGACAAACGATCTAAATGACTGAAAAGATCTGAACGACGGAAACGATCTGAACGACGGAAAAGAGCTGATGAGGGAAACGATCTGAACGACTGAAACGATCTGAACGACGGAAACGAGCTGATGAGGGAAACAAGCTAAACGACTGAAACGATCTGAACGACTGAAACGATCTGAACGACTGAAAAGAGCTGATGAGGGAAACGATCTGAACGACTGAAACGATCTGAACGACTGAAACGATCTGAACGACTGAAAAGAGCTGATGAGGGAATCGATCTGAACGACAGAAACGATCTGAACGACTGAAACGATCTGAACGACGGAAACGAGCTGAACCACAGAAACGATCTGAACGACTGAAACGATCTGAACGACAGAAACGAGCTGAACGACAAACGATCTGAACGACTGAAACGAGCTGAATTACGGAAAAGAGCTGAACGACCGAAACGATCTGAACGACGGAAACGAGCTGATGAGGGAAACAAGCTAAACGACTGAAACGATCTGAACGACAGAAACGAGCTGAACGACTGAAACGATCTGAACGACTGAAAAGAGCTGATGAGGGAATCGATCTGAACGACAGAAACGATCTGAACGTCTGAAACGATCTGAACGACGGAAACGAGCTGAACCACAGAAACGATCTGATCGACCGAAACGATCTGAACGACTGAAACGATCTGAACGACTGAAACGATCTGAACGACTGAAAAGAGCTGATGAGGGAATCGATCTGAACGACAGAAACGATCTGAACGACTGAAACGATCTGAACGACGGAAACGAGCTGAACCACAGAAACGATCTGAACGACTGAAACGATCTGAACGACAGAAACGAGCTGAACGACAAACGATCTGAACGACTGAAACGAGCTGAATTACGGAAAAGAGCTGAACGACCGAAACGATCTGAACGACGGAAACGAGCTGATGAGGGAAACAAGCTAAACGACTGAAACGATCTGAACGACAGAAACGAGCTGAACGACTGAAACGATCTGAACGACTGAAAAGAGCTGATGAGGGAATCGATCTGAACGACAGAAACGATCTGAACGACTGAAACGATCTGAACGACGGAAACGAGCTGAACCACAGAAACGATCTGATCGACCGAAACGAGCTGAACGACTGAAACGATCTGAACGACTGAAACGATCTGAACGACTGAAAAGAGCTGATGAGGGAATCGATCTGAACGACAGAAACGATCTGAACGACTGAAACGATCTGAACGACGGAAACGAGCTGAACCACAGAAACGATCTGAACGACTGAAACGATCTGAACGACAGAAACGAGCTGAACGACAAACGATCTGAACGACTGAAACGAGCTGAATTACGGAAAAGAGCTGAACGACCGAAACGATCTGAACGACGGAAACGAGCTGATGAGGGAAACAAGCTAAACGACTGAAACGATCTGAACGACAGAAACGAGCTGAACGACTGAAACGATCTGAACGACTGAAAAGAGCTGATGAGGGAATCGATCTGAACGACAGAAACGATCTGAACGACTGAAACGATCTGAACGACGGAAACGAGCTGAACCACAGAAACGATCTGATCGACCGAAAGGAGCTGAACGACTGAAACGATCTGAACGACTGAAACGATCTGAACGACTGAAAAGAGCTGATGAGGGAATCGATCTGAACGACAGAAACGATCTGAACGACTGAAACGATCTGAACGACGGAAACGAGCTGAACCACAGAAACGATCTGAACGACTGAAACGATCTGCACGACGGAAACGAGCTGAACCACAGAAACGATCTGATCGACCGAAACGAGCTGAACGACTGAAACGATCTGAACGACTGAAACGATCTGAACGACGGAAACGACCTCATGACGGAAACGATCTGAACGACTGAAACGATCTGAACGACAGAAACGAGCTGAACGACAAACGATCTGAACGACTGAAACGAGCTGAATTACGGAAAAGAGCTGAACGACCGAAACGATCTGAACGACGGAAACGAGCTGATGAGGGAAACAAGCTAAACGACTGAAACGATCTGAACGACAGAAACGAGCTGAACGACTGAAACGATCTGAACGACGGAAAAGAGCTGATGAGGGAAACGAGCTGAACGACTGAAACGATCTGAACGACTGAAACGATCTGAACGAATGAAAAGAGCTGATGAGGGAAACGATCTGAACGACTGAAACAATCTGAACGACTGAAACGATCTGAACGACTGAAAAGAGCTGATGAGGGAATCGATCTGAACGACAGAAACGATCTGAACGCCGGAAACGATCTGAACGACGGAAACGATCTGAACGACTGAAACGATCTGAACGACGGAAACGAGCTGATGAGGGAAACGATATGAACGACGGAAACGATCTGAACGACTGAAACGATCTGAACGACGGAAACGAGCTGAATGACGGAAACGATCTGAACGACGGAAACGATCTGAACGACGGAAACGATCTGAATGACGGAAACGATCTGAACGATTGAAATGAGCTGAACGACGGAAACGATCTGAACGACAGAAACGAGCTGAACGACAAACGAGCTGAACGACGGAAACGATCTGAACGACGGAAAAGAGCTGATGAGGGAAACGAGCTGAACGACTGAAACGATCTGAACGACTGAAACGATCTGAACGAATGAAAAGAGCTGATGAGGGAATCGATCTGAACGACAGAAACGATCTGAACGCCGGAAACGATCTGAACGACGGAAACGATCTGAACGACTGAAACGATCTGAACGACGGAAACGAGCTGATGAGGGAAACGATCTGAACGACGGAAACGATCTGAACGACTGAAACGATCTGAACGACGGAAACGAGCTGAACGACGGAAACGATCTGAACGACCGAAACGATCTGAACGACGGAAACGATCTGAATGACGGAAACGATCTGAACGATTGAAACGAGCTGAACGACGGAAACGATCTGAACGACAGAAACGAGCTGAACGACTGAAACGATCTGAACGACTGAAAAGAGCTGAACGAGGGAAACGATCTGAACGACTGAAACGATCTGAACGACGGAAACGAACTGAACGACGGAAACGATCTGAACGACTGAAACGATCTGAAAGACTGAAACGATCTGAACGACTGAAAAGAGCTGATGAGGGAAACGATCTGAACGACTGAAACGAGCTGAATTACGGTAACGATCTGAACGACTGAAATTATCTGAACGACGGAAACGATCTGAACGACTGAAACGATCTGAACGACTGAAACGATCTGAACGACGGAAACGATCTGAACGACGGAAACGATCTGAACGACTGAAACGATCTGAACGACGGAAACGAGCTGAACCACAGAAACGATCTGATCGACCGAAACGAGCTGAACGACCGAAACGATCTGAACGACTGAAACGATCTGAACGACGGAAACGAGCTGAACCACAGAAACGATCTGAACGACTGAAACGATCTGAACGACTGAAACGATCTGAACGACGGAAACGATCTGAACGACGGAAACGAGCTGAACCACAGAAACGATCTGAACGACTGAAACGATCTGAACGACTGAAACGATCTGAACGACGGAAACGATCTGAACGACGGAAACGACCTCATGACGGAAACGATCTGAACGACTGAAACGATCTGAACGACCGAAACGATCTGAACGACTGAAACGATGTGAACGACAGAAACGAGCTGAACGACAAACGATCTGAACGACTGAAACAATCTGAACGACGGAAACGAGCTGAATGAGGGAAACGATCTGAACGACTGAAACGATCTGAACGACAGAAACGAGCTGAACGACAAACGATCTGAACGACTGAAACGAGCTGAATTACGGAAAAGAGCTGAACGACTGAAATGATCTGAACGACGGAAACGAGCTGAACCACAGAAACGATCTGATCGACGGAAACGAGCTGAACGACTGAAACGAGCTGAGTTACGGAAACGATCTGAACGACTGAAACGAGCTGAATTACGGAAACGATCTGAACGACTGAAACGATCTGAATGACGGAAACGATCTGAACGACTGAAACGAGCTGAATTACGGAAACGATCTGAACGACTGAAACGATCTGAATGACGGAAAAGAGCTGAACGACTGAAACGATCTGAACGACTGAAACGATCTGAACGACTGAAACGATCTGAACGACTGAAACGATCTAAACGACGGAAACGATCTGAACAACGGAAAAGAGCTGATGAGGGAAACGATCTGAACGACAGAAACGATCTGAACGACGGAAACGAACTGAACGACGGAAACGATCTGAACGACTGAAACGATCTGAACGACTGAAACGATCTGAACGACTGAAAAGAGCTGATGAGGGAAACGATCTGAACGACTGAAACGATCTGAACGACTGAAACGATCTGAACGTCGGAAACGATCTGAACGACTGAAACGAGCTGAACGACGAAAACAATCTGAACAACGGAAAAGAGCTGATGAGGGAAACGATCTGAACGACGGAAACGAGCTGAACAACGGAAACGAGCTGATGAGGGAAACAAGCTAAACGACTGAAACGATCTGAACGACAGAAACGAGCTGAACGACTGAAACGATCTGAACGACTGAAAAGATCTGAACGACGGAAACGATCTGAACGACGGAAAAGAGCTGATGAGGGAAACGATCTGAACGACTGAAACGATCTGAACGACGGAAACGATCTGAACGACGGAAAAGAGCTGATGAGGGAAACGAGCTGAACGACTGAAACGATCTGAACGACTGAAACGATCTGAACGAATGAAAAGAGCTGATGAGGGAAACGATCTGAACGACTGAAACGATCTGAACGACTGAAACGATCTGAACGACGGAAACGAGCTGAACCACAGAAACGATCTGATCGACCGAAACGAGCTGAACGACTGAAACGATCTGAACGACGGAAACGATCTGAACGACGGAAACGACCTCATGACGGAAACGATCTGAACGACTGAAACGATCTGAACGACAGAAACGAGCTGAACGACAAACGATCTGAACGACTGAAACGAGCTGAATTACGGAAAAGAGCTGAACGACCGAAACGATCTGAACGACGGAAACGAGCTGAACGACAAACGATCTGAATGACGGAAACGATCTGAACGACTGAAACGATCTGAACGACTGAAATGATCTGAACGACTGAAACGATCTGAATGACGGAAAAGAGCTGATCGACAAACGATCTCAATGACGGAAACGAGCTGAATGACGGAAACGATCTGAACGACCGAAACGAGCTGAATGACGGAAACGATCTGAACGACCGAAACGAGCTGAACGACAAACGAGCTGAACGACGGAAACGATCTGAACGACGGAAACGATCTGAACGACTGAAACGATCTGAATGACGGAAAAGAGCTGAACGACTGAAACGAGCTGAACGATTGAAATGATCTGAACGACGGAAACGAGCTGAACCACAGAAACGATCTGAACGACTGAAAAGAGCTGATGAGGGAAACGATCTGAACGACAGAACCGAGCTGAACGACAAACGATCTGAATGACGGAAACGATCTGAACGACGGAAACGATCTGAACGAAAGAAACGATCTGAACGACCAAAACGATCTGAACGACGGAAACGATATGAACGACGGAAACGATCTGAACGACGGAAACGATCTGAACGACTGAAACGATCTGAACGACAGAAACGAGCTGAACGACAAACGATCTGAACGACTGAAACGAGCTGAATTACGGAAAAGAGCTGAACGACCGAAACGATCTGAACGACGGAAACGAGCTGAACGACAAACGATCTGAATGACGGAAACGATCTGAACGACTGAAACGATCTGAACGACCGAAACGAGCTGAATGACGGAAACGATCTGAACGACCGAAACGAGCTGAACGACAAACGAGCTGAACGACAGAAACGATCTGAACGACTGAAACGAGCTGAATTACGGAAACGATCTGAACGACAGAACCGAGCTGAACGACAAACGATCTGAATGACTGAAAAGATCTGAACGACGGAAACGATCTGAACGACGGAAAAGAGCTGATGAGGGAAACGATCTGAACGACTGAAACGATCTGAACGACGGAAACGAGCTGATGAGGGAAACAAGCTAAACGACTGAAACGATCTGAACGACAGAAACGAGCTGAACGACTGAAACGATCTGAACGACTGAAAAGATCTGAACGACGGAAACGATCTGAACGACGGAAAAGAGCTGATGAGGGAAACGATCTGAACGACTGAAACGATCTGAACGACGGAAACGATCTGAACGACGGAAAAGAACTGATGAGGGAAACGAGCTGAACGACTGAAACGATCTGAACGACTGAAACGATCTGAACGACTGAAAAGAGCTGATGAGGGAAACGATCTGAATGACGGAAACGATCTGAACGAATGAAACGATCTGAACGACTGAAATGATCTGAACGACTGAAACGATCTGAATGACGGAAACGATCTGAACGACAGAAACGAGCTGAACGACAAACGATCTAAATGACGGAAACGATCTGAACGGCGGAAAAGAGCTGAACGACTGAAACGATCCGAACGACTGAAACGATCTGAACGACTGAAACGATCTGAACGACGGAAACGAGCTGAACGACAAACGATCTGAATGACGGAAACGATCTGAACGACTGAAACGAGCTGAATTACGGAAACGATCTGAACGACAGAACCGAGCTGAACGACAAACGATCTGAATGACTGAAAAGATCTGAACGACGGAAACGATCTGAACGACGGAAAAGAGCTGATGAGGGAAACGATCTGAACGACTGAAACGATCTGAACGACGGAAACGAGCTGATGAGGGAAACAAGCTAAACGACTGAAACGATCTGAACGACAGAAACGAGCTGAACGACTGAAACGATCTGAAAGACTGAAACGATCTGAACGACTGAAAAGAGCTGATGAGGGAAACGATCTGAACGACTGAAACGAGCTGAATTACGGTAACGATCTGAACGACTGAAATTATCTGAACGACGGAAACGATCTGAACGACTGAAACGATCTGAACGACTGAAACGATCTGAACGACGGAAACGATCTGAACGACGGAAACGATCTGAACGACTGAAACGATCTGAACGACGGAAACGAGCTGAACCACAGAAACGATCTGATCGACCGAAACGAGCTGAACGACCGAAACGATCTGAACGACTGAAACGATCTGAACGACGGAAACGAGCTGAACCACAGAAACGATCTGAACGACTGAAACGATCTGAACGACTGAAACGATCTGAACGACGGAAACGATCTGAACGACGGAAACGAGCTGAACCACAGAAACGATCTGAACGACTGAAACGATCTGAACGACTGAAACGATCTGAACGACGGAAACGATCTGAACGACGGAAACGACCTCATGACGGAAACGATCTGAACGACTGAAACGATCTGAACGACCGAAACGATCTGAACGACTGAAACGATGTGAACGACAGAAACGAGCTGAACGACAAACGATCTGAACGACTGAAACAATCTGAACGACGGAAACGAGCTGAATGAGGGAAACGATCTGAACGACTGAAACGATCTGAACGACAGAAACGAGCTGAACGACAAACGATCTGAACGACTGAAACGAGCTGAATTACGGAAAAGAGCTGAACGACTGAAATGATCTGAACGACGGAAACGAGCTGAACCACAGAAACGATCTGATCGACGGAAACGAGCTGAACGACTGAAACGAGCTGAGTTACGGAAACGATCTGAACGACTGAAACGAGCTGAATTACGGAAACGATCTGAACGACTGAAACGATCTGAATGACGGAAACGATCTGAACGACTGAAACGAGCTGAATTACGGAAACGATCTGAACGACTGAAACGATCTGAATGACGGAAAAGAGCTGAACGACTGAAACGATCTGAACGACTGAAACGATCTGAACGACTGAAACGATCTGAACGACTGAAACGATCTAAACGACGGAAACGATCTGAACAACGGAAAAGAGCTGATGAGGGAAACGATCTGAACGACAGAAACGATCTGAACGACGGAAACGAACTGAACGACGGAAACGATCTGAACGACTGAAACGATCTGAACGACTGAAACGATCTGAACGACTGAAAAGAGCTGATGAGGGAAACGATCTGAACGACTGAAACGATCTGAACGACTGAAACGATCTGAACGTCGGAAACGATCTGAACGACTGAAACGAGCTGAACGACGAAAACAATCTGAACAACGGAAAAGAGCTGATGAGGGAAACGATCTGAACGACGGAAACGAGCTGAACAACGGAAACGAGCTGATGAGGGAAACAAGCTAAACGACTGAAACGATCTGAACGACAGAAACGAGCTGAACGACTGAAACGATCTGAACGACTGAAAAGATCTGAACGACGGAAACGATCTGAACGACGGAAAAGAGCTGATGAGGGAAACGATCTGAACGACTGAAACGATCTGAACGACGGAAACGATCTGAACGACGGAAAAGAGCTGATGAGGGAAACGAGCTGAACGACTGAAACGATCTGAACGACTGAAACGATCTGAACGAATGAAAAGAGCTGATGAGGGAAACGATCTGAACGACTGAAACGATCTGAACGACTGAAACGATCTGAACGACGGAAACGAGCTGAACCACAGAAACGATCTGATCGACCGAAACGAGCTGAACGACTGAAACGATCTGAACGACGGAAACGATCTGAACGACGGAAACGACCTCATGACGGAAACGATCTGAACGACTGAAACGATCTGAACGACAGAAACGAGCTGAACGACAAACGATCTGAACGACTGAAACGAGCTGAATTACGGAAAAGAGCTGAACGACCGAAACGATCTGAACGACGGAAACGAGCTGAACGACAAACGATCTGAATGACGGAAACGATCTGAACGACTGAAACGATCTGAACGACTGAAATGATCTGAACGACTGAAACGATCTGAATGACGGAAAAGAGCTGATCGACAAACGATCTCAATGACGGAAACGAGCTGAATGACGGAAACGATCTGAACGACCGAAACGAGCTGAATGACGGAAACGATCTGAACGACCGAAACGAGCTGAACGACAAACGAGCTGAACGACGGAAACGATCTGAACGACGGAAACGATCTGAACGACTGAAACGATCTGAATGACGGAAAAGAGCTGAACGACTGAAACGAGCTGAACGATTGAAATGATCTGAACGACGGAAACGAGCTGAACCACAGAAACGATCTGAACGACTGAAAAGAGCTGATGAGGGAAACGATCTGAACGACAGAACCGAGCTGAACGACAAACGATCTGAATGACGGAAACGATCTGAACGACGGAAACGATCTGAACGAAAGAAACGATCTGAACGACCAAAACGATCTGAACGACGGAAACGATATGAACGACGGAAACGATCTGAACGACGGAAACGATCTGAACGACTGAAACGATCTGAACGACAGAAACGAGCTGAACGACAAACGATCTGAACGACTGAAACGAGCTGAATTACGGAAAAGAGCTGAACGACCGAAACGATCTGAACGACGGAAACGAGCTGAACGACAAACGATCTGAATGACGGAAACGATCTGAACGACTGAAACGATCTGAACGACCGAAACGAGCTGAATGACGGAAACGATCTGAACGACCGAAACGAGCTGAACGACAAACGAGCTGAACGACAGAAACGATCTGAACGACTGAAACGAGCTGAATTACGGAAACGATCTGAACGACAGAACCGAGCTGAACGACAAACGATCTGAATGACTGAAAAGATCTGAACGACGGAAACGATCTGAACGACGGAAAAGAGCTGATGAGGGAAACGATCTGAACGACTGAAACGATCTGAACGACGGAAACGAGCTGATGAGGGAAACAAGCTAAACGACTGAAACGATCTGAACGACAGAAACGAGCTGAACGACTGAAACGATCTGAACGACTGAAAAGATCTGAACGACGGAAACGATCTGAACGACGGAAAAGAGCTGATGAGGGAAACGATCTGAACGACTGAAACGATCTGAACGACGGAAACGATCTGAACGACGGAAAAGAACTGATGAGGGAAACGAGCTGAACGACTGAAACGATCTGAACGACTGAAACGATCTGAACGACTGAAAAGAGCTGATGAGGGAAACGATCTGAATGACGGAAACGATCTGAACGAATGAAACGATCTGAACGACTGAAATGATCTGAACGACTGAAACGATCTGAATGACGGAAACGATCTGAACGACAGAAACGAGCTGAACGACAAACGATCTAAATGACGGAAACGATCTGAACGGCGGAAAAGAGCTGAACGACTGAAACGATCCGAACGACTGAAACGATCTGAACGACTGAAACGATCTGAACGACGGAAACGAGCTGAACGACAAACGATCTGAATGACGGAAACGATCTGAACGACTGAAACGAGCTGAATTACGGAAACGATCTGAACGACAGAACCGAGCTGAACGACAAACGATCTGAATGACTGAAAAGATCTGAACGACGGAAACGATCTGAACGACGGAAAAGAGCTGATGAGGGAAACGATCTGAACGACTGAAACGATCTGAACGACGGAAACGAGCTGATGAGGGAAACAAGCTAAACGACTGAAACGATCTGAACGACAGAAACGAGCTGAACGACTGAAACGATCTGAACGACTGAAAAGATCTGAACGACGGAAACGATCTGAACGACGGAAAAGAGCTGATGAGGGAAACGATCTGAACGACTGAAACGATCTGAACGACGGAAACGATCTGAACGACGGAAAAGAACTGATGAGGGAAACGAGCTGAACGACTGAAACGATCTGAACGACTGAAACGATCTGAACGACGGAAACGATCTGAACGACGGAAACGATCTGAACGACTGAAACGATCTGAACGACAGAAACGAGCTGAACGACAAACGATCTGAACGACTGAAACGAGCTGAATTACGGAAAAGAGCTGAACGACCGAAACGATCTGAACGACGGAAACGAGCTGAACGACAAACGATCTGAATGACGGAAACGATCTGAACGACTGAAACGATCTGAACGACCGAAACGAGCTGAATGACGGAAACGATCTGAACGACCGAAACGAGCTGAACGACAAACGAGCTGAACGACAGAAACGATCTGAACGACTGAAACGAGCTGAATTACGGAAACGATCTGAACGACAGAACCGAGCTGAACGACAAACGATCTGAATGACTGAAAAGATCTGAACGACGGAAACGATCTGAACGACGGAAAAGAGCTGATGAGGGAAACGATCTGAACGACTGAAACGATCTGAACGACGGAAACGAGCTGATGAGGGAAACAAGCTAAACGACTGAAACGATCTGAACGACAGAAACGAGCTGAACGACTGAAACGATCTGAACGACTGAAAAGATCTGAACGACGGAAACGATCTGAACGACGGAAAAGAGCTGATGAGGGAAACGATCTGAACGACTGAAACGATCTGAACGACGGAAACGATCTGAACGACGGAAAAGAACTGATGAGGGAAACGAGCTGAACGACTGAAACGATCTGAACGACTGAAACGATCTGAACGACTGAAAAGAGCTGATGAGGGAAACGATCTGAATGACGGAAACGATCTGAACGAATGAAACGATCTGAACGACTGAAATGATCTGAACGACTGAAACGATCTGAATGACGGAAACGATCTGAACGACAGAAACGAGCTGAACGACAAACGATCTAAATGACGGAAACGATCTGAACGGCGGAAAAGAGCTGAACGACTGAAACGATCCGAACGACTGAAACGATCTGAACGACTGAAACGATCTGAACGACGGAAACGAGCTGAACGACAAACGATCTGAATGACGGAAACGATCTGAACGACTGAAACGAGCTGAATTACGGAAACGATCTGAACGACAGAACCGAGCTGAACGACAAACGATCTGAATGACTGAAAAGATCTGAACGACGGAAACGATCTGAACGACGGAAAAGAGCTGATGAGGGAAACGATCTGAACGACTGAAACGATCTGAACGACGGAAACGAGCTGATGAGGGAAACAAGCTAAACGACTGAAACGATCTGAACGACAGAAACGAGCTGAACGACTGAAACGATCTGAACGACTGAAAAGATCTGAACGACGGAAACGATCTGAACGACGGAAAAGAGCTGATGAGGGAAACGATCTGAACGACTGAAACGATCTGAACGACGGAAACGATCTGAACGACGGAAAAGAACTGATGAGGGAAACGAGCTGAACGACTGAAACGATCTGAACGACTGAAACGATCTGAACGACTGAAAAGAGCTGATGAGGGAAACGATCTGAACGACTGAAACGATCTGAACGACTGAAACGATCTGAACGACTGAAAAGAGCTGATGAGGGAATCGATCTGAACGACAGAAACGATCTGAACGACTGAAACGATCTGAACGACGGAAACGAGCTGAACCACAGAAACGATCTGATCGACCGAAACGAGCTGAACGACTGAAACGATCTGAACGACGTAAACGATCTGAACGACGGAAACGACCTCATGACGGAAACGATCTGAACGACTGAAACGATCTGAACGACAGAAACGAGCTGAACGACAAACGATCTGAACGACGGAAACGAGCTGAACGACAAACGATCTGAATGACGGAAACGATCTGAACGACTGAAACGATCTGAACGACCGAAACGAGCTGAATGACGGAAACGATCTGAACGACCGAAACGAGCTGAACGACAAACGAGCTGAACGACAGAAACGATCTGAACGACTGAAACGAGCTGAATTACGGAAACGATCTGAACGACAGAACCGAGCTGAACGACAAACGATCTGAATGACTGAAAAGATCTGAACGACGGAAACGATCTGAACGACGGAAAAGAGCTGATGAGGGAAACGATCTGAACGACTGAAACGATCTGAACGACGGAAACGAGCTGATGAGGGAAACAAGCTAAACGACTGAAACGATCTGAACGACAGAAACGAGCTGAACGACTGAAACGATCTGAACGACTGAAAAGATCTGAACGACGGAAACGATCTGAACGACGGAAAAGAGCTGATGAGCGAAACGATCTGAACGACTGAAACGATCTGAACGACGGAAACGATCTGAACGACGGAAAAGAACTGATGAGGGAAACGATCTGAACGACTGAAACGATCTGAACGACTGAAACGATCTGAACGACTGAAAAGAGCTGATGAGGGAAACGATCTGAACGACTGAAACGATCTGAACGACTGAAACGATCTGAACGACTGAAAAGAGCTGATGAGGGAATCGATCTGAACGACAGAAACGATCTGAACGCCGGAAACGATCTGAACGACGGAAACGATCTGAACGACTGAAACGATCTGAACGACGGAAACGAGCTGATGAGGGAAACGATATGAACGACGGAAACGAGCTGAACGAATGAAACGATCTGAACGACTGAAATGATCTGAACGACTGAAACGATCTGAATGACGGAAACGATCTGAACGGCGGAAAAGAGCTGAACGACTGAAACGATCCGAACGACTGAAACGATCTGAACGACGGAAACGATCTGAACGACTGAAACGAGCTGAATTACGGAAACGATCTGAACGACTTAAAAGAGCTGAACGAGGGAAACGATCTGAAAGACTGAAACGATCTGAAAGACTGAAACGATCTGAACGACTTAAAAGAGCTGAACGAGGGAAACGATCTGAACGACTGAAACGATCTGAACGACGGAAACGAGCTGAACGACGGAATCGATCTGAACGACTGAAACGATCTGAAAGACTGAAACGATCTGAACGACTTAAAAGATCTGAACGACTTAAAAGAGCTGAACGAGGGAAACGATCTGAACGACTGAAACGATCTGAACGACGGAAACGAACTGAACGACTGAAAATAGCTGATGAGGGAAGCGATCTGAACGACTGAAACGATCTGAACGACGGAAACGATCTGAACGACGGAAACGATCTGAACAACTGAAACGATCTGAACGACGGAAACGAGCTGATGAGGGAAACGATATGAACGACGGAAACGATCTGAACGACTGAAACGATCTGAACGACGGAAACGATCTGAACGACGGAAAAGAGCTGATGAGGGAAACGATCTGAACGACGGAAACGAGCTGATGAGGGAAACGATATGAACGACGGAAACGATCTGAACGACTGAAACGATCTGAACGACAGAAACGAGCTGAACGACAAACGAGCTGAACGACGGAAACGATCTGAATGACGGAAACGATCTGAACGACGGAAACGAGCTGAACGACTGAAACGATCTGAATGACGGAAAAGAGCTGAACGACTGAAATGATCTGAACGACGGAAACGAGCTGAACCACAGAAACGAGCTGAACGACGGAAACGAACTGAACGACGGAAACGATCTGAACGACTGAAACGATCTGAACGACTGAAAAGAGCTGATGAGGGAAACGATCTGAACGACTGAAACGATCTGAACGACTGAAACTATCTGAACGTCGGAAACGATCTGAACGACTGAAACGAGCTGAACGACGAAAACAATCTGAACAACGGAAAAGAGCTGATGAGGGAAACGATCTGAACGACGGAAACGAGCTGAACAACGGAAACGAGCTGATGAGGGAAACAAGCTAAACGACTGAAACGATCTGAACGACAGAAACGAGCTGAACGACTGAAACGATCTGAACGACTGAAAAGATCTGAACGACGGAAACAATCTGAACGACGGAAAAGAGCTGATGAGGGAAACGATCTGAACGACTGAAACGATCTGAACGACGGAAACGATCTGAACGACGGAAAAGAGCTGATGAGGGAAACGAGCTGAACGACTGAAACGATCTGAACGACTGAAACGATCTGAACGAATGAAAAGAGCTGATGAGGGAAACGATCTGAACGACTGAAACGATCTGAACGACTGAAACGATCTGAACGACGGAAACGAGCTGAACCACAGAAACGATCTGATCGACCGAAACGAGCTGAACGACTGAAACGATCTGAACGACGGAAACGATCTGAACGACGGAAACGACCTCATGACGGAAACGATCTGAACGACTGAAACGATCTGAACGACAGAAACGAGCTGAACGACAAACGATCTGAACGACTGAAACGAGCTGAATTACGGAAAAGAGCTGAACGACCGAAACGATCTGAACGACGGAAACGAGCTGAACGACAAACGATCTGAATGACGGAAACGATCTGAACGACTGAAACGATCTGAACGACTGAAATGATCTGAACGACTGAAACGATCTGAATGACGGAAAAGAGCTGATCGACAAACGATCTGAATGACGGAAACGAGCTGAATGACGGAAACGATCTGAACGACCGAAACGAGCTGAATGACGGAAACGATCTGAACGACCGAAACGAGATGAACGACAAACGAGCTGAACGACGGAAACGATCTGAACGACGGAAACGATCTGAACGACTGAAACGATCTGAATGACGGAAAAGAGCTGAACGACTGAAACGAGCTGAACGATTGAAATGATCTGAACGACGGAAACGAGCTGAACCACAGAAACGATCTGAACGACTGAAAAGAGCTGATGAGGGAAACGATCTGAACGACAGAACCGAGCTGAACGACAAACGATCTGAATGACGGAAACGATCTGAACGACGGAAACGATCTGAACGAAAGAAACGATCTGAACGACCAAAACGATCTGAACGACGGAAACGATATGAACGACGGAAACGATCTGAACGACGGAAACGATCTGAACGACTGAAACGATCTGAACGACAGAAACGAGCTGAACGACAAACGATCTGAACGACTGAAACGAGCTGAATTACGGAAAAGAGCTGAACGACCGAAACGATCTGAACGACGGAAACGAGCTGAACGACAAACGATCTGAATGACGGAAACGATCTGAACGACTGAAACGATCTGAACGACCGAAACGAGCTGAATGACGGAAACGATCTGAACGACCGAAACGAGCTGAACGACAAACGAGCTGAACGACAGAAACGATCTGAACGACTGAAACGAGCTGAACGACAAACGATCTGAATGACTGAAAAGATCTGAACGACGGAAACGATCTGAACGACGGAAAAGAGCTGATGAGGGAAACGATCTGAACGACTGAAACGATCTGAACGACGGAAACGAGCTGATGAGGGAAACAAGCTAAACGACTGAAACGATCTGAACGACAGAAACGAGCTGAACGACTGAAACGATCTGAACGACTGAAAAGATCTGAACGACGGAAACGATCTGAACGACGGAAAAGAGCTGATGAGGGAAACGATCTGAACGACTGAAACGATCTGAACGACGGAAACGATCTGAACGACGGAAAAGAACTGATGAGGGAAACGAGCTGAACGACTGAAACGATCTGAACGACTGAAACGATCTGAACGACTGAAAAGAGCTGATGAGGGAAACGATCTGAATGACGGAAACGATCTGAACGAATGAAACGATCTGAACGACTGAAACGATCTGAACGACGGAAACGATCTGAACGACAGAAACGAGCTGAACGACAAACGATCTAAATGACGGAAACGATCTGAACGGCGGAAAAGAGCTGAACGACTGAAACGATCCGAACGACTGAAACGATCTGAACGACTGAAACGATCTGAACGACGGAAACGAGCTGAACGACAAACGATCTGAATGACGGAAACGATCTGAACGACTGAAACGAGCTGAATTACGGAAACGATCTGAACGACAGAACCGAGCTGAACGACAAACGATCTGAATGACTGAAAAGATCTGAACGACGGAAACGATCTGAACGACGGAAAAGAGCTGATGAGGGAAACGATCTGAACGACTGAAACGATCTGAACGACGGAAACGAGCTGATGAGGGAAACAAGCTAAACGACTGAAACGATCTGAACGACAGAAACGAGCTGAACGACTGAAACGATCTGAACGACTGAAAAGATCTGAACGACGGAAACGATCTGAACGACGGAAAAGAGCTGATGAGGGAAACGATCTGAACGACTGAAACGATCTGAACGACGGAAACGATCTGAACGACGGAAAAGAACTGATGAGGGAAACGAGCTGAACGACTGAAACGATCTGAACGACTGAAACGATCTGAACGACTGAAAAGAGCTGATGAGGGAAACGATCTGAACGACTGAAACGATCTGAACGACTGAAACGATCTGAACGACTGAAAAGAGCTGATGAGGGAATCGATCTGAACGACAGAAACGATCTGAACGACTGAAACGATCTGAACGACGGAAACGAGCTGAACCACAGAAACGATCTGATCGACCGAAACGAGCTGAACGACTGAAACGATCTGAACGACGTAAACGATCTGAACGACGGAAACGACCTCATGACGGAAACGATCTGAACGACTGAAATGATCTGAACGACTGAAACGATCTGAATGACGGAAAAGAGCTGATCGACAAACGATCTGAATGACGGAAACGAGCTGAATGACGGAAACGATCTGAACGACCGAAACGAGCTGAATGACGGAAACGATCTGAACGACCGAAACGAGCTGAACGACGGAAACGATCTGAACGACGGAAACGATCTGAACGACTGAAACGATCTGAATGACGGAAAAGAGCTGAACGACTGAAACGAGCTGAACGATTGAAATGATCTGAACGACGGAAACGAGCTGAACCACAGAAACGATCTGAACGACTGAAACGAGCTGAATTACGGAAACGATCTGAACGACAGAACCGAGCTGAACGACAAACGATCTGAATGACGGAAACGATCTGAACGACGGAAACGATCTGAACGAAAGAAACGATCTGAACGACCAAAACGATCTGAACGACGGAAACGATATGAACGACGGAAACGATCTGAACGACGGAAACGATCTGAACGACTGAAACGATCTGAACGACAGAAACGAGCTGAACGACAAACGATCTGAACGACGGAAACGAGCTGAACGACAAACGATCTGAATGACGGAAACGATCTGAACGACTGAAACGATCTGAACGACCGAAACGAGCTGAATGACGGAAACGATCTGAACGACCGAAACGAGCTGAACGACAAACGAGCTGAACGACAGAAACGATCTGAACGACTGAAACGAGCTGAATTACGGAAACGATCTGAACGACAGAACCGAGCTGAACGACAAACGATCTGAATGACTGAAAAGATCTGAACGACGGAAACGATCTGAACGACGGAAAAGAGCTGATGAGGGAAACGATCTGAACGACTGAAACGATCTGAACGACGGAAACGAGCTGATGAGGGAAACAAGCTAAACGACTGAAACGATCTGAACGACAGAAACGAGCTGAACGACTGAAACGATCTGAACGACTGAAAAGATCTGAACGACGGAAACGATCTGAACGACGGAAAAGAGCTGATGAGCGAAACGATCTGAACGACTGAAACGATCTGAACGACGGAAACGATCTGAACGACGGAAAAGAACTGATGAGGGAAACGATCTGAACGACTGAAACGATCTGAACGACTGAAACGATCTGAACGACTGAAAAGAGCTGATGAGGGAAACGATCTGAACGACTGAAACGATCTGAACGACTGAAACGATCTGAACGACTGAAAAGAGCTGATGAGGGAATCGATCTGAACGACAGAAACGATCTGAACGCCGGAAACGATCTGAACGACGGAAACGATCTGAACGACTGAAACGATCTGAACGATGGAAACGAGCTGATGAGGGAAACGATATGAACGACGGAAACGAGCTGAACGAATGAAACGATCTGAACGACTGAAATGATCTGAACGACTGAAACGATCTGAATGACGGAAACGATCTGAACGGCGGAAAAGAGCTGAACGACTGAAACGATCCGAACGACTGAAACGATCTGAACGACTGAAACGATCTGAACGACGGAAACGATCTGAAAGACAGTAACGATCTGAACGACTGAAACGATCTGAACGACGGAAACGAGCTGATGAGGGAAACGATATGAACGACGGAAACGAGCTGAACGAATGAAACGATCTGAACGACTGAAATGATCTGAACGACTGAAACGATCTGAACGACTGAAACGATCTGAACGACGGAAACGATCTGAAAGACAGTAACGATCTGAACGACTGAAACGATCTGAACGACGGAAACGATCTGAAAGACGGAAACGATCTGAATGACGGAAACGATCTGAACGACAGAAACGATCTCATCGACGTAAACGATCTGAACGACGGAAACGATCTGAACGACGGAAACGATCTGAACGACGGAAACGAGATGAACGACTGAAAAGAGCTGAACGACGGAAACGAGCTGAACGACTGAAACGATCTGAACGACTGAAACGATCTGAACGACTGAAACGATCTGAACGACGGAAACGATCTGAACGACTGAAACGATCTGAACGACTGAAACGATCTGAACGACTGAAACGATCTGAACGACGGAAACGATCTGAAAGACAGAAACGATCTGAACGACTGAAACGATCTGAACGACGGAAAGGATCTGAAAGACAGAAACGATCTGAACGACTGAAACGATCTGAACGACTGAAACGATCTGAACGACGGAAACGATCTGAACGACTGAAACGATCTGAACGACTGAAACGATCTGAACGACTGAAACGATCTGAACGACGGAAACGATCTGAAAGACAGAAACGATCTGAACGACTGAAACGATCTGAACGACGGAAAGGATCTGAAAGACAGAAACGATCTGAACGACGGAAACGATCTGAACGACGGAAACGAGATGAACGACTGAAAAGAGCTGAACGACTGAAACGATCTGAACGACGGAAACGAGCTGAACGACTGAAACGATCTGAACGACTGAAACGAGCTGAACGACGGAAACGATCTGAACGACTGAAACGAGCTGAATTACGGAAACGATCTGAACGACTGAAACGATCTGAATGACGGAAACGATCTGAACGACGGAAACGATCTGAACGACTGAAATGATCTGAACGACTGAAACGATCTGAACGACGGAAACGATCTGAACGAAAGAAACGATCTGAACTACCCAATTGATCTGAACGACGGAAACGATCTGAACGACGGAAACGAGCTGAATAACGGAAACGATCTGAACGACTGAAACGACCTGAACGACTGAAACGATCTGAACGACGGAAACGATCTGAACGACGGAAACGATCTGAACGACTGAAATGATCTGAACGACTGAAACGATCTGAACGACGGAAACGATCTGAACGAAGGAAACGATCTGAACTACCCAATTGATCTGAAAGACGGAAACGATCTGAACGACGGAAACGATCTGAACGACAGAAACGATCTCATCGACGTAAACGATCTGAACGACGTAAACGATCTGAACGACGGAAACGATCTGAACGACGGAAACGAGATGAACGACTGAAACGATCTGAACGACGGAAACGATCTGAACGACGGAAACGATCTGAACGACAGAAACGATCTCATCGACGTAAACGATCTGAACGACGTAAACGATCTGAACGACGGAAACGATCTGAACGACGGAAACGAGATGAACGACTGAAACGATCTGAACGACGGAAACGAGCTGAACGACTGAAACGATCTGAACGACTGAAACGAGCTGAACGACTGAAACGATCTGAATGACGGAAACCATCTGAACGACGGAAAAGAGCTGAATTACGGTAACGATCTGAACGACTGAAATTATCTGAACGACGGAAACGATCTGAACGACTGAAACGATCTGAACGACGGAAACGAGCTGAACAACGGAAACGAGCTGAACGACAAACGATCTGAACGACTGAAACGAGCTGAATTACGGAAAAGAGCTGAACGACCGAAACGATCTGAACGACGGAAACGAGCTGAACGACAAACGATCTGAATGACGGAAACGATCTGAACGACCGAAACGAGCTGAATGACGGAAACGATCTGAACGACCGAAACGATCTGAACGACGGAAACGATCTGAACGACGGAAATGATCTGAACGACTGAAACGATCTGAATGACGGAAAAGAGCTGAACGACTGAAACGAGCTGAACGATTGAAATGAGCTGAACGACAAACGAGCTGAACGACGGAAACGATCTGAACGACGGAAATGATCTGAACGACTGAAACGATCTGAATGACGGAAAAGAGCTGAACGACTGAAACGAGCTGAACGATTGAAATGATCTGAACGACGGAAACGAGCTGAACCACAGAAACGATCTGAACGACTGAAACGAGCTGAATTACGGAAACGATCTGAACGACAGAACCGAGCTGAACGACCAAAACGATCTGAACGACGGAAACGTCTGAACGACTGAAAAGAGTTGATGAGGGAAACGATCTGAACGACTGAAACGAGCTGAACGACGGAAACGAGCTGAACGACTGAAACGATCTGAACGACTGAAAAGAGCTGAACGACGGAAACGAGCTGAACGACTGAAACGATCTGAACGACTGAAACGATCTGAACGACAGAAAAGAGCTGAACGACTGAAACGATCTGAACGACTGAAAAGAGCTGATGAGGGAAACGATCTGAACGACTGAAACGATCTGAACGACGGAAACGATCTGAACGACAGAAACGATCTGAACGACGGAAACGGACTGAAAGACTGAAACGATCTGAACGACAGAAACGATCTCATCGACGTAAACGATCTGAACGACAGAAACGATCTCATCGACGTAAACGATCTGAACGACATAAACGATCCGAACGACGGAAACGAGCTGAACGACGGAAACGATCTGAACGACTGAAACGATCTGAGCGACTGAAACGATCTGAACGACTGAAATGATCTGAACGACTGAAACGATCTAAACGACGGAAACGATCTGAACGACGGAAACGATCTGAACGACTGAACAGAGCTGAACGACAAACGATCTGAACGACGGAAACGATCTGAACGACGGAAACGAGCTGAATAACGGAAACGATCTGAACGACTGAAACGATCTGAATGACGGAAACGATCTGAACGACTGAAACGATCTGAATGACGGAAAAGAGCTGAACGACTGAAACGATCTGAACGATTGAAACGAGCTGAACGACAAACGATCTGAATGACGGAAACGATCTGAACGACTGAAACGATCTGAACGACTGAAAAGAGCTGATGAGGGAAACGATCTGAACGACAGAAACGATCTGAACGACGGAAACGGACTGAAAGACTGAAACGATCTGAACGACAGAAATGATCTCATCGACGTAAACGATCTGAACGACAGAAACGATCTCATCGACGTAAACGATCTGAACGACGTAAACGATCTGAACGACGGAAACGAGCTGAACGACTGAAACGATCTGAACGACTGAAAAGACCTGATGAGGGAAACGATCTGAACGACTGAAACGAGCTGAACGATGGGAACGATATGAACGACTGAAAAGAGCTGAACGACTGAAACGATCTGAACGACTGAAAAGAGCTGATGAGGGAAACGATCTGAACGACTGAAAAGAGCTGAACGACTGAAACGATCTGAACGACGGAAACGATCTGAACGACGGAAACGATCTGAACGACGGAAACGAGATGAACGACTGAAAAGAGCTGAACGACTGAAACGATCTGAACGACGGAAACGAGCTGAACGACTGAAACGATCTGAACGACTGAAACGAGCTGAACGACGGAAACGATCTGAACGACGGAAACGAGATGAACGACGGAAACGATCTGAACGACGGAAACGAGCTGAACGACGGAAACGAACTGAACGACGGAAACGATCTAAACGACGGAAACGATCTGAACGACGGAAACGACCTCAAGACGGAAACGATCTGAATGACGTAAACGATCTGAACGACAGAAACGATCTCATCGACGTAAACGATCTGAACGACGTAAACGAGCTGAACGACGGAAACGATCTGAACGACGGAAACGATCTGAACGACTGAAACGATCTGAACGACTGAAACGATCTGAACGACTGAAAAGATCTGAACGACTGAAACGATCTAAACGATGGAAAAGAGCTGAACGACGGAAACGATCTCACGACAGAAACGATCTGAACGACGGAAACGATCTGAACGACGGAAACGATCTCAACGACTGAAATGATCTGAACGACTGAAACGATCTGAACGACTGAAAGGATCTGAACGACTGAAACGATCTAAACGACGGAAACGATCTGAACGACGGAAACGATCTGAACGACGGAAACGAGCTGAATAACGGAAACGATCTGAACGACTGAAACGATCTGAATGACGGAAAAGAGCTGAACGACTGAAACGATCTGAACGATTGAAACGAGCTGAACGATGGAAGCGATCTGAACGACAGAAATGAGCTGAACGACAAACGATCTGAATGACGGAAACGATCTGAACGACTGAAACGATCTGAACGACTGAAAAGAGCTGATGAGGTAAACGATCTGAACGACTGAAACGAGCTGAACGATGGGAACGATCTGAACGACTGAAAAGAGCTGATGAGGGAAACGATCTGAACGCCTGAAAAGAGCTGAACGACTGAAATGATCTGAACGACTGAAAAGAGCTGATGAGGGAAACGATCTGAACGACTGAAACGAGCTGAACGACTGAAAAGAGCTGAACGACGGAAACGAGCTGAACGACTGAAACGATCTGAACGACTGAAACGATCTGAACGACGGAAACGATCTGAAAGACAGAAACGATCTGAACGACTGAAACGATCTGAACGACTGAAACGATCTGAACGACGGAAACGATCTGAACGACAGAAACGATCTGAACGACGGAAACGGACTGAAAGACGGAAACGAGATGAACGACTGAAAAGAGCTGAACGACTGAAACGATCTGAACGACGGAAACGAGCTGAACGACTGAAACGATCTGAACGACTGAAACGAGCTGAACGACGGAAACGATCTGAACGACTGAAACGAGCTGAATTACGGAAACGATCTGAACGACTGAAACGATCTGAATGACGGAAACGATCTGAACGACGGAAACGATCTGAACGACTGAAATGATCTGAACGACTGAAACGATCTGAATGACGGAAACGATCTGAACGACTGAAACGATCTGAATGACGGAAAAGAGCTGAACGACTGAAACGATCTGAACGACTGAAAAGAGCTGAACGACGGAAACGAGCTGAACGACTGAAACGATCTGAACGACTGAAACGATCTGAACGACAGAAAAGAGCTGAACGACTGAAACGATCTGAACGACTGAAAAGAGCTGATGAGGGAAACGATCTGAACGACTGAAACGATCTGAACGACGGAAACGATCTGAACGACAGAAACGATCTGAACGACGGAAACGGACTGAAAGACTGAAACGATCTGAACGACAGAAACGATCTCATCGACGTAAACGATCTGAACGACAGAAACGATCTCATCGACGTAAACGATCTGAACGACTGAAACGATCTGAATGACGGAAACGATCTGAACGACTGAAACGAGCTGAATTACGGAAAAGAGCTGAACGACCGAAACGATCTGAACGACGGAAACGAGCTGAACGACAAACGATCTGAATGACGGAAACGATCTGAACGACCGAAACGAGCTGAATGACGGAAACGATCTGAACGACGGAAATGATCTGAACGACTGAAACGATCTGAATGACGGAAAAGAGCTGAACGACTGAAACGAGCTGAACGATTGAAATGATCTGAACGACGGAAACGAGCTGAACCACAGAAACGATCTGAACGACTGAAACGAGCTGAATTACGGAAACGTCTGAACGACTGAAAAGAGTTGATGAGGGAAACGATCTGAACGACTGAAACGAGCTGAACGACGGAAACGAGCTGAACGACTGAAACGATCTGAACGACTGAAAAGAGCTGAACGACGGAAACGAGCTGAACGACTGAAACGATCTGAACGACTGAAACGATCTGAACGACAGAAAAGAGCTGAACGACTGAAACGATCTGAACGACTGAAAAGAGCTGATGAGGGAAACGATCTGAACGACTGAAACGATCTGAACGACGGAAACGATCTGAACGACAGAAACGATCTGAACGACGGAAACGGACTGAAAGACTGAAACGATCTGAACGACAGAAACGATCTCATCGACGTAAACGATCTGAACGACGTAAACGATCCGAACGACGGAAACGATCTGAACGACTGAAACGATCTGAACGACAGAAAAGAGCTGAACGACTGAAACGATCTGAACGACTGAAAAGAGCTGATGAGGGAAACGATCTGAACGACTGAAACGATCTGAACGACGGAAACGATCTGAACGACAGAAACGATCTGAACGACGGAAACGGACTGAAAGACTGAAACGATCTGAACGACAGAAACGATCTCATCGACGTAAACGATCTGAACGACAGAAACGATCTCATCGACGTAAACGATCTGAACGACTGAAAC
The DNA here is from genome assembly GCF_963422515.1 of Blennius ocellaris. NCBI lineage: Eukaryota > Metazoa > Chordata > Actinopteri > Blenniiformes > Blenniidae > Blennius > Blennius ocellaris. The sequence goes on along the minus strand of NW_027662273.1, from coordinate 271,450 downwards.
GATCTGAATGACGGAAACGATCTGAACGACTGAAACGAGCTGAATTACGGAAAAGAGCTGAACGACCGAAACGATCTGAACGACGGAAACGAGCTGAACGACAAACGATCTGAATGACGGAAACGATCTGAACGACCGAAACGAGCTGAATGACGGAAACGATCTGAACGACGGAAATGATCTGAACGACTGAAACGATCTGAATGACGGAAAAGAGCTGAACGACTGAAACGAGCTGAACGATTGAAATGATCTGAACGACGGAAACGAGCTGAACCACAGAAACGATCTGAACGACTGAAACGAGCTGAATTACGGAAACGTCTGAACGACTGAAAAGAGTTGATGAGGGAAACGATCTGAACGACTGAAACGAGCTGAACGACGGAAACGAGCTGAACGACTGAAACGATCTGAACGACTGAAAAGAGCTGAACGACGGAAACGAGCTGAACGACTGAAACGATCTGAACGACTGAAACGATCTGAACGACAGAAAAGAGCTGAACGACTGAAACGATCTGAACGACTGAAAAGAGCTGATGAGGGAAACGATCTGAACGACTGAAACGATCTGAACGACGGAAACGATCTGAACGACAGAAACGATCTGAACGACGGAAACGGACTGAAAGACTGAAACGATCTGAACGACAGAAACGATCTCATCGACGTAAACGATCTGAACGACGTAAACGATCCGAACGACGGAAACGAGCTGAACGACGGAAACGATCTGAACGACGGAAACGATCTGAATGACTGAAACGATCTGAGCGACTGAAACGATCTGAACGACTGAAATGATCTGAACGACTGAAACGATCTAAACGACGGAAACGATCTGAACGACGGAAACGATCTGAACGACGGAAACGAGCTGAATAACGGAAACGATCTGAACGACTGAAACGATCTGAATGACGGAAACGATCTGAACGACTGAAACGATCTGAATGACGGAAAAGAGCTGAACGACTGAAACGATCTGAACGATTGAAACGAGCTGAACGACAAACGATCTGAATGACGGAAACGATCTGAACGACTGAAACGATCTGAACGACTGAAAAGAGCTGATGAGGGAAACGATCTGAACGACAGAAACGATCTGAACGACGGAAACGGACTGAAAGACTGAAACGATCTGAACGACAGAAACGATCTCATCGACGTAAACGATCTGAACGACAGAAACGATCTCATCGACGTAAACGATCTGAACGACGTAAACGATCTGAACGACGGAAACGAGCTGAACGACGGAAACGATCTGAACGACGGAAACGATCTGAACGACTGAAACGATCTGAGCGACTGAAACGATCTGAACGACTGAAATGATCTGAACGACTGAAACGATCTAAACGACGGAAACGATCTGAACGACGGAAACGATCTGAACGACTGAACAGAGCTGAACGACAAACGATCTGAACGACGGAAACGATCTGAACGACGGAAACGAGCTGAATAACGGAAACGATCTGAACGACTGAAACGATCTGAATGACGGAAACGATCTGAACGACTGAAACGATCTGAATGACGGAAAAGAGCTGAACGACTGAAACGATCTGAACGATTGAAACGAGCTGAACGACAAACGATCTGAATGACGGAAACGATCTGAACGACTGAAACGATCTGAACGACTGAAAAGACCTGATGAGGGAAACGATCTGAACGACTGAAACGAGCTGAACGATGGGAACGATATGAACGACTGAAAAGAGCTGAACGACTGAAACGATCTCACGACAGAAACGATCTGAACGACGGAAACGATCTGAACGACGGAAACGATCTCAACGACTGAAATGATCTGAACGACTGAAACGATCTGAACGACTGAAAGGATCTGAACGACTGAAACGATCTAAACGACGGAAACGATCTGAACGACGGAAACGATCTGAACGACGGAAACGAGCTGAATAACGGAAACGATCTGAACGACTGAAACGATCTGAATGACGGAAAAGAGCTGAACGACTGAAACGATCTGAACGATTGAAACGAGCTGAACGATGGAAGCGATCTGAATGACGGAAACGATCTGAACGACTGAAACGATCTGAACGACTGAAAAGAGCTGATGAGGTAAACGATCTGAACGACTGAAACGAGCTGAACGACGGAAACGAGCTGATGAGGGAAACGATCTGAACGCCTGAAAAGAGCTGAACGACTGAAATGATCTGAACGACTGAAAAGAGCTGATGAGGGAAACGATCTGAACGACTGAAACGAGCTGAACGACTGAAAAGAGCTGAACGACGGAAACGAGCTGAACGACTGAAACGATCTGAACGACTGAAACGATCTGAACGACGGAAACGATCTGAAAGACAGAAACGATCTGAACGACTGAAACGATCTGAACGACTGAAACGATCTGAACGACGGAAACGATCTGAATGACAGAAACGATCTGAACGACGGAAACGGACTGAAAGACGGAAACGAGATGAACGACTGAAAAGAGCTGAACGACTGAAACGATCTGAACGACGGAAACGAGCTGAACGACTGAAACGATCTGAACGACTGAAACGAGCTGAACGATGGAAGCGATCTGAACGACAGAAATGAGCTGAACGACAAACGATCTGAATGACGGAAACGATCTGAACGACTGAAACGATCTGAACGACTGAAAAGAGCTGATGAGGTAAACGATCTGAACGACTGAAACGAGCTGAACGATGGGAACGATCTGAACGACTGAAAAGAGCTGATGAGGGAAACGATCTGAACGCCTGAAAAGAGCTGAACGACTGAAATGATCTGAACGACTGAAAAGAGCTGATGAGGGAAACGATCTGAACGACTGAAACGAGCTGAACGACTGAAAAGAGCTGAACGACGGAAACGAGCTGAACGACTGAAACGATCTGAACGACTGAAACGATCTGAACGACGGAAACTATCTGAAAGACAGAAACGATCTGAACGACTGAAACGATCTGAACGACTGAAACGATCTGAACGACGGAAACGATCTGAATGACAGAAACGATCTGAACGACGGAAACGGACTGAAAGACGGAAACGAGATGAACGACTGAAAAGAGCTGAACGACTGAAACGATCTGAACGACGGAAACGAGCTGAACGACTGAAACGATCTGAACGACTGAAACGAGCTGAACGACGGAAACGATCTGAACGACTGAAACGAGCTGAATTACGGAAACGATCTGAACGACTGAAACGATCTGAATGACGGAAACGATCTGAACGACGGAAACGATCTGAACGACTGAAATGATCTGAACGACTGAAACGATCTGAACGACGGAAACGATCTGAACGACGGAAACGAGCTGAATAACGGAAACGATCTGAACGACTGAAACGATCTGAAAGACGGAAACGATCTGAACGACGGAAACGATCTGAACGACAGAAACGATCTCATCGACGTAAACGATCTGAACGACGTAAACGATCTGAACGACGGAAACGATCTGAACGACGGAAACGAGATGAACGACTGAAACGAGCTGAACGACGGAAACGAGCTGAACGACTGAAACGATCTGAACGACTGAAACGAGCTGAACGACGGAAACGATCTGAACGACTGAAACGAGCTGAATTACGGAAACGATCTGAACGACTGAAACGATCTGAATGACGGAAACGATCTGAACGACGGAAACGATCTGAACGACTGAAATGATCTGAACGACTGAAACGATCTGAACGACGGAAACGATCTGAACGAAAGAAACGATCTGAACTACCCCATTGATCTGAACGACGGAAACGATCTGAACGACGGAAACGAGCTGAATAACGGAAACGATCTGAACGACTGAAACGATCTGAAAGACGGAAACGATCTGAACGACGGAAACGATCTGAACGACAGAAACGATCTCATCGACGTAAACGATCTGAACGACGTAAACGATCTGAACGACGGAAACGATCTGAACGACGGAAACGAGATGAACGACTGAAACGATCTGAACGACGGAAACGAGCTGAACGACTGAAACGATCTGAACGACTGAAACGAGCTGAACGACGGAAACGATCTGAACGACTGAAACGATCTGAATGACGGAAACCATCTGAACGACGGAAAAGAGCTGAATTACGGTAACGATCTGAACGACTGAAATTATCTGAACGACGGAAACGATCTGAACGACTGAAACGATCTGAACGACTGAAATGATCTGAACGACTGAAACGATCTGAACGACGGAAACGATCTGAACGAAAGAAACGATCTGAACTACCCAATTGATCTGAACGACGGAAACGATCTGAACGACGGAAACGAGCTGAATAACGGAAACGATCTGAACGACTGAAACGATCTGAAAGACGGAAACGATCTGAACGACGGAAACGATCTGAACGACAGAAACGATCTCATCGACGTAAACGATCTGAACGACGTAAACGATCTGAACGACGGAAACGATCTGAACGACTGAAACGAGCTGAACGACGGAAACGAGCTGAACGACTGAAACGATCTGAACGACTGAAACGAGCTGAACGACGGAAACGATCTGAACGACTGAAACGAGCTGAATTACGGAAACGATCTGAACGACTGAAACGATCTGAATGACGGAAACGATCTGAACGACGGAAACGATCTGAACGACTGAAATGATCTGAACGACTGAAACGATCTGAACGACGGAAACGATCTGAACGAAAGAAACGATCTGAACTACCCAATTGATCTGAACGACGGAAACGATCTGAACGACGGAAACGAGCTGAATAACGGAAACGATCTGAACGACTGAAACGATCTGAAAGACGGAAACGATCTGAACGACGGAAACGATCTGAACGACAGAAACGATCTCATCGACGTAAACGATCTGAACGACGTAAACGATCTGAACGACGGAAACGATCTGAACGACGGAAACGAGATGAACGACTGAAACGAGCTGAACGACGGAAACGAGCTGAACGACTGAAACGATCTGAACGACTGAAACGAGCTGAACGACGGAAACGATCTGAACGACTGAAACGAGCTGAATTACGGAAACGATCTGAACGACTGAAACGAGCTGAACGACGGAAACGAGCTGAACGACTGAAACGATCTGAACGACGGAAACGATCTGAACGAAAGAAACGATCTGAACTACCCCATTGATCTGAACGACGGAAACGATCTGAACGACGGAAACGAGCTGAATAACGGAAACGATCTGAACGACTGAAACGATCTGAAAGACGGAAACGATCTGAACGACGGAAACGATCTGAACGACAGAAACGATCTCATCGACGTAAACGATCTGAACGACGTAAACGATCTGAACGACGGAAACGATCTGAACGACGGAAACGAGATGAACGACTGAAACGATCTGAACGACGGAAACGAGCTGAACGACTGAAACGATCTGAACGACTGAAACGAGCTGAACGACGGAAACGATCTGAACGACTGAAACGATCTGAATGACGGAAACCATCTGAACGACGGAAAAGAGCTGAATTACGGTAACGATCTGAACGACTGAAATTATCTGAACGACGGAAACGATCTGAACGACTGAAACGATCTGAACGACTGAAATGATCTGAACGAAAGAAACGATCTGAACTACCCAATTGATCTGAACGACGGAAACGATCTGAACGACGGAAACGAGCTGAATAACGGAAACGATCTGAACGACTGAAACGATCTGAAAGACGGAAACGATCTGAACGACGGAAACGATCTGAACGACAGAAACGATCTCATCGACGTAAACGATCTGAACGACGTAAACGATCTGAACGACGGAAACGATCTGAACGACGGAAACGAGATGAACGACTGAAACGAGCTGAACGACGGAAACGAGCTGAACGACTGAAACGATCTGAACGACTGAAACGAGCTGAACGACGGAAACGATCTGAACGACTGAAACGAGCTGAATTACGGAAACGATCTGAACGACTGAAACGATCTGAATGACGGAAACGATCTGAACGACGGAAACGATCTGAACGACTGAAATGATCTGAACGACTGAAACGATCTGAACGACGGAAACGATCTGAACGAAAGAAACGATCTGAACTACCCAATTGATCTGAACGACGGAAAAGAGCTGAACGACTGAAATGATCTGAACGACTGAAAAGAGCTGATGAGGGAAACGATCTGAACGACTGAAACGAGCTGAACGACTGAAAAGAGCTGAACGACGGAAACGAGCTGAACGACTGAAACGATCTGAACGACTGAAACGATCTGAACGACGGAAACGATCTGAAAGACAGAAACGATCTGAACGACTGAAACGATCTGAACGACTGAAACGATCTGAACGACGGAAACGATCTGAATGACAGAAACGATCTGAACGACGGAAACGGACTGAAAGACGGAAACGAGATGAACGACTGAAAAGAGCTGAACGACTGAAACGATCTGAACGACGGAAACGAGCTGAACGACTGAAACGATCTGAACGACTGAAACGAGCTGAACGACGGAAACGATCTGAACGACTGAAACGAGCTGAATTACGGAAACGATCTGAACGACTGAAACGATCTGAATGACGGAAACGATCTGAACGACGGAAACGATCTGAACGACTGAAATGATCTGAACGACTGAAACGATCTGAACGACGGAAACGATCTGAACGAAAGAAACGATCTGAACTACCCAATTGATCTGAACGACGGAAACGATCTGAACGACGGAAACGAGCTGAATAACGGAAACGATCTGAACGACTGAAACGATCTGAAAGACGGAAACGATCTGAACGACGGAAACGATCTGAACGACAGAAACGATCTCATCGACGTAAACGATCTGAACGACGTAAACGATCTGAACGACGGAAACGATCTGAACGACGGAAACGAGATGAACGACTGAAACGAGCTGAACGACGGAAACGAGCTGAACGACTGAAACGATCTGAACGACTGAAACGAGCTGAACGACGGAAACGATCTGAACGACTGAAACGAGCTGAATTACGGAAACGATCTGAACGACTGAAACGATCTGAATGACGGAAACGATCTGAACGACGGAAACGATCTGAACGACTGAAATGATCTGAACGACTGAAACGATCTGAACGACGGAAACGATCTGAACGAAAGAAACGATCTGAACTACCCCATTGATCTGAACGACGGAAACGATCTGAACGACGGAAACGAGCTGAATAACGGAAACGATCTGAACGACTGAAACGATCTGAAAGACGGAAACGATCTGAACGACGGAAACGATCTGAACGACAGAAACGATCTCATCGACGTAAACGATCTGAACGACGTAAACGATCTGAACGACGGAAACGATCTGAACGACGGAAACGAGATGAACGACTGAAACGATCTGAACGACGGAAACGATCTGAACGACGGAAACGATCTGAACGACGGAAACGAGCTGAATAACGGAAACGATCTGAACGACTGAAACGATCTGAAAGACGGAAACCATCTGAACGACGGAAACGATCTGAACGACAGAAACGATCTCATCGACGTAAACGATCTGAACGACGTAAACGATCTGAACGACGGAAACGATCTGAACGACGGAAACGAGATGAACGACTGAAACGAGCTGAACGACGGAAACGAGCTGAACGACTGAAACGATCTGAACGACTGAAACGAGCTGAACGACGGAAACGATCTGAACGACTGAAACGAGCTGAATTACGGAAACGATCTGAACGACTGAAACGATCTGAATGACGGAAACGATCTGAACGACGGAAACGATCTGAACGACTGAAATGATCTGAACGACTGAAACGATCTGAACGACGGAAACGATCTGAACGAAAGAAACGATCTGAACTACCCAATTGATCTGAACGACGGAAACGATCTGAACGACGGAAACGAGCTGAATAACGGAAACGATCTGAACGACTGAAACGATCTGAAAGACGGAAACGATCTGAACGACGGAAACGATCTGAACGACAGAAACGATCTCATCGACGGAAACGATCTGAACGACGTAAACGATCTGAACGACGGAAACGATCTGAACGACGGAAACGAGATGAACGACTGAAACGAGCTGAACGACGGAAACGAGCTGAACGACTGAAACGATCTGAACGACTGAAACGAGCTGAACGACGGAAACGATCTGAACGACTGAAACGAGCTGAATTACGGAAACGATCTGAACGACTGAAACGATCTGAATGACGGAAACGATCTGAACGACGGAAACGATCTGAACGACTGAAATGATCTGAACGACTGAAACGATCTGAACGACGGAAACGATCTGAACGAAAGAAACGATCTGAACTACCCCATTGATCTGAACGACGGAAACGATCTGAACGACGGAAACGAGCTGAATAACGGAAACGATCTGAACGACTGAAACGATCTGAAAGACGGAAACGATCTGAACGACGGAAACGATCTGAACGACAGAAACGATCTCATCGACGTAAACGATCTGAACGACGTAAACGATCTGAACGACGGAAACGATCTGAACGACGGAAACGAGATGAACGACTGAAACGATCTGAACGACGGAAACGAGCTGAACGACTGAAACGATCTGAACGACTGAAACGAGCTGAACGACGGAAACGATCTGAACGACTGAAACGATCTGAATGACGGAAACCATCTGAACGACGGAAAAGAGCTGAATTACGGTAACGATCTGAACGACTGAAATTATCTGAACGACGGAAACGATCTGAACGACTGAAACGATCTGAACGACTGAAATGATCTGAACGACTGAAACGATCTGAACGACGGAAACGATCTGAACGAAAGAAACGATCTGAACTACCCAATTGATCTGAACGACGGAAACGATCTGAACGACGGAAACGAGCTGAATAACGGAAACGATCTGAACGACTGAAACGATCTGAAAGACGGAAACGATCTGAACGACGGAAACGATCTGAACGACAGAAACGATCTCATCGACGTAAACGATCTGAACGACGTAAACGATCTGAACGACGGAAACGATCTGAACGACGGAAACGAGATGAACGACTGAAACGAGCTGAACGACGGAAACGAGCTGAACGACTGAAACGATCTGAACGACTGAAACGAGCTGAACGACGGAAACGATCTGAACGACTGAAACGAGCTGAATTACGGAAACGATCTGAACGACTGAAACGATCTGAATGACGGAAACGATCTGAACGACGGAAACGATCTGAACGACTGAAATGATCTGAACGACTGAAACGATCTGAACGACGGAAACGATCTGAACGAAAGAAACGATCTGAACTACCCAATTGATCTGAACGACGGAAACGATCTGAACGACTGAAACGATCTGAATGACGGAAACCATCTGAACGACGGAAAAGAGCTGAATTACGGTAACGATCTGAACGACTGAAATTATCTGAACGACGGAAACGATCTGAACGACTGAAACGATCTGAACGACGGAAACGAGCTGAACAACGGAAACGAGCTGAACGACAAACGATCTGAACGACTGAAACGAGCTGAATTACGGAAAAGAGCTGAACGACCGAAACGATCTGAACGACGGAAACGAGCTGAACGACAAACGATCTGAATGACGGAAACGATCTGAACGACCGAAACGAGCTGAATGACGGAAACGATCTGAACGACCGAAACGATCTGAACGACGGAAACGATCTGAACGACGGAAATGATCTGAACGACTGAAACGATCTGAATGACAGAAACGATCTCATCGACGTAAACGATCTGAACGACGTAAACGATCTGAACGACGGAAACGATCTGAACGACGGAAACGAGATGAACGACTGAAACGATCTGAACGACGGAAACGAGCTGAACGACTGAAACGATCTGAACGACTGAAACGAGCTGAACGACGGAAACGATCTGAACGACTGAAACGATCTGAATGACGGAAACCATCTGAACGACGGAAAAGAGCTGAATTACGGTAACGATCTGAACGACTGAAATTATCTGAACGACGGAAACGATCTGAACGACTGAAACGATCTGAACGACGGAAACGAGCTGAACAACGGAAACGAGCTGAACGACAAACGATCTGAACGACTGAAACGAGCTGAATTACGGAAAAGAGCTGAACGACCGAAACGATCTGAACGACGGAAACGAGCTGAACGACAAACGATCTGAATGACGGAAACGATCTGAACGACCGAAACGATCTGAACGACGGAAACGATCTGAACGACGGAAATGATCTGAACGACTGAAACGATCTGAATGACGGAAAAGAGCTGAACGACTGAAACGAGCTGAACGATTGAAATGAGCTGAACGACAAACGAGCTGAACGACGGAAACGATCTGAACGACGGAAATGATCTGAACGACTGAAACGATCTGAATGACGGAAAAGAGCTGAACGACTGAAACGAGCTGAACGATTGAAATGATCTGAACGACGGAAACGAGCTGAACCACAGAAACGATCTGAACGACTGAAACGAGCTGAATTACGGAAACGTCTGAACGACTGAAAAGAGTTGATGAGGGAAACGATCTGAACGACTGAAACGAGCTGAACGACGGAAACGAGCTGAACGACTGAAACGATCTAAACGACTGAAAAGAGCTGAACGACGGAAACGAGCTGAACGACTGAAACGATCTGAACGACTGAAACGATCTGAACGACAGAAAAGAGCTGAACGACTGAAACGATCTGAACGACTGAAAAGAGCTGATGAGGGAAACGATCTGAACGACTGAAACGATCTGAACGACGGAAACGATCTGAACGACAGAAACGATCTGAACGACGGAAACGGACTGAAAGACTGAAACGATCTGAACGACAGAAACGATCTCATCGACGGAAACGATCTGAACGACGGAAACGATCTGAACGACTGAAACGATCTGAGCGACTGAAACGATCTGAACGACTGAAATGATCTGAACGACTGAAACGATCTAAACGACGGAAACGATCTGAACGACGGAAACGATCTGAACGACGGAAACGAGCTGAATAACGGAAACGATCTGAACGACTGAAACGATCTGAATGACGGAAACGATCTGAACGACTGAAACGATCTGAATGACGGAAAAGAGCTGAACGACTGAAACGATCTGAACGATTGAAACGAGCTGAACGACAAACGATCTGAATGACGGAAACGATCTGAACGACTGAAACGATCTGAACGACTGAAAAGAGCTGATGAGGGAAACGATCTGAACGACAGAAACGATCTGAACGACGGAAACGGACTGAAAGACTGAAACGATCTGAACGACAGAAACGATCTCATCGACGTAAACGATCTGAACGACAGAAACGATCTCATCGACGTAAACGATCTGAACGACGTAAACGATCTGAACGACGGAAACGAGCTGAACGACGGAAACGATCTGAACGACGGAAACGATCTGAACGACTGAAACGATCTGAGCGACTGAAACGATCTGAACGACTGAAATGATCTGAACGACTGAAACGATCTGAACGACTGAACAGAGCTGAACGACAAACGATCTGAACGACGGAAACGATCTGAACGACGGAAACGAGCTGAATAACGGAAACGATCTGAACGACTGAAACGATCTGAATGACGGAAACGATCTGAACGACTGAAACGATCTGAATGACGGAAAAGAGCTGAACGACTGAAACGATCTGAACGATTGAAACGAGCTGAACGACAAACGATCTGAATGACGGAAACGATCTGAACGACTGAAACGATCTGAACGACTGAAAAGACCTGATGAGGGAAACGATCTGAACGACTGAAAAGACCTGATGAGGGAAACGATCTGAACGACTGAAACGAGCTGAACGATGGGAACGATATGAACGACTGAAAAGAGCTGAACGACTGAAACGATCTGAACGACTGAAAAGAGCTGATGAGGGAAACGATCTGAACGACTGAAAAGAGCTGAACGACTGAAACGATCTGAACGACGGAAACGATCTGAACGACGGAAACGATCTGAACGACGGAAACGAGATGAACGACTGAAAAGAGCTGAACGACTGAAACGATCTGAACGACGGAAACGAGCTGAACGACTGAAACGATCTGAACGACTGAAACGAGCTGAACGACGGAAACGATCTGAACGACGGAAACGAGATGAACGACGGAAACGATCTGAACGACGGAAACGAGCTGAACGACGGAAACGAACTGAACGACGGAAACGATCTAAACGACGGAAACGATCTGAACGACGGAAACGACCTCAAGACGTAAACGATCTGAACGACGTAAACGATCTGAACGACAGAAACGATCTCATCGACGTAAACGATCTGAACGACGTAAACGAGCTGAACGACGGAAACGATCTGAACGACGGAAACGATCTGAACGACTGAAACGATCTGAACGACTGAAACGATCTGAACGACTGAAAAGATCTGAACGACTGAAACGATCTAAACGATGGAAAAGAGCTGAACGACGGAAACGATCTCACGACAGAAACGATCTGAACGACGGAAACGATCTGAACGACGGAAACGATCTCAACGACTGAAATGATCTGAACGACTGAAAGGATCTGAACGACTGAAACGATCTGAACGACGGAAACGATCTGAACGACGGAAACGAGCTGAATAACGGAAACGATCTGAACGACTGAAACGATCTGAAAGACGGAAACGATCTGAACGACGGAAACGATCTGAACGACAGAAACGATCTCATCGACGTAAACGATCTGAACGACGTAAACGATCTGAACGACGGAAACGATCTGAACGACGGAAACGAGATGAACGACTGAAACGATCTGAACGACGGAAACGAGCTGAACGACTGAAACGATCTGAGCGACTGAAACGATCTGAACGACTGAAATGATCTGAACGACTGAAACGATCTGAACGACTGAACAGAGCTGAACGACAAACGATCTGAACGACGGAAACGATCTGAACGACGGAAACGAGCTGAATAACGGAAACGATCTGAACGACTGAAACGATCTGAATGACGGAAACGATCTGAACGACTGAAACGATCTGAATGACGGAAAAGAGCTGAACGACTGAAACGATCTGAACGATTGAAACGAGCTGAACGACAAACGATCTGAATGACGGAAACGATCTGAACGACTGAAACGATCTGAACGACTGAAAAGACCTGATGAGGGAAACGATCTGAACGACTGAAAAGACCTGATGAGGGAAACGATCTGAACGACTGAAACGAGCTGAACGATGGGAACGATATGAACGACTGAAAAGAGCTGAACGACTGAAACGATCTGAACGACTGAAAAGAGCTGATGAGGGAAACGATCTGAACGACTGAAAAGAGCTGAACGACTGAAACGATCTGAACGACGGAAACGATCTGAACGACGGAAACGATCTGAACGACGGAAACGAGATGAACGACTGAAAAGAGCTGAACGACTGAAACGATCTGAACGACGGAAACGAGCTGAACGACTGAAACGATCTGAACGACTGAAACGAGCTGAACGACGGAAACGATCTGAACGACGGAAACGAGATGAACGACGGAAACGATCTGAACGACGGAAACGAGCTGAACGACGGAAACGAACTGAACGACGGAAACGATCTAAACGACGGAAACGATCTGAACGACGGAAACGACCTCAAGACGGAAACGATCTGAACGACGTAAACGATCTGAACGACAGAAACGATCTCATCGACGTAAACGATCTGAACGACGTAAACGAGCTGAACGACGGAAACGATCTGAACGACGGAAACGATCTGAACGACTGAAACGATCTGAACGACTGAAACGATCTGAACGACTGAAAAGATCTGAACGACTGAAACGATCTAAACGATGGAAAAGAGCTGAACGACGGAAACGATCTCACGACAGAAACGATCTGAACGACGGAAACGATCTGAACGACGGAAACGATCTCAACGACTGAAATGATCTGAACGACTGAAAGGATCTGAACGACTGAAACGATCTGAACGACGGAAACGATCTGAACGACGGAAACGAGCTGAATAACGGAAACGATCTGAACGACTGAAACGATCTGAAAGACGGAAACGATCTGAACGACGGAAACGATCTGAACGACAGAAACGATCTCATCGACGTAAACGATCTGAACGACGTAAACGATCTGAACGACGGAAACGATCTGAACGACGGAAACGAGATGAACGACTGAAACGATCTGAACGACGGAAACGAGCTGAACGACTGAAACGATCTGAACGACTGAAACGAGCTGAACGACGGAAACGATCTGAACGACTGAAACGATCTGAATGACGGAAACCATCTGAACGACGGAAAAGAGCTGAATTACGGTAACGATCTGAACGACTGAAATTATCTGAACGACGGAAACGATCTGAACGACTGAAACGATCTGAACGACGGAAACGAGCTGAACAACGGAAACGAGCTGAACGACAAACGATCTGAACGACTGAAACGAGCTGAATTACGGAAAAGAGCTGAACGACGGAAACGAGCTGAACGACAAACGATCTGAATGACGGAAACGATCTGAACGACCGAAACGAGCTGAATGACGGAAACGATCTGAACGACCGAAACGATCTGAACGACGGAAACGATCTGAACGACGGAAATGATCTGAACGACTGAAACGATCTGAATGACGGAAAAGAGCTGAACGACTGAAACGAGCTGAACGATTGAAATGAGCTGAACGACAAACGATCTGAACGACGGAAACGATCTGAACGACGGAAACGAGCTGAATAACGGAAACGATCTGAACGACTGAAACGATCTGAAAGACGGAAACGATCTGAACGACGGAAACGATCTGAACGACAGAAACGATCTCATCGACGTAAACGATCTGAACGACGTAAACGATCTGAACGACGGAAACGATCTGAACGACGGAAACGAGATGAACGACTGAAACGATCTGAACGACGGAAACGAGCTGAACGACTGAAACGATCTGAACGACTGAAACGAGCTGAACGACGGAAACGATCTGAACGACTGAAACGATCTGAATGACGGAAACCATCTGAACGACGGAAAAGAGCTGAATTACGGTAACGATCTGAACGACTGAAATTATCTGAACGACGGAAACGATCTGAACGACTGAAACGATCTGAACGACGGAAACGAGCTGAACAACGGAAACGAGCTGAACGACAAACGATCTGAACGACTGAAACGAGCTGAATTACGGAAAAGAGCTGAACGACGGAAACGAGCTGAACGACAAACGATCTGAATGACGGAAACGATCTGAACGACCGAAACGAGCTGAATGACGGAAACGATCTGAACGACCGAAACGATCTGAACGACGGAAACGATCTGAACGACGGAAATGATCTGAACGACTGAAACGATCTGAATGACGGAAAAGAGCTGAACGACTGAAACGAGCTGAACGATTGAAATGAGCTGAACGACAAACGAGCTGAACGACGGAAACGAGCTGAACGACGGAAACGATCTGAACGACGGAAACGATCTGAACGACTGAAACGATCTGAGCGACTGAAACGATCTGAACGACTGAAATGATCTGAACGACTGAAACGATCTGAACGACTGAACAGAGCTGAACGACAAACGATCTGAACGACGGAAACGATCTGAACGACGGAAACGAGCTGAATAACGGAAACGATCTGAACGACTGAAACGATCTGAATGACGGAAACGATCTGAACGACTGAAACGATCTGAATGACGGAAAAGAGCTGAACGACTGAAACGATCTGAACGATTGAAACGAGCTGAACGACAAACGATCTGAATGACGGAAACGATCTGAACGACTGAAACGATCTGAACGACTGAAAAGACCTGATGAGGGAAACGATCTGAACGACTGAAACGAGCTGAACGATGGGAACGATATGAACGACTGAAAAGAGCTGAACGACTGAAACGATCTGAACGACTGAAAAGAGCTGATGAGGGAAACGATCTGAACGACTGAAAAGAGCTGAACGACTGAAACGATCTGAACGACGGAAACGATCTGAACGACGGAAACGATCTGAACGACGGAAACGAGATGAACGACTGAAAAGAGCTGAACGACTGAAACGATCTGAACGACGGAAACGAGCTGAACGACTGAAACGATCTGAACGACTGAAACGAGCTGAACGACGGAAACGATCTGAACGACGGAAACGAGATGAACG
Source organism: Blennius ocellaris (assembly GCF_963422515.1). Taxonomy (NCBI): domain Eukaryota; kingdom Metazoa; phylum Chordata; class Actinopteri; order Blenniiformes; family Blenniidae; genus Blennius; species Blennius ocellaris. Next base: position 255,297 of record NW_027662273.1, on the reverse strand, counting down.
ACGGAAACGATCTGAACGACGGAAACGAGCTGAACGACGGAAACGAACTGAACGACGGAAACGATCTAAACGACGGAAACGATCTGAACGACGGAAACGACCTCAAGACGGAAACGATCTGAACGACGTAAACGATCTGAACGACAGAAACGATCTCATCGACGTAAACGATCTGAACGACGTAAACGAGCTGAACGACGGAAACGATCTGAACGACGGAAACGATCTGAACGACTGAAACGATCTGAACGACTGAAACGATCTGAACGACTGAAAAGATCTGAACGACTGAAACGATCTAAACGATGGAAAAGAGCTGAACGACGGAAACGATCTCACGACAGAAACGATCTGAACGACGGAAACGATCTGAACGACGGAAACGATCTCAACGACTGAAATGATCTGAACGACTGAAAGGATCTGAACGACTGAAACGATCTGAACGACGGAAACGATCTGAACGAAAGAAACGATCTGAACTACCCAATTGATCTGAACGACGGAAACGATCTGAACGACGGAAACGAGCTGAATAACGGAAACGATCTGAACGACTGAAACGATCTGAAAGACGGAAACGATCTGAACGACGGAAACGATCTGAACGACAGAAACGATCTCATCGACGTAAACGATCTGAACGACGTAAACGATCTGAACGACGTAAACGATCTGAACGACGGAAACGAGATGAACGACTGAAACGATCTGAACGACGGAAACGAGCTGAACGACTGAAACGATCTGAACGACTGAAACGAGCTGAACGACGGAAACGATCTGAACGACTGAAACGATCTGAATGACGGAAACCATCTGAACGACGGAAAAGAGCTGAATTACGGTAACGATCTGAACGACTGAAATTATCTGAACGACGGAAACGATCTGAACGACTGAAACGATCTGAACGACGGAAACGAGCTGAACAACGGAAACGAGCTGAACGACAAACGATCTGAACGACTGAAACGAGCTGAATTACGGAAAAGAGCTGAACGACGGAAACGAGCTGAACGACAAACGATCTGAATGACGGAAACGATCTGAACGACCGAAACGAGCTGAATGACGGAAACGATCTGAACGACCGAAACGATCTGAACGACGGAAACGATCTGAACGACGGAAATGATCTGAACGACTGAAACGATCTGAATGACGGAAAAGAGCTGAACGACTGAAACGAGCTGAACGATTGAAATGAGCTGAACGACAAACGAGCTGAACGACGGAAACGATCTGAACGACGGAAATGATCTGAACGACTGAAACGATCTGAACGACAGAAACGATCTCATCGACGTAAACGATCTGAACGACGGAAACGATCTGAACGACGGAAACGAGATGAACGACTGAAACGATCTGAACGACGGAAACGAGCTGAACGACTGAAACGATCTGAACGACTGAAACGAGCTGAACGACGGAAACGATCTGAACGACGGAAACCATCTGAACGACGGAAAAGAGCTGAATTACGGTAACGATCTGAACGACTGAAATTATCTGAACGACGGAAACGATCTGAACGACTGAAACGATCTGAACGACGGAAACGAGCTGAACAACGGAAACGAGCTGAACGACAAACGATCTGAACGACTGAAACGAGCTGAATTACGGAAAAGAGCTGAACGACCGAAACGATCTGAACGACGGAAACGAGCTGAACGACAAACGATCTGAATGACGGAAACGATCTGAACGACCGAAACGAGCTGAATGACGGAAACGATCTGAACGACCGAAACGATCTGAACGACGGAAACGATCTGAACGACGGAAATGATCTGAACGACTGAAACGATCTGAATGACGGAAAAGAGCTGAACGACTGAAACGAGCTGAACGATTGAAATGAGCTGAACGACAAACGAGCTGAACGACGGAAACGATCTGAACGACGGAAATGATCTGAACGACTGAAACGATCTGAATGACGGAAAAGAGCTGAACGACTGAAACGAGCTGAACGATTGAAATGATCTGAACGACGGAAACGAGCTGAACCACAGAAACGATCTGAACGACTGAAACGAGCTGAATTACGGAAACGTCTGAACGACTGAAAAGAGTTGATGAGGGAAACGATCTGAACGACTGAAACGAGCTGAACGACGGAAACGAGCTGAACGACTGAAACGATCTGAACGACTGAAAAGAGCTGAACGACGGAAACGAGCTGAACGACTGAAACGATCTGAACGACTGAAACGATCTGAACGACAGAAAAGAGCTGAACGACTGAAACGATCTGAACGACTGAAAAGAGCTGATGAGGGAAACGATCTGAACGACTGAAACGATCTGAACGACGGAAACGATCTGAACGACAGAAACGATCTGAACGACGGAAACGGACTGAAAGACTGAAACGATCTGAACGACAGAAACGATCTCATCGACGTAAACGATCTGAACCACAGAAACGATCTCATCGACGTAAACGATCTGAACGACGTAAACGATCCGAACGACGGAAACGAGCTGAACGACGGAAACGATCTGAACGACGGAAACGATCTGAACGACTGAAACGATCTGAGCGACTGAAACGATCTGAACGACTGAAATGATCTGAACGACTGAAACGATCTAAACGACGGAAACGATCTGAACGACGGAAACGATCTGAACGACGGAAACGAGCTGAATAACGGAAACGATCTGAACGACTGAAACGATCTGAATGACGGAAACGATCTGAACGACTGAAACGATCTGAATGACGGAAAAGAGCTGAACGACTGAAACGATCTGAACGATTGAAACGAGCTGAACGACAAACGATCTGAATGACGGAAACGATCTGAACGACTGAAACGATCTGAACGACTGAAAAGAGCTGATGAGGGAAACGATCTGAACGACAGAAACGATCTGAACGACGGAAACGGACTGAAAGACTGAAACGATCTGAACGACAGAAACGATCTCATCGACGTAAACGATCTGAACGACAGAAACGATCTCATCGACGTAAACGATCTGAACGACGTAAACGATCTGAACGACGGAAACGAGCTGAACGACGGAAACGATCTGAACGACGGAAACGATCTGAACGACTGAAACGATCTGAGCGACTGAAACGATCTGAACGACTGAAAAGAGCTGATGAGGGAAACGATCTGAACGACTGAAACGATCTGAACGACGGAAACGATCTGAACGACAGAAACGATCTGAACGACGGAAACGGACTGAAAGACTGAAACGATCTGAACGACAGAAACGATCTCATCGACGTAAACGATCTGAACGACAGAAACGATCTCATCGACGTAAACGATCTGAACGACGTAAACGATCCGAACGACGGAAACGAGCTGAACGACGGAAACGATCTGAACGACGGAAACGATCTGAACGACTGAAACGATCTGAATGACGGAAACCATCTGAACGACGGAAAAGAGCTGAATTACGGTAACGATCTGAACGACTGAAATTATCTGAACGACGGAAACGATCTGAACGACTGAAACGATCTGAACGACGGAAACGAGCTGAACAACGGAAACGAGCTGAACGACAAACGATCTGAACGACTGAAACGAGCTGAATTACGGAAAAGAGCTTAACGACGGAAACGAGCTGAACGACAAACGATCTGAATGACGGAAACGATCTGAACGACCGAAACGAGCTGAATGACGGAAACGATCTGAACGACCGAAACGATCTGAACGACGGAAACGATCTGAACGACGGAAATGATCTGAACGACTGAAACGATCTGAATGACGGAAAAGAGCTGAACGACTGAAACGAGCTGAACGATTGAAATGAGCTGAACGACAAACGAGCTGAACGACGGAAACGATCTGAACGACGGAAATGATCTGAACGACTGAAACGATCTGAATGACGGAAAAGAGCTGAACGACTGAAACGAGCTGAACGATTGAAATGATCTGAACGACGGAAACGAGCTGAACCACAGAAACGATCTGAACGACTGAAACGAGCTGAATTACGGAAACGTCTGAACGACTGAAAAGAGTTGATGAGGGAAACGATCTGAACGACTGAAACGAGCTGAACGACGGAAACGAGCTGAACGACTGAAACGATCTGAACGACTGAAAAGAGCTGAACGACGGAAACGAGCTGAACGACTGAAACGATCTGAACGACTGAAACGATCTGAACGACAGAAAAGAGCTGAACGACTGAAACGATCTGAACGACTGAAAAGAGCTGATGAGGGAAACGATCTGAACGACTGAAACGATCTGAACGACGGAAACGATCTGAACGACAGAAACGATCTGAACGACGGAAACGGACTGAAAGACTGAAACGATCTGAACGACAGAAACGATCTCATCGACGTAAACGATCTGAACGACAGAAACGATCTCATCGACGTAAACGATCTGAACGACGTAAACGATCCGAACGACGGAAACGAGCTGAACGACGGAAACGATCTGAACGACGGAAACGATCTGAACGACTGAAACGATCTGAGCGACTGAAACGATCTGAACGACTGAAATGATCTGAACGACTGAAACGATCTAAACGACGGAAACGATCTGAACGACGGAAACGATCTGAACGACGGAAACGAGCTGAATAACGGAAACGATCTGAACGACTGAAACGATCTGAATGACGGAAACGATCTGAACGACTGAAACGATCTGAATGACGGAAAAGAGCTGAACGACTGAAACGATCTGAACGATTGAAACGAGCTGAACGACAAACGATCTGAATGACGGAAACGATCTGAACGACTGAAACGATCTGAACGACTGAAAAGAGCTGATGAGGGAAACGATCTGAACGACAGAAACGATCTGAACGACGGAAACGGACTGAAAGACTGAAACGATCTGAACGACAGAAACGATCTCATCGACGTAAACGATCTGAACGACAGAAACGATCTCATCGACGTAAACGATCTGAACGACGTAAACGATCTGAACGACGGAAACGAGCTGAACGACGGAAACGATCTGAACGACGGAAACGATCTGAACGACTGAAACGATCTGAGCGACTGAAACGATCTGAACGACTGAAAAGAGCTGATGAGGGAAACGATCTGAACGACTGAAACGATCTGAACGACGGAAACGATCTGAACGACAGAAACGATCTGAACGACGGAAACGGACTGAAAGACTGAAACGATCTGAACGACAGAAACGATCTCATCGACGTAAACGATCTGAACGACAGAAACGATCTCATCGACGTAAACGATCTGAACGACTGAAACGATCTGAGCGACTGAAACGATCTGAACGACTGAAATGATCTGAACGACTGAAACGATCTAAACGACGGAAACGATCTGAACGACGGAAACGATCTGAACGACGGAAACGAGCTGAATAACGGAAACGATCTGAACGACTGAAACGATCTGAATGACGGAAACGATCTGAACGACTGAAACGATCTGAATGACGGAAAAGAGCTGAACGACTGAAACGATCTGAACGATTGAAACGAGCTGAACGACAAACGATCTGAATGACGGAAACGATCTGAACGACTGAAACGATCTGAACGACTGAAAAGAGCTGATGAGGGAAACGATCTGAACGACAGAAACGATCTGAACGACGGAAACGGACTGAAAGACTGAAACGATCTGAACGACAGAAACGATCTCATCGACGTAAACGATCTGAACGACAGAAACGATCTCATCGACGTAAACGATCTGAACGACGTAAACGATCTGAACGACGGAAACGAGCTGAACGACGGAAACGATCTGAACGACGGAAACGATCTGAACGACTGAAACGATCTGAGCGACTGAAACGATCTGAACGACTGAAATGATCTGAACGACTGAAACGATCTAAACGACGGAAACGATCTGAACGACGGAAACGATCTGAACGACTGAACAGAGCTGAACGACAAACGATCTGAACGACGGAAACGATCTGAACGACGGAAACGAGCTGAATAACGGAAACGATCTGAACGACTGAAACGATCTGAATGACGGAAACGATCTGAACGACTGAAACGATCTGAATGACGGAAAAGAGCTGAACGACTGAAACGATCTGAACGATTGAAACGAGCTGAACGACAAACGATCTGAATGACGGAAACGATCTGAACGACTGAAACGATCTGAACGACTGAAAAGACCTGATGAGGGAAACGATCTGAACGACTGAAACGAGCTGAACGATGGGAACGATATGAACGACTGAAAAGAGCTGAACGACTGAAACGATCTGAACGACTGAAAAGAGCTGATGAGGGAAACGATCTGAACGACTGAAAAGAGCTGAACGACTGAAACGATCTGAACGACGGAAACGATCTGAACGACGGAAACGATCTGAACGACGGAAACGAGATGAACGACTGAAAAGAGCTGAACGACTGAAACGATCTGAACGACGGAAACGAGCTGAACGACTGAAACGATCTGAACGACTGAAACGAGCTGAACGACGGAAACGATCTGAACGACGGAAACGAGATGAACGACGGAAACGATCTGAACGACGGAAACGAGCTGAACGACGGAAACGAACTGAACGACGGAAACGACCTCAAGACGGAAACGATCTGAACGACGTAAACGATCTGAACGACAGAAACGATCTCATCGACGTAAACGATCTGAACGACGTAAACGAGCTGAACGACGGAAACGATCTGAACGACGGAAACGATCTGAATAACGGAAACGATCTGAACGACTGAAACGATCTGAATGACGGAAAAGAGCTGAACGACTGAAACGATCTGAACGATTGAAACGAGCTGAACGATGGAAGCGATCTGAACGACAGAAATGAGCTGAACGACAAACGATCTGAATGACGGAAACGAGCTGAACGATGGGAACGATCTGAACGACTGAAAAGAGCTGATGAGGGAAACGATCTGAACGCCTGAAAAGAGCTGAACGACTGAAATGATCTGAACGACTGAAAAGAGCTGATGAGGGAAACGATCTGAACGACTGAAACGAGCTGAACGACTGAAAAGAGCTGAACGACGGAAACGAGCTGAACGACTGAAACGATCTGAACGACGGAAACGATCTGAACGACTGAACAGAGCTGAACGACAAACGATCTGAACGACGGAAACGATCTGAACGACGGAAACGAGCTGAATAACGGAAACGATCTGAACGACTGAAACGATCTGAATGACGGAAATGATCTGAACGACTGAAACGATCTGAATGACGGAAAAGAGCTGAACGACTGAAACGATCTGAACGATTGAAACGAGCTGAACGACAAACGATCTGAATGACGGAAACGATCTGAACGACTGAAACGATCTGAACGACTGAAAAGAGCTGATGAGGGAAACGATCTGAACGACAGAAACGATCTGAACGACGGAAACGGACTGAAAGACTGAAACGATCTGAACGACAGAAACGATCTCATCGACGTAAACGATCTGAACGACAGAAACGATCTCATCGACGTAAACGATCTGAACGACGTAAACGATCTGAACGACGTAAACGAGCTGAACGACGGAAACGATCTGAACGACGGAAACGATCTGAACGACTGAAACGATCTGAGCGACTGAAACGATCTGAACGACTGAAATGATCTGAACGACTGAAACGATCTAAACGACGGAAACGATCTGAACGACGGAAAAGAGCTGAACGACTGAAACGATCTGAACGATTGAAACGAGCTGAACGATGGAAGCGATCTGAACGACAGAAATGAGCTGAACGACAAACGATCTGAATGACGGAAACGATCTGAACGACTGAAACGATCTGAACGACTGAAAAGAGCTGATGAGGGAAACGATCTGAACGCCTGAAAAGAGCTGAACGACTGAAATGATCTGAACGACTGAAAAGAGCTGATGAGGGAAACGATCTGAACGACTGAAACGAGCTGAACGACTGAAAAGAGCTGAACGACGGAAACGAGCTGAACGACTGAAACGATCTGAACGACTGAAACGATCTGAACGACTGAAAAGATCTGAACGACTGAAACGATCTAAACGATGGAAAAGAGCTGAACGACGGAAACGATCTCACGACAGAAACGATCTGAACGACGGAAACGATCTGAACGACGGAAACGATCTCAACGACTGAAATGATCTGAACGACTGAAACGATCTGAACGACTGAAAGGATCTGAACGACTGAAACGATCTGAACGACGGAAACGAGATGAACGACGGAAACGATCTGAACGACGGAAACGAGCTGAACGACGGAAACGAACTGAACGACGGAAACGATCTAAACGACGGAAACGATCTGAACGACGGAAACGACCTCAAGACGGAAACGATCTGAACGACGTAAACGATCTGAACGACAGAAACGATCTCATCGACGTAAACGATCTGAACGACGTAAACGAGCTGAACGACGGAAACGATCTGAACGACGGAAACGATCTGAACGACTGAAACGATCTGAACGACTGAAACGATCTGAACGACTGAAAAGATCTGAACGACTGAAACGATCTAAACGATGGAAAAGAGCTGAACGACGGAAACGATCTCACGACAGAAACGATCTGAACGACGGAAACGATCTGAACGACGGAAACGATCTCAACGACTGAAATGATCTGAACGACTGAAAGGATCTGAACGACTGAAACGATCTAAACGACGGAAACGATCTGAACGACGGAAACGATCTGAACGACGGAAACGAGCTGAATAACGGAAACGATCTGAACGACTGAAACGATCTGAATGACGGAAAAGAGCTGAACGACTGAAACGATCGGAACGATTGAAACGAGCTGAACGATGGAAGCGATCTGAACGACAGAAATGAGCTGAACGACAAACGATCTGAATGACGGAAACGATCTGAACGACTGAAACGATCTGAACGACTGAAAAGAGCTGATGAGGTAAACGATCTGAACGACTGAAACGAGCTGAACGATGGGAACGATCTGAACGACTGAAAAGAGCTGATGAGGGAAACGATCTGAACGCCTGAAAAGAGCTGAACGACTGAAATGATCTGAACGACTGAAAAGAGCTGATGAGGGAAACGATCTGAACGACTGAAACGAGCTGAACGACGGAAACGATCTGAACGACGGAAACGATCTGAACGACTGAAACGATCTGAACGACTGAAACGATCTGAACGACTGAAAAGATCTGAACGACTGAAACGATCTAAACGATGGAAAAGAGCTGAACGACGGAAACGATCTCACGACAGAAACGATCTGAACGACGGAAACGATCTGAACGACGGAAACGATCTCAACGACTGAAATGATCTGAACGACTGAAAGGATCTGAACGACTGAAACGATCTAAACGACGGAAACGATCTGAACGACGGAAACGATCTGAACGACGGAAACGAGCTGAATAACGGAAACGATCTGAACGACTGAAACGATCTGAATGACGGAAAAGAGCTGAACGACTGAAACGATCGGAACGATTGAAACGAGCTGAACGATGGAAGCGATCTGAACGACAGAAATGAGCTGAACGACAAACGATCTGAATGACGGAAACGATCTGAACGACTGAAACGATCTGAACGACTGAAAAGAGCTGATGAGGTAAACGATCTGAACGACTGAAACGAGCTGAACGATGGGAACGATCTGAACGACTGAAAAGAGCTGATGAGGGAAACGATCTGAACGCCTGAAAAGAGCTGAACGACTGAAATGATCTGAACGACTGAAAAGAGCTGATGAGGGAAACGATCTGAACGACTGAAACGAGCTGAACGACTGAAAAGAGCTGAACGACGGAAACGAGCTGAACGACTGAAACGATCTGAACGACTGAAACGATCTGAACGACGGAAACGATCTGAAAGACAGAAACGATCTGAACGACTGAAACGATCTGAACGACTGAAACGATCTGAACGACGGAAACGATCTGAACGACAGAAACGATCTGAACGACGGAAACGGACTGAAAGACTGAAACGATCTGAACGACGGAAACGATCTGAACGACTGAACAGAGCTGAACGACAAACGATCTGAACGACGGAAACGATCTGAACGACGGAAACGAGCTGAATAACGGAAACGATCTGAACGACTGAAACGATCTGAATGATGGAAACGATCTGAACGACTGAAACGATCTGAATGACGGAAAAGAGCTGAACGACTGAAACGATCTGAACGATTGAAACGAGCTGAACGACAAACGATCTGAATGACGGAAACGATCTGAACGACTGAAACGATCTGAACGACTGAAAAGAGCTGATGAGGGAAACGATCTGAACGACAGAAACGATCTGAACGACGGAAACGGACTGAAAGACTGAAACGATCTGAACGACAGAAACGATCTCATCGACGTAAACGATCTGAACGACAGAAACGATCTCATCGACGTAAACGATCTGAACGACGTAAACGATCTGAACGACGTAAACGAGCTGAACGACGGAAACGATCTGAACGACGGAAACGATCTGAACGACTGAAACGATCTGAGCGACTGAAACGATCTGAACGACTGAAATGATCTGAACGACTGAAACGATCTAAACGACGGAAACGATCTGAACGACGGAAAAGAGCTGAACGACTGAAACGATCTGAACGATTGAAACGAGCTGAACGATGGAAGCGATCTGAACGACAGAAATGAGCTGAACGACAAACGATCTGAATGACGGAAACGATCTGAACGACTGAAACGATCTGAACGACTGAAAAGAGCTGATGAGGGAAACGATCTGAACGCCTGAAAAGAGCTGAACGACTGAAATGATCTGAACGACTGAAAAGAGCTGATGAGGGAAACGATCTGAACGACTGAAACGAGCTGAACGACTGAAAAGAGCTGAACGACGGAAACGAGCTGAACGACTGAAACGATCTGAACGATGGAAAAGAGCTGAACGACGGAAACGATCTCACGACAGAAACGATCTGAACGACGGAAACGATCTGAACGACGGAAACGATCTCAACGACTGAAATGATCTGAACGACTGAAACGATCTGAACGACTGAAAGGATCTGAACGACTGAAACGATCTAAACGACGGAAACGATCTGAACGACGGAAACGATCTGAACGACGGAAACGATCTGAACGACGGAAACGAGCTGAATAACGGAAACGATCTGAACGACTGAAACGATCTGAATGACGGAAAAGAGCTGAACGACTGAAACGATCTGAACGATTGAAACGAGCTGAACGATGGAAGCGATCTGAACGACAGAAATGAGCTGAACGACAAACGATCTGAATGACGGAAACGATCTGAACGACTGAAACGATCTGAACGACTGAAAAGAGCTGATGAGGGAAACGATCTGAACGACTGAAACGAGCTGAACGACTGAAAAGAGCTGAACGACGGAAACGAGCTGAACGACTGAAACGATCTGAACGACTGAAACGATCTGAACGACGGAAACGATCTGAAAGACAGAAACGATCTGAACGACTGAAACGATCTGAACGACTGAAACGATCTGAACGACGGAAACGATCTGAACGACAGAAACGATCTGAACGACGGAAACGATCTGAACGACGGAAACGAGCTGAATAACGGAAACGATCTGAACGACTGAAACGATCTGAATGACGGAAACGATCTGAACGACTGAAACGATCTGAATGACGGAAAAGAGCTGAACGACTGAAACGATCTGAACGATTGAAACGAGCTGAACGACAAACGATCTGAATGACGGAAACGATCTGAACGACTGAAACGATCTGAACGACTGAAAAGAGCTGATGAGGGAAACGATCTGAACGACAGAAACGATCTGAACGACGGAAACGGACTGAAAGACTGAAACGATCTGAACGACAGAAACGATCTCATCGACGTAAACGATCTGAACGACAGAAACGATCTCATCGACGTAAACGATCTGAACGACGTAAACGATCTGAACGACGTAAACGAGCTGAACGACGGAAACGATCTGAACGACGGAAACGATCTGAACGACTGAAACGATCTGAGCGACTGAAACGATCTGAACGACTGAAATGATCTGAACGACTGAAACGATCTAAACGACGGAAACGATCTGAACGACGGAAAAGAGCTGAACGACTGAAACGATCTGAACGATTGAAACGAGCTGAACGATGGAAGCGATCTGAACGACAGAAATGAGCTGAACGACAAACGATCTGAATGACGGAAACGATCTGAACGACTGAAACGATCTGAACGACTGAAAAGAGCTGATGAGGGAAACGATCTGAACGACTGAAACGAGCTGAACGATGGGAACGATCTGAACGACTGAAAAGAGCTGATGAGGGAAACGATCTGAACGCCTGAAAAGAGCTGAACGACTGAAACGATCTGAACGACTGAAAAGAGCTGATGAGGGAAACGATCTGAACGACTGAAACGAGCTGAACGACTGAAAAGAGCTGAACGACGGAAACGAGCTGAACGACTGAAACGATCTGAACGACTGAAACGATCTGAACGACGGAAACGATCTGAAAGACGGAAACGATCTGAACGACTGAAACGATCTGAACGACTGAAACGATCTGAACGACGGAAACGATCTGAAAGACAGAAACGATCTGAATGACAGAAACGATCTCATCGACGTAAACGATCTGAACGACGGAAACGATCTGAACGACGTAAACGATCTGAACGACTGAAACGATCTGAACGACGGAAACGATCTGAAAGACAGAAACGATCTGAACGACGTAAACGATCTGAACGACGGAAACGATCTGAAAGACAGAAACGATCTGAACGACTGAAACGATCTGAACGACTGAAACGATCTGAACGACGGAAACGATCTGAAAGACAGAAACGATCTGAACGACAGAAACGATCTCATCGACGTAAACGATCTGAACGACGGAAACGATCTGAACGACGGAAACGATCTGAACGACGGAAACGAGATGAACGACTGAAAAGAGCTGAACGACGGAAACGAGCTGAACGACTGAAACGATCTGAACGACTGAAACGATCTGAACGACTGAAACGATCTGAACGACTGAAACGATCTGAACGACGGAAACGATCTGAACGACGGAAACGATCTGAAAGACAGAAACGATCTGAACGACAGAAACGATCTCATCGACGTAAACGATCTGAACGACGGAAACGATCTGAACGACGGAAACGATCTGAACGACGGAAACGAGATGAACGACTGAAAAGAGCTGAACGACGGAAACGAGCTGAACGACGGAAACGATCTGAAAGACAGAAACGATCTGAACGACTGAAACGATCTCAACGACTGAAAAGAGCTGATGAGGGAAACGATCTGAACGACTGAAACGAGCTGAACGACTGAAAAGAGCTGAACGACGGAAACGAGCTGAACGACTGAAACGATCTGAACGACTGAAACGATCTGAACGACGGAAACGATCTGAAAGACAGAAACGATCTGAACGACTGAAACGATCTGAACGACTGAAACGATCTGAACGACGGAAACGATCTGAAAGACAGAAACGATCTGAACGACAGAAACGATCTCATCGACGTAAACGATCTGAACGACGGAAACGATCTGAACGACGGAAACGATCTGAACGACGGAAACGAGATGAACGACTGAAAAGAGCTGAACGACGGAAACGAGCTGAACGACTGAAACGATCTGAACGACTGAAACGACCTCAAGACGGAAACGATCTGAACGACGTAAACGATCTGAACGACAGAAACGATCTCATCGACGTAAACGATCTGAACGACGTAAACGAGCTGAACGACGGAAACGATCTGAACGACTGAAACGAGCTGAACGACGGAAACGAGCTGAATAACGGAAACGATCTGAACGACTGAAACGATCTGAATGACGGAAAAGAGCTGAACGACTGAAACGATCTGAACGATTGAAACGAGCTGAACGATGGAAGCGATCTGAACGACAGAAATGAGCTGAACGACAAACGATCTGAATGACGGAAACGATCTGAACGACTGAAACGATCTGAACGACTGAAAAGAGCTGATGAGGGAAACGATCTGAACGACTGAAACGAGCTGAACGATGGGAACGATGTGAACGACTGAAAAGAGCTGAACGACTGAAACGATCTGAACGACTGAAAAGAGCTGATGAGGGAAACGATCTGAACGCCTGAAAAGAGCTGAACGACTGAAATGATCTGAACGACTGAAAAGAGCTGATGAGGGAAACGATCTGAACGACTGAAACGATCTGAACGCCTGAAAAGAGCTGAACGACTGAAATGATCTGAACGACTGAAAAGAGCTGATGAGGGAAACGATCTGAACGACTGAAACGAGCTGAACGACTGAAAAGAGCTGAACGACGGAAACGAGCTGAACGACTGAAACGATCTGAACGACTGAAACGATCTGAACGACGGAAACGATCTGAACGACGGAAACGATCTGAAAGACAGAAACGATCTGAACGACAGAAACGATCTCATCGACGTAAACGATCTGAACGACGGAAACGATCTGAACGACGGAAACGATCTGAACGACGGAAACGAGATGAACGACTGAAAAGAGCTGAACGACGGAAACGAGCTGAACGACTGAAACGATCTGAACGACTGAAACGATCTGAACGACTGAAACGATCTGAACGACGGAAACGATCTGAAAGACAGTAACGATCTGAACGACTGAAACGATCTGAACGACGTAAACGATCTGAAAGACGGAAACGATCTGAACGAAGGAAACGATCTGAACGACGGAAACGATCTCATCGACGTAAACGATCTGAACGACGGAAACGATCTGAACGACGGAAACGATCTGAACGACGGAAACGAGATGAACGACTGAAAAGAGCTGAACGACGGAAACGATCTGAAAGACAGAAACGATCTGAACGACGGAAACGATCTGAACGACGGAAACGATCTGAACGACTGAAATGATCTGAACGACTGAAACGATCTGAACGACGGAAACGATCTGAACGAAAGAAACGATCTGAACTACCCAATTGATCTGAAAGACGGAAACGATCTGAACGACGGAAACGATCTGAACGACAGAAACGATCTCATCGACGTAAACGATCTGAACGACGTAAACGATCTGAACGACGGAAACGATCTGAACGACGGAAACGAGATGAACGACTGAAACGATCTGAACGACGGAAACGAGCTGAACGACTGAAACGATCTGAACGACTGAAACGAGCTGAACGACGGAAACGATCTGAACGACTGAAACGATCTGAATGACGGAAACCATCTGAACGACGGAAACGAGCTGAACGACTGAAATGATCTGAACGACGGAAACGAGCTGAACAACGGAAACGAGCTGAACGACAGAAACGATCTCATCGACGTAAACGATCTGAACGACGGAAACGATCTGAACGACGGAAACGATCTGAACGACGGAAACGAGATGAACGACTGAAAAGAGCTGAACGACGGAAACGAGCTGAACGACTGAAACGATCTGAACGACTGAAACGATCTGAACGACTGAAACGATCTGAACGACGGAAACGATCTGAAAGACGGAAACGATCTGAACGACGGAAACGATCTGAACGACAGAAACGATCTCATCGACGTAAACGATCTGAACGACGTAAACGATCTGAACGACTGAAACGATCTGAACGACTGAAACGAGCTGAACGACGGAAACGATCTGAACGACTGAAACGATCTGAATGACGGAAACCATCTGAACGACGGAAAAGAGCTGAATTACGGTAACGATCTGAACGACTGAAATTATCTGAACGACGGAAACGATCTGAACGACTGAAACGATCTGAACGACGGAAACGAGCAGAACAACGGAAACGAGCTGAACGACAAACGATCTGAACGACTGAAACGAGCTGAATTACGGAAAAGAGCTGAACGACCGAAACGATCTGAACGACGGAAACGAGCTGAACGACAAACGATCTGAATGACGGAAACGATCTGAACGACTGAAACGATCTGAACGACGGAAACGAGCTGAACGACAAACGATCTGAATGACGGAAACGATCTGAACGACTGAAACGATCTGAACGACTGAAATGATCTGAACGACTGAAACGATCTGAATGATGGAAAAGAGCTGAACGACTGAAACGAGCTGAACGATTGAAATGAGCTGAACGACAAACGAGCTGAACGACGGAAACGATCTGAACGACGGAAATGGTCTGAACGACTGAAACGATCTGAATGACGGAAAAGAGCTGAACGACTGAAACGAGCTGAACGACGGAAACGAGCTGAACCACAGAAACGAGCTGAACGACTGAAAAGAGCTGAACGACGGAAACGAGCTGAACGACTGAAACGATCTGAACGACTGAAACGATCTGAACGACGGAAACGATCTGAAAGACAGAAACGATCTGAACGACTGAAACGATCTGAACGACTGAAACGATCTGAACGACGGAAACGATCTGAACGACAGAAACGATCTGAACGACGGAAACGATCTGAACGACGGAAACGAGCTGAATAACGGAAACGATCTGAACGACTGAAACGATCTGAATGACGGAAACGATCTGAACGACTGAAACGATCTGAATGACGGAAAAGAGCTGAACGACTGAAACGATCTGAACGATTGAAACGAGCTGAACGACAAACGATCTGAATGACGGAAACGATCTGAACGACTGAAACGATCTGAACGACTGAAAAGAGCTGATGAGGGAAACGATCTGAACGACAGAAACGGTCTGAACGACGGAAACGGACTGAAAGACTGAAACGATCTGAACGACAGAAACGATCTCATCGACGTAAACGATCTGAACGACAGAAACGATCTCATCGACGTAAACGATCTGAACGACGTAAACGATCTGAACGACGTAAACGAGCTGAACGACGGAAACGATCTGAACGACGGAAACGATCTGAACGACTGAAACGATCTGAGCGACTGAAACGATCTGAACGACTGAAATGATCTGAACGACTGAAACGATCTAAACGACGGAAACGATCTGAACGACGGAAAAGAGCTGAACGACTGAAACGATCTGAACGATTGAAACGAGCTGAACGATGGAAGCGATCTGAACGACAGAAATGAGCTGAACGACAAACGATCTGAATGACGGAAACGATCTGAACGACTGAAACGATCTGAACGACTGAAAAGAGCTGATGAGGGAAACGATCTGAACGACTGAAACGAGCTGAACGATGGGAACGATCTGAACGACTGAAAAGAGCTGATGAGGGAAACGATCTGAACGCCTGAAAAGAGCTGAACGACTGAAACGATCTGAACGACTGAAAAGAGCTGATGAGGGAAACGATCTGAACGACTGAAACGAGCTGAACGACTGAAAAGAGCTGAACGACGGAAACGAGCTGAACGACTGAAACGATCTGAACGACTGAAACGATCTGAACGACGGAAACGATCTGAAAGACGGAAACGATCTGAACGACTGAAACGATCTGAACGACTGAAACGATCTGAACGACGGAAACGATCTGAAAGACAGAAACGATCTGAATGACAGAAACGATCTCATCGACGTAAACGATCTGAACGACGGAAACGATCTGAACGACGTAAACGATCTGAACGACTGAAACGATCTGAACGACGGAAACGATCTGAAAGACAGAAACGATCTGAACGACGTAAACGATCTGAACGACGGAAACGATCTGAAAGACAGAAACGATCTGAACGACTGAAACGATCTGAACGACTGAAACGATCTGAACGACGGAAACGATCTGAAAGACAGAAACGATCTGAACGACAGAAACGATCTCATCGACGTAAACGATCTGAACGACGGAAACGATCTGAACGACGGAAACGATCTGAACGACGGAAACGAGATGAACGACTGAAAAGAGCTGAACGACGGAAACGAGCTGAACGACTGAAACGATCTGAACGACTGAAACGATCTGAACGACTGAAACGATCTGAACGACTGAAACGATCTGAACGACGGAAACGATCTGAACGACGGAAACGATCTGAAAGACAGAAACGATCTGAACGACAGAAACGATCTCATCGACGTAAACGATCTGAACGACGTAAACGATCTGAACGACGGAAACGATCTGAACGACGGAAACGAGATGAACGACTGAAAAGAGCTGAACGACGGAAACGAGCTGAACGACGGAAACGATCTGAAAGACAGAAACGATCTGAACGACTGAAACGATCTCAACGACTGAAAAGAGCTGATGAGGGAAACGATCTGAACGACTGAAACGAGCTGAACGACTGAAAAGAGCTGAACGACGGAAACGATCTGAACGACTGAAAAGAGCTGAACGACTGAAAAGAGCTGAACGACGGAAACGATCTGAACGACGGAAACGATCTGAAAGACAGAAACGATCTGAACGACTGAAACGATCTGAACGACTGAAACGATCTGAACGACGGAAACGATCTGAAAGACAGAAACGATCTGAACGACAGAAACGATCTCATCGACGTAAACGATCTGAACGACGGAAACGATCTGAACGACGGAAACGATCTGAACGACGGAAACGAGATGAACGACTGAAAAGAGCTGAACGACGGAAACGAGCTGAACGACTGAAACGATCTGAACGACTGAAACGACCTCAAGACGGAAACGATCTGAACGACGTAAACGATCTGAACGACAGAAACGATCTCATCGACGTAAACGATCTGAACGACGTAAACGAGCTGAACGACGGAAACGATCTGAACGACTGAAACGAGCTGAACGACGGAAACGAGCTGAATAACGGAAACGATCTGAACGACTGAAACGATCTGAATGACGGAAAAGAGCTGAACGACTGAAACGATCTGAACGATTGAAACGAGCTGAACGATGGAAGCGATCTGAACGACAGAAATGAGCTGAACGACAAACGATCTGAATGACGGAAACGATCTGAACGACTGAAACGATCTGAACGACTGAAAAGAGCTGATGAGGGAAACGATCTGAACGACTGAAACGAGCTGAACGATGGGAACGATGTGAACGACTGAAAAGAGCTGAACGACTGAAACGATCTGAACGACTGAAAAGAGCTGATGAGGGAAACGATCTGAACGCCTGAAAAGAGCTGAACGACTGAAATGATCTGAACGACTGAAAAGAGCTGATGAGGGAAACGATCTGAACGACTGAAACGATCTGAACGCCTGAAAAGAGCTGAACGACTGAAATGATCTGAACGACTGAAAAGAGCTGATGAGGGAAACGATCTGAACGACTGAAACGAGCTGAACGACTGAAAAGAGCTGAACGACGGAAACGAGCTGAACGACTGAAACGATCTGAACGACTGAAACGATCTGAACGACGGAAACGATCTGAACGACGGAAACGATCTGAAAGACAGAAACGATCTGAACGACAGAAACGATCTCATCGACGTAAACGATCTGAACGACGGAAACGATCTGAACGACGGAAACGATCTGAACGACGGAAACGAGATGAACGACTGAAAAGAGCTGAACGACGGAAACGAGCTGAACGACTGAAACGATCTGAACGACTGAAACGATCTGAACGACTGAAACGATCTGAACGACGGAAACGATCTGAAAGACAGTAACGATCTGAACGACTGAAACGATCTGAACGACGGAAACGATCTGAAAGACGGAAACGATCTGAACGACGGAAACGATCTGAACGACGGAAACGAGATGAACGACTGAAAAGAGCTGAACGACGGAAACGATCTGAAAGACAGAAACGATCTGAACGACGGAAACGATCTGAACGACGGAAACGATCTGAACGACTGAAATGATCTGAACGACTGAAACGATCTGAACGACGGAAACGATCTGAACGAAAGAAACGATCTGAACTACCCAATTGATCTGAAAGACGGAAACGATCTGAACGACGGAAACGATCTGAACGACAGAAACGATCTCATCGACGTAAACGATCTGAACGACGTAAACGATCTGAACGACGTAAACGATCTGAACGACGGAAACGAGATGAACGACTGAAACGATCTGAACGACGGAAACGAGCTGAACGACTGAAACGATCTGAACGACTGAAACGAGCTGAACGACGGAAACGATCTGAACGACTGAAACGATCTGAATGACGGAAACCATCTGAACGACGGAAACGAGCTGAACGACTGAAACGATCTGAACGACGGAAACGAGCTGAACAACGGAAACGAGCTGAACGACAGAAACGATCTCATCGACGTAAACGATCTGAACGACGGAAACGATCTGAACGACGGAAACGATCTGAACGACGGAAACGAGATGAACGACTGAAAAGAGCGGAACGACGGAAACGAGCTGAACGACTGAAACGATCTGAACGACTGAAACGATCTGAACGACTGAAACGATCTGAACGACGGAAACGATCTGAAAGACGGAAACGATCTGAACGACGGAAACGATCTGAACGACAGAAACGATCTCATCGACGTAAACGATCTGAACGACGTAAACGATCTGAACGACTGAAACGATCTGAACGACTGAAACGAGCTGAACGACGGAAACGATCTGAACGACTGAAACGATCTGAATGACGGAAACCATCTGAACGACGGAAAAGAGCTGAATTACGGTAACGATCTGAACGACTGAAATTATCTGAACGACGGAAACGATCTGAACGACTGAAACGATCTGAACGACGGAAACGAGCAGAACAACGGAAACGAGCTGAACGACAAACGATCTGAACGACTGAAACGAGCTGAATTACGGAAAAGAGCTGAACGACCGAAACGATCTGAACGACGGAAACGAGCTGAACGACAAACGATCTGAATGACGGAAACGATCTGAACGACTGAAACGATCTGAACGACTGAAATGATCTGAACGACTGAAACGATCTGAATGATGGAAAAGAGCTGAACGACTGAAACGAGCTGAACGATTGAAATGAGCTGAACGACAAACGAGCTGAACGACGGAAACGATCTGAACGACGGAAATGGTCTGAACGACTGAAACGATCTGAATGACGGAAAAGAGCTGAACGACTGAAACGAGCTGAACGATTGAAATGATCTGAACGACGGAAACGAGCTGAACCACAGAAACGATCTGAACGACAGAACCGAGCTGAACGACCAAAACGATCTGAACGACGGAAACGTCTGAACGACTGAAAAGAGTTGATGAGGGAAACGATCTGAACGACTGAAACAAGCTGAACGACGGAAACGAGCTGAACGACTGAAACGATCTGAACGACTGAAACGATCTGAACGACAGAAAAGAGCTGAACGACTGAAACGATCTGAACGACTGAAAAGAGCTGATGAGGGAAACGATCTGAACGACTGAAACGATCTGAACGACGGAAACGATCTGAACGAGTGAAACGGACTGAAAGACTGAAACGATCTGAACGACAGAAACGATCTCATCGACGTAAACGATCTGAACGACAGAAACGATCTCATCGACGTAAACGATCTGAACGACGTAAACGATCTGAACGACGGAAACGAGCTGAACGACGGAAACGATCTGAACGACGGAAACGATCTGAACGACTGAAACGATCTGAGCGACTGAAACGATCTGAACGACTGAAATGATCTGAACGACTGAAACGATCTAAACGACGGAAACGATCTGAACGACGGAAACGATCTGAACGACTGAACAGAGCTGAACGACAAACGATCTGAACGACGGAAACGATCTGAACGACGGAAACGAGCTGAATAACGGAAACGATCTGAACGACTGAAACGATCTGAATGACGGAAACGATCTGAACGACTGAAACGATCTGAATGACGGAAAAGAGCTGAACGACTGAAACGATCTGAACGATTGAAACGAGCTGAACGACAAACGATCTCAATGAAGGAAACGATCTGAACGACTGAAACGATCTGAACGACTGAAAAGAGCTGATGAGGGAAACGATCTGAACGACAGAAACGATCTGAACGACGGAAACGGACTGAAAGACTGAAACGATCTGAACGACAGAAACGATCTCATCGACGGAAACGATCTGAACGACAGAAACGATCTCATCGACGTAAACGATCTGAACGACGTAAACGATCTGAACGACGGAAACGAGCTGAACGACGGAAACGACCTCAAGACGGAAACGATCTGAACGACGTAAACGATCTGAACGACAGAAACGATCTCATCGACGTAAACGATCTGAACGACGTAAACGAGCTGAACGACGGAAACGATCTGAACGACGGAAACGATCTGAACGACTGAAACGATCTGAACGACTGAAACGATCTGAACGACTGAAAAGATCTGAACGACTGAAACGATCTAAACGATGGAAAAGAGCTGAACGACGGAAACGATCTCACGACAGAAACGATCTGAACGACGGAAACGATCTGAACGACGGAAACGATCTGAACGACTGAAATGATCTGAACGACTGAAACGATCTGAACGACTGAAAGGATCTGAACGACTGAAACGATCTAAACGACGGAAACGATCTGAACGACGGAAACGATCTGAACGACGGAAACGATCTGAACGACGGAAACGAGCTGAATAACGGAAACGATCTGAACGACTGAAACGATCTGAATGACGGAAAAGAGCTGAACGACTGAAACGATCTGAACGATTGAAACGAGCTGAACGATGGAAGCGATCTGAACGACAGAAATGAGCTGAACGACAAACGATCTGAATGACGGAAACGATCTGAACGACTGAAACGATCTGAACGACTGAAAAGAGCTGATGAGGGAAACGATCTGAACGACAGAAACGATCTGAACGACGGAAACGGACTGAAAGACTGAAACGATCTGAACGACAGAAACGATCTCATCGACGTAAACGATCTGAACGACGGAAACGAGCTGAACGACGGAAACGATCTGAACGACGGAATCGATCTGAACGACTGAAACGATCTGAGCGACTGAAACGATCTGAACGACTGAAATGATCTGAACGACTGAAACGATCTAAACGACGGAAACGATCTGAACGACGGAAACGATCTGAACGACTGAACAGAGCTGAACGACAAACGATCTGAACGACGGAAACGATCTGAACGACGGAAACGAGCTGAATAACGGAAACGATCTGAACGACTGAAACGATCTGAATGACGGAAACGATCTGAACGACTGAAACGATCTGAATGACGGAAAAGAGCTGAACGACTGAAACGATCTGAACGATTGAAACGAGCTGAACGACAAACGATCTGAATGACGGAAACGATCTGAACGACTGAAACGATCTGAACGACTGAAAAGACCTGATGAGGGAAACGATCTGAACGACTGAAACGAGCTGAACGATGGGAACGATATGAACGACTGAAAAGAGCTGAACGACTGAAACGATCTGAACGACTGAAAAGAGCTGATGAGGGAAACGATCTGAACGACTGAAAAGAGCTGAACGACTGAAACGATCTGAACGACGGAAACGATCTGAACGACGGAAACGAGATGAACGACTGAAAAGAGCTGAACGACTGAAACGATCTGAACGACGGAAACGAGCTGAACGACTGAAACGATCTGAACGACTGAAACGAGCTGAACGACGGAAACGATCTGAACGACGGAAACGAGATGAACGACGGAAACGATCTGAACGACGGAAACGAGCTGAACGACGGAAACGAACTGAACGACGTAAACGATCTAAACGACGGAAACGACCTCAAGACGGAAACGATCTGAACGACGTAAACGATCTGAACGACGTAAACGATCTGAACGACAGAAACGATCTCATCGACGTAAACGATCTGAACGACGTAAACGAGCTGAACGACGGAAACGATCTGAACGACTGAAACGATCTGAACGACTGAAACGATCTGAACGACTGAAAAGATCTGAACGACTGAAACGATCTAAACGATGGAAAAGAGCTGAACGACGGAAACGACCTCAAGACGGAAACGATCTGAACGACGTAAACGATCTGAACGACAGAAACGATCTCATCGACGTAAACGATCTGAACGACGTAAACGAGCTGAACGACGGAAACGATCTGAACGACGGAAACGATCTGAACGACTGAAACGATCTGAACGACTGAAACGATCTGAACGACTGAAAAGATCTGAACGACTGAAACGATCTAAACGATGGAAAAGAGCTGAACGACGGAAACGATCTGAACGATTGAAACGAGCTGATGAGGGAAACGATCTGAACGACAGAAACGATCTGAACGACGGAAACGGACTGAAAGACTGAAACGATCTGAACGACAGAAACGATCTCATCGACGGAAACGATCTGAACGACGGAAACGATCTGAACGACTGAAACGATCTGAACGACTGAAACGATCTGAACGACTGAAAAGATCTGAACGACTGAAACGATCTAAACGATGGAAAAGAGCTGAACGACGGAAACGATCTCACGACAGAAACGATCTGAACGACGGAAACGATCTGAACGACGGAAACGATCTCAACGACTGAAATGATCTGAACGACTGAAACGATCTGAACGACTGAAAGGATCTGAACGACTGAAACGATCTAAACGACGGAAACGATCTGAACGACGGAAACGATCTGAACGACGGAAACGATCTGAACGACGGAAACGAGCTGAATAACGGAAACGATCTGAACGACTGAAACGATCTGAATGACGGAAAAGAGCTGAACGACTGAAACGATCTGAACGATTGAAACGAGCTGAACGATGGAAGCGATCTGAACGACAGAAATGAGCTGAACGACAAACGATCTGAATGACGGAAACGATCTGAACGACTGAAACGATCTGAACGACTGAAAAGAGCTGATGAGGGAAACGATCTGAACGACAGAAACGATCTGAACGACGGAAACGGACTGAAAGACTGAAACGATCTGAACGACAGAAACGATCTCATCGACGTAAACGATCTGAACGACAGAAACGATCTCATCGACGTAAACGATCTGAACGACGTAAACGATCTGAACGACGGAAACGAGCTGAACGACGGAAACGATCTGAACGACGGAAACGATCTGAACGACTGAAACGATCTGAGCGACTGAAACGATCTGAACGACTGAAATGATCTGAACGACTGAAACGATCTAAACGACGGAAACGATCTGAACGACGGAAACGATCTGAACGACTGAACAGAGCTGAACGACAAACGATCTGAACGACGGAAACGATCTGAACGACGGAAACGAGCTGAATAACGGAAACGATCTGAACGACTGAAACGATCTGAATGACGGAAACGATCTGAACGACTGAAACGATCTGAATGACGGAAAAGAGCTGAACGACTGAAACGATCTGAACGATTGAAACGAGCTGAACGACAAACGATCTGAATGACGGAAACGATCTGAACGACTGAAACGATCTGAACGACTGAAAAGACCTGATGAGGGAAACGATCTGAACGACTGAAACGAGCTGAACGATGGGAACGATATGAACGACTGAAAAGAGCTGAACGACTGAAACGATCTGAACGACTGAAAAGAGCTGATGAGGGAAACGATCTGAACGACTGAAAAGAGCTGAACGACTGAAACGATCTGAACGACGGAAACGATCTGAACGACGGAAACGAGATGAACGACTGAAAAGAGCTGAACGACTGAAACGATCTGAACGACGGAAACGAGCTGAACGACTGAAACGATCTGAACGACTGAAACGAGCTGAACGACGGAAACGATCTGAACGACGGAAACGAGATGAACGACGGAAACGATCTGAATGACGGAAACGAGCTGAACGACGGAAACGAACTGAACGACGGAAACGATCTAAACGACGGAAACGACCTCAAGACGGAAACGATCTGAACGACGTAAACGATCTGAACGACGTAAACGATCTGAACGACAGAAACGATCTCATCGACGTAAACGATCTGAACGACGTAAACGAGCTGAACGACGGAAACGATCTGAACGACGGAAACGATCTGAACGACCGAAACGATCTGAACGACTGAAACGATCTGAACGACTGAAAAGATCTGAACGACTGAAACGATCTAAACGATGGAAAAGAGCTGAACGACGGAAACGACCTCAAGACGGAAACGATCTGAACGACGTAAACGATCTGAACGACAGAAACGATCTCATCGACGTAAACGATCTGAACGACGTAAACGAGCTGAACGACGGAAACGATCTGAACGACGGAAACGATCTGAACGACTGAAACGATCTGAACGACTGAAACGATCTGAACGACTGAAAAGATCTGAACGACTGAAACGATCTAAACGATGGAAAAGAGCTGAACGACGGAAACGATCTCACGACAGAAACGATCTGAACGACGGAAACGATCTGAACGACGGAAACGATCTCAACGACTGAAATGATCTGAACGACTGAAACGATCTGAACGACTGAAAGGATCTGAACGACTGAAACGATCTAAACGACGGAAACGATCTGAACGACGGAAACGATCTGAACGACGGAAACGAGCTGAATAACGGAAACGATCTGAACGACTGAAACGAGCTGAACGACGGAAACGATCTGAACGACGGAAACGAGATGAACGACGGAAACGATCTGAACGACGGAAACGAGCTGAACGACGGAAACGAACTGAACGACGGAAACGATCTAAACGACGGAAACGACCTCAAGACGGAAACGATCTGAACGACGTAAACGATCTGAACGACGTAAACGATCTGAACGACAGAAACGATCTCATCGACGTAAACGATCTGAACGACGTAAACGAGCTGAACGACGGAAACGATCTGAACGACGGAAACGATCTGAACGACCGAAACGATCTGAACGACTGAAACGATCTGAACGACTGAAAAGATCTGAACGACTGAAACGATCTAAACGATGGAAAAGAGCTGAACGACGGAAACGACCTCAAGACGGAAACGATCTGAACGACGTAAACGATCTGAACGACAGAAACGATCTCATCGACGTAAACGATCTGAACGACGTAAACGAGCTGAACGACGGAAACGATCTGAACGACGGAAACGATCTGAACGACTGAAACGATCTGAACGACTGAAACGATCTGAACGACTGAAAAGATCTGAACGACTGAAACGATCTAAACGATGGAAAAGAGCTGAACGACGGAAACGATCTCACGACAGAAACGATCTGAACGACGGAAACGATCTGAACGACGGAAACGATCTCAACGACTGAAATGATCTGAACGACTGAAACGATCTGAACGACTGAAAGGATCTGAACGACTGAAACGATCTAAACGACGGAAACGATCTGAACGACGGAAACGATCTGAACGACGGAAACGAGCTGAATAACGGAAACGATCTGAACGACTGAAACGATCTGAATGACGGAAAAGAGCTGAACGACTGAAACGATCTGAACGATTGAAACGAGCTGAACGATGGAAGCGATCTGAACGACAGAAATGAGCTGAACGACAAACGATCTGAATGACGGAAACGATCTGAACGACTGAAACGATCTGAACGACTGAAAAGAGCTGATGAGGGAAACGATCTGAACGACAGAAACGATCTGAACGACGGAAACGGACTGAAAGACTGAAACGATCTGAACGACAGAAACGATCTCATCGACGTAAACGATCTGAACGACAGAAACGATCTCATCGACGTAAACGATCTGAACGACGTAAACGATCTGAACGACGGAAACGAGCTGAACGACGGAAACGATCTGAACGACGGAAACGATCTGAACGACAGAAACGATCTCATCGACGTAAACGATCTGAACGACGTAAACGAGCTGAACGACGGAAACGATCTGAACGACTGAACAGAGCTGAACG
Organism: Blennius ocellaris; assembly: GCF_963422515.1. Lineage (NCBI taxonomy): Eukaryota > Metazoa > Chordata > Actinopteri > Blenniiformes > Blenniidae > Blennius > Blennius ocellaris. Next base: position 227,568 of record NW_027662273.1, on the reverse strand, counting down.
ACAAACGATCTGAACGACGGAAACGATCTGAACGACGGAAACGAGCTGAATAACGGAAACGATCTGAACGACTGAAACGATCTGAATGACGGAAACGATCTGAACGACTGAAACGATCTGAATGACGGAAAAGAGCTGAACGACTGAAACGATCTGAACGATTGAAACGAGCTGAACGACAAACGATCTGAATGACGGAAACGATCTGAACGACTGAAACGATCTGAACGACTGAAAAGACCTGATGAGGGAAACGATCTGAACGACTGAAACGAGCTGAACGATGGGAACGATATGAACGACTGAAAAGAGCTGAACGACTGAAACGATCTGAACGACTGAAAAGAGCTGATGAGGGAAACGATCTGAACGACTGAAAAGAGCTGAACGACTGAAACGATCTGAACGACGGAAACGATCTGAACGACGGAAACGAGATGAACGACTGAAAAGAGCTGAACGACTGAAACGATCTGAACGACGGAAACGAGCTGAACGACTGAAACGATCTGAACGACTGAAACGAGCTGAACGACGGAAACGATCTGAACGACGGAAACGAGATGAACGACGGAAACGATCTGAACGACGGAAACGAGCTGAACGACGGAAACGATCTGAACGACGGAAACGAGATGAACGACGGAAACGAACTGAACGACGGAAACGATCTAAACGACGGAAACGACCTCAAGACGGAAACGATCTGAACGACGTAAACGATCTGAACGACGTAAACGATCTGAACGACAGAAACGATCTCATCGACGTAAACGATCTGAACGACGTAAACGAGCTGAACGACGGAAACGATCTGAACGACGGAAACGATCTGAACGACTGAAACGATCTGAACGACTGAAACGATCTGAACGACTGAAAAGATCTGAACGACTGAAACGATCTAAACGATGGAAAAGAGCTGAACGACGGAAACGACCTCAAGACGGAAACGATCTGAACGACGTAAACGATCTGAACGACAGAAACGATCTCATCGACGTAAACGATCTGAACGACGTAAACGAGCTGAACGACGGAAACGATCTGAACGACGGAAACGATCTGAACGACTGAAACGATCTGAACGACTGAAACGATCTGAACGACTGAAAAGATCTGAACGACTGAAACGATCTAAACGATGGAAAAGAGCTGAACGACGGAAACGATCTCACGACAGAAACGATCTGAACGACGGAAACGATCTGAACGACGGAAACGATCTCAACGACTGAAATGATCTGAACGACTGAAACGATCTGAACGACTGAAAGGATCTGAACGACTGAAACGATCTAAACGACGGAAACGATCTGAACGACGGAAACGATCTGAACGACGGAAACGATCTGAACGACGGAAACGAGCTGAATAACGGAAACGATCTGAACGACTGAAACGATCTGAATGACGGAAAAGAGCTGAACGACTGAAACGATCTGAATGACGGAAAAGAGCTGAACGACTGAAACGATCTGAACGATTGAAACGAGCTGAACGACAAACGATCTGAATGACGGAAACGATCTGAACGACTGAAACGATCTGAACGACTGAAAAGAGCTGATGAGGGAAACGATCTGAACGACAGAAACGATCTGAACGACGGAAACGGACTGAAAGACTGAAACGATCTGAACGACAGAAACGATCTCATCGACGTAAACGATCTGAACGACAGAAACGATCTCATCGACGTAAACGATCTGAACGACGTAAACGATCTGAACGACGGAAACGAGCTGAACGACGGAAACGATCTGAACGACGGAAACGATCTGAACGACAGAAACGATCTCATCGACGTAAACGATCTGAACGACGTAAACGAGCTGAACGACGGAAACGATCTGAACGACTGAACAGAGCTGAACGACAAACGATCTGAACGACGGAAACGATCTGAACGACGGAAACGAGCTGAATAACGGAAACGATCTGAACGACTGAAACGATCTGAATGACGGAAACGATCTGAACGACTGAAACGATCTGAATGACGGAAACGATCTGAACGACTGAAACGATCTGAATGACGGAAAAGAGCTGAACGACTGAAACGATCTGAACGATTGAAACGAGCTGAACGACAAACAATCTGAATGACGGAAACGATCTGAACGACTGAAACGATCTGAACGACTGAAAAGACCTGATGAGGGAAACGATCTGAACGACTGAAACGAGCTGAACGATGGGAACGATATGAACGACTGAAAAGAGCTGAACGACTGAAACGATCTGAACGACTGAAAAGAGCTGATGAGGGAAACGATCTGAACGACTGAAAAGAGCTGAACGACTGAAACGATCTGAACGACGGAAACGATCTGAACGACGGAAACGAGATGAACGACTGAAAAGAGCTGAACGACTGAAACGATCTGAACGACGGAAACGAGCTGAACGACTGAAACGATCTGAACGACTGAAACGAGCTGAACGACGGAAACGATCTGAACGACGGAAACGAGATGAACGACGGAAACGATCTGAACGACGGAAACGAGCTGAACGACGGAAACGAACTGAACGACTGAAAAGAGCTGAACGACTGAAACGATCTGAACGACGGAAACGATCTGAACGACGGAAACGAGATGAACGACTGAAAAGAGCTGAACGACTGAAACGATCTGAACGACGGAAACGAGCTGAACGACTGAAACGATCTGAACGACTGAAACGAGCTGTACGACGGAAACGATCTGAACGACGGAAACGAGATGAACGACGGAAACGATCTGAACGACGGAAACGAGCTGAACGACGGAAACGAACTGAACGACGGAAACGATCTAAACGACGGAAACGATCTGAACGACGGAAACGACCTCAAGACGGAAACGATCTGAACGACGTAAACGATCTGAACGACAGAAACGATCTCATCGACGTAAACGATCTGAACGACGTAAACGAGCTGAACGACGGAAACGATCTGAACGACTGAACAGAGCTGAACGACAAACGATCTGAACGACGGAAACGATCTGAACGACGGAAACGAGCTGAATAACGGAAACGATCTGAACGACTGAAACGATCTGAATGACGGAAACGATCTGAACGACTGAAACGATCTGAATGACGGAAAAGAGCTGAACGACTGAAACGATCTGAACGATTGAAACGAGCTGAACGACAAACGATCTGAATGACGGAAACGATCTGAACGACTGAAACGATCTGAACGACTGAAAAGACCTGATGAGGGAAACGATCTGAACGACTGAAACGAGCTGAACGATGGGAACGATATGAACGACTGAAAAGAGCTGAACGACTGAAACGATCTGAACGACTGAAACGATCTGAACGACGGAAACGAGATGAACGACTGAAAAGAGCTGAACGACTGAAACGATCTGAACGACGGAAACGAGCTGAACGACTGAAACGATCTGAACGACTGAAACGAGCTGAACGACGGAAACGATCTGAACGACGGAAACGAGATGAACGACGGAAACGATCTGAACGACGGAAACGAGCTGAACGACGGAAACGAACTGAACGACGGAAACGATCTAAACGACGGAAACGATCTGAACGACGGAAACGACCTCAAGACGGAAACGATCTGAACGACGTAAACGATCTGAACGACAGAAACGATCTCATCGACGTAAACGATCTGAACGACGTAAACGAGCTGAACGACGGAAACGATCTGAACGACGGAAACGATCTGAACGACTGAAACGATCTGAACGACTGAAACGATCTGAACGACTGAAAAGATCTGAACGACTGAAACGATCTAAACGATGGAAAAGAGCTGAACGACGGAAACGATCTCACGACAGAAACGATCTGAACGACGGAAACGATCTGAACGACGGAAACGATCTCAACGACTGAAATGATCTGAACGACTGAAACGATCTGAACGACTGAAAGGATCTGAACGACTGAAACGATCTAAACGACGGAAACGATCTGAACGACGGAAACGAGCTGAATAACGGAAACGATCTGAACGACTGAAACGATCTGAATGACGGAAAAGAGCTGAACGACTGAAACGATCTGAACGACTGAAACGATCTGAACGACGGAAACGAGCTGAACGACTGAAACGATCTGAACGACTGAAACGAGCTGAACGACGGAAACGATCTGAACGACGGAAACGAGATGAACGACGGAAACGAGCTGAACGACGGAAACGAACTGAACGACGGAAACGATCTAAACGACGGAAACGATCTGAACGACGGAAACGACCTCAAGACGGAAACGATCTGAACGACGGAAAAGAGCTGAACGACTGAAACGATCTGAACGATTGAAACGAGCTGAACGATGGAAGCGATCTGAACGACAGAAATGAGCTGAACGACAAACGATCATAATGACGGAAACGATCTGAACGACTGAAACGATCTGAACGACTGAAAAGAGCTGATGAGGGAAACGATCTGAACGACTGAAACGAGCTGAACGATGGGAACGATCTGAACGACTGAAAAGAGCTGATGAGGGAAACGATCTGAACGCCTGAAAAGAGCTGAACGACTGAAATGATCTGAACGACTGAAAAGAGCTGATGAGGGAAATGATCTGAACGACTGAAACGAGCTGAACGACTGAAAAGAGCTGAACGACGGAAACGAGCTGAACGACTGAAACGATCTGAACGACTGAAACGATCTGAACGACGGAAACGATCTGAAAGACGGAAACGATCTGAACGACTGAAACGATCTGAACGACTGAAACGATCTGAACGACGGAAACGATCTGAAAGACAGAAACGATCTGAACGACAGAAACGATCTCATCGACGTAAACGATCTGAACGACGGAAACGATCTGAACGACGGAAACGATCTGAACGACTGAAACGATCTGAACGACGGAAACGATCTGAAAGACAGAAACGATCTGAACGACTGAAACGATCTGAACGACGGAAACGATCTGAAAGACAGAAACGATCTGAACGACGGAAACGATCTGAACGACAGAAACGATCTCATCGACGTAAACGATCTGAACGACGGTAACGATCTGAACGACGGAAACGAGATGAACGACTGAAACGATCTGAATGACTGAAACGAGCTGAACGACGGAAACGAGCTGAACGACGGAAACGAGCTGAACGACGGAAACGAACTGAACGACGGAAACGATCTAAACGACGGAAACGATCTGAACGACTGAAACGAGCTGAACGACGGAAACGATCTGAACGACGGAAACGAGATGAACGACCTAAACGATCTGAACGACCGAAACGATCTGAACGACTGAAATGATCTGAACGACGGAAACGATCTGAACGACTGAAATGATCTGAAAGACTGAAACGATCTGAACGACTGAAAAGAGCTGATGAGGGAAACGATCTGAACGACTGAAACGAGCTGAATTACGGAAACGATCTGAACGACCGAAACGATCTGAACGACGGAAACGAGCTGAACGACAAACGATCTGAATGACGGAAACGATCTGAACGACTGAAACGATCTGAACGACTGAAATGATCTGAATGACTGAAACGATCTGAACGACTGAAAAGATCTGAACGACTGAAACGATCTAAACGATGGAAAAGAGCTGAACGACGGAAACGATCTCACGACAGAAACGATCTGAACGACGGAAACGACCTCAAGACGGAAACGATCTGAACGACGGAAAAGAGCTGAACGACTGAAACGATCTGAACGATTGAAACGAGCTGAACGATGGAAGCGATCTGAACGACAGAAATGAGCTGAACGACAAACGATCATAATGACGGAAACGATCTGAACGACTGAAACGATCTGAACGACTGAAAAGAGCTGATGAGGGAAACGATCTGAACGACTGAAACGAGCTGAACGATGGGAACGATCTGAACGACTGAAAAGAGCTGATGAGGGAAACGATCTGAACGCCTGAAAAGAGCTGAACGACTGAAATGATCTGAACGACTGAAAAGAGCTGATGAGGGAAATGATCTGAACGACTGAAACGAGCTGAACGACTGAAAAGAGCTGAACGACGGAAACGAGCTGAACGACTGAAACGATCTGAACGACTGAAACGATCTGAACGACGGAAACGATCTGAAAGACGGAAACGATCTGAACGACTGAAACGATCTGAACGACTGAAACGATCTGAACGACGGAAACGATCTGAAAGACAGAAACGATCTGAACGACAGAAACGATCTCATCGACGTAAACGATCTGAACGACGGAAACGATCTGAACGACGGAAACGATCTGAACGACTGAAACGATCTGAACGACGGAAACGATCTGAAAGACAGAAACGATCTGAACGACTGAAACGATCTGAACGACGGAAACGATCTGAACGACGGAAACGAGCTGAATAACGGAAACGATCTGAACGACTGAAACGATCTGAACGACAGAAATGAGCTGAACGACAAACGATCTGAATGACGGAAACGATCTGAACGACTGAAACGATCTGAACGACTGAAAAGAGCTGATGAGAGAAACGATCTGAACGACTGAAACGAGCTGAACGACGGGAACGATCTGAACGACTGAAAAGAGCTGATGAGGGAAACGATCTGAACGCCTGAAAAGAGCTGAACGACTGAAATGATCTGAACGACTGAAAAGAGCTGATGAGGGAAACGATCTGAACGACTGAAACGAGCTGAACGACTGAAAAGAGCTGAACGACGGAAACGAGCTGAACGACTGAAACGATCTGAACGACTGAAACGATCTGAACGACGGAAACGATCTGAAAGACAGAAACGATCTGAACGACTGAAACGATCTGAACGACTGAAACGATCTGAACGACGGAAACGATCTGAACGACAGAAACGATCTGAACGACGGAAACGGACTGAAAGACTGAAACGATCTGAACGACGGAAACGATCTGAACGACTGAACAGAGCTGAACGACAAACGATCTGAACGACGGAAACGATCTGAACGACGGAAACGAGCTGAATGACGGAAACGATCTGAACGACTGAAACGATCTGAACGACTGAAAAGAGCTGATGAGGGAAACGATCTGAACGACAGAAACGATCTGAACGACGGAAACGGACTGAAAGACTGAAACGATCTGAACGACAGAAACGATCTCATCGACGTAAACGATCTGAACGACAGAAACGATCTCATCGACGTAAACGATCTGAACGACGTAAACGATCTGAACGACGTAAACGAGCTGAACGACGGAAACGATCTGAACGACGGAAACGATCTGAACGACTGAAACGATCTGAGCGACTGAAACGATCTGAACGACTGAAATGATCTGAACGACTGAAACGATCTAAACGACGGAAACGATCTGAACGACGGAAACGATCTGAACGACTGAACAGAGCTGAACGACAAACGATCTGAACGACGGAAACGAGCTGAATAACGGAAACGATCTGAACGACTGAAACGATCTGAATGACGGAAACGATCTGAACGACTGAAACGATCTGAATGACGGAAAAGAGCTGAACGACTGAAACGATCTGAACGATTGAAACGAGCTGAACGACAAACGATCTGAATGACGGAAACGATCTGAACGACTGAAACGATCTGAACGACTGAAAAGACCTGATGAGGGAAACGATCTGAACGACTGAAACGAGCTGAACGATGGGAACGATATGAACGACTGAAAAGAGCTGAACGACTGAAACGATCTGAACGACTGAAAAGAGCTGATGAGGGAAACGATCTGAACGACTGAAAAGAGCTGAACGACTGAAACGATCTGAACGACGGAAACGATCTGAACGACGGAAACGATCTGAACGACGGAAACGAGATGAACGACTGAAAAGAGCTGAACGACTGAAACGATCTGAACGACGGAAACGAGCTGAACGACTGAAACGATCTGAACGACTGAAACGATCTAAACGACGGAAACGATCTGAACGACGGAAACGATCTGAACGACGGAAACGATCTGAACGACGGAAACGAGCTGAATAACGGAAACGATCTGAACGACTGAAACGATCTGAATGACGGAAAAGAGCTGAACGACTGAAACGATCTGAACGATTGAAACGAGCTGAACGATGGAAGCGATCTGAACGACAGAAATGAGCTGAACGACAAACGATCTGAATGACGGAAACGATCTGAACGACTGAAACGATCTGAACGACTGAAAAGAGCTGATGAGGGAAACGATCTGAACGACTGAAACGAGCTGAACGATGGGAACGATCTGAACGACTGAAAAGAGCTGATGAGGGAAACGATCTGAACGCCTGAAAAGAGCTGAACGACTGAAATGATCTGAACGACTGAAAAGAGCTGATGAGGGAAACGATCTGAACGACTGAAACGAGCTGAACGACTGAAAAGAGCTGAACGACGGAAACGAGCTGAACGACTGAAACGATCTGAACGACTGAAACGATCTGAACGACGGAAACGATCTGAAAGACAGAAACGATCTGAACGACTGAAACGATCTGAACGACGGAAACGGACTGAAAGACTGAAACGATCTGAACGACGGAAACGATCTGAACGACTGAACAGAGCTGAACGACAAACGATCTGAACGACGGAAACGATCTGAACGACTGAAACGATCTGAATGACGGAAACGATCTGAACGACTGAAACGATCTGAACGACTGAAAAGAGCTGATGAGGGAAACGATCTGAACGACAGAAACGATCTGAACGACGGAAACGGACTGAAAGACTGAAACGATCTGAACGACAGAAACGATCTCATCGACGTAAACGATCTGAACGACAGAAACGATCTCATCGACGTAAACGATCTGAACGACGTAAACGATCTGAACGACGTAAACGAGCTGAACGACGGAAACGATCTGAACGACGGAAACGATCTGAACGACTGAAACGAGCTGAACGATGGGAACGATATGAACGACTGAAAAGAGCTGAACGACTGAAACGATCTGAACGACTGAAAAGAGCTGATGAGGGAAACGATCTGAACGACTGAAAAGAGCTGAACGACTGAAACGATCTGAACGACGGAAACGATCTGAACGACGGAAACGATCTGAACGACTGAAACGATCTGAACGACTGAAACGAGCTGAACGACGGAAACGATCTGAACGACGGAAACGAGATGAACGACGGAAACGATCTGAACGACGGAAACGAGCTGAACGACGGAAACGAACTGAACGACGGAAACGATCTAAACGACGGAAACGATCTGAACGACGGAAACGACCTCAAGACGGAAACGATCTGAACGACGGAAAAGAGCTGAACGACTGAAACGATCTGAACGATTGAAACGAGCTGAACGATGGAAGCGATCTGAACGACAGAAATGAGCTGAACGACAAACGATCTGAATGACGGAAACGATCTGAACGACTGAAACGATCTGAACGACTGAAAAGAGCTGATGAGGGAAACGATCTGAACGACTGAAACGAGCTGAACGATGGGAACGATCTGAACGACTGAAAAGAGCTGATGAGGGAAACGATCTGAACGCCTGAAAAGAGCTGAACGACTGAAATGATCTGAACGACTGAAAAGAGCTGATGAGGGAAACGATCTGAACGACTGAAACGAGCTGAACGACTGAAAAGAGCTGAACGACGGAAACGAGCTGAACGACTGAAACGATCTGAACGACTGAAACGATCTGAACGACGGAAACGATCTGAAAGACGGAAACGATCTGAACGACTGAAACGATCTGAACGACTGAAACGATCTGAACGACGGAAACGATCTGAAAGACAGAAACGATCTGAACGACAGAAACGATCTCATCGACGTAAACGATCTGAACGACGGAAACGATCTGAACGACGGAAACGATCTGAACGACTGAAACGATCTGAACGACGGAAACGATCTGAAAGACAGAAACGATCTGAACGACTGAAAAGAGCTGATGAGGGAAACGATCTGAACGACTGAAACGAGCTGAATTACGGAAACGATCTGAACGACCGAAACGATCTGAACGACGGAAACGAGCTGAACGACAAACGATCTGAATGACGGAAACGATCTGAACGACTGAAACGATCTGAACGACTGAAATGATCTGAACGACTGAAACGATCTGAATGACGGAAAAGAGCTGATCGACAAACGATCTGAATGACGGAAACGAGCTGAACGACGGAAACGAGCTGAACCACAGAAACGATCTGAACGACTGAAACGAGCTGAATTACGGATACGATCTGAACGACAGAACCGAGCTGAACGACAAACGATCTGAATGACGGAAACGATCTGAACGACGGAAACGATCTGAACGAAAGAAACGATCTGAACGACCAAAACGATCTGAACGACGGAAACGTCTGAACGACTGAAAAGAGTTGATGAGGGAAACGATCTGAACGACTGAAACGAGCTGAACGACGGAAACGAGCTTAACGACTGAAACGATCTGAACGACTGAAAAGAGCTGAACGACGGAAACGAGCTGAACGACTGAAACGATCTGAACGACTGAAACGATCTGAACGACGGAAACGATCTTAACGACAGAAACGATCTGAACGACGGAAACGGACTGAAAGACTGAAACGATCTGAACGACAGAAACGATCTCATCGACGTAAACGATCTGAACGACAGAAACGATCTCATCGACGTAAACGATCTGAACGACGTAAACGATCTGAACGACGGAAACAAGCTGAACGACGGAAACGATCTGAACGACGGAAACGATCTGAACGACTGAAACGATCTGAGCGACTGAAACGATCTGAACGACTGAAATGATCTGAACGACGGAAACGATCTGAACGACGGAAACGATCTGAACGACTTAACAGAGCTGAACGACAAACGATCTGAATGACGGAAACGATCTGAACGACTGAAACGATCTGAACGACTGAAAAGAGCTGAACGACGGAAACGAGCTGAACGACTGAAACGATCTGAACGACTGAAACGATCTGAACGACGGAAACGATCTGAACGACAGAAACGATCTGAACGACGGAAACGGACTGAAAGACTGAAACGATCTGAACGACAGAAACGATCTCATCGACGTAAACGATCTGAACGACAGAAACGATCTCATCGACGTAAACGATCTGAACGACGTAAACGATCTGAACGACGGAAACAAGCTGAACGACGGAAACGATCTGAACGACGGAAACGATCTGAACGACTGAAACGATCTGAGCGACTGAAACGATCTGAACGACTGAAATGATCTGAACGACGGAAACGATCTGAACGACGGAAACGATCTGAACGACTTAACAGAGCTGAACGACAAACGATCTGAATGACGGAAACGATCTGAACGACGGAAACGATCTGAACGACGGAAACGATCTCAACGACTGAAATGATCTGAACGACTGAAACGATCTGAACGACTGAAAGGATCTGAACGACTGAAACGATCTAAACGACGGAAACGATCTGAACGACGGAAACGATCTGAACGACGGAAACGATCTGAACGACGGAAACGAGCTGAATAACGGAAACGATCTGAACGACTGAAACGATCTGAATGACGGAAAAGAGCTGAACGACTGAAACGATCTGAACGACGGAAACGATCTGAAAGACAGAAACGATCTGAACGACGGAAACGATCTGAACGACAGAAACGATCTCATCGACGTAAACGATCTGAACGACGGAAACGATCTGAACGACGGAAACGAGATGAACGACTGAAACGATCTGAATGACTGAAACGAGCTGAACGACTGAAATGATCTGAACGACTGAAAAGAGCTGATGAGGGAAACGATCTGAACGCCTGAAAAGAGCTGAACGACTGAAATGATCTGAACGACTGAAAAGAGCTGATGAGGGAAACGATCTGAACGACTGAAACGAGCTGAACGACTGAAAAGAGCTGAACGACGGAAACGAGCTGAACGACTGAAACGATCTGAACGACGGAAACGATCTGAAAGACAGAAACGATCTGAACGACGGAAACGATCTGAAAGACAGAAACGATCTCATCGACGTAAACGATCTGAACGACGGAAACGATCTGAACGACGGAAACGAGATGAACGACTGAAACGATCTGAATGACTGAAACGAGCTGAACGACGGAAACGAGCTGAACGACGGAAACGAGCTGAACGACGGAAACGAGCTGAACGACGGAAACGAACTGAACGACGGAAACGATCTAAACGACGGAAACGATCTGAACGACTGAAACGAGCTGAACGACGGAAACGATCTGAACGACGGAAACGAGATGAACGACCTAAACGATCTGAACGACCGAAACGATCTGAACGACTGAAACGAGCTGAATTACGGAAACGATCTGAACGACCGAAACGATGTGAACGACGGAAACGAGCTGAACGACAAACGATCTGAATGACGGAAACGATCTGAACGACTGAAACGATCTGAACGACTGAAATGATCTGAACGACTGAAACGATCTGAATGACGGAAAAGAGCTGATCGACAAACGATCTGAATGACGGAAACGAGCTGAATGACGGAAACGATCTGAACGACGGAAACGATCTGAACGAAAGAAACGATCTGAACGACCAAAACGATCTGAACGACGGAAACGTCTGAACGACTGAAAAGAGTTGATGAGGGAAACGATCTGAACGACTGAAACGAGCTGAACGACGGAAACGATCTCATCGACGTAAACGATCTGAACGACGTAAACGATCTGAACGACGGAAACGAGCTGAACGACGGAAACGATCTGAACGACGGAAACGATCTGAATGACTGAAACGATCTCATCGACGTAAACGATCTGAACGACGTAAACGATCTGAACGACGGAAACGAGCTGAACGACGGAAACGATCTGAACGACGGAAACGATCTGAACGACTGAAACGATCTGAGCGACTGAAACGATCTGAACGACTGAAATGATCTGAACGACGGAAACGATCTGAACGACTGAAACGATCTGAGCGACTGAAACGATCTGAACGACTGAAATGATCTGAACGACGGAAACGATCTGAACGACGGAAACGATCTGAACGACTGAACAGAGCTGAACGACAAACGATCTGAACGACGGAAACGATCTGAATGACGGAAAAGAGCTGATGAGGGAAACGATCTGAACGACTGAAACGAGCTGAACGATGGGAACGATATGAACGACTGAAAAGAGCTGAACGACTGAAACGATCTGAACGACGGAAACGATCTGAACGACGGAAACGATCTGAACGACGGAAACGAGATGAACGACTGAAAAGAGCTGAACAACTGAAACGATCTGAACGACGGAAACGAGCTGAACGACTGAAACGATCTGAACGACTGAAACGAGCTGAACGACGGAAACGATCTAAACGACGGAAACAATCTGAACGACTGAAACGAGCTGAACGACGGAAACGATCTGAACGACGGAAACGAGATGAACGACCTAAACGATCTGAACGACCGAAACGATCTGATCGACGGTAAAAGAGATGAACGACCGAAACGAGATGAACGACAGAAACGAGCTGAACGACTGAAACGAGCTGAACGACTGAAAAGAGCTGAACGACGGAAACGATCTGAACGACGGAAACGAGATGAACGACGGAAACGATCTGAACGACGGAAACGAGCTGAACGACGGAAACGAACTGAACGACGGAAACGATCTAAACGACGGAAACGATCTGAACGACGGAAACGACCTCAAGACGGAAACGATCTGAACGACGTAAACGATCTGAACGACAGAAACGATCTCATCGACGTAAACGATCTGAACGACGTAAACGAGCTGAACGACGGAAACGATCTCAACGACTGAAATGATCTGAACGACTGAAACGATCTGAACGACTGAAAGGATCTGAACGACTGAAACGATCTAAACGACGGAAACGATCTGAACGACGGAAACGATCTGAACGACGGAAACGAGCTGAATAACGGAAACGATCTGAACGACTGAAACGATCTGAATGACGGAAAAGAGCCGAACGACTGAAACGATCTGAACGATTGAAACGAGCTGAACGATGGAAGCGATCTGAACGACAGAAATGAGCTGAACGACAAACGATCTGAATGACGGAAACGATCTGAACGACTGAAACGATCTGAACGACTGAAAAGAGCTGATGAGGGAAACGATCTGAACGCCTGAAAAGAGCTGAACGACTGAAAAGAGCTGAACGACGGAAACGAGCTGAACGACTGAAACGATCTGAACGACTGAAACGATCTGAACGACGGAAACGATCTGAAAGACAGAAACGATCTGAACGACTGAAACGATCTGAACGACGGAAACGATCTGAAAGACAGAAACGATCTGAACGACTGAAACGATCTGAACGACTGAAACGATCTGAACGACGGAAACGATCTGAACGACAGAAACGGACTGAAAGACTGAAACGATCTGAACGACGGAAACGATCTGAACGACTGAACAGAGCTGAACGACAAACGATCTGAACGACGGAAACGATCTGAACGACGGAAACGAGCTGAATAACGGAAACGATCTGAACGACTGAAACGATCTGAATGACGGAAACGATCTGAACGACTGAAACGATCTGAATGACGGAAAAGAGCTGAACGACTGAAACGATCTGAACGATTGAAACGAGCTGAACGACAAACGATCTGAATGACGGAAACGATCTGAACGACTGAAACGATCTGAACGACTGAAAAGACCTGATGAGGGAAACGATCTGAACGACTGAAACGAGCTGAACGATGGGAACGATATGAACGACTGAAAAGAGCTGAAGGACTGAAAAGAGCTGATGAGGGAAACGATCTGAACAACGGAAACGATCTGAACGACTTAACAGAGCTGAACGACAAACGATCTGAATGACGGAAACGATCTGAACGACTGAAACGAGCTGAACGACGGAAACGATCTGAACGACGGAAACGAGATGAACGACCTAAACGATCTGAACGACCGAAACGATCTGAACGACTGAAATGATCTGAACGACGGAAACGATCTGAACGACTGAAATGATCTGAAAGACTGAAACGATCTGAACGACTGAAAAGAGCTGATGAGGGAAACGATCTGAACGACTGAAACGAGCTGAATTACGGAAACGATCTGAACGACCGAAACGATGTGAACGACGGAAACGAGCTGAACGACAAACGATCTGAATGACGGAAACGATCTGAACGACTGAAACGATCTGAACGACTGAAATGATCTGAACGACTGAAACGATCTGAATGACGGAAAAGAGCTGATCGACAAACGATCTGAATGACGGAAACGAGCTGAATGACGGAAACGATCTGAACGACCGAAACGAGCTGAATGACGGAAACGATCTGAACGACGGAAACGAGCTGAACGACAAACGAGCTGAACGACGGAAACGATCTGAACGACGGAAACGATCTGAACGACTGAAACGATCTGAATGACGGAAAAGAGCTGAACGACTGAAACGAGCTGAACGACTGAAACGAGCTGAATTACGGATACGATCTGAACGACAGAACCGAGCTGAACGACAAACGATCTGAATGACGGAAACGATCTGAACGACGGAAACGATCTGAACGACGGAAACGATCTGAACGACGGAAACGAGATGAACGACTGAAAAGAGCTGAACAACTGAAACGATCTGAACGACGGAAACGAGCTGAACGACTGAAACGATCTGAACGACTGAAACGAGCTGAACGACGGAAACGATCTAAACGACGGAAACAATGTGAACGACTGAAACGAGCTGAACGACGGAAACGATCTGAACGACGGAAACGAGATGAACGACCTAAACGATCTGAACGACCGAAACGATCTGATCGACGGAAACGACCTCAAGACGGAAACGATCTGAACGACGTAAACGATCTGAACGACAGAAACGATCTCATCGACGTAAACGATCTGAACGACGTAAACGAGCTGAACGACGGAAACGATCTCAACGACTGAAATGATCTGAACGACTGAAACGATCTGAACGACTGAAAGGATCTGAACGACTGAAACGATCTAAACGACGGAAACGATCTGAACGACGGAAACGATCTGAACGACGGAAACGATCTGAACGACGGAAACGAGCTGAATAACGGAAACGATCTGAACGACTGAAACGATCTGAACGACTGAAAAGAGCTGATGAGGGAAACGATCTGAACGCCTGAAAAGAGCTGAACGACTGAAATGATCTGAACGACTGAAAAGAGCTGATGAGGGAAACGATCTGAACGACTGA
This sequence comes from Blennius ocellaris, assembly GCF_963422515.1. Lineage (NCBI taxonomy): Eukaryota > Metazoa > Chordata > Actinopteri > Blenniiformes > Blenniidae > Blennius > Blennius ocellaris. The sequence continues at coordinate 211,391 of NW_027662273.1, read as the reverse complement.
AACGAGCTGAACGACTGAAAAGAGCTGAACGACGGAAACGAGCTGAACGACTGAAACGATCTGAACGACTGAAACGATCTGAACGACGGAAACAATCTGAACGACTGAAACGAGCTGAACGACGGAAACGATCTGAACGACGGAAACGAGATGAACGACCTAAACGATCTGAACGACCGAAACGATCTGATCGACGGTAAAAGAGATGAACGACCGAAACGAGATGAACGACAGAAACGAGCTGAACGACTGAAACGAGCTGAACGACTGAAAAGAGCTGAACGACGGAAACGATCTGAACGACGGAAACGAGATGAACGACGGAAACGATCTGAACGACGGAAACGAGCTGAACGACGGAAACGAACTGAACGACGGAAACGATCTAAACGACGGAAACGATCTGAACGACGGAAACGACCTCAAGACGGAAACGATCTGAACGACGTAAACGATCTGAACGACAGAAACGATCTCATCGACGTAAACGATCTGAACGACGTAAACGAGCTGAACGACGGAAACGATCTCAACGACTGAAATGATCTGAACGACTGAAACGATCTGAACGACTGAAAGGATCTGAACGACTGAAACGATCTAAACGACGGAAACGATCTGAACGACGGAAACGATCTGAACGACGGAAACGATCTGAACGACGGAAACGAGCTGAATAACGGAAACGATCTGAACGACTGAAACGATCTGAATGACGGAAAAGAGCTGAACGACTGAAACGATCTGAACGACGGAAACGATCTGAACGACGGAAACGATCTGAACGACGGAAACGAGATGAACGACTGAAAAGAGCTGAACGACTGAAACGATCTGAACGACGGAAACGAGCTGAACGACTGAAACGATCTGAACGACTGAAACGAGCTGAACGACGGAAACGATCTGAACGACGGAAACGAGATGAACGACGGAAACGATCTGAACGACGGAAACGAGCTGAACGACGGAAACGAACTGAACGACGGAAACGATCTAAACGACGGAAACGATCTGAACGACGGAAACGACCTCAAGACGGAAACGATCTGAACCACGGAAAAGAGCTGAACGACTGAAACGATCTGAACGATTGAAACGAGCTGAACGATGGAAATGATCTGAATGACGGAAACGAGATGAACGACCTAAACGATCTGAACGACCGAAACGATCTGATCGACGGTAAAAGAGATGAACGACCGAAACGAGATGAACGACAGAAACGAGCTGAACGACAAACGATCTGAACGACGGAAACAATCTGAACGACGGAAACGAGATGAACGACTGAAAAGAGCTGAACGACTGAAACGATCTGAACGACGGAAACGAGATGAACGACGGAAACGATCTGAACGACGGAAACGAGCTGAACGACGGAAACGAACTGAACGACGGAAACGATCTAAACGACGGAAACGATCTGAACGACGGAAACGACCTCAAGACGGAAACGATCTGAACGACGTAAACGATCTGAACGACAGAAACGATCTCATCGACGTAAACGATCTGAACGACGTAAACGAGCTGAACGACGGAAACGATCTCAACGACTGAAATGATCTGAACGACTGAAACGATCTGAACGACTGAAAGGATCTGAACGACTGAAACGATCTAAACGACGGAAACGATCTGAACGACGGAAACGATCTGAACGACGGAAACGATCTGAACGACGGAAACGAGCTGAATAACGGAAACGATCTGAACGACTGAAACGATCTGAATGACGGAAAAGAGCTGAACGACTGAAACGATCTGAACGACGGAAACGATCTGAACGACGGAAACGATCTGAACGACGGAAACGAGATGAACGACTGAAAAGAGCTGAACGACTGAAACGATCTGAACGACGGAAACGAGCTGAACGACTGAAACGATCTGAACGACTGAAACGAGCTGAACGACGGAAACGATCTGAACGACGGAAACGAGATGAACGACGGAAACGATCTGAACGACGGAAACGAGCTGAACGACGGAAACGAACTGAACGACGGAAACGATCTAAACGACGGAAACGATCTGAACGACGGAAACGACCTCAAGACGGAAACGATCTGAACCACGGAAAAGAGCTGAACGACTGAAACGATCTGAACGATTGAAACGAGCTGAACGATGGAAGCGATCTGAACGACAGAAATGAGCTGAACGACAAACGATCTGAATGACGGAAACGATCTGAACGACTGAAACGATCTGAACGACTGAAAAGAGCTGATGAGGGAAACGATCTGAACGACTGAAACGAGCTGAACGATGGGAACGATCTGAACGACTGAAAAGAGCTGATGAGGGAAACGATCTGAACGCCTGAAAAGAGCTGAACGACTGAAATGATCTGAACGACTGAAAAGAGCTGATGAGGGAAACGATCTGAACGACTGAAACGAGCTGAACGACTGAAAAGAGCTGAACGACTGAAACGATCTGAACGACTGAAAAGAGCTGATGAGGGAAACGATCTGAACGACTGAAAAGAGCTGAACGACTGAAACGATCTGAACGACGGAAACGATCTGAACGACGGAAACGATCTGAACGACGGAAACGAGATGAACGACTGAAAAGAGCTGAACGACTGAAACGATCTGAACGACGGAAACGAGCTGAACGACTGAAACGATCTGAACGACTGAAACGAGCTGAACGACGGAAACGATCTGAAAGACAGAAACGATCTGAACGACGGAAACGATCTGAACGACAGAAACGATCTCATCGACGTAAACGATCTGAACGACGGAAACGATCTGAACGACGGAAACGAGATGAACGACTGAAACGATCTGAATGACTGAAACGAGCTGAACGACGGAAACGAGCTGAACGACGGAAACGAGCTGAACGACGGAAACGAACTGAACGACGGAAACGATCTAAACGACGGAAACGATCTGAACGACTGAAACGAGCTGAACGACGGAAACGATCTGAACGACGGAAACGAGATGAACGACCTAAACGATCTGAACGACCGAAACGATCTGAACGACTGAAATGATCTGAACGACGGAAACGATCTGAACGACTGAAATGATCTGAAAGACTGAAACGATCTGAACGACTGAAAAGAGCTGATGAGGGAAACGATCTGAACGACTGAAACGAGCTGAATTACGGAAACGATCTGAACGACCGAAACGATGTGAACGACGGAAACGAGCTGAACGACAAACGATCTGAATGACGGAAACGATCTGAACGACTGAAACGATCTGAACGACTGAAATGATCTGAACGACTGAAACGATCTGAATGACGGAAAAGAGCTGATCGACAAACGATCTGAATGACGGAAACGAGCTGAATGACGGAAACGATCTGAACGACCGAAACGAGCTGAATGACGGAAACGATCTGAACGACGGAAACGAGCTGAACGACAAACGAGCTGAACGACGGAAACGATCTGAACGACGGAAACAACTGAACGACTGAAACGATCTGAATGACGGAAAAGAGCTGAACGACTGAAACGAGCTGAACGATTGAAATGATCTGAACGACGGAAACGAGCTGAACCACAGAAACGATCTGAACGACTGAAACGAGCTGAATTACGGATACGATCTGAACGACAGAACCGAGCTGAACGACAAACGATCTGAATGACGGAAACGATCTGAACGACGGAAACGATCTGAACGACGGAAACGATCTGAACGACGGAAACGAGATGAACGACTGAAAAGAGCTGAACAACTGAAACGATCTGAACGACGGAAACGAGCTGAACGACTGAAACGATCTGAACGACTGAAACGAGCTGAACGACGGAAACGATCTGAACGACGGAAACGAGATGAACGACCTAAACGATCTGAACGACCGAAACGATCTGATCGACGGAAACGACCTCAAGACGGAAACGATCTGAACGACGTAAACGATCTGAACGACAGAAACGATCTCATCGACGTAAACGATCTGAACGACGTAAACGAGCTGAACGACGGAAACGATCTCAACGACTGAAATGATCTGAACGACTGAAACGATCTGAACGACTGAAAGGATCTGAACGACTGAAAGGATCTAAACGACGGAAACGATCTGAACGACGGAAACGATCTGAACGACGGAAACGATCTGAACGCCTGAAAAGAGCTGAACGACTGAAATGATCTGAACGACTGAAAAGAGCTGATGAGGGAAACGATCTGAACGACTGAAACGAGCTGAACGACTGAAAAGAGCTGAACGACGGAAACGAGCTGAACGACTGAAACGATCTGAACGACTGAAACGATCTGAACGACGGTAAAAGAGATGAACGACCGAAACGAGATGAACGACAGAAACGAGCTGAACGACTGAAACGAGCTGAACGACTGAAAAGAGCTGAACGACGGAAACGATCTGAACGACGGAAACGAGATGAACGACGGAAACGATCTGAACGACGGAAACGAGCTGAACGACGGAAACGAACTGAACGACGGAAACGATCTAAACGACGGAAACGATCTGAACGACGGAAACGACCTCAAGACGGAAACGATCTGAACGACGTAAACGATCTGAAAGACAGAAACGATCTCATCGACGTAAACGATCTGAACGACGTAAACGAGCTGAACGACGGAAACGAGATGAACGACTGAAAAGAGCTGAACGACTGAAACGATCTGAACGACGGAAACGAGCTGAACGACTGAAACGATCTGAACGACTGAAACGAGCTGAACGACGGAAACGATCTGAACGACGGAAACGAGATGAACGACGGAAACGATCTGAACGACGGAAACGAGCTGAACGACGGAAACGAACTGAACGACGGAAACGATCTAAACGACGGAAACGATCTGAACGACGGAAACGACCTCAAGACGGAAACGATCTGAACCACGGAAAAGAGCTGAACGACTGAAACGATCTGAACGATTGAAACGAGCTGAACGATGGAAGCGATCTGAACGACAGAAATGAGCTGAACGACAAACGATCTGAATGACGGAAACGATCTGAACGACTGAAACGATCTGAACGACTGAAAAGAGCTGATGAGGGAAACGATCTGAACGACTGAAACGAGCTGAACGATGGGAACGATCTGAACGACTGAAAAGAGCTGATGAGGGAAACGATCTGAACGCCTGAAAAGAGCTGAACGACTGAAATGATCTGAACGACTGAAAAGAGCTGATGAGGGAAACGATCTGAACGACTGAAACGAGCTGAACGACTGAAAAGAGCTGAACGACTGAAACGATCTGAACGACTGAAAAGAGCTGATGAGGGAAACGATCTGAACGACTGAAAAGAGCTGAACGACTGAAACGATCTGAACGACGGAAACGATCTGAACGACGGAAACGATCTGAACGACGGAAACGAGATGAACGACTGAAAAGAGCTGAACGACTGAAACGATCTGAACGACGGAAACGAGCTGAACGACTGAAACGATCTGAACGACTGAAACGAGCTGAACGACGGAAATGATCTGAACGACGGAAACGAGATGAACGACGGAAACGATCTGAACGACGGAAACGAGCTGAACGACGGAAACGAACTGAACGACGGAAACGATCTAAACGACGGAAACGATCTGAACGACGGAAACGACCTCAAGACGGAAACGATCTGAACGACGGAAAAGAGCTGAACGACTGAAACGATCTGAACGATTGAAACGAGCTGAACGATGGAAGCGATCTGAACGACAGAAATGAGCTGAACGACAAACGATCTGAATGACGGAAACGATCTGAACGACTGAAACGATCTGAACGACTGAAAAGAGCTGATGAGGGAAACGATCTGAACGACTGAAACGAGCTGAACGATGGGAACGATCTGAACGACTGAAAAGAGCTGATGAGGGAAACGATCTGAACGCCTGAAAAGAGCTGAACGACTGAAATGATCTGAACGACTGAAAAGAGCTGATGAGGGAAACGATCTGAACGACTGAAACGAGCTGAACGACTGAAAAGAGCTGAACGACGGAAACGAGCTGAACGACTTAAACGATCTGAACGACTGAAACGATCTGAACGACGGAAACGATCTGAAAGACAGAAACGATCTGAACGACTGAAACGATCTGAACGACTGAAACGATCTGAACGACGGAAACGATCTGAAAGACAGAAACGATCTGAACGACAGAAACGATCTCATCGACGTAAACGATCTGAACGACGGAAACGATCTGAACGACGGAAACGATCTGAACGACGGAAACGATCTGAACGACAGAAACGATCTCATCGACGTAAACGATCTGAACGACGGAAACGATCTGAACGACGGAAACGAGATGAACGACTGAAACGATCTGAATGACGGAAACGATCTAAACGACGGAAACGATCTGAACGACTGAAACGAGCTGAACGACGGAAACGATCTGAACGACGGAAACGAGATGAACGACCTAAACGATCTGAACGACCGAAACGATCTGAACGACTGAAATGATCTGAACGACGGAAACGATCTGAACGACTGAAATGATCTGAAAGACTGAAACGATCTGAACGACTGAAAAGAGCTGATGAGGGAAACGATCTGAACGACTGAAACGAGCTGAATTACGGAAACGATCTGAACGACCGAAACGATCTGAACGACGGAAACGAGCTGAACGACAAACGATCTCAATGACGGAAACGATCTGAACGACTGAAACGATCTGAATGACGGAAAAGAGCTGATCGACAGAAACGATCTGAACGACTGAAACGATCTGAACGACTGAAACGATCTGAACGACGGAAACGATCTGAAAGACAGAAACGATCTGAACGACAGAAACGATCTCATCGACGTAAACGATCTGAACGACGTAAACGATCTGAACGACGGAAACGATCTGAACGACGGAAACGATCTGAACGACAGAAACGATCTCATCGACGTAAACGATCTGAACGACGGAAACGATCTGAACGACGGAAACGAGATGAACGACTGAAACGATCTGAATGACTGAAACGAGCTGAACGACGGAAACGAGCTGAACGACGGAAACGAGCTGAACGACGGAAACGAACTGAATGACGGAAACGATCTAAACGACGGAAACGATCTGAACGACTGAAACGAGCTGAACGACGGAAACGATCTGAACGACGGAAACGAGATGAACGACCTAAACGATCTGAACGACCGAAACGATCTGAACGACTGAAATGATCTGAGCGACGGAAACGATCTGAACGACTGAAATGATCTGAAAGACTGAAACGATCTGAACGACAGAACCGAGCTGAACGACAAACGATCTGAATGACGGAAACGATCTGAACGACGGAAACGATCTGAACGAAAGAAACGATCTGAACGACCAAAACGATCTGAACGACGGAAACGATCTGAACGACGGAAACGAGCTGAATAACGGAAACGATCTGAACGACTGAAACGATCTGAATGACGGAAAAGAGCTGAACGACTGAAACGATCTGAACGATTGAAACGAGCTGAACGATGGAAGCGATCTGAACGACAGAAATGAGCTGAACGACAAACGATCTGAATGACGGAAACGATCTGAACGACTGAAACGATCTGAACGACTGAAAAGAGCTGATGAGGGAAACGATCTGAACGACTGAAACGAGCTGAACGATGGGAACGATCTGAACGACTGAAAAGAGCTGATGAGGGAAACGATCTGAACGCCTGAAAAGAGCTGAACGACTGAAACGATCTGAACGACTGAAAAGAGCTGATGAGGGAAACGGACTGAAAGACTGAAACGATCTGAACGACAGAAACGATCTCATCGACGTAAACGATCTGAACGACGTAAACGATCTGAACGACGGAAACGAGCTGAACGAAGGAAACGATCTGAACGACGGAAACGATCTGAACGACTGAAACGATCTGAGCGACTGAAACGATCTGAACGACTGAAATGATCTGAACGACTGAAACGATCTAAACGACGGAAACGATCTGAACGACGGAAACGATCTGAACGACTGAACAGAGCTGAACGACAAACGATCTGAACGACGGAAACGATCTGAACGACGGAAACGAGCTGAATAACGGAAACGATCTGAACGACTGAAACGATCTGAATGACGGAAAAGAGCTGAACGACTGAAACGATCTGAACGATTGAAACGAGCTGAACGACAAACGATCTGAATGACGGAAACGATCTGAACGACTGAAACGATCTGAACGACTGAAAAGACCTGATGAGGGAAACGATCTGAACGACTGAAACGAGCTGAACGATGGGAACGATATGAACGACTGAAAAGAGCTGAACGACTGAAACGATCTGAACGACTGAAAAGAGCTGATGAGGGAAACGATCTGAACGACTGAAAAGAGCTGAACGACTGAAACGATCTGAACGACGGAAACGATCTGAACGACGGAAACGATCTGAACGACGGAAACGAGATGAACGACTGAAAAGAGCTGAACGACTGAAACGATCTGAACGACGGAAACGAGCTGAACGACTGAAACGATCTGAACGACTGAAACGAGCTGAACGACGGAAACGATCTGAACGACGGAAACGAGATGAACGACGGAAACGATCTGAATGACGGAAAAGAGCTGATGAGGGAAACGATCTGAACGACTGAAACGAGCTGAACGACGGAAACGATCTGAACGACGGAAACGACCTCAAGACGGAAACGATCTGAACGACGTAAACGATCTGAACGACAGAAACGATCTCATCGACGTAAACGATCTGAACGACGTAAACGAGCTGAACGACGGAAACGATCTGAACGACTGAAAGGATCTGAACGACTGAAACGATCTAAACGACGGAAACGATCTGAACGACGGAAACGATCTGAACGACGGAAACGATCTGAACGACGGAAACGAGCTGAATTACGGAAACGATCTGAACGACTGAAACGATCTGAATGACGGAAAAGAGCTGAACGACTGAAACGATCTGAACGATTGAAACGAGCTGAACGATGGAAGCGATCTGAACGACAGAAATGAGCTGAACGACAAACGATCTGAATGACGGAAACGATCTGAACGACTGAAACGATCTGAACGACTGAAAAGAGCTGATGAGGGAAACGATCTGAACGCCTGAAAAGAGCTGAACGACTGAAATGATCTGAACGACTGAAAAGAGCTGATGAGGGAAACGATCTGAACGACTGAAACGAGCTGAACGACTGAAAAGAGCTGAACGACGGAAACGAGCTGAACGACTGAAACGATCTGAACGACTGAAACGATCTGAACGACAGAAACGATCTCATCGACGTAAACGATCTGAACGACGGAAACGATCTGAACGACGGAAACGATCTGAACGACGGAAACGATCTGAACGACAGAAACGATCTCATCGACGTAAACGATCTGAACGACGGAAACGATCTGAACGACGGAAACGAGATGAACGACTGAAACGATCTGAATGACTGAAACGAGCTGAACGACGGAAACGAGCTGAACGACGGAAACGAGCTGAACGACGGAAACGAACTGAATGACGGAAACGATCTAAACGACGGAAACGATCTGAACGACTGAAACGAGCTGAACGACGGAAACGATCTGAACGACGGAAACGAGATGAACGACCTAAACGATCTGAACGACCGAAACGATCTGAACGACTGAAATGATCTGAACGACGGAAACGATCTGAACGACTGAAATGATCTGAAAGACTGAAACGATCTGAACGACAGAACCGAGCTGAACGACAAACGATCTGAATGACGGAAACGATCTGAACGACGGAAACGATCTGAACGAAAGAAACGATCTGAACGACCAAAACGATCTGAACGACGGAAACGATCTGAACGACGGAAACGAGCTGAATAACGGAAACGATCTGAACGACTGAAACGATCTGAATGACGGAAAAGAGCTGAACGACTGAAACGATCTGAACGATTGAAACGAGCTGAACGATGGAAGCGATCTGAACGACAGAAATGAGCTGAACGACAAACGATCTGAATGACGGAAACGATCTGAACGACTGAAACGATCTGAACGACTGAAAAGAGCTGATGAGGGAAACGATCTGAACGACTGAAACGAGCTGAACGATGGGAACGATCTGAACGACTGAAAAGAGCTGATGAGGGAAACGATCTGAACGACTGAAACGAGCTGAACGATGGGAACGATCTGAACGACTGAAAAGAGCTGATGAGGGAAACGATCTGAACGCCTGAAAAGAGCTGAACGACTGAAATGATCTGAACGACTGAAAAGAGCTGATGAGGGAAACGGACTGAAAGACTGAAACGATCTGAACGACAGAAACGATCTCAACGACGTAAACGATCTGAACGACAGAAACGATCTCATCGACGTAAACGATCTGAACGACGTAAACGATCTGAACGACGGAAACGAGCTGAACGAAGGAAACGATCTGAACGACGGAAACGATCTGAACGACTGAAACGATCTGAGCGACTGAAACGATCTGAACGACTGAAATGATCTGAACGACTGAAACGATCTAAACGACGGAAACGATCTGAACGACGGAAACGATCTGAACGACTGAACAGAGCTGAACGACAAACGATCTGAACGACGGAAACGATCTGAACGACGGAAACGAGCTGAATAACGGAAACGATCTGAACGACTGAAACGATCTGAATGACGGAAAAGAGCTGAACGACTGAAACGATCTGAACGATTGAAACGAGCTGAACGACAAACGATCTGAATGACGGAAACGATCTGAACGACTGAAACGATCTGAACGACTGAAAAGACCTGATGAGGGAAACGATCTGAACGACTGAAACGAGCTGAACGATGGGAACGATATGAACGACTGAAAAGAGCTGAACGACTGAAACGATCTGAACGACTGAAAAGAGCTGATGAGGGAAACGATCTGAACGACTGAAAAGAGCTGAACGACTGAAACGATCTGAACGACGGAAACGATCTGAACGACGGAAACGATCTGAACGACGGAAACGAGATGAACGACTGAAAAGAGCTGAACGACTGAAACGATCTGAACGACGGAAACGAGCTGAACGACTGAAACGATCTGAACGACTGAAACGAGCTGAACGACGGAAACGATCTGAACGACGGAAACGAGATGAACGACGGAAACGATCTGAATGACGGAAAAGAGCTGATGAGGGAAACGATCTGAACGACTGAAACGAGCTGAACGACTGAAACGATCTGAACGACGGAAACGATCTGAACGACGGAAACGATCTGAACGACGGAAACGAGATGAACGACTGAAAAGAGCTGAACAACTGAAACGATCTGAACGACGGAAACGAGCTGAACGACTGAAACGATCTGAACGACTGAAACGAGCTGAACGACGGAAACGATCTAAACGACGGAAACGATCTGAACGACTGAAACGAGCTGAACGACGGAAACGATCTGAACGACGGAAACGAGATGAACGACCTAAACGATCTGAACGACCGAAACGATCTGATCGACGGTAAAAGAGATGAACGACCGAAACGAGATGAACGACAGAAACGAGCTGAACGACGGAAACGATCTGAACGACGGAAACGAGATGAACGACGGAAACGATCTGAACGACGGAAACGAGCTGAACGACGGAAACGAACTGAACGACGGAAACGATCTAAACGACGGAAACGATCTGAACGACGGAAACGACCTCAAGACGGAAACGATCTGAACGACGTAAACGATCTGAACGACAGAAACGATCTCATCGACGTAAACGATCTGAACGACGTAAACGAGCTGAACGACGGAAACGATCTCAACGACTGAAACGATCTGAACGACTGAAACAATCTGAACGACTGAAAGGATCTGAACGACTGAAACGATCTAAACGACGGAAACGATCTGAACGACGGAAACGATCTGAACGACGGAAACGATCTGAACGACGGAAACGAGCTGAATTACGGAAACGATCTGAACGACTGAAACGATCTGAATGACGGAAAAGAGCTGAACGACTGAAACGATCTGAACGATTGAAACGAGCTGAACGATGGAAGCGATCTGAACGACAGAAATGAGCTGAACGACAAACGATCTGAATGACGGAAACGATCTGAACGACTGAAACGATCTGAACGACTGAAAAGAGCTGATGAGGGAAACGATCTGAACGCCTGAAAAGAGCTGAACGACTGAAATGATCTGAACGACTGAAAAGAGCTGATGAGGGAAACGATCTGAACGACTGAAACGAGCTGAACGACTGAAAAGAGCTGAACGACGGAAACGAGCTGAACGACTGAAACGATCTGAACGACTGAAACGATCTGAACGACGGAAACGATCTGAAAGACAGAAACGATCTGAACGACTGAAACGATCTGAACGACTGAAACGATCTGAACGACGGAAACGATCTGAACGACGGAAACGGACTGAAAGACTGAAACGATCTGAACGACAGAAACGATCTCATCGACGTAAACGATCTGAACGACAGAAACGATCTCATCGACGTAAACGATCTGAACGACGTAAACGATCTGAACGACGGAAACGAGCTGAACGAAGGAAACGATCTGAATGACGGAAACGATCTGAACGACTGAAACGATCTGAGCGACTGAAACGATCTGAACGACTGAAATGATCTGAACGACTGAAACGATCTAAACGACGGAAACGATCTGAACGACGGAAACGATCTGAACGACTGAACAGAGCTGAACGACAAACGATCTGAACGACGGAAACGATCTGAACGACGGAAACGAGCTGAATAACGGAAACGATCTGAACGACTGAAACGATCTGAATGACGGAAACGATCTGAACGACTGAAACGATCTGAATGACGGAAAAGAGCTGAACGACTGAAACGATCTGAACGATTGAAACGAGCTGAACGACAAACGATCTGAATGACGGAAACGATCTGAACGACTGAAACGATCTGAACGACTGAAAAGACCTGATGAGGGAAACGATCTGAACGACTGAAACGAGCTGAACGATGGGAACGATATGAACGACTGAAAAGAGCTGAACGACTGAAACGATCTGAACGACTGAAAAGAGCTGATGAGGGAAACGATCTGAACGACTGAAAAGAGCTGAACGACTGAAACGATCTGAACGACGGAAACGATCTGAACGACGGAAACGATCTGAACGACGGAAACGAGATGAACGACTGAAAAGAGCTGAACGACTGAAACGATCTGAACGACGGAAACGAGCTGAACGACTGAAACGATCTGAACGACTGAAACGAGCTGAACGACGGAAACGATCTGAACGACGGAAACGAGATGAACGACGGAAACGATCTGAATGACGGAAAAGAGCTGATGAGGGAAACGATCTGAACGACTGAAACGAGCTGAACGATGGGAACGATATGAACGACTGAAAAGAGCTGAACGACTGAAACGATCTGAACGACGGAAACGATCTGAACGACGGAAACGATCTGAACGACGGAAACGAGATGAACGACTGAAAAGAGCTGAACAACTGAAACGATCTGAACGACGGAAACGAGCTGAACGACTGAAACGATCTGAACGACTGAAACGAGCTGAACGACGGAAACGATCTAAACGACGGAAACGATCTGAACGACTGAAACGAGCTGAACGACGGAAACGATCTGAACGACGGAAACGAGATGAACGACCTAAACGATCTGAACGACCGAAACGATCTGATCGACGGTAAAAGAGATGAACGACCGAAACGAGATGAACGACAGAAACGAGCTGAACGACTGAAACGAGCTGAACGACTGAAAAGAGCTGAACGACGGAAACGATCTGAACGACGGAAACGAGATGAACGACGGAAACGATCTGAACGACGGAAACGAGCTGAACGACGGAAACGAACTGAACGACGGAAACGATCTAAACGACGGAAACGATCTGAACGACGGAAACGACCTCAAGACGGAAACGATCTGAACGACGTAAACGATCTGAACGACAGAAACGATCTCATCGACGTAAACGATCTGAACGACGTAAACGAGCTGAACGACGGAAACGATCTCAACGACTGAAATGATCTGAACGACTGAAACGATCTGAACGACTGAAAGGATCTGAACGACTGAAACGATCTAAACGACGGAAACGATCTGAACGACGGAAACGATCTGAACGACGGAAACGATCTGAACGACGGAAACGAGCTGAATTACGGAAACGATCTGAACGACTGAAACGATCTGAATGACGGAAAAGAGCTGAACGACTGAAACGATCTGAACGATTGAAACGAGCTGAACGATGGAAGCGATCTGAACGACAGAAATGAGCTGAACGACAAACGATCTGAATGACGGAAACGATCTGAACGACTGAAACGATCTGAACGACTGAAAAGAGCTGATGAGGGAAACGATCTGAACGCCTGAAAAGAGCTGAACGACTGAAATGATCTGAACGACTGAAAAGAGCTGATGAGGGAAACGATCTGAACGACTGAAACGAGCTGAACGACTGAACAGAGCTGAACGACAAACGATCTGAACGACGGAAACGATCTGAACGACTGAAACGATCTGAATGACGGAAACGATCTGAACGACTGAAACGATCTGAATGACGGAAAAGAGCTGAACGACTGAAACGATCTGAACGATTGAAACGAGCTGAACGACAAACGATCTGAATGACGGAAACGATCTGAACGACTGAAACGATCTGAACGACTGAAACGAGCTGAACGATGGGAACGATATGAACGACTGAAAAGAGCTGAACGACTGAAAAGAGCTGATGAGGGAAACGATCTGAACGACTGAAAAGAGCTGAACGACTGAAACGATCTGAACGACGGAAACGATCTGAACGACGGAAACGATCTGAACGACGGAAACGAGATGAACGACTGAAAAGAGCTGAACGACTGAAACGATCTGAACGACGGAAACGAGCTGAACGACTGAAACGATCTGAACGACTGAAACGAGCTGAACGACGGAAACGATCTGAACGACGGAAACGAGATGAACGACGGAAACGATCTGAACGACGGAAACGAGCTGAACGACGGAAACGAACTGAACGACGGAAACGATCTAAACGACGGAAACGATCTGAACGACGGAAACGACCTCAAGACGGAAACGATCTGAACGACGGAAAAGAGCTGAACGACTGAAACGATCTGAACGATTGAAACGAGCTGAACGATGGAAGCGATCTGAACGACAGAAATGAGCTGAACGACAAACGATCTGAATGACGGAAACGATCTGAACGACTGAAACGATCTGAACGACTGAAAAGAGCTGATGAGGGAAACGATCTGAACGACTGAAACGAGCTGAACGATGGGAACGATCTCAACGACTGAAAAGAGCTGATGAGGGAAACGATCTGAACGCCTGAAAAGAGCTGAACGACTGAAATGATCTGAACGACTGAAAAGAGCTGATGAGGGAAACGATCTGAACGACTGAAACGAGCTGAACGACTGAAAAGAGCTGAACGACTGAAACGATCTGAACGACTGAAAAGAGCTGATGAGGGAAACGATCTGAACGACTGAAAAGAGCTGAACGACTGAAACGATCTGAACGACGGAAACGATCTGAACGACGGAAACGATCTGAACGACGGAAACGAGATGAACGACTGAAAAGAGCTGAACGACTGAAACGATCTGAACAACGGAAACGAGCTGAACGACTGAAACGATCTGAACGACTGAAACGAGCTGAACGACGGAAACGATCTGAACGACGGAAACGAGATGAACGACGGAAACGATCTGAACGACGGAAACGAGCTGAACGACGGAAACGAACTCAACGACGGAAACGATCTAAACGACGGAAACGATCTGAACGACGGAAACGACCTCAAGACGGACACGATCTGAACGACGGAAAAGAGCTGAACGACTGAAACGATCTGAACGATTGAAACGAGCTGAACGATGGAAACGATCTGAACGACAGAAATGAGCTGAACGACAAACGATCTGAATGACGGAAACGATCTGAACGACTGAAAAGAGCTGATGAGGGAAACGATCTGAACGACTGAAACGAGCTGAACGATGGGAACGATCTGAACGACTGAAAAGAGCTGATGAGGGAAACGATCTGAACGCCTGAAAAGAGCTGAACGACTGAAATGATCTGAACGACTGAAAAGAGCTGATGAGGGAAACGATCTGAACGACTGAAACGAGCTGAACGACTGAAAAGAGCTGAACGACGGAAACGAGCTGAACGACTGAAACGATCTGAACGACTGAAACGATCTGAACGACGGAAACGATCTGAAAGACAGAAACGATCTGAACGACTGAAACGATCTGAACGACTGAAACGATCTGAACGACGGAAGCGATCTGAAAGACAGAAACGATCTGAACGACAGAAACGATCTCATCGACGTAAACGATCTGAACGACGGAAACGATCTGAACGACGGAAACGATCTGAACGACGGAAACGAGATGAACGACTGAAACGATCTGAATGACTGAAACGAGCTGAACGACGGAAACGAGCTGAACGACGGAAACGAGCTGAACGACGGAAACGAACTGAATGACGGAAACGATCTAAACGACGGAAACGATCTGAACGACTGAAACGAGCTGAACGACGGAAACGATCTGAACGACGGAAACGAGATGAACGACCTAAACGATCTGAACGACCGAAACGATCTGAACGACTGAAATGATCTGAACAACGGAAACGATCTGAACGACTGAAATGATCTGAAAGACTGAAACGATCTGAACGACTGAAAAGAGCTGATGAGGGAAACGATCTGAACGACTGAAACGAGCTGAATTACGGAAACGATCTGAACGACCGAAACGATCTGAACGACGGAAACGAGCTGAACGACAAACGATCTGAATGACGGAAACGATCTGAACGACTGAAACGATCTGAACGACTGAAATGATCTGAACGACTGAAACGATCTGAATGACGGAAAAGAGCTGATCGACAAACGATCTGAATGACGGAAACGAGCTGAATGACGGAAACGATCTGAACGACCGAAACGAGCTGAATGACGGAAACGATCTGAACGACGGAAACGAGCTGAACGACAAACGAGCTGAACGACGGAAACGATCTGAACGACCGAAACGAGCTGAATGACGGAAACGATCTGAACGACGGAAACGAGCTGAACGACAAACGAGCTGAACGACGGAAACGATCTGAACGACGGAAACGATCTGAACGACTGAAACGATCTGAATGACGGAAAAGAGCTGAACGACTGAAACGAGCTGAACGATTGAAATGATCTGAACGACGGAAACGAGCTGAACCACAGAAACGATCTGAACGACTGAAACGAGCTGAATTACGGATACGATCTGAACGACAGAACCGAGCTGAACGACAAACGATCTGAATGACGGAAACGATCTGAACGACGGAAACGATCTGAACGACGGAAACGATCTGAACGACTGAAACGATCTGAACGACGGAAACGATCTGAACGACGGAAACGATCTGAACGACGGAAACGAGCTGAATAACGGAAACGATCTGAACGACTGAAACGATCTGAATGACGGAAATGAGCTGAACGACAAACGATCTGAATGACGGAAACGATCTGAACGACTGAAACGATCTGAACGACTGAAAAGAGCTGATGAGGGAAACGATCTGAACGACTGAAACGAGCTGAACGATGGGAACGATCTGAACGACTGAAAAGAGCTGATGAGGGAAACGATCTGAACGCCTGAAAAGAGCTGAACGACTGAAATGATCTGAACGACTGAAAAGAGCTGATGAGGGAAACGATCTGAACGACTGAAACGAGCTGAACGACTGAAAAGAGCTGAACGACGGAAACGAGCTGAACGACTGAAACGATCTGAACGACTGAAACGATCTGAACGACGGAAACGATCTGAAAGACAGAAACGATCTGAACGACTGAAACGATCTGAACGACTGAAACGATCTGAACGACGGAAACGATCTGAACGACAGAAACGATCTGAACGACGGAAACGGACTGAAAGACTGAAACGATCTGAACGACGGAAACGATCTGAACGACTGAACAGAGCTGAACGACAAACGATCTGAACGACGGAAACGATCTGAACGACGGAAACGAGCTGAATAACGGAAACGATCTGAACGACTGAAACGATCTGAATGACGGAAACGATCTGAACGACTGAAACGATCTGAATGACGGAAAAGAGCTGAACGACTGAAACGATCTGAACGATTGAAACGAGCTGAACGACAAACGATCTGAATGACGGAAACGATCTGAACGACTGAAACGATCTGAACGACTGAAAAGAGCTGATGAGGGAAACGATCTGAACGACAGAAACGATCTGAACGACGGAAACGGACTGAAAGAGTGAAACGATCTGAACGACAGAAACGATCTCATCGACGTAAACGATCTGAACGACAGAAACGATCTCATCGACGTAAACGATCTGAACGACGTAAACGATCTGAACGACGGAAACGAGCTGAACGAAGGAAACGATCTGAACGACTGAAACGATCTAAACGACGGAAACGATCTGAACGACGGAAACGATCTGAACGACTGAACAGAGCTGAACGACAAACGATCTGAACGACGGAAACGATCTGAACGACGGAAACGAGCTGAATAACGGAAACGATCTGAACGACTGAAACGATCTGAATGACGGAAACGATCTGAACGACTGAAACGATCTGAATGACGGAAAAGAGCTGAACGACTGAAACGATCTGAACGATTGAAACGAGCTGAACGACAAACGATCTGAATGACGGAAACGATCTGAACGACTGAAACGATCTGAACGACTGAAAAGACCTGATGAGGGAAACGATCTGAACGACTGAAACGAGCTGAACGATGGGAACGATATGAACGACTGAAAAGAGCTGAACGACTGAAACGATCTGAACGACTGAAAAGAGCTGATGAGGGAAACGATCTGAACGACTGAAAAGAGCTGAACGACTGAAACGATCTGAACGACGGAAACGATCTGAACGACGGAAACGAGATGAACGACTGAAAAGAGCTGAACGACTGAAACGATCTGAACGACGGAAACGAGCCGGAACGACTGAAACGATCTGAACGACTGAAACGAGCTGAACGACGGAAACGATCTGAACGACGGAAACGAGATGAACGACGGAAACGATCTGAACGACGGAAACGAGCTGAACGACGGAAACGAACTGAACGACGGAAACGATCTAAACGACGGAAACGATCTGAACGACGGAAACGACCTCAAGACGGAAACGATCTGAACGACGGAAAAGAGCTGAACGACTGAAACGATCTGAACGATTGAAACGAGCTGAACGATGGAAGCGATCTGAACGACAGGAATGAGCTGAACGACAAACGATCTGAATGACGGAAACGATCTGAACGACTGAAACGATCTGAATGACTGAAAAGAGCTGATGAGGGAAACGATCTGAACGCCTGAAAAGAGCTGAACGACTGAAATGATCTGAACGACTGAAAAGAGCTGATGAGGGAAACGATCTGAACGACTGAAACGAGCTGAACGACTGAAAAGAGCTGAACGACGGAAACGAGCTGAACGACTGAAACGATCTGAACGACTGAAACGATCTGAACGATGGAAACGATCTGAAAGACAGAAACGATCTGAACGACTGAAACGATCTGAACGACTGAAACGATCTGAACGACGGAAACGATCTGAAAGACAGAAACGATCTGAACGACAGAAACGATCTCATCGACGTAAACGATCTGAACGACGGAAACGATCTGAACGACGGAAACGATCTGAACGACTGAAACGATCTGAACGACGGAAACGATCTGAAAGACAGAAACGATCTGAACGACTGAAACGATCTGAACGACGGAAACGATCTGAAAGACAGAAACGATCTGAACGACGGAAAAGATCTGAACGACAGAAACGAGCTGAACGACGGAAACGAGCTGAACGACGGAAACGAACTGAACGACGGAAACGATCTGAACGACTGAAATGATCTGATGAGGGAAACGATCTGAACGACAGAAACGATCTGAACGACGGAAACGGACTGAAAGACTGAAACGATCTGAACGACAGAAACGATCTCATCGACGTAAACGATCTGAACGACAGAAACGATCTCATCGACGTAAACGATCTGAACGACGTAAACGATCTGAACGACGGAAACGAGCTGAACGAAGGAAACGATCTGAACGACGGAAACGATCTGAACGACGTAAACGAGCTGAACGACGGAAACGATCTCAACGACTGAAATGATCTGAACGACTGAAACGATCTGAACGACTGAAAGGATCTGAACGACTGAAACGATCTAAACGACGGAAACGATCTGAACGACGGAAACGATCTGAACGACGGAAACGATCTGAACGACGGAAACGAGCTGAATTACGGAAACGATCTGAACGACTGAAACGATCTGAATGACGGAAAAGAGCTGAACGACTGAAACGATCTGAACGATTGAAACGAGCTGAACGATGGAAGCGATCTGAACGACAGAAATGAGCTGAACGACAAACGATCTGAATGACGGAAACGATCTGAACGACTGAAACGATCTGAACGACTGAAAAGAGCTGATGAGGGAAACGATCTGAACGCCTGAAAAGAGCTGAACGACTGAAATGATCTGAACGACTGAAAAGAGCTGATGAGGGAAACGATCTGAACGACTGAAACGAGCTGAACGACTGAACAGAGCTGAACGACAAACGATCTGAACGACGGAAACGATCTGAACGACTGAAACGATCTGAATGACGGAAACGATCTGAACGACTGAAACGATCTGAATGACGGAAAAGAGCTGAACGACTGAAACGATCTGAACGATTGAAACGAGCTGAACGACAAACGATCTGAATGACGGAAACGATCTGAACGACTGAAACGATCTGAACGACTGAAACGAGCTGAACGATGGGAACGATATGAACGACTGAAAAGAGCTGAACGACTGAAAAGAGCTGATGAGGGAAACGATCTGAACGACTGAAAAGAGCTGAACGACTGAAACGATCTGAACGACGGAAACGATCTGAACGACGGAAACGATCTGAACGACGGAAACGAGATGAACGACTGAAAAGAGCTGAACGACTGAAACGATCTGAACGACGGAAACGAGCTGAACGACTGAAACGATCTGAACGACTGAAACGAGCTGAACGACGGAAACGATCTGAACGACGGAAACGAGATGAACGACGGAAACGATCTGAACGACGGAAACGAGCTGAACGACGGAAACGAACTGAACGACGGAAACGATCTAAACGACGGAAACGATCTGAACGACGGAAACGACCTCAAGACGGAAACGATCTGAACGACGGAAAAGAGCTGAACGACTGAAACGATCTGAACGATTGAAACGAGCTGAACGATGGAAGCGATCTGAACGACAGAAATGAGCTGAACGACAAACGATCTGAATGACGGAAACGATCTGAACGACTGAAACGATCTGAACGACTGAAAAGAGCTGATGAGGGAAACGATCTGAACGACTGAAACGAGCTGAACGATGGGAACGATCTCAACGACTGAAAAGAGCTGATGAGGGAAACGATCTGAACGCCTGAAAAGAGCTGAACGACTGAAATGATCTGAACGACTGAAAAGAGCTGATGAGGGAAACGATCTGAACGACTGAAACGAGCTGAACGACTGAAAAGAGCTGAACGACTGAAACGATCTGAACGACTGAAAAGAGCTGATGAGGGAAACGATCTGAACGACTGAAAAGAGCTGAACGACTGAAACGATCTGAACGACGGAAACGATCTGAACGACGGAAACGATCTGAACGACGGAAACGAGATGAACGACTGAAAAGAGCTGAACGACTGAAACGATCTGAACAACGGAAACGAGCTGAACGACTGAAACGATCTGAACGACTGAAACGAGCTGAACGACGGAAACGATCTGAACGACGGAAACGAGATGAACGACGGAAACGATCTGAACGACGGAAACGAGCTGAACGACGGAAACGAACTCAACGACGGAAACGATCTAAACGACGGAAACGATCTGAACGACGGAAACGACCTCAAGACGGACACGATCTGAACGACGGAAAAGAGCTGAACGACTGAAACGATCTGAACGATTGAAACGAGCTGAACGATGGAAACGATCTGAACGACAGAAATGAGCTGAACGACAAACGATCTGAATGACGGAAACGATCTGAACGACTGAAAAGAGCTGATGAGGGAAACGATCTGAACGACTGAAACGAGCTGAACGATGGGAACGATCTGAACGACTGAAAAGAGCTGATGAGGGAAACGATCTGAACGCCTGAAAAGAGCTGAACGACTGAAATGATCTGAACGACTGAAAAGAGCTGATGAGGGAAACGATCTGAACGACTGAAACGAGCTGAACGACTGAAAAGAGCTGAACGACGGAAACGA
Organism: Blennius ocellaris; assembly: GCF_963422515.1. Taxonomy (NCBI): domain Eukaryota; kingdom Metazoa; phylum Chordata; class Actinopteri; order Blenniiformes; family Blenniidae; genus Blennius; species Blennius ocellaris. The sequence continues at coordinate 188,991 of NW_027662273.1, read as the reverse complement.
GCTGAACGACTGAAACGATCTGAACGACTGAAACGATCTGAACGACGGAAACGATCTGAAAGACAGAAACGATCTGAACGACTGAAACGATCTGAACGACTGAAACGATCTGAACGACGGAAGCGATCTGAAAGACAGAAACGATCTGAACGACAGAAACGATCTCATCGACGTAAACGATCTGAACGACGGAAACGATCTGAACGACGGAAACGATCTGAACGACGGAAACGAGATGAACGACTGAAACGATCTGAATGACTGAAACGAGCTGAACGACGGAAACGAGCTGAACGACGGAAACGAGCTGAACGACGGAAACGAACTGAATGACGGAAACGATCTAAACGACGGAAACGATCTGAACGACTGAAACGAGCTGAACGACGGAAACGATCTGAACGACGGAAACGAGATGAACGACCTAAACGATCTGAACGACCGAAACGATCTGAACGACTGAAATGATCTGAACAACGGAAACGATCTGAACGACTGAAATGATCTGAAAGACTGAAACGATCTGAACGACTGAAAAGAGCTGATGAGGGAAACGATCTGAACGACTGAAACGAGCTGAATTACGGAAACGATCTGAACGACCGAAACGATCTGAACGACGGAAACGAGCTGAACGACAAACGATCTGAATGACGGAAACGATCTGAACGACTGAAACGATCTGAACGACTGAAATGATCTGAACGACTGAAACGATCTGAATGACGGAAAAGAGCTGATCGACAAACGATCTGAATGACGGAAACGAGCTGAATGACGGAAACGATCTGAACGACCGAAACGAGCTGAATGACGGAAACGATCTGAACGACGGAAACGAGCTGAACGACAAACGAGCTGAACGACGGAAACGATCTGAACGACCGAAACGAGCTGAATGACGGAAACGATCTGAACGACGGAAACGAGCTGAACGACAAACGAGCTGAACGACGGAAACGATCTGAACGACGGAAACGATCTGAACGACTGAAACGATCTGAATGACGGAAAAGAGCTGAACGACTGAAACGAGCTGAACGATTGAAATGATCTGAACGACGGAAACGAGCTGAACCACAGAAACGATCTGAACGACTGAAACGAGCTGAATTACGGATACGATCTGAACGACAGAACCGAGCTGAACGACAAACGATCTGAATGACGGAAACGATCTGAACGACGGAAACGATCTGAACGACGGAAACGATCTGAACGACTGAAACGATCTGAACGACGGAAACGATCTGAACGACGGAAACGATCTGAACGACGGAAACGAGCTGAATAACGGAAACGATCTGAACGACTGAAACGATCTGAATGACGGAAATGAGCTGAACGACAAACGATCTGAATGACGGAAACGATCTGAACGACTGAAACGATCTGAACGACTGAAAAGAGCTGATGAGGGAAACGATCTGAACGACTGAAACGAGCTGAACGATGGGAACGATCTGAACGACTGAAAAGAGCTGATGAGGGAAACGATCTGAACGCCTGAAAAGAGCTGAACGACTGAAATGATCTGAACGACTGAAAAGAGCTGATGAGGGAAACGATCTGAACGACTGAAACGAGCTGAACGACTGAAAAGAGCTGAACGACGGAAACGAGCTGAACGACTGAAACGATCTGAACGACTGAAACGATCTGAACGACGGAAACGATCTGAAAGACAGAAACGATCTGAACGACTGAAACGATCTGAACGACTGAAACGATCTGAACGACGGAAACGATCTGAACGACAGAAACGATCTGAACGACGGAAACGGACTGAAAGACTGAAACGATCTGAACGACGGAAACGATCTGAACGACTGAACAGAGCTGAACGACAAACGATCTGAACGACGGAAACGATCTGAACGACGGAAACGAGCTGAATAACGGAAACGATCTGAACGACTGAAACGATCTGAATGACGGAAACGATCTGAACGACTGAAACGATCTGAATGACGGAAAAGAGCTGAACGACTGAAACGATCTGAACGATTGAAACGAGCTGAACGACAAACGATCTGAATGACGGAAACGATCTGAACGACTGAAACGATCTGAACGACTGAAAAGAGCTGATGAGGGAAACGATCTGAACGACAGAAACGATCTGAACGACGGAAACGGACTGAAAGAGTGAAACGATCTGAACGACAGAAACGATCTCATCGACGTAAACGATCTGAACGACAGAAACGATCTCATCGACGTAAACGATCTGAACGACGTAAACGATCTGAACGACGGAAACGAGCTGAACGAAGGAAACGATCTGAACGACTGAAACGATCTAAACGACGGAAACGATCTGAACGACGGAAACGATCTGAACGACTGAACAGAGCTGAACGACAAACGATCTGAACGACGGAAACGATCTGAACGACGGAAACGAGCTGAATAACGGAAACGATCTGAACGACTGAAACGATCTGAATGACGGAAACGATCTGAACGACTGAAACGATCTGAATGACGGAAAAGAGCTGAACGACTGAAACGATCTGAACGATTGAAACGAGCTGAACGACAAACGATCTGAATGACGGAAACGATCTGAACGACTGAAACGATCTGAACGACTGAAAAGACCTGATGAGGGAAACGATCTGAACGACTGAAACGAGCTGAACGATGGGAACGATATGAACGACTGAAAAGAGCTGAACGACTGAAACGATCTGAACGACTGAAAAGAGCTGATGAGGGAAACGATCTGAACGACTGAAAAGAGCTGAACGACTGAAACGATCTGAACGACGGAAACGATCTGAACGACGGAAACGAGATGAACGACTGAAAAGAGCTGAACGACTGAAACGATCTGAACGACGGAAACGAGCCGGAACGACTGAAACGATCTGAACGACTGAAACGAGCTGAACGACGGAAACGATCTGAACGACGGAAACGAGATGAACGACGGAAACGATCTGAACGACGGAAACGAGCTGAACGACGGAAACGAACTGAACGACGGAAACGATCTAAACGACGGAAACGATCTGAACGACGGAAACGACCTCAAGACGGAAACGATCTGAACGACGGAAAAGAGCTGAACGACTGAAACGATCTGAACGATTGAAACGAGCTGAACGATGGAAGCGATCTGAACGACAGGAATGAGCTGAACGACAAACGATCTGAATGACGGAAACGATCTGAACGACTGAAACGATCTGAATGACTGAAAAGAGCTGATGAGGGAAACGATCTGAACGCCTGAAAAGAGCTGAACGACTGAAATGATCTGAACGACTGAAAAGAGCTGATGAGGGAAACGATCTGAACGACTGAAACGAGCTGAACGACTGAAAAGAGCTGAACGACGGAAACGAGCTGAACGACTGAAACGATCTGAACGACTGAAACGATCTGAACGATGGAAACGATCTGAAAGACAGAAACGATCTGAACGACTGAAACGATCTGAACGACTGAAACGATCTGAACGACGGAAACGATCTGAAAGACAGAAACGATCTGAACGACAGAAACGATCTCATCGACGTAAACGATCTGAACGACGGAAACGATCTGAACGACGGAAACGATCTGAACGACTGAAACGATCTGAACGACGGAAACGATCTGAAAGACAGAAACGATCTGAACGACTGAAACGATCTGAACGACGGAAACGATCTGAAAGACAGAAACGATCTGAACGACGGAAAAGATCTGAACGACAGAAACGAGCTGAACGACGGAAACGAGCTGAACGACGGAAACGAACTGAACGACGGAAACGATCTGAACGACTGAAATGATCTGATGAGGGAAACGATCTGAACGACAGAAACGATCTGAACGACGGAAACGGACTGAAAGACTGAAACGATCTGAACGACAGAAACGATCTCATCGACGTAAACGATCTGAACGACAGAAACGATCTCATCGACGTAAACGATCTGAACGACGTAAACGATCTGAACGACGGAAACGAGCTGAACGAAGGAAACGATCTGAACGACGGAAACGATCTGAACGACTGAAACGATCTGAGCGACTGAAACGATCTGAACGACTGAAATGATCTGAACGACTGAAACGATCTAAACGACGGAAACGATCTGAACGACGGAAACGATCTGAACGACTGAACAGAGCTGAACGACAAACGATCTGAACGACGGAAACGATCTGAACGACGGAAACGAGCTGAATAACGGAAACGATCTGAACGACTGAAACGATCTGAATGACGGAAACGATCTGAACGACTGAAACGATCTGAATGACGGAAAAGAGCTGAACGACTGAAACGATCTGAACGATTGAAACGAGCTGAACGACAAACGATCTGAATGACGGAAACGATCTGAACGACTGAAACGATCTGAACGACTGAAAAGACCTGATGAGGGAAACGATCTGAACGACTGAAACGAGCTGAACGATGGGAACGATATGAACGACTGAAAAGAGCTGAACGACTGAAACGATCTGAACGACTGAAAAGAGCTGATGAGGGAAACGATCTGAACGACTGAAAAGAGCTGAACGACTGAAACGATCTGAACGACGGAAACGATCTGAACGACGGAAACGATCTGAACGACAGAAACGATCTCATCGACGTAAACGATCTGAACGACGGAAACGATCTGAACGACGGAAACGATCTGAACGACTGAAACGATCTGAACGACGGAAACGATCTGAAAGACAGAAACGATCTGAACGACTGAAACGATCTGAACGACGGAAACGATCTGAAAGACAGAAACGATCTGAACGACGGAAAAGATCTGAACGACAGAAACGAGCTGAACGACGGAAACGAGCTGAACGACGGAAACGAACTGAACGACGGAAACGATCTGAACGACTGAAATGATCTGATGAGGGAAACGATCTGAACGACAGAAACGATCTGAACGACGGAAACGGACTGAAAGACTGAAACGATCTGAACGACAGAAACGATCTCATCGACGTAAACGATCTGAACGACAGAAACGATCTCATCGACGTAAACGATCTGAACGACGTAAACGATCTGAACGACGGAAACGAGCTGAACGAAGGAAACGATCTGAACGACGGAAACGATCTGAACGACTGAAACGATCTGAGCGACTGAAACGATCTGAACGACTGAAATGATCTGAACGACTGAAACGATCTAAACGACGGAAACGATCTGAACGACGGAAACGATCTGAACGACTGAACAGAGCTGAACGACAAACGATCTGAACGACGGAAACGATCTGAACGACGGAAACGAGCTGAATAACGGAAACGATCTGAACGACTGAAACGATCTGAATGACGGAAACGATCTGAACGACTGAAACGATCTGAATGACGGAAAAGAGCTGAACGACTGAAACGATCTGAACGATTGAAACGAGCTGAACGACAAACGATCTGAATGACGGAAACGATCTGAACGACTGAAACGATCTGAACGACTGAAAAGACCTGATGAGGGAAACGATCTGAACGACTGAAACGAGCTGAACGATGGGAACGATATGAACGACTGAAAAGAGCTGAACGACTGAAACGATCTGAACGACTGAAAAGAGCTGATGAGGGAAACGATCTGAACGACTGAAAAGAGCTGAACGACTGAAACGATCTGAACGACGGAAACGATCTGAACGACGGAAACGATCTGAACGACGGAAACGAGATGAACGACTGAAAAGAGCTGAACGACTGAAACGATCTGAACGATTGAAACGAGCTGAACGATGGAAGCGATCTGAACGACAGGAATGAGCTGAACGACAAACGATCTGAATGACGGAAACGATCTGAACGACTGAAACGATCTGAACGACTGAAAAGAGCTGATGAGGGAAACGATCTGAACGACTGAAACGAGCTGAACGATGGGAACGATCTGAACGACTGAAAAGAGCTGATGAGGGAAACGATCTGAACGCCTGAAAAGAGCTGAACGACTGAAATGATCTGAACGACTGAAAAGAGCTGATGAGGGAAACGATCTGAACGACTGAAACGATCTGAACGACTGAAACGATCTGAACGACGGAAACGATCTGAAAGACAGAAACGATCTGAACGACAGAAACGATCTCATCGACGTAAACGATCTGAACGACGGAAACGATCTGAACGACGGAAACGATCTGAACGACTGAAACGATCTGAACGACGGAAACGATCTGAAAGACAGAAACGATCTGAACGACTGAAACGATCTGAACGACGGAAACGATCTGAAAGACAGAAACGATCTGAACGACGGAAAAGATCTGAACGACAGAAACGAGCTGAACGACGGAAACGAGCTGAACGACGGAAACGAACTGAACGACGGAAACGATCTGAACGACTGAAATGATCTGAAAGACTGAAACGATCTGAACGACTGAAAAGAGCTGATGAGGGAAACGATCTGAACGACTGAAACGAGCTGAATTACGGAAACGATCTGAACGACCGAAACGATCTGAACGACGGAAACGAGCTGAACGACAAACGATCTGAATGACGGAAACGATCTGAACGACTGAAACGATCTGAACGACTGAAATGATCTGAACGACTGAAACGATCTGAATGACGGAAAAGAGCTGATCGACAAACGATCTGAATGACGGAAACGAGCTGAATGACGGAAACGATCTGAACGACCGAAACGAGCTGAATGACGGAAACGATCTGAACGACGGAAACGAGCTGAACGACAAACGAGCTGAACGACGGAAACGATCTGAACGACGGAAACGATCTGAACGACTGAAACGATCTGAATGACGGAAAAGAGCTGAACGACTGAAACGAGCTGAACGATTGAAATGATCTGAACGACGGAAACGAGCTGAACCACAGAAACGATCTGAACGACTGAAACGAGCTGAATTACGGATACGATCTGAACGACAGAACCGAGCTGAACGACAAACGATCTGAATGACGGAAACGATCTGAACGACGGAAACGATCTGAACGAAAGAAACGATCTGAACGACCAAAACGATCTGAACGACGGAAACGTCTGAACGACTGAAAAGAGTTGATGAGGGAAACGATCTGAACGACTGAAACGAGCTGAACGACGGAAACGAGCTTAACGACTGAAACGATCTGAACGACTGAAAAGAGCTGAACGACGGAAACGAGCTGAACGACTGAAACGATCTGAACGACGGAAACGATCTGAACGACAGAAACGATCTGAACGACGGAAACGGACTGAAAGACTGAAACGATCTGAACGACGGAAACGAGATGAACGACCTAAACGATCTGAACGACCGAAACGATCTGAACGACTGAAATGATCTGAACGACTGAAACGATCTAAACGACGGAAACGATCTGAACGACGGAAACGATCTGAACGACTGAACAGAGCTGAACGACAAACGATCTGAACGACGGAAACGATCTGAACGACGGAAACGAGCTGAATAACGGAAACGATCTGAACGACTGAAACGATCTGAATGACGGAAACGATCTGAACGACTGAAACGATCTGAATGACGGAAAAGAGCTGAACGACTGAAACGATCTGAACGATTGAAACGAGCTGAACGACAAACGATCTGAATGACGGAAACGATCTGAACGACTGAAACGATCTGAACGACTGAAAAGACCTGATGAGGGAAACGATCTGAACGACTGAAACGAGCTGAACGATGGGAACGATATGAACGACTGAAAAGAGCTGAACGACTGAAACGATCTGAACGACTGAAAAGAGCTGATGAGGGAAACGATCTGAACGACTGAAAAGAGCTGAACGACTGAAACGATCTGAACGACGGAAACGATCTGAACGACGGAAACGATCTGAACGACGGAAACGAGATGAACGACTGAAAAGAGCTGAACGACTGAAACGATCTGAACGATTGAAACGAGCTGAACGATGGAAGCGATCTGAACGACAGGAATGAGCTGAACGACAAACGATCTGAATGACGGAAACGATCTGAACGACTGAAACGATCTGAACGACTGAAAAGAGCTGATGAGGGAAACGATCTGAACGACTGAAACGAGCTGAACGATGGGAACGATCTGAACGACTGAAAAGAGCTGATGAGGGAAACGATCTGAACGCCTGAAAAGAGCTGAACGACTGAAATGATCTGAACGACTGAAAAGAGCTGATGAGGGAAACGATCTGAACGACTGAAACGATCTGAACGACTGAAACGATCTGAACGACGGAAACGATCTGAAAGACAGAAACGATCTGAACGACAGAAACGATCTCATCGACGTAAACGATCTGAACGACGGAAACGATCTGAACGACGGAAACGATCTGAACGACTGAAACGATCTGAACGACGGAAACGATCTGAAAGACAGAAACGATCTGAACGACTGAAACGATCTGAACGACGGAAACGATCTGAAAGACAGAAACGATCTGAACGACGGAAAAGATCTGAACGACAGAAACGAGCTGAACGACGGAAACGAGCTGAACGACGGAAACGAACTGAACGACGGAAACGATCTGAACGACTGAAATGATCTGAAAGACTGAAACGATCTGAACGACTGAAAAGAGCTGATGAGGGAAACGATCTGAACGACTGAAACGAGCTGAATTACGGAAACGATCTGAACGACCGAAACGATCTGAACGACGGAAACGAGCTGAACGACAAACGATCTGAATGACGGAAACGATCTGAACGACTGAAACGATCTGAACGACTGAAATGATCTGAACGACTGAAACGATCTGAATGACGGAAAAGAGCTGATCGACAAACGATCTGAATGACGGAAACGAGCTGAATGACGGAAACGATCTGAACGACCGAAACGAGCTGAATGACGGAAACGATCTGAACGACGGAAACGAGCTGAACGACAAACGAGCTGAACGACGGAAACGATCTGAACGACGGAAACGATCTGAACGACTGAAACGATCTGAATGACGGAAAAGAGCTGAACGACTGAAACGAGCTGAACGATTGAAATGATCTGAACGACGGAAACGAGCTGAACCACAGAAACGATCTGAACGACTGAAACGAGCTGAATTACGGATACGATCTGAACGACAGAACCGAGCTGAACGACAAACGATCTGAATGACGGAAACGATCTGAACGACGGAAACGATCTGAACGAAAGAAACGATCTGAACGACCAAAACGATCTGAACGACGGAAACGTCTGAACGACTGAAAAGAGTTGATGAGGGAAACGATCTGAACGACTGAAACGAGCTGAACGACGGAAACGAGCTTAACGACTGAAACGATCTGAACGACTGAAAAGAGCTGAACGACGGAAACGAGCTGAACGACTGAAACGATCTGAACGACGGAAACGATCTGAACGACAGAAACGATCTGAACGACGGAAACGGACTGAAAGACTGAAACGATCTGAACGACGGAAACGAGATGAACGACCTAAACGATCTGAACGACCGAAACGATCTGAACGACTGAAATGATCTGAACGATGGAAACGATCTGAACGACTGAAATGATCTGAAAGACTGAAACGATCTGAACGACTGAAAAGAGCTGATGAGGGAAACGATCTGAACGACTGAAACGAGCTGAATTACGGAAACGATCTGAACGACCGAAACGATCTGAACGACGGAAACGAGCTGAACGACAAACGATCTGAATGACGGAAACGATCTGAACGACTGAAACGATCTGAACGACTGAAATGATCTGAACGACTGAAACGATCTGAATGACGGAAAAGAGCTGATCGACAAACGATCTGAATGACGGAAACGAGCTGAATGACGGAAACGATCTGAACGACCGAAACGAGCTGAATGACGGAAACGATCTGAACGACGGAAACGAGCTGAACGACAAACGAGCTGAACGACGGAAACGATCTGAACGACGGAAACGATCTGAACGACTGAAACGATCTGAATGACGGAAAAGAGCTGAACGACTGAAACGAGCTGAACGATTGAAATGATCTGAACGACGGAAACGAGCTGAACCACAGAAACGATCTGAACGACTGAAACGAGCTGAATTACGGATACGATCTGAACGACAGATCCGAGCTGAACGACAAACGATCTGAATGACGGAAACGATCTGAACGACGGAAACGATCTGAACGAAAGAAACGATCTGAACGACCAAAACGATCTGAACGACGGAAACGTCTGAACGACTGAAAAGAGTTGATGAGGGAAACGATCTGAACGACTGAAACGAGCTGAACGACGGAAACGAGCTTAACGACTGAAACGATCTGAACGACTGAAAAGAGCTGAACGACGGAAACGAGCTGAACGACTGAAACGATCTGAACGACGGAAACGATCTGAACGACAGAAACGATCTGAACGACGGAAACGGACTGAAAGACTGAAACGATCTGAACGACAGAAACGATCTCATCGACGTAAACGATCTGAACGACAGAAACGATCTCATCGACGTAAACGATCTGAACGACGTAAACGATCTGAACGACGGAAACGAGCTGAACGACGGAAACGATCTGAACGACGGAAACGATCTGAACGACTGAAAAGATCTGAACGACTGAAACGATCTAAACGACGGAAAAGAGCTGAACGACTGAAACGATCTGAACGATTGAAACGAGCTGAACGATGGAAGCGATCTGAACGACAGAAATGAGCTGAACGACAAACGATCTGAATGACGGAAACGATCTGAACGACTGAAACGATCTGAACGACTGAAACGAGCTGAACGATGGGAACGATATGAACGACTGAAAAGAGCTGAACGACTGAAACGATCTCAACGACTGAAAAGAGCTGATGAGGGAAACGATCTGAACGCCTGAAAAGAGCTGAACGCCTGAAAAGAGCTGAACGACTGAAATGATCTGAACGACTGAAAAGAGCTGATGAGGGAAACGATCTGAACGACTGAAACGAGCTGAACGACTGAAAAGAGCTGAACGACGGAAACGAGCTGAACGACTGAAACGATCTGAATGACTGAAACGATCTGAACGACGGAAACGATCTGAAAGACAGAAACGATCTGAACGACTGAAACGATCTGAACGACGGAAACGATCTGAACGACGGAAACGATCTGAACGACGGAAACGAGATGAACGACTGAAAAGAGCTGAACGACTGAAATGATCTGAACGACTGAAAAGAGCTGATGAGGGAAACGATCTGAACGACTGAAACGAGCTGAACGACTGAAAAGAGCTGAACGACGGAAACGAGCTGAACGACTGAAACGATCTGAACGACTGAAACGAGCTGAACGACGGAAACGATCTGAACGACGGAAACGAGATGAACGACGGAAACGATCTGAACGACGGAAACGAGCTGAACGACTGAAACGAGCTGAACGACTGAAAAGAGCTGAACGACTGAAACGATCTGAACGACTGAAACGAGCTGAACGACTGAAAAGAGCTGAACGACGGAAACGAGCTGAACGACTGAAACGATCTGAACGACTGAAAAGAGCTGATGAGGGAAACGATCTGAACGACTGAAACGAGCTGAACGACTGAAAAGAGCTGAACGACGGAAACGAGCTGAACGACTGAAACGATCTGAACGACTGAAACGAGCTGAACGACGGAAACGATCTGAACGACGGAAACGAGATGAACGACGGAAACGATCTGAACGACGGAAACGAGCTGAACGACGGAAACGAACTGAACGACGGAAACGATCTAAACGACGGAAACGATCTGAACGACGGAAACGACCTCAAGACGGAAACGATCTGAACGACGGAAAAGAGCTGAACGACTGAAACGATCTGAACGATTGAAACGAGCTGAACGATGGAAGCGATCTGAACGACAGAAATGAGCTGAACGACAAACGATCTGAATGACGGAAACGATCTGAACGACTGAAACGATCTGAACGACTGAAAAGAGCTGGTGAGGGAAACGATCTGAACGACTGAAACGATCTGAACGATGGGAACGATCTGAACGACTGAAAAGAGCTGATGAGGGAAACGATCTGAACGCCTGAAAAGAGCTGAACGACTGAAATGATCTGAACGACTGAAAAGAGCTGATGAGGGAAACGATCTGACGACTGAAACGAGCTGAACGACTGAAAAGAGCTGAACGACGGAAACGAGCTGAACGACTGAAACGATCTGAACGACTGAAACGATCTGAACGACGGAAACGATCTGAAAGACAGAAACGATCTGAACGACTGAAACGATCTGAACGACTGAAACGATCTGAACGACGGAAACGATCTGAAAGACAGAAACGATCTGAACGACAGAAACGATCTCATCGACGTAAACGATCTGAACGACGGAAACGATCTGAACGACGGAAACGATCTGAACGACTGAAACGATCTGAACGACGGAAACGATCTGAAAGACGGAAACGATCTGAACGACTGAAACGATCTGAACGACGGAAACGATCTGAAAGACAGAAACGATCTGAACGACGGAAACGATCTGAACGACAGAAACGATCTCATCGACGTAAACGATCTGAACGACGGAAACGATCTGAACGACGGAAACGAGATGAACGACTGAAACGATCTGAATGACTGAAACGAGCTGAACGACGGAAACGAGCTGAACGACGGAAACGAGCTGAACGACGGAAACGAACTGAACGACGGAAACGATCTAAACGACGGAAACGATCTGAACGACTGAAACGAGCTGAACGACGGAAACAATCTGAACGACGGAAACGATCTGAACGACTGAAATGATCTGAAAGACTGAAACGATCTGAACGACTGAAAAGAGCTGATGAGGGAAACGATCTGAACGACTGAAACGAGCTGAATTACGGAAACGATCTGAACGACCGAAACGATCTGAACGACAGAAACGAGCTGAACGACAAACGATCTGAATGACGGAAACGATCTGAACGACTGAAACGATCTGAACGACTGAAATGATCTGAACGACTGAAACGATCTGAATGACGGAAAAGAGCTGATCGACAAACGATCTGAATGACGGAAACGAGCTGAACCACAGAAACGATCTGAACGACTGAAACGAGCTGAATTACGGATACGATCTGAACGACAGAACCGAGCTGAACGACAAACGATCTGAATGACGGAAACGATCTGAACGACGGAAACGATCTGAACGAAAGAAACGATCTGAACGACCAAAACGATCTGAACGACGGAAACGTCTGAACGACTGAAAAGAGTTGATGAGGGAAACGATCTGAACGACTGAAACGAGCTCAACGACGGAAACGAGCTTAACGACTGAAACGATCTGAACGACTGAAAAGAGCTGAACGACGGAAACGAGCTGAACGACTGAAACGATCTGAACGACTGAAACGATCTGAACGACGGAAACGATCTGAACGACAGAAACGATCTGAACGACGGAAACGGACTGAAAGACTGAAACGATCTGAACGACAGAAACGATCTCATCGACGTAAACGATCTGAACGACGGAAACGAGATGAACGACGGAAACGATCTGAACGACGGAAACGAGCTGAACGACTGAAACGAGCTGAACGACTGAAAAGAGCTGAACGACTGAAACGATCTGAACGACTGAAACGAGCTGAACGACTGAAAAGAGCTGAACGACGGAAACGAGCTGAACGACTGAAACGATCTGAACGACTGAAAAGAGCTGATGAGGGAAACGATCTGAACGACTGAAACGAGCTGAACGACTGAAAAGAGCTGAACGACGGAAACGAGCTGAACGACTGAAACGATCTGAACGACTGAAACGAGCTGAACGACGGAAACGATCTGAACGACGGAAACGAGATGAACGACGGAAACGATCTGAACGACGGAAACGAGCTGAACGACGGAAACGAACTGAACGACGGAAACGATCTAAACGACGGAAACGATCTGAACGACGGAAACGACCTCAAGACGGAAACGATCTGAACGACGGAAAAGAGCTGAACGACTGAAACGATCTGAACGATTGAAACGAGCTGAACGATGGAAGCGATCTGAACGACAGAAATGAGCTGAACGACAAACGATCTGAATGACGGAAACGATCTGAACGACTGAAACGATCTGAACGACTGAAAAGAGCTGGTGAGGGAAACGATCTGAACGACTGAAACGATCTGAACGATGGGAACGATCTGAACGACTGAAAAGAGCTGATGAGGGAAACGATCTGAACGCCTGAAAAGAGCTGAACGACTGAAATGATCTGAACGACTGAAAAGAGCTGATGAGGGAAACGATCTGAACGACTGAAACGAGCTGAACGACTGAAAAGAGCTGAACGACGGAAACGAGCTGAACGACTGAAACGATCTGAACGACTGAAACGATCTGAACGACGGAAACGATCTGAAAGACAGAAACGATCTGAAAGACAGAAACGATCTGAACGACGGAAACGAGCTGAACGACTGAAACGATCTGAACGACTGAAACGATCTGAACGACTGAAACGATCTGAACGACTGAAACGATCTGAACGACGGAAACGATCTGAAAGACAGAAACGATCTGAACGACAGAAACGATCTCATCGACGTAAACGATCTGAACGACGGAAACGATCTGAACGACGGAAACGATCTGAACGACTGAAACGATCTGAACGACGGAAACGATCTGAAAGACGGAAACGATCTGAACGACTGAAACGATCTGAACGACGGAAACGATCTGAAAGACAGAAACGATCTGAACGACGGAAACGATCTGAACGACAGAAACGATCTCATCGACGTAAACGATCTGAACGACGGAAACGATCTGAACGACGGAAACGAGATGAACGACTGAAACGATCTGAATGACTGAAACGAGCTGAACGACGGAAACGAGCTGAACGACGGAAACGAACTGAACGACGGAAACGATCTAAACGACGGAAACGATCTGAACGACTGAAACGAGCTGAACGACGGAAACAATCTGAACGACGGAAACGATCTGAACGACTGAAATGATCTGAAAGACTGAAACGATCTGAACGACTGAAAAGAGCTGATGAGGGAAACGATCTGAACGACTGAAACGAGCTGAATTACGGAAACGATCTGAACGACCGAAACGATCTGAACGACAGAAACGAGCTGAACGACAAACGATCTGAATGACGGAAACGATCTGAACGACTGAAACGATCTGAACGACTGAAATGATCTGAACGACTGAAACGATCTGAATGACGGAAAAGAGCTGATCGACAAACGATCTGAATGACGGAAACGAGCTGAACCACAGAAACGATCTGAACGACTGAAACGAGCTGAATTACGGATACGATCTGAACGACAGAACCGAGCTGAACGACAAACGATCTGAATGACGGAAACGATCTGAACGACGGAAACGATCTGAACGAAAGAAACGATCTGAACGACCAAAACGATCTGAACGACGGAAACGTCTGAACGACTGAAAAGAGTTGATGAGGGAAACGATCTGAACGACTGAAACGAGCTCAACGACGGAAACGAGCTTAACGACTGAAACGATCTGAACGACTGAAAAGAGCTGAACGACGGAAACGAGCTGAACGACTGAAACGATCTGAACGACTGAAACGATCTGAACGACGGAAACGATCTGAACGACAGAAACGATCTGAACGACGGAAACGGACTGAAAGACTGAAACGATCTGAACGACAGAAACGATCTCATCGACGTAAACGATCTGAACGACAGAAACGATCTCATCGACGTAAACGATCTGAACGACGTAAACGATCTGAACGACTGAAACGATCTGAGCGACTGAAACGATCTGAACGACTGAAATGATCTGAACGACGGAAACGATCTGAACGACGGAAACGATCTGAACGACTTAACAGAGCTGAACGACAAACGATCTGAATGACGGAAACGATCTGAACGACTGAAACGATCTGAACGACTGAAAAGAGCTGAACGACGGAAACGAGCTGAACGACTGAAACGATCTGAACGACTGAAACGATCTGAACGACGGAAACGATCTGAACGACAGAAACGATCTGAACGACGGAAACGGACTGAAAGACTGAAACGATCTGAACGACAGAAACGATCTCATCGACGTAAACGATCTGAACGACGGAAACGATCTCAACGACTGAAATGATCTGAACGACTGAAACGATCTGAACGACTGAAAAGAGCTGATGAGGGAAACGATCTGAACGACTGAAACGAGCTGAATTACGGAAACGATCTGAACGACCGAAACGATCTGAACGACGGAAACGAGCTGAACGACAAACGATCTGAATGACGGAAACGATCTGAACGACTGAAACGATCTGAACGACTGAAATGATCTGAACGACTGAAACGATCTGAATGACGGAAAAGAGCTGATCGACAAACGATCTGAATGACGGAAACGAGCTGAACGACGGAAACGAGCTAAACCACAGAAACGATCTGAACGACTGAAACGAGCTGAATTACGGATACGATCTGAACGACAGAACCGAGCTGAACGACAAACGATCTGAATGACGGAAACGATCTGAACGACGGAAACGATCTGAACGAAAGAAACGATCTGAACGACCAAAACGATCTGAACGACGGAAACGTCTGAACGACTGAAAAGAGTTGATGAGGGAAACGATCTGAACGACTGAAACGAGCTCAACGACGGAAACGAGCTTAACGACTGAAACGATCTCAACGACTGAAAAGAGCTGAACGACGGAAACGAGCTGAACGACTGAAACGATCTGAACGACTGAAACGATCTGAACGACGGAAACGATCTGAACGACAGAAACGATCTGAACGACGGAAACGGACTGAAAGACTGAAACGATCTGAACGACAGAAACGATCTCATCGACGTAAACGATCTGAACGACAGAAACGATCTCATCGACGTAAACGATCTGAACGACGTAAACGATCTGAACGACGGAAACAAGCTGAACGACGGAAACGATCTGAACGACGGAAAAGATCTGAACGACTGAAACGATCTGAGCGACTGAAACGATCTGAACGACTGAAATGATCTGAACGACGGAAACGATCTGAACGACGGAAACGATCTGAACGACTTAACAGAGCTGAACGACAAACGATCTGAATGACGGAAACGATCTGAACGACTGAAACGATCTGAACGACTGAATAGAGCTGAACGACGGAAACGAGCTGAACGACTGAAACGATCTGAACGACTGAAACGATCTGAACGACGGAAACGATCTGAACGACAGAAACGATCTGAACGACGGAAAAGGACTGAAAGACAGAAACGATCTGAACGACAGAAACGATCTCATCGACGTAAACGATCTGAACGACAGAAACGATCTCATCGACGTAAACGATCTGAACGACGTAAACGATCTGAACGACGGAAACAAGCTGAACGACGGAAACGATCTGAACGACGGAAACGATCTGAACGACTGAAACGATCTGAGCGACTGAAACGATCTGAACGACTGAAATGATCTGAACGACGGAAACGATCTGAACGACGGAAACGATCTGAACGACTTAACAGAGCTGAACGACAAACGATCTGAATGACGGAAACGATCTGAACGACGGAAACGATCTGAACGACGGAAACGATCTCAACGACTGAAATGATCTGAACGACTGAAACGATCTGAACGACTGAAAGGATCTGAACGACTGAAACGATCTAAACGACGGAAACGATCTGAACGACGGAAACGATCTGAACGACGGAAATGATCTGAACGACGGAAACGAGCTGAATAACGGAAACGATCTGAACGACTGAAACGATCTGAATGACGGAAAAGAGCTGAACGACTGAAACGATCTGAACGATTGAAACGAGCTGAACGATGGAAGCGATCTGAACGACAGAAATGAGCTGAACGACAAACGATCTGAATGACGGAAACGATCTGAACGACTGAAACGATCTGAACGACTGAAAAGAGCTGATGAGGGAAACGATCTGAACGACTGAAACGAGCTGAACGATGGGAACGATCTGAACGACTGAAAAGAGCTGATGAGGGAAACGATCTGAACGCCTGAAAAGAGCTGAACGACTGAAATGATCTGAACGACTGAAAAGAGCTGATGAGGGAAACGATCTGAACGACTGAAACGAGCTGAACGACTGAAAAGAGCTGAACGACGGAAACGAGCTGAACGACTGAAACGATCTGAACGACGGAAACGATCTGAAAGACAGAAACGATCTGAACGACGGAAACGATCTGAACGACAGAAACGATCTCATCGACGTAAACGATCTGAACGACGGAAACGATCTGAACGACGGAAACGAGATGAACGACTGAAACGATCTGAATGACTGAAACGAGCTGAACGACGGAAACGAGCTGAACGACGGAAACGAGCTGAACGACGGAAACGAACTGAACGACGGAAACGATCTAAACGACGGAAACGATCTGAACGACGTAAACGATCTGAACGACAGAAACGATCTCATCGACGTAAACGATCTGAACGACCTAAACGATCTGAACGACCGAAACGATCTCAACGACTGAAATGATCTGAACGACTGAAACGATCTGAACGACTGAAAGGATCTGAACGACTGAAACGATCTAAACGACGGAAACGATCTGAACGACGGAAACGATCTGAACGACGGAAACGATCTGAACGACGGAAACGAGCTGAATAACGGAAACGATCTGAACGACTGAAACGATCTGAATGACGGAAAAGAGCTGAACGACTGAAACGATCTGAACGATTGAAACGAGCTGAACGATGGAAGCGATCTGAACGACAGAAATGAGCTGAACGACAAACGATCTGAATGACGGAAACGATCTGAACGACTGAAACGATCTGAACGACTGAAAAGAGCTGATGAGGGAAACGATCTGAACGCCTGAAAAGAGCTGAACGACTGAAATGATCTGAACGACTGAAAAGAGCTGATGAGGGAAACGATCTGAACGACTGAAACGAGCTGAACGACTGAAAAGAGCTGAACGACGGAAACGAGCTGAACGACTGAAACGATCTGAACGACTGAAACGATCTGAACGACGGAAACGATCTGAAAGACAGAAACGATCTGAACGACTGAAACGATCTGAACGACTGAAACGATCTGAACGACGGAAACGATCTGAACGACAGAAACGGACTGAAAGACTGAAACGATCTGAACGACGGAAACGATCTGAACGACTGAACAGAGCTGAACGACAAACGATCTGAACGACGGAAACGATCTGAACGACGGAAACGAGCTGAATAACGGAAACGATCTGAACGACTGAAACGATCTGAATGACGGAAAAGAGCTGAACGACTGAAACGATCTGAACGATTGAAACGAGCTGAACGACAAACGATCTGAATGACGGAAACGATCTGAACGACTGAAACGATCTGAACGACTGAAAAGACCTGATGAGGGAAACGATCTGTACGACTGAAACGAGCTGAACGATGGGAACGATATGAACGACTGAAAAGAGCTGAACGACTGAAAAGAGCTGATGAGGGAAACGATCTGAACGACTGAAAAGAGCTGAACGACTGAAACGATCTGAACGACGGAAACGATCTGAACGACGGAAACGATCTGAACGACGGAAACGAGATGAACGACTGAAAAGAGCTGAACGACTGAAACGATCTGAACGACGGAAACGAGCTGAACGACTGAAACGATCTGAACGATTGAAACGAGCTGAACGACGGAAACGATCTGAACGACGGAAACGAGATGAACGACGGAAACGATCTGAACGACGGAAACGAGCTGAACGACGGAAACGAACTGAACGACGGAAACGATCTAAACGACGGAAACGATCTGAACGACGGAAACGACCTCAAGACGGAAACGATCTGAACGACGGAAAAGAGCTGAACGACTGAAACGATCTGAACGATTGAAACGAGCTGAACGATGGAAGCGATCTGAACGACAGAAATGAGCTGAACGACAAACGATCTGAATGACGGAAACGATCTGAACGACTGAAACGATCTGAACGACTGAAAAGAGCTGATGAGGGAAACGATCTGAACGCCTGAAAAGAGCTGAACGACTGAAATGATCTGAACGACTGAAAAGAGCTGATGAGGGAAACGATCTGAACGACGGAAACGAGCTGAACGACTGAAACGATCTGAACGACGGAAACGAGATGAACGACGGAAACGATCTGAACGACGGAAACGAGATGAACGACGGAAACGATCTGAACGACGGAAACGAGCTGAACGACGGAAACGAACTGAACGACGGAAACGATCTAAACGACGGAAACGATCTGAACGACGGAAACGACCTCAAGACGGAAACGATCTGAACGACGGAAAAGAGCTGAACGACTGAAACGATCTGAACGATTGAAACGAGCTGAACGATGGAAGCGATCTGAACGACAGGAATGAGCTGAACGACAAACGATCTGAATGACGGAAACGATCTGAACGACTGAAACGATCTGAACGACTGAAAAGAGCTGATGAGGGAAACGATCTGAACGACTGAAACGAGCTGAACGATGGGAACGATCTGAACGACTGAAAAGAGCTGATGAGGGAAACGATCTGAACGCCTGAAAAGAGCTGAACGACTGAAATGATCTGAACGACTGAAAAGAGCTGATGAGGGAAACGATCTGAACGACTGAAACGAGCTGAACGACTGAAAAGAGCTGAACGACGGAAACGAGCTGAACGACTGAAACGATCTGAACGACTGAAACGATCTGAACGACGGAAACGATCTGAAAGACAGAAACGATCTGAACGACTGAAACGATCTGAACGACTGAAACGATCTGAACGACGGAAACGATCTGAAAGACAGAAACGATCTGAACGACAGAAACGATCTCATCGACGTAAACGATCTGAACGACGGAAACGATCTGAACGACGGAAACGATCTGAACGACTGAAACGATCTGAACGACGGAAACGATCTGAAAGACAGAAACGATCTGAACGACTGAAACGATCTGAACGACGGAAACGATCTGAAAGACAGAAACGATCTGAACGACGGAAAAGATCTGAACGACGGAAACGAGCTGAACGACAAACGATCTGAATGACGGAAACGATCTGAACGACTGAAACGATCTGAACGACTGAAATGATCTGAACGACTGAAACGATCTGAATGACGGAAAAGAGCTGATCGACAAACGATCTGAATGACGGAAACGAGCTGAATGACGGAAACGATCTGAACGACCGAAACGAGCTGAATGACGGAAACGATCTGAACGACGGAAACGAGCTGAACGACAAACGAGCTGAACGACGGAAACGATCTGAACGACGGAAACGATCTGAACGACTGAAACGATCTGAATGACGGAAACGATCTGAACGACTGAAATGATCTGAACGACTGAAACGATCTGAACGACGGAAACGAGCTGAACCACAGAAACGATCTGAACGACTGAAACGAGCTGAATTACGGATACGATCTGAACGACAGAACCGAGCTGAACGACAAACGATCTGAATGACGGAAACGATCTGAACGACGGAAACGATCTGAACGAAAGAAACGATCTGAACGACCAAAACGATCTGAACGACGGAAACGTCTGAACGACTGAAAAGAGTTGATGAGGGAAACGATCTGAACGACTGAAACGAGCTGAACGACCTAAACGATCTGAAAGACAGAAACGATCTGAACGACTGAAACGATCTGAACGACGGAAACGATCTGAAAGACAGAAACGATCTGAACGACGGAAAAGATCTGAACGACAGAAACGAGCTGAACGACGGAAACGAGCTGAACGACGGAAACGAACTGAACGACGGAAACGATCTGAACGACTGAAATGATCTGAAAGACTGAAACGATCTGAACGACTGAAAAGAGCTGATGAGGGAAACGATCTGAACGACTGAAACGAGCTGAATTACGGAAACGATCTGAACGACCGAAACGATCTGAACGACGGAAACGAGCTGAACGACAAACGATCTGAATGACGGAAACGATCTGAACGACTGAAACGATTTGAACGACTGAAATGATCTGAACGACTGAAACGATCTGAATGACGGAAAAGAGCTGATCGACAAACGATCTGAATGACGGAAACGAGCTGAATGACGGAAACGATCTGAACGACCGAAACGAGCTGAATGACGGAAACGATCTGAACGACGGAAACGAGCTGAACGACAAACGAGCTGAACGACGGAAACGATCTGAACGACGGAAACGATCTGAACGACTGAAACGATCTGAATGACGGAAACGATCTGAACGACTGAAATGATATGAACGACTGAAACGATCTGAACGACGGAAACGAGCTGAACCACAGAAACGATCTGAACGACTGAAACGAGCTGAATTACGGATACGATCTGAACGACAGAACCGAGCTGAACGACAAACGATCTGAATGACGGAAACGATCTGAACGACGGAAACGATCTGAACGAAAGAAACGATCTGAACGACCAAAACGATCTGAACGACGGAAACGTCTGAACGACTGAAAAGAGTTGATGAGGGAAACGATCTGAACGACTGAAACGAGCTGAACGACGGAAACGAGCTTAACGACTGAAACGATCTGAACGACTGAAAAGAGCTGAACGACGGAAACGAGCTGAACGACTGAAACGATCTGAACGACGGAAACGATCTGAACGACAGAAACGATCTGAACGACGGAAACGGACTGAAAGACTGAAACGATCTGAACGACGGAAACGAGATGAACGACCTAAACGATCTGAACGACCGAAACGATCTGAACGACTGAAATGATCTGAACGATGGAAACGATCTGAACGACTGAAATGATCTGAAAGACTGAAACGATCTGAACGACTGAAAAGAGCTGATGAGGGAAACGATCTGAACGACTGAAACGATCTGAACGACGGAAACGAGCTGAACGACAAACGATCTGAATGACGGAAACGATCTGAACGACTGAAACGATCTGAACGACTGAAATGATCTGAACGACTGAAACGATCTGAATGACGGAAAAGAGCTGATCGACAAACGATCTGAATGACGGAACGAGCTGAATGACGGAAACGATCTGAACGACCGAAACGAGCTGAATGACGGAAACGATCTGAACGACGGAAACGAGCTGAACGACAAACGAGCTGAACGACGGAAACGATCTGAACGACGGAAACGATCTGAACGACTGAAACGATCTGAATGACGGAAAAGAGCTGAACGACTGAAACGAGCTGAACGATTGAAATGATCTGAACGACGGAAACGAGCTGAACCACAGAAACGATCTGAACGACTGAAACGAGCTGAATTACGGATACGATCTGAACGACAGAACCGAGCTGAACGACAAACGATCTGAATGACGGAAACGATCTGAACGACGGAAACGATCTGAACGAAAGAAACGATCTGAACGACCAAAACGATCTGAACGACGGAAACGTCTGAACGACTGAAAAGAGTTGATGAGGGAAACGATCTGAACGACTGAAACGAGCTGAACGACGGAAACGAGCTTAACGACGGAAACGATCTGAACGACAGAAACGATCTGAACGACGGAAACGATCTGAACGACGGAAACGAGCTGAACGACGGAAACGAACTGAACGACGGAAACGATCTGAACGACAGAAACGAGCTGAACGACGGAAACGAACTGAACGACGGAAACGATCTAAACGACGGAAACGATCTGAACGACGGAAACGACCTCAAGACGGAAACGATCTGAATGACTGAAACGATCTGAACGACGGAAACGAGCTGAACGACAAACGATCTGAATGACGGAAACGATCTGAACGACTGAAACGAGCTGAACGACTGAAACGATCTGAACGATTGAAACGAGCTGAACGATGGAAGTGATCTGAACGACAGAAATGAGCTGAACGACAAACGATCTGAATGACGGAAACGATCTGAACGACTGAAAAGATCTGAACGACTGAAAAGAGCTGATGAGGGAAACGATCTGAACGACTGAAACGAGCTGAACGACTGAAACGATCTGAACGACTGAAACGAGCTGAACGACGGAAACGATCTGAACGACGGAAACGACCTCAAGACGGAAACGATCTGAACGACGGAAAAGAGCTGAACGACTGAAACGATCTGAACGATTGAAACGAGCTGAACGACAGAAAAGAGCTGATGAGGGAAACGATCTGAACGACTGAAACGAGCTGAATTACGGAAACGATCTGAACGACCGAAACGATCTGAACGACGGAAACGAGCTGAACGACAAACGATCTGAATGACGGAAACGATCTGAACGACTGAAACGATCTGAACGACTGAAATGATCTGAACGACTGAAACGATCTGAATGACGGAAAAGAGCTGATCGACAAACGATCTGAATGACGGAAACGAGCTGAATGACGGAAACGATCTGAACGACCGAAACGAGCTGAATGACGGAAACGATCTGAACGACGGAAACGAGCTGAACGACAAACGAGCTGAACGACGGAAACGATCTGAACGACTGAAACGAGCTGAATTACGGATACGATCTGAACGACAGAACCGAGCTGAACGACAAACGATCTGAATGACGGAAACGATCTGAACGACGGAAACGATCTGAACGAAAGAAACGATCTGAACGACCAAAACGATCTGAACGACGGAAACGTCTGAACGACTGAAAAGAGTTGATGAGGGAAACGATCTGAACGACTGAAACGAGCTGAACGACGGAAACGAGCTTAACGACTGAAACGATCTGAACGACTGAAAAGAGCTGAACGACGGAAACGAGCTGAACGACTGAAACGATCTGAACGACGGAAACGATCTGAACGACAGAAACGATCTGAACGACGGAAACGGACTGAAAGACTGAAACGATCTGAACGACAGAAACGATCTCATCGACGTAAACGATCTGAACGACAGAAACGATCTCATCGACGTAAACGATCTGAACGACGTAAACGATCTGAACGACGGAAACGAGCTGAACGACGGAAACGATCTGAACGACGGAAACGATCTGAACGACTGAAAAGATCTGAACGACTGAAACGATCTAAACGACGGAAAAGAGCTGAACGACTGAAACGATCTGAACGATTGAAACGAGCTGAACGATGTAAGCGATCTGAACGACAGAAATGAGCTGAACGACAAACGATCTGAATGACGGAAACGATCTGAACGACTGAAAAGAGCTGAACGACGGAAACGAGCTGAACGACTGAAACGATCTGAATGACGCAAAAGAGCTGATCGACAAACGATCTGAATGACGGAAACGAGCTGAATGACGGAAACGATCTGAACGACCGAAACGAGCTGAATGACGGAAACGATCTGAACGACGGAAACGAGCTGAACGACAAACGAGCTGAACGACGGAAACGATCTGAACGACTGAAACGAGCTGAATTACGGATACGATCTGAACGACAGAACCGAGCTGAACGACAAACGATCTGAATGACGGAAACGATCTGAACGAAAGAAACGATCTGAACGACCAAAACGATCTGAACGACGGAAACGTCTGAACGACTGAAATGATCTGAACGACTGAAACGATCTGAATGACGGAAAAGAGCTGATCGACAAACGATCTGAATGACGGAAACGAGCTGAATGACGGAAACGATCTGAACGACCGAAACGAGCTGAATGACGGAAACGATCTGAACGACGGAAACGAGCTGAACGACAAACGAGCTGAACGACGGAAACGATCTGAACGACTGAAACGAGCTGAATTACGGATACGATCTGAACGACAGAACCGAGCTGAACGACAAACGATCTGAATGACGGAAACGATCTGAACGACGGAAACGATCTGAACGAAAGAAACGATCTGAACGACCAAAACGATCTGAACGACGGAAACGTCTGAACGACTGAAAAGAGTTGATGAGGGAAACGATCTGAACGACTGAAACGAGCTGAACGACGGAAACGAGCTCAACGACTGAAACGATCTGAACGACTGAAAAGAGCTGAACGACGGAAACGAGCTGAACGACTGAAACGATCTGAACGACGGAAACGATCTGAACGACAGAAACGATCTGAACGACGGAAACGGACTGAAAGACTGAAACGATCTGAACGACAGAAACGATCTCATCGACGTAAACGATCTGAACGACGTAAACGATCTGAACGACGGAAACGAGCTGAACGACGGAAACGATCTGAACGACGGAAACGATCTGAACGACTGAAAAGATCTGAACGACTGAAACGATCTAAACGACGGAAAAGAGCTGAACGACTGAAACGATCTGAACGATTGAAACGAGCTGAACGATGGAAGCGATCTGAACGACAGAAATGAGCTGAACGACAAACGATCTGAATGACGGAAACGATCTGAACGACTGAAACGATCTGAACGACTGAAAAGAGCTGATGAGGGAAACGATCTGAACGACTGAAACGAGCTGAACGATGGGAACGATATGAACGACTGAAAAGAGCTGAACGACTGAAACGATCTCAACGACTGAAAAGAGCTGATGAGGGAAACGATCTGAACGTTGGAAACGAGCTGAACGATGGGAACGATATGAACGACGGAAACGAGCTGAACGACGGAAACGAACTGAACGACGGAAACGATCTAAACGACGGAAACGATCTGAACGACGGAAACGACCTCAAGACGGAAACGATCTGAACGACGGAAAAGAGCTGAACGACGGAAAAGAGCTGAACGACTGAAACGATCTGAACGATTGAAAAGAGCTGAACGACGGAAACGAGCTGAACGACTGAAACGATCTGAACGACTGAAACGACCTCAAGACGGAAACGATCTGAACGACGTAAACGATCTGAACGACAGAAACGATCTCATCGACGTAAACGATCTGAACGACGTAAACGAGCTGAACGACGGAAACGATCTGAACGACGGAAACGATCTGAACGACTGAAAAGAGCTGAACGACTGAAACGAGCTGAACGATTGAAATGATCTGAACGACGGAAACGAGCTGAACCACAGAAACGATCTGAACGACTGAAACGAGCTGAATTACGGATACGATCTGAACGACAGAACCGAGCTGAACGACAAACGATCTGAATGACGGAAACGATCTGAACGCCTGAAAAGAGCTGAACGACTGAAATGATCTGAACGACTGAAAAGAGCTGATGAGGGAAACGATCTGAACGACTGAAACGAGCTGAACGACTGAAAAGAGCTGAACGACGGAAACGAGCTGAACGACTGAAACAATCTGAACGACTGAAACGATCTGAACGACGGAAACGATCTGAACGACGGAAACGATCTGAAAGACAGAAACGATCTGAACGACAGAAACGATCTCATCGACGTAAACGATCTGAACGACGTAAACGATCTGAACGACGGAAACGATCTGAACGACGGAAACGAGATGAACGACTGAAAAGAGCTGAACGATGGAAACGAGCTGAACGACTGAAACGATCTGAACGACTGAAACGATCTGAACGACTGAAACGATCTGAACGACTGAAATGATCTGAACGACTGAAACGATCTGAACGACGGAAACGATCTGAACGAAAGAAACGATCTGAACTACCAAATTGATCTGAACGACGGAAACGATCTGAACGACGGAAACGAGCTGAATAACGGAAACGATCTGAACGACTGAAACGATCTGAATGACGGAAAAGAGCTGAACGACTGAAACGATCTGAACGATTGAAACGAGCTGAACGATGGAAGCGATCTGAACGACAGAAATGAGCTGAACGACAAACGATCTGAATGACGGAAACGATCTGAACGACGGAAACGATCTGAACGACTGAAACGATCTGAACGACTGAAACGATCTGAACGACGGAAACGATCTGAAAGACAGAAACGATCTGAACGACAGAAACGATCTCATCGACGTAAACGATCTGAACGACGGAAACGATCTGAACGACGGAAACGATCTGAACGACGGAAACGAGATGAACGACTGAAAAGAGCTGAACGACGGAAACGAGCTGAACGACTGAAACGATCTGAACGACTGAAACGATCGCAACGACGGAAACGATCTGAAAGACAGTAACGATCTGAACGACTGAAACGATCTGAACGACGAAAACGATCTGAACGACTGAAACGATCTGAATGACGGAAACGAGATGAACGACTGAAACGATCTGAACGACGGAAACGAGCTGAACGACTGAAACGATCTGAACGACTGAAACGAGCTGAACGACGGAAACCATCTGAACGACTGAAACCATCTGAATGACGGAAACCATCTGAACGACGGAAAAGAGCTGAATTACGGTAACGATCTGAACGACTGAAATTATCTGAACGACGGAAACGATCTGAACGACTGAAACGATCTGAACGACGGAAACGAGCTGAACAACGGAAACGAGCTGAACGACAAACGATCTGAACGACTGAAACGAGCTGAATTACGGAAAAGAGCTGAACGACCGAAACGATCTGAACGACGGAAACGAGCTGAACGACAAACGATCTGAATGACGGAAACGTCTGAACGACTGAAAAGAGTTGATGAGGGAAACGATCTGAACGACTGAAACGAGCTGAACGACGGAAACGAGCTGAACGACTGAAACGATCTGAACGACTGAAAAGAGCTGAACGACTGAAACGAGCTGAACGATTGAAATGATCTGAACGACGGAAACGAGCTGAACCACAGAAACGATCTGAACGACTGAAACGAGCTGAATTACGGATACGATCTGAACGACAGAACCGAGCTGAACGACAAACGATCTGAATGACGGAAACGATCTGAACGCCTGAAAAGAGCTGAACGACTGAAATGATCTGAACGACTGAAAAGAGCTGATGAGGGAAACGATCTGAACGACTGAAACGAGCTGAACGACTGAAAAGAGCTGAACGACGGAAACGAGCTGAACGACTGAAACAATCTGAACGACTGAAACGATCTGAACGACGGAAACGATCTGAACGACGGAAACGATCTGAAAGACAGAAACGATCTGAACGACAGAAACGATCTCATCGACGTAAACGATCTGAACGACGTAAACGATCTGAACGACGGAAACGATCTGAACGACGGAAACGAGATGAACGACTGAAAAGAGCTGAACGATGGAAACGAGCTGAACGACTGAAACGATCTGAACGACTGAAACGATCTGAACGACTGAAACGATCTGAACGACTGAAATGATCTGAACGACTGAAACGATCTGAACGACGGAAACGATCTGAACGAAAGAAACGATCTGAACTACCAAATTGATCTGAACGACGGAAACGATCTGAACGACGGAAACGAGCTGAATAACGGAAACGATCTGAACGACTGAAACGATCTGAATGACGGAAAAGAGCTGAACGACTGAAACGATCTGAACGATTGAAACGAGCTGAACGATGGAAGCGATCTGAACGACAGAAATGAGCTGAACGACAAACGATCTGAATGACGGAAACGATCTGAACGACGGAAACGATCTGAACGACTGAAACGATCTGAACGACTGAAACGATCTGAACGACGGAAACGATCTGAAAGACAGAAACGATCTGAACGACAGAAACGATCTCATCGACGTAAACGATCTGAACGACGGAAACGATCTGAACGACGGAAACGATCTGAACGACGGAAACGAGATGAACGACTGAAAAGAGCTGAACGACGGAAACGAGCTGAACGACTGAAACGATCTGAACGACTGAAACGATCGCAACGACGGAAACGATCTGAAAGACAGTAACGATCTGAACGACTGAAACGATCTGAACGACGAAAACGATCTGAACGACTGAAACGATCTGAATGACGGAAACGAGATGAACGACTGAAACGATCTGAACGACGGAAACGAGCTGAACGACTGAAACGATCTGAACGACTGAAACGAGCTGAACGACGGAAACCATCTGAACGACTGAAACCATCTGAATGACGGAAACCATCTGAACGACGGAAAAGAGCTGAATTACGGTAACGATCTGAACGACTGAAATTATCTGAACGACGGAAACGATCTGAACGACTGAAACGATCTGAACGACGGAAACGAGCTGAACAACGGAAACGAGCTGAACGACAAACGATCTGAACGACTGAAACGAGCTGAATTACGGAAAAGAGCTGAACGACCGAAACGATCTGAACGACGGAAACGAGCTGAACGACAAACGATCTGAATGACGGAAACGTCTGAACGACTGAAAAGAGTTGATGAGGGAAACGATCTGAACGACTGAAACGAGCTGAACGACGGAAACGAGCTGAACGACTGAAACGATCTGAACGACTGAAACGATCTGAACGACAGAAAAGAGCTGAACGACTGAAACGATCTGAACGACTGAAAAGAGCTGATGAGGGAAACGATCTGAACGACTGAAACGATCTGAACGACGGAAACGATCTGAACGACAGAAACGATCTGAACGACGGAAACGGACTGAAAGACTGAAACGATCTGAACGACAGAAACGATCTCATCGACGTAAACGATCTGAACGACAGAAACGATCTCATCGACGTAAACGATCTGAACGACGTAAACGATCTGAACGACGGAAACGAGCTGAACGACGGAAACGATCTGAACGACGGAAACGATCTGAACGACGGAAACGATCTGAACGACTGAAACGATCTGAACGACGGAAACGATCTGAAAGACAGAAACGATCTGAACGACTGAAACGATCTGAACGACGGAAACGATCTGAAAGACAGAAACGATCTGAACGACGGAAACGATCTGAACGACAGAAACGATCTCATCGACGTAAACGATCTGAACGACGGAAACGATCTGAACGACGGAAACGAGATGAACGACTGAAACGATCTGAACGACTGAAACGAGCTGAACGACGGAAACGAGCTGAACGATGGAAACGAGCTGAACGACGGAAACGAACTGAACGACGGAAACGATCTGAACGACGGAAACGAGATGAACGACCTAAACGATCTGAACGACCGAAACGATCTGAACGACTGAAATGATCTGAACGACGGAAACGATCTGAACGACTGAAATGATCTGAAAGACTGAAACGATCTGAACGACTGAAAAGAGCTGATGAGGGAAACGATCTGAACGACTGAAACGAGCTGAATTACGGAAACGATCTGAACGACCGAAACGATCTGAACGACGGAAACGAGCTGAACGACAAACGATCTGAATGACGGAAACGATCTGAACGACTGAAACGATCTGAACGACTGAAATGATCTGAACGACTGAAACGATCTGAATGACGGAAAAGAGCTGATCGACAAACGATCTGAATGACGGAAACGAGCTGAATGACGGAAACGATCTGAACGACCGAAACGAGCTGAATGACGGAAACGATCTGAACGACGGAAACGAGCTGAACGACAAACGAGCTGAACGACGGAAACGATCTGAACGACGGAAACGATCTGAACGACTGAAACGATCTGAATGACGGAAAAGAGCTGAACGACTGAAACGAGCTGAACGATTGAAATGATCTGAACGACGGAAACGAGCTGAACCACAGAAACGATCTGAACGACTGAAACGAGCTGAATTACGGATACGATCTGAACGACAGAACCGAGCTGAACGACAAACGATCTGAATGACGGAAACGATCTGAACGACGGAAACGATCTGAACGAAAGAAACGATCTGAACGACCAAAACGATCTGAACGACGGAAACGTCTGAACGACTGAAAAGAGTTGATGAGGGAAACGATCTGAACGACTGAAAAGAGCTGAACGACGGAAACGAGCTGAACGACTGAAACGATCTGAACGACTGAAACGATCTGAACGACGGAAACGATCTCAACGACAGAAACGATCTCATCGACGTAAACGATCTGAACGACGTAAACGATCTGAACGACGGAAACGAGCTGAACGACGGAAACGATCTGAACGACGGAAACGATCTGAACGACTGAAACGATCTGAGCGACTGAAACAATCTGAACGACTGAAATGATCTGAACGACGGAAACGATCTGAACGACTGAAACGATCTGAACGACGGAAACGATCTGAACGACAGAAACGATCTGAACGACGGAAACGGACTGAAAGACTGAAACGATCTGAACGACAGAAACGATCTCATCGACGTAAACGATCTGAACGACGTAAACGATCTGAACGACGGAAACGATCTGAACGACGGAAACGAGATGAACGACTGAAAAGAGCTGAACGATGGAAACGAGCTGAACGACTGAAACGATCTGAACGACTGAAACGATCTGAACGACTGAAACGATCTGAACGACTGAAATGATCTGAACGACTGAAACGATCTGAACGACGGAAACGATCTGAACGAAAGAAACGATCTGAACTACCAAATTGATCTGAACGACGGAAACGATCTGAACGACGGAAACGAGCTGAATAACGGAAACGATCTGAACGACTGAAACGATCTGAATGACGGAAAAGAGCTGAACGACTGAAACGATCTGAACGATTGAAACGAGCTGAACGATGGAAGCGATCTGAACGACAGAAATGAGCTGAACGACAAACGATCTGAATGACGGAAACGATCTGAACGACGGAAACGATCTGAACGACTGAAACGATCTGAACGACTGAAACGATCTGAACGACGGAAACGATCTGAAAGACAGAAACGATCTGAACGACAGAAACGATCTCATCGACGTAAACGATCTGAACGACGGAAACGATCTGAACGACGGAAACGATCTGAACGACGGAAACGAGATGAACGACTGAAAAGAGCTGAACGACGGAAACGAGCTGAACGACTGAAACGATCTGAACGACTGAAACGATCGCAACGACGGAAACGATCTGAAAGACAGTAACGATCTGAACGACTGAAACGATCTGAACGACGAAAACGATCTGAACGACTGAAACGATCTGAATGACGGAAACGAGATGAACGACTGAAACGATCTGAACGACGGAAACGAGCTGAACGACTGAAACGATCTGAACGACTGAAACGAGCTGAACGACGGAAACCATCTGAACGACTGAAACCATCTGAATGACGGAAACCATCTGAACGACGGAAAAGAGCTGAATTACGGTAACGATCTGAACGACTGAAATTATCTGAACGACGGAAACGATCTGAACGACTGAAACGATCTGAACGACGGAAACGAGCTGAACAACGGAAACGAGCTGAACGACAAACGATCTGAACGACTGAAACGAGCTGAATTACGGAAAAGAGCTGAACGACCGAAACGATCTGAACGACGGAAACGAGCTGAACGACAAACGATCTGAATGACGGAAACGTCTGAACGACTGAAAAGAGTTGATGAGGGAAACGATCTGAACGACTGAAACGAGCTGAACGACGGAAACGAGCTGAACGACTGAAACGATCTGAACGACTGAAACGATCTGAACGACAGAAAAGAGCTGAACGACTGAAACGATCTGAACGACTGAAAAGAGCTGATGAGGGAAACGATCTGAACGACTGAAACGATCTGAACGACGGAAACGATCTGAACGACAGAAACGATCTGAACGACGGAAACGGACTGAAAGACTGAAACGATCTGAACGACAGAAACGATCTCATCGACGTAAACGATCTGAACGACAGAAACGATCTCATCGACGTAAACGATCTGAACGACGTAAACGATCTGAACGACGGAAACGAGCTGAACGACGGAAACGATCTGAACGACGGAAACGATCTGAACGACGGAAACGATCTGAACGACTGAAACGATCTGAACGACGGAAACGATCTGAAAGACAGAAACGATCTGAACGACTGAAACGATCTGAACGACGGAAACGATCTGAAAGACAGAAACGATCTGAACGACGGAAACGATCTGAACGACAGAAACGATCTCATCGACGTAAACGATCTGAACGACGGAAACGATCTGAACGACGGAAACGAGATGAACGACTGAAACGATCTGAACGACTGAAACGAGCTGAACGACGGAAACGAGCTGAACGATGGAAACGAGCTGAACGACGGAAACGAACTGAACGACGGAAACGATCTGAACGACGGAAACGAGATGAACGACCTAAACGATCTGAACGACCGAAACGATCTGAACGACTGAAATGATCTGAACGACGGAAACGATCTGAACGACTGAAATGATCTGAAAGACTGAAACGATCTGAACGACTGAAAAGAGCTGATGAGGGAAACGATCTGAACGACTGAAACGAGCTGAATTACGGAAACGATCTGAACGACCGAAACGATCTGAACGACGGAAACGAGCTGAACGACAAACGATCTGAATGACGGAAACGATCTGAACGACTGAAACGATCTGAACGACTGAAATGATCTGAACGACTGAAACGATCTGAATGACGGAAAAGAGCTGATCGACAAACGATCTGAATGACGGAAACGAGCTGAATGACGGAAACGATCTGAACGACCGAAACGAGCTGAATGACGGAAACGATCTGAACGACGGAAACGAGCTGAACGACAAACGAGCTGAACGACGGAAACGATCTGAACGACGGAAACGATCTGAACGACTGAAACGATCTGAATGACGGAAAAGAGCTGAACGACTGAAACGAGCTGAACGATTGAAATGATCTGAACGACGGAAACGAGCTGAACCACAGAAACGATCTGAACGACTGAAACGAGCTGAATTACGGATACGATCTGAACGACAGAACCGAGCTGAACGACAAACGATCTGAATGACGGAAACGATCTGAACGACGGAAACGATCTGAACGAAAGAAACGATCTGAACGACCAAAACGATCTGAACGACGGAAACGTCTGAACGACTGAAAAGAGTTGATGAGGGAAACGATCTGAACGACTGAAAAGAGCTGAACGACGGAAACGAGCTGAACGACTGAAACGATCTGAACGACTGAAACGATCTGAACGACGGAAACGATCTCAACGACAGAAACGATCTCATCGACGTAAACGATCTGAACGACGTAAACGATCTGAACGACGGAAACGAGCTGAACGACGGAAACGATCTGAACGACGGAAACGATCTGAACGACTGAAACGATCTGAGCGACTGAAACAATCTGAACGACTGAAATGATCTGAACGACGGAAACGATCTGAACGACTGAAACGATCTGAACGACGGAAACGATCTGAACGACAGAAACGATCTGAACGACGGAAACGGACTGAAAGACTGAAACGATCTGAACGACAGAAACGATCTCATCGACGTAAACGATCTGAACGACAGAAACGATCTCATCGACGTAAACGATCTGAACGACGTAAACGATCTGAACGACGGAAACGAGCTGAACGACGGAAACGATCTGAACGACGGAAACGATCTGAACGACTGAAACGATCTGAGCGACTGAAACGATCTGAACGACTGAAATGATCTGAACGACGGAAACGATCTGAACGACGGAAACGATCTGAACGACTGAACAGAGCTGAACGACAAACGATCTGAACGACGGAAACGATCTGAACGACGGAAACGAGCTGAATAACGGAAACGATCTGAACGACTGAAACGATCTGAACGACTGAAATGATCTGAACGACGGAAACGATCTGAACGACGGAAACGATCTGAACGACTGAACAGAGCTGAACGACAAACGATCTGAACGACGGAAACGATCTGAATGACGGAAACGATCTGAACGACTGAAACGATCTGAATGACGGAAAAGAGCTGAACGACTGAAACGATCTGAACGATTGAAACGAGCTGAACGACTGAAACGATCTGAGCGACTGAAACGATCTGAACGACGGAAACGATCTGAACGACGGAAACGATCTGAACGACTGAAACGATCTGAACGACGGAAACGATCTGAAAGACAGATCGTTTCAGTCGCTCAGATCGTTTCAGTCGTTCAGATCGTTTCCGTCGTTCAGATCGTTTCCGTCGTTCAGCTCGTTTCCGTCGTTCAGATCGTTTACGTCGTTCAGATCGTTTACGTCGATGAGATCGTTTCTGTCGTTCAGATCGTTTCAGTCTTTCAGTCCGTTTCCGTCGTTCAGATCGTTTCTGTCGTTCAGATCGTTTCCCTCATCATCTCTTTTCAGTCATTCAGATCGTTTCAATCGTTCAGATCGTTTCCGTCATTCAGATCGTTTCAGTCGTTCAGATCGTTTCCGTTATTCAGCTCGTTTCCGTCGTTCAGATCGTTTCCGTCGTTCAGATCGTTTGTCGTTCAGCTCTGTTCAGTCGTTCAGATCGTTTCCGTCGTTCAGATCGTTTCCGTCGTTTAGATCGTTTCAGTCGTTCAGATCATTTCAGTCGTTCAGATCGTTTCAGTCGCTCAGATCGTTTCAGTCGTTCAGATCGTTTCCGTCGTTCAGATCGTTTCCGTCGTTCAGCTCGTTTCCGTCGTTCAGATCGTTTACGTCGTTCAGATCGTTTACGTCGATGAGATCGTTTCTGTCGTTCAGATCGTTTACGTCGATGAGATCGTTTCTGTCGTTCAGATCGTTTCAGTCTTTCAGTCCGTTTCCGTCGTTCAGATCGTTTCTGTCGTTCAGATCGTTTCCGTCGTTCAGATCGTTTCAGTCGTTCAGATCGTTTCCCTCATCAGCTCTTTTCAGTCGTTCAGATCGTTTCAGTCGTTCAGCTCTTTTCTGTCGTTCAGATCGTTCAGATCGTTTCAGTCGTTCAGATCGTTTCAGTCGTTCAGCTCGTTTCCGTCGTTCAGCTCGTTTCAGTCGTTCAGATCGTTTCCCTCATCAACTCTTTTCAGTCGTTCAGACGTTTCCGTCATTCAGATCGTTTGTCGTTCAGCTCGTTTCCGTCGTTCAGATCGTTTCGGTCGTTCAGCTCTTTTCCGTAATTCAGCTCGTTTCAGTCGTTCAGATCGTTTGTCGTTCAGCTCGTTTCCGTTGTTCAGATCGTTTCAGTCGTTCAGATCGTTTCCGTCGTTCAGATAATTTCAGTCGTTCAGATCGTTACCGTAATTCGGCTCTTTTCAGTCGTTCATATCGTTCCCATCGTTCAGCTCGTTTCAGTCGTTCAGATCGTTTCCCTCATCAGCTCTTTTCAGTCGTTCAGATCGTTTCAGTCGTTCAGATCGTTTCCGTCATTCAGATCGTTTGTCGTTCAGCTCGTTTCAATCGTTCAGATCGTTTCAGTCGTTCAGCTCTTTTCCGTCATTCAGATCGTTTCAGTCGTTCAGATCGTTTCCATCATTCAGATCGTTTCCGTCGTTCAGATCGTTTGTCGTTCAGCTCTGTTCAGTCGTTCAGATCGTTTCCGTCGTTCAGATCGTTTCCGTCGTTCAGATCATTTCAGTCGTTCAGATCGTTTCAGTCGTTCAGATCGTTTCCGTTATTCAGCTCGTTTCCGTCGTTCAGATCGTTTCCGTCGTTCAGATCGTTTGTCGTTCAGCTCTGTTCAGTCGTTCAGATCGTTTCCGTCGTTCAGATCGTTTCCGTCGTTCAGATCATTTCAGTCGTTCAGATCGTTTCAGTCGCTCAGATCGTTTCAGTCGTTCAGATCGTTTCCGTCGTTCAGATCATTTCCGTCGTTCAGCTCGTTTCCGTCGTTCAGATCGTTTACGTCGTTCAGATCGTTTACGTCGATGAGATCGTTTCTGTCGTTCAGATCGTTTACGTCGATGAGATCGTTTCTGTCGTTCAGATCGTTTCAGTCTTTCAGTCCGTTTCCGTCGTTCAGATCGTTTCTGTCGTTCAGATCGTTTCCGTCGTTCAGATCGTTTCAGTCGTTCAGATCGTTTCCGTCGTTCAGATCATTTCAGTCGTTCAGATTGTTTCAGTCGCTCAGATCGTTTCAGTCGTTCAGATCGTTTCCGTCGTTCAGATCGTTTCCGTCGTTCAGCTCGTTTCCGTCGTTCAGATCGTTTACGTCGTTCAGATCGTTTACGTCGATGAGATCGTTTCTGTCGTTCAGATCGTTTACGTCGATGAGATCGTTTCTGTCGTTCAGATCGTTTCAGTCTTTCAGTCCGTTTCCGTCGTTCAGATCGTTTCTGTCGTTCAGATCGTTTCCGTCGTTCAGATCGTTTCAGTCGTTCAGATCGTTTCAGTCGTTCAGCTCGTTTCCGTCGTTCAGCTCTTTTCAGTCGTTCAGATCGTTTCCCTCATCAACTCTTTTCAGTCGTTCAGACGTTTCCGTCGTTCAGATCGTTTTGGTCGTTCAGATCGTATCTGAATAACGGAAACGATCTGAACGACTGAAACGATCTGAATGACGGAAACGATCTGAACGACTGAAACGATCTGAACGACTGAAAAGAGCTGATGAGGGAAACGATCCGAACGACTGAAACGAGCTGAACGATGGGAACGATATGAACGACTGAAAAGAGCTGAACGACTGAAACGATCTGAACGACTGAAAAGAGCTGATGAGGGAAACGATCTGAACGACTGAAAAGAGCTGAACGACTGAAACGATCTGAACGACGGAAACGATCTGAACGACGGAAACGATCTGAACGACGGAAACGAGATGAACGACTGAAAAGAGCTGAACAACTGAAACGATCTGAACGACGGAAACGATCTGAACGACAGAAACGATCTCATCGACGTAAACGATCTGAACGACGGAAACGATCTGAACGACGGAAACGAGATGAACGACTGAAACGATCTGAACGACTGAAACGAGCTGAACGACGGAAACGAGCTGAACGACGGAAACGAGCTGAACGACGGAAACGAATTGAACGACGGAAACGATCTAAACGACGGAAACGATCTGAACGACTGAAACGAGCTGAACGACGGAAACGATCTGAACGACGGAAACGAGATGAACGACCTAAACGATCTGAACGACCGAAACGATCTGAACGACTGAAATGATCTGAACGACGGAAACGATCTGAACGACTGAAATGATCTGAAAGACTGAAACGATCTGAACGACTGAAAAGAGCTGATGAGGGAAACGATCTGAACGACTGAAACGAGCTGAATTACGGAAACGATCTGAACGACCGAAACGATCTGAACGACGGAAACGAGCTGAACGACAAACGATCTGAATGACGGAAACGATCTGAACGACTGAAACGATCTGAACGACTGAAATGATCGGAACGACTGAAACGATCTGAATGACGGAAAAGAGCTGATCGACAAACGATCTGAATGACGGAAACGAGCTGAATGACGGAAACGATCTGAACGACCGAAACGAGCTGAATGACGGAAACGATCTGAACGACGGAAACGAGCTGAACGACAAACGAGCTGAACGACGGAAACGATCTGAACGACGGAAACGATCTGAACGACTGAAACGATCTGAATGACGGAAAAGAGCTGAACGACTGAAACGAGCTGAACGATTGAAATGATCTGAACGACGGAAACGAGCTGAACCACAGAAACGATCTGAACGACTGAAACGAGCTGAATTACGGATACGATCTGAACGACAGAACCGAGCTGAACGACAAACGATCTGAATGACGGAAACGATCTGAACGACGGAAACGATCTGAACGAAAGAAACGATCTGAACGACCAAAACGATCTAAACGACGGAAACGTCTGAACGACTGAAAAGAGTTGATGAGGGAAACGATCTGAACGACTGAAACGAGCTGAACGACGGAAACGAGCTTAACGACTGAAACGATCTGAACGACTGAAAAGAGCTGAACGACGGAAACGAGCTGAACGACTGAAACGATCTGAACGACTGAAACGATCTGAACGACGGAAACGATCTGAACGACAGAAACGATCTGAACGACGGAAACGGACTGAAAGACTGAAACGATCTGAACGACAGAAACGATCTCATCGACGTAAACGATCTGAACGACGTAAACGATCTGAACGACGGAAACGAGCTGAACGACGGAAACGATCTGAACGACGGAAACGATCTGAACGACTGAACAGAGCTGAACGACAAACGATCTGAACGACGGAAACGATCTGAACGACGGAAACGAGCTGAATAACGGAAACGATCTGAACGACTGAAACGATCTGAATGACGGAAACGATCTGAACGACTGAAACGATCTGAATGACGGAAAAGAGCTGAACGACTGAAACGATCTGAACGATTGAAACGAGCTGAACGACAAACGATCTGAATGACGGAAACGATCTGAACGACTGAAACGATCTGAACGACTGAAAAGACCTGATGAGGGAAACGATCTGAACGACTGAAACGAGCTGAACGATGGGAACGATATGAACGACTGAAAAGAGCTGAACGACTGAAACGATATGAACGACTGAAAAGAGCTGATGAGGGAAACGATCTGAACGACTGAAAAGAGCTGAACGACTGAAACGATCTGAACGACGGAAACGATCTGAACGACGGAAACGATCTGAACGACGGAAACGAGATGAACGACTGAAAAGAGCTGAACGACTGAAACGATCTGAACGACGGAAACGATCTGAACGACAGAAACGATCTCATCGACGTAAACGATCTGAACGACGTAAACGATCTGAACGATGGAAACGAGCTGAACGACTGAAACGATCTGAACGATTGAAACGAGCTGAACGACAAACGATCTGAATGACGGAAACGATCTGAACGACTGAAACGATCTGAACGACTGAAAAGAGCTGATGAGGGAAACGATCTGAACGACAGAAACGATCTGAACGACGGAAACGGACTGAAAGACTGAAACGATCTGAACGACAGAAACGATCTCATCGACGTAAACGATCTGAACGACAGAAACGATCTCATCGACGTAAACGATCTGAACGACGTAAACGATCTGAACGACGGAAACGAGCTGAACGACGGAAACGATCTGAACGACGGAAACGATCTGAACGACTGAAACGATCTGAGCGACTGAAACGATCTGAACGACAAACGATCTGAATGACGGAAACGATCTGAACGACTGAAACGATCTGAACGACTGAAAAGACCTGATGAGGGAAACGATCTGAACGACTGAAACGAGCTGAACGATGGGAACGATATGAACGACTGAAAAGAGCTGAACGACTGAAACGATCTGAACGACTGAAAAGAGCTGATGAGGGAAACGATCTGAACGACTGAAAAGAGCTGAACGACTGAAACGATCTGAACGACGGAAACGATCTGAACGACGGAAACGATCTGAACGACGGAAACGAGATGAACGACTGAAAAGAGCTGAACGACTGAAACGATCTGAACGACGGAAACGAGCTGAACGACTGAAACGATCTGAACGACTGAAACGAGCTGAACGACGGAAACGATCTGAACGACGGAAACGAGATGAACGACGGAAACGATCTGAACGACGGAAACGAGCTGAACGACGGAAACGATCTGAACGACGTAAACGATCTGAACGACAGAAACGATCTCATCGACGTAAACGATCTGAACGACGTAAACGAGCTGAACGACGGAAACGATCTGAACGACGGAAACGATCTGAACGACTGAAAAGATCTGAACGACTGAAACGATCTAAACGACGGAAAAGAGCTGAACGACGGAAACGATCTCACGACAGAAACGATCTGAACGACGGAAACGATCTCAACGACGGAAACGATCTCAACGACTGAAACGATCTGAACGACTGAAACGATCTGAACGACTGAAAGGATCTGAACGACTGAAACGATCTAAACGACGGAAACGATCTGAACGACTGAAACGATCTGAATGACGGAAAAGAGCTGAACGACTGAAACGATCTGAACGATTGAAACGATCTGAACGACGGAAACGATCTGAACGACTGAAACGATCTGAACGACTGAAACGATCTGAACGACTGAAACGATCTGAACGACGGAAACGATCTGAAAGACAGAAACGATCTGAACGACAGAAACGATCTCATCGACGTAAACGATCTGAACGACGGAAACGATCTGAACGACGGAAACGATCTGAACGACGGAAACGAGATGAACGACTGAAAAGAGCTGAACGACGGAAACGAGCTGAACGACTGAAACGATCTGAACGACTGAAACGATCTGAACGACGGAAACGATCTGAAAGACAGTAACGATCTGAACGACTGAAACGATCTGAACGACGGAAACGATCTGAAAGACGGAAACGATCTGAACGACGGAAACGATCTGAACGACAGAAACGATCTCATCGACGTAAACGATCTGAACGACGGAAACGATCTGAACGACGGAAACGATCTGAACGACGGAAACGAGATGAACGACTGAAACGATCTGAACGACGGAAACGAGCTGAACGACTGAAACGATCTGAACGACTGAAACGAGCTGAACGACGGAAACCATCTGAACGACTGAAACGATCTGAATGACGGAAACCATCTGAACGACGGAAAAGAGCTGAATTACGGTAACGATCTGAACGACTGAAATTATCTGAACGACGGAAACGATCTGAACGACTGAAACGATCTGAACGACGGAAACGAGCTGAACAACGGAAACGAGCTGAACGACAAACGATCTGAACGACTGAAACGATCTGAATGACGGAAAAGAGCTGAACGACTGAAACGATCTGAACGATTGAAACGAGCTGAACGATGGAAGCGATCTGAACGACAGAAATGAGCTGAACGACAAACGATCTGAATGACGTAAACGATCTGAATGACGTAAACGATCTGAACGACTGAAACGATCTGAACGACTGAAAAGAGCTGATGAGGGAAACGATCTGAACGACAGAAACGATCTGAACGACGGAAACGGACTGAAAGACTGAAACGATCTGAACGACAGAAACGATCTCATCGACGTAAACGATCTGAACGACAGAAACGATCTCATCGACGTAAACGATCTGAACGACGTAAACGATCTGAACGACGGAAACGAGCTGAACGACGGAAACGATCTGAACGACGGAAACGATCTGAACGACTGAAACGATCTGAGCGACTGAAACGATCTGAACGACAAACGATCTGAATGACGGAAACGATCTGAACGACTGAAACGATCTGAACGACTGAAAAGACCTGATGAGGGAAACGATCTGAACGACTGAAACGAGCTGAACGATGGGAACGATATGAACGACTGAAAAGAGCTGAACGACTGAAACGATCTGAACGACTGAAAAGAGCTGATGAGGGAAACGATCTGAACGACTGAAAAGAGCTGAACGACTGAAACGATCTGAACGACGGAAACGATCTGAACGACGGAAACGATCTGAACGACGGAAACGAGATGAACGACTGAAAAGAGCTGAACGACTGAAACGATCTGAACGACGGAAACGAGCTGAACGACTGAAACGATCTGAACGACTGAAACGAGCTGAACGACGGAAACGATCTGAACGACGGAAACGAGATGAACGACGGAAACGATCTGAACGACGGAAACGAGCTGAACGACGGAAACGATCTGAACGACGTAAACGATCTGAACGACAGAAACGATCTCATCGACGTAAACGATCTGAACGACGTAAACGAGCTGAACGACGGAAACGATCTGAACGACGGAAACGATCTGAACGACTGAAAAGATCTGAACGACTGAAACGATCTAAACGACGGAAAAGAGCTGAACGACGGAAACGATCTCACGACAGAAACGATCTGAACGACGGAAACGATCTGAACGACGGAAACGATCTCAACGACTGAAACGATCTGAACGACTGAAACGATCTGAACGACTGAAAGGATCTGAACGACTGAAACGATCTAAACGACGGAAACGATCTGAACGACTGAAACGATCTGAATGACGGAAAAGAGCTGAACGACTGAAACGATCTGAACGATTGAAACGATCTGAACGACGGAAACGATCTGAACGACTGAAACGATCTGAACGACTGAAACGATCTGAACGACTGAAACGATCTGAACGACGGAAACGATCTGAAAGACAGAAACGATCTGAACGACAGAAACGATCTCATCGACGTAAACGATCTGAACGACGGAAACGATCTGAACGACGGAAACGATCTGAACGACGGAAACGAGATGAACGACTGAAAAGAGCTGAACGACGGAAACGAGCTGAACGACTGAAACGATCTGAACGACTGAAACGATCTGAACGACGGAAACGATCTGAAAGACAGTAACGATCTGAACGACTGAAACGATCTGAACGACGGAAACCATCTGAAAGACGGAAACGATCTGAACGACGGAAACGAGATGAACGACTGAAACGATCTGAACGACGGAAACGAGCTGAACGACTGAAACGATCTGAACGACTGAAACGAGCTGAACGACGGAAACCATCTGAACGACTGAAACGATCTGAATGACGGAAACCATCTGAACGACGGAAAAGAGCTGAATTACGGTAACGATCTGAACGACTGAAATTATCTGAACGACGGAAACGATCTGAACGACTGAAACGATCTGAACGACGGAAACGAGCTGAACAACGGAAACGAGCTGAACGACAAACGATCTGAACGACTGAAACGATCTGAATGACGGAAAAGAGCTGAACGACTGAAACGATCTGAACGATTGAAACGAGCTGAACGATGGAAGCGATCTGA
The DNA here is from genome assembly GCF_963422515.1 of Blennius ocellaris. NCBI lineage: Eukaryota > Metazoa > Chordata > Actinopteri > Blenniiformes > Blenniidae > Blennius > Blennius ocellaris. The sequence goes on along the minus strand of NW_027662273.1, from coordinate 144,646 downwards.
ACGACAGAAATGAGCTGAACGACAAACGATCTGAATGACGTAAACGATCTGAACGACGGAAACGATCTGAACGACTGAAACGATCTGAACGACTGAAACGATCTGAACGACGGAAACGATCTGAAAGACAGAAACGATCTGAACGACAGAAACGATCTCATCGACGTAAACGATCTGAACGACGGAAACGATCTGAACGACGGAAACGATCTGAACGACGGAAACGAGATGAACGACTGAAAAGAGCTGAACGACGGAAACGAGCTCAACGACTGAAACGATCTGAACGACTGAAACGATCTGAACGACGGAAACGATCTGAACGACTGAAACGATCTGAACGACGGAAACGAGCTGAACAACGGAAACGAGCTGAACGACAAACGATCTGAACGACTGAAACGATCTGAATGACGGAAAAGAGCTGAACGACTGAAACGATCTGAACGATTGAAACGAGCTGAACGATGGAAGCGATCTGAACGACAGAAATGAGCTGAACGACAAACGATCTGAATGACGTAAACGATCTGAACGACGGAAACGATCTGAACGACTGAAACGATCTGAACGACTGAAACGATCTGAACGACGGAAACGATCTGAAAGACAGAAACGATCTGAACGACAGAAACGATCTCATCGACGTAAACGATCTGAACGACGGAAACGATCTGAACGACGGAAACGATCTGAACGACGGAAACGAGATGAACGACTGAAAAGAGCTGAACGACGGAAACGAGCTGAACGACTGAAACGATCTGAACGACTGAAACGATCTGAACGACGGAAACGATCTGAAAGACGGAAACGATCTGAACGACGGAAACGATCTGAACGACAGAAACGATCTCATCGACGTAAACGATCTGAACGACGGAAACGATCTGAACGACGGAAACGATCTGAACGACGGAAATGAGATGAACGACTGAAACGATCTGAACGACGGAAACGAGCTTAACGACTGAAACGATCTGAACGACTGAAACGAGCTGAACGACGGAAACCATCTGAACGACTGAAACGATCTGAACGACGGAAACGAGCTGAACAACGGAAACGAGCTGAACGACAAACGATCTGAACGACTGAAACGATCTGAATGACGGAAAAGAGCTGAACGACTGAAACGATCTGAACGATTGAAACGAGCTGAACGATGGAAGCGATCTGAACGACAGAAATGAGCTGAACGACAAACGATCTGAATGACGGAAACGATCTGAACGACGGAAACGATCTGAAAGACAGAAACGATCTGAACGACAGAAACGATCTCATCGACGTAAACGATCTGAACGACGGAAACGATCTGAACGACGGAAACGATCTGAACGACGGAAACGAGATGAACGACTGAAAAGAGCTGAACGACGGAAACGAGCTGAACGACAGAAACGATCTCATCGACGTAAACGATCTGAACGACGTAAACGAGCTGAACGACGGAAACGATCTGAACGACGGAAACGATCTGAACGACTGAAAAGATCTGAACGACTGAAACGATCTAAACGACGGAAAAGAGCTGAACGACGGAAACGATCTCACGACAGAAACGATCTGAACGACGGAAACGATCTGAACGACGGAAACGATCTCAACGACTGAAACGATCTGAACGACTGAAACGATCTGAACGACTGAAAGGATCTGAACGACTGAAACGATCTAAACGACGGAAACGATCTGAACGACTGAAACGATCTGAATGACGGAAAAGAGCTGAACGACTGAAACGATCTGAACGATTGAAACGATCTGAACGACTGAAACGATCTGAACGACTGAAACGATCTGAACGACGGAAACGATCTGAAAGACAGAAACGATCTGAACGACAGAAACGATCTCATCGACGTAAACGATCTGAACGACGGAAACGATCTGAACGACGGAAACGATCTGAACGACGGAAACGAGATGAACGACTGAAAAGAGCTGAACGACGGAAACGAGCTGAACGACTGAAACGATCTGAACGACTGAAACGATCTGAACGACGGAAACGATCTGAAAGACAGTAACGATCTGAACGACTGAAACGATCTGAACGACGGAAACCATCTGAAAGACGGAAACGATCTGAACGACGGAAACGATCTGAACGACAGAAACGATCTCATCGACGTAAACGATCTGAACGACGGAAACGATCTGAACGACGGAAACGATCTGAACGACGGAAACGAGATGAACGACTGAAACGATCTGAACGACGGAAACGAGCTGAACGACTGAAACGATCTGAACGACTGAAACGAGCTGAACGACGGAAACCATCTGAACGACTGAAAAGAGCTGATGAGGGAAACGATCTGAACGACGGAAACGAGCTGAATAACGGAAACGATCTGAACGACTGAAACGATCTGAATGACGGAAACGATCTGAACGACTGAAACGATCTGAATGACGGAAAAGAGCTGAACGACTGAAACGATCTGAACGATTGAAACGAGCTGAACGACAAACGATCTGAACGACTGAAACGATCTGAATGACGGAAACGATCTGAACGACTGAAACGATCTGAATGACGGAAAAGAGCTGAACGACTGAAACGATCTGAACGATTGAAACGAGCTGAACGACAAACGATCTGAATGACGGAAACGATCTGAACGACTGAAACGATCTGAACGACAGAAACGATCTGAACGACGGAAACGGACTGAAAGACAGAAACGATCTGAACGACAGAAACGATCTCATCGACGTAAACGATCTGAACGACGGAAACGATCTGAACGACGGAAACGATCTGAACGACGGAAACGAGATGAACGACTGAAAAGAGCTGAACGACGGAAACGAGCTGAACGACTGAAACGATCTGAACGACTGAAACGATCTGAACGACGGAAACGATCTGAAAGACAGTAACGATCTGAACGACTGAAACGATCTGAACGACGGAAACCATCTGAAAGACGGAAACGATCTGAACGACGGAAACGATCTGAACGACAGAAACGATCTCATCGACGTAAACGATCTGAACGACGGAAACGATCTGAACGACGGAAACGATCTGAACGACGGAAACGAGATGAACGACTGAAACGATCTGAACGACGGAAACGAGCTGAACGACTGAAACGATCTGAACGACTGAAACGAGCTGAACGACGGAAACCATCTGAACGACTGAAAAGAGCTGATGAGGGAAACGATCTGAACGACGGAAACGAGCTGAATAACGGAAACGATCTGAACGACTGAAACGATCTGAATGACGGAAAAGAGCTGAACGACTGAAACGATCTGAACGATTGAAACGAGCTGAACGACAAACGATCTGAATGACGGAAACGATCTGAACGACTGAAACGATCTGAACGACAGAAACGATCTGAACGACGGAAACGGACTGAAAGACTGAAACGATCTGAACGACAGAAACGATCTCATCGACGTAAACGATCTGAACGACAGAAACGATCTCATCGACGTAAACGATCTGAACGACGTAAACGATCTGAACGACGGAAACGAGCTGAACGACGGAAACGATCTGAACGACTGAAACGATCTGAGCGACTGAAACGATCTGAACGACTGAAATGATCTGAACGACTGAAACGATCTAAACGACGGAAACGATCTGAACGACGGAAACGATCTGAACGACTGAACAGAGCTGAACGACAAACGATCTGAACGACGGAAACGATCTGAACGACGGAAACGAGCTGAATAACGGAAACGATCTGAACGACTGAAACGATCTGAATGACGGAAACGATCTGAACGACTGAAACGATCTGAATGACGGAAAAGAGCTGAACGACTGAAACGATCTGAACGACTGAAAAGACCTGATGAGGGAAACGATCTGAACGACTGAAACGAGCTGAACGATGGGAACGATATGAACGACTGAAAAGAGCTGAACGACTGAAACGATCTGAACGACTGAAAAGAGCTGATGAGGGAAACGATCTGAACGACTGAAAAGAGCTGAACGACTGAAACGATCTGAACGACGGAAACGATCTGAACGACGGAAACGATCTGAACGACGGAAACGAGATGAACGACTGAAAAGAGCTGAACGACTGAAACGATCTGAACGACGGAAACGAGCTGAACGACTGAAACGATCTGAACGACTGAAACGAGCTGAACGACGGAAACGATCTGGACGACGGAAACGAGATGAACGACGGAAACGATCTGAACGACGGAAACGAGCTGAACGACGGAAACGAACTGGACGACGGAAACGATCTAAACGACGGAAACGATCTGAACGACTGAAACGATCTGAACGACTGAAAAGAGCTGATGAGGGAAACGATCTGAACGACTGAAACGAGCTGAACGATGGGAACGATCTGAACGACTGAAAAGAGCTGATGAGGGAAACGATCTGAACGCCTGAAAAGAGCTGAACGACTGAAATGATCTGAACGACTGAAAAGAGCTGATGAGGGAAACGATCTGAACGACTGAAACGAGCTGAACGATGGGAACGATCTGAACGACTGAAAAGAGCTGATGAGGGAAACGATCTGAACGCCTGAAAAGAGCTGAACGACTGAAACGATCTGAACGACTGAAACGAGCTGAACGACTGAAAAGAGCTGAACGACGGAAATGAGCTGAACGACTGAAACGATCTGAACGACTGAAACGATCTGAACGACGGAAACGATCTGAAAGACAGAAACGATCTGAACGACTGAAACGATCTGAACGACTGAAACGATCTGAACGACTGAAACGATCTGAACGACTGAAACGATCTGAACGACTGAAACGATCTGAACGACGGAAACGATCTGAAAGACAGAAACGATCTGAACGACAGAAACGATCTCATCGACGTAAACGATCTGAACGACAGAAACGATCTCATCGACGTAAACGATCTGAACGACGTAAACGAGCTGAACGACTGAAACGATCTGAACGATTGAAACGATCTGAACGACGGAAACGATCTGAACGACTGAAACGATCTGAACGACTGAAACGATCTGAACGACTGAAACGATCTGAACGACGGAAACGATCTGAAAGACAGAAACGATCTGAACGACAGAAACGATCTCATCGACGTAAACGATCTGAACGACGGAAACGATCTGAACGACGGAAACGATCTGAACGACGGAAACGAGATGAACGACTGAAAAGAGCTGAACGACGGAAACGAGCTGAACGACTGAAACGATCTGAACGACTGAAACGATCTGAACGACGGAAACGATCTGAAAGACAGTAACGATCCGAACGACTGAAACGATCTGAACGACGGAAACGATCTGAAAGACGGAAACGATCTGAACGACGGAAACGATCTGAACGACTGAAACGATCTGAACGACGGAAACGATCTGAACGACTGAAACGATCTGAATGACGGAAACCATCTGAACGACGGAAAAGAGCTGAATTACGGTAACGATCTGAACGACTGAAATTATCTGAACGACGGAAACGATCTGAACGACTGAAACGATCTGAACGACGGAAACGAGCTGAACAACGGAAACGAGCTGAACGACAAACGATCTGAACGACTGAAACGATCTGAATGACGGAAACGATCTGAACGACTGAAACGATCTGAACGACTGAAACGATCTGAACGACGGAAACGATCTGAAAGACAGAAACGATCTGAACGACAGAAACGATCTCATCGACGTAAACGATCTGAACGACGGAAACGATCTGAACGACGGAAACGATCTGAACGACGGAAACGAGATGAACGACTGAAAAGAGCTGAACGACGGAAACGAGCTGAACGACTGAAACGATCTGAACGACTGAAACGATCTGAACGACGGAAACGATCTGAAAGACAGTAACGATCTGAACGACTGAAACGATCTGAACGACGGAAACGATCTGAAAGACGGAAACGATCTGAACGACGGAAACGATCTGAACGACAGAAACGATCTCATCGACGTAAACGATCTGAACGACGGAAACGATCTGAACGACGGAAACGATCTGAACGACGGAAACCATCTGAACGACTGAAACGATCTGAATGACGGAAACCATCTGAACGACGGAAAAGAGCTGAATTACGGTAACGATCTGAACGACTGAAATTATCTGAACGACGGAAACGATCTGAACGACTGAAACGATCTGAACGACGGAAACGAGCTGAACAACGGAAACGAGCTGAACGACAAACGATCTGAACGACTGAAACGATCTGAATGACGGAAAAGAGCTGAACGACTGAAACGATCTGAACGATTGAAACGAGCTGAACGATGGAAGCGATCTGAACGACAGAAATGAGCTGAACGACAAACGATCTGAATGACGGAAACGATCTGAACGACGGAAACGATCTGAACGACTGAAACGATCTGAACGACTGAAACGATCTGAACGACGGAAACGATCTGAAAGACAGAAACGATCTGAACGACAGAAACGATCTCATCGACGTAAACGATCTGAACGACGGAAACGATCTGAACGACGGAAACGATCTGAACGACGGAAACGAGATGAACGACTGAAAAGAGCTGAACGACGGAAACGAGCTGAACGACAGTAACGATCTGAACGACTGAAACGATCTGAACGACGGAAACGATCTGAAAGACGGAAACGATCTGAACGACGGAAACGATCTGAACGACAGAAACGATCTCATCGACGTAAACGATCTGAACGACGGAAACGATCTGAACGACGGAAACGATCTGAACGACGGAAACGAGATGAACGACTGAAACGATCTGAACGACGGAAACGAGCTGAACGACTGAAACGATCTGAACGACTGAAACGAGCTGAACGACGGAAACCATCTGAACGACTGAAACGATCTGAATGACGGAAACCATCTGAACGACGGAAAAGAGCTGAATTACGGTAACGATCTGAACGACTGAAATTATCTGAACGACGGAAACGATCTGAACGACTGAAACGATCTGAACGACGGAAACGAGCTGAACAACGGAAACGAGCTGAACGACAAACGATCTGAACGACTGAAATGAGCTGAATTACGGAAAAGAGCTGAACGACCGAAACGATCTGAATGACGGAAACGAGCTGAACGACAAACGATCTGAATGACGGAAACGTCTGAACGACTGAAAAGAGTTGATGAGGGAAACGATCTGAACGACTGAAACGAGCTGAACGACGGAAACGAGCTGAACGACTGAAACGATCTGAACGACTGAAAAGAGCTGAACGACGGAAACGAGCTGAACGACTGAAACGATCTGAACGACTGAAACGATCTGAACGACAGAAAAGAGCTGAACGACTGAAACGATCTGAACGACTGAAAAGAGCTGATGAGGGAAACGATCTGAACGACGGAAACGAGCTGAATAACGGATACGATCTGAACGACTGAAACGATCTGAATGACGGAAACGATCTGAACGACTGAAACGATCTGAATGACGGAAAAGAGCTGAACGACTGAAACGATCTGAACGATTGAAACGAGCTGAACGACAAACGATCTGAATGACGGAAACGATCTGAACGACTGAAACGATCTGAACGACTGAAAAGAGCTGATGAGGGAAACGATCTGAACGACAGAAACGATCTGAACGACGGAAACGGACTGAAAGACTGAAACGATCTGAACGACAGAAACGATCTCATCGACGTAAACGATCTGAACGACAGAAACGATCTCATCGACGTAAACGATCTGAACGACGTAAACGATCTGAACGACGGAAACGAGCTGAACGACGGAAACGATCTGAACGACGGAAACGATCTGAACGACTGAAACGATCTGAGCGACTGAAACGATCTGAACGACTGAAATGATCTGAACGACTGAAACGATCTAAACGACGGAAACGATCTGAACGACGGAAACGATCTGAACGACTGAACAGAGCTGAACGACAAACGATCTGAACGACGGAAACGATCTGAACGACGGAAACGAGCTGAATAACGGAAACGATCTGAACGACTGAAACGATCTGAATGACGGAAACGATCTGAACGACTGAAACGATCTGAATGACGGAAAAGAGCTGAACGACTGAAACGATCTGAACGATTGAAACGAGCTGAACGACAAACGATCTGAATGACGGAAACGATCTGAACGACTGAAACGATCTGAACGACTGAAAAGACCTGATGAGGGAAACGATCTGAACGACTGAAACGAGCTGAACGATGGGAACGATATGAACGACTGAAAAGAGCTGAACGACTGAAACGATCTGAACGACGGAAACGATCTGAACGACGGAAACGATCTGAACGACGGAAACGAGATGAACGACTGAAAAGAGCTGAACGACTGAAACGATCTGAACGACGGAAACGAGCTGAACGACTGAAACGATCTGAACGACTGAAACGAGCTGAACGACGGAAACGATCTGGACGACGGAAACGAGATGAACGACGGAAACGATCTGAACGACGGAAACGAGCTGAACGACGGAAACGAACTGAACGACGGAAACGATCTAAACGACGGAAACGATCTGAACGACTGAAACGATCTGAACGACTGAAAAGAGCTGATGAGGGAAACGATCTGAACGACTGAAACGATCTGAACGCCTGAAAAGAGCTGAACGACTGAAATGATCTGAACGACTGAAAAGAGCTGATGAGGGAAACGATCTGAACGACTGAAACGAGCTGAACGACTGAAAAGAGCTGAACGACGGAAACGAGCTGAACGACTGAAACGATCTGAACGACTGAAACGATCTGAACGACGGAAACGATCTGAAAGACAGAAACGATCTGAACGACTGAAACGATCTGAACGACTGAAACGATCTGAACGACGGAAACGATCTGAAAGACAGAAACGATCTGAACGACAGAAACGATCTCATCGACGTAAACGATCTGAACGACGGAAACGATCTGAACGACGGAAACGATCTGAACGACTGAAACGATCTGAACGACGGAAACGATCTGAAAGACAGAAACGATCTGAACGACTGAAACGATCTGAACGACGGAAACGATCTGAAAGACGGAAACGATCTGAACGACGGAAACGATCTGAACGACAGAAACGATCTCATCGACGTAAACGATCTGAACGACGGAAACGATCTGAACGACGGAAACGAGATGAACGACGGAAACGAGCTGAACGATGGAAACGAGCTGAACGACGGAAACGAACTGAACGATGGAAACGAGCTGAACGACGGAAACGAACTGAACGACGGAAACGAGCTGAACGACGGAAACGATCTGAACGACGGAAACGAGATGAACGACTGAAACGAGCTGAACGACGGAAACGAGCTGAACGATGGAAACGAGCTGAACGACGGAAACGAACTGAACGATGGAAACGAGCTGAACGACGGAAACGAACTGAACGACGGAAACGAGCTGAACGACTGAAACGATCTGAACGACTGAAACGATCTGAATGACGGAAAAGAGCTGATCGACAAACGATCTGAATGACGGAAACGAGCTGAATGACGGAAACGATCTGAACGACCGAAACGAGCTGAATGACGGAAACGATCTGAACGACGGAAACGATCTGAACGACTGAAACGATCTGAATGACGGAAAAGAGCTGAACGACTGAAACGAGCTGAACGACTGAAAAGAGCTGAACGACGGAAACGAGCTGAACGACTGAAACGATCTGAACGACTGAAACGATCTGAACGACGGAAACGATCTGAAAGACAGAAACGATCTGAACGACTGAAACGATCTGAACGACTGAAACGATCTGAACGACGGAAACGATCTGAAAGACAGAAACGATCTGAACGACAGAAACGATCTCATCGACGTAAACGATCTGAACGACGGAAACGATCTGAACGACGGAAACGATCTGAACGACTGAAACGATCTGAACGACGGAAACGATCTGAAAGACAGAAACGATCTGAACGACTGAAACGATCTGAACGACGGAAACGATCTGAAAGACGGAAACGATCTGAACGACGGAAACGATCTGAACGACAGAAACGATATCATCGACGTAAACGATCTGAACGACGGAAACGATCTGAACGACGGAAACGAGATGAACGACGGAAACGAGCTGAACGATGGAAACGAGCTGAACGACGGAAACGAACTGAACGATGGAAACGAGCTGAACGACGGAAACGAACTGAACGACGGAAACGAGCTGAACGACGGAAACGATCTGAACGACGGAAACGAGATGAACGACTGAAACGAGCTGAACGACGGAAACGAGCTGAACGATGGAAACGAGCTGAACGACGGAAACGAACTGAACGATGGAAACGAACTGAACGACGGAAACGAGCTGAACGACGGAAACGATCTGAACGACGGAAACGAGATGAACGACTGAAACGAGCTGAACGACGGAAACGAGCTGAACGATGGAAACGAGCTGAACGACGGAAACGAACTGAACGATGGAAACGAGCTGAACGACGGAAACGAACTGAACGACGGAAACGAGCTGAACGACTGAAACGATCTGAACGACTGAAACGATCTGAATGACGGAAAAGAGCTGATCGACAAACGATCTGAATGACGGAAACGAGCTGAATGACGGAAACGATCTGAACGACCGAAACGAGCTGAATGACGGAAACGATCTGAACGACGGAAACGAGCTGAACGACAAACTATCTGAACGACGGAAACGATCTGAACGACTGAAACGATCTGAATGACGGAAAAGAGCTGAACGACTGAAACGAGCTGAACGATTGAAATGATCTGAACGACGGAAACGAGCTGAACCACAGAAACGATCTGAACGACTGAAACGAGCTGAATTACGGATACGATCTGAACGACAGAACCGAGCTGAACGACCAAAACGATCTGAACGACGGAAACGTCTGAACGACTGAAAAGAGTTGATGAGGGAAACGATCTGAACGACTGAAATGATCTGAACGACGGAAACGATCTGAACGACGGAAACGATCTGAACGACTGAACAGAGCTGAACGACAAACGATCTGAACGACGGAAACGATCTGAACGACGGAAACGAGCTGAATAACGGAAACGATCTGAACGACTGAAACGATCTGAACGAGTGAAACGATCTGAACGACTGAAACGATCTGAACGACTGAAAAGAGCTGATGAGGGAAACGATCTGAACGACTGAAAAGAGCTGAACGACTGAAACGATCTGAACGACGGAAACGATCTGAACGACGGAAACGATCTGAACGACGGAAACGAGATGAACGACTGAAAAGAGCTGAACAACTGAAACGATCTGAACGACGGAAACGATCTGAACGACAGAAACGATCTCATCGACGTAAACGATCTGAACGACGGAAACGATCTGAACGACTGAACAGAGCTGAACGACAAACGATCTGAACGACGGAAACGATCTGAACGACGGAAACGAGCTGAATAACGGAAACGATCTGAACGACTGAAACGATCTGAATGACGGAAACGATCTGAACGACTGAAACGATCTGAATGACGGAAAAGAGCTGAACGACTGAAACGATCTGAACGATTGAAACGAGCTGAACGACAAACGATCTGAATGACGGAAACGATCTGAACGACTGAAACGATCTGAACGACTGAAAAGAGCTGATGAGGGAAACGATCTGAACGACTGAAACGAGCTGAACGATGGGAACGATATGAACGACTGAAAAGAGCTGAACGACTGAAACGATCTGAACGACTGAAAAGAGCTGATGAGGGAAACGATCTGAACGACTGAAAAGAGCTGAACGACTGAAACGATCTGAACGACGGAAACGATCTGAACGACGGAAACGATCTGAACGACGGAAACGAGATGAACGACTGAAAAGAGCTGAACAACTGAAACGATCTGAACGACGGAAACGATCTGAACGACAGAAACGATCTCATCGACGTAAACGATCTGAACGACGGAAACGATCTGAACGACGGAAACGAGATGAACGACTGAAACGATCTGAACGACTGAAACGAGCTGAACGACGGAAACGATCTGAACGACGGAAACGAGATGAACGACCTAAACGATCTGAACGACCGAAACGATCTGAACGACTGAAATGATCTGAACGACGGAAACGATCTGAACGACTGAAATGATCTGAAAGAATGAAACGATCTGAACGACTGAAAAGAGCTGATGAGGGAAACGATCTGAACGACTGAAACGAGCTGAATTACGGAAACGATCTGAACGACAGAAACGATCTGAACGACGGAAACGGACTGAAAGACTGAAACGATCTGAACGACAGAAACGATCTCATCGACGTAAACGATCTGAACGACGTAAACGATCTGAACGACGGAAACGAGCTGAACGACGGAAACGATCTGAACGACGGAAACGATCTGAACGACTGAACAGAGCTGAACGACAAACGATCTGAACGACGGAAACGATCTGAACGACGGAAACGAGCTGAATAACGGAAACGATCTGAACGACTGAAACGATCTGAATGACGGAAACGATCTGAACGACTGAAACGATCTGAATGACTGAAAAGACCTGATGAGGGAAACGATCTGAACGACTGAAACGAGCTGAACGATGGGAACGATATGAACGACTGAAAAGAGCTGAACGACTGAAACGATCTGAACGACTGAAAAGAGCTGATGAGGGAAACGATCTGAACGACTGAAAAGAGCTGAACGACTGAAACGATCTGAACGACGGAAACGATCTGAACGACGGAAACGATCTGAACGACGGAAACGAGATGAACGACTGAAAAGAGCTGAACGACTGAAACGATCTGAACGACGGAAACGATCTGAACGACAGAAACGATCTCATCGACGTAAACGATCTGAACGACGTAAACGATCTGAACGACGGAAACGAGCTGAACGACGGAAACGATCTGAACGACGGAAACGATCTGAACGACTGAAACGATCTGAGCGACTGAAACGATCTGAACGACTGAAATGATCTGAACGACGGAAACGATCTGAACGACGGAAACGATCTGAACGACTGAACAGAGCTGAACGACTGAACAGAGCTGAACGACAAACGATCTGAACGACGGAAACGATCTGAACGACGGAAACGATCTGAACGACGGAAACGATCTGAACGACGGAAACGAGATGAACGACTGAAAAGAGCTGAACGACTGAAACGATCTGAACGACGGAAACGATCTGAACGACAGAAACGATCTCATCGACGTAAACGATCTGAACGACGTAAACGATCTGAACGACTGAAAAGAGCTGAACGACGGAAACGATCTGAACGACGGAAACGATCTGAACGACTGAACAGAGCTGAACGACAAACGATCTGAACGACGGAAACGATCTGAACGACGGAAACGAGCTGAACGACTGAAACGATCTGAACGACGGAAACGATCTGAACGACAGAAACGATCTGAACGACGGAAACGGACTGAAAGACTGAAACGATCTGAACGACAGAAACGATCTCATCGACGTAAACGATCTGAACGACAGAAACGATCTCATCGACGTAAACGATCTGAACGACAGAAACGATCTCATCGACGTAAACGATCTGAACGACGTAAACGATCTGAACGACGGAAACGAGCTGAACGACTGAAACGATCTGAACGACGGAAACGATCTGAACGACGGAAACGAGATGAACGACTGAAAAGAGCTGAACGACTGAAACGATCTGAACGACGGAAACGATCTGAACGACAGAAACGATCTCATCGACGTAAACGATCTGAACGACTGAAACGATCTGAACGACTGAACAGAGCTGAACGAAAAACGATCTGAACGACGGAAACGATCTGAACGACGGAAACGAGCTGAACGACAAACGATCTGAATGACGGAAACGATCTGAACGACGGAAACGAGCTGAACGACAAACGATCTGAATGACGGAAACGATCTGAACGACTGAAACGATCTGAACGACTGAAATGATCTGAACGACTGAAACGATCTGAATGACGGAAACGATCTGAACGACGGAAACGAGCTGAACGACGGAAACGATCTGAACGACAGAAACGAGCTGAACGACTGAAACGAGCTGATCGACTGAAAAGAGCTGAACGACTGAAACGATCTGAACGACGGAAACGAGCTGAACGACAAACGATCTGAATGACGGAAACGATCTGAACGACTGAAACGATCTGAACGACTGAAATGATCTGAACGACTGAAACGATCTGAATGACGGAAAAGAGCTGATCGACAAACGATCTGAATGACGGAAACGAGCTGAACGACTGAAACGAGCTGAACGACTGAAACGATCTGAACGACGGAAACGAGCTGAATGACGGAAACGATCTCAACGACCGAAACGATCTGAACGACGGAAGCGAGCTGAATGACGGAAACGATCTGAACGACCGAAACGATCTGAACGACGGAAGCGAGCTGAATGACGGAAACGATCTGAACGACCGAAACGATCTGAACGACGGAAACGACCTCATGACGGAAACGATCTGAACGACGTAAACGATCTGAACGACAGAAACGATCTCATCGACGTAAACGATCTGAACGACGTAAACGATCTGAACGACGTAAACGATCTGAACGACTGAAACGATCTGAACGACTGAAAAGATCTGAACGACTGAAACGATCTAAACGACGGAAAAGAGATGAACGACTGAAAAGAGCTGAACGACTGAAACGATCTGAACGACGGAAACGAGCTGAACGACTGAAACGATCTGAACGACTGAAACGAGCTGAACGACGGAAACGATCTGAACGACGGAAACGAGCTGAACGACGGAAACGATCTGAACGACGGAAACGATCTGAACGACTGAAACGATCTGAGCGACTGAAACGATCTGAACGACTGAAATGATCTGAACGACGGAAACGATCTGAACGACGGAAACGATCTGAACGACTGAACAGAGCTGAACGACAAACGATCTGAACGACGGAAACGATCTGAACGACGGAAACGAGCTGAACGACTGAAACGATCTGAACGACGGAAACGATCTGAACGACAGAAACGATCTGAACGACGGAAACGGACTGAAAGACTGAAACGATCTGAACGACAGAAACGATCTCATCGACGTAAACGATCTGAACGACAGAAACGATCTCATCGACGTAAACGATCTGAACGACAGAAACGATCTCATCGACGTAAACGATCTGAACGACGTAAACGATCTGAACGACGGAAACGAGCTGAACGACTGAAACGATCTGAACGACGGAAACGATCTGAACGACGGAAACGAGATGAACGACCTAAACGATCTGAACGACCGAAACGATCTGATCGACGGTAAAAGAGATGAACGACCGAAACGAGATGAACGACAGAAACGAGCTGAACGATGGGAACGATATGAACGACTGAAAAGAGCTGAACGACTGAAACGATCTGAACGACTGAAAAGAGCTGATGAGGGAAACGATCTGAACGACTGAAAAGAGCTGAACGACTGAAACGATCTAAACGACGGAAAAGAGCTGAACGACGGAAACGATCTAAACGACAGAAACGAGCTGAATGACGGAAACGATCTGAACGACAGAAACGAGCTGAACGACGGAAACGATCTGAACGACGGAAACGATCTGAACGACTGAAACGATCTGAACGACTGAAAAGATCTGAACGACTGAAACGATCTAAACGACGGAAAAGAGCTGAACGACGGAAACGATCTCACGACAGAAACGATCTGAACGACGGAAACGATCTGAACGACGGAAACGATCTGAACGACGGAAACGATCTGAACGACGGAAACGACATGAACGACTGAAAAGAGCTGAACGACTGAAACGATCTGAACGACTGAAACGATCTGAACGACTGAAAAGATCTGAACGACTGAAACGATCTAAACGACGGAAAAGAGATGAACGACTGAAAAGAGCTGAACGACTGAAACGATCTGAACGACGGAAACGAGCTGAACGACTGAAACGATCTGAACGACTGAAACGAGCTGAACGACGGAAACGATCTGAACGACGGAAACGAGCTGAACGACGGAAACGATCTGAACGACGGAAACGATCTGAACGACTGAAACGATCTGAGCGACTGAAACGATCTGAACGACTGAAATGATCTGAACGACGGAAACGATCTGAACGACGGAAACGATCTGAACGACTGAACAGAGCTGAACGACAAACGATCTGAACGACGGAAACGATCTGAACGACGGAAACGAGCTGAACGACTGAAACGATCTGAACGACGGAAACGATCTGAACGACAGAAACGATCTGAACGACGGAAACGGACTGAAAGACTGAAACGATCTGAACGACAGAAACGATCTCATCGACGTAAACGATCTGAACGACAGAAACGATCTCATCGACGTAAACGATCTGAACGACAGAAACGATCTCATCGACGTAAACGATCTGAACGACGTAAACGATCTGAACGACGGAAACGAGCTGAACGACTGAAACGATCTGAACGACGGAAACGATCTGAACGACGGAAACGAGATGAACGACCTAAACGATCTGAACGACCGAAACGATCTGATCGACGGTAAAAGAGATGAACGACCGAAACGAGATGAACGACAGAAACGAGCTGAACGATGGGAACGATATGAACGACTGAAAAGAGCTGAACGACTGAAACGATCTGAACGACTGAAAAGAGCTGATGAGGGAAACGATCTGAACGACTGAAAAGAGCTGAACGACTGAAACGATCTAAACGACGGAAAAGAGCTGAACGACGGAAACGATCTAAACGACAGAAACGAGCTGAAAGACGGAAACGATCTGAACGACAGAAACGAGCTGAACGACGGAAACGATCTGAACGACGGAAACGATCTGAACGACTGAAACGATCTGAACGACTGAAAAGATCTGAACGACTGAAACGATCTAAACGACGGAAAAGAGCTGAACGACGGAAACGATCTCACGACAGAAACGATCTGAACGACGGAAACGATCTGAACGACGGAAACGATCTGAACGACGGAAACGATCTGAACGACGGAAACGACATGAACGACTGAAAAGAGCTGAACGACTGAAACGATCTGAACGACTGAACAGAGCTGAACGAAAAACGATCTGAACGACGGAAACGATCTGAACGACGGAAACGAGCTGAACGACAAACGATCTGAATGACGGAAACGATCTGAACGACGGAAACGAGCTGAACGACAAACGATCTGAATGACGGAAACGATCTGAACGACTGAAACGATCTGAACGACTGAAATGATCTGAACGACTGAAACGATCTGAATGACGGAAACGATCTGAACGACGGAAACGAGCTGAACGACGGAAACGATCTGAACGACAGAAACGAGCTGAACGACTGAAACGAGCTGATCGACTGAAAAGAGCTGAACGACTGAAACGATCTGAACGACGGAAACGAGCTGAACGACAAACGATCTGAATGACGGAAACGATCTGAACGACTGAAACGATCTGAACGACTGAAATGATCTGAACGACTGAAACGATCTGAATGACGGAAAAGAGCTGATCGACAAACGATCTGAATGACGGAAACGAGCTGAACGACTGAAACGAGCTGAACGACTGAAACGATCTGAACGACGGAAACGAGCTGAATGACGGAAACGATCTCAACGACCGAAACGATCTGAACGACGGAAGCGAGCTGAATGACGGAAACGATCTGAACGACCGAAACGATCTGAACGACGGAAGCGAGCTGAATGACGGAAACGATCTGAACGACCGAAACGATCTGAACGACGGAAACGACCTCATGACGGAAACGATCTGAACGACGTAAACGATCTGAACGACAGAAACGATCTCATCGACGTAAACGATCTGAACGACGTAAACGATCTGAACGACGGAAACGATCTGAACGACTGAAACGATCTGAACGACTGAAAAGATCTGAACGACTGAAACGATCTAAACGACGGAAAAGAGATGAACGACTGAAAAGAGCTGAACGACTGAAACGATCTGAACGACGGAAACGAGCTGAACGACTGAAACGATCTGAACGACTGAAACGAGCTGAACGACGGAAACGATCTGAACGACGGAAACGAGCTGAACGACGGAAACGATCTGAACGACGGAAACGAGATGAACGACCTAAACGATCTGAACGACCGAAACGATCTGAACGACTGAAATGATCTGAACGACGGAAACGATCTGAACGACTGAAACGATCTGAACGACTGAAATGATCTGAACGACTGAAACGATCTGAACGACGGAAACGATCTGAACGACTGAAACGATCTGAACGACTGAAAAGAGCTGATGAGGGAAACGATCGGAACGACTGAAATGATCTGAACGACTGAAACGAGCTGAACGACTGAAACGATCTGAACGACGGAAACGATCTGAACGACGGAAACGATCTGAACTACCTAAAAGATCTGAACTACCTAAACGATCTGAACGACGGAAACGATCTGAACGACTGAAACGATCTGAACGACGGAAACGAGCTGAATAACGGAAACGATCTGAACGACTGAAACGATCTGAACGACGGAAACAATCTCATCGACGGAAACGATCTGAACGACGGAAACGATCTGAACGACGGAAACGAGATGAACGACTGAAAAGAGCTGAACGACTGAAACGATCTGAACGACGGAAACGAGCTGAACGACTGAAACGATCTGAACGACTGAAACGAGCTGAACGACGGAAACGATCTGAACGACGGAAACGAGCTGAACGACGGAAACGAGCTGAACGACGGAAACGATCTGAACGACGGAAACGATCTGAACGACTGAAACGAACTGAACGACGGAAACGAACTGAACGACGGAAACGATCTGAACGACGGAAACGATCTGAACGACGGAAAAGAGCTGATGAGGGAAACGATCTGAACGACTGAAACGATCTGAACGACGGAAACGATCTGAACGACTGAAACGATCTGAACGACTGAAAAGAGCTGATGAGGGAAACGATCTGAACGACTGAAACGAGCTGAACGATGGGAACGATATGAACGACTGAAAAGAGCTGAACGACTGAAACGATCTGAACGACTGAAAAGAGCTGATGAGGGAAACGATCTGAACGACTGAAAAGAGCTGAACGACTGAAACGATCTGAACGACGGAAACGAGATGAACGACGGAAACGATCTGAACGACGGAAACGAGCTGAACGACGGAAACGAACTGAACGACGGAAACGATCTAAACGACGGAAACAATCTGAACGACTGAAACGAGCTGAACGACGGAAACGATCTGAACGACGGAAACGAGATGAACGACCTAAACGATCTGAACGACCGAAACGATCTGATCGACGGTAAAAGAGATGAACGACCGAAACGAGATGAACGACAGAAACGAGCTGAACGACAAACGATCTGAACGACTGAAACGATCTGAACGACGGAAACGAGATGAATGACGGAAACGATCTGAACGACTGAAACGATCTGAACGACAGAAACGAGCTGAACGACAAACGATCTGAACGACTGAAACGAGCTGAATTACAGAAAAGAGCTGAACGACTGAAACGATCTGAACGATTGAAACGAGCTGAACGACGGAAACGATCTGAACGACAGAAACGAGCTGAACGACAAACGAGCTGAACGACGGAAACGATCTGAATGACGGAAACGATCTGAACGACGGAAACGAGCTGAACGACAAACGATCTGAATGACGGAAACGAGCTGAATTACAGAAAAGAGCTGAACGACTGAAACGATCTGAACGATTGAAACGAGCTGAACGACGGAAACGATCTGAACGACAGAAACGAGCTGAACGACAAACGAGCTGAACGACGGAAACGATCTGAATGACGGAAACGATCTGAACGACGGAAACGAGCTGAACGACAAACGATCTGAATGACGGAAACGATCTGAACGGCGGAAAAGAGCTGAACGACTGAAACGATCTGAACGACGGAAACGATCTGAATGACGGAAACGATCTGAACGACGGAAACGAGCTGAACGACAAACGATCTGAATGACGGAAACGATCTGAACGGCGGAAACGATCTGAACGACGGAAACGACCTCATGACGGAAACGATCTGAACGACGTAAACGATCTGAACGACAGAAACGATCTCATCGACGTAAACGATCTGAACGACGTAAACGATCTGAACGACGTAAACGATCTGAACGACGTAAACGATCTGAACGACTGAAACGATCTGAACGACTGAAACGATCTGAACGACGGAAACGATCTGAACGACGGAAACGAGCTGAATAACGGAAACGATCTGAACGACTGAAACGATCTGAACGACGGAAACGATCTCATCGACGTAAACGATCTGAACGACGGAAACGATCTGAACGACGGAAACGAGATGAACGACTGAAAAGAGCTGAACGACTGAAACGATCTGAACGACGGAAACGAGCTGAACGACTGAAACGATCTGAACGACTGAAACGAGCTGAACGACGGAAACGATCTGAACGACGGAAACGAGCTGAACGACGGAAACGAACTGAACGACGGAAACGATCTAAACGACGGAAACGATCTGAACGACTGAAACGAGCTGAACGACGGAAACGATCTGAACGACGGAAACGATCTGAACGACTGAAACGAGCTGAACGACGGAAACGATCTGAACGACTGAAACGAGCTGAACGACGGAAACGATCTAAACGACGGAAACGATCTGAACGACTGAAAAGAGCTGATGAGGGAAACGATCTGAACGACTGAAACGATCTGAACGACTGAAACGATCTGAACGTCGGAAACGATCTGAACGACTGAAACGAGCTGAACGACGGAAACGATCTGAACAACGGAAAAGAGCTGATGAGGGAAACGATCTGAACGACGGAAACGAGCTGAACAACGGAAACGAGCTTATGAGGGAAACAAGCTAAATGACTGAAACGATCTGAACGACAGAAACGAGCTGAACGACTGAAACGATCTGAACGACTGAAAAGATCTGAACGACGGAAACGACCTCATGACGGAAACGATCTGAACGACGTAAACGATCTGATGAGGGAAACGAGCTGAACGACTGAAACGATCTGAACGACGGAAACGAGCTGAATTACAGAAAAGAGCTGAACGACTGAAACGATCTGAACGATTGAAACGAGCTGAACGACGGAAACGATCTGAACGGCGGAAAAGAGCTGAACGACAGAAACGATCCGAACGACGGAAACGATCTGAATGACGGAAACGATCTGAACGACGGAAACGAGCTGAACGACAAACGATCTGAATGACGGAAACGATCTGAACGACTGAAACGATCTGAACGACTGAAATGATCTGAACGACTGAAACGATCTGAATGACGGAAAAGAGCTGATCGACAAACGATCTGAATGACGGAAACGAGCTGAACGACTGAAACGAGCTGAACGACTGAAACGATCTGAACGACGGAAACGAGCTGAATGACGGAAACGATCTGAACGACCGAAACGATCTGAACGACGGAAACGAGCTGAATGACGGAAACGATCTGAACGACCGAAACGATCTGAACGACGGAAACGACCTCATGACGGAAACGATCTGAACGACGTAAACGATCTGAACGACAGAAACGATCTCATCGACGTAAACGATCTGAACGACGTAAACGATCTGAACGACGTAAACGAGCTGAACGACGGAAACGATCTGAACGACTGAAATGATCTGAACGACTGAAACGATCTGAACGACTGAAATGATCTGAACGACTGAAACGATCTGAACGACTGAAATGATCTGAACGACTGAAACGATCTGAACGACGGAAACGATCTGAACAACGGAAACGATCTGAACGACGGAAACGATCTGAACGAAAGAAACGATCTGAACTACCAAAACGATCTGAACGACGGAAACGATCTGAACGACGGAAACGATCTGAACGACGGAAACGAGCTGAATAACGGAAACGATCTGAACGACTGAAACGATCTGAATGACGGAAAAGAGCTGAACGACTGAAACGATCTGAACGATTGAAACGAGCTGAACGATGGAAACGATCTGAACGACAGAAATGAGCTGAACGACAAACGATCTGAATGACGGAAACGATCTGAACGACTGAAACGATCTGAACGACTGAAAAGAGCTGATGAGGGAAAAGAGCTGATCGACAAACGATCTGAATGACGGAAACGAGCTGAACGACAGAAACGATCTGAACGACGGAAACGAACTGAACGACGGAAACGAACTGAACGACGGAAACGATCTGAAAGACAGAAACGATCTGAACGACGGAAACGAACTGAAAGACTGAAACGATCTGAAAGACAGAAACGATCTGAACGACGGAAACGATCTGAACGACAGAAACGATCTCATCGATGTAAACGATCTGAACGACGGAAACGATCTGAACGACGGAAACGAGATGAACGACTGAAAAGAGCTGAACGACGGAAACGAGCTGAACGACTGAAACGATCTGAACGACTGAAACGATCTGAACGACGGAGACGATCTGAAAGACAGAAACGATCTGAACGACTGAAACGATCTGAACGACGGAAACGATCTGAAAGACAGAAACGATCTGAACGACGGAAACGATCTGAACGACAGAAACGATCTCATCGACGTAAACGATCTGAACGACGGAAACGATCTGAACGACGGAAACGAGATGAACGACTGAAACGATCTGAACGACTGAAACGAGCTGAACGACGGAAACGATCTGAACGACGGAAACGAGCTGAATAACGGAAACGATCTGAACGACTGAAACGATCTGAATGACGGAAACGATCTGAACGACTGAAACGATCTGAATGACGGAAAAGAACTGAACGACTGAAACGATCTGAACGACTGAAAAGAGCTGATGAGGGAAACGATCTGAACGACAGAAACGAGCTGAACGACTGAAACGATCTGAACGACTGAAAAGAGCTGATGAGGGAAACGATCTGAACGACTGAAAAGAGCTGAACGACTGAAACGATCTGAACGACGGAAACGATCTGAACGACGGAAACGATCTGAACGACGGAAACGAGATGAACGACTGAAAAGAGCTGAACAACTGAAACGATCTGAACGACGGAAACGATCTGAACGACGGAAACGAGATGAACGACTGAAACGATCTGAACGACTGAAACGAGCTGAACGACGGAAACGATCTGAACGACGGAAACGAGCTGAATAACGGAAACGATCTGAACGACTGAAAAGAGCTGAACGACTGAAACGATCTGAACGACTGAAACGATCTGAACGACTGAAACGAGCTGAACGACGGAAACGATCTGAACGACGGAAACGATCTGAACGACGGAAACGATCTGAACGACGGAAACGAGCTAAATAACGGAAACGATCTGAACGACTGAAACGATCTGAATGACGGAAAAGAGCTGAACGACTGAAACGATCTGAACGATTGAAACGAGCTGAACGATGGAAACGATCTGAACGACAGAAATGAGCTGAACGACAAACGATCTGAATGACGGAAACGATCTGAACGACTGAAACGATCTGAACGACTGAAAAGAGCTGATGAGGGAAACGATCTGAACGACTGAAACGAGCTGATAAGGGAAACGATCTGAACGCCTGAAAAGAACTGAACGACTGAAACGAGCTGAACGACTGAAAAGAGCTTAACGACGGAAACGAGCTGAACGACTGAAACGATCTGAACGACTGAAACGATCTGAACGACGGAAACGATCTGAAAGACAGAAACGATCTGAACGACGGAAACGAACTGAAAGACTGAAACGATCTGAAAGACAGAAACGATCTGAACGACGGAAACGATCTGAACGACAGAAATGATCTCATCGACGTAAACGATCTGAACGACGTAAACGATCTGAACGACGGAAACGAGATGAACGACTGAAAAGAGCTGAACGACGGAATCGAGCTGAACGACTGAAACGATCTGAACGACTGAAACGATCTGAACGACTGAAACGATCTGAACGACGGAAACGATCTGAACGACAGAAACGATCTCATCGACGTAAACGATCTGAACGACGGAAACAATCTGAACGACGGAAACGAGATGAACGACTGAAAAGAGCTGAACGACTGAAACGATCTGAATGACGGAAACGAGATGAACGACTGAAACGATCTGAACGACTGAAACGAGCTGAACGACGGAAACGATCTGAACGACGGAAACGAGATGAACGACGGAAACGATCTGAACGACGGAAACGAGCTGAACAACGGAAACGAACTGAACGACGGAAACAATCTGAACGACTGAAACGAGCTGAACGACGGAAACGATCTGAACGACGGAAACGAGATGAACGACCTAAACGATCTGAACGACCGAAACGATCTGATCGACGGAAAAGAGATGAACGACTGAAATGATCTGAACGACTGAAACGAGCTGAACGACTGAAACGATCTGAACGACTGAAACGATCTGAACGACGGAAACGATCTGAACGACGGAAAAGAGCTGATGAGGGAAATGATCTGAACGACTGAAACGATCTGAACGACTGAAATGATCTGAACGACTGAAACGAGCTGAACGACTGAAACGATCTGAACGACTGAAACGAGCTGAACGACAAACGATCTGAATGACGGAAACGATCTGAACGACTGAAACGATCTGAACGACTGAAACGATCTGAACGATTGAAACGAGCTGAACGACAAACGATCTGAATGACGGAAACGATCTGAACGACTGAAACGATCTGAACGACTGAAACGATCTGAACGACTGAAAAGAGCTGATGACGGAAACGATCTGAACGACGGAAAAGAGCTGATGAGGGAAACGATCTGAACGACTGAAACGAGCTGAATGACGGAAACGATCTGAACGACTGAAACGATCTGAATGACGGAAAAGAGCTGAACGACTGAAACGATCTGAACGATTGAAACGAGCTGAACGACAAACGATCTGAATGACGGAAACGATCTGAACGACTGAAACGATCTGAACGACTGAAACGATCTGAACGACTGAAAAGAGCTGATGAGGGAAACGATCTGAACGACTGAAACGAGCTGAACGATGGGAACGATATGAACGACTGAAAAGAGCTGAACGACGGAAACGATCTGAACGACGGAAACGAGATGAACGACTGAAAAGAGCTGAACAACTGAAACGATCTGAAAGACGGAAACGATCTCACGACAGAAACGATCTCAACGACTGAAACGAGCTGAACGACGGAAACGATCTGAACGACGGAAACGAGATGAACGACGGAAACGATCTGAACGACCGAAACGATCTGATCGACGGTAAAAGAGATGAACGACCGAAACGAGATGAACGACAGAAACGAGATGAACGACTGAAATGAGCTGAACGACTGAAAAGAGCTGAACGACTGAAACGATCTGAACGACGGAAACGAGCTGAACGACAAACGATCTGAATGACGGAAACGAGCTGAACGACTGAAACGAGCTAAACGACTGAAACGATCTGAACGACGGAAACGAGCTGAACGACGGAAACGATCTCACGACAGAAACGATCTCAACGACGGAAACGATCTGAACGACGGAAACGATCTGAACGACTGAAATGATCTGAACGACTGAAACGATCTGAACGACTGAAATGATCTGAACGACTGAAACGATCTAAACGACGTAAACGATCTGAACAACGGAAACGATCTGAACGACGGAAACGATCTGAACGAAAGAAACGATCTGAACTACCAAAACGATCTGAACGACGGAAACGATCTGAACGACGGAAACGATCTGAACGACGGAAACGAGCTGAATAACGGAAACGATCTGAACGACTGAAACGATCTGAATGACGGAAAAGAGCTGAACGACTGAAACGATCTGAACGATTGAAACGAGCTGAACGATGGAAACGATCTGAACGACAGAAATGAGCTGAACGACAAACGATCTGAATGACGGAAACGATCTGAACGACTGAAACGATCTGAACGACTGAAAAGAGCTGATGAGGGAAAAGAGCTGATCGACAAACGATCTGAATGACGGAAACGAGCTGAACGACAGAAACGATCTGAACGACGGAAACGAACTGAACGACGGAAACGATCTGAAAGACAGAAACGATCTGAACGACGGAAACGAACTGAAAGACTGAAACGATCTGAAAGACAGAAACGATCTGAACGACGGAAACGATCTGAACGACAGAAACGATCTCATCGATGTAAACGATCTAAACGACGGAAACGATCTGAACGACGGAAACGAGATGAACGACTGAAAAGAGCTGAACGACGGAAACGAGCTGAACGACTGAAACGATCTGAAAGACAGAAACGATCTGAACGACTGAAACGATCTGAACGACGGAAACGATCTGAAAGACAGAAACGATCTGAACGACTGAAACGATCTGAACGACGGAAACGATCTGAAAGACAGAAACGATCTGAACGACGGAAACGATCTGAACGACAGAAACGATCTCATCGACGGAAACGATCTGAACGACGGAAACGATCTGAACGACGGAAACGAGATGAACGACTGAAACGATCTGAACGACTGAATAGAGCTGAACGACTGAAAAGAGCTGAACAACTGAAACGATCTGAAAGACGGAAACGATCTCACGACAGAAACGATCTCAACGACTGAAACGAGCTGAACGACGGAAACGATCTGAACGACGGAAACGAGATGAACGACGGAAACGATCTGAACGACCGAAACGATCTGATCGACGGTAAAAGAGATGAACGACCGAAACGAGATGAACGACAGAAACGAGATGAACGACTGAAATGAGCTGAACGACTGAAAAGAGCTGAACGACTGAAACGATCTGAACGACGGAAACGAGCTGAACGACAAACGATCTGAATGACGGAAACGAGCTGAACGACTGAAACGAGCTAAACGACTGAAACGATCTGAACGACGGAAACGAGCTGAATGACGGAAACGATCTCACGACAGAAACGATCTCAACGACGGAAACGATCTGAACGACGGAAACGATCTGAACGACTGAAATGATCTGAACGACTGAAACGATCTGAACGACTGAAATGATCTGAACGACTGAAACGATCTAAACGACGGAAACGATCTGAACAACGGAAACGATCTGAACGACGGAAACGATCTGAACGAAAGAAACGATCTGAACTACCAAAACGATCTGAACGACGGAAACGATCTGAACGACGGAAACGATCTGAACGACGGAAACGAGCTGAATAACGGAAACGATCTGAACGACTGAAACGATCTGAATGACGGAAAAGAGCTGAACGACTGAAACGATCTGAACGATTGAAACGAGCTGAACGATGGAAACGATCTGAACGACAGAAATGAGCTGAACGACAAACGATCTGAATGACGGAAACGATCTGAACGACTGAAACGATCTGAACGACTGAAAAGAGCTGATGAGGGAAAAGAGCTGATCGACAAACGATCTGAATGACGGAAACGAGCTGAACGACAGAAACGATCTGAACGACGGAAACGAACTGAACGACGGAAACGATCTGAAAGACAGAAACGATCTGAACGACGGAAACGAACTGAAAGACTGAAACGATCTGAAAGACAGAAACGATCTGAACGACGGAAACGATCTGAACGACGGAAACGAGATGAACGACTGAAAAGAGCTGAACGACGGAAACGAGCTGAACGACTGAAACGATCTGAACGACTGAAACGATCTGAACGACTGAAACGATCTGAACGACGGAAACGATCTGAAAGACAGAAACGATCTGAACGACTGAAACGATCTGAACGACGGAAACGATCTGAAAGACAGAAACGATCTGAACGACGGAAACGATCTGAACGACTGAAACGATCTGAACGACGGAAACGATCTCATCGACGGAAACGATCTGAACAACTGAAACGATCTGAAAGACGGAAACGATCTCACGACAGAAACGATCTCAACGACTGAAACGAGCTGAACGACGGAAACGATCTGAACGACGGAAACGAGATGAACGACGGAAACGATCTGAACGACCGAAACGATCTGATCGACGGTAAAAGAGATGAACGACCGAAACGAGATGAACGACAGAAACGAGATGAACGACTGAAATGAGCTGAACGACTGAAAAGAGCTGAACGACTGAAACGATCTGAACGACGGAAACGAGCTGAACGACAAACGATCTGAATGACGGAAACGAGCTGAACGACTGAAACGAGCTAAACGACTGAAACGATCTGAACGACGGAAACGAGCTGAATGACGGAAACGATCTCACGACAGAAACGATCTCAACGACGGAAACGATCTGAACGACGGAAACGATCTGAACGACTGAAATGATCTGAACGACTGAAACGATCTGAACGACTGAAATGATCTGAACGACTGAAACGATCTAAACGACGGAAACGATCTGAACGACGGAAACGATCTGAACGACGGAAACGATCTGAACGAAAGAAACGATCTGAACTACCAAAACGATCTGAACGACGGAAACGATCTGAACGACGGAAACGATCTGAACGACGGAAACGAGCTGAATAACGGAAACGATCTGAACGACTGAAACGATCTGAATGACGGAAAAGAGCTGAACGACTGAAACGATCTGAACGATTGAAACGAGCTGAACGATGGAAACGATCTGAACGACAGAATTGAGCTGAACGACAAACGATCTGAATGACGGAAACGATCTGAACGACTGAAACGATCTGAACGACTGAAAAGAGCTGATGAGGGAAAAGAGCTGATCGACAAACGATCTGAATGACGGAAACGAGCTGAACGACAGAAACGATCTGAACGACGGAAACGAACTGAACGACGGAAACGATCTGAAAGACAGAAACGATCTGAACGACGGAAACGAACTGAAAGACTGAAACGATCTGAAAGACAGAAACGATCTGAACGACGGAAACGATCTGAACGACAGAAACGATCTCATCGATGTAAACGATCTGAACGACGGAAACGATCTGAACGACGGAAACGAGATGAACGACTGAAAAGAGCTGAACGACGGAAACGAGCTGAACGACTGAAACGATCTGAACGACTGAAACGATCTGAACGACTGAAACGATCTGAACGACGGAAACGATCTGAAAGACAGAAACGATCTGAACGACTGAAACGATCTGAACGACGGAAACGATCTGAAAGACAGAAACGATCTGAACGACGGAAACGATCTAAACGACAGAAACGATCTCATCGACGGAAACGATCTGAACGACGGAAACGATCTGAACGACGGAAACGAGATGAACGACTGAAACGATCTGAACGACTGAATAGAGCTGAACGACGGAAACGATCTGAACGACGGAAACGAGCTGAATAACGGAAACGATCTGAACGACTGAAACGATCTGAACGACTGAAACGATCTGAACGACGGAAACGAGATGAACGACTGAAACGATCTGAACGACTGAAAAGAGCTGAACGATGGGAACGATATGAACGACTGAAAAGAGCTGAACGACTGAAACGATCTGAACGACTGAAAAGAGCTGATAAGGGAAACGATCTGAACGCCTGAAAAGAACTGAACGACTGAAACGATCTGAACGACTGAAAAGAGCTGATGAGGGAAACGATCTGAACGACTGAAACGAGCTGAACGACTGAAAAGAGCTTAACGACGGAAACGAGCTGAACGACTGAAACGATCTGAACGACTGAAACGATCTGAACGACGGAAACGATCTGAAAGACAGAAACGATCTGAACGACGGAAACGAACTGAAAGACTGAAACGATCTGAAAGACAGAAACGATCTGAACGACGGAAACGATCTGAACGACTGAAATGATCTGAACGACTGAAACGAGCTGAACGACTGAAACGATCTGAACGACTGAAACGATCTGAACGACGGAAACGATCTGAACGACGGAAAAGAGCTGATGAGGGAAACGATCTGAACGACTGAAACGAGCTGAATGACGGAAACGATCTGAACGACTGAAACGATCTGAATGACGGAAAAGAGCTGAACGACTGAAACGATCTGAACGATTGAAACGAGCTGAACGACAAACGATCTGAATGACGGAAACGATCTGAACGACTGAAACGATCTGAACGACTGAAACGATCTGAACGACTGAAAAGAGCTGATGAGGGAAACGATCTGAACGACTGAAACGAGCTGAACGATGGGAACGATATGAACGACTGAAAAGAGCTGAACGACGGAAACGATCTGAACAACGGAAACGAGATGAACGACTGAAAAGAGCTGAACAACTGAAACGATCTGAAAGACGGAAACGATCTCACGACAGAAACGATCTCAACGACTGAAACGAGCTGAACGACGGAAATGATCTGAACGACGGAAACGAGATGAACGACGGAAACGATCTGAACGACCGAAACGATCTGATCGACGGTAAAAGAGATGAACGACCGAAACGAGATGAACGACAGAAACGAGATGAACGACTGAAATGAGCTGAACGACTGAAAAGAGCTGAACGACTGAAACGATCTGAACGACGGAAACGAGCTGAACGACAAACGATCTGAATGACGGAAACGAGCTGAACGACTGAAACGAGCTAAACGACTGAAACGATCTGAACGACGGAAACGAGCTGAATGACGGAAACGATCTCACGACAGAAACGATCTCAACGACGGAAACGATCTGAACGACGGAAACGATCTGAACGACTGAAATGATCTGAACGACTGAAACGATCTGAACGACTGAAATGATCTGAACGACTGAAACGATCTAAACGACGGAAACGATCTGAACAACGGAAACGATCTGAACGACGGAAACGATCTGAACGAAAGAAACGATCTGAACTACCAAAACGATCTGAACGACGGAAACGATCTCAACGACGGAAACGATCTGAACGACGGAAAAGAGCTGATGAGGGAAACGATCTGAACGACTGAAACGAGCTGAATGACGGAAAAGAGCTGAACGACTGAAACGATCTGAACGATTGAAACGAGCTGAACGACAAACGATCTGAATGACGGAAACGATCTGAACGACTGAAACGATCTGAACGACTGAAACGATCTGAACGACTGAAAAGAGCTGATGAGGGAAACGATCTGAACGACTGAAACGAGCTGAACGATGGGAACGATATGAACGACTGAAAAGAGCTGAACGACGGAAACGATCTGAACGACGGAAACGAGATGAACGACTGAAAAGAGCTGAACAACTGAAACGATCTGAAAGACGGAAACGATCTCACGACAGAAACGATCTCAACGACTGAAACGAGCTGAACGACGGAAACGATCTGAAAGACGGAAACGATCTCACGACAGAAACGATCTCAACGACTGAAACGAGCTGAACGACGGAAACGATCTGAACGACGGAAAAGAGATGAACGACGGAAACGATCTGAACGACCGAAACGATCTGATCGACGGTAAAAGAGATGAACGACCGAAACGAGATGAACGACAGAAACGAGATGAACGACTGAAATGAGCTGAACGACTGAAAAGAGCTGAACGACTGAAACGATCTGAACGACGGAAACGAGCTGAACGACAAACGATCTGAATGACGGAAACGAGCTGAACGACCGAAACGATCTGATCGACGGTAAAAGAGATGAACGACCGAAACGAGATGAACGACAGAAACGAGATGAACGACTGAAATGAGCTGAACGACTGAAAAGAGCTGAACGACTGAAACGATCTGAACGACGGAAACGAGCTGAACGACAAA
The DNA here is from genome assembly GCF_963422515.1 of Blennius ocellaris. Lineage (NCBI taxonomy): Eukaryota > Metazoa > Chordata > Actinopteri > Blenniiformes > Blenniidae > Blennius > Blennius ocellaris. Next base: position 113,024 of record NW_027662273.1, on the reverse strand, counting down.
CGATCTGAATGACGGAAACGAGCTGAACGACTGAAACGAGCTAAACGACTGAAACGATCTGAACGACGGAAACGAGCTGAATGACGGAAACGATCTCACGACAGAAACGATCTCAACGACGGAAACGATCTGAACGACGGAAACGATCTGAACGACTGAAATGATCTGAACGACTGAAACGATCTGAACGACTGAAATGATCTGAACGACTGAAACGATCTAAACGACGGAAACGATCTGAACGACGGAAACGATCTGAACGACGGAAACGATCTGAACGAAAGAAACGATCTGAACTACCAAAACGATCTGAACGACGGAAACGATCTGAACGACGGAAACGATCTGAACGACGGAAACGATCTGAACGACAGAAACGATCTCATCGACGGAAACGATCTGAACAACTGAAACGATCTGAAAGACGGAAACGATCTCACGACAGAAACGATCTCAACGACTGAAACGAGCTGAACGACGGAAACGATCTGAACGACGGAAACGAGATGAACGACGGAAACGATCTGAACGACCGAAACGATCTGATCGACGGTAAAAGAGATGAACGACCGAAACGAGATGAACGACAGAAACGAGATGAACGACTGAAATGAGCTGAACGACTGAAAAGAGCTGAACGACTGAAACGATCTGAACGACGGAAACGAGCTGAACGACAAACGATCTGAATGACGGAAACGAGCTGAACGACTGAAACGAGCTAAACGACTGAAACGATCTGAACGACGGAAACGAGCTGAATGACGGAAACGATCTCACGACAGAAACGATCTCAACGACGGAAACGATCTGAACGACGGAAACGATCTGAACGACTGAAATGATCTGAACGACTGAAACGATCTGAACGACTGAAATGATCTGAACGACTGAAACGATCTAAACGACGGAAACGATCTGAACGACGGAAACGATCTGAACGACGGAAACGATCTGAACGAAAGAAACGATCTGAACTACCAAAACGATCTGAACGACGGAAACGATCTGAACGACGGAAACGATCTGAACGACGGAAACGAGCTGAATAACGGAAACGATCTGAACGACTGAAACGATCTGAATGACGGAAAAGAGCTGAACGACTGAAACGATCTGAACGATTGAAACGAGCTGAACGATGGAAACGATCTGAACGACAGAAATGAGCTGAACGACAAACGATCTGAATGACGGAAACGATCTGAACGACTGAAACGATCTGAACGACTGAAAAGAGCTGATGAGGGAAAAGAGCTGATCGACAAACGATCTGAATGACGGAAACGAGCTGAACGACATAAACGATCTGAACGACGGAAACGAACTGAACGACGGAAACGATCTGAAAGACAGAAACGATCTGAACGACGGAAACGAACTGAAAGACTGAAACGAACTGAAAGACTGAAACGATCTGAAAGACAGAAACGATCTGAATGACGGAAACGAGCTGAACGACTGAAACGAGCTAAACGACTGAAACGATCTGAACGACGGAAACGAGCTGAATGACGGAAACGATCTCACGACAGAAACGATCTCAACGACGGAAACGATCTGAACGACGGAAACGATCTGAACGACTGAAATGATCTGAACGACTGAAACGATCTGAACGACTGAAATGATCTGAACGACTGAAACGATCTAAACGACGGAAACGATCTGAACGACGGAAACGATCTGAACGACGGAAACGATCTGAACGAAAGAAACGATCTGAACTACCAAAACGATCTGAACGACGGAAACGATCTGAACGACGGAAACGATCTGAACGACGGAAACGAGCTGAATAACGGAAACGATCTGAACGACTGAAACGATCTGAATGACGGAAAAGAGCTGAACGACTGAAACGATCTGAACGATTGAAACGAGCTGAACGATGGAAACGATCTGAACGACAGAAATGAGCTGAACGACAAACGATCTGAATGACGGAAACGATCTGAACGACTGAAACGATCTGAACGACTGAAAAGAGCTGATGAGGGAAAAGAGCTGATCGACAAACGATCTGAATGACGGAAACGAGCTGAACGACATAAACGATCTGAACGACGGAAACGAACTGAACGACGGAAACGATCTGAAAGACAGAAACGATCTGAACGACGGAAACGAACTGAAAGACTGAAACGATCTGAAAGACAGAAACGATCTGAACGACGGAAACGATCTGAACGACAGAAACGATCTCATCGATGTAAACGATCTGAACGACGGAAACGATCTGAACGACGGAAACGAGATGAACGACTGAAAAGAGCTGAACGACGGAAACGAGCTGAACGACTGAAACGATCTGAACGACTGAAACGATCTGAACGACTGAAACGATCTGAACGACGGAAACGATCTGAAAGACAGAAACGATCTGAACGACTGAAACGATCTGAACGACGGAAACGATCTGAAAGACAGAAACGATCTGAACGACGGAAACGATCTAAACGACAGAAACGATCTCATCGACGGAAACGATCTCAACGACGGAAACGATCTGAACGACGGAAACGAGATGAACGACTGAAACGATCTGAACGACTGAATAGAGCTGAACGACGGAAACGATCTGAACGACGGAAACGAGCTGAATAACGGAAACGATCTGAACGACTGAAACGATCTGAACGACGGAAACGAGATGAACGACGGAAACGATCTGAACGACGGAAACGAGCTGAATGACGGAAACGAACTGAACGACGGAAACAATCTGAACGACTGAAACGAGCTGAACGACGGAAACGATCTGAATGACGGAAAAGAACTGAACGACTGAAACGATCTGAACGACTGAAAAGAGCTGAACGATGGGAACGATATGAACGACTGAAAAGAGCTGAACGACTGAAACGATCTGAACGACTGAAATGATCTGAACGACTGAAACGATCTGAACTACCAAAACGATCTGAACGACGGAAACGATCTGAACTACCAAAACGATCTGAACGACGGAAACGATCTGAACGACGGAAACGATCTGAACGACGGAAACGAGCTGAATAACGGAAACGATCTGAACGACTGAAACGATCTGAATGACGGAAAAGAGCTGAACGACTGAAACGATCTGAACGATTGAAACGAGCTGAACGATGGAAACGATCTGAACGACAGAAATGAGCTGAACGACAAACGATCTGAATGACGGAAACGATCTGAACGACTGAAACGATCTGAACGACTGAAAAGAGCTGATGAGGGAAACGATCTGAACGACTGAAACGAGCTGAACGATGGGAACGATATGAACGACTGAAAAGAGCTGAACGACTGAAACGATCTGAACGACTGAAAAGAGCTGATAAGGGAAACGATCTGAACGCCTGAAAAGAACTGAACGACTGAAACGATCTGAACGACTGAAAAGAGCTGATGAGGGAAACGATCTGAACGACTGAAACGAGCTGAACGACTGAAAAGAGCTTAACGACGGAAACGAGCTGAACGACTGAAACGATCTGAACGACTGAAACGATCTGAACGACGGAAACGATCTGAAAGACAGAAACGATCTGAACGACGGAAACGAACTGAAAGACTGAAACGATCTGAAAGACAGAAACGATCTGAACGACGGAAACGATCTGAACGACGGAAAAGAGCTGATGAGGGAAACGATCTGAACGACTGAAACGATCTGAACGACTGAAATGATCTGAACGACTGAAACGAGCTGAACGACTGAAACGATCTGAACGACTGAAACGATCTGAACGACGGAAACGATCTGAACGACGGAAAAGAGCTGATGAGGGAAACGATCTGAACGACTGAAACGAGCTGAATGACGGAAACGATCTGAACGACTGAAACGATCTGAATGACGGAAAAGAGCTGAACGACTGAAACGATCTGAACGATTGAAACGAGCTGAACGACAAACGATCTGAATGACGGAAACGATCTGAACGACTGAAACGATCTGAACGACTGAAACGATCTGAACGACTGAAAAGAGCTGATGAGGGAAACGATCTGAACGACTGAAACGAGCTGAACGATGGGAACGATATGAACGACTGAAAAGAGCTGAACGACGGAAACGATCTGAACGACGGAAACGAGATGAACGACTGAAAAGAGCTGAACAACTGAAACGATCTGAAAGACGGAAACGATCTCACGACAGAAACGATCTCAACGACTGAAACGAGCTGAACGACGGAAATGATCTGAACGACGGAAACGAGATGAACGACGGAAACGATCTGAACGACCGAAACGATCTGATCGACGGTAAAAGAGATGAACGACCGAAACGAGATGAACGACAGAAACGAGATGAACGACTGAAATGAGCTGAACGACTGAAAAGAGCTGAACGACTGAAACGATCTGAACGACGGAAACGAGCTGAACGACAAACGATCTGAATGACGGAAACGAGCTGAACGACTGAAACGAGCTAAACGACTGAAACGATCTGAACGACGGAAACGAGCTGAATGACGGAAACGATCTCACGACAGAAACGATCTCAACGACGGAAACGATCTGAACGACGGAAACGATCTGAACGACTTAAATGATCTGAACGACTGAAACGATCTGAACGACTGAAATGATCTGAACGACTGAAACGATCTAAACGACGGAAACGATCTGAACAACGGAAACGATCTGAACGACGGAAACGATCTGAACGAAAGAAACGATCTGAACTACCAAAACGATCTGAACGACGGAAACGATCTGAACGACGGAAACGATCTGAACGACGGAAAAGAGCTGATGAGGGAAACGATCTGAACGACTGAAACGAGCTGAATGACGGAAAAGAGCTGAACGACTGAAACGATCTGAACGATTGAAACGAGCTGAACGACAAACTATCTGAATGACGGAAACGATCTGAACGACTGAAACGATCTGAACGACTGAAACGATCTGAACGACTGAAAAGAGCTGATGAGGGAAACGATCTGAACGACTGAAACGAGCTGAACGATGGGAACGATATGAACGACTGAAAAGAGCTGAACGACGGAAACGATCTGAACGACGGAAACGAGATGAACGACTGAAAAGAGCTGAACGACTGAAACGATCTGAAAGACGGAAACGATCTCACGACAGAAACGATCTCAACGACTGAAACGAGCTGAACGACGGAAACGATCTGAAAGACGGAAACGATCTCACGACAGAAACGATCTCAACGACTGAAACGAGCTGAACGACGGAAACGATCTGAACGACGGAAAAGAGATGAACGACGGAAACGATCTGAACGACCGAAACGATCTGATCGACGGTAAAAGAGATGAACGACCGAAACGAGATGAACGACAGAAACGAGATGAACGACTGAAATGATCTGAACGACTGAAACGAGCTGAACGACTGAAACGATCTGAACGACGGAAACGATCTGAACGACGGAAACGATCTGAACGACGGAAAAGAGCTGATGAGGGAAACGATCTGAACGACTGAAACGAGCTGAATGACGGAAACGATCTGAACGACTGAAACGATCTGAATGACGGAAAAGAGCTGAACGACGGAAACGATCTGAACGAAAGAAACGATCTGAACTACCAAAACGATCTGAACGACGGAAACGATCTGAACGACTGAAACGATCTTAACGACGGAAACGAGCTGAATAACGGAAACGATCTGAACGACTGAAACGATCTGAATGACGGAAAAGAGCTGAACGACTGAAACGATCTGAACGATTGAAACGAGCTGAACGATGGAAACGATCTGAACGACAGAAATGAGCTGAACGACAAACGATCTGAATGACGGAAACGATCTGAACGACTGAAACGATCTGAACGACTGAAAAGAGCTGATGAGGGAAAAGAGCTGATCGACAAATGATCTGAATGACGGAAACGAGCTGAACGACAGAAACGATCTGAACGACGGAAACGAACTGAACGACGGAAACGATCTGAAAGACAGAAACGATCTGAACGACGGAAACGAACTGAAAGACTGAAACGATCTGAAAGACAGAAACGATCTGAACGACGGAAACGATCTGAACGACAGAAACGATCTCATCGATGTAAACGATCTGAACGACGGAAACGAGATGAACGACTGAAAAGAGCTGAACGACGGAAACGAGCTGAACGACTGAAACGATCTGAACGACTGAAACGATCTGAACGACTGAAACGATCTGAACGACGGAAACGATCTGAAAGACAGAAACGATCTGAACGACGGAAACGATCTGAACGACAGAAACGATCTCATCGACGGAAACGATCTGAACGACGGAAACGATCTGAACGACGGAAACGAGATGAACGACTGAAACGATCTGAACGACTGAATAGAGCTGAACGACGGAAACGATCTGAACGACGGAAACGAGCTGAATAACGGAAACGATCTGAACGACTGAAACGATCTGAACGACGGAAACGAGATGCACGACGGAAACGATCTGAACGACGGAAACGAGCTGAACGACGGAAACGAACTGAACGACGGAAACAATCTGAACGACTGAAACGAGCTGAACGACGGAAACGATCTGAATGACGGAAAAGAACTGAACGACTGAAACGATCTGAACGACTGAAAAGAGCTGAACGATGGGAACGATATGAACGACTGAAAAGAGCTGAACGACTGAAACGATCTGAACGACTGAAAAGAGCTGATGAGGGAAACGATCTGAACGACTGAAAAGAGCTGAACGACTGAAACGATCTGAACGACGGAAACGATCTGAACGACGGAAACGATCTGAACGACGGAAACGAGATGAACGACTGAAAAGAGCTGAACAACTGAAACGAGCTGAACGACGGAAACGATCTGAACGACGGAAACGAGATGAACGACGTAAACGATCTGAACGACGGAAACGAGCTGAACGACGGAAACGAACTGAACGACATAAACGATCTAAACGACGGAAACAATCTGAACGACTGAAACGAGCTGAACGACTGAAACGAGCTGAACGACTGAAAAGAGCTGAACGACTGAAACGATCTGAACGACGGAAACGAGCTGAACGACAAACGATCTGAATGACGGAAACGATCTGAACGACTGAAACGATCTGAACGACTGAAATGATCTGAACGACTGAAAGGATCTGAATGACGGAAAAGAGCTGATCGACAAACGATCTGAATGACGGAAATGAGCTGAACGACTGAAACGAGCTGAACGACTGAAACGATCTGAACGACGGAAACGAGCTGAATGACGGAAACGATCTGAACGACCGAAACGATCTGAACGACGGAAACGAGCTGAATGACGGAAACGATCTGAACGACTGAAACGATCTGAACGACTGAAATGATCTGAACGACTGAAAGGATCTGAATGACGGAAAAGAGCTGATCGACAAACGATCTGAATGACGGAAACGAGCTGAACGACTGAAACGAGCTGAACGACTGAAACGATCTGAACGACGGAAACGAGCTGAATGACGGAAACGATCTGAACGACCGAAACGATCTGAACGACGGAAACGACCTCATGACGGAAACGATCTGAACGACGTAAACGATCTGAACGACAGAAACGATCTCATCGACGTAAACGATCTGAACGACGTAAACGATCTGAACGACGTAAACGAGCTGAACGACGGAAACGATCTGAACGACGGAAACGAGCTGAATGACGGAAACGATCTGAACGACCGAAACGATCTGAACGACGGAAACGACCTCATGACGGAAACGATCTGAACGACGTAAACGATCTGAACGACAGAAACGATCTCATCGACGTAAACGATCTGAACGACGTAAACGATCTGAACGACTGAAACGATCTGAACGACTGAAATGATCTGAACGACTGAAATGATCTGAACGACTGAAACGATCTGAACGACTGAAATGATCTGAACGACTGAAACGATCTAAACGACGGAAACGATCTGAACAACGGAAACGATCTGAACGACGGAAACGATCTGAACGAAAGAAACGATCTGAACTACCAAAACGATCTGAACGACGGAAACGATCTGAACGACGGAAACGATCTGAACGACGGAAACGAGCTGAATAACGGAAACGATCTGAACGACTGAAACGATCTGAATGACGGAAAAGAGCTGAACGACTGAAACGATCTGAACGATTGAAACGAGCTGAACGACAAACGATCTGAATGACGGAAACGATCTGAACGACTGAAACGATCTGAACGACTGAAAAGAGCTGATGAGGGAAACGATCTGAACGACTGAAACGAGCTGAACGATGGGAACGATATGAACGACTGAAAAGAGCTGAACGACTGAAACGATCTGAACGACTGAAAAGAGCTGATAAGGGAAACGATCTGAACGCCTGAAAAGAACTGAACGACTGAAACGATCTGAACGACTGAAAAGAGCTGATGAGGGAAACGATCTGAACGACTGAAACGAGCTGAACGACTGAAAAGAGCTTAACGACGGAAACGAGCTGAACGACTGAAACGATCTGAACGACTGAAACGATCTGAACGACGGAAACGATCTGAAAGACAGAAACGATCTGAACGACGGAAACGAACTGAAAGACTGAAACGATCTGAAAGACAGAAACGATCTGAACGACGGAAACGATCTGAACGACAGAAACGATCTCATCGACGTAAACGATCTGAACGACGTAAACGATCTGAACGACGGAAACGAGATGAACGACTGAAAAGAGCTGAACGACGGAATCGAGCTGAACGACTGAAACGATCTGAACGACTGAAACGATCTGAACGACTGAAACGATCTGAACGACGGAAACGATCTGAACGACAGAAACGATCTCATCGACGTAAACGATCTGAACGACGGAAACAATCTGAACGACGGAAACGAGATGAACGACTGAAAAGAGCTGAACGACTGAAACGATCTGAACGACGGAAACGAGATGAACGACTGAAACGATCTGAACGACTGAAACGAGCTGAACGACGGAAACGATCTGAACGACGGAAACGAGATGAACGACGGAAACGATCTGAACGACGGAAACGAGCTGAACGACGGAAACGAACTGAACGACGGAAACGATCTGAACGACTGAAACGAGCTGAACGACGGAAACGATCTGAACGACGGAAACGAGATGAACGACCTAAACGATCTGAACGACCGAAACGATCTGATCGACGGAAAAGAGATGAACGACTGAAATGATCTGAACGACTGAAACGAGCTGAACGACTGAAACGATCTGAACGACTGAAACGATCTGAACGACGGAAATGATCTGAACGACGGAAAAGAGCTGATGAGGGAAACGATCTGAACGACTGAAACGATCTGAACGACTGAAATGATCTGAACGACTGAAACGAGCTGAACGACTGAAACGATCTGAACGACTGAAACGATCTGAACGACGGAAACGATCTGAACGACGGAAAAGAGCTGATGAGGGAAACGATCTGAACGACTGAAACGAGCTGAATGACGGAAACGATCTGAACGACTGAAACGATCTGAATGACGGAAAAGAGCTGAACGACTGAAACGATCTGAACGATTGAAACGAGCTGAACGACAAACGATCTGAATGACGGAAACGATCTGAACGACTGAAACGATCTGAACGACTGAAACGATCTGAACGACTGAAAAGAGCTGATGAGGGAAACGATCTGAACGACTGAAACGAGCTGAATGACGGAAACGATCTGAACGACTGAAACGATCTGAATGACGGAAAAGAGCTGAACGACTGAAACGATCTGAACGATTGAAACGAGCTGAACGACAAACGATCTGAATGACGGAAACGATCTGAACGACTGAAACGATCTGAATGACGGAAACGATCTGAACGACTGAAACAATCTGAACGACAGAAACGATCTGAACGACTGAAACGAGCTGAACGATGGGAACGATATGAACGACTGAAAAGAGCTGAACGACGGAAACGATCTGAACGACGGAAACGAGATGAACGACTGAAAAGAGCTGAACAACTGAAACGATCTGAACGACGGAAACGAGCTGAACGACTGAAACGATCTGAACGACTGAAACGAGCTGAACGACGGAAACGATCTGAACGACGGAAACGAGATGAACGACGGAAACGATCTGAACGACGGAAACGAGCTGAACGACGGAAACGAACTGAACGACGGAAACGATCTAAACGACGGAAACAATCTGAATGACTGAAACGAGCTGAACGACGGAAATGATCTGAATGACGGAAACGAGATGAACGACCTAAACGATCTGAACGACCGAAACGATCTGATCGACGGTAAAAGAGATGAACGACCGAAACGAGATGAACGACAGAAACGAGCTGAACGACAAACGATCTGAACGACTGAAACGATCTGAACGACGGAAACGAGCTGAATGACGGAAACGATCTGAACGACTGAAACGATCTGAACGACAGAAACGAGCTGAACGACAAACGATCTGAACGACTGAAACGAGCTGAATTACAGAAAAGAGCTGAACGACTGAAACGATCTGAACGATTGAAACGAGCTGAACGACGGAAACGATCTGAACGACAGAAACGAGCTGAACGACAAACGAGCTGAACGACGGAAACGATCTGAATGACGGAAACGATCTGAACGACGGAAACGAGCTGAACGACAAACGATCTGAATGACGGAAACGATCTGAATGGCGGAAAAGAGCTGAACGACTGAAACGATCCGAACGACTGAAACGAGCTGAATTACGGAAACGATCTGAACGACGGAAACGAGCTGAACCACAGAAACGATCTGAACGACTGAAACGATCTGAATGACGGAAACGATCTGAACGACGGAAACGATCTGAACGACTGAAACGATCTGAACGACGGAAACGAGCTGAACCACAGAAACGATCTGATCGACGGAAACGAGCTCAACGACTGAAACGATCTGAACGACGGAAACGATCTGAACGATTGAAACGAGCTGAACGACGGAAACGATCTGAATGACGGAAACGATCTGAACGACGGAAACAATCTGAACGACTGAAACGAGCTGAATTACGGAAACGATCTGAACGATGGAAACGAGCTGAACAACGGAAACGAGCTGATGAGGGAAACAAGCTAAACGACGGAAACGATCTGAACGACGGAAAAGAGCTGATGAGGGAAACGATCTGAACGACTGAAACGAGCTGAATTACGGAAACGATCTGAACGACGGAAACGAGCTGAACAACGGAAACGAGCTGATGAGGGAAACAAGCTAAACGACTGAAACGATCTGAACAACGGAAAAGAGCTGATGAGGGAAACGATATGAACGACGGAAACGATCTGAACGACAGAAAAGAGCTGAACGACTGAAACGATCTGAACGACGGAAACGAGCTGAACGACAAACGATCTGAATGACGGAAACGATCTGAACGACTGAAACGATCTGAACGACTGAAATGATCTGAACGACTGAAACGATCTGAACGACGGAAACGAGCTGAATGACGGAAACGATCTGAACGACGGAAAAGAGCTGATGAGGGAAACGATCTGAACGACTGAAACGATCTGAACGACGGAAACGACCTCATGACGGAAACGATCTGAACGACGTAAACGATCTGAACGACAGAAACGATCTCATCGACGTAAACGATCTGAACGACGTAAACGATCTGAACGACGTAAACGAGCTGAACGACGTAAACGATCTGAACGACGGAAACGATCTGAACGACTGAAACGATCTGAACGACTGAAACGATCTGAACGACTGAAACGATCTAAACGACGGAAACGAGCTGAATGACGGAAACGAGCTGAATGACGGAAACGATCTGAACGACGGAAAAGAGCTGATGAGGGAAACGATCTGAACGACTGAAACGATCTGAACGACGGAAACGACCTCAAGACGGAAACGATCTGAACGACGTAAACGATCTGAACGACAGAAACGATCTCATCGACGTAAACGATCTGAACGACGTAAACGATCTGAACGACGTAAACGAGCTGAACGACGTAAACGATCTGAACGACGTAAACGATCTGAACGACTGAAACAATCTGAACGACTGAAACGATCTGAACGACTGAAACGATCTAAACGACGGAAAAGAGCTGAACGACGGAAACCATCTCACGACAGAAACGATCTGAACGACGGAAACGATCTGAACGACTGAAATGATCTGAACGACTGAAACGATCTAAACGACGGAAACGATCTGAACGACGGAAACGATCTGAATGACGGAAAAGAGCTGAACGATTGAAACGATCTGAACGACAGAAATGAGCTGAACGACAAACGATCTGAATGACGGAAACGATGTGAACGACTGAAACGATCTGAACGACTGAAAAGAGCTGATGAGGGAAACGATCTGAACGACTGAAACGAGCTGAACGATGGGAACGATATGAACGACTGAAACGATCTGAACGACGGAAACGATCTGAAAGACAGAAACGATCTGAACGACGGAAACGAACTGAAAGACTGAAACGATCTGAAAGACAGAAACGATCTGAACGACGGAAACGATCTGAACGACAGAAACGATCTTATCGACGTAAACGATCTGAACGATGGAAACGATCTGAACGACGGAAACGAGATGAACGACTGAAAAGAGCTGAACGACGGAAACGAGCTGAACGACGGAAACGAACTGAACGACGGAAACGATCTAAACGACGGAAACAATCTGAATGACTGAAACGAGCTGAACGACGGAAATGATCTGAATGACGGAAACGAGATGAACGACCTAAACGATCTGAACGACCGAAACGATCTGATCGACGGTAAAAGAGATGAACGACCGAAACGAGATGAACGACAGAAACGAGCTGAACGACAAACGATCTGAACGACGGAAACAATCTGAACGACGGAAACGAGATGAACGACTGAAAAGAGCTGAACGACTGAAACGATCTGAACGACGGAAACGAGATGAACGACTGAAACGATCTGAACGACTGAAACGAGCTGAACGACGGAAACGATCTGAACGACGGAAACGAGATGAACGACGGAAACGATCTGAACGACGGAAACGAGCTGAACGACGGAAACGAACTGAACGACGGAAACGATCTGAACGACTGAAACGAGCTGAACGACGGAAACGATCTGAACGACGGAAACGAGATGAACGACCTAAACGATCTGAACGACCGAAACGATCTGATCGACGGAAAAGAGATGAACGACTGAAATGATCTGAACGACTGAAACGAGCTGAACGACTGAAACGATCTGAACGACTGAAACGATCTGAACGACGGAAATGATCTGAACGACGGAAAAGAGCTGATGAGGGAAACGATCTGAACGACTGAAACGATCTGAACGACTGAAATGATCTGAACGACTGAAACGAGCTGAACGACTGAAACGATCTGAACGACTGAAACGATCTGAACGACGGAAACGATCTGAACGACGGAAAAGAGCTGATGAGGGAAACGATCTGAACGACTGAAACGAGCTGAATGACGGAAACGATCTGAACGACTGAAACGATCTGAATGACGGAAAAGAGCTGAACGACTGAAACGATCTGAACGATTGAAACGAGCTGAACGACAAACGATCTGAATGACGGAAACGATCTGAACGACTGAAACGATCTGAACGACTGAAACGATCTGAACGACTGAAAAGAGCTGATGAGGGAAACGATATGAACGACTGAAACGATCTGAATGACGGAAACGATCTGAACGACTGAAACGATCTGAATGACGGAAAAGAGCTGAACGACTGAAACGATCTGAACGATTGAAACGAGCTGAACGACAAACGATCTGAATGACGGAAACGATCTGAACGACTGAAACGATCTGAATGACGGAAACGATCTGAACGACTGAAACAATCTGAACGACAGAAACGATCTGAACGACTGAAACGAGCTGAACGATGGGAACGATATGAACGACTGAAAAGAGCTGAACGACGGAAACGATCTGAACGACGGAAACGAGATGAACGACTGAAAAGAGCTGAACAACTGAAACGATCTGAACGACGGAAACGAGCTGAACGACTGAAACGATCTGAACGACTGAAACGAGCTGAACGACGGAAACGATCTGAACGACGGAAACGAGATGAACGACGGAAACGATCTGAACGACGGAAACAAGCTGAACGACGGAAACGAACTGAACGACGGAAACGATCTAAACGACGGAAACAATCTGAATGACTGAAACGAGCTGAACGACGGAAATGATCTGAATGACGGAAACGAGATGAACGACCTAAACGATCTGAACGACCGAAACGATCTGATCGACGGTAAAAGAGATGAACGACCGAAACGAGATGAACGACAGAAACGAGCTGAACGACAAACGATCTGAACGACTGAAACGATCTGAACGACGGAAACGAGCTGAATGACGGAAACGATCTGAACGACTGAAACGATCTGAACGACAGAAACGAGCTGAACGACAAACGATCTGAACGACTGAAACGAGCTGAATTACAGAAAAGAGCTGAACGACTGAAACGATCTGAACGATTGAAACGAGCTGAACGACGGAAACGATCTGAACGACAGAAACGAGCTGAACGACAAACGAGCTGAACGACGGAAACGATCTGAATGACGGAAACGATCTGAACGACGGAAACGAGCTGAACGACAAACGATCTGAATGACGGAAACGATCTGAATGGCGGAAAAGAGCTGAACGACTGAAACGATCCGAACGACTGAAACGAGCTGAATTACGGAAACGATCTGAACGACGGAAACGAGCTGAACCACAGAAACGATCTGAACGACTGAAACGATCTGAATGACGGAAACGATCTGAACGACGGAAACGATCTGAACGACTGAAACGATCTGAACGACGGAAACGAGCTGAACCACAGAAACGATCTGATCGACGGAAACGAGCTCAACGACTGAAACGATCTGAACGACGGAAACGATCTGAACGATTGAAACGAGCTGAACGACGGAAACGATCTGAATGACGGAAACGATCTGAACGACGGAAACAATCTGAACGACTGAAACGAGCTGAATTACGGAAACGATCTGAACGACGGAAACGAGCTGAACAACGGAAACGAGCTGATGAGGGAAACAAGCTAAACGACGGAAACGATCTGAACGACGGAAAAGAGCTGATGAGGGAAACGATCTGAACGACTGAAACGAGCTGAATTACGGAAACGATCTGAACGACGGAAACGAGCTGAACAACGGAAACGAGCTGATGAGGGAAACAAGCTAAACGACTGAAACGATCTGAACAACGGAAAAGAGCTGATGAGGGAAACGATATGAACGACGGAAACGATCTGAACGACAGAAAAGAGCTGAACGACTGAAACGATCTGAACGACGGAAACGAGCTGAACGACAAACGATCTGAATGACGGAAACGATCTGAACGACTGAAACGATCTGAACGACTGAAATGATCTGAACGACTGAAACGATCTGAACGACGGAAACGAGCTGAATGACGGAAACGATCTGAACGACGGAAAAGAGCTGATGAGGGAAACGATCTGAACGACTGAAACGATCTGAACGACGGAAACGACCTCATGACGGAAACGATCTGAACGACGTAAACGATCTGAACGACAGAAACGATCTCATCGACGTAAACGATCTGAACGACGTAAACGATCTGAACGACGTAAACGAGCTGAACGACGTAAACGATCTGAACGACGGAAACGATCTGAACGACTGAAACGATCTGAACGACTGAAACGATCTGAACGACTGAAACGATCTAAACGACGGAAACGAGCTGAATGACGGAAACGAGCTGAATGACGGAAACGATCTGAACGACGGAAAAGAGCTGATGAGGGAAACGATCTGAACGACTGAAACGATCTGAACGACGGAAACGACCTCAAGACGGAAACGATCTGAACGACGTAAACGATCTGAACGACGTAAACGATCTGAACGACAGAAACGATCTCATCGACGTAAACGATCTGAACGACGTAAACGATCTGAACGACGTAAACGAGCTGAACGACGTAAACGATCTGAACGACGGAAACGATCTGAACGACTGAAACAATCTGAACGACTGAAACGATCTGAACGACTGAAACGATCTAAACGACGGAAAAGAGCTGAACGACGGAAACCATCTCACGACAGAAACGATCTGAACGACGGAAACGATCTGAACGACTGAAATGATCTGAACGACTGAAACGATCTAAACGACGGAAACGATCTGAACGACGGAAACGATCTGAATGACGGAAAAGAGCTGAACGATTGAAACGATCTGAACGACAGAAATGAGCTGAACGACAAACGATCTGAATGACGGAAACGATGTGAACGACTGAAACGATCTGAACGACTGAAAAGAGCTGATGAGGGAAACGATCTGAACGACTGAAACGAGCTGAACGATGGGAACGATATGAACGACTGAAACGATCTGAACGACGGAAACGATCTGAAAGACAGAAACGATCTGAACGACGGAAACGAACTGAAAGACTGAAACGATCTGAAAGACAGAAACGATCTGAACGACGGAAACGATCTGAACGACAGAAACGATCTTATCGACGTAAACGATCTGAACGATGGAAACGATCTGAACGACGGAAACGAGATGAACGACTGAAAAGTGCTGAACGACGGAAACGAGCTGAACGACGGAAACGAACTGAACGACGGAAACGATCTAAACGACGGAAACGAGATGAACGACCTAAACGATCTGAACGACCGAAACGATCTGATCGACGGTAAAAGAGATGAACGACCGAAACGAGATGAACGACAGAAACGAGCTGAACGACAAACGATCTGAACGACTGAAACGATCTGAACGACGGAAACGAGCTGAATGACGGAAACGATCTGAACGACTGAAACGATCTGAACGACAGAAACGAGCTGAACGACAAACGATCTGAACGACTGAAACGAGCTGAATTACAGAAAAGAGCTGAACGACTGAAACGATCTGAACGATTGAAACGAGCTGAACGACGGAAACGATCTGAACGACAGAAACGAGCTGAACGACAAACGAGCTGAACGACGGAAACGATCTGAATGACGGAAACGATCTGAACGACGGAAACGAGCTGAACGACAAACGATCTGAATGACGGAAACGATCTGAATGGCGGAAAAGAGCTGAACGACTGAAACGATCCGAACGACTGAAACGAGCTGAATTACGGAAACGATCTGAACGACGGAAACGAGCTGAACCACAGAAACGATCTGAACGACTGAAACGATCTGAATGACGGAAACGATCTGAACGACGGAAACGATCTGAACGACTGAAACGATCTGAACGACGGAAACGAGCTGAATGGCGGAAAAGAGCTGAACGACTGAAACGATCCGAACGACTGAAACGAGCTGAATTACGGAAACGATCTGAACGACGGAAACGAGCTGAACCACAGAAACGATCTGAACGACTGAAACGATCTGAATGACGGAAACGATCTGAACGACGGAAACGATCTGAACGACTGAAACGATCTGAACGACGGAAACGAGCTGAACCACAGAAACGATCTGATCGACGGAAACGAGCTCAACGACTGAAACGATCTGAACGACGGAAACGAGCTGAACCACAGAAACGATCTGAACGACGGAAACGATCTGAATGACGGAAACGATCTGAACGACGGAAACAATCTGAACGACTGAAACGAGCTGAATTACGGAAATGATCTGAACGACGGAAACGAGCTGAACAACGGAAACGAGCTGATGAGGGAAACAAGCTAAACGACGGAAACGATCTGAACGACGGAAAAGAGCTGATGAGGGAAACGATCTGAACGACTGAAACGAGCTGAATTACGGAAACGATCTGAACGACGGAAACGAGCTGAACAACGGAAACGAGCTGATGAGGGAAACAAGCTAAACGACTGAAACGATCTGAACAACGGAAAAGAGCTGATGAGGGAAACGATATGAACGACGGAAACGATCTGAACGACAGAAACGAGCTGAACGACTGAAACGAGCTGAACGACTGAAAAGAGCTGAACGACTGAAACGATCTGAACGACGGAAACGAGCTGAACGACAAACGATCTGAATGACGGAAACGATCTGAACGACTGAAACGATCTGAACGACTGAAATGATCTGAACGACTGAAACGATCTGAACGACGGAAACGAGCTGAATGACGGAAACGATCTGAACGACGGAAAAGAGCTGATGAGGGAAACGATCTGAACGACTGAAACGATCTGAACGACGGAAACGACCTCATGACGGAAACGATCTGAACGACGTAAACGATCTGAACGACAGAAACGATCTCATCGACGTAAACGATCTGAACGACGTAAACGATCTGAACGACGTAAACGAGCTGAACGACGTAAACGATCTGAACGACGGAAACGATCTGAACGACTGAAACGATCTGAACGACTGAAACGATCTGAACGACTGAAACGATCTAAACGACGGAAACGAGCTGAATGACGGAAACGAGCTGAATGACGGAAACGATCTGAACGACGGAAAAGAGCTGATGAGGGAAACGATCTGAACGACTGAAACGATCTGAACGACGGAAACGACCTCATGACGGAAACGATCTGAACGACGTAAACGATCTGAACGACAGAAACGATCTCATCGACGTAAACGATCTGAACGACGTAAACGATCTGAACGACGTAAACGAGCTGAACGACGTAAACGATCTGAACGACGGAAACGATCTGAACGACTGAAACGATCTGAACGACTGAAACGATCTGAACGACTGAAACGATCTAAACGACGGAAAAGAGCTGAACGACGGAAACCATCTCACGACAGAAACGATCTGAACGACGGAAACGATCTGAACGACTGAAATGATCTGAACGACTGAAACGATCTAAACGACGGAAACGATCTGAACGACGGAAACGATCTGAATGACGGAAAAGAGCTGAACGATTGAAACGATCTGAACGACAGAAATGAGCTGAACGACAAACGATCTGAATGACGGAAACGATGTGAACGACTGAAACGATCTGAACGACTGAAAAGAGCTGATGAGGGAAACGATCTGAACGACTGAAACGAGCTGAACGACGGAAACGATCTGAACGACGGAAACGAGATGAACGACCTAAACGATCTGAACGACCGAAACGATCTGATCGACGAAAAAGAGATGAACGACGGAAACGAGATGAACGACGGAAACGATCTGAACGACGGAAACGATCTGAACGACTTAAACGAGCTGAACGACGGAAACGATCTGAACGACGGAAACGAGATGAACGACGGAAACGATCTGAACGACGGAAACGAACTGAACGACAGAAACGATCTAAACGACGGAAACAATCTGAACGACTGAAACGAGCTGAACGACGGAAACGATCTTAACGACTGAAACGATCTGAACGACTGAAACGATCTAAACGACGGAAAAGAGCTGAACGACGGAAACCATCTCACGACAGAAACGATCTGAACGACGGAAACGATCTGAACGACTGAAATGATCTGAACGACTGAAACGATCTAAACGACGGAAACGATCTGAACGACGGAAACGATCTGAACGACTGAAACGATCTGAACGACTGAAACGATCTGAATGACGGAAAAGAGCTGAACGATTGAAACGATCTGAACGACAGAAATGAGCTGAACGACAAACGATCTGAATGACGGAAACGATGTGAACGACTGAAACGATCTGAACGACTGAAAAGAGCTGATGAGGGAAACGATCTGAACGACTGAAACGAGCTGAACGATGGGAACGATATGAACGACTGAAACGATCTGAACGACGGAAACGATCTGAAAGACAGAAACGATCTGAACGACGGAAACGAACTGAAAGACTGAAACGATCTGAAAGACAGAAACGATCTGAACGACGGAAACGATCTGAACGACAGAAACGATCTTATCGACGTAAACGATCTGAACGATGGAAACGATCTGAACGACGGAAACAAGATGAACGACTGAAAAGAGCTGAACGACGGAAACGAGCTGAACGACTGAAACGATCTGAACGACTGAAACGATCTGAACGACGGAAACGATCTGAAAGACAGAAACGATCTGAACGACTGAAACGATCTGAACGACGGAAACGATCTGAAAGACAGAAACGATCTGAACGACGGAAACGATCTGAACGACAGAAACGATCTCATCGACGTAAACGATCTGAACGACGGAAACGATCTGAACGACGGAAACGAGATGAACGACTGAAAAGAGCTGAACGACTGAAACGATCTGAACGACGGAAACGATCTGAACGACTGAAACGATCTGAACGACTGAAACGATCTGAACGACGGAAACGAGCTGAACGACTGAAACGATCTGAACGACTGAAACGATCTGAACGACGGAAACGAACTGAACGACGGAAACGATCTAAACGACGGAAACAATCTGAACGACCGAAACGAGCTGAACGACGGAAACGATCTGAACGACGGAAACGAGATGAACGACCTAAACGATCTGAACGACCGAAACGATCTGATCGACGAAAAAGAGATGAACGACGGAAACGATCTGAACGACGGAAACGATCTGAACGACGGAAACGATCTGAACGACGGAAACGAGATGAACGACGGAAACGATCTGAACGACGGAAACGAACTGAACGACAGAAACGATCTAAACGACGGAAACAATCTGAACGACTGAAACGAGCTGAACGACGGAAACGATCTGAACGACGGAAACGAGATGAACGACCTAAACGATCTGAACGACCGAAACGATCTGATCGACGGAAAAGAGATGAACGACCGAAACGAGATGAACGACCAAAACGATCTGAACGACGGAAACGATCTGAACGACTGAAACGATCTGAACGACGGAAACGATCTGAATGACGGAAACGAGCTGAACGACTGAAACGATCTGAACGACAAACGATCTGAACGACTGAAACGAGCTGAACGACAAACGATCTGAATGACGGACACGATCTGAACGACTGAAACGATCTGAACGACGGAAACGATCTGAACGACTGAAACGATCTGAACGACGGAAACGAGATGAACGACTGAAACGATCTGAACGACGGAAACGAGATGAACGACGGAAACGATCTGAACGACGGAAACGATCTGAACGACGGAAAAGAGCTGATGAGGGAAACGATCTGAACGACTGAAACGATCTGAACGACTGAAACGATCTGAACGACTGAAACGATCTGAACGACGGAAACGAGCTTAACGACTGAAACGATCTGAACGACTGAAACGATCTGAACGACGGAAACGAGCTTAACGACTGAAACGATCTGAACGACTGAAACGATCTGAACGACGGAAACGAACTGAACGACGGAAACGATCTAAACGACGGAAACAATCTGAACGACTGAAACGAGCTGAACGACGGAAACGATCTGAACGACGGAAACGATCTGAACGACCTAAACGATCTGAACGACCGAAACGATCTGATCGACGGAAAAGAGATGAACGACTGAAACGATCTGAATGACGGAAACGATCTGAACGACTGAAACGATCTGAACGACAAACGATCTGAACGACTGAAACGAGCTGAACGACAAACGATCTGAATGACGGACACGATCTGAACGACTGAAACGATCTGAACGACGGAAACGATCTGAACGACTGAAACGATCTGTACGACGGAAACGAGATGAACGACTGAAACGATCTGAACGACGGAAACGAGATGAACGACGGAAACGATCTGAACGACGGAAACGATCTGAACGATGGAAAAGAGCTGATGAGGGAAACGATCTGAACGACTGAA
The DNA here is from genome assembly GCF_963422515.1 of Blennius ocellaris. Lineage (NCBI taxonomy): Eukaryota > Metazoa > Chordata > Actinopteri > Blenniiformes > Blenniidae > Blennius > Blennius ocellaris. The sequence continues at coordinate 91,282 of NW_027662273.1, read as the reverse complement.
ACGATCTGAACGACTGAAACGATCTGAACGACGGAAACGAGCTGAACGACTGAAACGATCTGAACGACTGAAACGATCTGAACGACGGAAACGAGATGAACGACCTAAACGATCTGAACGACCGAAACGATCTGATCGACGAAAAAGAGATGAACGACGGAAACGATCTGAACGACGGAAACGATCTGAACGACGGAAACGAGATGAACGACGGAAACGATCTGAACGACGGAAACGAACTGAACGACAGAAACGATCTAAACGACGGAAACAATCTGAACGACTGAAACGAGCTGAACGACGGAAACGATCTGAACGACGGAAACGAGATGAACGACCTAAACGATCTGAACGACCGAAACGATCTGATCGACGGAAAAGAGATGAACGACCGAAACGAGATGAACGACCAAAACGATCTGAACGACGGAAACGATCTGAACGACTGAAACGATCTGAACGACGGAAACGATCTGAATGACGGAAACGAGCTGAACGACTGAAACGATCTGAACGACAAACGATCTGAACGACTGAAACGAGCTGAACGACAAACGATCTGAATGACGGACACGATCTGAACGACTGAAACGATCTGAACGACGGAAACGATCTGAACGACTGAAACGATCTGAACGACGGAAACGAGATGAACGACTGAAACGATCTGAACGACGGAAACGAGATGAACGACGGAAACGATCTGAACGACGGAAACGATCTGAACGACGGAAAAGAGCTGATGAGGGAAACGATCTGAACGACTGAAACGATCTGAACGACTGAAACGATCTGAACGACTGAAACGATCTGAACGACGGAAACGAGCTTAACGACTGAAACGATCTGAACGACTGAAACGATCTGAACGACGGAAACGAGCTTAACGACTGAAACGATCTGAACGACTGAAACGATCTGAACGACGGAAACGAACTGAACGACGGAAACGATCTAAACGACGGAAACAATCTGAACGACTGAAACGAGCTGAACGACGGAAACGATCTGAACGACGGAAACGATCTGAACGACCTAAACGATCTGAACGACCGAAACGATCTGATCGACGGAAAAGAGATGAACGACTGAAACGATCTGAATGACGGAAACGATCTGAACGACTGAAACGATCTGAACGACAAACGATCTGAACGACTGAAACGAGCTGAACGACAAACGATCTGAATGACGGACACGATCTGAACGACTGAAACGATCTGAACGACGGAAACGATCTGAACGACTGAAACGATCTGAACGACGGAAACGAGATGAACGACTGAAACGATCTGAACGACGGAAACGAGATGAACGACGGAAACGATCTGAACGACGGAAACGATCTGAACGATGGAAAAGAGCTGATGAGGGAAACGATCTGAACGACTGAAACGATCTGAACGACTGAAACGAGCTGAACGACTGAAACGATCTGAACGACTGAAACGATCTGAACGACGGAAACGAGATGAACGACCTAAACGATCTGAACGACCGAAACGATCTGATCGACGAAAAAGAGATGAACGACGGAAACGAGATGAACGACGGAAACGATCTGAACGACGGAAACGAGATGAACGACGGAAACGATCTGAACGACGGAAACGAACTGAACGACAGAAACGATCTAAACGACGGAAACAATCTGAACGACTGAAACGAGCTGAACGACGGAAACGATCTGAACGACGGAAACGAGATGAACGACCTAAACGATCTGAACGACCGAAACGATCTGATCGACGGAAAAGAGATGAACGACCGAAACGAGATGAACGACCAAAACGATCTGAACGACGGAAACGATCTGAACGACTGAAACGATCTGAACGACGGAAACGATCTGAATGACGGAAACGAGCTGAACGACTGAAACGATCTGAATGACGGAAACGATCTGAACGACTGAAACGATCTGAACGACAAACGATCTGAACGACTGAAACGAGCTGAACGACAAACGATCTGAATGACGGACACGATCTGAACGACTGAAACGATCTGAACGACGGAAACGATCTGAACGACTGAAACGATCTGAACGACGGAAACGAGATGAACGACTGAAACGATCTGAACGACGGAAACGAGATGAACGACGGAAACGATCTGAACGACGGAAACGATCTGAACGACGGAAAAGAGCTGATGAGGGAAACGATCTGAACGACTGAAACGATCTGAACGACTGAAACGATCTGAACGACTGAAACGATCTGAACGACGGAAACGAGCTTAACGACTGAAACGATCTGAACGACTGAAACGAGCTGAACGACGGAAACGATCTGAACGACGGAAACGAGATGAACGACCTAAACGATCTGAACGACCGAAACGATCTGATCGACGAAAAAGAGATGAACGACGGAAACAAGATGAACGACGGAAACGATCTGAACGACGGAAACGATCTGAACGACTTAAACGAGCTGAACGACGGAAACGATCTGAACGACGGAAACGAGATGAACGACGGAAACGATCTGAACGACGGAAACGAACTGAACGACGGAAACGATCTAAACGACGGAAACAATCTGAACGACTGAAACGAGCTGAACGACGGAAACGATCTGAACGACGGAAACGAGATGAACGACCTAAACGATCTGAACGACCGAAACGATCTGATCGACGGAAAAGAGATGAACGACTGAAACGATCTGAATGACGGAAACGATCTGAACGACTGAAACGATCTGAACGACAAACGATCTGAACGACTGAAACGAGCTGAACGACAAACGATCTGAATGACGGACACGATCTGAACGACTGAAACGATCTGAACGACGGAAACGATCTGAACGACTGAAACGATCTGAACGACGGAAACGAGATGAACGACTGAAACGATCTGAACGACGGAAACGAGATGAACGACGGAAACGATCTGAACGACGGAAACGATCTGAACGATGGAAAAGAGCTGATGAGGGAAACGATCTGAACGACTGAAACGATCTGAACGACTGAAACGATCTGAACGACGGAAACGAGCTGAACGACTGAAACGATCTGAACGACTGAAACGATCTGAACGACGGAAACTATCTGAACGACTGAAACGATCTGAACAACTGAAACGATCTGAACGACGGAAACGATCTCATGACGGAAACGATCTGAACGACGGAAACGATCTGAACGACGGAAAAGAGCTGAACGACTGAAACGATCTGAACGACGGAAACGATCTGAACGACTGAAACGATCAGAAACGACAGAAGAGATCTGAACGACTGAAACGATCTGAACGACGGAAACGAGATGAACGACTGAAACGATCTGAATGACGGAAACGATCTGAACGACGGAAACGAGATGAACGACGGAAACGATGTCATGACGGAAATTATCTCAACGACGGAAACGATCTGAACGGCGGAAACGATCTCAATTACGGAAACGATTTGAACAACAAAAACGAGCTGAACGACAAAAACGAGCTGAACGATGGAAACGATATGAACGACTGAAACGAGCTGAATGACTGAAACGAAATAAAGACTGGCTGAGGCCCACATAAAGAATGGCTGAGGCCGACATAAAGACTGGCTGAGGCCGCCATAAAAACTGGCTGAGGCCCACATAAAGAATGGCTGAGGCCGACATGAAGACTGGCTGAGGCCGACATAGAGACCGGCTGAGGCCCACATAAAGACTGGCTGAGGCCGACATAAAGACCGGCTGAGGCCGACATAAAGACTGGCTGAGGCCCACATAAAGACTGGCTGAGGCCCACATAAAGACTGGCTGAGGCCCACATAAAGTTTGTCTGAGGCCCACATAAAGACCGGCTGAGGCCGACATAAAGACTGGCTGAGACCCACATAAAGACTGGCTGAGGCCCACATAAAGACTGGCTGAGGCCGACATGAAGACCGGCTGAGGCCGACATAAAGACTGGCTGAGGCCCACCTAAAGACCAGCTGAGGCCCACATAAAGACTGGCTGAGGCCCACATAAAGACTGGCTGAGGCCGACATAGAGACCGGCTGAGGCCCTGTCAGGTTTAGGCTACAGACATTTATTAAATCTGCAAGAAAGAAGAAGACAACACGAATGAGCTTTGGTTACTCGCGAGGAGAATGGCCTAGGAGCGTGTTCAGATTACACCTCCTACCCACTCTGAGCTTCAGACCATTCTCCTGCGTTTTTATTTCATTAAACAAAGGGGAGGATTTACAGGATACACATCATAGTAACAAAACATTCTGTGAGTTTTAACAGTTTATCAACTATGAATACAATCAAAGGACATCCCGCGCATGGGACGTCGAGATGGCAGCTGTGTGGAAGACGCGGCTCATCTTGTTTATCAGCCTCGGTCAGGTTGACCTGCTCAGAACATGTGATTAGTGAGCAGCGCCTGAGAGGCGCTGCTAAGAGAGAATACACAGAAATAAGATAGAACTTGAATATGAATATAATTAAGCACGAATATGGCAACTACATATAAAATTACTCTGACAGGCCCACATAAAGACTGGCTGAGGCCGACATAAAGACCGGCTGAGGCCGACATAAAGACTGGCTGAGACCCACATAAAGACTGGCTGAGGCTCACATAAAGACCGGCTGAGGCCGCCATAAAGACTGGCTGAGACCCACATAAAGACTGGCTGAGGCCCACATAAAGACTGGCTGAGGCCCACATAGAGACTGGCTGAGGCCCACATAAAGACCGGCTGAGGCCCACATAAAGACCGGCTGAGGCCCACATAAAGACTGGCTCAGACCCACATAAAGACTGGCTGAGGCCCACATAAAGACCGGCTGAGGCCAACATAGAGACTGGCTGAGGCCGACATAAAGACTGGCTGAGGCCCACATAAATACTGGCTGAGGCCGACATAGAGACTGGCTGAGGCCGACATAGAGACCGGCTGAGGCCGACATAGAGACTGGCTGAGGCCCACATAAAGACTGGCTGAGGCCCACATAAAGACTGGCTGAGGCCGACATAGAGACTGGCTGAGACCCACATAAAGACTGGCTGAGGCCCACATAAAGGACCTTCCAGTCCAGTCTGGAGCTTATAAAAGAGGTCTGGCCTTCTCAAGATCCTGTTGGTTCAGGAATGGCTTCACTTTGTCCAGGAGACGAGGAGATAGCAGCTTTGACAACACAACTAACCTGTTGATCAAATTGAAGACCGTTGTCGAACGTTCCCCCAAGATGTGTAACAAGTGGTTTAAAATAGGGGCCAGAGCACCAGAGTGTGTTTTAAAAACATTGGCCATCGGTGATGTGCCAGACAAGATGCATTATGTCTTGGTGTCATTCAAGTACAAAAGGTCTGTGCCCACCACTGCTTGACATCAGTACAACAATCCAGTTGATTGATTGATTGACATCATTTCTAGCAGCACTAGCATCCCGCCAGGTCCTTGGAAGACCTCGTTCCGCATCTCAGCGGGAAGCCAAACCTCCTCCTGCCCAAAGCGCCACCGCGTCACGACCAACAGATGGAGCAGGGTCCTGTGTCAGCACGGTACCTGGTCACAGTGGGAAGTCCTCCATTGCTATAACACAACAAAACCAAAAACTGTTGGAGGGAGATTGAATGGATCTGCTGAAATGAGTCAATATCCTGACATTTCTATCAACCAGCACAAGTTGATTCAAAATCATTTATCGTGTAGATTAAAGTTTTAAGGGTTGATGGTCCCTCTCTTCAAGAAGGGGGATCGGAGGGTGTGTTCCAACTACAGAGGGATCACACTCCTCAGCCTCCCCGGGAAAGTCTATTTCAGTGTACTGGAGAGGAGGGTCCAGCCGTTAGTCCAACCTCGGATCCAAGAGGAACAATGCGGTTTTCGTTCTGGTGGTGGAACACTGGACCAGCACTAGACCCTCCACCAGGTTCTCCTGATGGTGGAACACTGGACCAGCTCTATACCCTCCACCAGGTTCTCCTGATGGTGGAACACTGGACCAGCTCTATACCCTCCACCAGGTTCTCCTGATGGTGGAACACTGGACCAGCTCTATACCCTCCACCAGGTTCTCCTGATGGTGGAACACTGGAACAGCTCTATACCCTCCACCAGGTTCTCCTGATGGTGGAACACTGGACCAGCTCTATACCCTCCACCAGGTGCTCCTGATGGTGGAACACTGGACCAGCTCTATACCCTCCACCAGGTTCTCCTGATGGTGGAACACTGGACCAGCTCTATACCCTCCACCAGGTTCTCCTGATGGTGGAACACTGGACCAGCTCTATACCCTCCACCAGGTTCTCCTGATGGTGGAACACTGGACCAGCTCTATACCCTCCACCAGGTTCTCCTGATGGTGGAACACTGGACCAGCTCTATACCCTCCACCAGGTTCTCCTGATGGTGGAACACTGGACCAGCTCTATACCCTCCACCAGGTTCTCCTGATGGTGGAACACTGGACCAGCTCTATACCCTCCACCAGGTTCTCCTGATGGTGGAACACTGGACCAGCTCTATACCCTCCACCAGGTTCTCCTGGTGGTGGAACACTGGACCAGCTCTATACCCTCCACCAGGTTCTCCTGATGGTGGAACACTGGACCAGCTCTATACCCTCCACCATGTTCTCCTGGTGGTGGAACACTGGACCAGCTCTATACCCTCCACCAGGTTCTCCTGATGGTGGAACACTGGACCAGCTCTATACCCTCCACCAGGTTCTCCTGATGGTGGAACACTGGACCAGCTCTATACCCTCCACCAGGTTCTCCTGATGGTGGAACACTGGACCAGCTCTATACCCTCCACCAGGTTCTCCTGATGGTGGAACACTGGACCAGCTCTATACCCTCCACCAGGTTCTCCTGATGGTGGAACACTGGACCAGCTCTATACCCTCCACCAGGTTCTCCTGATGGTGGAACACTGAACCAGCTCTATACCCTCCACCAGGTGCTTGAGGGTTCGTGGGAGTTAGCCCAACCAGTCCACATGTGTTTTGTGGATCTGGAGAAGGCGTTCGACCGTGTCCCCCGAGACGTCCTGTGGGGGGGTGCTCCGGGAGTATGGAGTCCAGGGTCCCTTGTTGAGGGCTGTTCGGTCTTTGTATTCCCGGAACAGGAGTTTGGTTCACATTGCCGGCAGTAAGTCGGACCTGTTCCCAGTGCACGTTGGCCTCCAGCAGGGGTGTCCTTTATCACCGGTTCTGTTCATTACTTATATGGACAGAATTTCTAGGCACCGCCAGGGGCCGGAGGGGGTCCGGTTTGGGGAAAGAACGAGATCCCGGATACAAGCGGCTGAAATGACCTTCCTCCATAGGGTGGCTGGGCGTACCCTTAGATATAGGGTGAGGAGCTCAGTTACCCTTAGAGATAGGGTGAGGAGCTCAGTCACCCTTAGAGATAGGGGGAGGAGCTCAGTCACCCTTAGAGATAGGGTGAGGAGCTCAGTCACCCTTAGAGATAGGGTGAGGAGCTCAGTCACCCTTAGATATAGGGTGAGGAGCTCAGTCACTCTTAGAGATAGGGTGAGCAGCTCAGTCACCAGGGAGGAGCTCGGAGTAGAGCCACTGCTCCTCCACATCGAGAGGAGCCAGCTGAGGAGGCTCGGGCACCTATTTTGGATGCCCCCCGGACGCCTCCCTATCCCGAGGGAGGTGTTCCGGGCATGTCTCTCTGGTAGGAGGCCTTGTGCCAAACCCAGGACACACTGGAGGGACTATGTCTCTTGGCTGGCCTGGGAACGTCTTGGGGTGCCACCAGAAGAGCTGGAGGAAGAGTCTGGGGTGAGGGAAGTCTGGGCAACTCTGCTCAGACTGCTGCCTCCACGACCCGGCCCCGGATAAGCGGCAGAAAATGGATGGATGGATAGATGGATATCAGACTAAGATAGTGATTGGTGCTCAGATGTGCTATTTCAGTACACTGTTATTTTGAAATTCCACATCAGATCTGGCTGATACTTGGTGAGTGGCATCCTGGGGTGTCCTACTATCAGTCTGAATTGAAATGGTTCAATGATAACGTGGAAATTCCATTTAATATCACTTCAAAGTTGGCATGAATGCTGCTCTGATGAGCAACTTCAAATGGCTCTTATTTTGAAATTCCACATCAGATCTGGCTGATACTTGGTATGTGGCATCCTGGGGTATCCTACTATCGGTATGACTTGGAATGGTTAAATGATAACGTGGAAATTCCATTTAATATCGCTTTAAAGTTGGTGTGATAGGTGCTCAGATGAGCAACTTCAGAAGGCTCTTATTTTGAAATTCCACATCAGATCTGGCTGATACTTGGTGAGTGACATCCTGGGGTGTCCTACTTTCGGTCTGACTTGGAATGGTGAAATGATAACGTGGAAATTCCATTTAATATCACTTCAAATTTGGTGTGATAGGTGCTCAGATATGGTATTTCAGAAGGCTCTTATTTTGGAATTCCACATCAGATCTGGCTGATACTTGGTATGTGTCATCCTGGGGTGGTCTACTATCAGTTTGATGTGGATTGGTTTGATGACAACAGGGAACTTCCATTTTAAATCAGTCTGAAATCAGAGTCATTCAAGCCCAGATAAGCTGTCAGAGGGCTCTTATTTTATACACCTTATCAGGTCTACTATCAATCTGATGTTAAATGAGTCGGAATTTCTCCAAGACCTACTGTTCTACTGGGCCTTTAATTTTAATAACGTGATCAGAGTGGGTTTATATCTATAGTATTATAATAACATTAATACTAATAAAAAAAGTTTTTTTGGCTTCTGTGGGCAATAGTTTTATTGATATGTCATTTTATTAGTTTGTATCAACGATAATTAATTAATTTTCTTTGTTGTTATTAGTTATAGTATTCATTTGTGTTTCATCAACTATCTGAATGAATCTCGTTCATTTAAACGTCACTTTTATTTTGAAATAGGTCTGAGTTTGCTCTTACGGTAACGCATAGTGTATACGCGCACCGCTAAATTGAGTGGGGGCTGGCTTGACGTTGTTTTCCGAAGTGAGGGCTGGCTTGACACCAGTAAAGAGACGGAGAGCAGCTGCTGGAGTTTTGGCCTCAGACCGGACTGCTGCCGCTGCACGACTCACAGAGGCGAGACAGCGACACCCAGTGGCCTTCGGGGAGAACGCAGGCTTTTTCAAATCCGTGGCTCTTCAGTTCAAAAGAGGATTTTGTAAAGAAACTTTGTCTTAATTGTCTTTGTTTCATTTGATTGAACGTTGATTTTCCAAACTTGGTGTCACATCCAAGATTTGCTCAAGACGGGTCTGAAACGAGTAAAACTGCTCAAAGGAAATTATGGGGGATAAAAACAGAAGAAAGGATTGGGAAAGGGAGAAAATGTGGAAAAAAAATATGTATTTATAAGAAAGGGGAAAGTATGAAAATATCATTTTAAACGAACAAAGAAAACTGGAAAAAAAGTTCAATAAGAAAAAGAAAAAAATGTTATGATAAAAATGAAAATAGAAAAAGAAAAAGAAATGATGCAAACCACTGATTTATATCTAAACAGGAATTAATTATTCTGTACCAAAAATCCCCCAGTCAATCATTGATTAGATTCACAGCTATGGAAATATTTCCCATTATAATATTTGAGTATAGAGTGAGAATAGAGAATGTTTTTGTGCATTTAATAATACACTCAACAAAAATATAAACGCAACACTTTTGTTTTTGCTCCCATTTTCCATGAGATGGACTTAAAGATCTAAAATTCATTCCAGATACACAATATTACCATTTCTCTCAAACATTGTTCACAAATCTGTCTAAATGTGTGACAGTGAGCACTTCTGCTTTGCTGAGATCATCCATCCACCTCACAGGTGTGCCACATCAAGATGCTGATCTGACATCATGATTAGTGCACAGGTGTGCCTTAGACTGTCCACAATAAAAGGCCACTCTGAAATGTGCAGTTTTGTCTCACAGCAAAATGCCACAGATGCCACAAGCATTGAGGGAGCGTGCAATTGGCATGCTGACAGCAGGAATGTCAACCAGATCTGTTTCTCGTGCATTGAATGTTCATTTCTCCACCATAAGCCGTCTCCAAAGGCGTTTCAGAGAATATGGCAGTACATCCAACCGGCCTCACAACCGCAGACCACGTGTAACCACACCAGCCCAGGACCTCCACATCCAGCAGGTTCACCTCCAAGATGGTCTGAGACCAGCCACTGAGACAGCTGCTGAAGCAATTGGTTTGCATAACCAAACAATTTCTGCATAAACTGTCAGAAACTGTCTCAGGGAAGCTCAACTGCATGCTGGTCGTCCTCATCGGGGTCTTGACCTGACTCCAGCTCGTCGCCGTAACAGACTTGAGTGGGCAAATGCTCACATTGGACGGCGTCTGGCACGTTGGAGAGGCGTTCTCTTCACGGATGAATCTCGGTTTGCTTTGTTCAGGGCAGATGGCAGACAGCGTGCGTGGCGTCGTGTGGGTGAGCGCTTTGCTGATGTCAATGTTGTGGATGGAGTGGCCCATGGTGGAGGTGGGGTTATGGTATGGGTGGAGTGGCCCATGGTGGTGGTGGGGTTATGGTATGGGCAGGCATCTGTTATGGACGAAGAACACAGGTGCATTTTATTGATGTCATTGTGAATGCAGAGAGATACCGTGATGAGATCCTGAGGCCCATTGTTGTGCCATACATCCATGAACATCACCTCATGTTTCAGCAAGATAATGCACGGCCCCATGTTGCAAGGATCTGTACACAATTCTTAGAAGCTGAAAATGTCCCAGTTCTTGCATGGCCAGCATCCTCACCGGACATGTCACCCATTGAGCATGTTTGGGATGTGCTTGACCGGCGTATACGACAGTGTGCACCAGTTCCCACTAATATCCAGCAACTTCGCACAGCCATTGAAGAGGAGTGGACCAACATCCCACAGGCCACAATTGACAATCTGATAAACTCTATGCGAAGAAGATGTGTTGCACTGCATGAGGCAAATGGTGGTCACACCAGATACTGACTGGTTCTGAGTCCCCAGACCCCCAATAAAGCAAACAAATTCACATTTCAGAGTGGCCTTTTATTGTGGACAGTCTAAGGCACACCTGTGCACTAATCATGATGTGAGATCAGCATCTTGATGTGGCACACCTGTGAGGTGGATGGATGATCTCAGCAAAGCAGAAGTGCTCACTATCACACATTTAGACAGATTTGTTAACAATGTTTGAGAGAAATGGTAATATTGTGTATCTGGAATGAATTTTAGATCTTTAAGTCCATCTCATGGAAAATGGGAGCAAAAACAAAAGTGTTGCGTTTATATTTTTGTTGAGTATAGAAGACAACCCTATTGTTTTAGTGCCACGGGGTGGAATAATGGCCCCAGGGTATAGGAGTGGTTCGCTAAAAAATATGCTGCTTCCAAACTTTGAGTATATTCTCCAATAATTTCTCAAAGAGGATCAATCAAATAGTATTTTTCTCATTTCTGTAAACATCAGATGTACTGATCTGTGTGTTTCTCAGCTGAAGATTATGAAGGCACGTTCTCCTCAGACAGATCCTGTGGCGACAGTGAGGCAGAAAGCCTGGATGGTTTTCTTCATGTGGACAATGTGCTCGGTTCTACATCATGTTGTCTCACTATACTCAATCAGGAAAGCAGCGATTGATCCCGTCCTTATTTTCACCACCAACTTCTTTATGCCTGAATTACAACCGACATTACAGGGTGTAGTTTTATGTCAAGTGATTTGTCGCTTCTGCTTTACCGTACTGCTCAAGTTAAAACGCAACAGAAATCTGGAGGCTTGCGTGTTATTACGGACCATTACGGTAAAAGAGGCAGGAAGCACAAGGCGAAGAGCAGCCTTTATATTTTTGCTTTACGCGTTTATCTTGATCATTACGGTAAAGCAGCAGGACGGATCCTGCCGTAGACGCTAAGCCTGCTGCTTTACCGTAAAAACCAGTAACAACGCTCCCCCGACTCCATCCGCAGCACCGCTCCTCCAGGCCGCGGAAGGACACTTGCGGGGCGGGGAAGCAGGGTCGTGGCGAGTCGGAGGTGGACGCCGGCGGCCTCTCTGAATGCGTCGGCCGGCCAGCGGGACGGAGGAGCCGCTTCAGCCGAGAGGGAGCCGCAGGAGCGAAGGATGAGTCGAGGAGGAGGAGGAGTCCTCTCCACGTCTCTGTCGCTGTGGTCCACGTGGACGCAGCTGCTCTTCACAGGTAAATCTCTGCAGCCATTATCTAAGAAACACGATCCTGGAGCACACACACTCTCACCTTCTCAGTTTGCATCTGGCCTCAGATCCACACATTTGATCTGGCCTCTATGATCTGCTGGGCCCTCCCATCTCTAACATCTGAAACAGGCTGAAATCCTTTCCAGAGAAAACCTCCGCGAAATTGAAATGATGAAAACCAACGTAATGCCTGTAATGTGTATCACATAGATCAGTAAAGTCCCATTCTATTTGTCCTGCATCTGGGGGTCATGTCTCTGTTGGTGGAGGTCTTTCTCCCGGTCGGGGACTCATGACATGGTGGTGGACGGCAGCCCAGTGTTTTTATTCCGTCTAGAAAAAGTAGCATCAAACATAACAAACAACGCTGCTACAAGAAGTAGCTAAACATGAAAAGTGAGCTTCAGATGAGGCCTCATGTTGACCTTTTGCAGGCAGGCTCGCGCTAGCCACCATGCTAGCCACCATGCTAACCACTCGGAGTGGGTGACGCAGAACTAGCAGCTTTTCCTGCAGCTTTAAAAAACATTAACTATATTTTCTAACGCTTTACAAGTATACATTAATCAAAGCACCAGGCAGTCTTATTATCTTATTAAGATTCCAAATGTAATCTTTAAGGCCTGAAGCTAATACTAGCTTCAATGCTAACTCCTTTGCTCATTAGCGTTGACTTCGTTGGCTTCTATGCTAACTCCTTTAGCTTTACTTCTGACACATTTAGCTTAGTTCTAATGTATTTAGAACTAACGCTTTACAAGTATACATTGATTAAAGCACTTGACAAGCTTATTATCTTGTATTGACACAATAATGTCCAACGTTAAAAAATTAACTCTATATTTTCCCGGCCGTCCAAATGTATGTGGGGTGGCATAGCTCAATGGGTACAGCAGGCGTCTTCCGACAGCTAATGCAGGCATACAACCCACTTTTTTTGGGGGGGGTTTTTGATTTAGATTTTTAGTAAGTTTTACAAGTATACATTAATCAAAGCACCATGCAGTCTTATTATCTTATTAAGATTTCAAATGTAATCGTTAAGGCCTGAAGCTAATACTAGCTTCAATGCTAACTCCTTTGCTCGTTGGCGTTGACTTCATTGGCTTCTATGCTAACTCCTTTAGCTTTATTTCTGACACATTTAGCTTTGTTCTAACGTATTTAGAACTAACACTTTACAAGTATACATTAATTAAAGAGCTGTGTGAGCAGTCTTTTTCATCACTCCACATCTCCACAGCCACTGCAGTGGATCTGTGATGCTTCCACTAAATTATGTGGAAATAAACTATTTTTATTGTATTGTTAGTTTATTTCCACCCCAGACTTATTTTTAGGGATGCTCGATATTGGCTTTTCTACCGATATCCGATATTCCGATATTGTCCAACTCTTAATTTCCGATACCGATATCACCGATACCGATACCGATATATGCTGGCTTTTTACATCAAAACTGTTAGGTAACAACAACATAAAATAACTCCTACTGTGGAATTAACACATTATGCCTAATTTTATTGTGATGCCCCACTGGATGCATGTGAATCAAACATGGCTTTCCAAATGTACACACTGAGAAAAATAAGAGAACAACAACTTAAATTATGGAAAAAAAGTGCCATATTTATTTAGTGTTAGAGAGAAACCTCAACAACAAACTCAACAACACCACAGACAATATTAAAAAAAAAGGAAGAGGCATATCTGCAGTCCATTAGTTGTAAACAGTCAATGAATGAATAACTGGCCATAACTTGTCAAATAATAGACTCAAACTGGGCTCAATCTCTTTTAGGAGTAACAAAATAGTGCAAATATAAACAAGAAAGGCACAGAAATGCTCACAAAATTAAAAAAGCCCTCCTTTAAAGTGCAACAAAAACAAAGACTGGAGTTGACTCGTCCATATAACTGGTCTATTTCTTTTTCCCATGTCCTCATGTGTAAGAGGGAGATTGTTCTGTATGAATACAAGCATCTCAGCATCTCAGCAATGTATGAGATTTCTCTTCTCATCAATGATGTGGGCAACAGTGCTGAACAGTGGTTCACTGTCAACACTGGTGCAGGGTGCAGTCAGGTACTGGTACCAGTGCTGAACACTGGTTCACTGTCAACACTGGTGCAGGGTGCAGTCAGGTACTGGTACCAGTGCTGAACAGTGGTTCACTGTCAACACTGGTGCAGGGTGCAGTCAGGTACTGGCCCAGCAGGGAAGAGGGCCTGGTTGAGCCTCCAGTCCTCCACGGACATTTCATTCACGGGGCTTCTCCTTCTTAGCCACGAATCCAGCGTGTTGTTAAACGTCATCAAGCGCGCGCCCGTAAACGTCCCATACTGCGTTCATGCAGACTCGGAAATTCCAATATCGGTTGTAAAAATCCGATACCGATATTTCCAAATGTTACATTTTTAAGTCAATATCGGCCGATAATATCGGCGGGCCGATATTATCGGACATCCCTACTTATTTTATAAAGAACTTTTATCCACATGGGAAAATGAAAAGAGCTAAAACAACTGCGATGGCAAACATAGTACAATATAAACATGAAAGGAATAAAGGAGCCAAAATGGTTCAAATTACTAGAAGCAGAGATGGAGAGCTCGAGAGATACGAGTCAAAATAGCAAAAGGACTGAGGAAAAACTCCTGAAAGTGTTATTGGGGTGGACGGAGGCTCAAGTGCAGGAAGTAGCCAGGAAACAGCATGAACGTTTAAACCAGGGGTGAGCAATCCTGGTCCTGGAGGGCCGCAGCCCTGCACGTTTTAGATGTCTCTGTGATGTTCCAAGGCGGACCCCCGACTCGGGATGTGGTCGGCGGGTGTTGGGAGAGAGGATGCGGCAAAAAGGAGAGGGTCGACGGTGTTTACAAAAATAAACTTACATTTATTTTGTCTTTTCTTTTTACACATGTTCACAAAACTCTTTTACTTGCTGCCTCACAACAGGCCAGCAGACACAGACTCACGTACTCTCAGTCTCTCAGTCCTCCTGACACTGACAGCGGGCCTCTTTAAATAGGCCCAGCCCCACCCTGCGTTTAGCCAATCAGAACGTGCTGGACTGACACAACCGGCGAAGGGGTGTTTAACTGATCCTAAATTAACCCAACCAAAGAAATACATGAATAAAGTACACATACATCAAACAAGCATACTTATCTATAAAATATATACATTATATTAATGTGATACATCACCCAGTCCCCACTATACATATTTACATCCAAAAATACAAACAGTGCACCCCTACCCCCAGTGGACTGTTCCACCTGCCGTCTGCCCACTGAAATACAGCTCCTTCAGCAGCGCGCGCTCCGCCGAGGACCAGGAAGTGCGTGAGGTGAGCTGTGTTCAACGTGAGAAAGGGCTGTCACTTTCTCACAGTCTCGTCACGTCAATACAGCTGACAGCAATTAGTGGCTCCTTGTCAAGCTTTCTGCAGAGCCTTATCATGATAATGCAGGTGTGTTTGAGCAGGGAACATCTTAAACACCTCTAAAACGTGAGGTGAGCTGTGTTCAACGTGAGAAAGGGCTGTCACTTTCTCACATTTCCCACCCCTTCTGCAGTCTCGCAACCAGGGTGGCGAGACAAAAAGTCGGCAACAGTGTTCCGTTTGCCAGCTCTGTACCGCACTGTACAGTGGTACCGCAGCATACCGAGTCTCTCTCGGAAATAATTTCCGGCTGCTGTATGCCACCGGTTTCTGGTCCTCCCCCTTTCCCCGGAGGAGCACTGCCCCAAGACCAACCCCAGAAGCGTCAGTCTGGACAGTGAAGGGCTGTTCGAAGTCAGGTCTCTGCAGCACCGGGTCTTTGCAAAGAGCCTCCTTCAGGTCTTGGAACGCCAATTCCTGCTCCTCTCCCCACTGGATCCGGGAGGTGCCTGACTTCCGAGTCAGGTCAGACAAGGGGGCTGCTCTCCGAGCAAAGTTTGGCACAAATCGACGATACCCACCCACCAGGCCCAGGAAAGACCGAACATCCTTCTGGGTTTGGGGCCTTGGGCAGTCAAGTGCCGCCTGCACACGGAGCTGTAGACCTGGTTGCCTGTCGTGCCACTCCTTCATGAGGTTCACGTGGAAGGTCTGTCGTGGTTTCCTTTTCCCTGGCATGTGCACCTCATAGGTAGCTGGACCCATCTTCCGCACCACCTCGTATGATCCCTGCCACCTGACCAGGAGCTTGTTTTCAGAGGTGGGCAGCAAAAGTAGAACTCTCTGCCCGGGTTGGATGTTGCGCTGCCTGGCGGTCTTGTCATACCAGCTCTTTTGGCGTAACTGGGCATGCTCCAGGTTTGACTGCACCAGTTCAGTCATTTCCTCCATTTTGTCCCGCATCTGGAGGACATGGGCCAGGATACTCCGGGTCTTGGGTGTCTTTGGTCCCTCCCAGGACTCTCTCAGCACATCCAGAGGACCTCTCACCTGTCTTCCATAAAGCAGTTCCAATGGTGAGAAGCCAGTGGAAGCCTGAGGAACCTCTCGGTAAGCAAAGAGCAGGCAAGGTAGCCAGCAGTCCCAATCCTTTCCGTTAGCTGCCACAAACTTCCTTAACATGTTCTTTAATGTTTGGTTGTATCGTTCAACCAGGCCGTCGGTCTGGGGGTGGTAAGGAGTGGTTCAGATGCCCTTGATGCCTAACCATCTATATACCTCTCTCAGGGTTTTGGACAGGAAAGCAGTACCCTGACCAGTCAAGATTTCTTCTGGAATCCCTACCCTGGAAAACAACTGCAACAGGGCTTGGGCTATGGGACGAGCAGAGATCTTAGGCAGAGGAAAAGCTTCTGGGTAGTGCGTGGCATCGTCACATATCACCAAAATATATTTATAACCATGTTGGGATCTCTCCAGGGGTCCTACCAAGTCCATAGCTATGCGAGAGAAGGGGGTCTCAATAATGGGCAGTGGCTGAAGGGGATAAGGGCTAGTCTTCCTGCTGGTCAGCTGGCACTTGGGGCAACTTTTGCAGAACTCCTGCACCTCCCTATAGAGACCTGGCCAAAAAAACCTGGCTGCTATCCTCTCATAGGTCTTGGAATTGCTCAGATGCCCTGACCACGGGATCTCATGGCCTAATACTAGCACCTTTTCCCTGAGCTGCCGTGGAACAACCAGCTGCTCTGCCCTGCCCTCGGCTGGCTGATGGTAAAGCAGACCCTCCCTCACAAAAAAGCTTTCTCCAGACAAGGTATTATTGACCCCAGTTGGGACATCCTCAATATGGGTGACCCGTTCATATGCTCCCTTCAATGTAGCATCTCCCCTCTGCAACGGCTCAATGTCATCTGGCACATCACCCCAAACATCATCTGTGTGATTACCCTGTTCTTCCTCCACCGCACCCACTAGCTTGGCCTGCCTGCGCTGCATGCGGGTCTTCCTGGTTTTTAATCTGTCAGGGGCAGCCATTTTCACTTCAGTGAAGGCCAACTCCTGTAAGCTATTGGGTTTACTGTGCTCATTCTTTTCCTCCTCAGGGGTCTGGAACTGGCTCTGAGACTGCGTGACCACCACATTAACTGGCTGACCAGACCGGAGCAATTCTGGTAGCACCCCAATGTCTCGTCCCATGACCACTGGATGACTCAGCTGCTCCACCACCCCCACAATCATCTGATATGTCTGATTTTTAACCTTTAGGTAGACCTTTGCTGTGCTGTACTCATGCTCATCCCCATTCACACAAAGCACTTTCACCTTCCTACCCTGTATAAAATCCCTTTCCTCCACTAAGTGTGGCTGCACCAAAGTCTTTGTACTTCCTGAATCTAACAGGGCAGAAGCAGGCTTTCCATTAATTAGTACCGGGATCGTTTGCAGTCGGCCAAGTAAACTGCTACCTTCTTCTGGTTTGGGCATACAACTATTCATTGAGTGTTTTGCCTTGATCTGAGGGCAATTAGGCTTAATATGACCTTCCTCTTGGCAATGATAGCACACTACATTCCCTGTCACTTTCTGCTTGGAGCTATCCCTTGGGTTGACTGGGGTAACTAAATTCCTAGCAGGCATCTTAGTGGGCTCAGTAGATGTGGAACCACTCCCAGGACCAAACCCCTCAGACCTACCTCTGGTTGTCAGTCTTGGCTCCCACCGGAAGTTTCTGTGCTGCCGCGCCGACATGAAGGCCTCTACCAGCTCTGCCGCCCTCTGGCCATCCGCAGGTCCGTGTTCTTTGACCCAAACTCGGACGTCTGGGGCGAGGGTCCGAAGAAACTGTTCGGCGATCAGCACCTCGCAGATGTCTTCGACTGACTTCCCTGCCGGCCTGATCCACTTGTAGAACAAGTCCTTGAGGCGCGTGTACAGCTCACGGGGAGTTTCACCAGGCTGGACATCAGGCTCCCGGAACCTCCTGCGGTACAACTCCTCATTAATTTCATATTTATGAAGGATCGCTTCCCTCACCCGGTCATAGTCCATTGCTGCCACCATGTCCATCGCAACATAAGCGCCGCGGGCCTTCCCGGTCAGATAGGGCACCAAAAGCACCGCCCACTCTTCTCTGGGCCAGCGGTAGGCTGTTGCCAGCCGCTCAAACGTGGTGAGGTACTGTTCAACATCATCCCCTTCCTCCAGCCTGGGGATGTTGTCTCGGTGCCACGCCATAGATGCTCCTGCCGCCGCTGGGGCCGAAGCCGCTGGAGCCGATGCCGCTGGAGCCGCCGTTGCAGGAACCGCCGTTGCAGGAACCGCCGCTGCTGAAGCCGCTGGAGCCGCCGCCGCTGGAGCCGCCGCCGCTGGAGCCGCCGCCGCTGGAGCCAGTAGGGTTGGGGAAGACCGCTCTGTCTCCGCCCCCTCTCGAAGCTGGTCCAGCTGGGTCTGGACACTCCTCCAGCGCTGCTCCTGCCTGTAGGCCTCCTCCTCCTGGGTTCTCAGCGTCTTCTCCAGGAGTAGCCGCAGTGCCACCATCTCACTCATCCTCGGCGGACTCTCGCACTTCGATTGGAGGGTGGCTCCCTCTAGGACCTCCAGGTCCTCAGGTGGCTCCACCTGGTCCCCTCTGGTCAGTCTGGGGTCCGTCATTCCCCACCAGGTCTGACCTTCTTCTTCTCTGGGTGCACGCCCTGCACCTCCTCCTCTTTTCCTTCCTCTCCTCTCCAGCTTCTCAGTTGGCGACACACATCCCACCACTGCCACCAAATGTGATGTTCCAAGGCGGACCCCCGACTCGGGATGTGGTCGGCGGGTGTTGGGAGAGAGGATGCGGCAAAAAGGAGAGGGTCGACGGTGTTTACAAAAATAAACTTACATTTATTTTGTCTTTTCTTTTTACACATGTTCACAAAACTCTTTTACTTGCTGCCTCACAACAGGCCAGCAGACACAGACTCACGTACTCTCAGTCTCTCAGTCCTCCTGACACTGACAGCGGGCCTCTTTAAATAGGCCCAGCCCCACCCTGCGTTTAGCCAATCAGAACGTGCTGGACTGACACAACCGGTGAAGGGGCGTTTAACTGATCCTAAATTAACCCAACCAAAGAAATACATGAATAAAGTACACATACATCAAACAAGCATACTTATCTATAAAATATATACATTATATTAATGTGATACATCACCCAGTCCCCACTATACATATTTACATCCAAAAATACAAACAGTGCACCCCTACCCCCAGTGGACTGTTCCACCTGCCGTCTGCCCACTGAAATACAGCTCCTTCAGCGGCGCGCGCTCCGCCGAGGACCAGGAAGTGCGTGAGGTGAGCTGTGTTCAACGTGAGAAAGGGCTGTCACTTTCTCACAGTCTCCTCACGTCAATACAGCTGACAGCAATTAGTGGCTCCTTGTCAAGCTTTCTGCAGAGCCTTATCATGATAATGCAGGTGTGTTTGAGCAGGGAACATCTAAAATGTGCAGGACTGCAGCCCTCGAGGACCAGGATGGCCCACCCCTGGTTTAAACTGAGGATTTATTCAAACTGAAATAATACATGGCTGGGCTGGGCATGAGCCTGCTGAGAGATTCCAGTCCCGTGAGGAGCCCAGCTAAATAGTGGAGCTTCTCAACCTCAAGCACCTCCACCTGGTGACCACAGCTGCTCCCAATCCAGACCATTCCTCAGCCGACCCTCCCGTCTCTGAACACCACCGCCTGAAACATGCAGCAGAGGAGAGGAAACACACCTGCTGCACTCTGACCCTCCTGTGAGGCTGCAGAGGAGCAGGGCGCCATGGACCAGAGAGCTCAATGGTGAGAAAGACAATGGCTGAAGGAGCTAAAACAACTGCAGCAGCTAAAAAAAACAAAAAACAGGTGGAACTCCTGAAACAACTAGTATACAAACTAACTAGAAAATATCAAATCAACTCAAATGAAGAAAAAGAGAGGAAAAGGCCACCAGATGGCGCTCTTGGTTTTATGACTGGTAATAAAATGTGCTTTCAAAAGTTTGTTGAGCAGACGGCGGCCTTCTCGTGGCTTCAGAAAATCAAGGCTGGTTCATGAAGCTTCATTTGGCCATCACCAGTTTCAGGCCTCCGATCCATCCATCCATCCATCCATTTTCTACCGCTTTATCCGGGGCCGGGTCACGGAGGCAGCAGTCTGAGCAGAGTTGCCCAGACTTCCCTCGCCCCAGACTCTTCCTCCAGCTCCTCCGGTGGCACCCCAAGGTGTTCCCAGGCCAGCCGAGAGACATAATCCCTCCAGTGTGTCCTGGGTCTGCCCCGAGGCCTCCTACCAGGCCTCCGAGTTAAAGAAAATAAAAGTCCACATGAAACCTTTCAAAACAAGATCAAATGCCTTTAATTGTGCTCAAATCCAGCAGATTTGAATGAAAGGCTTGTTTCTATCAAACATGTGAGCAGACGTGAAGAAGCAGACGAATGGGGTCTGACACAGGACGGCTGAGAGACAGAACAGACGTGATCGATCAGAATGGGCGAGTTTCTTGAACAACCGCTGAAGCGGGAGCTTTTGATTTTGTTGACATGTTCAGAGCCTCGTCTGAAGACGTGTTGCTCGTCACCAGCTGACTGATTTTGACCTTTCCTTGTTCTGTTGTGTTGTTTTGTGTTCTTGTGAGTCTCTTTTCCACATTCTGGTTGATGTTCCTCCTTTCTGGTATTAAAAGATCTGCCCGTTTCCCCAGTGGCTGTTCTTTGTGTGGTTTTACTGCTGTGTTGGTTTTCTATGACCATCAGGTTTTTCTTTTTCTTTCCTTTTTCTTCTAAAAGAGATCCGGACAAGGAGCGGTTCAGAACTTCAGAGGTGAACAAACACAAAAGATGGAATCGTGGAAATCAGAAGGCAGACGACGACGAGCGAGACGACGGGGACTTCACCCTCCACACTGCGGGGACGCCGTCCTCCAGAGACTGTCCAGTCAAGTTACCTCTTGACTTGTCTGTTTTACTTCAAGAAAAGAAGCTTCATTGTATATTTACAGTGGACGTTTAGATATGGTCTGAAAATGCTAATTAAAACATTTGAAAAGAAGTCAAGTTAACTAATGACCTCAAAATACCAAACGGCTGTCATTGTACTCAATAAAAGATTCCAGACCCTAATTAATTTCCATGGCTGTGCGGATTATCAATGAAGAAGTTGTATATCTAGTTCCAAAATAAATGGCTGTAGCCCATTGAAAACAAATGTGGCAACTCACAAATGAATTTAAAGTGTAATGGTAGTGCTTGAGGCGAAGTGTGAGGTAATGACGACGCCATAATTAATAGTTCCAATATTTTGTTACCCACATCACATATCTCAAAAAGACAATCATTATTATAGAAGGAAACGTTTACGTTTATAGTCTTGATTCTATTACAGAAATGTAAAGTATGTTGTTTTAAAATAGTTTAAGTGTTGAACATTTGAATTAAATCTAGGAAAATTATATCATTGGCAAAGATTTAGCATTCTTGACTCAAAGCTACAGCTGAGAGTTGGCAAACAGGAGGTTTCCATTCTAATTCTCAAAATATTTGAGAAATCACTTCAGTTGTCTAAACCAGTGTTTTTCAACCACGGTGCTGCGGCACACTGGTGTTCCGCGAGATCTAGTCAGGTGTGCCGTGGAAAATGACCCAATTTCTCATTTTTCGAAAAAAACATTGACTGTCAGAGCAGCTGTGTGAGCAGTGTGATCTAGTATAAATATTGAAGAAGAACACTCAGGAACTGGAAATCTTGTCTGCCGGCTGAGTCCATGGCCAGTTCCTACTGTCAGGGTTTGGGACTCAATTGCACGGCAGACAAGAAGCTCAGCTCAAAAGTGTTTTCTTATTCAAAAACACAGCAGAAGCAAAGTCAGGCAGTCCAACATCAAAAAACCAGAGCAGGCGAGTGAGGAGGAAATCCAGGAGGCGAGGTCGGGCAGGCAGGCAGAAGGTCAAAACACAGGAGGGAAAAAGGTGGGGATGAATGGTGGAGAAACTCACACCAACTGGCAGCTGGAGCTGGAAGAGAGGAACTAAATACACACTGATGACAACGACAGGCAGCTGTGATCAGGAGGAGGAAGCAGGACAGCACAGGGGCGGAGTTAAGGGGAGCACAGGGGCGGAGCTCAGGGGAGCACAGGGGCGGAGCTCAGGGGAGCACAGGGGCGGAGCTAAGGGGAGCACAGGGGCGGAGCTATGGGGAGCACAGGGGTGGAGCTAAGGGGAACACAGGGGCGGAGCTAAGAGGAACACAGGGGCGGAGCTAATGGGAACACAGGGGCGGAGCTAACAGAAGCACAGGGGCGGAGCTAAGGGGAGCACAGGAGGGGAGGAGAGAAGGCAGGATCATGACACCACATACAGCTGACTGAGGGGTTTCAGAACAGACTGGCAAATTCTTGCAGCTACAAAAGGATCAAAAGAAGGAACGACTTTGCATTTGTCCATATCTGCAGTTTAACATGTGATGTTTGACTTGTTGGCCCTCCAGAGGTCAGATTAGGTTGATGTGGCCCCTCAACTGAAATGAGTTTGACCCCCCTGACATAGAGTATAGGCGCACCGCTAAATAGACTGGGGGCGAGCTTGACGTCCTTTTCCAATAGATATATACATATATATATATATATATATATATATATGAAGCTAATTGACACGAACAGCAGGAAGAGCAAATATACATAAATCTATACAACTCGATTTATAGATGGGCATTTCCCAGCCCACTAGAGTGACCAGCACATGTGCGACGCTAATTGATAATATTTTGACGAATGATATGAACAATACTTTATGCGACGGTTTACTGGCTTGCGATATAACTGATCACTTGCCTGCTTTGACTGTCATTAGAGCCAAACCTATCAACAACAGGAAAATGCAGAAATTGAAATTCACTGGAATTAGAACCGAGAAAGAGATTGACTTATTTAGAAATGACTTGATCAAACAAGACTGGGGAGAGGTGCATGTGGCAGATGTTAATGTTGCCTATGAAAAATTCTTCAACACATATGTAAACCTCTACAATGCAAATTGTCCTGTAAATGATGTAAGAAGAATAAGTTTGAGGAAAACCATGGATAACAAGTGGGCTACAGAAAACATGTAAAAAGAAAAACTAATTATACAGGGACTACATGAAATATCGAACAAAAAGGCACGAGACAAAATATAAAGAATAAAAGAACAAGTTGACAACGATAATGAGGAAAGCATAATGGAAAAGTATTAAATAACCAAAGTGAAATAGCAGACGAGTTCAACTCCTTCTTTGTCAATGTGGGGCCAAATATTGCTCAACAAATTGAAAACCCAAACCACAGAGAAACGAGATGTAACATGGCAGCAGCAGGTGGAAGTAGAACCCTTCAATCATTGTTTCTTAGTGAAAGAACACAATATGATATTCTGGACATTGTGCGGACATTCAAAACCAAAACCTCAATAGACTGTGATGGAGTAGATATGTATATAGTAAAAAAGACACTTGATTGTATTCTCAAGCCACTTTCTTATATCTTTGATCTCTCCTTTATTTCCGGTGTCTTTCCTCAAAAAATGAAAACAGCAAAGGTAATACCAATATTCACAAATGGGGACAAGCACATTTTCAATCACTATAGACCCATATCCATACTTTCACAGTTTTCAAAAATGATTGAGAAATGGTTCACAATAAAATGAGATTCCTTTCTTGAAAAAAAGAATTGATTGTTTGATTATCAATATGGGTTTAGATCCAACAGATCCACCTCTGCCACACTGATACACCTTACCGAAGAAGTCCTGGCTGCTGTTGACCACTCACAGTACTCACAGTACTCACAGTACCTGGTGAGCGTCTTTCTGGATTTAAAGGAAGCGTTGGACTCAGTGAATCATGAACTGCTGCTGTCACAGTTACAGGACTATGGCATAAGAGGACATGTTTTTAAATGGCTGGAAAGCGACCTACAAAATAGACAACAGTATGTTCAATTCAATCATCTACATTTAAAACTTGAAACTGTGGTATGTGGGATCCCACAGGGTTCCATAATCGGCCCCAAACGTTTCATTTGATTTATAAATGACATCTTTGAAGCAACTAAGAGCATGGGCCTTCTATTTGCAGACTACGCGACTGTCTATAAATCAGGAAGTGACCTGTGTTGGGATTTATGGTTGGTAATTAGCATAAATAATTACTGTAAGTAATGGATTACTGAAAGTAATAGATTACTGAAAGTAATTTAGGAAAAATTGGAATTACTAATAAAGTAAACGGTTAGTTACTCATCAGCAACTCCTAGAGTAATTGAGTAATTACTCAAAAGTTAATAAATTATCAAAAATAATTTATTAATAAAAATTATTAATTTGCATAAATTGGTTATTTATCAAATAATAATTAAATCGGGGCACCACCAGCTAAGCTGGAAATAGCTAATACCAAATTTCAGTCTCGTTTGTCAAAAAGGGTTATTTAAGTAAAGTTAATATTTCCGTGTAAATATAACAATATTAAATAACAAGGAAGGTGTGAGCTTCGAGCACAGACTGTTACAAACCAGTGAATTGTCAACAATAAATACACAATGATAACCAAGAATCGATCAATTCAGTTAAAATGCGTTTATTAACAAAAAAGTATTTATTCAAAAATAATTCCTAAATCATTCATTAAAACAACACAATTAAGTAATAAACAATCAAACACGAAGATCTAATCTATTAAACAGCAAACACTATGTACAAAGAAAGAGGGTGTGTGTGTGTGTGTGTGTGTATGTGTGTGAGTGAATGTGTGGAAGCCTGAGTGGGATGTAATGACCACGAACGTCCACCAGGTGGCGGCAGGCGTTGGAGGGTCAGTGTGTGTGGGTGTAATGACCTCGAACGGACACTAGATGGCGGCAGGCGTCTAGTTCGAGGCAGTAACCGGAACGACCACTAGGGGCGCGGCGGCGCACGGAGGGAGAATGCAATGACTCGACTTGTCCACCGAGTGGCGGTCTTTCAAGAGATTGCAATCACCAACGCGGCCACCAGAGGCGCTTGGCGCACTCTTTCTGGACAGCGTGACGTCACTGTGCTCGTGCACGGCTCGTGAGCCTGCTCGGAGCGCGCCTGGGGGCTCGTGGCTGAGAAATCCCAGGGACATTGAACTACACACGGTCACAGAAGCGCATGCAGCAGCGCGCGGCTGCTTTTACGCGATCATTTAATGGAGCGGAGAGAGAAAAGGAGGGGGAAGAAGAGCAGTGGACAGAATATGTTCAGCTCTGCACACTGTCTTGGACTACACAGTCTAGAAATGGTCTGTGCAGGTTGAGAGAGCGAGCGAGAGAGAGAGAGGAGGTTCGCGTGGATGTAAATCCAACGCGCAGACACAGATGGGTTGGAAACAGGGATCGGCGTCCCTGACTTCAACACAATAATAAACACACAGCAATATTACAGTCACGTTATTCTCATTGTCTGCCCAGACTCTAAGCCTTACTCAGTTTGATGAGGGTGAACGTGCTGCCGGCGGCCGGTGAAAATCCGTTGATTTCCCGGCTGCGAGTTTGTTTTCTCTGGCGTCCCAGGTAAACAAGCTAAAACTGGTCTGTGGACAAGGAAAAGTCCACAGGATGATCCGAGGAGGATCAAGCACTTCTTTTGAGGAGGGGGGAGAAGAAGCGGCTTCAGGTCTGCATGCGGGAGGACGGTGCGCTGGCAGCTGCACACTCGGACTCCGGTGAAGAAGGAAAAAAAGGAAAAAGGGAAAAGTAGACGTAGTTCCACGGTGGTTCTCGGCTCGTCCGGCCGGGTGTGGAACTCCGGGCCGGTCAGCGGGCACACGTGGCACTTCGTCTCCGTGCGAAACGGATGCGTCCGTCTTTACGCAAGTTTCAACATTGGAGAGAAAGAAGTCATCCCCGCCGGGGTGTTTTATACCTTTTGGCTAGTGTCGGGTTTCCAGCCGGCTCTGGGTCATGTGGACCAATCCTGACGGAGGGCCCGCCCTGGACCTTCCAGCTGGTGAGGGAGCTCTCAGGCTCCCCCTGCCGTTGGCCTCTAGTATTGCACCTTGGAAGGGGGGTGATCCGGGGGGTGATCCGGGATCAATGGCGAACTTTTCCATTCTGACCATGTGATCTCTTTGTTCTCAAAACGTGGTCTCCCCTCCCCCTTCCATGAGGTTGAGTGGCCCCCAACACCTGGATACACTATTATCTTGTGTGAGCACTGAAATGGCAAATTTTAAAAAATGGTTTGACCAAAACAAATTATTATTAAATTGGGCAAAAAACTAAATATATGATTTTTGGGATGAGGAAATTTGAGGGGAATGTAAACATTACTATTGATGACTTGAGGATTGAAAGAGTGACCAAGAATACATTTGTGGGACTCATGTTAGAGACCAAACTCTGCTGGAAGCCCCACATTGAGTAGATTCCAACAAAAGTGAGTAAATGTAGAGGGATTTGGCATAAAGTGAAATATGTTCTTGGTAAGGATTCCTCATTTCTTTTATATTCTTCATTAATTGCTCCATACTTTACATATTGTATTGAGGTTTGGGGAAACGCATGCAATAGTGTAATAGAAGGAATGTTCCTGCTTCAAAAACAGGCGGTAAGAATTATAAGTCACAAAGACTCAGAGGACATACAAACCTTGTTGTGAAGCTGAAACTGTTCACATTTAAAGACCTTGTTCATTTAAAAATGTTACTGACCATGTGGAAAATGAAGCACAAGTTGGTCCCGGAACATATTTACATGAAATTGACGTTGATCACAGAGACACAAGACGAAAAGGACATTTTTGTGTCCCTTTCTCCACAACCTCCACAAGACAGAGGGTTTCTTAGTTGCTGGGTGAGATTATGGAATTCATTAAAGAACACATTAAAATGTTCTCAAACAATAAATACACTTAAAAATATGTTAAAGGAGATGCAGATGGAGGAATATAAACAAATGTCACTTGCATGTTGCAGTGGGGAAATGTGTTTTGTTTTCTAAATGGTTCAAATGGTTGATTTTGAACCACAGTAAAGTGTGTTACAATGTTGTTGAATGGATCAGCGCTGTTTATGGTCATGGATTTCTCTGTACATATTCAAAGGGGCATGAACAATAAGACGATGTCTTCATCGTGCTCCTTTTCACCCGGCACTGTTCACATGAATGTATCACCCTAGTAAGTCAATGTGAACATGGTTGAATAAATCAATACATGAAATGAAATGGTTCCACTTTCCATCTTCTTGGACTGTGTGTGTCAGTCCGGCTGGGGCCTGGGGCCTCATTTATAAAACTGTGCGTAGGATTGACGTCAAAATTGGCGTACGCACAAAACACAGAAAGTGCGTACGCACAAAAATATCCTGATTTATAAAACAGTGCGCACGCACGTCCTACGCCGATTTCCCTTTATAAATCACAATCCACTCTAAATGTGGCGCACCTGTGTGCGGGTCATACCACGCCCATATTTGCCTATAAATATTCAGAGAAACGCCTCTCATGAATATTGATTCATGACTGAAAGCATGCCGAAAGCAGAAAGAAAAGCCAAGAAACG
Source organism: Blennius ocellaris (assembly GCF_963422515.1). Taxonomy (NCBI): domain Eukaryota; kingdom Metazoa; phylum Chordata; class Actinopteri; order Blenniiformes; family Blenniidae; genus Blennius; species Blennius ocellaris. Next base: position 63,111 of record NW_027662273.1, on the reverse strand, counting down.
CAATTTGACCCAGTGTGAGGTGGAAGTTCTCGTCAGGGAGGTGGAGAAGAGGAAGGCGATATTATTTGGTGGACACAGTGTTGGGGTCACCAATGCCAAAAAGGCTCTAGAGTGGCAGCATGTGGCGGATGGTGTCAATGCTGTGGCCTCAGAAGGTCGGAGTGTGGCTGAGGTGAAAAAAAGTGGTCTGACATCAAAGTAGACACAAAAAAGCGCCTGGCGTCACACAGGCAGAGCGTCTGTGCCCCGGGCGGGGGAACGGGCCACCGGAGCTCACCCCGCTGGAGGAAACACTGGCGGGGATCATCGGGGAATCCCTCCTGAGTGGAGTGGTGACGGAGGTGGAGGGGGACACCCAGGCCCGCCCCTCCCTACACGCAGAACACATGCTCTGCGTAGGGCCCCGCGATCTATGGGGCCCCATTTTGCGCAAGTGAATTGAATTTCCCTCGGGATCAATAAAGTATCATCATTCTCTGCAAATGCGCAAAGGATGCGCGTGCATTTTGCCGAGAGGCGCGTAGAGCACCTCCACCAAGTCAGCCCGAGGCGGGAGAGAGAGAGAGAGAGAGAGAGAGAGAGAGAGAGAGAGAGAGAGAGAGAGAGAGAGAGAGAGAGAGAGAGAGAGAGAGAGAGAGAGAGAGAGAGAGAGAGAGAGAGAGAGAGAGAGACAGCTTCCAAACTGTCACGGTTCACTCTCAGAGACTCACGTGCGGACAGAAACACAGCAAACAGGAATACTCTCATAACACTTTATTAATAAGTGATGAGGCAAAGAACTCAAAACCAAAAACCCAAGGAAAGCAAAACTCTAGTGAGGCAGAACTAATGACAACCCAGGTACTTTACCCAACAAAACTATAAGGACCCAGCGGGAGACTAAGGAGCACACTGCCCAGAATGAAGCGGCAAATGCGGAGTGGCGTGGCTGGCGCTGGAGGACACGGGAGGTGGCGTTGTGCTGAAGCCGTTGGAGTGGGCCAAGGACAGAGTTACAGGCAGGAGCTTGGTGCAGCAGGATGGGTCCAGTACTGCAGCAGAGGAGAGGCAGACTTAACACAGAGGCACACAGACTGAGGCGAGGCAAGGCAAGGCAGAGCAGGGTCCCACTAACTGTTGGTAGTTCTACGGTCCGACGCCGAGTCTTCATCTGACGCCAGCTTTATAGAGGGAAAGGTGCATTGTTGGGTGAAGCCACACCCTGCTGCAGGTGAGAGCACTCAGGTGATCAGCACTGCACTCCACCTCACACAGCATGCAGCACACACCCACCTAGGAAAAAGGAAAGGAGGGAGGGGGAAGGGAAAAAATGCTGCCACTAGGCAGAGCCAGAGGTGGAGGTCATGACAGTACCCCCCCCTCTATGTGCACCTCCAGGTGCACAAGTGAAGCGGTCTGGCCGTCGTCTTTTCAGGTCGCGGATCAGCTCGGGGTCCAGAATTTGGCGACGGGGTACCCAGCTGCGTTCTTCAGAGCCATACCCCTCCCAATCCACCAGAAACTGAAGTCCGCGACCCCGTCGGCGCACATCCAACAGGCGTCTTACTGTGTATGCTGGTGCGTCATCCACCATCCTGGGTGGTGGAGGGGGACGGACAGGGGGGGCCAGAGTGCTCTCTCTGACAGGTTTTACTTGGGACACATGAAAAGTCGGATGGATCTTCATGGAGGCAGGAAGTTTGAGCCGCACAGAACTAGGGTTGACAATCTTGTCTACCTCAAACGGTCCCACAAACCGTGGTGCCAGCTTCCGAGACTCCACCTTCAGGGGAAGATCCTTTGCCCTGAGCCAAACCTTTTGGCCCGGCATATACCCTGGAGCAGGAGTGCGTCTGCGATTCGCCTGTTGTTCCATCCTCTGGTTTGACTGGGTTAGGGAGGCCTTCTTCCACGTTCTCGAGCGAGTTACATGCAGGGGAAGGAGTCTACTGGAATGATTAAAGTTAGTGTACAAAATCCTTGAGCTGGCTTAGGAAGGCCATCATAGATTTTGTTTGGGCCACACCACCACCACACGTCTGCTCGTGCTCATGGTGTGAATTTGGTTGGAGCTTGAACTGTTTCAAGGCACCAGGAGTTGTTTAGGCTTCCAAGGAAATGTTTAGGGTTTGTGCTCGTGATGTTTATGCAGGTGAAGTTCTGAGGTGCTACGGTGTTATGAAAGAGTGGCTTGAGCTTTGTCATGGTTGTGAGTGGAAAGGTTTTGTCTAGGTGTTTGCAGGTTGCGTCAGGGTTGTTTTCTTGCATCAGATCGATGCTTCCGCTATTAAAGTTCCCCAGCTGGTATCTTTTATGTCATTAGTTAAGTAGTCAGTAAGTCTGTTTGGAATAACAGTACAGCACATTTTCATATGTTGACAATGAGACAATGTCTAAAAAGAAATAAAATCAAAAAAATCAAAAGTACCTCCGATCTAAGGCATCTGTTCCTGTCTCGAAAATTATTTTCCCCAAAAATTTAAATGTAAACTAAGTATTTCTTTTTCCTTAAACAGTTATTTAAACTGAATTTATTAATATTAAACAATTGAAGTTGATTTTGTTGGCGGTGCAGCAACATCAGTTCAGGATACACCTGCAACATCTCACATCAGACTAGACAGTTCGATAATTTTATTAATGATCAACCACCAAAGAAATACTGACTTTAAATTATTGTCATTAGAATTTATTCTATGTGCTCCTGTTGGGATCTGCAGGACCACAGAAAGTTGCTTCATTTCTGGGGAGAGACAATATTCATTTGTCATGAGACGCAGTCATGACATGAATTCTGACCCAGGAATGTGATGGCCTTTCACACCTAGAGTGGGGAAGGGGGGACATTCTCCAGGACCCCCCCCCCCCCCTTTCTGCTCAAGACTCTTCCCCCATGCATTCAGCCAGTCACTGATTGGTTGAAGCTCTCAGGCTTCGACACCTCTGAAGTCACACGTGGACAAAAGGCTTTTCACCCAGCCTCCATTCTTTCTTGCTAAGAGACTCTTGCAAAAGCAAACTCCAAGGAGGTGGGTTGCTGCAGAGCAGCTCATCCAGTGTTAGCACACAGCTAACACGAGAGGCCGGCAACCAGAGGCCTCCACTCCTTAACTCATCTGCTGACCCGACCACGAGGGTCAGACCTTCCCCTGATCCAGAGACCAGCACCCAGAGTCTGATCTCCAGGGAAACCAACCGGTTCCTCCAGGACGGGACCAGGGACTCTCACAGAACTTCTTTGTGTTTTTCCTGAACAAGCAGGAAAGCCATCACAGGCCTGAGCGATCAGCTCCTCAGTCTGAACAAAGGGACAGCCAGGCGCTGCAAAGAAGGACAGCTCCTGAAACACCAACTCCACCTTCTTCTTCTCAGCCTGCAGAACCAGCAACCACAGTTAGCAGGAGGTGCTAACTACAGGAGAAGACACCAGCTTCCCTCCAGCACGACAACTGAACTCTTCCAAGGAAGTGGTAACAACTGGGCATTACCTGAGATTAGTTAAACTTGATGCTATGCATAGAACTGTTTAACTTTCATGAAGATGTGTTGATTCTGTTACAGTGATCGCGTTCTGTTGATAATGATATTAGGCACCGTTATCAACTTGTAAACCACTGTTAGCTCTGCCACAGACACAGGGTCTGCATGCTAATCTGCTTTACTAACTTGTTAACTCGCAATCCTACACATATCACATCAAAGACAACATCACACCGTAACTGAACACCATCTGACGACTCCTGACGTTTTACAAAACAAGTCTCATTCACATCAACTCATTCTAGAAATGGTCCCTTAGCAGAGACACACAGAAGCAGATGCTGTGGCTAGCTTCTATTGTTCTTTTGCTATCAGCACATGGCCGAGCTGTAAAGGACAGACCTCCTGTTCTCTGACAACCTCCATTTGGAATGCAGTTTCTTGTGATCCGCCATCTTGTTTTGTAGTTCCATCACACGTCTCACACACACACACACACACACTCCCTCCAACTCTCTCTCTCTTTCTCTCTCCACACACACACACATGCACCTACACACACCCAGCTGTATATAGGTAGTTAGAATCTGTGTTTTATTTGTTTTCATTGTTAATAAATATATTTTTGGAATCATACTTGCTGTTTTATTAATGTGCACAAAGGTGAATGAAATGTCGACCTCTTCTGTGTTAAGAACTCCAAAATCCTTCAAGCTTTACTGTTAATTCTGGTAATTGTAATTAATTTAACTATTAATTCAAATTCCTGATTAACTGTTTAGTATATCTTATGAAACTGATATAACTGAATTGGCTATCATTTCCTGTTAAGACAGGTGGTGCTCCGAGGTATCTGATGCAGATCAGATTAAATTTCAACATTATTAATAACTATCTTTGATAATTATTAATCATTATCGATAGCCAACCAAAACATAAATAGTGATCCATATGAGGACATTATGGTCCCAACACTCCTTTTTACCAAATGTGTCTTTTGAAGATTATCTTTTAACTCTCATCATGTTTTTTATTGCTTTTATATATTTATTGGCATTCCCCTTTTTACAACAGAAATAGAAAACATTAAATAATCTGTTACCTTTAATTCAACAGTACTTTTGATTTAAAGTATTTTCTATTTATTTCTTGGTTGGTTCATTTATTGGTTTATTAACTTTATTCATACACTTTTTCCTGTAGAAAGTTGAATCACAAAATTTGGAGTTTGAAAGTATTGCCCTGGTGGCGGTCTGTTTAAATTGCATCTGATGGTTTATTATTTGGACTTTTAGTTCAGTTCTTTTGATATTAATTGTTATGAGACCCACAAGATCTCTTTCTCAAACTTTTACTCCTAGTAAGTAAGTAAGTAAAATGTATTTATAAAGCGCTTTTCACAGATAAAAATCACAAAGTGCTGTACAGGAGAAAAGGTAAAAACAACAATATAAAATGTATATACATGTGTAAAATTTAAGTGACACTAGTGAAAAAAATACCCATCAACCAAAAGCTCTTCTAAATAAACATGTTTGTTACATGCTACATGCTACATGGACCAGCACATCTGGGTCAAACAGAGGTAATGTCACGATTGTCACACTGGTGGCACCCGTACATGAAGGAAACAATTCAGACATACATACAGGATTGTGAAGTATGTCAGTTTTTTAATGTTAAACTATCAATTAAGATATGTCACGACACCAAGATGGACTGGGTAAGTGCACTGCCCATTGCATTAATGGCTGTCAGATCTTCTGTCAATTCCCAGACAGGTTTCACCCCGTTTGAACTGCAGAGAAGACTACAGGTTCTCTGCACAGGTTGCCGGGACCGGCAGCAAGGGGGACTCCGCTGAGATCCCCAACACCAGCCCCTGGGTACTTCTCAAGGTGATAAAGAGGAAGTGGTCCGAGCCCAGGTGAACGGGTCGATTTAAGGTCGTCGAGAGGACGTCTCACGCTGTTCGGCTGAGTGGCAAAGGAGACACCTGGTACCATCTGTCGCAGTGTACTCCGACGGGAGAACCACATCGCACTCTAGAGGAGCCCTATTTCACCTCCTCTCTTGCTTCTCCAGAGGTGGTGGCTTGGCACGCCACGTGACGGAGAGGAGCGCTATTTCACCTCCTCTCTTGCTGTCTGCTGTCTTTCTTCTCCAGAGGTGGTGGCTTGGCACGCCACGTGATGGAGAGGAGCGCTATTTCACCTCCTCTCTTGCTTCTCCAGAGGTGGTGGCTTGGCACGCCACGTGACGGAGAGGAGCGCTATTTCACCTCCTCTCTTGCTTCTCCAGAGGTGGTGGCTTGGCACGCCACGTGACGGAGAGGAGCGCTATTTCACCTCCTCTCTTGCTGTCTGCTGTCTTTCTTCTCCAGAGGTGGTGACTTGGCACGCCACGTGACGGAGAGGAGCGCTATTTCACCTCCTCTCTTGCTTCTCCAGAGGTGGTGGCTTGGCACGCCACATGATGGAGAGGAGCGCTATTTCACCTCCTCTCTTGCTGTCTGCTGTCTTTCTTCTCCAGAGGTGGTGGCTTGGTACGCCACGTGACGGAGAGGAGCGCTATTTCACCTCCTCTCTTGCTTCTCCAGAGGTGGTGGCTTGGCACGCCACATGATGGAGAGGAGCGCTATTTCACCTCCTCTCTTGCTGTCTGCTGTCTTTCTTCTCCAGAGGTGGTGGCTTGGTACGCCACGTGACGGAGAGGAGCGCTATTTCACCTCCTCTCTTGCTGTCTGCTGTCTTTCTTCTCCAGAGGTGGTGGCTTGGTACGCCACGTGACGGAGAGGAGCGCTATTTCACCTCCTCTCTTGCTGTCTGCTGTCTTTCTTCTCCAGAGGTGGTGGCTTGGTACGCCACGTGACGGAGAGGAGCGCTATTTCACCTCCTCTCTTGCTGTCTGCTGTCTTTCTTCTCCAGAGGTGGTGGCTTGGTACGCCACGTGACGGAGAGGAGCGCTATTTCACCTCCTCTCTTGCTGTCTGCTGTCTTTCTTCTCCAGAGGTGGTGGCTTGGCACGCCACGTGACGGAGAGGAGCGCTATTTCACCTCCTCTCTTGCTTCTCCAGAGGTGGTGGCTTGGCACGCCACATGATGGAGAGGAGCGCTATTTCACCTCCTCTCTTGCTGTCTGCTGTCTTTCTTCTCCAGAGGTGGTGGCTTGGTACGCCACGTGATGGAGAGGAGCGCTATTTCACCTCCTCTCTTGCTGTCTGCTGTCTTTCTTCTCCAGAGATGGTGGCTTGGCACGCCACGTGACGGAGAGGAGCGCTATTTCACCTCCTCTCTTGCTGTCTGCTGTCTTTCTTCTCCAGAGGTGGTGGCTTGGCACGCCACGTGATGGAGAGGAGCGCTATTTCACCTCCTCCATGGCCGTCTGCTCTTTCTTCTCCAGAGGTGGTGGCTTGGCACGCCACGTGATGGAGAGGAGCGCTATTTCACCTCCTCTCTTGCTTCTCCAGAGGTGGTGGCTTGGCACGCCACTTGACGGAGAGGAGCGCTGTTTCACCTCCTCTCTTGCTGTCTGCTGTCTTTCTTCTCCAGAGGTGGTGGCTTGGCACGCCACGTGACGGAGAGGAGCGCTATTTCACCTCCTCTCTTGCTGTCTGCTGTCTTTCTTCTCCAGAGGTGGTGGCTTGGCACGCCACGTGACGGAGAGGAGCGCTATTTCACCTCCTCTCTTGCTTCTCCAGAGGTGGTGGCTTGGCACGCCACGTGACGGAGAGGAGCGTTATTTCACCTCCTCTCTTGCTGTCTGCTGTCTTTCTTCTCCAGAGGTGGTGGCTTGGCACGCCACGTGATGGAGAGGAGCGCTATTTCACCTCCTCTCTTGCTTCTCCAGATGTGGTGGTTTGGCACGCCATGTGACGGAGAGGAGCGCTATTTCACCTCCTCTCTTGCTGTCTGCTGTCTTTCTTCTCCAGAGATGGTGGCTTGGCACGCCACGTGACGGAGAGGAGCGCTATTTCACCTCCTCTCTTGCTTTCTGCTGTCTTTCTTCTCCAGAGGTGGTGGCTTGGCACGCCACGTGATGGAGAGGACCGCTATTTCACCTCCTCCATGGCCGTCTGCTCTTTCTTCTCCAGAGGTGGTGGCTTGGCACGCCACGTGATGGAGAGGAGCGCTATTTCACCTCCTATCTTGCTTCTCCAGAGGTGGTGGCTTGGCACGCCACTTGACGGAGAGGAGCGCTGTTTCACCTCCTCTCTTGCTGTCTGCTGTCTTTCTTCTCCAGAGGTGGTGGCTTGGTACGCCACGTGATGGCGAGGAGCGCTATTTCACCTCCTCTCTTGCTGTCTGCTGTCTTTCTTCTCCAGAGATGGTGGCTTGGCACGCCATGTGACGGAGAGGAGCGCTATTTCACCTCCTCTCTTGCTGTCTGCTGTCTTTCTTCTCCAGAGGTGGTGGCTTGGCACGCCACGTGATGGAGAGGAGCGCTATTTCACCTCCTCCATGGCCGTCTGCTGTCTTTCTTCTCCAGAGGTGGTGGCTTGGCACGCCACGTGACGGAGAGGAGCGCTATTTCACCTCCTCTCTTGCTGTCTGCTGTCTTTCTTCTCCAGAGGTGGTGGCTTGGCACGCCACGTGACGGAGAGGAGCGCTATTTCACCTCCTCTCTTGCTGTCTGCTGTCTTTCTTCTCCAGAGGTGGTGGCTTGGCACGCCACGTGACGGAGAGGAGCGCTATTTCACCTCCTCTCTTGCTGTCTGCTGTCTTTCTTCTCCAGAGGTGGTGGCTTGGCACGCCACGTGACGGAGAGGAGCGCTATTTCACCTCCTCTCTTGCTGTCTGCTGTCTTTCTTCTCCAGAGGTGGTGGCTTGGCACGCCACGTGACGGAGAGGAGCGCTATTTCACCTCCTCTCTTGCTGTCTGCTGTCTTTCTTCTCCAGAGGTGTGGCTTGGCACGCCACGTGATGGAGAGGAGCGCTATTTCACCTCCTCTCTTCCTTCTCCAGAGGTGGTGGCTTGGCACGCCACTTGACGGAGAGGAGCGCTATTTCACCTCCTCTCTTGCTGTCTGCTGTCTTTCTTCTCCAGAGGTGGTGGCTTGGCACGCCACGTGACGGAGAGGAGCGCTATTTCACCTCCTCTCTTGCTGTCTGCTGTCTTTCTTCTCCAGAGGTGGTGGCTTGGCACGCCACGTGACGGAGAGGAGCGCTATTTCACCTCCTCTCTTGCTGTCTGCTGTCTTTCTTCTCCAGAGGTGGTGGCTTGGCAAGCCACGTGACGGAGAGGAGCGCTATTTCACCTCCTCTCTTGCTGTCTGCTGTCTTTCTTCTCCAGAGGTGGTGGCTTGGCACGCCACGTGACGGAGAGGAGCGCTATTTCACCTCCTCTCTTGCTGTCTGCTGTCTTTCTTCTCCAGAGGTGGTGGCTTGGCACGCCACGTGACGGAGAGGAGCGCTATTTCACCTCCTCTCTTGCTGTCTGCTGTCTTTCTTCTCCAGAGGTGGTGGCTTGGCACGCCACGTGACGGAGAGGAGCGCTATTTCACCTCCTCTCTTGCTGTCTGCTGTCTTTCTTCTCCAGAGGTGGTGGCTTGGCACGCCACGTGACGGAGAGGAGCGCTATTTCACCTCCTCTCTTGCTGTCTGCTGTCTTTCTTCTCCAGAGGTGGTGGCTTGGCACGACACGTGACGGAGAGGAGCGCTATTTCACCTCCTCTCTTGCTGTCTGCTGTCTTTCTTCTCCAGAGGTGGTGGCTTGGCACGCCACGTGACGGAGAGGAGCGCTATTTCACCTCCTCTCTTGCTGTCTGCTGTCTTTCTTCTCCAGAGGTGGTGGCTTGGCACGCCACGTGACGGAGAGGAGCGCTATTTCACCTCCTCTCTTGCTTCTCCAGAGGTGGTGGCTTGGCACGCCACGTGACGGAGAGGAGCGTTATTTCACCTCCTCTCTTGCTGTCTGCTGTCTTTCTTCTCCAGAGGTGGTGGCTTGGCACGCCACGTGATGGAGAGGAGCGCTATTTCACCTCCTCTCTTGCTTCTCCAGATGTGGTGGTTTGGCACGCCATGTGACGGAGAGGAGCGCTATTTCACCTCCTCTCTTGCTTCTCCAGAGGTGGTGGCTTGGCACGCCACGTGACGGAGAGGAGCGCTATTTCACCTCCTCTCTTTCTTCTCCAGAGGTGGTGGCTTGGCACACCACGTGACGGAGAGGAGCGCTATTTCACCTCCTCTCTTGCTGTCTGCTGTCTTTCTTCTCCAGAGATGGTGGCTTGGCACGCCACGTGACGGAGAGGAGCGCTATTTCACCTCCTCTCTTGCTTCTCCAGAGGTGGTGGCTTGGCACGCCACGTGACGGAGAGGAGCGCTATTTCACCTCCTCTCTTGCTGTCTGCTGTCTTTCTTCTCCAGAGGTGGTGGCTTGGCACGCCACGTGATGGAGAGGAGCGCTATTTCACCTCCTCTCTTGCTTCTCCAGAGGTGGTGGCTTGGCACGCCATGTGACGGAGAGGAGCGCTATTTCACCTCCTCTCTTGCTTCTCCAGAGGTGGTGGCTTGGCACGCCACGTGACGGAGAGGAGCGCTATTTCACCTCCTCTCTTGCTTCTCCAGAGGTGGTGGCTTGGCACGCCACGTGACGGAGAGGAGCGCTATTTCACCTCCTCTCTTGCTTCTCCAGAGGTGGTGGCTTGGCACGCCACGTGACGGAGAGGAGCGCTATTTCACCTCCTCTCTTGCTGTCTGCTGTCTTTCTTCTCCAGAGGTGGTGGCTTGGCACGCCACGTGATGGAGAGGAGCGCTATTTCACCTCCTCTCTTGCTTCTCCAGAGGTGGTGGCTTGGCACGCCATGTGACGGAGAGGAGCGCTATTTCACCTCCTCTCTTGCTTCTCCAGAGGTGGTGGCTTGGCACGCCACGTGACGGAGAGGAGCGCTATTTCACCTCCTCTCTTGCTGTCTGCTGTCTTTCTTCTCCAGAGGTGGTGACTTGGCACGCCACGTGACGGAGAGGAGCGCTATTTCACCTCCTCTCTTGCTTCTCCAGAGGTGGTGGCTTGGCACGCCACGTGACGGAGAGGAGCGCTATTTCACCTCCTCTCTTGCTGTCTGCTGTCTTTCTTCTCCAGAGGTGGTGGCTTGGCACGCCACGTGATGGAGAGGAGCGCTATTTCACCTCCTCTCTTGCTTCTCCAGATGTGGTGGCTTGGCACGCCATGTGACGGAGAGGAGCGCTATTTCACCTCCTCTCTTGCTTCTCCAGAGGTGGTGGCTTGGCACGCCACGTGACGGAGAGGAGCGCTATTTCACCTCCTCTCTTGCTTCTCCAGAGGTGGTGGCTTGGCACGCCACTTGACGGAGAGGAGCGCTGTTTCACCTCCTCTCTTGCTGTCTGCTGTCTTTCTTCTCCAGAGGTGGTGGCTTGGCACGCCACGTGACGGAGAGGAGCGCTATTTCACCTCCTCTCTTGCTTCTCCAGAGGTGGTGACTTGGCACGCCACGTGACGGAGAGGAGCGCTATTTCACCTCCTCTCTTCCTTCTCCAGAGGTGGTGGCTTGGCACGCCACTTGACGGAGAGGAGCGCTATTTCACCTCCTCTCTTGCTGTCTGCTGTCTTTCTTCTCCAGAGGTGGTGGCTTGGCACGCCACGTGACGGAGAGGAGCGCTATTTCACCTCCTCTCTTGCTTCTCCAGAGGTGGTGGCTTGGCACGCCACGTGACGGAGAGGAGCGCTATTTCACCTCCTCTCTTGCTGTCTGCTGTCTTTCTTCTCCAGAGGTGGTGGCTTGGTACGCCACGTGATGGAGAGGAGCGCTATTTCACCTCCTCTCTTGCTGTCTGCTGTCTTTCTTCTCCAGAGGTGGTGGCTTGGTACGCCACGTGATGGAGAGGAGCGCTATTTCACCTCCTCTCTTGCTGTCTGCTGTCTTTCTTCTCCAGAGATGGTGGCTTGGCACGCCACGTGACGGAGAGGAGCGCTATTTCACCTCCTCTCTTGCTGTCTGCTGTCTTTCTTCTCCAGAGGTGGTGGCTTGGCACGCCACGTGATGGAGAGGAGCGCTATTTCACCTCCTCCATGGCCGTCTGCTCTTTCTTCTCCAGAGGTGGTGGCTTGGCACGCCACGTGATGGAGAGGAGCGCTATTTCACCTCCTCTCTTGCTTCTCCAGAGGTGGTGGCTTGGCACGCCACTTGACGGAGAGGAGCGCTGTTTCACCTCCTCTCTTGCTGTCTGCTGTCTTTCTTCTCCAGAGGTGGTGGCTTGGCACGCCACGTGACGGAGAGGAGCGCTATTTCACCTCCTCTCTTGCTGTCTGCTGTCTTTCTTCTCCAGAGGTGGTGGCTTGGCACGCCACGTGACGGAGAGGAGCGCTATTTCACCTCCTCTCTTGCTGTCTGCTGTCTTTCTTCTCCAGAGGTGGTGGCTTGGCACGCCACGTGACGGAGAGGAGCGCTATTTCACCTCCTCTCTTGCTGTCTGCTGTCTTTCTTCTCCAGAGGTGGTGGCTTGGCACGCCACGTGACGGAGAGGAGCGCTATTTCACCTCCTCTCTTGCTGTCTGCTGTCTTTCTTCTCAAGAGGTGGTGGCTTGGCACGCCACGTGACGGAGAGGAGCGCTATTTCACCTCCTCTCTTGCTGTCTGCTGTCTTTCTTCTCCAGAGGTGGTGGCTTGGCACGCCACGTGATGGAGAGGAGCGCTATTTCACCTCCTCTCTTGCTTCTCCAGAGGTGGTGGCTTGGCACGCCACGTGACGGAGAGGAGCGCTATTTCACCTCCTCTCTTGCTGTCTGCTGTCTTTCTTCTCCAGAGGTGGTGGCTTGGCACGCCACGTGATGGAGAGGAGCGCTATTTCACCTCCTCTCTTGCTTCTCCAGATGTGGTGGCTTGGCACGCCATGTGACGGAGAGGAGCGCTATTTCACCTCCTCTCTTGCTTCTCCAGAGGTGGTGGCTTGGCACGCCACGTGACGGAGAGGAGCGCTATTTCACCTCCTCTCTTGCTTCTCCAGAGGTGGTGGCTTGGCACGCCACTTGACGGAGAGGAGCGCTGTTTCACCTCCTCTCTTGCTGTCTGCTGTCTTTCTTCTCCAGAGGTGGTGGCTTGGCACGCCACGTGACGGAGAGGAGCGCTATTTCACCACCTCTCTTGCTGTCTGCTGTCTTTCTTCTCCAGAGGTGGTGACTTGGCACGCCACGTGACGGAGAGGAGCGCTATTTCACCTCCTCTCTTGCTTCTCCAGAGGTGGTGGCTTGGCACGCCACGTGACGGAGAGGAGCGCTATTTCACCTCCTCTCTTGCTGTCTGCTGTCTTTCTTCTCCAGAGGGGGTGGCTTGGCACGCCACGTGACGGAGAGGAGCGCTATTTCACCTCCTCTCTTTCTTCTCCAGAGGTGGTGGCTTGGCACGCCACGTGATGGAGAGGAGCGCTATTTCACCTCCTCCATGGCCGTCTGCTCTTTCTTCTCCAGAGGTGGTGGCTTGGCACGCCACGTGACGGAGAGGAGCGCTATTTCACCTCCTCTCTTGCTTCTCCAGAGGTGGTGGCTTGGCAAGCCATGTGACGGAGAGGAGCGCTATTTCACCTCCTCTCTTGCTGTCTGATGTCTTTCTTCTCCAGAGGTGGTGGCTTGGCACGCCACGTGACGGAGAGGAGCGCAATTTCACCTCCTCTCTTGCTGTCTGCTGTCTTACTTCTCCAGAGGTGGTGGCTTGGCACGCCACGTGACGGAGAGGAGCGCTATTTCACCTCCTCTCTTGCTGTCTGCTGTCTTTCTTCTCCAGAGGTGGTGGCTTGGGACGCCACGTGACGGAGAGGAGCGCTATTTCACCTCCTCTCTTGCTTCTCCAGAGGTGGTGGCTTGGCACACCACGTGACGGAGAGGAGCGCTATTTCACCTCCTGTCTTGATGTCTGCTGTCTTTCTTCTCCAGAGATGGTGGCTTGGCACGCCACGTGACGGAGAGGAGCGCTATTTCACCTCCTCTCTTGCTGTCTGCTGTCTTTCTTCTCCAGAGGTGGTGGCTTGGCACGCCACGTGATGGAGAGGAGCGCTATTTCACCTCCTCCATGGCCGTCTGCTCTTTCTTCTCCAGAGGTGGTGGCTTGGCACGCCACGTGACGGAGAGGAGCGCTATTTCACCTCCTCTCTTGCTTCTCCAGAGGTGGTGGCTTGGCACGCCACTTGACGGAGAGGAGCGCTGTTTCACCTCCTCTCTTGCTGTCTGCTGTCTTTCTTCTCCAGAGATGGTGGCTTGGCACGCCACGTGACGGAGAGGAGCGCTATTTCACCACCTCTCTTGCTGTCTGCTGTCTTTCTTCTCCAGAGGTGGTGACTTGGCACGCCACGTGACGGAGAGGAGCGCTATTTCACCTCCTCTCTTGCTTCTCCAGAGGTGGTGGCTTGGCACGCCACGTGACGGAGAGGAGCGCTATTTCACCTCCTCTCTTGCTGTCTGCTGTCTTTCTTCTCCAGAGGGGGTGGCTTGGCACGCCACGTGACGGAGAGGAGCGCTATTTCACCTCCTCTCTTTCTTCTCCAGAGGTGGTGGCTTGGCACGCCACGTGATGGAGAGGAGCGCTATTTCACCTCCTCCATGGCCGTCTGCTCTTTCTTCTCCAGAGGTGGTGGCTTGGCACGCCACGTGACGGAGAGGAGCGCTATTTCACCTCCTCTCTTGCTTCTCCAGAGGTGGTGGCTTGGCAAGCCATGTGACGGAGAGGAGCGCTATTTCACCTCCTCTCTTGCTGTCTGCTGTCTTTCTTCTCCAGAGGTGGTGGCTTGGCACGCCACGTGACGGAGAGGAGCGCTATTTCACCTCCTCTCTTGCTGTCTGCTGTCTTACTTCTCCAGAGGTGGTGGCTTGGCACGCCACGTGACGGAGAGGAGCGCTATTTCACCTCCTCTCTTGCTGTCTGCTGTCTTTCTTCTCCAGAGGTGGTGGCTTGGGACGCCACGTGACGGAGAGGAGCGCTATTTCACCTCCTCTCTTGCTTCTCCAGAGGTGGTGGCTTGGCACACCACGTGACGGAGAGGAGCGCTATTTCACCTCCTCTCTTGCTTTCTGCTGTCTTTCTTCTCCAGAGGTGGTGGCTTGGCACGCCACGTGATGGAGAGGAGCGCTATTTCACCTCCTCTCTTGCTGTCTGCTGTCTTTCTTCTCCAGAGGTGGTGGCTTGGCACGCCACGTGATGGAGAGGAGCGCTATTTCACCTCCTCTCTTGCTTCTCCAGAGGTGGTGGCTTGGCACGCCACGTGACGGAGAGGAGCGCTATTTCACCTCCTCTCTTGCTGTCTGCTGTCTTTCTTCTCCAGAGGTGGTGGCTTGGCACGCCACGTGATGGAGAGGAGCGCTATTTCACCTCCTCTCTTGCTTCTCCAGATGTGGTGGCTTGGCACGCCATGTGACGGAGAGGAGCGCTATTTCACCTCCTCTCTTGCTTCTCCAGAGGTGGTGGCTTGGCACGCCACGTGACGGAGAGGAGCGCTATTTCACCTCCTCTCTTGCTTCTCCAGAGGTGGTGGCTTGGCACGCCACTTGACGGAGAGGAGCGCTGTTTCACCTCCTCTCTTGCTGTCTGCTGTCTTTCTTCTCCAGAGGTGGTGGCTTGGCACGCCACGTGACGGAGAGGAGCGCTATTTCACCACCTCTCTTGCTGTCTGCTGTCTTTCTTCTCCAGAGGTGGTGACTTGGCACGCCACGTGACGGAGAGGAGCGCTATTTCACCTCCTCTCTTGCTTCTCCAGAGGTGGTGGCTTGGCACGCCACGTGACGGAGAGGAGCGCTATTTCACCTCCTCTCTTGCTGTCTGCTGTCTTTCTTCTCCAGAGGGGGTGGCTTGGCACGCCACGTGACGGAGAGGAGCGCTATTTCACCTCCTCTCTTTCTTCTCCAGAGGTGGTGGCTTGGCACGCCACGTGATGGAGAGGAGCGCTATTTCACCTCCTCCATGGCCGTCTGCTCTTTCTTCTCCAGAGGTGGTGGCTTGGCACGCCACGTGACGGAGAGGAGCGCTATTTCACCTCCTCTCTTGCTTCTCCAGAGGTGGTGGCTTGGCAAGCCATGTGACGGAGAGGAGCGCTATTTCACCTCCTCTCTTGCTGTCTGATGTCTTTCTTCTCCAGAGGTGGTGGCTTGGCACGCCACGTGACGGAGAGGAGCGCAATTTCACCTCCTCTCTTGCTGTCTGCTGTCTTACTTCTCCAGAGGTGGTGGCTTGGCACGCCACGTGACGGAGAGGAGCGCTATTTCACCTCCTCTCTTGCTGTCTGCTGTCTTTCTTCTCCAGAGGTGGTGGCTTGGGACGCCACGTGACGGAGAGGAGCGCTATTTCACCTCCTCTCTTGCTTCTCCAGAGGTGGTGGCTTGGCACACCACGTGACGGAGAGGAGCGCTATTTCACCTCCTGTCTTGATGTCTGCTGTCTTTCTTCTCCAGAGATGGTGGCTTGGCACGCCACGTGACGGAGAGGAGCGCTATTTCACCTCCTCTCTTGCTGTCTGCTGTCTTTCTTCTCCAGAGGTGGTGGCTTGGCACGCCACGTGATGGAGAGGAGCGCTATTTCACCTCCTCCATGGCCGTCTGCTCTTTCTTCTCCAGAGGTGGTGGCTTGGCACGCCACGTGACGGAGAGGAGCGCTATTTCACCTCCTCTCTTGCTTCTCCAGAGGTGGTGGCTTGGCACGCCACTTGACGGAGAGGAGCGCTGTTTCACCTCCTCTCTTGCTGTCTGCTGTCTTTCTTCTCCAGAGATGGTGGCTTGGCACGCCACGTGACGGAGAGGAGCGCTATTTCACCACCTCTCTTGCTGTCTGCTGTCTTTCTTCTCCAGAGGTGGTGACTTGGCACGCCACGTGACGGAGAGGAGCGCTATTTCACCTCCTCTCTTGCTTCTCCAGAGGTGGTGGCTTGGCACGCCACGTGACGGAGAGGAGCGCTATTTCACCTCCTCTCTTGCTGTCTGCTGTCTTTCTTCTCCAGAGGGGGTGGCTTGGCACGCCACGTGACGGAGAGGAGCGCTATTTCACCTCCTCTCTTTCTTCTCCAGAGGTGGTGGCTTGGCACGCCACGTGATGGAGAGGAGCGCTATTTCACCTCCTCCATGGCCGTCTGCTCTTTCTTCTCCAGAGGTGGTGGCTTGGCACGCCACGTGACGGAGAGGAGCGCTATTTCACCTCCTCTCTTGCTTCTCCAGAGGTGGTGGCTTGGCAAGCCATGTGACGGAGAGGAGCGCTATTTCACCTCCTCTCTTGCTGTCTGCTGTCTTTCTTCTCCAGAGGTGGTGGCTTGGCACGCCACGTGACGGAGAGGAGCGCTATTTCACCTCCTCTCTTGCTGTCTGCTGTCTTACTTCTCCAGAGGTGGTGGCTTGGCACGCCACGTGACGGAGAGGAGCGCTATTTCACCTCCTCTCTTGCTGTCTGCTGTCTTTCTTCTCCAGAGGTGGTGGCTTGGGACGCCACGTGACGGAGAGGAGCGCTATTTCACCTCCTCTCTTGCTTCTCCAGAGGTGGTGGCTTGGCACACCACGTGACGGAGAGGAGCGCTATTTCACCTCCTCTCTTGCTTTCTGCTGTCTTTCTTCTCCAGAGGTGGTGGCTTGGCACGCCACGTGATGGAGAGGAGCGCTATTTCACCTCCTCTCTTGCTGTCTGCTGTCTTTCTTCTCCAGAGGTGGTGGCTTGGCACGCCACGTGATGGAGAGGAGCGCTATTTCACCTCCTCTCTTGCTTCTCCAGAGGTGGTGGCTTGGCACGCCACGTGACGGAGAGGAGCGCTATTTCACCTCCTCTCTTGCTGTCTGCTGTCTTTCTTCTCCAGAGGTGGTGGCTTGGCACGCCACGTGATGGAGAGGAGCGCTATTTCACCTCCTCTCTTGCTTCTCCAGATGTGGTGGCTTGGCACGCCATGTGACGGAGAGGAGCGCTATTTCACCTCCTCTCTTGCTTCTCCAGAGGTGGTGGCTTGGCACGCCACGTGACGGAGAGGAGCGCTATTTCACCTCCTCTCTTGCTTCTCCAGAGGTGGTGGCTTGGCACGCCACTTGACGGAGAGGAGCGCTGTTTCACCTCCTCTCTTGCTGTCTGCTGTCTTTCTTCTCCAGAGGTGGTGGCTTGGCACGCCACGTGACGGAGAGGAGCGCTATTTCACCACCTCTCTTGCTGTCTGCTGTCTTTCTTCTCCAGAGGTGGTGACTTGGCACGCCACGTGACGGAGAGGAGCGCTATTTCACCTCCTCTCTTGCTTCTCCAGAGGTGGTGGCTTGGCACGCCACGTGACGGAGAGGAGCGCTATTTCACCTCCTCTCTTGCTGTCTGCTGTCTTTCTTCTCCAGAGGGGGTGGCTTGGCACGCCACGTGACGGAGAGGAGCGCTATTTCACCTCCTCTCTTTCTTCTCCAGAGGTGGTGGCTTGGCACGCCACGTGATGGAGAGGAGCGCTATTTCACCTCCTCCATGGCCGTCTGCTCTTTCTTCTCCAGAGGTGGTGGCTTGGCACGCCACGTGACGGAGAGGAGCGCTATTTCACCTCCTCTCTTGCTTCTCCAGAGGTGGTGGCTTGGCAAGCCATGTGACGGAGAGGAGCGCTGTTTCACCTCCTCTCTTGCTGTCTGCTGTTTTTCTTCTCCAGAGATGGTGGCTTGGCACGCCACGTGACGGAGAGGAGCGCTATTTCACCTCCTCTCTTGCTGTCTGCTGTCTTTCTTCTCCAGAGGTGGTGGCTTGGCACGCCACGTGATGGAGAGGAGCGCTATTTCACCTCCTCCATGGCCGTCTGCTCTTTCTTCTCCAGAGGTGGTGGCTTGGCACGCCACGTGATGGAGAGGAGCGCTATTTCACCTCCTCTCTTGCTTCTCCAGAGGTGGTGGCTTGGCACGCCACTTGACGGAGAGGAGCGCTGTTTCACCTCCTCTCTTGCTGTCTGCTGTCTTTCTTCTCCAGAGGTGGTGGCTTGGCACGCCACGTGACGGAGAGGAGCGCTATTTCACCTCCTCTCTTGCTGTCTGCTGTCTTTCTTCTCCAGAGGTGGTGACTTGGCACGCCACGTGACGGAGAGGAGCGCTATTTCACCTCCTCTCTTGCTTCTCCAGAGGTGGTGGCTTGGCACGCCACGTGACGGAGAGGAGCGCTATTTCACCTCCTCTCTTGCTGTCTGCTGTCTTTCTTCTCCAGAGGGGGTGGCTTGGCACGCCACGTGACGGAGAGGAGCGCTATTTCACCTCCTCTCTTTCTTCTCCAGAGGTGGTGGCTTGGCACGCCACGTGATGGAGAGGAGCGCTATTTCACCTCCTCCATGGCCGTCTGCTCTTTCTTCTCCAGAGGTGGTGGCTTGGCACGCCACGTGACGGAGAGGAGCGCTATTTCACCTCCTCTCTTGCTTCTCCAGAGGTGGTAGCTTGGCAAGCCATGTGACGGAGAGGAGCGCTATTTCACCTCCTCTCTTGCTGTCTGCTGTCTTTCTTCTCCAGAGGTGGTGGCTTGGCACGCCACGTGACGGAGAGGAGCGCTATTTCACCTCCTCTCTTGCTGTCTGCTGTCTTTCTTCTCCAGAGGTGGAGGCTTGGGACGCCACGTGACGGAGAGGAGCGCTATTTCACCTCCTCTCTTGCTTCTCCAGAGGTGGTGGCTTGGCACACCACGTGACGGAGAGGAGCGCTATTTCACCTCCTCTCTTGCTGTCTGCTGTCTTTCTTCTCCAGAGATGGTGGCTTGGCACGCCACGTGACGGAGAGGAGCGCTATTTCACCTCCTCTCTTGCTTTCTGCTGTCTTTCTTCTCCAGAGGTGGTGGCTTGGCACGCCACGTGATGGAGAGGACCGCTATTTCACCTCCTCCATGGCCGTCTGCTCTTTCTTCTCCAGAGGTGGTGGCTTGGCACGCCACGTGATGGAGAGGAGCGCTATTTCACCTCCTATCTTGCTTCTCCAGAGGTGGTGGCTTGGCACGCCACTTGACGGAGAGGAGCGCTGTTTCACCTCCTCTCTTGCTGTCTGCTGTCTTTCTTCTCCAGAGGTGGTGGCTTGGTACGCCACGTGATGGAGAGGAGCGCTATTTCACCTCCTCTCTTGCTGTCTGCTGTCTTTCTTCTCCAGAGATGGTGGCTTGGCACGCCACGTGACGGAGAGGAGCGCTATTTCACCTCCTCTCTTGCTGTCTGCTGTCTTTCTTCTCCAGAGGTGGTAGCTTGGCACGCCACGTGATGGAGAGGAGCGCTATTTCACCTCCTCCATGGCCGTCTGCTGTCTTTCTTCTCCAGAGGTGGTGGCTTGGCACGCCACGTGACGGAGAGGAGCGCTATTTCACCTCCTCTCTTGCTGTCTGCTGTCTTTCTTCTCCAGAGGTGGTGACTTGGCACGCCACGTGACGGAGAGGAGCGCTATTTCACCTCCTCTCTTGCTTCTCCAGAGGTGGTGGCTTGGCACGCCACGTGACGGAGAGGAGCGCTATTTCACCTCCTCTCTTGCTGTCTGCTGTCTTTCTTCTCCAGAGGGGGTGGCTTGGCACGCCACGTGACGGAGAGGAGCGCTATTTCACCTCCTCTCTTTCTTCTCCAGAGGTGGTGGCTTGGCACGCCACGTGATGGAGAGGAGCGCTATTTCACCTCCTCCATGGCCGTCTGCTCTTTCTTCTCCAGAGGTGGTGGCTTGGCACGCCACGTGACGGAGAGGAGCGCTATTTCACCTCCTCTCTTGCTTCTCCAGAGGTGGTGGCTTGGCAAGCCATGTGACGGAGAGGAGCGCTATTTCACCTCCTCTCTTGCTGTCTGCTGTCTTTCTTCTCCAGAGGTGGTGGCTTGGCACGCCACGTGACGGAGAGGAGCGCTATTTCACCTCCTCTCTTGCTGTCTGCTGTCTTTCTTCTCCAGAGGTGGTGGCTTGGGACGCCACGTGACGGAGAGGAGCGCTATTTCACCTCCTCTCTTGCTTCTCCAGAGGTGGTGGCTTGGCACACCACGTGACGGAGAGGAGCGCTATTTCACCTCCTCTCTTGCTGTCTGCTGTCTTTCTTCTCCAGAGATGGTGGCTTGGCACGCCACGTGACGGAGAGGAGCGCTATTTCACCTCCTCTCTTGCTTTCTGCTGTCTTTCTTCTCCAGAGGTGGTGGCTTGGCACGCCACGTGATGGAGAGGACCGCTATTTCACCTCCTCCATGGCCGTCTGCTCTTTCTTCTCCAGAGGTGGTGGCTTGGCACGCCACGTGATGGAGAGGAGCGCTATTTCACCTCCTATCTTGCTTCTCCAGAGGTGGTGGCTTGGCACGCCACTTGACGGAGAGGAGCGCTGTTTCACCTCCTCTCTTGCTGTCTGCTGTCTTTCTTCTCCAGAGGTGGTGGCTTGGTACGCCACGTGATGGCGAGGAGCGCTATTTCACCTCCTCTCTTGCTGTCTGCTGTCTTTCTTCTCCAGAGATGGTGGCTTGGTACGCCACGTGATGGAGAGGAGCGCTATTTCACCTCCTCTCTTGCTGTCTGCTGTCTTTCTTCTCCAGAGATGGTGGCTTGGCACGCCACGTGACGGAGAGGAGCGCTATTTCACCTCCTCTCTTGCTGTCTGCTGTCTTTCTTCTCCAGAGGTGGTAGCTTGGCACGCCACGTGATGGAGAGGAGCGCTATTTCACCTCCTCCATGGCCGTCTGCTGTCTTTCTTCTCCAGAGGTGGTGGCTTGGCACGCCACGTGACGGAGAGGAGCGCTATTTCACCTCCTCTCTTGCTGTCTGCTGTCTTTCTTCTCCAGAGGTGGTGACTTGGCACGCCACGTGACGGAGAGGAGCGCTATTTCACCTCCTCTCTTGCTTCTCCAGAGGTGGTGGCTTGGCACGCCACGTGACGGAGAGGAGCGCTATTTCACCTCCTCTCTTGCTGTCTGCTGTCTTTCTTCTCCAGAGGGGGTGGCTTGGCACGCCACGTGACGGAGAGGAGCGCTATTTCACCTCCTCTCTTTCTTCTCCAGAGGTGGTGGCTTGGCACGCCACGTGATGGAGAGGAGCGCTATTTCACCTCCTCCATGGCCGTCTGCTCTTTCTTCTCCAGAGGTGGTGGCTTGGCACGCCACGTGACGGAGAGGAGCGCTATTTCACCTCCTCTCTTGCTTCTCCAGAGGTGGTGGCTTGGCAAGCCATGTGACGGAGAGGAGCGCTATTTCACCTCCTCTCTTGCTGTCTGCTGTCTTTCTTCTCCAGAGGTGGTGGCTTGGCACGCCACGTGACGGAGAGGAGCGCTATTTCACCTCCTCTCTTGCTGTCTGCTGTCTTTCTTCTCCAGAGGTGGTGGCTTGGGACGCCACGTGACGGAGAGGAGCGCTATTTCACCTCCTCTCTTGCTTCTCCAGAGGTGGTGGCTTGGCACACCACGTGACGGAGAGGAGCGCTATTTCACCTCCTCTCTTGCTGTCTGCTGTCTTTCTTCTCCAGAGATGGTGGCTTGGCACGCCACGTGACGGAGAGGAGCGCTATTTCACCTCCTCTCTTGCTTTCTGCTGTCTTTCTTCTCCAGAGGTGGTGGCTTGGCACGCCACGTGATGGAGAGGACCGCTATTTCACCTCCTCCATGGCCGTCTGCTCTTTCTTCTCCAGAGGTGGTGGCTTGGCACGCCACGTGATGGAGAGGAGCGCTATTTCACCTCCTATCTTGCTTCTCCAGAGGTGGTGGCTTGGCACGCCACTTGACGGAGAGGAGCGCTGTTTCACCTCCTCTCTTGCTGTCTGCTGTCTTTCTTCTCCAGAGGTGGTGGCTTGGTACGCCACGTGATGGCGAGGAGCGCTATTTCACCTCCTCTCTTGCTGTCTGCTGTCTTTCTTCTCCAGAGATGGTGGCTTGGCACGCCATGTGACGGAGAGGAGCGCTATTTCACCTCCTCTCTTGCTGTCTGCTGTCTTTCTTCTCCAGAGGTGGTGGCTTGGCACGCCACGTGATGGAGAGGAGCGCTATTTCACCTCCTCCATGGCCGTCTGCTGTCTTTCTTCTCCAGAGGTGGTGGCTTGGCACGCCACGTGACGGAGAGGAGCGCTATTTCACCTCCTCTCTTGCTGTCTGCTGTCTTTCTTCTCCAGAGGTGGTGGCTTGGCACGCCACGTGACGGAGAGGAGCGCTATTTCACCTCCTCTCTTGCTGTCTGCTGTCTTTCTTCTCCAGAGGTGGTGGCTTGGCACGCCACGTGACGGAGAGGAGCGCTATTTCACCTCCTCTCTTGCTGTCTGCTGTCTTTCTTCTCCAGAGGTGGTGGCTTGGCACGCCACGTGACGGAGAGGAGCGCTATTTCACCTCCTCTCTTGCTGTCTGCTGTCTTTCTTCTCCAGAGGTGGTGGCTTGGCACGCCACGTGACGGAGAGGAGCGCTATTTCACCTCCTCTCTTGCTGTCTGCTGTCTTTCTTCTCCAGAGGTGGTGGCTTGGCACGCCACGTGATGGAGAGGAGCGCTATTTCACCTCCTCTCTTCCTTCTCCAGAGGTGGTGGCTTGGCACGCCACTTGACGGAGAGGAGCGCTATTTCACCTCCTCTCTTGCTGTCTGCTGTCTTTCTTCTCCAGAGGTGGTGGCTTGGCACGCCACGTGACGGAGAGGAGCGCTATTTCACCTCCTCTCTTGCTGTCTGCTGTCTTTCTTCTCCAGAGGTGGTGGCTTGGCACGCCACGTGACGGAGAGGAGCGCTATTTCACCTCCTCTCTTGCTGTCTGCTGTCTTTCTTCTCCAGAGGTGGTGGCTTGGCAAGCCACGTGACGGAGAGGAGCGCTATTTCACCTCCTCTCTTGCTGTCTGCTGTCTTTCTTCTCCAGAGGTGGTGGCTTGGCACGCCACGTGACGGAGAGGAGCGCTATTTCACCTCCTCTCTTGCTGTCTGCTGTCTTTCTTCTCCAGAGGTGGTGGCTTGGCACGCCACGTGACGGAGAGGAGCGCTATTTCACCTCCTCTCTTGCTGTCTGCTGTCTTTCTTCTCCAGAGGTGGTGGCTTGGCACGCCACGTGACGGAGAGGAGCGCTATTTCACCTCCTCTCTTGCTGTCTGCTGTCTTTCTTCTCCAGAGGTGGTGGCTTGGCACGCCACGTGACGGAGAGGAGCGCTATTTCACCTCCTCTCTTGCTGTCTGCTGTCTTTCTTCTCCAGAGGTGGTGGCTTGGCACGACACGTGACGGAGAGGAGCGCTATTTCACCTCCTCTCTTGCTGTCTGCTGTCTTTCTTCTCCAGAGGTGGTGGCTTGGCACGCCACGTGACGGAGAGGAGCGCTATTTCACCTCCTCTCTTGCTGTCTGCTGTCTTTCTTCTCCAGAGGTGGTGGCTTGGCACGCCACGTGACGGAGAGGAGCGCTATTTCACCTCCTCTCTTGCTTCTCCAGAGGTGGTGGCTTGGCACGCCACGTGACGGAGAGGAGCGTTATTTCACCTCCTCTCTTGCTGTCTGCTGTCTTTCTTCTCCAGAGGTGGTGGCTTGGCACGCCACGTGATGGAGAGGAGCGCTATTTCACCTCCTCTCTTGCTTCTCCAGATGTGGTGGTTTGGCACGCCATGTGACGGAGAGGAGCGCTATTTCACCTCCTCTCTTGCTGTCTGCTGTCTTTCTTCTCCAGAGATGGTGGCTTGGCACGCCACGTGACGGAGAGGAGCGCTATTTCACCTCCTCTCTTGCTTTCTGCTGTCTTTCTTCTCCAGAGGTGGTGGCTTGGCACGCCACGTGATGGAGAGGACCGCTATTTCACCTCCTCCATGGCCGTCTGCTCTTTCTTCTCCAGAGGTGGTGGCTTGGCACGCCACGTGATGGAGAGGAGCGCTATTTCACCTCCTATCTTGCTTCTCCAGAGGTGGTGGCTTGGCACGCCACTTGACGGAGAGGAGCGCTGTTTCACCTCCTCTCTTGCTGTCTGCTGTCTTTCTTCTCCAGAGGTGGTGGCTTGGTACGCCACGTGATGGCGAGGAGCGCTATTTCACCTCCTCTCTTGCTGTCTGCTGTCTTTCTTCTCCAGAGATGGTGGCTTGGCACGCCATGTGACGGAGAGGAGCGCTATTTCACCTCCTCTCTTGCTGTCTGCTGTCTTTCTTCTCCAGAGGTGGTGGCTTGGCACGCCACGTGATGGAGAGGAGCGCTATTTCACCTCCTCCATGGCCGTCTGCTGTCTTTCTTCTCCAGAGGTGGTGGCTTGGCACGCCACGTGACGGAGAGGAGCGCTATTTCACCTCCTCTCTTGCTGTCTGCTGTCTTTCTTCTCCAGAGGTGGTGGCTTGGCACGCCACGTGACGGAGAGGAGCGCTATTTCACCTCCTCTCTTGCTGTCTGCTGTCTTTCTTCTCCAGAGGTGGTGGCTTGGCACGCCACGTGACGGAGAGGAGCGCTATTTCACCTCCTCTCTTGCTGTCTGCTGTCTTTCTTCTCCAGAGGTGGTGGCTTGGCACGCCACGTGACGGAGAGGAGCGCTATTTCACCTCCTCTCTTGCTGTCTGCTGTCTTTCTTCTCCAGAGGTGGTGGCTTGGCACGCCACGTGATGGAGAGGAGCGCTATTTCACCTCCTCTCTTGCTGTCTGCTGTCTTTCTTCTCCAGAGGTGGTGGCTTGGCACGCCACGTGATGGAGAGGAGCGCTATTTCACCTCCTCTCTTCCTTCTCCAGAGGTGGTGGCTTGGCACGCCACTTGACGGAGAGGAGCGCTATTTCACCTCCTCTCTTGCTGTCTGCTGTCTTTCTTCTCCAGAGGTGGTGGCTTGGCACGCCACGTGACGGAGAGGAGCGCTATTTCACCTCCTCTCTTGCTGTCTGCTGTCTTTCTTCTCCAGAGGTGGTGGCTTGGCACGCCACGTGACGGAGAGGAGCGCTATTTCACCTCCTCTCTTGCTGTCTGCTGTCTTTCTTCTCCAGAGGTGGTGGCTTGGCAAGCCACGTGACGGAGAGGAGCGCTATTTCACCTCCTCTCTTGCTGTCTGCTGTCTTTCTTCTCCAGAGGTGGTGGCTTGGCACGCCACGTGACGGAGAGGAGCGCTATTTCACCTCCTCTCTTGCTGTCTGCTGTCTTTCTTCTCCAGAGGTGGTGGCTTGGCACGCCACGTGACGGAGAGGAGCGCTATTTCACCTCCTCTCTTGCTGTCTGCTGTCTTTCTTCTCCAGAGGTGGTGGCTTGGCACGCCACGTGACGGAGAGGAGCGCTATTTCACCTCCTCTCTTGCTGTCTGCTGTCTTTCTTCTCCAGAGGTGGTGGCTTGGCACGACACGTGACGGAGAGGAGCGCTATTTCACCTCCTCTCTTGCTGTCTGCTGTCTTTCTTCTCCAGAGGTGGTGGCTTGGCACGCCACGTGACGGAGAGGAGCGCTATTTCACCTCCTCTCTTGCTGTCTGCTGTCTTTCTTCTCCAGAGGTGGTGGCTTGGCACGCCACGTGACGGAGAGGAGCGCTATTTCACCTCCTCTCTTGCTTCTCCAGAGGTGGTGGCTTGGCACGCCACGTGACGGAGAGGAGCGTTATTTCACCTCCTCTCTTGCTGTCTGCTGTCTTTCTTCTCCAGAGGTGGTGGCTTGGCACGCCACGTGATGGAGAGGAGCGCTATTTCACCTCCTCTCTTGCTTCTCCAGATGTGGTGGTTTGGCACGCCATGTGACGGAGAGGAGCGCTATTTCACCTCCTCTCTTGCTTCTCCAGAGGTGGTGGCTTGGCACGCCACGTGACGGAGAGGAGCGCTATTTCACCTCCTCTCTTTCTTCTCCAGAGGTGGTGGCTTGGCACACCACGTGACGGAGAGGAGCGCTATTTCACCTCCTCTCTTGCTTCTCCAGAGGTGGTGGCTTGGCACGCCACGTGACGGAGAGGAGCGCTATTTCACCTCCTCTCTTGCTGTCTGCTGTCTTTCTTCTCCAGAGGTGGTGGCTTGGCACGCCACGTGACGGAGAGGAGCGCTATTTCACCTCCTCTCTTGCTTCTCCAGAGGTGGTGGCTTGGCACGCCACGTGACGGAGAGGAGCGCTATTTCACCTCCTCTCTTGCTGTCTGCTGTCTTTCTTCTCCAGAGGTGGTGGCTTGGCACGCCACGTGACGGAGAGGAGCGCTATTTCACCTCCTCTCTTTCTTCTCCAGAGGTGGTGGCTTGGCACGCCACGTGACGGAGAGGAGCGCTATTTCACCTCCTCTTTTGCTGTCTGCTGTCTTTCTTCTCCAGAGGTGGTGGCTTGGCACGCCACGTGACGGAGAGGAGCGCTATTTCACCTCCTCTCTTTCTTCTCCAGAGGTGGTGGCTTGGCACGCCACGTGACGGAGAGGAGCGCTATTTCACCTCCTCTCTTGCTGTCTGCTGTTTTTCTTCTCCAGAGGTGGTGGCTTGGCACGCCACGTGACGGAGAGGAGCGCTATTTCACCTCCTCTCTTGCTGTCTGCTGTCTTTCTTCTCCAGAGGTGGTGGCTTGGCACGCCACGTGACGGAGAGGAGCGCTATTTCACCTCCTCTCTTGCTGTCTGCTGTCTTTCTTCTCCAGAGGTGGTGGCTTGGCACGCCACGTGACGGAGAGGAGCGCTATTTCACCTCCTCTCTTGCTTCTCCAGAGGTGGTGGCTTGGCACGCCACGTGACGGAGAGGAGCGCTATTTCACCTCCTCTCTTGCTGTCTGCTGTCTTTCTTCTCCAGAGGTGGTGGCTTGGCACGCCACGTGACGGAGAGGAGCGCTATTTCACCTCCTCTCTTTCTTCTCCAGAGGTGGTGGCTTGGCACGCCACGTGACGGAGAGGAGCGCTATTTCACCTCCTCTCTTGCTGTCTGCTGTCTTTCTTCTCCAGAGGTGGTGGCTTGGCACGCCACGTGACGGAGAGGAGCGCTATTTCACCTCCTCTCTTTCTTCTCCAGAGGTGGTGGCTTGGCACGCCACGTGACGGAGAGGAGCGCTATTTCACCTACTCTCTTGCTGTCTGCTGTTTTTCTTCTCCAGAGGTGGTGGCTTGGCACGCCACGTGACGGAGAGGAGCACTATTTCACCTCCTCTCTTGCTGTCTGCTGTCTTTCTTCTCCAGAGGTGGTGGCTTGGCACGCCACGTGACGGAGAGGAGCGCTATTTCACCTCCTCTCTTGCTTCTCCAGAGGTGGTGGCTTGGCACGCCACTTGACGGAGAGGAGCGCTGTTTCACCTCCTCTCTTGCTGTCTGCTGTCTTTCTTCTCCAGAGGTGGTGGCTTGGCACGCCACGTGATGGAGAGGAGCGCTATTTCACCTCCTCTCTTGCTTCTCCAGAGGTGGTGGCTTGGCACGCCACTTGACGGAGAGGAGCGCTATTTCACCTCCTCTCTTGCTGTCTGCTGTCTTTCTTCTCCAGAGGTGGTGACTTGGCACGCCACGTGATGGAGAGGAGCACTATTTCACCTCCTCTCTTTCTTCTCCAGACGTGGTGGCTTGGCACGCCACGTGACGGAGAGGAGCGCTATTTCACCTCCTCTCTTGCTGTCTGCTGTCTTTCTTCTCCAGAGGTGGTGACTTGGCACGCCACGTGACGGAGAGGTGTTGGGAACAAAACCTGCAAGAATGAAAAGAGAGACAACCCCGTTTATCGAGAGCAATAAAGAGTCAAAACAATAAGTCAGCTTGTACAAGGACCGAGAAATGAATTCACCTCAGGAGCTGAAGTTCACCGATCTGCCCCGATCTTCATTTCTCTGCCCCGTTTTATTCAAAGTTAGAGTAGGCGGTTACATTTTCATACACAGACAAAGCAGGTTAACACTGGCCTGTGTGTGTGTGTGTGTGTGTGTGTGTGTGAGTGGTTACACTTCTATATGGTTCACACAGTTGAAGCAGGAGTCTCAGATAAGATGTCCCCCGGCCCAGAGGCCAGAGACCTTGAAGAGTCTCAGAGTGGTACAGTTTCAATAATACAAAGACTCGTGCCCTTGCAGGTGTGAAACAGTGAACAGTGGTTATAATAGACATGCATGAAACAACGATAACTTACAAAATGTTAATTCCCATTATATCAAGTACTAAGAATAAACATAAAGTACAAATTTACCTAACAGAGGAGCGTTATTTCACCTCCTCTCTTGCTGTCTGCTGTCTTTCTTCTCCAGAGGTGGTGACTTGGAATGCAACGTGACGGAGAGGAGCGCAATTTCACCTCCTCTCTTGCTTCTCCAGAGGTGGTGGCTTGGTACGCCACGTGACGGAGAGGAGCGCTATTTCACCTCCTCTCTTGCTGTCTGCTGTCTTTCTTCTCCAGAGGTGGTGGCTTGGACTGCAACGTGACGGAGAGGGGCGCAATTTCACCTCCTCTCTTGCTTCTCCAGAGGTGGTGGCTTGGCACGCCACGTGACGGAGAGGAGCGCTATTTCACCTCCTCTCTTGCTGTCTGCTGTCTTTCTTCTCCAGAGGTGGTGGCTTGGCACGACACGTGACGGAGAGGAGCGCTATTTCACCTCCTCTCTTGCTGTCTGCTGTCTTTCTTCTCCAGAGGTGGTGGCTTGGCACGCCACGTGACGGAGAGGAGCGCTATTTCACCTCCTCTCTTGCTGTCTGCTGTCTTTCTTCTCCAGAGGTGGTGGCTTGGCACGCCACGTGACGGAGAGGAGCGCTATTTCACCTCCTCTCTTGCTTCTCCAGAGGTGGTGGCTTGGCACGCCACGTGACGGAGAGGAGCGTTATTTCACCTCCTCTCTTGCTGTCTGCTGTCTTTCTTCTCCAGAGGTGGTGGCTTGGCACGCCACGTGATGGAGAGGAGCGCTATTTCACCTCCTCTCTTGCTTCTCCAGATGTGGTGGTTTGGCACGCCATGTGACGGAGAGGAGCGCTATTTCACCTCCTCTCTTGCTTCTCCAGAGGTGGTGGCTTGGCACGCCACGTGACGGAGAGGAGCGCTATTTCACCTCCTCTCTTTCTTCTCCAGAGGTGGTGGCTTGGCACACCACGTGACGGAGAGGAGCGCTATTTCACCTCCTCTCTTGCTTCTCCAGAGGTGGTGGCTTGGCACGCCACGTGACGGAGAGGAGCGCTATTTCACCTCCTCTCTTGCTGTCTGCTGTCTTTCTTCTCCAGAGGTGGTGGCTTGGCACGCCACGTGACGGAGAGGAGCGCTATTTCACCTCCTCTCTTGCTTCTCCAGAGGTGGTGGCTTGGCACGCCACGTGACGGAGAGGAGCGCTATTTCACCTCCTCTCTTGCTGTCTGCTGTCTTTCTTCTCCAGAGGTGGTGGCTTGGCACGCCACGTGACGGAGAGGAGCGCTATTTCACCTCCTCTTTCTTCTCCAGAGGTGGTGGCTTGGCACGCCACGTGACGGAGAGGAGCGCTATTTCACCTCCTCTTTTGCTGTCTGCTGTCTTTCTTCTCCAGAGGTGGTGGCTTGGCACGCCACGTGACGGAGAGGAGCGCTATTTCACCTCCTCTCTTTCTTCTCCAGAGGTGGTGGCTTGGCACGCCACGTGACGGAGAGGAGCGCTATTTCACCTCCTCTCTTGCTGTCTGCTGTTTTTCTTCTCCAGAGGTGGTGGCTTGGCACGCCACGTGACGGAGAGGAGCGCTATTTCACCTCCTCTCTTGCTGTCTGCTGTCTTTCTTCTCCAGAGGTGGTGGCTTGGCACGCCACGTGACGGAGAGGAGCGCTATTTCACCTCCTCTCTTGCTGTCTGCTGTCTTTCTTCTCCAGAGGTGGTGGCTTGGCACGCCACGTGACGGAGAGGAGCGCTATTTCACCTCCTCTCTTGCTTCTCCAGAGGTGGTGGCTTGGCACGCCACGTGACGGAGAGGAGCGCTATTTCACCTCCTCTCTTGCTGTCTGCTGTCTTTCTTCTCCAGAGGTGGTGGCTTGGCACGCCACGTGACGGAGAGGAGCGCTATTTCACCTCCTCTCTTTCTTCTCCAGAGGTGGTGGCTTGGCACGCCACGTGACGGAGAGGAGCGCTATTTCACCTCCTCTCTTGCTGTCTGCTGTCTTTCTTCTCCAGAGGTGGTGGCTTGGCACGCCACGTGACGGAGAGGAGCGCTATTTCACCTCCTCTCTTTCTTCTCCAGAGGTGGTGGCTTGGCACGCCACGTGACGGAGAGGAGCGCTATTTCACCTCCTCTCTTGCTGTCTGCTGTTTTTCTTCTCCAGAGGTGGTGGCTTGGCACGCCACGTGACGGAGAGGAGCACTATTTCACCTCCTCTCTTGCTGTCTGCTGTCTTTCTTCTCCAGAGGTGGTGGCTTGGCACGCCACGTGACGGAGAGGAGCGCTATTTCACCTCCTCTCTTGCTTCTCCAGAGGTGGTGGCTTGGCACGCCACTTGACGGAGAGGAGCGCTGTTTCACCTCCTCTCTTGCTGTCTGCTGTCTTTCTTCTCCAGAGGTGGTGGCTTGGCACGCCACGTGATGGAGAGGAGCGCTATTTCACCTCCTCTCTTGCTTCTCCAGAGGTGGTGGCTTGGCACGCCACTTGACGGAGAGGAGCGCTATTTCACCTCCTCTCTTGCTGTCTGCTGTCTTTCTTCTCCAGAGGTGGTGACTTGGCACGCCACGTGATGGAGAGGAGCACTATTTCACCTCCTCTCTTTCTTCTCCAGACGTGGTGGCTTGGCACGCCACGTGACGGAGAGGAGCGCTATTTCACCTCCTCTCTTGCTGTCTGCTGTCTTTCTTCTCCAGAGGTGGTGACTTGGCACGCCACGTGACGGAGAGGTGTTGGGAACAAAACCTGCAAGAATGAAAAGAGAGACAACCCCGTTTATCGAGAGCAATAAAGAGTCAAAACAATAAGTCAGCTTGTACAAGGACCGAGAAATGAATTCACCTCAGGAGCTGAAGTTCACCGATCTGCCCCGATCTTCATTTCTCTGCCCCGTTTTATTCAAAGTTAGAGTAGGCGGTTACATTTTCATACACAGACAAAGCAGGTTAACACTGGCCTGTGTGTGTGTGTGTGTGTGTGTGTGTGAGTGGTTACACTTCTATATGGTTCACACAGTTGAAGCAGGAGTCTCAGATAAGATGTCCCCCGGCCCAGAGGCCAGAGACCTTGAAGAGTCTCAGAGTGGTACAGTTTCAATAATACAAAGACTCGTGCCCTTGCAGGTGTGAAACAGTGAACAGTGGTTATAATAGACATGCATGAAACAACGATAACTTACAAAATGTTAATTCCCATTATATCAAGTACTAATAATAAACATAAAGTACAAATTTACCTAACAGAGGAGCGCTATTTCACCTCCTCTCTTGCTGTCTGCTGTCTTTCTTCTCCAGAGGTGGTGGCTTGGCACGCCACGTGACGGAGAGGAGCGCTATTTCACCTCCTCTCTTGCTTCTCCAGAGGTGGTGGCTTGGCACGCCACGTGACGGAGAGGAGCGCTATTTCACCTCCTCTCTTGCTGTCTGCTGTCTTTCTTCTCCAGAGGTAGTGGCTTGGCACGGCACGTGACGGAGAGGAGCGCTATTTCACCTCCTCTCTTGCTGTCTGCTGTCTTTCTTCTCCAGAGGTGGTGGCTTGGCACGCCACGTGACGGAGAGGAGCGCTATTTCACCTCCTCTCTTGCTTCTCCAGAGGTGGTGGCTTGGCACGCCACTTGACGGAGAGGAGCGCTGTTTCACCTCCTCTCTTGCTGTCTGCTGTCTTTCTTCTCCAGAGGTGGTGGCTTGGCACGCCACGTGATGGAGAGGAGCGCTATTTCACCTCCTCTCTTGCTTCTCCAGAGGTGGTGGCTTGGCACGCCACTTGACGGAGAGGAGCGCTATTTCACCTCCTCTCTTGCTGTCTGCTGTCTTTCTTCTCCAGAGGTGTTGGCTTGGCACGCCATGTGATGGAGAGGAGCGCTATTTCACCTCCTCTCTTGCTTCTCCAGAGGTGGTGGCTTGGCACGCCACTTGACGGAGAGGAGCGCTATTTCACCTCCTCTCTTGCTGTCTTTCTTCTCCAGAGGTGGTGGCTTGGCACGCCACGTGATTGAGAGGAGCGCTATTTCACCTCCTCTCTTTCTTCTCCAGACGTGGTGGCTTGGCACGCCACGTGACGGAGAGGAGCGCTATTTCACCTCCTCTCTTGCTTCTGCAGAGGTGGTGGCTTGGCACGCCACGTGATGGAGAGGAGCGCTATTTCACCTCCTCTCTTTCTTCTCCAGACGTGGTGGCTTGGCACGCCACGTGACGGAGAGGAGCGCTATTTCACCTCCTCTCTTCCTTCTCCAGAGGTGGTGGCTTGGCACGCCACGTGACGGAGAGGAGCGCTATTTCACCTCCTCTCTTGCTGTCTGCTGTCTTTCTTCTCCAGAGGTGGTGGCTTGGAATGCAACGTGACGGAGAGGAGCGCAATTTCACCTCCTCTCTTGCTTCTCCAGAGGTGGTGGCTTGGCACGCCACGTGTCGGAGAGGAGCGCTATTTCACCTCCTCTCTTCCTTCTCCAGAGGTGGTGGCTTGGCACGCCACGTGACGGAGAGGAGCGCTATTTCACCTCCTCTCTTGCTTCTCCAGAGGTGGTGGCTTGGCACGCCACGTGACGGAGAGGAGCGCTATTTCACCTCCTCTCTTCCTTCTCCAGAGGTGGTGGCTTGGCACGCCACGTGACGGAGAGGAGCGCTATTTCACCTCCTCTCTTGCTTCTCCAGAGGTGGTGGCTTGGCACGCCACGTGACGGGGAGGAGCGCTATTTCACCTCCTCTCTTGCTGTCTGCTGTCTTTCTTCTCCAGAGGTGGTGACTTGGCACGCCACTTGACGGAGAGGAGCGCTTTCACCTCCTCTCTTGCTGTCTGCTGTCTTTCTTATCCAGAGGTGGTGGCTTGGCACGCCACGTGACGGAGAGGAGCGCTATTTCACCTCCTCTCTTGCTTCTCCAGAGGTGGTGGCTTGGCACGCCACGTGACGGAGAGGAGCGCCATTTCACCTCCTCTCTTGCTGTCTGCTGTCTTTCTTCTCCAGAGGTGGTGGCTTGGCACGCCACGTGACGGAGAGGAGCGCTATTTCACCTCCTCTCTTTCTTCTCCAGAGGTGGTGGCTTGGCACTTCACGTGACGGAGAGGAGCGCTATTTCACCTCCTCTCTTGCTGTCTGCTGTCTTTCTTCTCCAGAGGTGGTGGCTTGGCACGCCACGTGACGGAGAGGAGCGCTATTTCACCTCCTCTCTTTCTTCTCCAGAGGTGGTGGCTTGGCACGCCACGTGACGGAGAGGAGCGCTATTTCACCTCCTCTCTTGCTGTCTGCTGTTTTTCTTCTCCAGAGGTGGTGGCTTGGCACGCCACGTGACGGAGAGGAGCACTATTTCACCTCCTCTCTTGCTGTCTGCTGTCTTTCTTCTCCAGAGGTGGTGGCTTGGCACGCCACGTGACGGAGAGGAGCGCTATTTCACCTCCTCTCTTGCTTCTCCAGAGGTGGTGGCTTGGCACGCCACTTGACGGAGAGGAGCGCTGTTTCACCTCCTCTCTTGCTGTCTGCTGTCTTTCTTCTCCAGAGGTGGTGGCTTGGCACGCCACGTGACGGAGAGGAGCGCTATTTCACCTCCTCTCTTTCTTCTCCAGAGGTGGTGGCTTGGCACGCCACGTGACGGAGAGGAGCACTATTTCGCCTCCTCTCTTGCTGTCTGCTGTCTTTCTTCTCCAGAGGTGGTGGCTTGGCACGCCACTTGACGGAGAGGAGCGCTATTTCACCTCCTCTCTTGCTGTCTGCTGTCTTTCTTCTCCAGAGGTGGTGGCTTGGCACGCCACGTGATGGAGAGGAGCACTATTTCACCTCCTCTCTTGCTTCTCCAGAGGTGGTGGCTTGGCACGCCACTTGACGGAGAGGAGCGCTATTTCACCTCCTCTCTTGCTGTCTGCTGTCTTTCTTCTCCAGAGGTGGTGGCTTGGCACGCCACGTGATGGAGAGGAGCACTATTTCACCTCCTCTCTTTCTTCTCCAGACGTGGTGGCTTGGCACGCCACGTGACGGAGAGGAGCGCTATTTCACCTCCTCTCTTGCTGTCTGCTGTCTTTCTTCTCCAGAGGTGGTGACTTGGCACGCCACGTGACGGAGAGGTGTTGGGAACAAAACCTGCAAGAATGAAAAGAGAGACAACCCCGTTTATCGAGAGCAATAAAGAGTCAAAACAATAAGTCAGCTTGTACAAGGACCGAGAAATGAATTCACCTCAGGAGCTGAAGTTCACCGATCTGCCCCGATCTTCATTTCTCTGCCCCGTTTTATTCAAAGTTAGAGTAGGCGGTTACATTTTCATACACAGACAAAGCAGGTTAACACTGGCCTGTGTGTGTGTGTGTGTGTGTGTGTGTGTGTGTGTGTGTGTGTGTGTGTGTGTGTGTGTGTGTGTGTGTGTGTGTGTGTGTGTGTGTGTGTGTGTGTGTGTGTGTGAGTGGTTACACTTCTATATGGTTCACACAGTTGAAGCAGGAGTCTCAGATAAGATCTCCCCCGGCCCAGAGGCCAGAGACCTTGAAGAGTCTCAGAGTGGTACAGTTTCAATAATACAAAGACTCGTGCCCTTGCAGGTGTGAAACAGTGAACAGTGGTTATAATAGACATGCATGAAACAACGATAACTTACAAAATGCTAATTCCCATTATATCAAGTACTAATAATAAACATAAAGTACAAATTTACCTAACAGAGGAGCGCTATTTCACCTCCTCTCTTGCTGTCTGCTGTCTTTCTTCTCCAGAGGTGGTGGCTTGGCACGCCACGTGACGGAGAGGAGCGCTATTTCACCTCCTCTCTTGCTTCTCCAGAGGTGGTGGCTTGGCACGCCACGTGACGGAGAGGAGCGCTATTTCACCTCCTCTCTTGCTGTCTGCTGTCTTTCTTCTCCAGAGGTGGTGGCTTGGCACGCCACGTGACGGAGAGGAGCGCTATTTCACCTCCTCTCTCTTGCTGTCTGCTGTCTTTCTTCTCCAGAGGTGGTGGCTTGGCACGCCACGTGACGGAGAGGAGCGCTATTTCACCTCCTCTCTTGCTGTCTGCTGTCTTTCTTCTCCAGAGGTGGTGGCTTGGCACGCCACGTGACAGAGAGGAGCGCTATTTCACCTCCTCTCTTGCTTCTCCAGAGGTGGTGGCTTGGCACGCCACTTGACGGAGAGGAGCGCTTTCACCTCCTCTCTTGCTGTCTGCTGTCTTTCTTCTCCAGAGGTGGTGGCTTGGCACGCCACGTGACGGAGAGGAGCGCTATTTCACCTCCTCTCTTGCTTCTCCAGAGGTGGTGGCTTGGCAAGCCACTTGACGGAGAGGAGCGCTATTTCACCTCCTCTCTTGCTGTCTGCTGTCTTTCTTCTCCAGAGGTGGTGGCTTGGCATGCCACGTGA